>NC_092775.1:34776425-36129026 GCF_047496795.1 Chiloscyllium punctatum
TAATGTATTGGTGGACATGGTTCTTAAAAATGCAGTGGACCAAGTCGATCAAGTATCAGTTGAGGGACATTTATCTTTGTATCATAAGATGATGATGCAAAATGGTAATGATCATCAGTGTAAGAAAAATCAATTGGCAAGGCACCAAACTTAATTGAGAAAGAACAGAGCTATGCCAGATAGACTAGAATGAAAGACTGGTGAGAAAATCTTTAACTGAGCAATGGGCTACCTTCAGGAAAATGATGGTTTGGGTATGATCAAGGTATATTCCCTCAAAAGGGAAGGGTAAGGCAGACCAATCCAGAACTCTCTGGTTGATAAAGGAGATTGAAATTAAGATAGAAGGGGAAAAAAAAATGTGATGATAGAATAATCGAAACACATAAACTTCAATCGGGGTAAGCTATTCAGCCCATCACCCTGTTCCATTGTCAAGATAATCATGGCTGATCCTCTCCCTCACTGTCATATTCCCACTTTCATTGAAATTCCATTATGACAGATATCAGGTAGGGAATACAATTGAGAACCTAGGGGAATAGAGAAGATTTAGAGAAAGATGTTTAAAAAAATCATATTAGAGAAGCAAAGATGAATGATGAGAAAAGACTGGCAGCCAACATAACAGAGAACAACAAAGTCATGTGATAGCAGACGTAAGAGAGTGGCAAAAACAACTATGGAACTGATTATGGACGAAACAAAAAAAGGAATTTACACATAGAGGCATATTGCCTCACTTGGATAAGGTGTTCAATGAATATTTTGTATTTGCCTTACCAAGGAGGTAGATCCTTCGCAGACCATGTTGACAAGGGGGATTCTCTGTCATCAGAAGTATGAAAATAGATAAGGAGGAAGTGTTAAACAAATTGTTGGTACTTAAAATTGGCAAGTCTTCAGCACCAAATGAGATACATCCTAGAATAATGAAGGGACTAGGAGTAGAAGCTGCAGGCTCCCTGGCCATGATCCCAACTCAGCAGAGCTGTCAGAATACTGGGCAACTGAAAATGCATGGTCTTGTTCAAAAAGTTTGCAATAATACGCCCAAAAATTACAGACCAGTTAGTTTAACATCAGTGGCTAGGAAGCTACTGAAAACAATTGTTTGTGTAAGACGAGGGAGAACCAACATGGATCCATAAGACCATAAGACATAGGAATGGAAGTAAGGCCATTCAGCCCATCCAGTCCACTCCGCCATTCAATCATGGCTGATGAGCATTTCAACTCCACTTACCTGCATTCTCCCCGTAGCCCTTAATTTCTTGTGACATCAAGAATTTATCAATCTCTACCTTGAAGACATTTAGCGTCCCAGCCTCCACTGCACTCTGCGGCAATGAATTCCACAGGCCCACCACTCTCTGGCTGAAGAAATGTCTCCGCATTTCTGTTCTGAATTTACCCCCTTTAATTCTAAGGCTGTGTCCACGGGTCCTACTCTCCTCGCCTAACGGAAACAATTTCCTAGCGTCCACCCTTTCCAAGCCATGTATTATCTTGTAAGTTTCTATTAGATCTCCCCTTAATCTTCTAAACTCCAATGAATACAATCCCAGGATCCTTAGCTGTTCCTCGTATGTTAGATCTACCATTCCAGGGATCATCCATGTGAATCTCCACTGGACATACTCCAGTGCCAGTATGTCCTTCCTGAGGTGTGGGGACCAAAACTGGGCACAGTACTCCAAATGGGGCCTAACCAGAACTTTATAAAGTCTCAAAAGATTTTGCTGGAGTGCTGTGGGTTCGAAGCAGCTGACGTGCACTGCCTGCAGGATTTCCCTGCGGCAGGCTATTTTGATCCACAGTTCAAGCAGTTGAGACACAAACATTTTGGTCTGTGCAGCTTTCAGACTTGAGGTGAAGTCACCCTTACCAACCATTCCACCATCACTTGGTACCATTTATACCCCTGGAGGGTATGCTGCTTACCTGGGAGGTGGAACTCCCTGTAACCTCAAGTTACATTACTGGCATTCTTGTGATGCTCATTTCCCTCCGCTGGGTGAGTTCGATATCCTTCAGGTTTGGGCATGCAGCACTGTCTCCCTCCATCAGGTTGTGGACTATCTACACTGGAAAGGCTGAGATTGAAAGGTAAAGTACAGGCTCAAGAAGGCATAGTATTTGGAGAAGCTTCCAAGGTGCATTCCATGTTTCTCCACCAATTTCCTCTGTCATATCAGCATAAATTGTATTTTTATGGTCATGAGGATTTTCTATTGCTGTACTGCCAAATGTCATGCGGACTGTCTTTTGTTTGTAGCAAGGCTAAGCTGCACACATACAAGCAAACTTTACTCACTTTGCCATTAACAAATTAATACATTTCAACCTGAGGAGTGCCTGGCAGATTTAGATGTTCAAAAATCAGACTACACAGGAATATCAAATCTTTTCACTGGAACTAAAAGGCATCTCAATGACATTCTTCAACTAGTAAGAATGCATTGGTGGCATAAAAAGAAGTCATACATAACTTATTATCTCAGAGACAGAAGATCAAAATGGATCGAGAAGGTACCATTTTAACTATGTATCTGACTGAAACATTCTTTGTAGCATTAAACTCTAAGAAAACTGTTTATGTGGAAGAGAGTCATATTCAAACGCTACAAGCTAAAAAGATAACTTGAAAACTGAGCCTACAATTTCGAATGTGAATAGCAATGAGACCTCATCCTGGCTGATGGAATTTTGGACCATAACATTGCACGAAAGAAATTTAGTGAATATCACATAAATAGATATGTTTCATCTTAAATGATTAAGATTCATGGACATGAAATTCAGCAGAGTATTGTTATGGAGATGCACTTGTGGATTTTGTTGTACACCTTGTCTAAGATGTAATATTCTGAATGGTATAAAGTAAAATACATCACTTCGGGAATTTCTTTTCCATTCGTAGAGTGCTGTTGCCAATATCCAACTGAACTTTCTTGTTAGTATATTAGAATTAACTTTTAGTTCTAGGAAGATTAAAATTATAGAGCTATGGAAATTAAATGTTGTGATTTAGGGATTTCCAAAACATTTCAAGTAATAACACTTCAAAATGCTACCCATGCTTATTCAATAAAGTCCAAGTAGGAGAGAATTCTAAAACAGCAGGAGATGCTACTTACCTAAGATGTGATCGCACAATGTTTGTAAGAAGGGAAGACCAGAGAGTATTTTTTTGTTTTGATAGATGGAGTTAAATTAAATTAAAAGCATTCAATGAATACTGACAAATTATCAAAGCCAACCTACTTTTTAAGATTGAAGAGGAAAATATACGTACGACCTAATAAATTTAAAAATCATTTTGAAGACATTAAGAGCAGGCTACATCACCATGGAAACGGAGAGAATCTTGGGAAGTTCTCTGGTTTCAATTTATCTGGGTATAGGTTGAGAGTTGCAATTTACACATTGTGGGCTTTGTAGTTCACAAAGAAATAACTGAAGTAAGAGATAGCTAAGCAGATCTACAGTGTAAGTAAAATAAAAATCTAATTACATCATCTACCATGTTGGAAGACTCAACCTTATTTAGTGATGGTAAATGCAAGTCTTGCCCATGAGAATAGCTGGTATTGAGAAGAAATCTAGAGAAGATTGCAGCAGACAAACTGGTGGTTCCAACAAAAATAAAATTAGTTTGAGATTCCAACATCAGTGAAAAAATGTTCTCAAGATCTCTTCTGCGAAGTCTCCTCAGAAGCTTATATATTTCAGTAAGTTTACCCTTCATTCTCTAAACTCTTATGAATAAAGGCCTTATATGTTTAGCTAATCTTGATATATCAACCCTTCACCCCTGGAATCAGCCTGGTTAATCTCTCTTGAACTGCCTCCAGTTCCATACATCCATTTTTAAATACAGGGACTAAAGCAGTACACAATGCTCCAAGTAGAGTATGTTTGTAACAAGTGTAAAGATTGCATTTTTTTTAGTTTCCTGTATTTTATTGTGAACTTCAGTGAAAAAGAAAGCAAAGGTTGTGGATGCGAATGCTTTCAGACTTTTATTCTGAGTAGCAATTACTCGATTGCCTGTTCAAGCAGTGGAAGCAAGTTACTGCAGACAGACTGACCCAGGGAGTAAGTTACTGCAGACAGACTGACCCCAGGGAGTAAGTTACTACAGACAGACTGACCCCAGGGAGTAAGTATTAAGTGAGATTCAGCCAGCAACTAGTAATTGATTAGTTTGTAGAGTTGTGACCAGTTGTCAATGACAAAGATTTTCGGCCTGCCTACAACAATGTGATTAGCTCTTAGGTAGTTAAACAGCTTATGGGTATGAACAGTATGGCCAGAAGCCTTTGGACTTCTAAAAAGTGAGGTATTGTCCTTTTTACTGCAGTAGAAAAATGCTTATTTTCCCTCGTCAGTTGCTGTAAGGTTTGCTTTTCACCAATAAATCAGATAGTTTCCAAGTTTTGAATAGTTGCTCTATGCCAACTACTACTAAGTGCAGTAAGTACCTAGAGAGGAGCAGCAAGTCTTGGTAGGCAAAAAGATCATCTCAGCAATCCCTGTAGACAGCGACCAATGAACTGTTGTCAGTTTTTTCTTCTACCCATAACACCATTGTTTTTGTATCTGTATTTGCACGTGGGGGAGTTTTATAAGGGTTTAGATTGTTATCCAGTAGACATACATACCAACAGTTCAAGTCTGTTTATCTGTAGATTGAATTTATTTGTAGTATATATAGATCTTGTTAATACAGACACATGGTCCATACATTATTTTACCTTGGTCTTAAAACTCAAATAAATCAGACATTTTTGCATACTTCTCAAAATAATTTTCCCTAACTGAGGATTCCCACCACCAGGGCTGACAGGGTTCTTAGCCATTTCAAACCCATTTCCCATACAAATGTCCTCACACCTTCATTTCCTGCCCACAATAATGATAGCCCCCTTGCCCACACTTGCTACACCACCAGCCTCCACTTCAGTTCTCTATCTACAGCAGATACATGCTCCCTTCCTCATCCATGTTAGCTTTTCACAGGGCCAATTCCCTCTGGGGCACACTGGTCCACCACCTCCTCCACTCCCAACACCTTCTCACACCCCCACAGCACCCTCCCATGCAACCACAGAAGGTGAATTATTGCCTATTTGTCTCCCCTCCCCTCACTATCCAAGGCCACAGAAACAGCTTCCAAGTGAATAAACAATTTACCTGCACTTCACTCAATTTAGTCTACATGAGTCACTGTTCACAAGGTCATTTCCTCTACACACGGTGACAAAACACAGATTGAGTAACTGTTTTGTTTAATTCTTCTGCTCTGTCTGCAAAAATGAAACAGAGCTTCCAGTTCCCTGCCATTTCAAAACACCAGAACCAATACCAATCATCAGGAACAGAATATCAGAGCGGCTACGCACACAGCTTAGATGGAATATTGCTTTTGCTTATTCCTGCAATGGTGCATGACCGCACACTTTCCTAAACTTAATCCCATTTACCAAATTTTTGCCCATTCACTCAAGCTATCTGATCTCCTCTTGCAGATTCTTTACATCCTTCCCACCTGTTTTTGTGTCATTATCAAATTTGGATGCATTACACTCTGCCCCCTCCTGGAAATCATTCATAGCGATAAAAAACAATTGAGCCTCCACGACTGATTCTGTGGCACTTCACTAGTTATATCTTGCCATCTGCAAAAGAAAACCCATTAATCCCAAATTTCTGTCTCCTGTGTGCGAACTAATCCTTAATCTATTCTAAAACAATACCTCTAATATCATGAGTTCTTATCTTGTGCAAAAATTTTCTTGAAATGTTAACAGAACCTAACTAAATTAAAACAATGTGACTAAATCGTGATATCCGGAACTACAAAGTATGAAGTGTAAACTCAAGAAGAGATGGACAGTGGAATTCGTAGTAGCATAAAAATGTCAAAGCACTAATCATCCTCAGAGTATCTGAATATTTTTGACAAGTATGCATTGTAAAGTGAATCCAGTCAACACTTTTGTAAATTTCAGTTGGAAACAGAGACTTAATTCACCTTGTGAATGCTAAATACCTATACTTTTGTCATTCATTCTTGGATTGTGATGAGGCCTAACAAGGCCAGCATTTATTACTCATCCCTAATTGCCTTTTTGAAGGTGATAGTGATCCACCATCTTGAAACTCTTCAGTCCATGAGATCTACATTGTATTGTTACACATTTGCAAGACCAGTGCACCTTTACAACAGTTCGATGACATCATGGCATGTGATGTCCAAGATAAAAAATACCCATCTTATCTTTAGTAGCAATAGTTGGTTGAAGTTATTGTATCTTTGCTGCATGTAGTAACTAGCTCAAAAAATGCATAAGTCAAAGAATGTATAGCAGTGTAAATAGTTATCATTGCTAATAAACTACAAGACATCTATTTCAACAAGAAACCCAGTCTTCATAGTAAATGTAATGAGGGTGAATATGGATGGAACACTCAAATGAAAGCCTACTGGAATGATGGCTTATCCAAAATCAGTGCTGATCAAAAGGAATTTTCAGTATTTTGACCCAAAAAATGAACAGCGATGCAATTTTAACTCAGTATATTACATGAGTTTGAGGGTTTGGTGCTGGTATTCCTGTCTGGTGCTCTAGGTGACACAGGTCATGGATTTCAAAGAAGAATCTACCGAAAATGCGTGGCAAGTTACTGCAATGCATCTTATAAACGGTGCATACTAGTGTGAATTTGCCTCCAGCAGGGTCTTTTTTCTGATGTGGCAATGCTCATGTCCTCCTTCACATTATAAGCTGGGTGTGGACATCATGATATAGAAGAATCCAACATACATTTATTACAGCTAACTTGGCGGCACAGTGGCACAGTGGTTAGCACTGCTGCCTCACAGCGCCAGAGACCTGGATTCAATTCCCACCTCAGGCGACAGACTGTGTGGAGTTTGCACGTTCTCCCCGTGTCTGCGTGGGTTTGCTCCGGTTTCCACTCACAGTCCAAAGATGTGCAGGTCAGGTGAATTGGCCATGCTAAGTTGCCCGTAGTGTTAGGTAAGGGGTAAATGTAGGGGTATGGGTGGGTTGCGCTTCGGTGGGTCGGTGTGGACTTGTTGGGCTGAAGGGCCTATTTCCACACTGTAATGTAATCTATTATGCACAACTATAATGGTGTGGCAGGTTTGTGGTCAAGTCACTTACTTCTGCTCCTAAGTACGTGTACAGAATGAGCTGCCAGAAGAAATGGTGGAGGCTGATACAATTGCAACATTTAAGAGGCATTTGGATGGGTATATGAATAGGAAGAGTTTGAAGGGATATGGGCCAGGTGCTGGCAGGTGGGACTAGATTGGGTTGGGATATCTAGTCGGCATGGACGGATTGGACCGAAGGGTCTGTTTCCATGCTTTACATCTCTATGACTCTATGACTTTATGTCTTTGTACATGTTCATAAGGCAACCTTCTCATTTCAGAAATTTTCAAATGTGTTTGCTTTCTTATTGCATTTTCAGCATAAATTTTAATTCTACTTCCAATTCGCACAGAATATTTACCAGTAAAGTTTGATTAAAACAAAAATAAAAGTAAAAATAGCATTTTATCATTAAACACATGACAGATCCCTACTCTGGATTAGTGGTGCTGGAAGAGCACAGCAGTTCAGGCAGCATCCAACGAGCAGCGAAATCGACGTTTCGGGCAAAAGCCCTTCATCAGGAATAAAGGCAGATCCGTACTCTGACCTATTTTAACTAGCTACCTGATGAAGGAGCAGTGTTCCAAAAGCTAGTGTTTCCAAGTAAACCTATTGGACTATAACCTGGTGTTGTGTGATTTTTAACTTTGTCCACCCCAGTCCAGCACTGGCACTTCCTCATTATGGCTATAATATATTGCCAAGAGTGTGGTTCTGGAAAAGCACAGAAGGTCAGGCAGCGCCTGAGGAGCAGGAGAATCAATGTTTCAGGCATAAGCCCTTTGTCAGGAATGTCTGAAACGTTGATTCTCCTGCTCCTTGGATGCTGCCTGACCTGTTGCGTTTTTCCAGCACCTCTCAACTCTGATCTCCAACATCTGCAGTTCTCACTTTCTCCCTAAAATACCTTGCCATCAATCATATCAATCTTTGGATTCTGTCCAAGTGGCAGGAAACCTTGCATTTCCACCTCTTCAGTGGGTGATAAAAATATGATAGGAAATAATATCCTAGATAATACTGTTGTCAATATGAACAGAAAAAAAAGATCACATTATATTCCATTGTCTGCTATTTTCATGAAGGTGTAAATCAATTCAACATAGCTTACTGCTCACATTTAAAATATTGCATAAGGGAAGTTACACAAACGCATTGAACATTTATTCACTCATATCTCTAAGTGAAATTTCTAGTTGATTATATAATTTTAATGATTGAAGAAAAGAGATTAAATTTTTAAAAAATTCTTAATATAGACTTTCCTGTATACTTTTGGAGATAAGTCAATATTAGTTAATCAGAGTTTGGATTTTAGAGGTTGCTACATTTGGAATATATACAATAATATGTTATTTTCTATGTTCTCTGTCCTCTAATCCTGCATTGCTTAGCTTCAGCAGCTGTATTAGAGTTGCAGCGATGCAGGCTGACTGCATGGCGAAAAGGTTTTACTCAAGCCTAGGAAATGGTTGTGCATATTCATGATTACATGGATATGTAGAACCCCTTTCTCAGTGGTTAAACTCTGCACCTTTACACAGAAGAGATAGGAACCTGAATAAAGCTAGAAATAGGTTTGAATAGTACCCAGATAGATCAGTGGAGTCTCTGAACATTGTCTAAACCCATTTGTCACCACAATGGCGTTATCATGCTATAATGTATGAAACCCAAGTTTGACACCAGTAAGAATGTACCTCAGCACTAGATTTTTGGCAGATTAAGAAAGAATCATTAGCAAGGTTGTGGAAGAGAAATAGGGAATTAACCTGATGTGGAGGGTAATAGGAGAACCTAATTTTACATTGTTTTATCTATTAAATTGTTTATTTTCGCTTTGAAGAACATTTTAAAAGGAAACTAGCCAGCATGTTGTGATTTCCAACACAACCCAGATGAAGAGTTTATATTTCATCAAATCATATTGAGCTGCAGAGCATTGTATTACTTATTTTGAGAACACTCATGTGAAATGCCATAGTGTTATAGGAGAGTTACTTCAGAAGAGAAATTGTGGCTGGTTCAAAGCCACAGATGGAGGCTCCGAGAGTGTCTTACAGCACATTTCTATTAACTCACTTTTCTTGAGCTGAGTAAAACCCACAAGTTAAAAGCAGCATTTGATTGGATACAGTCTCACCAACTGGAAGGGGTTTCAATCAAAATAGCAGTGAATCTGGGTCACATGAATGAGTTACAGTCCTGATAGACAATGCATGTCCCAAACCCAATTCCAACGCGAACTGAGGTGGTTGGAAGAAAGACAATCCAACAGTACTTTAAATGCACTAATGAGGTGTGAGCCACATTGTCATTCAGCATTTAGATTTTGACAATCATTGCTGTGTTTATGGAGGCTTATTATGTAAACAAACCTGCATCCTTGTTAAGGTTTGGCAGAACGAGGCAGTGACTTTTTTTACACCACGTCCTGGATCTGGCATGCCTGATTCAGAAACTCTCCTGACCTTCCTCCAAACCCCAAGTTTTGATTAGTAGGGTCCCTATAATGTGGAAAGAGGCCATTGAGCCCATCAAGTCCACACCAACCCTCCGAGAAATGTCCCACCCAAACCCATACACTCCCACTTTATCCCCATAACTCCACATTTACTACAGCTGATCCATCCAGCCTTCACATCCCTGAAGACTAGACCAGAACATCCAGAGCAAACCTATGCAGATGCAGAGAGAATGTGGAAACTCTACATAGACAGTTACCTGAAGCTATATTCAAAACCCAGATCCCTAGCACTGTGAGGCAACAGTGTTAACCACTGAGCCATCATGCAACCCATTATCAATTTAATGGTTCCACTACCAAAACTCCCCTACTGACCTTCATTCCCCTCCAGCTCCACTCCAATGACTCTAATCTGTCTAGTAAGGCCCCCATCCTATTACTGGATTTTTGACCTTTCCTTCCGTTTGAGACCTCTGATATGCTCCCAGTTCTACAAACAGTTCCATCCCAACCCCAAATCAAACCCAAGCCTTTGATCATTCTATCCACCTCACAGTGCTGCCCCTTCAATCAAATCCAGCCCACCTCATGACCTACCTTTCCACATTGCCTTCCTCAGATCAAACCCTCAATCTAAGTTGTGCATTGATGTGGACTTATCTGGTCCTGTAATTGTCACCAGCTGTTCCACGATCAGATTGGAAGCTGGCCTATCAAGTTGACTTTCTGGTTTCTCTGTTCTCTGTTAATTTCTAGCAGAATTTTCTGTTTTTAATTGAAAGCAGTTGTAAAACAAAAATGTTTAGAATATTCTGTCAAAAGTATCCAAGTTGCTCATGCATGGATGCTATGGGGTGGAATTAAGTAGGCTTTGATCTGGAATGTACTTAATTAAATTTTTGCTGACTTTGTGCAGATTCATTTAAAAAATTAAAAATTTAAAAATCCTGAACTCATGACTCATAAATCTAGTTTATGGTATCATAGAGTGGAGAAGGAGGTCATCCAATCTATTGTGCTTGTACTAGTTCTTTCCAAAAGCTATCAAAATAGTCCTTCTCCTATGTTTTTTATTTCTCATAGCCTTGTATATTTCTCCTCTTCAAGAATATAACCAGTTCTAATTTCATTTTGAAAGTACCATTGAATTTGCTCCCCATGCTTTCAGGTAGCACTTTCCACATCATTACAATTGTATAAACAATTCTCCTCAGTCCTCCCTGGATTATTTTGCCATTTTGTTTATTTACTGTCTTCCAGGCACTGATGCTGCTGTCAATAGAAAAAAAAATCTGCCTAGCTGCTCTTTCAAGGTTCCTTATAATTTTGTCCGTAACTATCAAATGTCACCGTAATCTTTTGTACTCCAAGGAAAAGAATCCTGATTTCTTGTGTTGTTCCAAATAACAGAAATTTCCTGCTCTTGAGACCATTCTGATAAGTCTCTTTTGCATCCTTTATATACTGTTAAACCTTGAAAAAAAGAATGCCATGAATGAGATAAAAGAAAACACTAAAACCTAAATAAGTGTTCATAAACCAAGGATGTCCTTACACTTTTTAATTAGTTACACCTCTCAAATATTAAGCAAAAATTAAAATTATATATTCCTTTGTCAGTATGCAGAGAATGCTTCAAACTTGTCCTTGTAGATTTCTTTATGGTTCCTAATTTCTACAATTGTTGGAAATAGTTCAACTTCCTGATTCAATTGAACGTTAATTGTTTAAATTTCAAAATAATGCAGTGTCTTCCAAAAAGTGCAGTTATATTATCTTCCTTTAATTAATGCCTGGAAAAAAGGAAAAAAAAAATGAAACCAATGAGAACATTATATCATCCACAATCTAGCACAAGCTTAGTTGTTTGTGTGATTGCACAAAGAGTGAAAATCATGAAACAGAATCCTCTCTTATGGAAAGCATGTCATTCATAGCAGTTGTAATACTTCATTTATCAAAATCTAGACTAACAGTTATAATAATTTTCTTTCTCTCTAAAGCTGGTTCATAAAAACGCTACTAAATAATTATTTGACCAAATCTTGTTCAGCTTTCAAGGCGAAGATTATCATATTCATCAACTGAGTGTTTGCTTGGAAATTAGTTCATAAGTTCATAACTGCGAAGGCCAATCTGCACCTGGAAGGTTTTGCTATAAATATGCCAGATTACCACAGATGAATTGCTGGTTTAAGATTTCCTCTGCTTGTGTTTTCTATCTCTCTATCTTGATGTGTTCTTGCTTTTAATAGACGCTACATTTTTTATTTTGCTGTGTGGGGTATAGCAATTCAGGGAGGCTTCTCCCAATACCCAACGTTGGTAAAAGATACTCATAAGCGAAATCTTCAGAGAGACCTTGGAATACTTTCTATGACTGCTGTGAGCACACATGCTAGACTCCAAATTGAAGATTCAATTTGGTAAGGGGATTTCAGTCGTTCTGGCCATGTGACCAGCCCAAAGCCAATAACCTGGGGAAGAATACATTGTGAAAGAATGCATCTTAATTTTCTAACTTGGCAGAAAATGTTGCTGCGAAAATCAGCAATTTCTTTTTTTTTTGTTTCTTTTCCCTATTATTCATGTTGGGGAGCTGTTAACTCGTGACAAATCATGTTTTTATGGAAATTCCCCTGCACATAAAGATGTTCTTTTTTAGGAACTTGTACTTTTTTTCAAATTCTAATCCAAGTCCAGGTTACTTGAACTGAAACCAGCTTACAGCATCCAAAAAAATGGAGACATCCACAGGACACTGATCAACTGAACAGTTTTAAGAGATGTGTGTCAAGAATTGTGGTTTGTGTGGACTACAATCAAAACCAGTGATGTTTAATTGCAGTTTCAAAATAACCTGGCCACCTATTTACCCTGTGACCTGATAGCAAATAAAATGCTAAATGATCAAACTCCTAAACACTCCCAGAAGCCTATTTGCAGCACTTGAATTATCCATTTGATGTGAGATAAATGAAGCTAAGGCAAAATTCATAATTTTTTTGGAAAATCGTTTCATTCATTTCACCAGGATTTTCTTTCTGGACAATAAATCTGCTCATTTTATTAAATAAAATAGCTGAAAATCAAAACCTTTTCAAGTTTCTTATGAAGACTTAGACATATGAAGGTCTGCAGCAGAGAAGGTACGAACAGATCCAAAGAAGTCTTCCACAATTTGGAAACAATTCCATGTTTATAAATTGAAACCTATTCCACTGGTTGGTTCACATATTTCCCTCATTATTAGCTTTGGTAATTTGTGAATGTCTCTGTAGACATTCTGCACTGTTCTCCAGACTTGATAAATTTATTGCTCCGCAGGGTAATACGGAGTATATCTATATTTGAGTGCCATTTGATTAAACCTTCAATGAGAAAAGGAATATAAATGCCTTATTTAAAAGGTCAGTGGATGTAATGAAGTATGTGGTAGGAAGCCTTGCTGTTCTCAGCTTGCCTTGTGTTTGACTTTAGAATTCTTTACACTTTTACTTGCTCTTCCCATGCAGCAGATTGTCTTTAAAGGTTTTTTTTAAAGTTTCAAACATGATAGGGTGCTTGGATTGTTTTATTGATTCTTTAACAGGATTTTGGTGATGCCAGCATTGGTTGGCTGTCTCTAATTATCCTTGAGAAGGTAGTGCTGAGCCAACTTTTTGAAACTTTGCAGTCCATCTGGTATAAGTGCAGCTGTAGGTTCCTGAGAAGCTCCTCTGGTGATGTCCTATGATTAAAATGGCTGACTTCCAACAAACAATGTTCCTTTGAGCTAGATGTGGCTCCAGCCAAAGGAGAGTTTTTTCCCTGACTCCCATTGACATGAGACTCCTTGATGACACATTTTGTCAAATGCTGCCTTGATGTCATGAACTATCATAGACAACTCACCTCTGGAGTTCAGCTCTTTTCTTCACGCTTGAATCAAAGCTATCTTGAGGCAGGAGCAAAGGGCCCCTGGCTGAATCTAAAATAAGATATATTGACCAGGGTATTGCTGTTTAACTGCCTCTTGATAGTATTGTTACCAACCCATTCCATCATTTAGAGTCATAGTCATAGCGGTTACAGCATGGAAACAGACCCTTCGTTCCAACAAAACAATGCCTACCAGATATCCTAACCCAATCTAGTCCCAGCACTTAGCCCATATCCCTCTAAGCTCATCCTATTCATATACACATACAGATGTCTTTTTAAATGCTGTAATTGTACCAGCCTTCATCACTTCCTCTGGTAGCTCATTCCATACACCATCACCCTCTGTGTGAAAGGGTTGCCCCTTAAGTCCCTTTTATATCTTTCCCCTCTCACACTAAATCTATGCCCGCTAGTTCTGGACTCCCCCACCCTAGGGAAAAGACCTTGTCTATTTATTCTATCCATGCCTCTCAGCTTTTATAAAGCTCTATAAGGTCACCCCTCAGTCTCTGATGCTTCAGGGTAATCAGTCCTAGACTATAGAGCCTCTCCTTATAGTTCAAATCCTCCAACACTGGTAACATCCTTGTAAATCTTTTCTGAACCCTTTCAAGTTTCACAACATCCTTCCCATAGGAAGGAGACCAGAATGGAATGCAATATTCCAGTAGAGGACTAACCAATATTCTGTACAACTGCAAAATGACCTCGCAACATCTATAGTCAATCCTCTGACCAATGAAGGAAAGCATGCCAAACACCTTCTTCACTAATCTATCCACCTTCAACTGCACTTTCAAGGAAACGTGAACCTATACTCCAAGGTTTCTTTGTTCAGCAACACTCCCAGGTTAGGTATTTCGAAGATTTGTAGGGTGGAAGGTGAGCACCAGGGGCGTTCTGTCCTTGTTACGGTTGGAGGGCCTTCCCATTAAGTGTTTAAGTCCTGCTTTGATTTACTTTTCCAAAATACAGCACCTCACGTTTATCTAAATTAATCTCCATCTACCACTCCTCTGCCCAGTGTCCCATCTGATCAAGATCCCATTGTACTCTGAGGTAACCTTCTTCGCTGTCCACGACACCACCAATTTTGGTTTCATTTGCAAGCTTACTAACTATACCTCCTTTGTTCACATCCAAATCATTTATATAAAGACGAAAATCAGTGGACTCAGCACCAATCCTTGTGGGACTCGACTGGTCGCAGGCCTCTAATCTGAAAAATGATCCTCCGCAACCACCCTCTGTCTTCTACATTCGAGCCAATTCTGTATCTAAATGGCTTGTTCTCCCTGTATTCCATGAGATCTAGCCTTACTGACCAGTCTCCCATGAGGAACTTTGTCGAAAGCCTTATTGAAGTTCATATAGATTAGATTCCTTACAGTGTTGGAACAAGTCCTTCGGCCCAACCAGTCCACAACGACCCTCCGAAGAGTAACCCACCCAGACCCAGTTCCCTCTGACTAATGCACCTAACTCTATGGGCAATTTAGCGTGGCCAATTCACCTGACCTGCACATCTTTGGACTGTGGGAGGAAACTGGAGCACCCAGAGGAAACCCACGCAGACACGGGGAGAATATGCAAACTCCACACAGACAGTTGCCCAAGGCCAGAATCAAAACTGGGACCCTGGTGCTGTGAGGCAGCAGTGCTAACCACTGAGCCACCAAATATAGATATTGTCTAACACTCTGCCCTCATCAATCCTCTTTGTTATTTCTTCAATAAACTCAATCAAGTTTGTGAGACATGATTTCCCATGCACAAAGCCATGCTGACTATCCCTAATCAGTCCTTGCCTTTCCAAATACATGTACATCCTGTCCCTCAGGATTCCCTCCAAAAACCTGCCCACCACCGATGTCAGGCTCACCGGTCTATAGTTCCCTGGCTTGTCCTTAGCACCTTTCTTAAATGGTTTCACCACGTTAACCAATCTCCAGTCTTCTGGCACCTCACCTGTGATTATCGATGATACAAATATCTCAACAAGGGGCCCACCAATCACCTCTATAGCTTCCCACAGAGTTCTAGGTTATACTTAATCAGGTCCTGGGGACTTATCCACTTATTTGCATTTCAAGACATCCAACACCCCCTCCTCTGTAATATGGACATTTTTCAAGATGTCACCATCTATTTCCTCACATTCTATATCTTCCATGTCTTTCTCCACGGTAAACACTAATGCACAATACTCATTTAGTACCTTCCCCATCTCCTGCAGCTCCACACATAGGCTGCCTTGCTGATCTTTGAGGGGTCCTAAACTAATTCACATTACCCTTTTGTCCTTAATGTATTTTAAAATCACTTTGAGTTCTCCTTAATCCTATTTGCCAAAGCTATCTCATCCCCACCTGATTTCTTTGCCCTCCTGATTTCCCAGTAGAGTATACTCCTACTGCCTTAATACTCTCAGGGTTAATTTGGTCTCTCCTGTCTATACCTGACATATACTTGTTTTTTTTTCAAAACCAAAACCTCCAATTCTCTCATCATCCAGCTTTCCCTATACCTACCAGCCTTTCCTTTCATCCTAACAGGAATATACTGTCTCTGGAGACACATAATTTCATTTTTGAAGGCTTTCCATTTTTCAGCCATCTCTTCACCTGCAAATATCTGCCCCCAATCAGCTTTTGAATGTATTTGCCTAATACTGTCAAAATTAGCCTTCCTCCAATTTAGAACTTCGACTTTTAAATCCTGTCTATCCTTTCATTCTTAATTAAGAATAGATAGGTTTGATCTATTCTATCTTTTGTGGACAAGACATAGCTAGACAATTTTCCACATTACCAGGTAGAATTATACAATACAAAAAGATTTTCCATTGCCCGTACAAGGCCTTGTGTAATATTCCCCATTAGATTTTCAGATGGGATAATCCCAAACTGTTAAACTCCTTGGTGAGAACTATTAAACTCCTGGCTCCTCTTATAGATTCACCCATTTTCTTGTTTGACTGCAATAAGATTAATTTAAAAATGCTCCCTTACCTTGTGGATATCTACCCCTCAGACCCAAATGAACTTACATTTGAAAAGGAGCCAACTGAACAGGTGTTTTTGAGTTGACAAGGTATGAGTTTATTCATTACTAGACATGAAAAGGATTAGTAATGCAAAGCTTACATACAAGTTAGAAATAAGAGATGAGTACAATGGATAAAAGATATTTTAAAAATACAGATCAGACTTAGAATTGTTTGCAAAGAATGGATATTTGAATGTTGCAGCCATTGTAGTGGAGTTTACATGTCGAGTTGATGTAAGGAGTTAAACTGTTAATTTCACAATTCTTTCTTTTGCACTTTGGTCAGATTTGGTCAATTTGATTCCTTTTAACTGTGATTCAACTCCAGCATTAAGGGTCAGAGACAGTCTTCTGGTTGCCCTATTTTCCTTTCTCTGGGTCATAGCTGGCTGACTCCTGAAACTTAGAGTGAGAGCATTTTTACCTGCAACACAGAGTCAACTATGGGTAAGTAATTTGACTATGACCTTCATAGCACAGTATGCTTGAAACTATGGCTTGGTACACACAAAAGCATTCAGTCCCACTAATACACTCTTGAAACTGGTCTTTTAACACTGATTTTGTATATTCTTCAAAAAGAAAAACATAAACTGTATCTGTAGATTGGAACATAATCCCCAGGATTTGGATTGCTGGCAAGCAGTAAGTTATCAGATCATCATTACTTTTGTATTCACAAGAGATGATGATACAATCCATTTTGACTTGCGTCTTGTCCATTTTAAGGGTTGTTATTTGATATTCCCTTTGCAATTACAGGCTTGACATTCCATGGGTTTCTCTCTGTTTCTGGACAGCTATTTACTTTTCATCTATAGCCCTTTTTTACAAATCTCTTTGACAAACATATTTTGGAATTAAAATTTAATAATGTACTTCAGGGTTTTGGTCAATCATAGTAACACCATCAGAGAAGAAAAAAAAATGAGATTGCAAATACCTATTGAGAGAAAAAAAGGGATCACTATCACTAGTATTTGAAGAATTCACTGTTTGACAAAATAGTGATTTGAATTGACTATTTCAAAGTTTAAGTGAAACCGTGAACAGAATTTAACTTATCACCAAGGCTCATCCCACATGTTGGTGTCCATCAGTTCCCTACTTCAGTGGGTTACCCCCAGACTTTCAACATTTGTGGATTCAATGGCTCAGAGAGAGACTTGTAAGTGTGGAGAAAATGTAACTCGAAGAGATGCTGGACAATCAGATAGCTGGTATCTCACAGGTCTCAGCAGCACCAGTGGGAGAGATAGATGCTGCTAATCTGTCATGAAGTTTGATGCTGGGGTTAAAATTCTGGATGAGTGCCAGCTGAAGTTGCAATGTTTCAACTGTAGTTTGTAATGTAACAAAAAAGCATACATATCTTAGGTCAATTATTATAAACAAAAATGTTTTATTAATGATAATGATAAATATTGACCGCTTATTTCATACTTGTGGAATTTTACATAATAATAATAATAATAATAATACTGGAACTAACTAAGCAGGGAAATATAGGGGACTATTTGTGTAGTGTTTGGAGAGGGATAACTGTCAATAGTAACTGTTATTTTTAAAGTTGTTGGGCATCTTTGAAATAGGCTTAGCATTGCTCAAATCATCAGGACCAGAGCACATACTGGACTCAGAGTGAGAGTTAATTATTCTTATTGTAATGGCCTAAAAACTATGATAACAAAAAGGAAAAAATGTGGACTGTACATGGATATTTTTCTAAAAGTGATTGTCTGAATAAGCTCAATTTCTAGTTATTAATATATTACATCACAAAAATAAAGACAGGAATTTAAAACAATTGTCATTTGCATTCAGAGCTTAAAAATATGTTGGTGGAAAAGTGCAGCAGGTCAGGCAGCATCAAAGGAGAAGGAGAATTGACATTTCGGGCATAAGCCCTTCTTTAGCAACACATTTTTAAGCTCTGATCCCCAGCATCTGCAGTCCTCACTTTCTCCTCATATGCATTCAGTAAACTTCTGCGAGTAACTGTCCTTTCAAGAATAATGTCATATCTAAAACCCATGATCAAATCTAGTGGGCCTCAGGGAATTTCTGCCACAGTATGTTGTGATGTAGGTGAGCCCTTGGCAAGCAGCAAGCAAGATGCATCTACAATGTGTGCTTAAAGGTTAGTCAAGGCTACATCCTGTCTAGTTTAGTCTCATCATAATTACCTTTAGGTTCAGATCACTTTAAAGAGTTTTGAAGCCAGTAAAAGACAATTAAGTAACACTTGGGGCATTTTTGATTTTATGTAATAGTTATATAGGTGACCAGGAAACAACAGGCAGTTTAAATCACCGCTGAGTTTTAATCATATTGAGGTAGATAGCAATAAAAAATTGGGATTGATATAAAACTGACTGCCAAGTTTCTATAATTTCATTCATACTCTCACAAAAATTCAGATTTAAAGCAAGGAAGGCTGTACATGTTTGCTCAAGTGGGGATTAAATCTGGCAGACTCTCCATGAATAATTCTTCACCAGCACTTGCACTTTACAAGTCATCAGTTGAAAACCTAACTATTTGTCCATTCCTGAAGTTAGGCTCATGCCCGAAACGTCGATTCTCCTGCTCCTTGGAAGCTGCCTGACCTGCTGCGCTTTTCCAGCAACACATTTTCAGCTCTGATCTCCAGCATCTGCAGTCCTCACTTTCTCCTATTTGTCCACATAGACACACTGAAGAATTTAAATTGATGCATGAGTTGCAAATATGCTGCACTCTCTGAAAGAAACATTTCCAAGAATCTCTGAGCAAATGCAGTGAAGGTTCACCAGACTGATTCCAGAGATGGTATTTAATATGTTGAGTCCGTCAAGTCTCAATTCACTGGAGTTTAAATGAAAGAGAAGGGACCTCTTTGGAACATATGACAGGGTTTGAGAGATTGAATACTGGACTGATGTTTACCTTCCATGGGGTCCAGGAGAGGGAGGTCACAAGATACAACATATGCCCTTTTAGAGTGAGATGAGGAGAAGACTGAGAAGGCAATGTCACTGAATAGATCTAAGAAAAAGAATAGATAGGTTTCTAGAGACTAACATGGTAAAGGCGTATGGGGGACACAGTGAGTGCATGGTATTCAAGTACAGGAACAGCCAAATTCAACTTTAGGCTGGTTAGTTTGAATGTTCCAGATCAGAAGTGTTTGGTTAAAATCTGTAACTAAAATAGAGCATTTTGGGGATTAATGGGATTATATTTTACAGTGTGTTTCAAAATCTTCAAACTTGTCTTATATATAAATAGTTTGGTGTATTCTATTTTATTTTTCATTTTGTGAATAATAAACTTCTGTTTTATTATTGAAGTTGAATTTGGGCATTGTTTCTTTGTATATCAGCAAAATAATCATGATAATTTTTTTTAAAAATGTGATCAATCTGCGGTGTGGCTTGTCCAGTAATAACATCAGTAGAGATCATAACAATATATGTGTGCTTACAAAGAAAAATAAATTTGTGAAGGTGTGTGTGAGTGCTTGTTACCTGGCTGTGTGAAATTATATGATGGAATAGTCTTGACAAGGCAGAGTGAGGGATGTTAATGTTCTCACCAGGATATAGGTCAATGTACATTTGTTTTCACCTTAACTGGCCACTAAATCACTGGATGCACTGAATTTAGGAGTGTAACACAATATTCCTATTGCTGATTGTTTTGACCAGCTCCACCCTTGCCTTCTCTCTGACAGCAGCAAGTTTTTTTCCTCCCTTTGCTAGAGGAAATAATCTGTCTCCATCTCCTCACTAGCTAGTATATCAAGCAGGTGTCATTGAAATGTCTTGAATCCGTTTTCATGAATCATCTTCTCTTGATTACAACTCTTCTATTTTCCATTTTGGAATTGGGCCTTTACATACGGAGTAAGTTTGTTTCAAATATGACCTGATTACCTGCCGTCATTAAATGCTGCCATACCCTGAACTATAATGATAATGAGAACAGTGCATGCAAATGCTAATGCCATATGTTGAAATAGCTTTTGGGTTTCCTACCTTTCAAACTAGCAACCTCTACTATAAAGAAAGACAAGGGTAATAGATGGATTGTGAAACTGTACTTAAAATTTTTCTCCAATCCGTACATTATTTTAACTTTTTACTGAATCACTTTTCCTACACTGTTAATGAATGGCAATCCTAGAATTGCCGTCCTTGCAGCACTCTTGATGCACCTATATGACATGGACTGCCGTAATTGAAGAAAGTGGTATGTTACAAATGGGCAACAAATGGCAGCCAAGTTAGTGATACCCATAGAGGTAAAAACAATGACTGCGGATGCTGGAAACCAGATTCTGGATTAGTGGTGCTGGAAGAGCACAGCAGTTCAGGCAGCATCCGAGTAGCTTTGAAATCGACGTTTTGGGCAAAAGCCCTTCATCAGGAATAAAGGCAGTGAGCCTGAAGCGTGGAGAGATCCATACCCCATGAAAAGAATAAAGAGAATATTAGTCATCTAATCTGGATCTGATTTGATGACAGTTTCAACATGTCTTTAACATTTTAAAATATTTTGTTGTGTCCAGCAATGTTTTTATTTGTTCTTGCTACAACGAATACTTGAAGTGTCGATAGTTGTCTGCATTCATAGATTTTAAGTCTTACATAAAAAATATCCTTTAAAAGTGTACAATTTGTAACTATTGTTGTTCCTCAATGCTGACATGGGGCTTTTTAAAAAGTTGTTTAGTTCATTTGCAACAATTGCCAGAGAGGGCTAAGGAAAGGGATTAACTATGCAAATGGAACCTTTTTTTCGTTCGTATCAGTTTTGTGTATGAGTTACAAGACTGTAGCATCAGGGCTAACTCCAAAACCTGAACACAAAAACTAGCCTCAAATCACTGTCCTAAGAGAGTGCTTTATGACTGAAACTAATATCCTTTTGATATATTGTTAAACCAAAATTTCACTTGCTTGTTCCAATGGATATTAAATATCCCCAAAACAGTACTTAGAGATTTCTCTCAGTATTCCATGATTTATTCTGAACCATTGCCCTTAAAATAGTTTCCACTTACTCTAATACCAACAATCAGTTGATATTTATTTTAACAAAAATGTCTGATATATATAGTTGGTACGTCAAAGGAATTGCTTCAGACTTTGTAGGTAGTGATGGACAAGTGATGTGTAATGCTCATTGTGCCAGTACTTAGCTGAAGAATTTCTGCCGGCTTTTGCATGGTGATATGCAGTTATCAGACAGTCAATACAATGCAGTGTCCCATGCAGTGTTCCATCTGTGACATGTCTGAATAGGGCATGCAACAGCGTGTCTGTTTAACCAAACAGTTTGATGAATCATTATAAAAGCATATAGAATCTGAACCAATAATGTTGAGCAGAACATTCAATTAAATGAAAAATCATAGACAAACAAAAAGGATAAAGAGAAGGAAAAGAATGTGGGATGGAGTCAGAAAAATATAACAGAAAATACAACAGAATGAAAAGGTAAACTAAAATGTATTTATTAATCCTCCAACAACAATTGAAATCTGAAGAAATTAACATTCATGCTTGTATAAGTAAGTATACAATGTCAAACAGTTTTCTTAGCTGCAATTAAGATTTATTGTACCATTAACAGTTTTTATGTACTTGAATGAACAAGCCTAACTGTTTTTTTTAGTAGATGTGTGGTAAGTTTTACAAATTCACACCATTCCATATATTTGAATGTAGGGATTCATGATTATATGTTGTAATTGTGAAGCTTGTGAAATTCCTGGTTCTCTATTTTACTTCAAAACTTGGATGTTGTTAGTTTCTTGCCATTTAACCTCGAATATCAGTGAGTGCTGTCATCTGTTTGCTTCACTATTAGGCTTTTCAAAATCAAGGTCAATATGCAAGTAAAGATTTGGTGTCTGTGACATTTTAGGGTTGACTCAGTTTACCTTTTTCATGGACTATAATTATTGCATACCATACATGCCCTTTCAAATCAGAATTGGCACCCGGTTTGACACAAATGTGCACACCATCAAATTACAGGTACATGATAGTACATTTAAAATTTACTGCAATTAGGCAAAAAAAATGTCTATTTTCATTAGTTCACTTAACAGGCAGTTATTTTTTGGAATAGCTTGCCACTGAGGCCAGCGATACCATTACCTTAGATCATTTCAAGATCGAATTATTGAAGTATCAAACACATCGTTAAGTGCAACTTGTACCAAAGTAAGTGTAAGTTGTGAGGTTTTCAAAGATCATCTGTGTCCTCAACGTACATGAAAATTCTTTACTTGATTTTTTTTGGTACATGACATCCATGTATATGATTAAATAATATCATTATTGTTATAGGAAATTTCTGACATCTTTAAGAGCTTACAAGTGTTCCATTGCAAAATAACATCAAGTTAAGCAAACAATATTGCATACTTTGTGATCTAATTAAGCTAATTTGTAAATGTGGTAAAATTCCTCAAATATTACAATGATAAGAAGAGCTGGTAAGGCTAAATTTACCCATATCTATGACTGCATGAGTGAATGCCTATATGGATGTGTGCGCATGCCTGTATTTGCATAGTTAAAAATTGCACAACACCAGGTTATAGTCCAACAGGTTTGTTTGGAAGCACAAGCTTTCAGACTGCTGTTCCTTCATCAGGTAACTAGTTATCCCAGTCCAACACAGTGTTCTAAAAGTTAGTACTTCCAAATAAACCTGTTGAACTATAACATAGTGTTGGGTGATCGTTAACTTTGTTCACCCCAGTCCAACACCGGCAGCTCCAAATCATGTATTTACATAACACTTATGGGTAAGCAAACTGTTCTTTAGTAGCAGGAACACAGATATGGACATATGTCCAAAATCAATAGGAAATTCAATGCATACACCTCAAATCATCCCCTAACCAAAATGTATTTCTATTCGCATTACGATTATTATTATTTCATTATTCACATCTGAGAAACATAGGAAGGAAAAAAAGTGAAAAATAAAAATTCATAATGTTAAAAAACAGCAGCCAGATTTTGCTGGAAAACAATAGTACCTCACAATCACACTCTCTTATTAAAATGAAAATTAGTTAGCAACTTATGCAAGGCAATACTCCCTGAATTGCAAATCAAAACTAGTTGCTGTGAAATTTAGTAGAATCAAAGAATAGTAGAGAAAGAGGTAATTTAGTCCATCTCACCTGTTTTCAAGATCTATTATGTTAGAACATAGAACACAGAACAGTACAGCACAGTACAGGCCTTTCAGCCCTCGATGTCGTGCCAGCCTTTTATCCGACTCTAAGATCAGACTAACCTACATTCCCTTCATTGTAATGTCTTCCATGTGCCTATCCAAGAATCGCTTAAATGTCCCTAACGTGTCTGACTCTACCACCACTGCCAGCAGTGAATTCCACACACTCACCACTCTCTGTGTAAAGAACCTACCTCTGACATCTCCCCTTAGCCTTCCTCCAATCACCTTAATATTATGTTTCCTTGTGAAAGACATTTCTGTTGTGTGAAAAAGTCTCTGACTATCCATTCTATCTATGCCTCTCAACATCTTGTACACCTCTTTTTTTCCAGTTACTTCTCATCTTTCTCCACTCCAATGAGAAAAGCTCTAACTCTTTCAACTTTTCTTCATCAGACAAGCCCTCCAGTCCAGGCAGCATCCTGGTAAATCTCCTCTCCACCCTCTCCATATCTTTCTGATAATAAGACAACCAGAACTGAACTCAATATTCCAAATATGGTCTAACCAGGACTCTATAGAACAGCAACATAACCTCTCTGCTCTTAAATTCAATTCCCCTGCTAATGAAAGCCAACGCACCATATGCCTTCTTAACAACCCTCTGAACTTGGGTGGGAACTTTGATGGATCTATGGACATGGACCCCAAGATCCTCATGTACCTCCACAATGCCAGGAATCCTGCCTTTCACCCTGTATTCTGTATTCAAATTCAACCTTCCAAAGTGAATGACTTCATACTTTTCCAGGTTAAACGCCATCTACCACTTTTCAGTCCAGTTCTGCATCCTGTCAATGTCCCATTTTAATCTACAACAGCCCTCCACACTATCCACAACTTCACCAACCTTCATGTCAATGGCAAACTTACTAACCCACCCTTCCTCATCTGAATCATTTATAAAAATCACAATGAGCGATGTCCCAGAACCAACCCCTGTGGAGCACCACTGGTCACTGAGATCCATGCTGAATACCTGCCATCTACCATCATTCTCTGTCTTCTATGGACCAGCCAATTCTGTATCCAGATGGCCAGATTTCCCTGTATCCCATGCCTCTTTACTTCCTGAATGGGCTACCATGGGAAATCTTATCAAACACCTTATTAAAAACCATGTAGACCACATCCACTGCTCTACCTTTATCAATGTGCTTTATCACACCCTCAAAGAATTTAATTAGACTTCCATGATTCTTTTCAACTTCCCCCTTCAATGTTTCTTGTTAAAACACTTGTCTAATTTTATTTTGAAAGCTACTGTTGAATCTGTATCCGCATCAAGCAGTTTGCTCCAAATCCTAACCATTTGTGAATTTCTTCCTTTGGTTCTTTAGAAAATCACCTTAAATCTCTTCTATTGGATTTTGAGGTACTGAAACAGTTTCTCTTTATTTATGTTGTATTAGAACTTAAATACTGCTATCACATCTCCTCTCAGCTATTTCTGCTCGAAATTCTAGCTTCATAGGTTCATCTACAGAAGTGTAATCTCCTATTTCTGGAACCATTCTTGTAAATCTTTTTTTGATTGACATTGACCAGTTTGGGCCAAAGGGTGTGTCCCCGTGCTGTAGAACTCTGTGAGTCTATGATTCTACCCTTAAAACCAGCATGTGCTTTGTAAATTTTGGTTTCCACAATTGGAAACAATATGCTTTTTAGAACCAAACTAATGTTTTATATAACATTAGCATAACTTGCTGACTTTGAGCCCTGGCTCAGCAAATGGGCAGTGAGTCCTGGTACAGCGCATGGACTGTGACCTTCAGAATAATGAGAGCAACAAACCCTGGTACAGCATGGGGAAGCAGCCCTGGAGCATCATGCAGGCAGTGAGTCCTGGGCAGAGACTGGTGCAGGAGAGGCAGTTCTAGCACTTACCTTGGAGCAGCTGAGTGCTAGCACTTAATAGTCTGGAGCTTAGAGCGGGGTGGGGACAACTGTTGAACTAAGTGGTCAGAGCATATGCAGAGGCACTGTTCTGAGCTGCTACACTGTAATGTCTATTTGAAATTTCCTACCTTACTGTAATGTCAGTCCTTTAATGATGTCCTATTTTTAACTTAATTTTTAATTCTGTAAGTAATGCAACTACTTTTATTCCTCTGCTGTATGCACGATTTTGCCATAATAAGGCAGACATTGTAAAAGGTTTTCACTGTACTCCAAAATGGAGTACACGTGTCAGGAAAAGGATATTGAATTGTATTGTAAACCTCAATTTTTAAAACATCAAATCCCATCTCCTTAAGCAACTGCTTTTTAAGCTTGAGTCACCTTCAAACATTTGTGCATAAATATCCCCTCTAAAGTTATACTGATTAACATGATTTCTCTCTCTTCATCCTTCCAAACAAAATGTATCACTTCCCATTTGTCTGTGTTGAATTTCATCTGCGAATCCTATCCAATCCAAAATTGTATCCTTTTGAAGTTTGCTGCCAACTTATTTCCTGTTTACACATTTTCAAGTTTTATGATATTTATAGATTTTAAGTTTGTGCTGTATACTCTTAGTCCAAGTCATTAATTTATATCCAAAGCAGCCTTGAACTGTACATCTCCCTCCATTCGAAAACACAACCACTCAGCACGATTCTTTTTTCAAACCTTTGCCTATATTTTGTTTCCATGCTGCTGTGGCTCCCTTGGGCTTCAATTCTTGAGACAAATTTAATATCTAGTAGTACCTCTTGGAGGTCCACATGCACAACAACAGTACTATTTCATCCACTCTGCTTCTCATCAAGTATCCCCGCAAAGTTAGGAGAAAGTGAGGACTGCAGATGCTGGAGATCAGAGTTGAGAGTGTGGTGTTGGAAAAGCACAGCAGGTCAGGTAGCGTCTGAGGAGCAGGAAAATCAATGTTTCGGGCAAAAGCCTTGGTGAAGGGCTTCTGCCCAAAACGTCAATTCTCCTGCTCCTCAGGTGCTGCCTGACCTGCTGTGATCTCCACAAAGTTAGTCAGTCATAGCCTGCTCTTTTAAACAGATATTCAAACCTAACCTCCCCTGCAAGTTAAGGAAATTGCTGCACTTGCACAAAAACTAACGATTAAACTCTGCAAAGGAAGTTAAGATTAATGATTAATAATATGTGTACCCTTTTAATTATATGATGTGTACTAAAACTACAAAGCAATCCATTTTTTTCTAAAGTATGACCCAGCTTTGTTCTTTCTTCTTTTAAATTACTTTAGGAGATTTCAGGAGAGTCAAGTTTCTTTTAACTTATAGATGGTTTTATCTTTTAGGTTGGTGATTGATTTTTTTAAATGCAAGATTAATTAAGTCTTCTCCTTTGTGAGACAGACAAACAGAGATAGAGTAATTGCAATTGGCTAGTGATTTTTTTTTAACTGCATATAAGATTAGAGTTGAAATTGTCAAAACACAAAGCTATGGATTATCTCTCTGTCTGTCATGATGGAGAAAGACTGTCCACAGTTGCCTCAATAAGGGGTTTCAATTATTCATGTGGTTTCCCAAATCAAAGGATGGCTTGAAAACAAACTTTTGGTAAACAGGGAATGGTCTTAAAACATCCATATACTTTTTAGATTAAAGAACAGGTTTTGTAATTGGAAATAGTTTATTTGAATTTTAATTTGGAGCATCTCAAGTTGGTTACATTGCTGTCACAATAAATTGTAGGGGAGGGTTTCTTTTATTGTTAGTTTTTATATGTCCATTCTTTCCTCACTGAAATAGGCAGTTTGCACTGAGAAGCAGCTTGAGACAAGCAGACTGAGAGAAATTGTCAGAGGTTGCAAACAAGGATATTTTATAATTCTGGAATCATGGAGCAAGAAAGCTGTGAGATCCATGTTCGAGAAGGGATGTTCACAATTATGAGACACTTGAGGAGAGTTGGAAAGTTGCTTGAGGCTGGTGGAATTTCCAAGGAAGTTCCATACTTTGAAGAATAGCAGGAACTCTGAGGAGAATAAAATGGAATCCTCAAGAGCTGTGGCATACCTTGTTTCAGTCCCAGGAGAAGTGAAGGAACTATCAAAATCCCACAAAGTAGGAGGGAACTCTTAGGCAGAAATAAAAGTAGAATGGAGAGTGTCCTTTTGACACTTTTGGACATAAAGGATAAGTTTGTGAAATATAATATTAAGCTAGCTGTACTTGCTTTGTATAACACTTGTATGGTTTATGTCTAAAATGCGAAATCCTGTGGCATAGTTCTTTTCGTTAATAATTGTAAATTCAATTTATTTTTAAAAGTTAAACATGTTTATCATGATGCCACAGCTTAAACATTTCCTCTTCATTTCCTTTTTGTTTATAAATAATGCAGTAAATTCAGGTAAGAGGAAGAAAGTACACAGTGGTTGGCTTCATATCATGGCACAGCCACTTTTTCCAGCTGAATTGATTGCTCATAAATGCAACGATCATCCATGCAACCATCATCCAGCTACCTCTCACAGCATGCAGTGATCTTGCAGAGACTGCTTTGTGGCCCAGTCATGGAGTGGAAGCCTATCTTCAGCGGAAGCAGCTGATCTGCACTGTGCTGGGCTCATTTGAGGTGGTGAGCTGAAACCCTTTGGCCCAGACTTCACTCCAATGCGTGTTGCAGCTTCCAGAGTTACTACATTCTCAGTTCCGCTCTGGCACAGCTATGATGATCCGTAGAAGCAGTGGCATATGATCCAACTGGCACAGCTCAGTAAAGGGCAAAGGCCAAAGGTGACAGACTCACTGGCCCTGTGAACTGAGGGACAGTACTGATTGAAAGTCAGATCCTGTGAGCTGTGTCTGTGATAGGGGCACTTAGTGGTAGCACATAAAGAGGAACTGCTGCCAAAAATTCCATAGCACACCTCACATCCGACTGAGGCATGTAATGGCACATCAGTTGAAAACCATCAATCTAGGCTAAATCTAATTTTAATCCTTCAGGTTTTACTTGTTACTTATTACAATGGAAAATCTATATATTTTTCTTACATTTTCCTTCAATCTTTCTTTTGCTCTCTTTAATTAAATTCCATTTAATTTGCTTCAATTCACCCTCCTTCTCAGACTGTCCTCTGTTTATTTTTCAATCCTTTATGATTAGTGACATAAACTTACGCTTATATGACACCTTTATTGTAGTAAAGCATCCCAAGGCTCTTCACAGGAGTGTTATCAAACAAAAGTTGACACCATGTTAAATCACAGTACATAAGGTTAAATGACCAAAAGGTCATAAGTAACTCTTCACCATAAGGTCCCAAATGCTCTTTTACCTTCTTTCACTGTTATTACTGTACGCTTCCAGCAACTTTGTTGGAAAAGGTTTACAAATTTAATTGTCCATGAGTAAGCTTAACCAATAAATCTTTAGCTTCAGCAAAATCTGAGCTAACACAGCAAACACAGCAATTGTCATCATAAATTATCATCTTTCTGACTATTATAACAATTTCCAGAATCTGGTGTTCAATATGATAAGTTATTCAACTTCTCCAAAATTGCTGGTTTTTCAACGTATTAGATAGTCCAAGATCAGTATATAAATCAGAATTTAGATAAGCAGTGCATTTAAGAAATAAATTCTGACTTTTTTTTAACTTTGAAGCCACATATGAAGTGTTATCTGTACAGAAATCTGAAAAAAATGGACATTTTCAGTCAGTTTGCAAGAATGGCTTGAATTACGTTGAGTGCTTCAAAACTTTGAGATCAGGCCCTAGACAAGATTTCAGAAACTGTGTTTGCTAGTAGCTGGTCTGGATTGATGATTTTACCAGTTAAAGGATAATGATGGTCTTCTGATACTGCCAGACAAATCAAAGAACCAGCAGGCCTGAAGCCCAGCAGCACCACTGTGACAGGTGGTCACCACAGACGCAGCTAGGAAACCTTGGGTGCCTCTAGGGAAGTAAATTAAAATTCAACAATTCAGGGGTGAGATTTCATGAGGAAATCCTACCAGCATAATGATGAGGCTGTGGAGACTGTTGTTTCTGATTGTAGTCCCTTCTTCAAGGCATGGAGTCTTTGGCTCTTACGATTTCATCAACTGCTGCTTGAATGTTTCCTTCATGAAATTAGCTGTCTCTTACACGAACACCAATCCCCATAACCCATTCTGACATCCATTGTTTGCAAAACGCCAACTGGCCTGTAAATGACCCTCATATTGTCTAAATTGGCTGCTCACAGTCCCATACAGGGACTAAAGAGATTCTACTCAATAAGGCATTTCTTAAGCTTTGTTACATTTCTATTTCAATTCTTGCCCATTCAAAAAAAAATTCTGTCTTTGAGCTTTGGTTTAACTATCCTCTTGGGCAGTTAGTGTACAATTGATCAACCATACTAATTTAGTTGATATTTTACATCCATGAAGATAATTGCAAAGTTAATGACAATACTGCTGCTGTTAATGGAGTTCAACCCTGCCAAGTATGAGGTTGTCCATTTTGGAAGAACAAATAAGAATGCGGAATACAGGGTTAATGGTAGGGTTCTTAGTCAGGTGGAGGAACAGAGGGATCTTGGGGTCTATGTACATAGATCTTTGAAGGTTGCCACTCAGGTGGATAGAGTTTGTAAGAAGGCCTATGGAGTATTATCGTTCATTAGCAGAGGGATTGAATTCAAGAGTCGTGAAGTGATGTTGCAGCTGTACAGGACTTTGGTTAGGCCACAGTTGGAGTACTGTGTGCAGTTCTGGTCACCTCACTTTAGGAAAGATGTGGAAGCTTTGGAGACGGTGCAGAGAAGATTTACCAGGATTTTGCCTGGAATGGAGAGTAGGTCGTACGAGGATAGGTTGAGAGTTCTCAGCCTTTCCTCGTTGGAACGGCGAAGGATGAGGGGTGACTTGATAGAGGTTTATAAGATGATCAGAGGAATAGATAGAGTAGACAGTCAGAAACTTTTTCCCCGGGTACAACAGAGTGTTACAAGGGGACATAAATTTAAGGTGAAGGGTGGAAGGTATAGGGGAGATGTCAGGGGTGGGTTCTTTACCCAGAGGGTGGTGGGGGCATGGAATGCGCTGCCCGTGGGAGTGGTAGAGTCAGAATCATTGGCGACCTTTAAGCGGCATTTGGATAGGTACATGGATGGGTGCTTAATCTAGGATAGAAGTTCAGCACAACATCGTTGTCCGAAGGGCCTGTTCTGTGCTGTATTGTTCTATGTTCTATGTTCTATGCTCTGTCTGAACCCTGTTTCCTCAACCTTATGTAAGCCTCCCTCTTCCTCTTTACTAGACATTCAACCTCCCTCGTCAACCAAGGCTCCCTCACACGACCATTTCTTGCCTGCATGATAGGTACATACATATCAAGGACACGTCGTATCTGCTCCTTGAAAAAGTCCCACATTTCCACCACATCCTTCCCTGACAGCCTATGCTCCCAACTTATGCTCCTCAAATCCTGTCTTACAGCATCGTAATTTCCCTTCCCCCAATTGTAAAATCTACCTTGTTATGCGCACCTATCTCTCTCCATAACCAAGGTGAAAGTCACAGAATTGTGGTCACCATCACCAAAATGTTCACCCACTAACAAGCCCATCACTTGTCCCGGTTCATTACCGAGTACCAAATCCAATATGGCCTCCCCTCTGGTTGGACAATCTACATACTGAGTTAGAAAAGCTTCCTGGACACACTGCACAAACACCGCCCCATCCAATCTACTTGATCTAAAGAGCTTCCAATCAATATTTGGGAAGTTGAAGTCATCCATGACTACGACCCTGTGGCTTCTGCACCTTTCCAAAATCTGTTTCCCAATCTGTTTCTCCACATCTCTGCTGCTATTGGGGGGCCTATAGTAAACACCCAACAAGGTGACTGCACCTTTCCTATTTCTGACTTCAGCCCATACTACCTCCAAAGGCAGATCCCCCTCAAACTTCCTTTCTGCAGCCGTTATACCATTTCTAATTAGCGATGCCAACCCCTCCTCCTTTTTTACCACCCTCCCTAATCTTACTGAAACATCTGTAACCAGGAACCTCCAACAGCCATTCCTGTCCCTCATCTATCCACGTTTCCGTGATGGCCACAACATCGTAGTCCCAGCTACCGATCCACGCCTTAAGTTCACCCACCTTATTTCTGATACTCCTTGCGTTGAAGTATACGCACTTGAGCCCATCTGTGTGTCCGCAAGTATTCCCTGTCAGTGCTATCTTCTAAACAGCCTCCCTACAGTCTTGGACATCCTGACACACAGTCCGGATCCCATCCCCCTGCCAAATTAGTTTAAACCCCCCCGAAGAGTGCTCGCAAACCTACCCCCCAGGATATTGGTGCCCTTCTGGTTCAGGTGCAACCCGTCCTGTTTGTACAGGTCCCACCTTCCCCAGAATGCAGTCCAATTGTCCAAATACCTGAAGCCCTCCCTCCTACACCATCCTTGCAGCCACGTGTTCAACTGCACTCTCTCCCTATTCCTTGCCTCACTGTCACGTGGCACCAGCAACAACCCAGAGATGACGACTCTGTCTGTCCTAGCTTTTAGCTTCCAGTCTAACTCCCTGAGCTCTTGAATGACCTCCCCACCCCTCTTCCTACCTATGTCGTTGGTGCCAATGTGTACCACGACTTCTGGCTACGCACCCTCCCCCTTAAGGATTCTGAAGACATGTAGTGAAATTCTTATCAATATGTTATCCAAACTGATTTACACCAGGAGTGTATTCCATGCCAAGGATGCCATCTTGGAGCACTAGGGCCACAAGGTTTTTCAAACATTGGTGTTATTTATCCGGGTTTTTGGCAAAAGTTAAACATTTGCAAATATCTGCTGTTTGAAGATGGAAATGATACTTAGGTGATAAGTAGGAGAACGTGAGGACCATAGATGCTGGAGATCAGACTCAAAAGTGTGGTGCTGGAAAAGCACAGCAGGTCAGGCAGCTTCTGAGGAGCAGGAGAATTGATGTTTCGAGCATAAGCGAGGGTGGAACAGACAGATGGGAAAGATGATGGACAGGTCAAGAAGATGGTGCTGAGTTGGTGGCTTGGCACTGGGATAATGTGGGGGGAGGGGAAATGAGGAAACTGTTGAAATCCACAATGATGTTGTGTGGTTGCAGGGTCGCAAGGCTGAATATGAAGCATTCTTCCTCCAGGCTTTGGGTGGTAAGGGTTTGGCGATGGAGGAGGCCCAGGACCTGCATGTCTTTGATGGAATGGGCGGTGGGTTTGGTTGGTGTGGATGTCCCAGAAATGTTCTCTGAAACAAGCTGCAAGTCGGCATCCTGTCTCCCCAATGTAGAGGAGACGACATCGGGTGCAATGGATACATTAGATGACACTGATGGAGGTGCAGGTAAATTTCTGTCAGCTGTGGAAGGATCCTTTAGGACCTTGGACGGAGGCAAGGTGAATAGTGTGGGTGCAGGTTTTGCATCTCCTGTGGTGGCAGGAAAAGGTGTCAGGAGTGGGGTGAGGGTTGATCTCTCTGAAAGCTGATAGGGGTGAGGAAGGAAATATGTCTCTGGTAGTTGTGTCCATTTGTAGGTGGTGGAGGATGATGTGATGTATGCGGAGGTGGGTGGGGTGGAAGGTGAGGACTGGGGGCTTCTGTCCTTTTTGCAGTGGGAGGGATGAGGTTCAAGGGCGGTGGTGGTGAAATAGGCGAGATGCGCTGGAGGACATCGTCGAGCATGTGGAAAGGGCGATTTTGGAAGAATGATACTATCTGGGATTTCTCTCACCTCCAACACACCCCTGGACACTCTGTGCTGCCCTGTTATCTGCTCTTGACCTCTTCATTTCTAACTGCCGTCATTACATCAAATGCCTCAACCTGTCCAACCCACTCACCGACTCCAACTTCCTGCCCTCACAACGCACAGCTCTCAACACCCCCAGCTCCAACCCCAACCTCACCATCAAATCTGCAGACAAGGGTGGGGAGAAGGAAGCGCAGTAGTAGTTTGGCGCACTGACCTCTCCACCGCTAAAGCCAGGTGCCAACTTGCAGATACCTCTTCCTACTGCCCCCTCAACCGCATCCTCACCTCCCATCACTACACCATCATCTCCCAGACCATCCACAACCTTATCACCTCTGGTGATCTCCCATCCATAGCCTCCAACCTCATTGTCCGTGAACCCCATATTGCCTGTTTCTACCTACAACCAAAAATTCACAAACCTGACTTCCACGGTTGACCCATTGTCTTAGCCTTCTCCTGTCCCACTGAACTCATTGCTGCATACCTTGACACCATCCTGTCCCCCTTAGTCTAGGAATTCCCCACTTACATTCGGGACACCATCCATGTCCTTCACCTCCTCCAAGATTTTTGTTTCCCCAGCCCTCGACGCCTCATTTTCACCATGGACATTTAGTCACTGCACACATCAATCCGTCACAATGAAGGCCTCCAAATCCTCCATTTCCTCTTCTCACACTGTCCCGACCAGTACCCTTCCACAGACACTCTCATCCAACTGGCTGAACTGGTCCTCACCCTCAACAATTTCTCCTCTTTGTCAGATACATGGAACATCTTCTGCAGTTACACTGGCACTAACCCCGACCTGTTCCTCTGCGACATCGATTACTGTATTGGCGCCGCCTCGTGCTCCCATGAGGAGTTTGAACAGTTCATCCACTTCGCCAACACTTTTCATCCCGCTCTTGAATTCACCTGAACAATCTCGGACACTTGCCTCCCCTTACTGGACCTCGCCATCTCCATCTCCAGCGACTGACTAACCACAGACATCTACTACAAGTCCACTGACTCACACAACTACCTGTACTACACCTCCGTTCACCCTACTTCCTGTAAACACACCATCGCTTATCCCCAATTCCTACGCCTCCACTGCGTCAGTTCCCAGGATGACCAATTCAGAAGGTTCAAGACTTTGTCTCTTGGGAGATATTACAGAATTCCTAAACAATAAAGGAATCAAGGAATCAACTAACTTGAAAATTAATACAATGACAACATTCAGACCTTTGAGGTTCACTTTCGACCATGGAAGAAACAATTTTCCCTGAGTAAATTGGTATATTCTATTGGATAGTTCTACGTTCACGTTGATTAAAGATTCATTATTTTAAAACCAACAGTCACCTGGCAGTGCAGAACTTACACATTACTGAAGACAGGCACATGTTACTGGCTCTTTTTTGTCTTGTACTAAACAAAACTAATATGAAGAACAATTTCCAAATGATCAAGCCAAGTTATATTACAAGCAAAAGGCATGCTGATTGGTTACCAAGTTAACTTTGAATTGTGTGAGACTTTGCCATGTTGCAAGCAATAGAGAACTATAGGCTCCCCAAGTTTGGACTAATTCAAAAAAGGGGTATAGTTTGGATATATTCCTTTTGTTACTGAGCTCATGTCTTTGGACATGAATGTACAACATCTCGAGTAAATATAAATTAGCTACATTATGGACTTAACAATGTAGTTAAATTGGTAGCTAATGTAGCAATTGGAACATTCATGAGTGTTCGGCAAGTGTTGCCCAAAGAGCAGCATGCAAAACCGAAATGCAATGTCCTAGATGTGATTCTGTGTTTGGGCAATACTTGCTGAACAATCCTCAGTGCTAATAGTTACCCTACAGGTAACATCAATTTAGTTTTGTTGAGACTTTTGCGTATAGGAGTTGGGACATCATGCTGAGGTTGTACAGGCTGCTGGTGAGGCCTCTTCTGGAGTACTGTGTGCAGTTGAGGTTGCCCTGTTACAGGAACGATATTAAACAGAAGAAAGTTCAGAAAATAATTTACTAGGATGATGCAGGGAATGGAGGGTTTGAGTTATAAAAATAGGCTGGATAGGCTGGGATGTTTTTCTCTGGAGCATAGCAGTTTGTGGGGTGACCTGACAGAAGTTTATAAAATCATGAGGGGTATATATAAGGTGAACAGAAAAGATCTTTTCCCAAAGGTGAAGAGTTCAAATCTAGGAGGGGGGCATATTTTTAAGTTGAAAGAAGAATGATTTTAAAAAGATATGAGGGGCAACTTTTTTACAGAGACTGGTTAGCGTGTGGAATGAACTGCCTGAAATGGTAAATGCAGGTACAGTTACAACATTTAAAAGACATGAATAAGAAAGGTTTGCTGTATTTTGGGCCAAATGTAGGCAGGTGGAACTAGTTTAGTTTGGGAACATGGTTGGCATGGACTAGTTGGACTGAAGGGTCTGTTTCCATGCTATACATCTCTATGACCATTCAGGTGCATACTGGCCAATGATGAATAAGTAAAATAGTTTGGGATTTAGATAATCCTCTGGATGATGACTCACTGTTATATACTGAGTATGTAAATAAAAGAAGCATTATGTTTGATTTTCTCAGAATTTAGCTGATTTGCACAACTGAAGTCACTGAAATTTATTCTCTCCTGTCTGTGGGAAGCAAAATAGATGTTTATTTAAAAATTAATTTGATGTGAATGACATTTCTAAAATTGTCTCCCTCAACAGAAGACAAACAAAAGGATTATTTTTTTCCAATCTTGCAGCTGATAACACAATGCAGTAAATCCTTGAAACTAGACAAAATAATCAGTAATGTTATGTTGATCCAATTAATTTGGCATACACGGTCTTTATGGATGCGTCCTTTTGAACTGAATTGTCTATTTTAAAATGATTGATGACAATGGATTCATGTGTTCTGATTAGTCCCATTGCCTGAAGTCATGTTAAGATCGTTATAGGTTAAGGGTATTTAAGGTCAATCTTTTTTTTTAACTGTAGAAGTAGAACTCTTTGAGATTCAGAATATTTCAATAGAAAAACCAAAGAACAATTATACAATGGTTGAAAACAAGAAGACAGTGCAAATCATTAAACCACTGATCACCACTTCAGTAAATCTGTGACATCAATGGGAAGATTAATAGAGCTTATTTTTCTCTCCAACCCCTGCCACTCCCAGACTAGTGTAACATTTCAGAGTGCACTGCATCCATGAGGGGAGGTGTTTGGTAAATTTAAAATAATAAGAGTTTGCTGGTGAAACTCAGCAGATTTGGCAGTATCTGTGGAGAGGGAAACAGAGTTAATATTTAGAGTCTATTAGAACACTTCTTCAGACCATTTGAGTTAACATATTGGTCTTGAAACATTAGCTCTTTCACTCTCCACAGATGCTGCCAGACCCGTTGAATTTCTCCAGCACTTCCTGTGTTTTTTCTCAGAACTCCACATATACAATACTTTGCTTTTCTGTCCAATAAATTTTCCTTCTGCAGTTCTTTGTTGCAGGAACAAAAATGCCTGATAGGATTGCAGCAGCACCCCAGCCATCTCCCTTGGGAGTTAAAGGAAATTGCCTGTGAGCAGAAATGGGAGATATCACTCCCTTATACCTTCTGGATGTACTTTATCTCACAGAACTTCGGGTCAGGCTTATATTCATATGAAAAGACTGTCTTGAAAGGAAGGGTTATATAGTTTGAGTCCTGTACTGATTATAGTTGAGAAGAATGAAAGGTGAACCTATTGAAACCTAAGATATTTAGGGGACTTGATAGTGTAGATGTGCACTTCACATGACCGGACTGGAGGGCATAATCTCAGAAGGAGGAGATCACCCATTCAAGACAAAAATGAGGAGAAATTAGTTCTGTCTGAGGGTAGTGAATGTATGGAGTTCTTTACTATAGAGAGCTGCAGAGATAGAGTTACTAAGTACATCCATGACTGGAACTTTTAATCAGGAAGGGAATCAAGGGTTATGAGGTAAAAAGGTAAGAAAATGGAACTGAGGCTTATCCTATCAGCCATGATCTCATTGAATGGTGGAGCAAACTCACTGGACTAACTGGCCTGCTTCTGCTTCTATATCTTAAAGTCTTACAGTTAGCAATGCCTCACCACCATTTGGACACTCAATGTGCACACTCAGAGACACAACCTAAATTAGCATTGTCATATTGAGTCAATGTAACTTAGTCAAGAAACCCAAGAAACCTTGGGGACAGTGTGGTGGAGCAGAGATCCTGAACATCAAATGGATAAATCTTACAAGTTTCAATAGGTTAACCTTTCGTTCCCTGATTCAATTCTTCATACGGTGCAATGAAAAGTTAGAATGCTGAGAGATAAATGTTGAAAGGACAAATAGTCTTTTGGTTATTAATACTCAGACCTTGGTACCTAATATTTAATACAAAGAGAAGATTCAGAAGAGATGTTTGGAAATATTGAAGAACTTAACCTGGCACAGACTATGTTTATATGTTCGACATAGTCACAGCTTCGACAACAATCATAGAACTTGAAATGTAGAGGTTTGAAGATGAAAAGATTGTTTAGATTTAAATGATTGGTTCAAAGGATGTTGAATATTCGTAATAAACTGTTAAAGGAATTAATGGAGGCTGATCACATTAGGGAATCAAGAGAAGGATAAATATTTTTTCAAGATTATTTCAGTGACAAGAAAGCAGGGAGGTTATGTTGCAGCTGTATGGGGTGCTTGTGAGATCACATCTGGAGTACTGCATGCAGTTTTGGACTCCTTACTTGAGAAAGGATGTACTGGTACTGGAGGGAGTGCAGAGGAGGTTCACTAGGTTGGTTCTGGAGTTGAGGGGATTGGCTTATGAGGAGAGACTGAGTAGACTGGGATTATATTCATTGGCATTTAGAATAATGAGGGGGATCTTATAGAAACATATAAAATTAGGAAGGGAACAGATAAGAGAGAAGTAGAGAAGATGTTTTCACTGTCAGATGAAACTAGGACAAGAGGGATGAATCTCAAAATTAGGAGAAGCAAATCTAGAACTGAATTGAGGAGGAACATCTTCATCCAGACGTTTGTGAATCTGTGGAATTTCCTGCCCGGTGAAGTAGTTGAGGTTTTCTCACTAAATGCTTCCAAAGCTAAGACAGATAATTTTTTGAACAGCAAAGGAATAAAGGGTTATGGTGAGTGGGTGAGTAAGTGGAGTGAGGCCGCAGAAAGATCAGCCATGATCTTATTGAATGGGAGAGCAGGCTCGAAGGGCCAGATGGCCTACTCCTGCTTCTAGTTCTTACATTTTTATGTTTCTAACCTGTACAGCAGAATGCAATAGTCCTTCCTGTTTCACTTAATTCCAACGGCCCTATCAAACAAGGTACATTGTTAGTGGTTGAGCAGTAAAATACCAAAGAGGAAAACACATCCATTATCAAGTTTTTACTTGAGTGGAAATAAAAGTCATGTGGGTTTTATAATCGCACTATCAGCTCTCTTCCCTGCCCATAAAATAGTTATCCTTATGCTTTGTAATTGTTTTGGGGAAAAACAATCTGGTGTAAATTTTTCAGGGAGTAACCAAACAACGTGCCACTGAACATAAAAGTCAGTTAGTCCTTTGCCGATGTGAATGCTGACTTTCCACAGCAATTATGCTGGGTCATCTTTAATTAGCTAAAAGTAGAATTTCTGCTCCTTAAGGATAGGAGGTCATGCCTTGAGTGAAGGCAGCCCAGCTAATAAACCATCCAATAGCAGCTCTGTCGTCAGAGCAGCACCAGAAGAGAGTAACGGCTACTTCTGGGACTATGTCCAGTCTCAGAGAAAAGATACATAATGGACTCAAGGTAACTCTGAGGATGTTAGGCAGTTCCCAGCATGTTAGATATATTTCAGAAAGGCTGAGGGAACATAGAGTGGGTACTCAAGTTGAGGGGTGCACTCAATGGGCGCAGGGGTACCCAAGGGAAGTTTTTCTGAATTAAAGAATCTCTCATGCCCAAAGCTGCCAAACCAATCCCCTCACATTTGTAATGCCCCCCAAAGCTAGAAAATGTTGGAATGAGGCCCTTAAGTAGCATCTACTTGTCTACTTAAAGGCTTCTATTGATCGAAGGATGTGTGGGATTTACTCACATCCCCCAGAATATGAGGGGTATGGGTTAGTGGTGGACAGAAATTATGGGCTAGTTTTCTGTTTTTTTTTATGCAACCACCCTTTCCACTCTTTCCTCCAACCTCAAACATGCTGGAGGGGTTCCATAAATGACCAGCCCTATGTTTTGATTTGGATACATGGTGTCTTTAGGAACTACGTTTCTCTACTTTCCTGATAATCTAGCACAGCCACCATGTGGTCAGTAATACAGTGCTTCCTAAACATTTTCACTCCTAGTCTCCAACTTGTAGCTCTTTCAGTAGATCCATGCTTCTGTAATCCAGGGATTGGGTCATGGTCAGTCCTGTGCCACCCCCCTCCCAACCCCACCACCACCTTGCGGACAAACTCATTCACATCAAATACTTTTAGAGATAGAGGCTGTGAAAAAATTGGGATATTGTAGGATGCTACAGCCCCCCACCTATTGCCCTGTATACATCTGGTTCCTCTTGTTTCCAAATGGTGCAGCAGGCTCTCACCACAGATACTGGATTAGTGGTGCTGGAAGAGCACAGCAGTTCAGGCAGCATCCAACGAGCAGCGAAATCGACGTTTCGGGCAAAAGCCCTTCATCAGGAATAAAGCTTGATGAAGGGCTTTTGCCCGAAACGTCGATTTTGCTGCTCGTTGGATGCTGCCTGAACTGCTGTGCTCTTCCAGCACCACTAATCCAGTATTTGCTTTCCAGCATCTGCAGTCATTGTTTTTATCTCACCACAGATATTCATCCATGGAACTTCATGTATGGCCATGAAGTTCTGTCTCATGCTGGAACAATGATATTTCAGACAACACAGGGAGACAACCAACAAAGTGTATTGTCAGAGCAGTGCCATTTCAAAAGATTGTGAAGTAACATACAGTGCATTGTGACATAGAGCACCAAAGTGCGCCCAATAAGTTTTCTCCTTCCCCTCCCTCCCAATACGTCTTAGTGCTTTCTCCTGCTCTGCTCTGAGGTGGAGGAAGTGATGGGAGAGACACCAATTTTCTTTCACATGGCTGACCAGAACTCACTCACATTCTTACCATCTTCAATTGGTGTATGTTGAAAGGATTTATAACTGGTAAACAATCATATTCACTGTCTTTTGAACACACCTTTCTTGAACCTCAGATGCCAGCACAATGTCCACTACTGCACAAGATATCCGAATTTAAGTATGTATTGATATTTTTGATGCTTGTGTAGAAATATGCATTAAATTTAAACTGTGTTCAAATAGGTTTTCAGATTCTAAAAATAATTAGCCTCTATTGAGATCATGACAAGCTTTGATGCAGAACCAAAATGATGCTTAGCTTCGTTCTAACATGAATACAAAATTCATCCATCAAATCAATTTTAAGTAAATTGATGGTGATCAAACATAATAACCAGACTGAAGAGTTTGTTTGGCTGAATGCCATTGGAAGTTCATGTTTATTTTTGTGCGGAAATGGATTGTATTATCTTTATGCTACAAGAGCTGATTGGTAGATTAATGATATCTGTTATACATTCCTAGTCATTCCTCAGTAATTATCTTACTTGCTATTGTTTATACTTAATTATCATAAAGCTCAATAGATTCATATATATGCATAAACCTAGTAGCCCTGCACAAAACTCAATCATCACTCTGTTGTGTCTAAAAACAGGGAATATTCTGAGGGAATAAGATAAAGCAGAGACTTGGAGTAAATTACTTTCACAATTTAACTCGTCATTTTGTTACAGATAGTTCAGACAAATCTGCTTCCAAAATCTCTTATTTGAAGCCTTTTATTCAGACTTTAAGGTTGAATTTTGCTAGCGTTGTTTTTAAAATAGGAGGAAACTTTATTTCCAGATTTGCAACTGTCATGTACCTTTGGGTTCGATTGCCTAGAAGGATTCCAATTAAAAACCCTGCCTTGTCAGATCACTGGTCCGGAGTCCGTGTGGGATGAGTTGGTTACGGATTGTCAGATCACCACCTAATTAGGACTGGATGTGGGATGAGGAAACTAGAACCTGAATTGGAGCATGTGATTTATAGCTTGGCTGACAACCTTCACTTTGGCTGCAGTTGGCGTGCTACTGAAGTGAATGGTACAAAATACGGCAGAACAAAATATATGGGAGATGAAACTAAACGTACTGGTAGACATTTATTCACACGAGTGCTATCCATGAAGGCAATGAGATAGTGCTATAATTGTGATCCTCTGTCTACAGAAGACCTCAGATTTGCTATTTTCTCTATTAAGTTCAGATTGCATTGACTTGCAATATGTTCTTGCACTGCACTTGCCAATGTGAGTGAGCGATACATCATGGGTCCCGTGCATCATGAATAAAAGCCCATTGTCCTGGGAAAATAGCTGGTAATTGACTCGTTAATAAATTCAATTGGCTCTCTGTCGCTGTTAGGCAGGCTGTAGTTATTGCACACAAGCTGCATCTGGGAAAAGCGGGAAAATGTTAGACAACCAGCCTCATTTTCTTTTTCCCAATTCCCAGTTCCAGCTTCTCCTCCTCTGCCAAGAGCTTTTCAAAGTTTCTCCCGATAAGGTGTTTCCCTTTCCAGGGGAGTTCTTCATTCATCAGAATAAAAGGAATTCCTGAACTGAAAATTTAGTACATTTCAAAGGTGAAATTTAGCTCACCAATCCCTGCCTAACTGTCTAATGTAACCTATCAGCAACTACTCATTGGAATAGAAAGAAGTCTTTTTGTTTGGCTGGGAAATTAAACCAAGGCCTTGTCCATAGTCCCAGATTGCTGTAGAAGATATTTTGTGGTGGGATGGTAGTGTCCCTACCTCTGAACCAGAGAACTTGCTCCAAAGTTATGTAACAGCATGTCTGACAGGATAATTTAAAAAAAGGCTGAAAGTTTCTTTTGTGACCTGCCTGATATAAATTAACATAATTAAACAACCATTTTGTGCACTTAATACATCATAGCCAGTTTGCAGATTCAATAAAGTATTTCAGGATGTTTTGAGATGGTGCACTGGCACTACACAAATGCAAATTATTTTCTTAGTGTTTTACCTTCAGACAAATGAATAGTTGCCTCCAGCTTTGATTGTAAGAGCAGGCTGTGATGTGCCAAATCCCTCAGGCTAGGGTGCTTGAATGTAGCTTTAAAATCAAATATTAAACACTTTATGCATTCTCAATTTTTATACCAGATAAAATCATTTGCTAGAACATCTATGTAATTTTATTGGATGTCAAGGACATCCTAAGAAAAATACCAAATTAAATCTTCTCTATTCACAGTTTCTCCTTCCAAATATTTGGTTAATAAGAAATGATTGCAAAAATCTTAAATTTTTAGTTGCAATGTGTTACCATTTGGATTATTTTGCAATGGCATCCTGCAGGGATCTGTGAATTGGGAATTGCTCTAACTGGAAAACGTGGTCTTTCAAGTTTATTAGCATTGTGATTAATTAATAAACCCAAGAATCCCATGGTGCACAAGGCAATAAATGGCTCATACACACAAAGTACAAAGGCTAGAGGCCAAGGTGTTTATTAATGCACAGAAATGTGTTTGGTTGAGTACCACAGGGATTCTCATGTTTGCTCCTGTTAAACAGCAACAGAATACCTAAGTAATCTTAAAGAAAAGTAGCTACTTGCTGGAATTATATTGCAGTTGCAGTGATGCACACATTCTGAGCAAAACTGGTAGTTACCACTTGTGGTAGTGCAATGGTAATTATCATAGATGTGTATTTTCCACCTACAAATCAAGGATGCTATTAAACTATATGAATCTTAGAATCCCTACAGTGTGGAAGCAGTCCACACCGACCCTCTGAAGAGTAATCCACCCAGAACCCATTCCCCTACCGTGTTATTCAACATTTATCCCTGACTAATGTACCTAACCCACCCAGACCTGAACACTATGGGCACTGTAGCATGGCCAATTCATCTAGCCTGCACAACTTTGGATTGTGGGAGGAAACTGGAGCACCCGAAGGAAACCCACGCAGACACGGGGAGAATGTGCAAACTCCACATAGACAGTCGGCCAAGGCTGGAATCGAACCAAGGTCCCTGGCACTGAGGCAGCAGTGCTAACCACTGAGCCACTGTGCTGCCCAATGTGCCACTGTGCCACCCATATATTGCTACCAGACTGACATCAGCACTATTCAAGGAGCAGAAGCAGATTTCCATTTATATTAGGGCCCACGACCACATTTTTCAGTTAGAGCAATTCCCAATTCATAGATCCCTGCAGGATGCCATTGAAAAATAATCTAAATAATTTAAACTCTTGAATCTGTGCCATTGTTCAATGCCAACATGAATTCATTTGCCTTGCTTTAATTCTGTTAACACCTGTAATCGATTGCACTTTGTGTTAAACATTTCAACTAACCAAACAGCTATAGCCTTTTAGGGGAGAGAGTTCCAAACTTCCACTACTGTTGTGAGAAACAGTGGTTGCTTTTAGTTTTCCCTGCTGAAGAATATAAACCCTCTTTATGTCATAGAATCCCTAAAAAGTGGAAACAGGCACTTTGACCCAACTAGTTCACACTGAGCCTCTGAAGAGTAACCCACCCAGACCCAGTCCCTCCCCCATTTACCCCTAACTAATGCACCTAACCTACACATCCCTGAACACTATGGGCAATTTAGCAAGGCCAATTCACTTAACCTGCACATCTTTGGATTGTGGGAGGAAACCAGAGTAACCAGAGGAAACCCACGCCGACACGGGGAGAATGTGCAAATTCCACACAGACAGGTGCTCAATTGGAATTGAACTTGGGTCCCTGGCACTGTGAAGCAGCTGTGCTAATCACTAAGCCACCATGCCACCTGCCTTCCTCTTGAATACCCATCTTGATTTAAGCACTTTAATTTGATCATCCCTCACCTTCCAAACTCAAAGAAATATAGATCAGGTTTATGTGACCTGTCCTCATTTAATCCTGTAAGCCTCAGTATCATTCTGACAAATGTTGTATCCATTCCAGGTCAATATATCCTTTCTCAGGTTGTGAGCAACACTTAACACAGTATCCTAGATGGAATCTGACCAAAATTCTGGATAATTGAAGAATAATTTGTACTTCGGAATACAAGCCCATTTGAGATAAAGACCAATATATGAATAAACATTCTAATGATATTTTATCCTTACATATCAGTTTTTTAGAGATTTGTATACAGAGACATTTAAATCTATCAGCTTCTAATTTCTCCCCATTAAGAAAACATTCCAATTTATTATGCTTTAATCAACTTGGATTGTAATAGTCCCCTCAGACCTGTAAAGCTTATTAGGAGATGGTCACTTGATATTTAAAAGATCAGTGTGGACTATGGACACTATACCTTCACGAAATGCATCCTCAACAGTCATGTGACTTTTTGTGGTTTCAGGACAGATTGAGACAGATGTGTATGAATATATCTACAAGGAGTTATTTAAAATGAAATAGTTTGAAATGAAAATGGCTCCTAGATTTGCCAATACATCAACATAGAATTTTAAATGAGGACTTTTTTGAGCTGGCATGTTGCTGAGTTAGCAAATCTCATCCATTCTATGATGAAGGCCAAAGCTGCCTATCGATGGTGTGTACAACGGAAAACATCAATACTGTTGTCATATCACAGAAACTGGTTTGTGATCAGAAACACTTGGAAGTACTTTTTTTAAAGCCACAAGCACATTTGAGGGGAGATGTCTCTGGGATGTTAAGTTTATGGGAAACTATGTCTCAGTCAGGACAAGGGAAGACCTGACTTAAAATTTGCCTTTGGAAAAGAATTGAGGCTTACTTATTTTACCTCAAAGTATTGTTCTTTTCTGGAGAACTCAATCAACTTTTAGTGGAAAGCCAAAGTTTGCTGCTGTTTGAATTGAACTCATTGCATAGGTGGGATCAAACATGCATCACCAGACAGTTCTGACCTTCACCTTTCTTCAGAGTGTTAAAGCCCATGATATTTCAACTACCATCTTAAGGACTGATTAAATTTCTTTTTCAAATGAAAGATCCTACTTTTTCTAATCAGTTAGTGGGTGGGGGATTAGAAAAGTATTTAATATCTGTTGGGAATTATGATTTAAACAAGAATGGACACCTTCCACTCAAAAACTGCAGTTGTCAACACTCCATTTCTATTAACAGCAAATTTCCTGTAAATTATAGACCATAGAGATTAATTATTGTTGACTTTGCTATTCCCAATATATTTTGTCAAGGCGAAACAACATGATTGTTTGCAAAGTATGATTACATAGAACACTAAGATATAATGATGATGAAATGACCTTTGTACAACTGGATTTGTAAAAAAGAGCTGCACATGGAAATACAATGTTCATATTTATATTAACAAAGCTGGTTGTTCATGGGGCAGCTGGAGCTATTGAAGGATTAATTGGATGACTGATAGCAATGGAGTGACCTTTCAAACATATCAAAAGTTAACCTGTTCAAATCCGCTGAGCAACTTTGACAATTTTAAAGTCTGGTGTCTCAATTTATTAGAGAGACCAGCCTCTGCAGTTGGTTTTTAGCCAATGAAAGTTCTACTTTCAAAAAGGTTGTTAAAAAAAGGGTAAGTAAAGCAATTACATTTTTTTTAAAGAGAGCAGAAAATGTTGGAATTAAGTAATAATGGAATTTGAATAAGGTAGAGTAATGATGTGAGAGAGTGGAATAAGCAGCATTGGGGAAATATAAGAGAATTATTTTATATTCAGGACTTCATTTTTATTTAGTTTATTAATAATTATTTTAGTAGAGTAGGGTGAATGTCATCAAGGCATATCTGCACTTGACATCTTAATGACATTTTATGAGATTTCAAGTTTATTTAAATCAACCTATATGGAGATTAAAAGTGCATCTGTTAAAAATTCCTTGCTATTCCCCAGTGATTTGTAAGAAGAAAACTAAAGTAAGTGAAATAATCAGCATAAAACCCAATAGGTTCATACATATGCATAAATCTATTAGACCTGCACCAAACTCAGTCACACATTGCTGTATTTAACAACACAACTACCATTCTGAAGGATTAAGATAAAATGGAGTCCTGGATTAAAATACTTTCACATTTTAACCTGTCAATTTCAGAATACGACAAGTGGTGCAGTTTAAACAAGTCAACATCTCAGCCACGAATCCCTTATTTCAGATGTTATTGGGAGGCCTGGATTTTCTTCTTCAGAAATGCACGAATAAAGGATAGATAATCCATTTAGTTATTGTCAGGGAAATCAACGGTAGCCTGTGGCTCCCCTATAAAGAACAGATTACAACATGCAGTGATCTCCTGGACAGGCAGCTTGAATGGAAGTGGACACAAGTGTTAAACATTGAAGTAAATTATTCTCAATTTTACACCTGTTTGGAGCATTCAAACTCTACATACACCAATGCTCCTATTACTTTTTCTACCTGGCAATACATTAAATGAGCCTGTCCCAAGTAGCAACTTACATGAAGCAAAATATTAAACTGAATAAATGCAATTTAGCATTGCAGCCATGCTTTTAGATATAGCCTATAAATGGGCCTCCTTTCAAATATTTAAGTATTAAAAATGATGGTTCTTGAATTCTAATATTTCCAATGCACTTTTTTTGGATTATTTTATAATGGTGTCCTGGAGGAATGGGGGAATTGCTGTAGCTCGCAAATCTAGTTTCTCATGTTTATAGCCATTTAAGTAATAAAGCTAAAACACCAAGAGTTTACAAAAAGTAAATGGCTCCTCAACAAAGGAAAGTCCAAATACTGGAGGCCAACTGTTTATTAATGTTTGTTTTGTTGAATATCACTGGGAATCCAAAGTTTATTCCAATACTCTACAGGAAAGCATTATGGTGGAGGAAAGGGTATTTTAAGTAGCCAATTTCATATGGGTGGTGTTATCACCTTGATAACACATTCTATCACCTCTGGCAGAATGTGATTCAGAGGAAGATTTGTTTAAGTTAATTCATTGCCACCAATTCTCCTTAGTCTATACCTCACCTTGGTCCTGTCCAATCATCAGTACTGCACAATACACCACCCGTGTTCCCTCTAATGTTCTGATTGGTTGCATGGGCCTCAGAGGTTTTTGCATGTCAGGAACTCCAGAATTAGAAATCAATACTGTGACTAATGTGCTGAACCAATCATCATGTACAGAACATCAGAATAGCTTAGAGCAGACATAGTACATCATCGAGTATTTACAAGAGGAGCCCTCTTAGCTAACAAGATGGTTTATTCCCAATCGCAATAAATACAACTACATAACAAAATTAGACATAATTGGTAGGACTGTCAGGAGCTGTGCAGAATACGACTGTTCTCTGTGAAGACTACTGTAGAACTCACTGTCACCTCCCACAGATTATGCATAAGAAGAAGCAGAGCATAATGTAACAAGATATTATTCCTCAGAACTATTACCTTGCCCAATATCTATCTACGAGCTTTCTGCCCAGCAGTTAACCTAATATATAATGGTGTGTATAGTTATAATACATTCACCACCACCCCACTTCCACTCAGTTTTGGACTTCACAAATACAGAAAGTGTGGACATTTTGCAATTTTCCCAAAATCCTCTGTCTTCAGACTAGAAGAATGGGAGTCTCTCATTTGAGGACTGTTGACCTGGATTCCATTCTGTAGAACATTTCTCCATTGGAGGAATTTTTATATCTTGTTGTCCTTCATGGAGGATGTCATTCCTTGTTCACCTTGTTGTTGGTCCAATACCTTTATCTACATGCAAGACGTTTATTCTCTTGAAATTCTTTTTACAGAGGAACTCTTTCCTGTGTTATAGAGGACAGGTCACATCCTGGATTGCAGTTCCCTCAGCGTTACTTTTGTCACTGACATTGCCTGTTCCGTTTTAGAAAGCAGGAGATTACATTTCCACTAGTAAAATTTCCACTACTGTAAAATCAGCAACTTCTGCTTTGTGGACAACATAAAGTAGGTTCAATCTGGCAACATAAGCCATCTCACAGGATTCCTTCTCCTGCTTAGATTTTGCCATGAGTCTGGGAAGCCCAAAGAAAGCCTTTCGACAAGTTGACTGGTTGTTCTAACAATGTGTTCCTGGCCCAATGTTTGGACATCTGATTACCTCAGCATTAGCTGTTTCCTTGAAGGTTGTCAATCTCGGACTCTTCTGATGAGGTTGAGGTCAAGGTTTTGGTGAAGGCTGAAAAGTGATAATTTTTGAACCTCAACAGTGTATACATTTTCACTCTATTCTGTGTGTTGCATTAAAATGTAACTTGCAACATCTCCATGCTCTTCTCAGTTATTCCACCTGTGCATGTAATCACATCTCTGTTTACTGTAATTTCTGCTCCTTTTCAGCCATGGCAATGGGTCTGATTACCTGTACTCTCTCACTTGTATGAAGATTAAGACAAACACTTATATTTTTAATTATCAAGATGTTTGGAATACCTTTACCAGAGTTTTACTGTTTTGTTCAGCTAAAATACAGTTTTACCACTTCTTTCCAGGCAACTGTTGTTTTCCCACTTTTTGCAAAAATACCAAGAACATTGTTCAGAGCAAATTTTAAAATACAGTTCTCTGGCTACAGCCATTGTTAGTATGTGTTGAAATCACAGTTTAATTACTAAGTTCCAATTTTGTAACAATCTTTAAATGTTCCTGCCTTTTCTCCTTCTGCTGAACTCTTTTACTAGATTGCCCTAAATTTGGTCTTTCCCAATTTAAATACATTCTGAATTTATCTAAATTTATTCCTCATCCTTTCACTGCTCCTTGCACTTGTGCCTCCTGAAGCTTAGTCTTGAAAATGGTAATGCTCATTGTGAAAAGTGAGAAGTCTTTTTTTTTCATTGTCACTCCTTTGCCTTCCCTTTCTGGTTTAAGCATCATTTTCATAAAATTTTCCCCTTTTCTCTAAAGGGTACCTACATTTACTCCGGAGCCTTAAGTGGCTTCCCATAGTGTGTCCTTTCTGAAGGCTTCTGTCTTTTTCTAAACAAGTTTTCTTTTTCTGTCTTTGCCTATTCCCCGCACATTTTCACCTCTTGCCCCTTAGCAGGTCCTGATGAAGCTTTGACTTTAAAACGCTGCATTTGCTCTGTTGATATGTTCATGGCTGTTGATATGTTCACAATCTTTGTTCTTGATTGTGTTTGTGCTGTAGACTCACTGTATTCTTAACGTGAAATGCTTTTAAAGTGGTAACTTGTCTTCAAATCTTTTGGATCTTCGTCTCCTCCGGCCATGGCTCTTGACACCGATGCTCAACTTTAGTATTATGCAGATTGCCACTACTGGCACCTCCTGGTATCTGCTTATTGTACCAGATATTGTTCAGAGTAAGAGATAATTGAGGTAATCCACTGTTATCAATTCTTCTTTGCCAATACTTTGTATAGGGCCTAAGTCATGATTAATGGTAGAGAATGCATTAGTCTTTACAGAAGAGGCATTGTTCTTTATTTATAAGATGCTTTATTTCACAATAGGTAGACAAGCAGGAGGCTGGAAGAACACAGCAAGGCAGGCAGCAGGAAGTGGAGAACTTGATGTTTCGAGTATAAGCCTTCTTCAGGAGTAGGGGAGCTGCTGATAAAGGGGGTGGAGGAGGGGGGGAATGGTGGTGAAGTGGGATATGTAAAGGCAGAGGCTATGTCTTGGTGAGTCAATGGGAGGAATGAATCTGGTAGGTGGCTAGGAGGAGTGAAATGGAGGGGGAGGGGCTGGGAAGGGAGTCGGGAAAAGAAAAGGGAGGGTTTTTTTTTGAAACTGCGGAACTCAATATTGAGTCCTCTAGTCTGTAGGCTGCCCAAGCAGAAGATGAAGTGTTGTTCCTCCAATTTGCAGTTTAGTTTGTTGTGGCAATGGAGGCGGCCAAGGATGTCATGTTGGAAAGGGAGTGGGAAGGGGAATTAAAATGGGCGGTGACTGGGAGGTCTATTCGCACCTATGGACCAGGCTGAGATGCTCAGTAAAACACTCCCTAAGTTTATGTTTGGTCTCACCAATGTAGAGAAGACGACATCAGGAGCACCTGATGCAGTAAACTAGGTTGGAGGAGAGATAGGTAAACCTCTGTCTCACCTGGAAGGACTGTTTGGGACCCTGAATGGAGGTGAAGGCGGGGGGGAGGTGTTGGTGTACTGACATGTTTTTGCATCTTTTCCATTTGCAGGGGAAGGTACCTGGGGGTTCAGGGGTTTGGTGGGGAGTGTGGTGGAAGCCAAGGACTGTCGATGGGAACAGTCCTTGCAGAATGCAGAGGGGGTGGGGGTTGGAAGATGTTCTTGGTGGTGGGGTCAAGTTGGAGTTGGAGGAAGTATTTAAAGATTATGCATTGATTGCGGAGACTGGTGAGTGGTAGGCGAGGACAAGGGTGACTCCACTTTTATTGCAACTGTTGCTCCTCTCAAATTTAAGTTCTTTGAAGCCCACACTCCCATCATTAATTGCATTGGGGAACAGTATCTATGCAAGTTAATAAAATCAGACCTCTGAAAATCTTGGGTCAGCAACTCTATTTCCTGGGGACAGGTTTGTTAACAGGAAACATTTCCGTTTCCCTATCCTGCTCCGAAAATACAGGCCAGGCAAGGAAAATCGAGCCTCTAAACTTTCCTTCTGGAATCTTTGAAAAAAATGGGAGAGAAACAAATTGAATTGTAACCTCATAGAACATGAGCTGATTGACTAATGAGTATTATAGCAATGTTTTCATCCTCCAAAGTTAAGGAAATAGTACAATAAATTGTGCTATTAAACATTTCATTTTTCTGTAGATGATACAGATTAAGTAGGACATTTCAACAAAACTGAAAAAACACACAGGTTGGTCAGGACATTGCCTTAAGAAATTGACCAGCAAATGGTAGTCACCTATGTTGTTGAGATGAAACAGACACAGTATATGTGCATGTCCCTTCTATCCACAAAGAACCAAATCTTGTGTTTTAAAATATGTAGTACACAGGTATACTACCACATGGTAGCATTCAAGTTGGTTTTCCTCTTGATTTTGTATTCTTGTGAATTGTCCTGATGAGTGCAAGGCAAAAACACTTTGATAAAATAAGCCTTTTTCAGTAATACTCCAATCCGTTTGACAAAAAAAAACTGCTTAAAACATTTTGGTTAACTTCCTTTTATTTCAGTGACATCAGCAGTAGGGAAGCGAGAAGCTGAAGTAACTTTCTTTTTTAAGTAGTCAGATTCATTATCTAATAAACAGAGGAATGACAGGATGGTTTTAACCTTTGAAATGTATGTTCTGTGCTATGTGGTTCTTCACTGACATTGCATGACCTGAATTACCTTTGTCCTGAAAGTATCAGCTTGAACAGCAGCTAGTGTCACTGCAGCACATGTGAGATTGAGAGATTTGAAAACTGTACTCTTATAGATGTGCTTATGCCAAGACTTGAAGAGAGAGTATAGGTGACCACCAGGTGGTCAAAAAGAATCAAGAAGGTAGTGCAGCAGCACTTCTCACTTTCCAGTTGGTATTGAGTTCTGAATTCTGGTGAAAATGAGGGCTCATCTGGGGAGTTCAGGCAGTGCAAAATTCATGGCTGAACAACATTATATATGGCACTAGGAAGACTGGATTAGCAATAGAATTAGGAGATTTGTGAAAGGACAAGCCAGCATTGTTGCAGTTGCAGACTTGAATTCAGGATGGTCTGTTCTCTTCTTGTTTATGAATATCACTGGGTGACTGCAGAACAGCCTGGTGGAGAATGAACAGTCAGCAGTCAGGTTAAATATTAGAATCAATGATACATGAAAAAGTGGGATGTGGTCTTGCAGTTGACATAAAAAATAACATGGATCTCAAAAATAGTAATGTCTGAGTTAGTTCTTGTGTCATGTGCAAATGAAATAGAAATTGGAATAGGTGTGTAAAACAGATGAATGAGTGGCTAGAAAGATAATTCAAATCAAAGCATATTGGGACTAGTTCTGGGGGAGATTGGAGTTATACAGCCAGATTGCAGCTGATTTGCTAAATTAACTTGGCAGGCCTACAGGAGATAACATCAGAGAGGAGTACCAAGTGGCACAAGATACTGGGAGGTAGTTAAAACCAGCGAAACAATTAGGAATATATTTGGTGATTCATCTGTAAGGGTGAATCTAATAAAGTCTAAATTAGGAATGCTGTGCAAGTATGTCAATGTGTGAAATATGATAATTTAAATTAATGAATTATAATGCAGATAGCCACATAGAAATATGTTGTGGTGATAATGGAAATCTGATTCAAAGAGCAATTCAGAAAGGTCAATAATCTGAAATGTTAACTCTGTATCTCTCCACAGGTACTGCCTGACCTATTGATTTTTTCCAACTTTTCATTCTTATTATGATAAATGTTGTATGTGTGACATAAAATAACCACATGAGTATCTGGAATCTATATACAATTTTCAATAGATAAGATTGCATTTAAAATACCATGTGCTAAAATAAATACATTTTCAGCTTGAAATACAGAAACAGGTTGCAGAATGGAGAGTCAATCCGGTATATAAAACAACCCCAGTTTTCAGCACTCAATTGATACTCACATAGAAGGTTGTTGATTTGCTCGCTGAGGTGATAAGTTTGTTTGTTGACGTTCCATCACCACATTAGGTAACACTAGGGTGACAATACACTAGGTTACCTAGAATGCCGACGAAATGTCTGCAAACAAACTTACCAGCTCAGTGAGCAAGTCAACAATCTCATCCACAACCTGAGCTACAAAGCTTCAAGAACTTCATGCTCAGATACATACCAGAGCTAGACGTTAACCCTCCATGTTTCAACTAATTAATACTTGTTTAGGGCTGTCATTACTTTAGGATTCTGCCTCAAATTCTCAGCATATTTAGGGAATGGGAAACTTATTATGATAAAAGTTTATGCAAATCATGATGATGCATCTGATAACATAATTCTGGCATCTGAAAGAAGATGCCAATCTAAGCAGATGGAGAGACAGGTATTAAACCTTTACAGGACAGCTGGATTTGACTATCTACTGTTTTATTTAAAAAAACAAATGTTCCCCATCAATAATGAGTTGAAGTGCCTTATTTTGATGTAAGGAGCAAGCAGCATCAACGACAACGTGTGTGCAGTCAGCCACAAACCAAGATATTCCAGACCAGTATCTCGACATGCACAGGGCTGTACTGGCTTAAAGCTGAAGATAAAGCCACGAGGGAAAGAAACACCACCAGAGCCAGGACCTGAAGTTAGAACAGAGTCAAAGGGATGCAATGGAAGACAATGAAGCCAGTAAATGATCTCAGAAGACTTTGTCAGTGTAGCTGAATAAAAAGCAGGAAAACTCCAAATGCAGGCCAAGACTTCAGAAGATTGAGGGAAAAAAAGGGGAAAAAATAGGAGATTATAAAATTGACATGGGGAAACTGTGAGTATAGGGCTACAAATGGGGAGTAAACAAAGGAACTTCTGAAGAATTTGAAGACTAGTCAAGAACTAGAAATACTTTGCAAAATGCAAATATAGGATCAGAATACTTTGACAGTAACAAGAAAAGAACGTGTGCCAGAATGCTGCCTGTGTAGAAGCTTTTTAGCTTTGAAGAGAGACTTGATAAGATTGGAGTTGTTTTCTGTAGAGCAGAGAAGGCTGAGTGAGGACCTAATTGTAGTGCATAAGATTAAGAGTGACATGGACAGGTTGGATAGGAAACAGCTGTTTCACCAAGTTGACAAGGTCAATAATAGGAGTCATAATTTTAAGGTAAAGAACAGGAGGCTGAAAGGGGATTTGAAGAAATGAATTTTCACCTAGAAGGTGGAAGTGTCTGGAATGCACTACCTGGGGTGGAAGAGGAAGGATTCCTCACAACCTTAAAAATGTAAATGGATGAGGACTTGAACAGGAGATTAGCGTAGGTGAGTTAGTGCAGGTTTGAGGGACTGAAGATCCTCCTCTGTGCTGCATGACTCTAATGACGATTTGGTGATGACAATTGACCCAAATCAATCAGGTCCAATAGCCCATAAGGATGACAGCTCCAAAAGACACTTGGCATTACCATAACCATTCGATAATCTAGAAGGCCACAGTGAGGCCAGAAGTAGGAGATATGGAAATAGCAGTTTTAGTATTATAGAATGAGCAGCACCATCAATTCAGCATATTTTTATATGCTGTAGGTCCAACAGCTAATGATGTTCTGCTAAGGCAAAAAGTAGAATAAAATACTATGGAATAAGTTACATTGATTAAAGCACTCAACACATAGCTTGACCCCCACCAAAAAATAGAAAAACTATTGAAATAGAGTCAGCAATCAGTGTCTGGAGGATCAATAGACCACTTTTTAATGGCTTTATGTCATCAAGAAGGATGTTGAGAGTACAGCAATTTGAAGGATGTATTAATTGGAGGACATAAAGTAGTCAGTGTGAAGGATGAGATGGTAATAAAATTTCTTCAATCTATGTAGGATTTTATATTTGGAACAGGCAATTTAGTTCAATACACAAGTAGATATCAGGACCGGAGCTGAAAAATGTGTTGCTGGAAATGCACAGCAGGTCAGGCAGCATCCAAGGAGCAGGAGAATCGACGTTTCGGGAATAAGCCCTTCTTCAGGAAGGGCTTCCTGAAGAAGGGCTTATGCCCGAAACATTGATTCTCCTGCTCCTTAAATGTTGCCTGACCTGCTGTGCTTTTCCAGCAACACATTTTTCAGCTCTGATCTCCAGCATCTGCAGTCCTCACTTTCTCCTAGATATTAGGACCCCAAATTGATGAATGCTATGAGGAAATATTGGGGATTCTTCTGATACAGTCAGTGGGGAGGCCACAAGATGGCATTATCACCCTTCCAAAGTGCTCCAAAACAGCAAAAGTGTGGAAACAAACATCACTGATCATATCAGATTATCTAAGTCATGGCGTCACACAGAATCACAGTGCAATAAAAGCCCAACAGGGAGACCTGAGTCTATAAGTGTGGCCAGTTGGCATGGTTCAGAAAATACTATAATTTAACAACACCTTCATCTGGTTAGACATAAAGACAATCTAATAATAATTTGATATCTAATAGTGTTACCATCACTGATTCTCTCATTATCGATATCCTTTGGGTTACCATTTGCCAGAAACTTAACTGGACTCATCACATAAAAAATGGCTATAAGAGCAGGTTACTATGGTGAGTAACTCATGCTTGACTCCCCAAAGGTTGTCCACTGCCTATGAGGCCCAAGTCAGGAATGTGATGGAATATTCCCCACTTGCCTGGATGGATGCAGTTACAACACAAAAAAGTTTGACATCATCCAGGACAAAACAGCCTGCTTGACTGGCACCACATGCACAAGTATCCACTCCCTACACCACTGATGCTCAGCAGCAGGAGTGTGTACTACCTACAAGATGCACTGCAGAATTTACCAAATATTGTTAGATAGCATCTTCCAAACCCATGAACACATCCATCTAGAAGAACAAGAGCAGCAGATGCAAGGGAACACTACCACCTGCAAGCCACCTCCAAGCCGCTCTCCTCCAAGCCTCTCATCATCCTGACTTGAAAATGGGCAAAATCCTGGAATTTCCTCCCTAAGGGCATTGTGGGTCAACCTAAGTGTGTGACTGTTGTGGTTCAAGAAGGTAGCTCACCACTACCTTCTCAAGGGCAACGAGGGATGGACAATAAACACTGGCCAGCCAGCAATATCAGTTTTTCTACTGTTGAATGTGGCCTTGATGTCAAGGGCTGTCATTCTTACCTCTGGAATTCACTTGTCTTGTCCATGTTTGGACTAATGCGACAGCATTATGACAGGAGCATGAGGTCAGGAGCTGAAAGGCCCTGGTGGAACCCAGACTGTGCATCACTGAGCAAGTTGTTGCTTAGCTGGTGCTGCTTGAAAGCATTGTTGATGACACCTTCCATTACTTTACTGATGATCAAGAGTAGACTTATGGGGTGGTAACTGGTAATTAAAGGGAATATGTAATTAATCCTATTCAGCTTTTATTCAAGATGGATTGAAGCAGCAAGACGTCATTCAACCACTACAGGCTCAGAGATCAAGGCACTGAAAATGACCTTTGCGATATAACAATTCCTGCAAGACTTAGTATCCGATTTTGCTATCGGAATTTAATCCACTACTTTAACTGCAACTTTTCAATTTACTAAGTCACTCATTTTCTGTATAATGGGACCAGTTTGCAACTTTATGTATATCTCAAATTAATATTTTTCTTTTATAAAAGCAAATTACTGCGGATGCTGGAATCTGAAACCAAAAGAGAAAATGCTGGAAAATCTCAGCAGGTCTGGCAGCATCTGTAAGGAGAGAAAAGAGCTGATGTTTGAGTCTAACTGACTCTTTGTCAAAGCTCCTTTTTCATTTTTATTAATTCCTCTGAATGACAAATTGTGTTACCTGTGATTGATCAGTGATTGAAGGGTGCTCCAGTGTCTCTCAATATCTTTATTAATTCATCTTCTTGATTTGAAAATAAGCTCCTTTTTGGAAATATAATATTTAGAACTTCCAATGGTCTGATTCTCTTGATCAATAATCCACGATGAATTTTCATGTCTGTCCTGCGTGAGCTCTCTAAGGAAATATGCTATTCTAAGGAAATATGTTTCTTTTGTACTACAGCTACATAATATCCACATCTTTTTCTGAGAGTTTCTCAAGCATTCTTAGTACTGCAATTGATCTCTCATTTAAATTTCTGCTTGGCTTTAGTATGTCCATGTATTTTCTTCATATCACTTTTAGGTTATATTTTTTTCCTGTTATTTTGTTTTATCATTATGGTTGCTCTCTAAAACTAGTACAGTTTTTCAAACTTCAGATCTCTATTGCATCAATTTCCTTATAGATCCCCATATGACAACTTCCACACTGTGTGTGAGATATCTAAGGTTTTTAGCAAAACTGCTTCTTGGATCTTTGATACCTGATGCTAATGAAAAAATGTTTACTGGAATACTATTTCAGAGCTCTTTCATTTTGATGACTTCTCTCACATACTCAAAATGTTTCGTTAAATTTCTGTGATCAAAACCATCGAATCCTTATCATTTCTCTTGCAATTTCTCCAAATGTTTGGCAAGGTTTATTTATTAAAATCCTAAATTTTAATTGATAGGCTTCAGGATCCAGCAGATTAGCACTAATTATCATTTTTAACAGTTTTATAGTCTGCAGATTGCTCTTCGGACAAATTGATGTATACATCTGTTGGTAATTATCAAAGCATTACATAATATTAAAGTCCAATAATTTTTTGGCCACTTGGTCTTCCCAGATATTATTCAAATCAGGTGACATATGTTTCAACTCCACCCTCTCCAAACTTTGGCACTGTTTGTAGATTTCTAGTTAAATTAAATCCTATATTGGAATCAGAATTATTCTCTGGGTTCTAACCTTCTTTCTTCATTGTAATCTTCTCTGCACATCCTCAGATATTTCTCTTTGAAGTTCAATTTTATGAATTCCATTTTTTGTTATTGTTAAAGTTGTTTTCTTTCAATTGCTCTTTTGTCTCTTTTTCTCTCCAACTCAAGTTTTTAAAAAAAAATCTCTAACTAAATCTTGGCTAATTCAAGCTGTGACATCTCAATTTCAAGTTTCTTGCCGAATAATTATAAATGCTGAATAATCACTCTCAACATCTCAGCCTTATGAGATCCTGCTTTTAATTTTAGCTTTGTTTTAAGTGCTAAGATTTCAATTGACCCACTATTATGTCTTCTATTCTTTGAAAGGCTTTTACAATAAGCAATTTTGCAAATTCAATCCAGTAAACTTCACCACATCATACCTGTTGTATATTTCTACAAAACCAGTTCATAAAATCATGGAGATGTATATCATCTTCTGTTCCTTCAGTTCAACTAGTCCATGCCGACCAAATATCCTAAACTAACCTCATCCCATTTTCCAGCACTTGGCCCTTCCTATTCATACACCCATTCAGATATCCAGATGCTTTTTAAAGGTTGTTATTGTACCAGCCTCCACCTCTTCCTCGGATAGCTCATTCCATACAAAAGGCATATAGATTTCCTTCAACTCAATGAATTTACATTCTGGATAGGAGATCCAACTTTGCTATCATCTTAATTGATGGAAATAATAGACAAGTCAAATTATAGAATGAAATCTGGTTTGTTAGATCATATTCATAGTATTAATAGTTGTTTATCATGACAGTTATTCACTGAAACACTTTCAGATACCACAGAAGACAGAAAGATCTTAACACAAACATTAATACAAATTTTCAAACTGTTGGTAAAAACTGTCCATTCTCAATCCCAGAGAAATATTCTTCCCAGCTCAGCTCCTGAAATATTAATTGATACTCTCTGGTTTCTAACCCTAGGACTGCTGAGACTGTTACTTTTTATGATTCCTTTTCAGATTTGCTTTGCATTTTTCATAATTCTGCTGACCGAAATTGTCTCTGTTCTAAAAAATTGAAAACTTCTATTCAATCTCTTCTGGCTCGGAAACTCCACACATTAGAATTCATTTCTTCAGCAGTAACTGCTTCCCCTGAACTGACCTGAGAAATGGTCGTCCTCCAGCTACTGTGTAAACACATATTTCAGATTGTATTATTGTTCTAAATTTGTACAGTAAAGCTTTTTTTTTATTGAATTAGGACTCTTGGGAACTATGGGGGATCAGAAGAAGCTATATACCATTTCAATATAGGTGAGAATGAAGCTGAAAAGATCACAAGCATTATTTCTTCGTGCAGCTAATCAAGATTAAAGCAGAGAGAAATTTGGGGTATTGCTAGCATGGTGAAGCTAGTTGTCTGCAAACAAACTGAAATTATGCCCATGACTATAGTCCTGGCATATGGGTTTTGGAATCCCAAGAAGAGTAGACCCAAGAAAAGACAGTGATTGATTAAAATGGGAGAGGTCAATGAGGTAGCCCATAACAGAATGGCTCTCAAATGGAGTTTGAAAGACAAATTAGCAAAAGTGAAGAATTGTAATCCTTTTTTAATGTTTGTAGAGTGACTCTTTAATAACATCTTGGGAGGATTGCTGAAAAAGTGCATAGGATCTGTGTTGATCACATTTGCTCTTTGATGTACTTTGAGATGTTCAATCGTAGTCTATAAGTCATATCTATCACATTTTCATTCTGAATGTTAGAGTTAAAATGTACATATATTTTAGGTTGTATTAATATTCTTAATTTGTGCAATAAAGTGCATTATTGTTTGTTCAAAGGCATAGAATTTTATAACAATATTCTTGTCATTAGTCCCCTGGAACGCACACTTTATAGACTTTTTTTTAAGAAAACTTACTCTTCCCTAGCCACATTGCAACATAAGTCTGGCAATTTGGTCCAGGATCATAACACTGTAGAAGTAAACATTTACAGGTGAATTAGTCCCCTTTTCATTGCTTGAATTGATTGGTTATTCTGTAGCATTCTATTTCCATAAAAATGTGAATTATACAGATGGTTTAATGTCAACATGTCTACTCAATAGAGGGCAATTCGCCTTAGGTTATTTAGATTTTAAACATGTTTTGGATATTGTTCATAAAGAAGTTAATTTTATGTTGGTGAGAAATTCTGGAAAGTCATCTCTTGGTAACCATCTTGCATCAAGCTAAATTTGTCCATTTGCTTTATTGTTTTATTTTTAAAGTAAAAGTATACATTGTATTGATATACTTAATTATATGACTATGAAGTTCCTTGATAAGGTTTCATTCCATTTTTAAGCGCTCTACCAACATTGCCATCACAATGCTGTCACTCTCCCATCAGTGACGAGCCAATGTATCAAAAATAGAACATTCTCAACTTCTTCCATATATTTTAGCATTGTTTTTACAATATAACTGATGAAATATTGGATATTTGAGCAATTTACATTCTGATAAACCCACTGCACTTTTACAATAAGAATATGATATAGACTTATATTAAAGCTGTAAATTAAGGCTGAATTATGAAGATTGCATCAAGTTTTACAAAGATGGCTTTTTAAACATTCTCTAGGCTGGTGTTCATGCTTGAGAAGGTCACTTGTAATTTACTATTTGTAAACTTTACTTGGGAAATTACTTTTATAATCTAAAACGAATAGAAGCAAATGTGTGTACTGTTCAAAACTAATTTGAAATCCAATATATGGAATGGTTTGACCGTGGCAACCTTCCAAGACAGCAGAAACTTTCTCTTTGCAAGGGACAACTTTATAATGCAAGTCAATGTTAATAAAATTTGAATAGAGGCTAATTTGATAATCTTTGAATTTAAACAAAAACATCTTTTTAAAAGTATCATGTCAAGCAGGATTAGGACATAGTCTCCATGTAAAATTGAATTAATGATTTCATTGGTGATTTGGATATTATTTTGTCCTTCAATTTTCTCTTAATAAATGACTTGTGGTGATTGCAACCATTTAGAGATTGAATGTTATATTTTCCTCAGGCTGTGTCTGTCCTGGAAGTGAGATATTCACTGTAACAATGAGGAATGAACAAGTTGATTGAAAGCTTTCCACACGAAGGACAGAACTTTCTGCTCTGCAGTCTGTTTGATGTGGAAGTGAGTGTCGCAACTGAGAAAAGATGGGGCCAGAATCAGATGTGCAGGATGTCATTGGGCAAGGGTAGGTAGGTAATTAGATGTGTTTGGTATGATACAATGAGAAATCTCAGTGGATCTTACAGTGAGAATTCATCCAAGTGATTTCATGCAACTCACTTTCATACAAAGGTATAAAATGCAGTCCTCTAGCAGGATCTGTATACTTAATGGTAAGGTGCTTGGGAGTGTTGCTGAACAAAGAGACCTTGGAGTGCAGGTTCATAGCTCCTTGAAAGAGGAGTCGCAGGTAGATAGGATAGTGAAGAAGGCATTTGGTATGCTTTCCTTTATTGGTCAGAGTTTTGAGTACAGGTGTTGAGAGGTCATGTTGCAGCTGTACATGACATTGGTTAGGCCACTGTTGGAATATTGCATGCAATTCTGGTCTCCTTCCTATTAGAAGGATATTGTGAAACTTGAAAGGGTTCAGGAAAGAATTACAGGGACGTTGCCAGGGCTGGAGGGTTTGAACTATAGGGAGAGGTTGAATAGGTTGGGAATGTTTTCCCTGGAGCATCGGAGGCTGAGGGGTGACCTTATAGAGGTTTACAAAATCATGAGGGGCCTGGATAGGATAAATAGACAAAGTCTCTTCTTGGGGTGGGGGAGTCTTGAACTAGAGGGCATAGGTTTAGGGTGAGAGGGGAAAGATATAAAAGAGACCTACGGGGCAACGTTTTTATGCAGAGGGTGGTACATGTATGGAATGAGCTGCCAGAGGAAGTAGTGGAGGCTAGTATGATTGCAACATTTAAAAGGCATCTGGATGGATTTGTGAATAGGAAGGGTTTGGAGGGATATGGGCAGGGTGCTGGCAGCTGGGATTAGATTGCTTTGGGATATTTGGTCAGCATGGACGAGTTGGCTCGAAGGGTCTGGTTCCGTGCTGTACATCTCTATGACTCTGTGACTCTATGTGTGACATCAGCCAATAGGGTGCAGCTCAATATGTGTAAAACATTAAATGTTTAGGACAATTACTTTATACAACAAAGTGAAACAATGGTCATTGTTACTGTACAATTATTATTCAGTTGGTAGATCATGCACCTAGATAGCAATAATATCAGTTCAGGTATAATTCAAGCATTTTAACAAGTTCTTGTATAATGATAAATCCAGCACAGTATAAGACAGCATCAGGACCATGCAATCTTGTCCCAGCATGAAGTTGATGCATTCAGAAACCAGCAAAGATAAATATTGGTGAGAAAGTGGGAGAAAATGAATTAATATAGTAAATAAAGATTAGATCAATTAAAATTAAAACAAAGCAATCATATTGAGACATAGTGTCATAGATGTACAGCATGGAAACAGACCCTTCGGTCCAACTCGTCCATGCCGACCAGATATCCCAACCCAATTTAGTCCCACCTGCCAACACCTGGCCCATATCCCTCCAAACCCTTCCTATTCGTATACCCATCCAGATGCCTTTTAAATGTTGCAATTGTACCAGCCTCCACCACTTCCTCTGGCAGGTCATTCCATACACGTACCACCATCTGAGTGAAAAGTTGCCTTTTAGGTCTCTTTTATATCTTTTCTCCTCACTCTAAACCTATGCCCTCTAGTTCTGGACTCCCCACCTCATGGAAAAGACTTTGTCTATTTATCCTATCCATGCCCCTCATGATTTTAAAAACCTCTATAAGGTCACCCCTCAGCCTCTGACACTCCAGGGAAAACAGCCCCAGCCAATTCAACCTCATCCTATAGCTCAAATCCTCCAACCTTGGCAACATTCTCATAAATCTTTTCTGAAACCTCCAAAGAGTTTCCCAATCAGACATCATTTTCCTACCCTATTACTCTACATTTCTCCTGACTGATGCACTGAACCTACATAGCCCTGAACAATATGGCCAATTTAGCTTGGCCAATTTATCTTTGTACTATGGGAGGAAACCGGACCACCCAGAGGAAACCCATGCAGATATGGGGAGAGTGTACAAACTCCACACAGACATTCGCTCAAGGCTGGTATCGAATCCAGTTCCCTAGCGCTGTGAATTAACAGTACTAACCACTGAGCCACCATGCCACCCCACAGTAAGGATGAGATTGAAGTGTGCATGGAAATGCATGGTAAAATAGGGCTAAGTAGCACCTGACAAATCTGTTAGAATTCTTTGAGGAGGTAATGAGCAAGTTAAACAAAGGAAAACCAGTGGATGTGATTGATTTCGATTTCCAGAAGGTTTTTGACAAGATGCTGTACAGGAAGTTGCTGAATAAGATAAGAGCCCATGGTTTTAGGGGCAAGGTATGAGCATGGATAGAGGATTAGCTGACAGGCAGAAGGTAAAGAGTGAGACTAAAGGAGTCTTTTTCAGGATGGATGCTGGTGACTAGTGGAGTTTCGCATGGGTCAGTGCTGGGACCACAACTATTTATGTTATACATTAATAATCTGGATGAAGGAACTGAAGGTATTGTTGCTAATTTTGCACATGGCACAAAGATACGAGAAGAGACAATTAGTGTTAAGGAAGTGAGGGGACTGCAAAAGGATGACTAAAAGCTAGCAGAGTAGGCAAAGGAGTGGCAGATGGAATACAATGTGATAAGTATTAGATTATGAATATTGGTTGGGAGAGTAGCGATGGATATTACTTTCTAAATGGGGAAAGGCTTCATAAAACTGAAGCATTAAGGGACTTAGGAGACTTTGTTTAGGCTTCTGTTAAGGTTAACATATAAAATTAAGTTGGCAGTTGGGAATGCAGATGCAATATTAGCATTCATTTCAAAAGGGCTAGAATACAAAAACAGAGGTTCTATAAGTCTCTGGTCAAACAACATTTAGAACATTGAGCAGTTTTGGGTCCTATATTGAAGGAAGGTTATGTTGGCACTGGATGGGGACCAGAGGACTTTTACAAGAATGATCTGAGAGATGAAGCATCTGTTATATAAGAAGCAGTTGAGGAGTCTGGGTCTGTACTTGACGAAGGTCAGAAGAGTGAAGGGGGATCTCATTGAACTTACAGAACACTGAGGTTTGGATATAGTGGATATGGAGAAGATGGTTCCATGGGTAGGAGAGACTAGAACCTGAGGGCATAGCCTCTGACTGAAGAAATTACCCTTTAGAACTGAGATGAGGAGGAATGTCTTTAGCCTTGGGCTGGTGAATCTGGAAATCATTGCCACAGAAGGCTATGGAGGCCAAGTCATTGAGTGTATTTACAATGGTAATAGGTTCTTGATTAACTAGATTATGGGGAGAAGGCAAGAGAACGGGTTTGAGACACATTTGTCATGATAAAGTGGCAGAGCAGACTCAATAAACCTATTAGTCTCATTCTACTCCTTTATCTTATGGTGTCTACTTATGTGGAAACACTGACCTCTGATCATGGTTCTCCTGCAAAAAGAACATCTTTTCCGCATCCACGAGGATGAAATCCCTTATGACCTATATATTTCAATCAAATCACCACTTGATCTTCTAAAGTCCAGTGAATATAAACCTGTCATGAACAACTTTTCCTCAAGGCAACCAGACAACTACACTGGCCAAGTAAAATTTCTCTAAACTTCCAAAGCATTGCATCTTTCCTTAAATAAGACTTATGCAATATGCAGTAATCCAGATTTGCAATTGCTCTGCATAGCTAAAGCTTAAGTTCCCCATTTTTGTATTCAATTCCCCTTGCAGTAAAGAATAACATTCTGTTAGAGTTCTCAATTACTTGCTGCACCTGCATACTAACCTTCTGAGATTCATTCAGTAGAACAATGCATTCCCTCTGCATATCAGAGCTCTGCAAATTCTCACCATTCAGATAAAATGTTTTGTTTCTATCCTTCCTGCCCAAAATGCGGACGTAGATATTTTCCCACATTATATTTCATTTCCCCAATTCATTTCACAGCCCAGGCTCCAGGCCTACTGCATAGATTCCAGCAGCAAGGCACTACAGCTGCCAGAAATCCAGCCCCAGGCCTACCACTACCATATGCCAGGCCTACTATCATTAGGAGTCCCAACTCTTGGCATCAGCACTGCCAGGAGTCCCAATCCACACCACTGATGCAGAAAGCATCACCCCACTGACATCACTCCAGCCTCAAAGACAAAAAAAAGACAAAATGTACATAAAGAAAAGGATGCCACTAGCATGAAGCAGACAGGCTCCAACAAACTCAAACAATGTCTACCATGACAACACTACCATCTAGAAAAAATGTTTGGGATAATATTAGGTTATTCTATTAGTCATTAATTTGTAAGATACATATCCTCAGTCAGCAAAGGTTATCAAAGATAGCTCATGATCTTAACAGAGAGCTTTGCATATTTTTAATTAACCTGTTCAGAAATGTTATTAACTTTCTAGAACAAATGGGAATTGAACACTGGCCTCTTAACACAAAGATAGGGACACTATCACAGTACCTCAAGAGCCTGCATAAGAGTTATAAAGTTAGTGTGTGTGTATATATGGAAAAGTTGTAAAGAAAAGTCTATTGTAATTGAATGATACCTTAGGAAACCAGTCAGGAGATAAATAGGAAGTGACATCAATAAGATGACTAACATTGTTACAAAACCAATGAGAAATTGGTGTCAATACCTAATTGGGTGGACTGAACTAATAATTGAGCTCCACTATTCTACAAGCTGTGACAATTGTATTTGAATCTAATTAAACCATGGAAATCAATTTACCTGACTCAATGACTAGTTCAATTTGAAACATGAATGTAATGTAGACCAGGTTTTATCATGAATAGGAAAAGTAACCCTCTTTATTATAAACCTTTATACTTTATGAAGCTAATAAAGAAGATTGATTTTTAATTACTGAAGTACTACTATTAAAATTAAGCTACACTGCAATTACCCCAATCTATATTCATTCATAAATAATAATAAAAAACAGACAGTAGGATACAAATATAAAGGGGGAAGGAAAATATAGTCAGGGAAAATTCTGTTCTATATCATAAATGCAGACCAGAGAAAAAGAATAGGCTGTTTACATTAAGCATCTTGATATTTAGTAAATGACAATATGATGTTGTCCATAAAGCCATGGTCAATCTTAAATTCACTGGTTGATCAAATATACCGAAATCTTTCTTTTTCATTTAAATTTTAGAATTATTTATTTTATATCTTTGAACGTAGTTTTTTTCTGTTCTTTTGACATGGTGAAAATCCTTTCATTTAAAAGGATTACTTTGTCCTGGTTTTTTTTGGAGAGGTTGTATATGCAGAGGTGCCAAACTGGCTTAAATAAATAACTTAGGAGGCTTTTAGGTTTTCTTAAAACAGTTGGAACAGTGAAAGGGCAGTGGCTAGCTCTGATGGACTAGGCTTTCTAGTTTATGTTAGCTGTAGCAGTCAGAAGCTATTTGGGATCCCAAAAAGGTTGAAAGTTTCAGTAAATGATTTGTTGCTGCTATTTTCTTTGAAATCTCTCTTGATATTGTTTCCTCTTGGATTGGAGAACTGCATATGTCTGAATTTACCTTTTTGTCCACATGTGTGTTTATGGGATGTTACTATATTGGAACAATATATCTATTAATTAATAACATGTACTTATCTATTATTTGGTTAAGTTTTCCAATAATTACATTTTTGTACACTCTTCTTTATTTTGCTTGTATTTTTAACTATAGCGTTTAAATAAATTATGTTCTGCTTAATGTTGAGAAATTTGGCCAATTGCATCACAACTGGAACACACACTTCCCATCTACCTTCAAAATAAGAAAATATTAGGTTCTAGGCTACCTTCTTCAAATATCTTGAGAGGGTCTGGTCTGGTCTGTACCAGCATCCAGCGCAAGAGAGATATTTCCTTTGCAGGTTCCTGGGGACTTGTGTTTTCTCAACCTCGCATGTCTATGTTTCCTGCCAATTGAAAAGTGACTCAAAAGATTGTCTCTGGGCAGAGTGACCCTGAACAAACAACAGGAGGCACCACTTGGTCTGTACAGAATATCATCTCATTGGAGGACTCATGTGGCACTGTGGTAGTATTGCCACCTCCAAATTATGAGTCCTGGTTTTAAGTCACACCTGCTCCAGAGGTTGTAATAACATCTCTGAACAGGTTAATTTGAAGCTTCATCTACATTCTACAGAGAAAGGTCATATGGCTTAATTTATGGGTGGAGTAAGACAATTGTATTTTTCACTGGTGTCTCTCCACACCCAGGTTACTACTTTCCATTTTTGGACGCTGCAGTGATATCTTTAAGTTGAGCATCCTTCCAGATGTTATGCCCTGGTGACATATTGCTTCCACCTGATGTGTAACCTCAATTACGACACACAGCTCCTATTTATAGATAGTGAGGGTCTGCAGGCTCCCTTCAGGATACTGCCTGTCTTTTCCAAGACCTGAACAATGTCTGTAACATGGTAGACGCTGGGTAGGAGCAGTGGCTATCATCATCATAATGGCTGTCGCTCAGGATTCTGCACCTGCCCCATCGTGAGTTTGAGTGGCTGGATGAGGGGGAAGGCTGTGACTGTGGCTGTGAGTGTGACCAGAATCAGGGACATGCTGGGTGGCAGAGCCTTGGTTGGATGTTCCCGAGGAAAATGACAAGCAAGGCAGCGATGGACATCCAGCTCATGACAGATGCCATTTGTCACCCGAAAACAGCAGTGCTCAGACCTGACATCATGCAATGGTTGGAGGATGCTCAGGTGTGGAGTAGAATCCCATCTCTGCATACTGCTGCTCAAGGCTTTTACAAGACCTAGGTTCCTGAACTTTACTCCAGACCCCGGCTACCTCTCAGGCATGCTCCTTCTGCCTCGTAAAGAGGTGCTTTTTTGTAAAGACTGCTACTGCAAATCATCCACTTCAAATCCGTCATCCGTCATTGAGTACTCTTGGATGTGCTTATTGATCGCGAGGCAGTGGGGATCCCCAGTGGAGGGCTCTCTATGCTGGAGTCCACCTATTTTCCATCAGGGATCTGGGTGAAGGGTCTCACATGCAGCAGTCTCATGCAATTGCAGATTGTGGTGGTTCATGGACTCCCAGCCCTACTGTTTATTTTGTGGTGCTGTGGAGTCTGTGGATTATGTGTACATGTTGGTTGTGGGAATTGTACTTTATTTTTAGTTATTTGAAAAATCATTTGTTGTGCTTTTGGTTGCACTTCAGCCCACGCTCCTTATCTTTGAGCACCCGATGTAGACAGATGTCCAAGATCAGAGGACCTCATCGTAGGTCTGCTTCTGAGTCTGGCCAAGTTGGCCATTAGCATGTCCAGGTAATGGGTTGTGTTGGGAGTAATAGCTCACAGGGTGTATTAATATTGCTGAGTAGGTTAATTAGAAATTATTTATCACCTCAGTGGGGCTATTGTGACAAGGAGTAGTATCCTACTTCTGAGCCACCTCCTCCAGACATGTGTAATAACATCTTTGAACAGGTTGAATTAGAAACAATTATCACCTCACTAAATAAAGGATTCTTGTGGTACAGTGGTAACATCCTTGACCTCTGAGTTCGGAGGCCTCAGTTCAAGTCCTACCTACTCCAGAGGAGTGTAATAACATCTCTGAAAAAGTTGATTAAAATAGGAGAAGCGCTCCACTGAAATAATTAAGCACACGTCCCCTGTTTCTGCTTAGACATTATGTATACAGAGAAACCTCAAATAACCGAAGGACATGGGCAGGGAGTATTTTGTTCGGTTAATCAAATTCCGGATAATCGAATGCAGATAGCACAGTTTCACCGAGCATCAGGACCTTGCGATCTTGCTGGATAATCCAATATTCAGATAATCGAATGCTGGATAACCGAGGTTCCTCTGTTTATTGTGATCCATTAAATAGCCTAATATTGTCCCTTATGTCGAACTGTAACAGTAATATCTAAGCCAATGAATATATTTGAGGGCTTTAATGGTCTCGTGGTAGTGTCCCTACTTCTGGAGTAGGAAACCTGGATTCAAGTCCCTGCTGCTCCACAGATGTGTAATAACTTCTCTGAACAAGTTGATTAGAAAATATCTATCACTTTACTGTTGCGGGCTCGTGTGGTGCAATGAAAGTGTCCTTACCTATGAGCCAGAAGGCTCAGTTTCAAATCCCTATTGCTTTGGGAGTATATCAAAACATTTATGAATAGGTTAGTTTAGAAAATAAATGAACTCAATTTTCCAAACAATTAGCTTCTCTTATATATACACCAATCCTTGCACATTTATCTTTGAAAGCAGTGTTCATGTTTTCCTTCACAGTTCGTGGTCCAAAATGAAAGGATGTGGTCTTTACATTGATCGTACATCACCTGGCCTATTCAGGGTTGATAATGTGTTGTTCATGCGTTGATAATCCAATTGAAGTTCAGTGGTGCCACTTATAATGCATGGAGTAGCAACAGTTAATAAACTGTAACTCTTAGTTGGCTGTGCAGTAAGAAGCAGAAAAAGGAGATATTCAGTCACAGAAAAGAAGGTTTGAGCCTGGACAGCTTGAAGTTGGGGGCATGTATTCCATTGTGAATCAACAGATCCACTGTCATTTAAGTATCATTCTTTTGTACTTATTATAAAATATCCAATAAATTATGTGAATATTTTTAGAAACATTTGTATTTGGAGTTATAAGTAGTCAGGACTAAAAGATCCTCAGATTGGTTGACTCAACTCAGTGCATAATTATAACTAAATTAAGTTTGATTATTATAGTCTACTTAAATAGTCAATGTTTCCGAAATATATCAACATGTTTAGGCAAAGACAAAGTCAAACTAAAGGTCAACTAAATTGAATTAACAGACTTGCCTTGATTAAACTCTTTACTTCTGTTCTAGTGAGAGCTTCAAACTGGTGTCAGTGTGGCATAAACAATCAACTTAGCCAAGTCTGGAAAACTCTTGAATTGTATAGAACTATCAACTCATGTATAAGCAGGAGAAAGTGAGGACTGCAGATGCTGGAGATCAGAGCTTAAAAATGTGTTGCTGGAGAAGTGCAGCAGGTCAGGCAGCATCAAAGGAGCAGGAGAATCGACGTTTCGGGCATAAGCCCTTCTTGTGTAGCCAGTAAAACTGTGCATAATTTATATTGTTGTCTGAACATATGTACTTTCCTACAATGAATAACAAAATCAAGGGAAAAGTAATGAAAATATGAAAAATAATTGAAAGAAAATAAGTTAAAACTTACTTCTTATTTTCATTTAATCCAATACAACAATAATGTTCATAGTGAATAAGACAGTTGGTGCAATGGTACTACAGATGAGGTTTCAGTCAAGTAAGATTGCAGTTGTAAGGATGCGGACTACAGATGTGGGGTTTAATGAAGCTAATAATTGACCATATTTGCAACTAAATTCATCAGACTCATTTGGAGGCTGATATGTACACCACAGCAGGAGAGTGGAACTCAGTAAAATTTAACAAATCAAAGCTGTTTTAATAGGAGTACTGATTTAAAACTAAATAACTTGTGATTTAATTTCTCAACTTGTTTATTGAAACACTGTTCTGTGACTCCTCTAATCAACACTGAATAATATATATCAAGTTGAGATTTGTTTGTAGCTTCAGTAGGTAAAAGCTGTGATGACGAAGAGCACAAATTAAAGAAAGCAAGAAAAAATGAGATGTTCAAAATATGTCCTATTTTAGAATCTGATTATATTACACTTATCTGTGACAAATTCACAACATATAGCAGCAACATTGAAACATTTCAGCATTAATATATGAAATGTCAGTAAATTTCAGCTATTCCACGAATAACTTGTGTTTATATAGCACTTTTTACATAACACAATAACCCATGATGCTGCACAGGTTCACATTCAAATAAAATTTGTCAACAAAGAAAATAGATTTAAGGGCTGCTAATCAAACACTTAATTAAAGAGATATGGGACATCTGAAGAACAAAAGGAAAGTGGAGAGGTTTTTGGACGGAATTCATAATCTCAAAGATGAAGGCCTGGCCATTAATTTTGGAGACCTTAAAATTAGGAAACTTTAAGAACTAAGAATTAATTAAGTGCATGAATATCAAAAGATATGGGGATAACATCTCTGAATAGATTAATTAGATAAAATAGTTAAGTGACTGAGATAGGCCTCTTATGTTAGGAGCACATATAAGTAGCTGATTTTGTGACACTTAGCATTTGAGTGTGAGTTGCAATAGAGTGCCAGAGTTCAGTCCTTCAGAACAGGAAGGGAAAGAAATGTTTTGTAGCTTCTGCCTAAGCATTTTTAGGCAACTAGGAATCGATTCTTGCTGTGGCATGGGAACAAAAGGTGATTAATAGGTGAATATCTGGTAACTGATTAAAGTTAATTGTATTCCTAAGGCTCAAAAGTTTGAGTGAGAGGTAAGCAAGAGAGCATAGAGGCACAGATCACCTGCAGTGAGACCAGTAGCAGAGTGACATTACAAATCACATAGTGACACCAGTACAGGGACAGTAACTGACTGGTGAGTATTTTGAAACTTTAAAGTGAAAGTAAAGCCTTTAGTTTGCATTAGTATTCAATTATTTTTCTCTCTTTTCCTAAAAAAAAGCTTGTCAAGAATGAAATAGATTCTGATGTAAAAACTAGAGAATTCTTCAAGTCTAAAGAGCAGGAGGTACAAGTCTAAGAAATGAAGAAAATAAAATATGATTGTGATGGCTTAATGGGTGATCTGTTGTTAATTTCTAAACTTGGAGAAATAAAAGGTTCTATGTTTGAGAAGAGAGATCTGAGAGAGAAGGAAATAGACCTTGGGAGAGAAGATATTCAGCAATATTAGCAAACATGGGAGTCAGACAGAGAAGATAATAGTCAGTTGTTTCATGCAAAAGGACTTGAGTTAAAATATGATAAGTTAAAAGGTCCTCATCAACAAGAAGAGCTCAAAATGTACAGAGGAGAATGAGGAGACACAAAAGAAAGAAAAATGTTCAGGCTCTGGGTCTCAGAGTCTCAGAAGGTGTTTGACTTTGTGGTTTTGGAAAAAAAAGGGAAGTGACAGATACAGGTTATTAGATGATCTCACATTTCTGCAGCAACAATATTTTCCATTACAATATTAAACAATGAATGTATTGAGTTGAACACAGAAAGTGAATTTTGATTTCAGTACAAAATTTACACACATTGCAGGAACAAAATAATACCTGGGTATCTGAACACCTGGATTTTGTTTAAATTCCCCAGGTCACCATCCTGGATTTTCCAGGGAAGAACTGAACAACAAGTAAAGCAAAGTCACTTGGCCTGAATGCCAGGACCATGGGATAAGATCCCACTATTCTTCCTTTATGAAGCACCTCTGATTTTAAAAAAAATTAAAGAAGCTAAATAAAAGTAACTTAGTTCTATTATTCATTGTTGGCAGATCCTGAAGAATTCTTTATGAATTGTGGAGCCCCAAGGTATACTGTCAGCAATATTAAAAGGAAAAGGATAGAAGTGGAGCATTAATTGTAAACCCATTTACTAGGTCAGGCCATGAAATTAATATGCCATTACAGTGTTTGGTGGAGGAGCACCAATTCATTAAAATACATTAATTTGTCATTAAAGACTTCCTTCAGCAAAAATGCATAATGTGTATGGTGATTCATAAGCTTTTCCCCAGGTTAAATCACAGATGGCAAAGAGGACATGAGTGAGTAATAGACTTGTTGGGCAGAGATTGGGACACTAAGAAGCCTTTTATCATTTATGCTTCTTGTCCCCACATTTTGTTCCATTCAAGTAATAACCAATTTACCCTTTAGTTAGGAAGAAGGAAGGTTTTAGTTTTAACTAGCTATCATTTTGATCACCTTTTTGATTTTTAATGTAAGATTGTATTCTGAACTGTTTTTCAATGTTGCCCACAGGGTTGAAGGAGCTGTATAAATGATTTCATCAAAGAACAAGAAACAAACCTAGATTTTAGTCACCAAACTAATGTGAGATCATTTTTCTTAATGTTAGTGTTATGTGTATTGTCCAGTGATCTATTGGTGGAAGGTGGATGGTATGTGGCTTCTGTGAAGGTCTCTCCTTTTGGTCACTAACAAAATTATCTAAATTGTTTTTATACTGCATTCCACGTACTACTGAGGAGAACCCTGCAGCAATGCTGATCCTATTCATGCATATTTATGAACTGTGCTGAAACCTAAACATCTGTCATTCTGGCAAGAGAGACATTTTAAAAATAGGCCAACCAAATCAACAGCAACATTAAACTCTGCAACACATTCATTGCCATAAATAATCAAATGATGAATTACCCAAGGTTACATTATATCTTCCTACATTCTTAGGCAGCTTTGTAATTGTCATTTATTTTTCTCTATTTTAAATTTACCTGGATTCATCCAAACCAAGAACTTTGTAGCTGTGCTTAAAGTCCTTCAGGTTTGCATCACAATTGCCAATTCTGTCTGCAATATCACTTTATTCTTGCAGTGACTAGATGTTCAGTTTTTTAAAATGTTGTTTTTAATCACTTGCAATTACTTTGTTCAGATCCCCGATGAAGGCCAAATTTGTTGATGATACAAAGACAAGTAATAGAGAAAGCTGAGAGAAAGATGCAAAAGTCTGCTATGAGATATAGATAGGATAAGTGAATGGGCAAAAGTTTGCTGATTGAGTGTAATATGTGAGAATGTGAGGTTGTCCACTTTGGCAGGACAAATAGAAAATCAGAATGTTATTCCAATGGAGAAAGGTACAGAATGCCTCTGCAGAGAGGGTCCTTTGCAGATGAATGACAAAATTTTCCCATGCAACAAACAAGTTAAGCTAAAATGATAGAATAATAGTGCAACAAACAACTCAAAAGGCGAATGTAATTAAGTCCTTTATTGCAAGAGGGATAGAGTTTAGAATAAGGAAGTCTTGCTGAACTGCACAGGGCATTGATGAAACTGCATTTAGTGTACTGTTTATAATTTTGATCTCTATCTAAGGAAGGACATGCTTGCATTCTAAATGCTTCAAAAAAGATACACTGAGCTGACCTTTGAAATTAAAAAGATGTTTTATGAGGAAAGTGTGGTTAGGTTGGGTCTACACTCATTGTAGTTCACCAGAATGATCAGAGATTTTTGAAACATGTGTCTAAGGGAGCTTGCCAGGGTAGGTGCTGAGAGGGCATTTCTTCTGAATGAGTGACCTCCCATTTATGATGATGGTGAAGATGAATTTATTCTTTCTGGCTACCAGTATTCTTTGGAATCTTTTTCCACAGTAAGCAGTGGATGCTGTATCATAAAAGTACACTAAAGACAAAGTTAGATTTTGATCAACAAGTGAGTGGAAGGTTCTAAGAATCCAACAAGAAAGTAAAATTAATGCTAAATAAGATCAGATATAAGCTTAATGGATAGGATAATAGGCTTTGTGGATGGAATGGCCTAATTCTACTTCTATGTCTCATATCATAAGGTGTTTGTCTAACTTCAAAACTCCTGGTGTTTAAAAAATAATTATTATTCTCCTTGCATATATTCCTTTTATTCATCATCAGACCAGGTTTGCAAATTTACTATACAAGATGGGAATGTGGTACATATCCTTGTTAATATTCTATCATTTTAGCTTAGCTTATTGGTAATATTGATAAATCTGACTCAAATGAGAAGATCAAGCTTTGGCCTTGGCTTGAACACATAATCCAAGCTGAAACCCCAATGCAGTGCACAAGAATTTAAAAGACAACCTTATAAGCTCCCAAATCAATCCATGGTACACTGGAGCATGTATTTATTAGTAATGGGATGATGTTATCTTTATTAACAGGAGTATGTTACATAAGATGTTTCAAATCAGAAAGAAGAATAATTAATTAAATGTTCCAGGGAAGATTCTCTAATTCAGCAAAGTTTGATATCCTTAGAAAAAGAAATGAGGTACTATGGAAGGTCCAAATGTGTAAAGATATCGTAGGGACAATATTTCAGCTCCAGGTTTTACCATGAATTTTGAGTTAACAGCTTAACTATTGATTTCCATATTCAAAGACAAAACAAGTTTTGTGCATTGTTGGATCTGCTTTTATCTTTGCAATGACCTATATATTACATAATATTTGAACCACAGAAATGGTACATTAGGCCAAATGATCCATGCTGGTGCATTTTTTGCAAACATCCTTACATCTTATTTCTCATTTGTTAATTTATTTTGCCCTTAAATGTGAGTTAGCTGATGTGACTAGTTCCATGTTCTAGCCACTCTTTGTAAAATATTCCTCTTGCATTTCCTGCTGGGTTTAGTAGTGACTCTGTTCTTTTTTGGGGCCCTTAGTTCTGGTGTTCCTCATCTTTTCCATGCCTCCCATATTAAACTTTTTCCCATAATGATAAAGGTCTCAATCAGATTAACCCTTTAGTCTCTTTTCCAGAAAAAAAACAGCTTAAGTCTGTTTATTCTTTTCTTTTAGCTATAAACTTTCATTTCCATTATTATTTCTCAGTCATCTTAATGCTTCTGTCAGCATTTTAGAAAAGAATGGAGACCATAATTGTATGATCTGACCAAAGTTCAAAATAAGTGTACGCATCTTTTCTATTTTTCCATTCTATTTCCCCAGAAATAATCCACTGTGCTTTATTCACTTAACTTATGATCTTAATTAATGTGCTGCTACTTTCAGTAATTTGTGTCTCTGTACCCTCAAGTCCCTTTAATGTCTACCATATTTTGACACTTCTCTTCCAAGAGGTATTAGTTGCTATTTTTCTTAATGTTTCTTCCCCATCCCTGAAAATGTATCGCCTTACAGTCATTTATGTCGAAGTTCTCCAGTCAATTGCAAACAACTGTAAATAGTGCAAGTTAATTAATGCCTTCCTTGAGTATTGTTGAAAAGATCCATGCTGTAAAAGCTTTTCATATTGCTGTCATTAGGACAAATTACAAGAAATATGAAAGTAAAGAGACAGGAGAGGGCTACTGGTTGGCAAGAGAACTTGGATTGGTAGAGACATTGCCATAGAGAATGCACCAGTTAGTGGTACAGTCTGAAGTGTAAATATTGTTTTCTCTTTACTTTGGTCTTTCTTGTTGTTACCCGTCCCTGTGAGACAATAACATATATAGATGAAGATACATCAGAGACACGTAGAGCTCAATAAAACTCAATTTACTAAGTACTTAAAACAATGCACACTTTAACAACTAGAGATATCTCAATCACTGTCTTTCGCTACCTTGGATTGTGTAACCAACCCCAAAAGTTATTACCTGGGAGAGTCGGCAGCTGGCCAGGCTAGAACACTTCTCAATGTCTTTACCATGCGTCCTGAGAGAGGATATTTCTTCGTAGTTGTTTCACTCCAGAGTTACTGCTAAAAACTTAGAGATTTCCCAGGCTGCTTTGTACACAGGTCTCTGTGCCAAGTGCATGCCTTATTTGGAATTATCTGTGCACATGTCCAATCCTGGATGTTTTTGTCCTTATTTGTTGAGACAGCTGTTGGTGATTTCCTGCAGTCTTAGCTCTCAGCAAACCTGAATGGTTCAGCATGACTCCACTTACATTACAGTCCAATGTAAAGTTTCTTAACAGTTCCTGGATCTTCAGGTACCAGGCAGCATGGTAGCTAATTGGATAGCACTGCTCCCTTGGAGCACAGGGACTCAGGTTTGATTCCAGCCTCGGGCGACTGTCTTCATGGAGTTTGCACATTCTCCCTGTGTCTGTGTGGATTTTCTCCAGGTGCCCCGGTTTCCTCCCATAGTCACAGAGATGTGCATGTTAGGTGGATTGGCCATGCTAAATTGCCCATCATGTCCAGATATGTGCAGACTATGTAGATTAGCCATGGGAAATTCAGGGTTACAGGGATAGAGTAGGGGCTGGGCCTAGGTGGGATGCTCCTTAGAAGGTCAGTGTGGACTCGATGGACCAAAGGCCTGTTTTCACACTGTAGGGATTTTATGGTTTAGTCTTACCAACATAATGAATTATCCTGAGGATGCGAGAAAAAAACCCTGAACAATATATGTACTTTCTCAGCATTACTAATGTGTTCTTTTTGATTATCGTTCCTTGCATTAATTACATTCTTCAATTCGATATTGCTTGCTAATTGGTGCTCCTGATTCCCAAGTCTGTTTTTCTGTAAGTGGTGAACAACTGTAGTTTGAGCACTGATCCCTATGGAACACCATTTCCTACTTTTTCACAGACTATACCTACCTTTAACCATTATTCTCTTTTTCTTTCAATTTGTAGCCAGATGGCTATCCATTCTGGTACACGCCCCCTAACTTCACATCTTCTGACCTTAGTCATGAGTCTATAATGTGATGGCTCAAAAAATCTTTCAAACATAAAAATAAATTAACCTTGTTGTATAATAGATTCATACCAGACAAGCCTATACTGTTATGACACTACAACATGTGATGTCCCAGTATAAAGATGCCTGCCTCTGCTTCATCTCTCTCTCTCTCTCTCTCTTCCACCCCCCCTCCTCTGTCTATTTTCTCTGCACCCTTTAATCAGCAGCTATACAAATTTGATATACAGTAACATCAGTGAGCACCGAATATGTGTATAAATTTGCATTACGGATTACCATGTTAATAGGTAGTGTTATTAATGAACTTCTAAACAAGAATCCAACTCTTTGTGGTATATATTATGCAGATAAACATATGGATAACCACAAACTATATCATGTTACAGTACAAGTAAGGGGGCATTAAAAGATAGTCATGACAGCTATTTAGTGATAGTAAGTGGGGACTTAAAGGCTGAAAAAGAGAGATTGATGTGGCAGTTATGAATATTTTTTTCCCCTAAGAGTCATCCATCAATCAGAGTTCAGAGCTAAGGTCTGTGCCACAAACAAGATAAAAATGCTACAACCAAAACCAAAGGCTACAAACCTTTACTTAAGCAAATTGTACTCTGCCACTCTCTTACTCTTTCAAAACAAAAGGCAGCTCACAAAAGGTCCAGGACAGCTCCGGTATTTTAAAAATGGCAGGTTTATGGTGCTGAAGCATATCTCTGATTTAAGAAAATAATCCTGGAACAAAGTGCTAAAAGTATAGAAAAAATAAATCCATTCTAAAGAGGCCTTAAGTATGCCAGAAGATTGGTCAAGTCCATCATAGCACATAAATGACTAAAAGGTTCATGTGATATCATCTCTGCATTTTCCGATGCAAATGCTGCCCAAAAGCACAAGCCTACAATTTGTAAATATTACAATTTGTAATATTTAACACTGCAATAACAGAAAAGGAAATTTAACAAAAAACAGAATGAAAACTACACTGCAAATTATTTGCGTGCATTGTTAAAGCATGTATAATCCACGAAAGATTAAAAGCAGCAGTTTACTATTGAATGGCAATCCATTGACATTCTCTCAGAGCTTTAGTCATACAACAAAGAATCAACCTTTACTCTGTGGATGAACAGATAGCTAACAATAAGCACCAGGACAGATCACTTGCCATCAGAAGAACAAAAGAAGGATATTCAATGATGATTGCGCAATGTTCAACATAATTTCTTCAGGTGCTGAAACAGTCCAAGTCCAAATGCAGCAAGATATGGAGAATATGCAGGCTTGAGCTGACTAATATCAGTATAGTGCTATAAATGCTATAAAAGTATCAGAAAGTGACTAACTCCAATAAGGGAGAATTTAACCATCACCCAAGAGATTCAATGGCATAACATCATGAAAACACCCACTTTAACATCCTAGAGGAAGCCATTGACAAGAAACTGAACTAGATGAGCCACAAGAATACTGTGGCTACACGACCACATCAGCAGCAAGGAGCTGGATCTTTCTTTTGACTAAGTCTGAGTTGCAACAAATGTTTTGGAGGGATTCACATCATGAAGGCAAGCGAGATTTACCAACAACTCAACACTCAGTGGATACCTGCCTGAAAACTAGCATCCATTGTGTTCAATGCTATGTTTGACAAGGCCGCTGAGCATGGGCACAAGCATTGGCAACCTGGCATTTCCCTCTATTGGCAATATAATGACACAGCAGCCACAAGTTCATGGCACATGGCTAACACTCCCATACACATACAACACCATTCTTGCACCCTATTTGCCATATTACTACCAGACCACACATTTTACCTGTCCTTAGACACAACACAGAACTTAGAATTTCCTGTCTATGTCATTACTCCTCCTTGCCCAATACCCAGTGGTCCCCTTCATCTTAACATTGTACAGTTAATGTTGTCACATACAGGCAATCATTTGGACAATCTAAACATGAATTTTAATTAACAGATGAAAGGGAACATAAGGGAAAGGAGCACAGACAGCTGTTCATACCCACAATGCAAACCAAAGGGTCTGTATGACTCAATAACTAGTGGCATTTGGACACTGCCAGCTCAGGATGGACTTCTGCTCCCAGTTTGCATCTACTGAAAAAGGCTGTCAACAAGGCCCTGCTTTGTAGAGCCTGGTACAGGTGAGATCTGTCACCCACAAGGAGAGTTCCCCCAACCCAATATCATCACTCTTCTCCTCTGCTGATTGGTCCCATTCCCTACCTCCTCAGCATTTATTACATCACAGTGCGACCTACTCCAGTTGTGCAGTAGACAACATCAGGCTAGTGTAGTATGTTCTCTCTGAACAATACATACAGACAGTCCCAGCCTGGTTCAAGCTGCTGAACCAAATCTTCAACAGCTCTATCCATCTGCCCCATCATGGTCACATTTGCGACATGTGCATAAGCTTGGTGAAGCTGCCATGCCAGCTGAGTGACCAGTACATTACATAAAAAAAACCCACTGTGTTCTGATTTTCCTTCCAACCCAGACCCAACACAAGCATGCCAATTCCCATTGCATTAATCAGAGTCCATCATCATTGTTACATGACATTTGATGCAATGATATTCCCTTTTTCCCACAGCTCCAATAGAAGTTTTACAAGTAAGGGGCATGTTTGACAAGAAATTATTTCATTTTAAGTTATTGCTGTTAAATTCTGCACCACCGTTTCACTAGCACCGATGACATGGTGCAATCTGCCTTTAATGAACATGTCATGCATGAGCACATTCATTCCACCTCCACTGCAAATGGATGAAGAAATGTTTACAAATGATATGTAGCTGGAGCTTGCATACGTTTGCTTCATACATTTACTCAGTCAATAACCTAAAGTCCTATTCTTTCATGAATCAAATTAACACTAGGCATTTTACAACCCATTCTTCGGTTGCATTGCACATTTAATGAATGCTAAATAATGGCAGGGAATGCAGTTCATGGTGCAAATTGTCAACACTGGGCATTGCCTGGTCACCCCCAAGCCTCATGACCTGAGGTCATCTCAACACATCCCTCAATGTGGAGACCCGTCACATTGAGCATCAGCTCCAACTATCCTCCTTGCTCATGATCCCCAACACTACACCATAATGACGCACAATGTACTCCTCCACACTCCCCTTGTGGAACCCACAATGTTGGTTAGTTCCAATAATAGCCACACCCATATTTTAGCATGCCCTCTAATGGTCATCTTAATATCCCTTGAGATTACCCCTTCCCCACCCTTATTCCCAACTCCCCAGTGTCTTTACTACCCTCAACCCCCTACATCAGCCTTGATTACCCTCTTTACTGACAGTGAGACCCTGCAGCTCCACCTATAACCTCTATTAGTGATGGACCCCCAAAACTGCATTTGCCCCAGGCCCCTGATCAACTTCAAGCAGCTTCAAAACAAATGACCAGATGTCTGCCACTACGGTCTACAGTTCGCCAATTCCCCTAACTGCTGCTGGACCTTTTCGGACAGACAGTTGCCCTGTGCTTGGACAGCAGGTAGACACATCCCTGACAGTGAGTGTCCCAAGCAGACAAATGACTGTGCTGAAAATGTGTTGCTGGAAAAGCGCAGCAGGTCAGGCAGCATCCAAGGAACAGGAGAATCGACATTTCGGGCATAAGCCCTTCTTCAGGAATGAGGAAAGTGTATCCAGCAGGCTAAGATAGAAGGTAGGGAGGAGGGACTTGGGGGAGGGGCGTTGGAAATGCGATAGGTGGAAGGAGATCAAGGTGAGGGTGATAGGCCGGAGTGGGATGGGGGCAGAGAGGTCAGGAAGAAGATTGCAGTTTTAGAAGGCGGTGCTGAGTTCGAGGGATTTGATTGAGACAAGGTGGGGGGAGGGGAAATGAGGAAACTGGAGAAATCTGAGTTCATGCCTTGTGGTTGGAGGGTTCCTAGGCGGAAGATGAGGCGCTCTTCCTCCAACCGTCGCGTTGCTATGGTCTGGCGATGGAGGAGTCCAAGGACTTGCTATAGTCTGGCAATGGAGGAGTCCAAGGTCTTGCTATGGCCTGGCGATGGAGGAGTCCAAGGACTTGCTATGGTCTGGCGATGGAGGAGTCCAAGGACTTGCTTTGGTCTGGCGATGGTCTGGCTTATGCCCGAAACATCGATCCTCCTGTTCCTTGGATGCTGCCTGACCTGCTGCACTTTTCCAGCAACACATTTTCAGCTCTAATCTCCGGCATCTGCAGTCCTCACTTTCTCCCAGACAAATGACTGTGACCAAGCCCCTAGTCTGCAGACAGATTTTGTCCCTGATTGATGATACCAGAATGGCTCTCATTGACAGTTTCCTCCTCAACTGGACTGAGGATTATCCCTGAGCCAGTACAGCCATTTAGTTGAGTACATATGCAGTTAGCTGCTGGGCAAACAGCTGGCACATTCTGCAGGTGCTAAACTAGCATCTCAGTATATTGTACATCAAAAGGAACCCCACCCACACCCACTGCCCTAGGCAGATTCCTACTGACAAGAAACCAACCTGTGTACTGTGCTAAAGAGCACATCAATATTGCAGTACTGATAGCTTTCTGAATCAATACATTAATAGTCATGACCCAACAGGCAAGGAAAGTTACAGATGTTGTGAGCATGCAGTTAGGGTTTGATGAGCAAGACAGCAGCCCTGACATTCAATCTGCTCCAATCCATGAGCTGCTTGTCCGTGTGCACTTGGTGTCCATACTACAGCTGCCAATGTATCCTGCAGTTCATGTCTGTGCTTCGAGTGACCTGCCAGTAGATGGGAGAAATGCCGTGACAATTATGAGGACTTGGTAAATGTCAAATGCCAACATCTGTGGACAAGGGATACATGTGGCTCTTGTCCATGGATTGTGCCCAGAGATGTTATTTGGGGCTGAGCAATGACCTTCTCTTTTGAAATATATTCCATCCATTCCCAATTAAACTTTCTGTTTTGAGATGTTTCCTATTATTTTTGAGTAAGGATTCCATTACCTTTGCAACCACTGATCTTAAACTAACTGGTCTATATTTCTGTAGACTTGTGCTATCTCCCTGTTAAATATAGGAATTACTTCAGCCATCTGCCAGTCTTCTGGCACTATTCCATTTTCTAATGGAATTTTAAATACTTGTTTTAGTGCCTCTGTTACCTCTTCCCTAACTTATTGATTTATCATTGGTGAAATTAACAAGATATACCTCCAAAGAATGAAACCTGCACGATCCAACACACCCCTTTTCTACGGATTGGCAAAGGTATATCATCACATCATCATCAACAACCTGGCCAAGGAAACACTGACTACATTATTAGAAGAACCAAAGACACATACACCAAACACCACCAACTTCATAAATAAGGACAATGTTGTCAAGCTAATGGACATATGCCTTACCACCCACTTCACCTTCATCAAGAAAACCTGCAGACAAACCAATGGAACACACATGGGATTTCCGATATCAGGGTTCTTCACAGAAATAGTAATACAGAGACTCAAACAAACAGCTCTGCTAACTTCCAACCAAACTTTGGGTCCACTATGTTAATGACACATTTGCCAACACTAAACAAAATAAATTAGAGGAAACCTTCCAGACCATCAATCATATCAAAGTTAAAAATCACACAACACCAGGTTATAGTCCAACAGGTTTAATTGGAAGTACACTAGCTTTCGGAGTGATACTCCTTCACCGCTAGTGTACTTCCAATTAAACCTGTTGGACTGTAACCTGGTGTTGTGTGATTTTTAACTTTGTCCACCCCAGTCCAACACCGGCATCTCCAAATCATCAATAATATCCTTACTGGTACAAAATTCACTAAAGAGGAGGAAATCAACAACAAACTGCCATTCCTAGATGTACCAATAGAGCGAACAGCCAATGGGGAACTACAAGCCAGCATCTACAGGAAAACAACACATATGGACCGAATACTGAACTACAGTAGCAATCATCCGAACACCCACAAACAAGGTGGCATTAGAACATTATTTCAATAAGCCACCACACACTGCAGCACAGAGGAACTATGCAGAGCAGAGGAAAGTCATCTACACAGTGTATTCAAAACGCACGGGTACCCAATGAACACAGGCTGCTGATTTCTCAGCAACAAATCCCAACAAGCAGACAAAATATGTCCAAAAACCCTAGCCTCTCTCCCCTACATCAAAGAGATCTTGGAATTGACTGCCACACTACTCAGACCTCTTGGCATCATGGTAACCCATAAACTCACCAACACACTGAAAAAGCAGCTAATGAACTTGAAAGATCCTACATAGACAACAAGCAAAACTGTTGTCATTTACAAAATACCTTGCAAGAACTGTAACAAACACTACATTGGACAAACAGGTAAAAAGCTAGCCACCAGAATACATGACCACCAAGTAACCACAAAAAGATATGTCCCACTCTTACTACTGTCTTTACGTACAGATGAGGAAGGACGCCACTTTGACTGGGACAACACATCCATCCTAGGACAAGCCAAACAGAGACACACATGAGAATTCCTAGAAGCATGGCATTCCAACTGGACCTCTATCAACAAACATATTGACTTGGATCCCATTTACCACCCCCTGAGAAAAAGAACCGGAAATGACATCACAGGAAATGATGTCACTACTGGAAATGACATCACCGACCCAAGGAAAGCCAAACACATAAATAAAAAGTGAGCCATGCCACCAGTGCTTCATTCAGAGGCTCACTGATGATGTTACCCAGTATGGTGACAAAATATCTAAAAACGAACTTTCTAACTCAGTGAGCAAATGTACATCCAGAATCTCAACCTGAGCTACAAATCTTCATAAAATTCTCTGGCAGACTTGTGCCTCACAACCCACTTCACTTTCAATGATAAGATCTACAACCATGGGGTCACCAATATCAGGATTCTTAGCAGAAGCAGTAATGCAGAGGTTAGAGTGAAAAGCTCTTCCCACCATCCAGCCCAAGCTTTGTGTCTACTATGTGGATGACCTTTTTGTAATCACGAAATACAACAAACTAGAAGAAACCCACAAACACATACACACATCCTTACCGGTACAAAGTTCACTAAAGAGGAATAAAACAACAATAGACTCCCCTTCCTAGACATCAAGGTAGAACAAAAAGCTAATGAGAGCTGCAGACCAATGACTACAGGAAAGCCAGACACACTGACCAGATACTCAACTACAGAAGCAATCATCCCAACGCCCACAAATGGAGCTACATCAGGACATTATTTAAATGAGTCACAACACACTGCAGCACCCAGGAACTATGAGAAGCCAAGGAAATACACCCATACAATGTATTCAGGTACAACAGGTACCCGATAAGCATAATCTGCTGATTCCTACACAACAGACCTAAACAAGAAAACACAACACACCCAGAAACTCTCGCCATCCTGCCATACATCACAGACATGTTGGAGATGACAACGAGACTACTCCAGCCCCTAGGCATCATGGTAATCCACAAACCTACCACCACACTGAAACAGCTCCTGATGAATTTAAAGGATCCTGTACCAAAAACCAGCAGAATGAACAAAGCGTCATAGAGATGTACAACATGGAAACAGACCCTTCAGTCCAACCCGTCCATGCCGAACAGATATCCCAACCCAATCTAGTCCCACCTGCCAGCACCCGGCCCATATCCCTCCAAACCCTTCCTATTCATATACCTATCCAAATGCCTCTTAAATGTTGCAATTGTACCAGCCCCACCACATCCTCTGGCAGCTCATTCCAAACACGTACCACCCTCTGCGTGAAAAAGGTGCCCTTTAGTTCTCTTTTATATCTTTCCCCTCTCACCCTAAACCTATGCCCTCTAGTTTTGGACTCCCTGACCCCAGGGAAAAGACTTTGTCTATTTATCCTATCCATGCCCCACATAATTTTGTAAACCTCTATAAGGTCACCCCTCAGCCTCCGACGCTCCAGGGAAATTAGCCCCAACCTGTTCAGCCTCTCCCTGTAGCTCAGATCCTCCAACCCTGGCAACATCCTTGTAAATCTTTTCTGAACCTTTTCAAGTTTCCCAACATCTTGCCAATAGGAAGGAGACCAGAATTGCGTGCAATATTCCAACAGTGGCCTAACCAATGTTGTGTACAGCCACAGCATGATCTCCCAACTACTGTACTCAATACTCTGACCAATAAAGGAAAGCATACCAAATGCCTTCTTCACTATCCTATCTAGCTGTGACTCCACTTTCAAGGAGCTATGAACCTGCACTCCAAGGTGTCTTTGTTCAGCAACACTCTCTAGGACCTTACCATTAAGTGTATAAGTCCTGCTAAGATTTGCTTTCCCAAAATGCAGCAACTCGCATTTATCTGAATTAAACTCCATCTGCCACTTCTCAGCCTATTGGCCCATGTGGTCCAGATCCTGTTGTAATCTGAGGAAACCCTCTTCGCTGTCCACTACACCTCCAATTTTGGTGTCATCTGCAAACTTACTAACTGTACCTCTTATGCTCGCATCCAAATCATATACGTAAATCACAAAAAGTAGAAGGCCCAGCTCCGATCCTTGTGGCACTCCACTGGTCACAGGCGTCCTTGTCGAACATCATATACGAAATACCCTGCCAGGACTACCACAAACATTACATTGGACAGACAGGCAGGAAGCTAGCCAGCAGGATACATGAACGCCAACTAGCCACCAAAAGACATGGCCAGCTATCACTGTTATCCATACACACAGACAAAGAAGGACACCAGTTCACTTGGGGCAATATACTAATTCTGGGACAGGCTAAACAAAGACATGGATAGGAATTCCTCAAGACCTGGCATTCAAACTAGAACTCCATTAACAAACATTTGGACCCCATTTACCAACCTCTCAGAAACAAAACCAGAAACGATAACACCCGCAACAACAAACTCAAACAGATAAATAGCAAGTGAGACAGAGCACCAGCGCTGCATCGGAGGCTTAATGATGATGTTACCTAGCAAGGTGATGAAATGTTTGAGAACAAATCTACCAGCTCAGTGAGCAAATTTACAACCTGATTTATCATTAATAACTTTATTTCGTAGTTGGTAACTGAAGACATTTTCAAACTTTTTTCATGGGAATATGAGCATTTATTGGCCATTCCTAATTGCTCCTGGAGATGGTAGTCAGCTGCCTTCCTGACCTGATACAGTCCATCTCATGTACATCCATGTGCTGTTAAGTAAGGAGTAGTTTGGCCCAATGACAATCAAAGTACAGAAATGTCACTGCAAATCAGAATATTTGTGGGTTAGAGACAAATTTGATGATGTTTCCTTGCACCTGTATTCCTTGTGCTTCTGGGGGTACAAATAAGAGTTTGAAAGTGTTAGCAAGTTATCAGGGTGTAACTTGTGTATGGTACAGACTTCTGCCACAGTGAGTCAGGGTGGAGAAAAGTCGATCAAGCAATTGTATTGTCTTAAATGATGTTGAATTTCTCCAATATTGTTGGAGCAAGTGAAGAAAATCCTATCACAGTTCCGACTTATGCTTCATAGATGGTTGACAGGCTTTGGAGAGTCAAGAACTGAGTTATTCACTGCAGAGTTCTAAACCCCTGACCTGCTCTTGTCATGACATTTACATGATTAGTTCAGTTAACTTTCTGGTCAAGTATAACTCACAGAAGTTAATGTTGGGCAATTCAGCAATAGAAATGCTGTTGAATATTAAAGGGAGACGGTTAACTTTTCTCTTACTGAGATATAATTTGTTTGCTCCATTTACCATCCTCGCTCTTGAATTGTCTGCCTTTCGTTTCTGAATCTACCCGAAAAAAACCATTTCAAGTTAAACAGGCTTGAATCCTTTGTGGGTGGCACGATGGCTCAGTGGTTAGCACTGCTGGCTCACTGCACCAGGGTCCCAGGCTCGATTCCAGCCCCGGGCAACAGTCTGTGTGGAGTTTGCACATTCTCTCCGTGTCTGCGTGGGTTTTCTCCAAATACTCCAGTTTCCAGATGTGCAGTTCAGGTGAATTGGCTGTGCTAGATTGTCCAAAGTGCGCTAGTCAGAGGGGGGTGGGTGGGTTACTCTTCAGAGGGTTGGTGTGGACTTGTTGGGCCAAAAAGCCTGTTTTCACACTGTAGGGAATCTAATCTAAAACCCTCACCCACACCACTAGCAAATGCATCTACCAACATGTTGGTTTCTGCATTATAGATGTGCAACTTTTTGGGCTCGTACTTGTCCCACCTTACCCTGTACTACAGTCAAAAGAGTTGGTCAAAATCACTATACTACATTCAAAACAGTTGGTCATAGAAAGCCCAGCTAAAAAGGGGATATGTTAGTTGCTATTTATTCCTTTTCCTTATAATATTTAATAACTGTTCAATGTAGATCTTGCTGCAAGGCAGTGTTCCCATGGCATTGAGAAGGGGCTTTCTTGTTGATTACCTTCTTAGCTCAGGTCTTTACATTTAAAGAAGGAAATAAAATGATTTTGTGACAACTATTCACATGTGTTACCTTGTGATTAAATTGTTTGACAGATTGTCCATTACATGAGTTTACAGTACCATGTGAAGATTGAGCAGTGACTGCACTGTTAAAGCGGGGGGGAAAGAGACACAAATAAAATCAACAACCATAATGAAAACATCAATGAAATAACTATGGTTATATCCCAACCTGGGAGCCATCTGTATTCACAAAGTCTTCAGTATACTGAGTCATTATTGAATTGTTTATAAGATGGCTGCCTGCGTTGTATATGCCACATGTTAGAGGTAACGTGATTGTACATAATTACTATTCAATCTGAGCAGAAGGAGCCAAAGGGGAAATAGTTGCTGTTTCCAGGAATGAAATGATAATGCTTGATGAAACAAAAAAACTGAAAGAACTGCAGATGCTGGAAATCAGAAGCAAAACATAAAAAAAAAGGAACTGGAAAATCTCAATAGGTCTAACAGCATCTTCAAAGATTGTGAGAAGATTTGTAGCTCGGGTGCTCATTGTTGTGGTTCTGTTCGCCGAGCTGGGAATTTGTGTTGCAGACATTTCATCCCTTATCTAGGTGACACCCTCGGTGCTTGGGAGCCTCCTATGAAGTGCTTCTGTGATCTTTCCTCCGCCATTTGTAGTGATTTGAATCTGCCGCTTCCGGTTGTCAGTTCCAGCTGTCTGTTGCAGTGGTCGGTATATTGGGTCCAGGTCGATGTGCTTATTGATTGAATCTATGGATGAGTGCCATGCCTCTAGGAATTCCCTGGCTGTTCTCTGTTTGGCTTGTCCTATAATAGGAGTGTTGTCCCACTCGAATTCATGTTGCTTGTCATCTGTGTGGCTACTAAGGATAGCTGGTCGTGTCATTTCATGGCTAGTTGGTGTTCATGGATGCGGATCGTTAGCTGACTTCCTGTTTGTCCTATGTAGTGTTTTATGCAGTCCTTGCATGGGATTTTGTACACTACATTGGTTTTGCTCATGCTGGGTATCGGGTCCATCGTTCTGGTGAGTTGTTATCTGAGAGTGGCTGTTGGTTTGTGTGCTGTAATGAGTCCAAATGGTTGCAGTAGTCTGGCTATCAGTTCGGAAATGCTCTTGATGGATGGTAGCGTGGCTTGTCTATGAACACCAACTAGCCATGAAACAACACGACCAGCTATCTTTAGTAGCCACACATGCAGATGACAAGCAACATGAATTCGACTGGGACAACACTACTATTATAGGACAAGCCAAACAGAGAACAGCCAGGGAATTTCTAGAGGCATGGCACTAATCCACAGATTCAATCAATAAGCACATCGATCTGGACCCAATATACCGACCACTGCAACGGACAGCTGGAACTGACAACCAGAAGCAGCAGATTCAAACCACTATAAATGGCGGAGGAAAGATCACAGAAGCACTTCACAGGAGGCTCCCAAGCACTGAGGATGTCACCTAGACAGGGGACGAAACGTCTGCAACACAAATTCCCAGCTCGGCGAACAGAACCACAACATCTAGCAGCATCTGTTGAAAGAAATCAGAGTTAACGTTTCAGGTCCAGTGATCCTTTTTCAGAACTACTGTATTTGTTGTTGATAATGCTTGATGGATTTTTTTTTATGATTGCAAGGCCTTTTACCCTGGGGTTCCATAAGGATCATTGGCAGGTCTATTACTGTTTTGTGGAATAGACCATTGACTTGAAGTTGGAGGTATGGTAATGATGAAGAAGGTAACAGCTGATGCATTTGTGAAAGGCCAACAAAGGCAAGGGAAGAGCATGTGAGGAACAGATCCACCTTATATGACATTAGAGAGATACTGGAAGATGTGTAGGTAAGATGGTCAAGAAGGCATAGAAGCTAGCTGTGACACAGAATATAAGAGCAGCGAGGTTATGGTGAAAATGTATGAAACAGTCTAAGTGTTGGTCACAGCTGAAGTATTATGTGCAGGTTTGGTCACTGAACTGTATGAAAGATGTGATTGCTCTCAATAGGGCACAAAGAAGATTCAGGGGGACGTTGCCTTTATTTTATTCAATCATGGGATGCGTGTTGCTGGCCGGCCGATGTTTATTACCGGTCCCTAGTTGCCCTTGAGAAGGTGAACTGACTTCTTGAACCACTGCAGTCCACATGCTGTAAGTTAACTCACTTTGCCATTAGGGAGGAAATTCCAGGATGTTGACCCAGCAACAGTAAAGGAGCAGTGATATATTCCCAAGTCAGGATGGTGAGTAGCTTGGAGGGAAACTTGCAGGTGGTGGTACTCCCATATATCTGCTGCCCTTGTTCTTCTAGATGGATGTGCTTGTAGGTTTGGAAGGTACTGTCTAAGGATCTTCAGTGAATTTCTGCAGTGCAACTTGTAGATGCCAATCAAGTGGGCTGCTTTGTCCTGGAGAGTGTCAAGCTTTCTTAGTGTTATTTTAGCTGCACCCTTCAAAGAAGTAGGACATATTCCATCACCCTCCTTACTCATGCCTTGTAGATGAAGATTATGGCCCTGAGCATCTGTGACTTGATATGATGGTACAAACCCCTAAGCATTCATACAAGCTCAGTAACAGCCAGTTGAGATCAATTAGCAACTTACCTGAAAGCTTCCTTTAAATAGTGTTGTAGGGTCTGGGGGTGAGGTGGTGCTGCTGATCACATGTTCAGCTTTTGGAAGTTGAAAGAGAATGGTATCTGGAGTGATGGCTTTCAAAATGGACTACTGGTATCAAGTCAGAAATATGTGCTAATTGACTCACAATGCACATACAGCAGTTGCCTCACCAAAGCAGCACACCCAGCACCAGCTGTGAGCAGTGTGGAGACTATTTTGGAATAAGAATGGTAGCCAAAAATTTGGGGGCTGCGCAATTAATGGCGACAGTGTATTCTAGTAAGGATTGTACCAAACTTAGCTGTGACATAAGACCAGAAACGGTTTTACATTTTCTTCAGAAATCCAATTTATAAATGTATAATTTCAAATTATGAAGGAACTGTTGCTGAATGTTTTATAAACTGGCAACTTATGGTCAAATTACATGTGGCACCTGCCAGAATCTGAGTTCCCATTGTAAGAATAAATTCTGCACATTCTGTGCTCAGAATTTCTCCAGCTTTAATCATCCTCTGCCTCTGGCATAATTTTCTCTCTGGGACTAATTTACAGAGTAGCATAAATGGTCACCAAATTAAAGATTGCAATCATTCTATTCTACCTAAAGCTTTCCTGACCCTTTCATCCCACTCACTGCATTTATCCAAAATTCAGTCTGTCTGTAATTTAATCGCCCTCATCTAAGAGAAACTGGAGAGTTTAAATGTGCTACTTGCATGGGTGTATATATGTAAAAATAAACTAATGTTTACAATTTGAGCTGCTGGTTTAGGGCACCATAGACGAGACAGCTCAAGCATCCGACTGTGTTGAAGTATGGAGCCTAAAAGTGATGGTGGCTATCAATATTGCATAGCTAGACAAGCACATTTAATGATATTGCTTTTAGTAAAATATGTTAAATGAGTAAGCAAAATTGATATTGTCTAATAAAGAAAAACAATCCTATGAAAAGGACTGAGCCACAACCATGTATTTGTGAGAGGTTTGTCAGTCAACAACAAAAATATGCTGCAGGTCGTTCTGGTATAAGCGCATTTCGTCAATATGAATTGGCTATAATGTGATTGACAGTTTGTGGACGTTGCTTGGATAATGTGAACTTTCTGCTGAACGGACATAGGAATTTCCAATCATGATCTTCGACAGAATGGTTTTTCTATAGTGATCTTAGACAGCACTGTTTTCTGTAGTGGTCTTCTAGACATGGTTTTCTATAGTGATCTTTGACAGCACGGTTTTCTATAGTGATCTTTGACTGCATGGTTTTCTATAGTAATCTTCTACAGCACGGTTTTCCATAGTCCATTTCGACAGCATGGTTTTCGATAGTGATCTTCTAGAGCACGGTTTTCTATAGTGATCTTTGATTGCATGGTTTTCTATAGTGATCTTCGACAGCACGGTTTTCTATAGTGATCTTCAACAGCATGGTTTTCCGTAGTGATCTTCTGCAGCACGGTTTTTCATAGCGATCTTCGACAGCACAGTTTTCTATAGTGATCTTCGACAGCATGGTTTTCTCCAGTGATCTTCAACAGCACGGTTTTCCATAGTGATCTTCGACAGCACGGTTTTCTATAGTGATCTTCAATACCAGGGTTTTCGATAGTGATCTTCTACAGCACGGTATTCTATATTGATCTTCGACAACACAGGTTTTCACAGTGATCTTCGACAGCACAGTTTTCTATAGTGATCTTTTACAGCATGGTTTTCTCCAGTGATCTTTGACAGCACGGTTTTCCATAGTGATCTTCGACAGCACAGTTTTCTATAGTGATCTTCGACAGCATGGTTTTCTATAGTGATCTTCGACAGCATGGTTTTCTCCAGTGATCTTTGACAGCATGGTTTTCCATAGTGATCTTCGATAGCACGATTTTCTATAGTGATCTTCTACAGCATGATTTTCTATAGTGAACTTTGACAGCATGGTTTTCCATCGTGATCTTCGACAACACGATTTTCTACAGTGATCTTCTACAGCACTGTTTTCTATGGTGGTCTTCGTCAGCACGGTTTTCCATTGTGATCTTCGACAGCAGGGCTTTCTATAGTGATCTTTGATACCAGGGTTCTCGATAGTGATCTTCTACAGCACGGTATTCTATATTGATCTTCGACAACACGGGTTTCCACAGTGATCTTCGACAGCACAGTTTTCCATAGTGATATTCGACAGCACGGTTTTCTATAATGATCTTCGATAACACAGTTTTATGTAGTGATCTTCGACAGCACGGTTTTCTATAGTGATCTTCGAAACTAGGGTTTTATATAGTGATCTTCGACAGCATGGTTTTCTATAGCGATCTTCTACAGCACTGTTTTCTATAGTGATCTTCGACATCACGGGTTACCACCGTGATCTTCGACAGCACAGTTTTCTGTAATGATCTTTTACAGCACAGTTTTCGATAGTGATCTTCTACAGCACAGTTTTCCATAGTGGAGTTCGACAGCATGGTTTTCTCCAGTGATCTTCGACAGTACGGGTTTCCACAGTGATCTTTTACAGAATGTTTTTCTACAGTGATCTTCGACAGCACGATTTTCTGCAGCGATCTTCTACAGCACAGTTTTCCATATTGATCTGCTACAGCACAGTTTTCTATAGTGTTCTTTTACAGCATGGTTTTCTAAAGTGATCTTCTACAGCACGGTTTTCCATAGTGATCATCTACAGGACGGCTTTCCGCAGTGATCTTTTATAGCACAGTTTTCCATAGTGATCTTCTACAACATGGTTTTCTGCAGTCATCTTCTATAGCACAGTGTTCTGCAGTGACCTTTTACAGCACAGTATTCCATAGTGAAGTTCGACAGGATGGTTTTATAAAGTGATCTTTGACAGCATGGTTTTCTAAAGTGTTCTTCAACAGCACAGCTTTCTGCAGTGATCTTCTACAGCATGGTTTTCCATATTGATCTTTTACAGCACAGTTTTCTAGTGTTCTTCGACAACGTGGTTTTCTAAAGTGATCTTCTACAGCACGGTTTTCCATAGAGAAGTTCGACAGCATGGTTTTCTTTAGTGATCTTCGACAGCACAGTTTTCTGCAGTCATCTTCTACAGCACGGTGTTCTGCAGTGATCTTTTACAGCATAGTATTCCATAGTGAGGTTCGACAGGATGGTTTTATAAAGTGATCTTTTACAGCATGGTTTTCTAAAGTGTTCTTCTACAGCACGGTGTTCTATAGTGATCTTCTAAAGCTCGGTTTTCTGAAGTGATCTTTGATAGCAGAATTTTCCATAGTGATCTTCTACGGCACGGTATTCTATAGTGATCTTGGACAGCGTGGTTTTCTAAAGTGATCTTCTACAGCACGGTTTTCGATAGCGATCTTTGACAATATGGTTTTCTATTGTGATCTTCTACAGCTCGGTTTTCTATAGTGATCTTCTACAGCATGGTTTTCGATAGTGATCTTCTACAGCATGGTTTTCTATAGTGATCTTCAACTGTACGGTTTTGTATCATGATCTTCCACAGCACAGTTTTCTGAAGTGATCTTCTACAGCACGATTTTCTATAGTAATCTTCAATAGCACGGTTTCTATAGTGACCTTCGACAGCACGGTTTTCTACTGTGGCCTTCGTCAACACAGTTTTCTGTTGTAATCTTTTACAGCACAGTTTTCGATAGTGATCTTCTACAGCACAGTTTACCATAGTGGAGTTCGACAGCATGGTTTTTTCCAGTGATCTTCGACAGCACGGGTTTCCAGAGTGATCTTTTACAGCATGGCTTTCGATAGTGATCTTCTACAGCATGGTTATACATATTGATCTTCTACAGCACGGTTTTCTATAGTGTTCTTCGACATAGTGGTTTTCTAAAGTGATCTTCTACCACCCGGTTTTCCATAGTGAAGTTCGACAGCACGGTATTCTTTAGAGATCTTCGACAGCACAGTTTTCTGCAGTCATCTTCTACAGCACAGTGTTCTGCAGTGATCTTTTACAGCATAGTATTCCATAGTGAAGTTCAACAGGATGGTTTTATAAAATGATCTTTGACAGCATGGTTTTCTAAAGTGTTCTTCGACAGCACAGCTTTCTGCAGTGATCTTCTACAGCATGGTTTTCCATATTGATCTTTTACAGCACAGTTTTCTAGTGTTCTTCGACAACGTGGTTTTCTAAAGTGATCTTCTACAGCACGGTTTTCCATAGTGAAGTTCAACAGCATGGTTTTCTTTAGTGATCTTCGACAGCACAGTTTTCTGCTGTCATCTTCTACAGCACGGTGTTCTGCAGTGATCTTTTACAGCATAGTATTCCATCGTGAAGTTCGACAGGATGGTTTTATAAAATGATCTTTGACAGCATCGTTTTCTAAAGTGATCTTCGACAGCACAGCTTTCTGCAGTGATCTTCTACAGCACGGTTTTCCATATTGATCTTCTACAGCATGGTTTACTGCAGTGATCTTTTACAGCACAGTATTCCATAGTGAAGTTCGACAGCATGGTTTTATAAAGTGATCTTTGACAGCATGGTTTTATAAAGTTATCTTTGACAGCATGGTTTTCTATAGTGATCTTCAACTGCACGGTTTTGTATCTTGATCTTCTACAGCATAGTTTTCTATAGAGATCTTCTACAGCACGGCTTTCTATAGAGATCTTCTACAGCACGGCTTTCTATAGTGATCTTCTACAGCATGGTTTTCTAAAGTGATCTTCGACTGTACGGTTTTGTATCTTGATCTTCTACAGCACAGTTTTCTATAGTGATCTTCTACAGCTCGGTTTTCAATAGTGTTCTTCGACAATACGGTTTGCTATTGTGATCTTCTACAGCTCGGTTTTCGATAGTGATCTTCTACAGCACGGTTTTCGATATGATCTTCTACAGCACGGTTTTCTATAGTGACCTTCGACTGCATGGTTTTGTATCGTGATCTTATACAGCACTGTTTTCTACTGTGGTCTTCGACAGCACGGTTTTCCATAGTGATCTTTGACAGCACGGTTTTCTGTCGTGATCTTCTACAGCACAGTTTTCCATAGTGGAGTTCGACAGCATGGTTTTCTCCAGGGATCTTCGACAGCACGGGTTTCCACAGTGATCTTTTACAGCATGGTTTTCTACAGTGATCTTCGACAGCACAGTTTTCTATAGTGTTCTTCGACAGCGTGGCTTTCTAAAGTGATCTTCTACAGCACGGTTTTCCATAGTGATCTTCTACAGCATGGTTTTCCATAGTGATCTTCTACAGCACGGTTTTCTGCAGTGATCTTTTACATCACAGTATTCCATAGTGAAGTTCGACAGCATGGTTTTATAAAGTGATTTTGACAGCATGGTTTTCTAAAGTGTTCTTCGACAGCACGGTTTTCTATAGTGATCGTTTACTGCGCGGTTTTCTATAATGATCTTGTACAGCATGGTTTTCTATAGTGATCGATTACTGTACGGTTTTCTATAGTGATCTTCTACAGCATGGTTTTCTCTAGAGATCTTCTACAGCACAGTTTTCTGAAGTGATCTTTGATAGCAGCGTTTTCTATCGTGATCTTCTACAACACGGTATTCTATAGTGAACTTCGACAACTTGGGTTTCCACAGAGATCTTCTACAGCATGGTTTTCCATATTGATATTCTACAGCGTGATTTTCTTCAGTGATCTTTTACAGCACAGTTTTCCATAGTGAAGTTCGACAGCATGGTTTTATAAAGTGATCTTTGACAGCACAGTTTTCTGCAGTCATCTTCTATAGCACGGTGTTCTGCAGTGATCTTTTACCGTACAGTATTCCATAGTGAAGTTCGACAGGATGGTTTTCTAAAGTGATCTTTGACAGCACAGTTTTCTAAAGTGATCTTCTACATCACGGTGTTCTATAGTGATCTTCTACAGCAAGGTGTTCTATAGTGATCTTCTACAGCTCGGTTTTCTATCGTGATCTTCTACAGCATGGTTTTCTATATTGATCTTCTACAGCACAGTTATCTACAGTGATCTTCTACAGCACAGTTTTCTATAGTGATCTTCGACTGCACGGTTTTGTATCGTGATCTTATACAGCACTGTTTTCTTCTGTGGTCTTCGACAGCACAGTTTTCCATAGTGATCTTCGACAGCACGGTTTTCTGTAATGATCTTCGATAGCATGGTTTTCTGAAGTGATCTTTGATAACAGGGTTTTCTATAGTGATCTTCTACAGCACGGTTTTCTGTTGTGATCTTCTACAGCACAGTTTTCCATAGTGGATTTTGACAGCCTGGTTTTCTCCAGGGATCTTCGACAGCACGGGTTTCCACAGTGATCTTTTACAGCATGGTTTCCGATAGTGATCTTCGACTGCACGGTTTCTGCAGCTATCTTCTACAGCATGGTTTTCTATAGTGTTCTTCAACAGCACGGTTTTCTAAAGTGATCTTCTACAACAAGGTTTTCCATAGTGATCTTCTAATGCACGGTTTTCTGCAGAGATCTTTTACAGCACAGTTTCCATAGTGAAGTTCGACGGCATGGTTTTCTCTAGTGATCTTCGACAGCACGGTTTTCTTCAGTCATCTTCTACAGCACGGTGTTCTGCAGTGAACTTTTACAGCACAGTATTCCATAGTGAGGTTCAACAGCATGGTTTTATAAAGTGATCTTTGACAGCATGGTTTTCTCTAGTGATCTTCGACAGCACGGTTTTCTTCAGTCATCTTCTACAGGACGGTGTTCTGCAGTGATCTTTTACAGCACAGTATTCCATAGTGAGGTTCAACAGCATGGTTTTATAAAGTGATCTTTGACAGCATGGTTTTTTATAGTGATCTTCTACAGCATGGTTTTCTATAGTGATCTTTGACAATATGGTTTTCTATTGTGATCTTCTACAGCATGGTTTTCGATAGTGATCCTTTACAGTATGGTTTTCTGTAATGATCTTCGACAGCACGGTTTTCTAAAGTGATGTTCGACAGCACGGTTTTCCATAGTGATCTTTGACAGCATGGTTTTCTATAATGATCTTCAATAGTGCGGTTTTTTGAAGTGATCTTTGTTAGCAGGGTTTTGTATAGTGATCTTCTAAAGCACGGTATTCTATAGTGACCTTCGACAACACGGGTTTCCACTGTGATCTTCTACAGCATGGTTTTCGATAGTGATCTTTGACAGCATAGTTTTCCATATTGATCTTCTACAGCACGGTTTTCTATAGTGTTCTTCGACAGCGTGGTTTTCTAAAGTGATCTTCTACAACACGGTTTTCCATAGTGAAGTTCGACAGCATGGTTTTCTTTAGTGATCTTCGACAGCACAGTTTTCTGCAGTCATCTTCTACAGGACGGTGTTCTGCAGTGATATTTTACAGCACAGTATTCCATAGTGAGGTTCGACAGGATGTTTTATAAAATGATCTTTGACAGCATGGTTTTCTATAGTGTTCTTCTACAGCACGGTTTTCTATAGTAATCTTCTACAGCATGGTTTTCTAAAGTGATCTTCTACAGCACGGTTTTCCATAGTGATCTTCTACAGCATGGTTTTCTGCAGTGATCTTTTACAGCACAGTATTCCATAGTGAGGTTCGACAGGATGGTTTTATAAAGTGATCTTTGACACCATAGTTTTCTAAAGTGATCTTCTACAGCATGGGTTTCCATAGTGATCATCTACAGGACAGCTTTCTGCAGTGATCGTTTATAGCACAGTTTTCCATACTGATCTTCGACAACATGGTTTTCTGCAGTCATCTTCTATAGCACAGTGTTCTGCAGTGACCTTTTACAGCACAGTATTCCATAGTGAAGTTCGACAGCATGGTTTTCTAAAGTGTTCTTCTACAGCACGGTGTTCTATAGTGATCTTCTAAAGCTCGGTTTTCTGGAGTGATCTTTGATAGCAGGATTTTCCATAGTGATCTTCTACGGCACGGTATTCTATAGTGATCTTGGACAGCGTGGTTTTCTAAAGTGATCTTCTACAGCATGGTTTTCGATAGTGATCTTCTACAGCATGATTTTCTATAGTGATCTTTGACAACATGGTTCTCTATTGTGATCTTCTACAGCTTGGTTTTCTATAGTGATCTTCTACTGCATGGTTTTCGATAGTGATCTTCTACAGCATGGTTTTCTATCGTGATCCTTTACTGCACGGTTTTCTATAGTTATCTTCGACTGTACGGTTTTGTATCATGATCTTCCACAGCACAGTTTTCTGTAGTGATCTTCTACAGCACGATTTTCTATAGTAATCTTCGATAGCACGGGTTTCTATCGTGATCTTCTACAGCACGGTTGTTCATAGTGATCTTCAACAGCACCAATTTCCATAGTGATCTTCGACAGCACAGTTTTCTACAGTGGCCTTCGACAACACGGTTTTCTGTCGTAATCTTTTACAGCACAGTTTTCGATAGTGATCTTCGACAGCACAGTTTTCCATAATGGAGTTCGACAGCATGGTTTTCTCCAATGATCTTCGACAGCACGGGCTTCCACAGTAATCTTTTACAGCGTGGCTTTCGATAGTGATCTTCTACAGCATGGTTTTCCATATTGATCTTCTACAGCACTGTTTTCTATAGTGTTCTTCGACAGCGTGGTTTTCTAAAGTGATCTTCTACAGCACGGTTTTCCATAGTGAAGTTCGACAGCATGGTTTTGTTTAGTGATCTTCGACAGCACAGTTTTCTGCAGTCATCTTCTACAGCACGGTGTTCTGCAGTGATCTTTTACAGCGCAGTATTCCATAGTGAAGTTCGACAGGATGTTTTATAAAATGATGTTTGACAGCATGGTTTTCTAAAGTGTTCTTCTACAGCTCGGTTTTCTATAGTGATCTTCGACAGCATGGTTTTCTGCAGTGATCTTTTACATCACAGTATTCCATAGTGAAGTTCGTCAGCATGGTTTTATAAAGTGATCTTTGAAAGCACGGTTTTCTATAGTGTTCTTCTACAGCTCGGTTTTCTATAGTGATCGTTTACTGCACGGTTTTCTATAGTGATCTTCGACAGCATGGTTTTCTGCAGTGATCTTTTACAGCACAGTTTTCCATAGTGAAGTTCGACAGCATGGTTTTATAAAGTGATCTTTGACAGCATGGTTTTCTATTGTAATCTTCTGTAGCATGATGTTCTGCAGTGATCTTTTACAGCACAGTTTTCCATAGTGAAGTTCGACAGCATGGTTTTATAAAGTGATCTTTGACAGCATGGTTTTCTGCAGTCATCTTCTGTAGCATGGTGTTCTGCAGTGATCTTTTACAGTACAGTATTCCATAGTGAAGTTCGACAGGATGGTTTTCTAAAGTGATCTTCGACTGCACGGTTTTGTATCTTGATCTTCTACAGCATGGTTTTCTATAGTGATCTTCTACAGCATGGTTTTCTATAGTAATCTTCTACAGCACGGTGTTCTATATTGATCTTCGACTGCACGGTTTTGTATCTTGATCTTCTACAGCACGGTTTTCTATAGTGATCTTCTACAGCATGGTTTTCTATTGTAATCTTCTACAGCACGGTGTTCTATAGTGATCTTCGACTGCACGGTTTTGTATCTTGATCTTCTACAGCTCGGATTTCTATAGTGATCTTCTACAGCATGGTTTTCTATAGTGATCTTCGACTGTACGGTTTTGTATCATGATCTTTTACAGCACAGTTTCCTATAGTGATCTTTTACAGCACAGTTATCTATAGTGATCTTCTACAGCACGGTTTTCTATAGTGATCTTCTACAGCATGGTTTTCTATAGTGATCTTCGACTTTACGGTTTTGAATCACGATCTTCTACAGCACAGTTATCTATAGTGATCTTCTACAGCATTGTTTTCTATAGTGATCTTCGACTGCACGGTTTTGTATCGTGATTTTATACAGCACTGTTTTCTACTGTGGTCTTCGACAGCACGGTTTTCCATAGTGATCTTCGACAGCCCGGTTTTCTGAAGTGATCTTTGATAGCAGGGTTTTCTATAGTGATCTTCTACAGCATAGTGTTCGATAGTGATCTTCGACAGCATGGTTTTCTATAGTGATCGTTTACTGCACGGTTTTCTGGAGTGATCTTCGACTGCATGGTTTTGTATCGTGATCTTCTACAGCACATTTTTCTATAGTGACCTTCGACAATACGGTTTTCTAAAGTGATCTTCTACAGCACGGTTTTCCATAGTGATCATTTACAGCACTGTTTTCTGTAGTGATCTTCAACAATATGGTTTTCTATAGTGATCTTCTACAGCATGGTTTTGTATAGTGATCGTCAACAGCACAGTTTTCTGCAGTGATCTTCTACAGCTCGGTTTCTATAGTGATCTTCGATAGCATGGTTTTCTAAAGTGATTTTTACAGCACCGATTTCTGCAGTGATCTTCTACAACGCGGTTTTATATAGTGATCTCGACAACACCAATTTCTATAGTGATATCCGACAGCACGGTTTTCGATAGTGATCTTCTACAGCATGGTTTTCTCCAGTGATCTTCAACAGCACGGTTTTCTATTGTGATCTTCGACAGCATGGTTTTCTATAATGATCTTCGATAGCATGGTTTTCTGAAGTGATCTTTGATAGCAGCGTTTTCTATCGTGATTTTCTACAGCACGGTATTCTATAGTGATCTTCGACAACACGGGCTTCCATAGTGATCTTCTACAGAATGTTTTTCCATATTGATCTTCTACAGCACGGTTTTCCATAGTGATCTTCTACAGTATGGTTTTCTGCAGTGATCTTTTACAGCACAGTTTTCCATAGTGAAGTTCGACAGCATGGTTTACTAAAGTGAACTTATACAGCAAGGTTTTCCATAGTGATCTTCTACAGCATGGTTCTCACTCGTGATCTTCGACTGCACGGTTTTCTGCAGTGATCTTCTACAGCACGATGTTCTGCAGTGATCTTTTACAGCACCGTTTTCCATAGTGAAGTTAAACAGCATGGTCTTCTAAAGTGATCTTTGACAGCATGGTTTTCTAAAGTAATCTTCTACAGCATGGTTTTCTATAGTGATCTTCAACAATATGGTTTTCTATAGTGATCTTCTCTAGCACGGTTTTCTATAGTAGTCTTCAACAGCACGGTTTTCCATAGTGATCTTCTACAGCACAGTTTTCGATAGTGATCTTCTATAGCATGGTTTTCTGTAGTGATCTTTTACAGCACGGTTTTCTATAGTGATCTTCGACTGCCTGGTTTTGTATCGTGATCTTCTCCAGCATGGTGTTCTGCAAGGATCTTTTTTAGCACCGTTTTCCATAGTGAAGTTCAACAGCTTGTTTTTCTGCAGGGATCTTTTACAGCACCATTTTCCATAGTGAAGTTCGACAGCATGGTTCTCACTCGTGATCTTCGACAACACGGTTTTCTGCAGTGATTTTCTACAGCACGGTGTTCGGCAGGGATTTTTTTTAGCACCGTTTTCCATAGTGAAGTTCAACAGCATGGTTTTCTAAAGTGATCTTTGACAGCATGGTTTACTAAAGTGATCTTCTATAGCATGGTTTTCTATAGTGATCTTCTACAGCACGGTTTTCAAAAGTGATCTTCAACAATACAGTTTTCTATAGTGATCTTCGACAATATGGTTTTCTATAGTGATCTTCTACAGCACGGTTTTCGATAGTGATCTTCTACAGCACGGTTTTCGATAGTGATCTTCTACAGCCTGGTTTTCTGTAGTGATCATTTACAGCACGGTTTTCTATAGTGGTCTTCGACTGCACGGTTTTGTATCGTGATCTTCTACAGCACATTTTTCTATATTGATCTTCTATAGTGATCTTCTACAGCGCGATTTTCTATCGTGACCTTCGACAATACGGTTTTCTATAGTGATCTTCGACAGCACAGTTTTCTATAGTGATCTTCTACAGCACGGTTTTCGATAGTGATCTTCTACAGCCTGGTTTTCTGTAGTGATCATTTACAGCACGGTTTTCTATAGTGGTCTTCGACTGCACGGTTTTGTATCGTGATCTTCTACAGCACATTTTTCTATATTGATCTTCTATAGTGATCTTCTACAGCGCGATTTTCTATCGTGACCTTCGACAATACGGTTTTCTATAGTGATCTTCGACAGCACAGTTTTCTATAGTGATCTTCTACGGCACGGTTTTCGATAGTGATGTTCTACAGCATGGTTTTGTATAGTGATCTTCGATAGCATGGTTTTCTATAGTGATTTTTACAGCACAGAATTCTGCAGTGATCTTCTACACCATGGTTTTATATAGTGATCTTCGACAACACCAATTTCTATAGTGATCTTCCACAGCACTGTTTTCTGTAGTGATATTTTACAGCACAGTTTTTGATAGTGATCTTCTACAGCACAGTTTTCCATAGTGGAGTTCGACAGCATGGTTTTCTAAAGTGATCTTCTACAGCACGGTTTTCCATAGTGATCTTCTACAGCACGGTTTTCTGCAGTGATCTTTTACAGCACAGTTTTCCATAGTGAAGTTCAACAGCATGCTTTTCTCTAGTGATCTTCGACAGCACGGTTTTCTGCAGTCATCTTCTACAGCACGGTGTTCTATAGTGATCTTCTACTGCACGGTTTTCTACAGAGATCTTCTGCAGCACAGTTTTCCATAGTGGAGTTCGACAGCATGGTTTTCTCCAGTGATCTTCGACAGAACGGGTTTCCACAGTGATTTTTTACAGCGTGGCTTTCGATAGTGATATTCGACAGCATGGTTTTCTCTAGTGATCTTCAACAGCACGGTTTTCTGCAGTGATCTTCGACTGCACGGTTTTCTTAGGAATCTTATACAGCACAGTTTTCCATAGTGAGCTTTGACAGCAGAGTTTTCTGCAGTGATCTTTTACAGCACCGTTTTCCATAGTGATCTTCTACAGCACCGTTTTCTATAGTGATCTTCGACTGCACGGTTTTGTATCGTGATCTTCTACAGCACATTTTTCTATATTGATCTTCTATAGTGATCTTCTAAAGTGATCTTCTACAGCATGGTTTTCTCTAGTGATCTCCGACAGCACGGTTTTCTGCAGTGATCTTTTACAGCACCGTTTTCCATAGTGAAGTTCAACAGCATGGTTTTCTAAAGTGATCTTTGACAGCATGGTTTACTAAAGTGATCTTCTATAGCATGGTTTTCTATAGTGATCTTCTACAGCACGGTTTTCAAAAGTGATCTTCAACAATACAGTTTTCTATAGTGATCTTCGACAATATGGTTTTCTATAGTGATCTTCGACAATATGGTTTTCTATAGTGATCTTCTACAGCACGGTTTTCGATAGTGATCTTCTACAGCCTGGTTTTCTGTAGTGATCATTTACAGCACGGTTTTCTATAGTGGTCTTCGACTGCACGGTTTTGTATCGTGATCTTCTACAGCACATTTTTCTATATTGATCTTCTATAGTGATCTTCTACAGCGCGATTTTCTATCGTGACCTTCGACAATACGGTTTTCTATAGTGATCTTCGACAGCACAGTTTTCTATAGTGATCTTCTACGGCACGGTTTTCGATAGTGATGTTCTACAGCATGGTTTTGTATAGTGATCTTCGATAGCATGGTTTTCTATAGTGATTTTTACAGCACAGAATTCTGCAGTGATCTTCTACACCATGGTTTTATATAGTGATCTTCGACAACACCAATTTCTATAGTGATCTTCCACAGCACTGTTTTCTGTAGTGATATTTTACAGCACAGTTTTTGATAGTGATCTTCTACAGCACAGTTTTCCATAGTGGAGTTCGACAGCATGGTTTTCTAAAGTGATCTTCTACAGCACGGTTTTCCATAGTGATCTTCTACAGCACGGTTTTCTGCAGTGATCTTTTACAGCACAGTTTTCCATAGTGAAGTTCAACAGCATGCTTTTCTCTAGTGATCTTCGACAGCACGGTTTTCTGCAGTCATCTTCTACAGCACGGTGTTCTATAGTGATCTTCTACTGCACGGTTTTCTACAGAGATCTTCTGCAGCACAGTTTTCCATAGTGGAGTTCGACAGCATGGTTTTAGATTAGATTAGATTAGATTAGATTAGATTAGATTAGATTACTTACAGTGTGGAAACAGGCCCTTCGGCCCAACAAGTCCACACCGCCCCGCCGAAGCGTAACCCACCCATACCCCTACATCTACATCTACCCCTTACCTAACACTATGGGCAATTTAGCATGGCCAATTCACCTGACCTGCACATCTTTGGACTGTGGGAGGAAACCGGAGCACCCGGAGGAAACCCACGCAGACACGGGGAGAACGTGCAAACTCCACACAGTCAGTCGCCTGAGGCGGGAATTGAACCCAGGTCTCAGGCGCTGTGAGGCAGCAGTGCTAACCACTGTGCCACCGTGCCGCCCACGATCTCCAGTGATCTTCGACAGAACGGGTTTCCACAGTGATTTTTTACAGCGTGGCTTTCGATAGTGATATTCGACAGCATGGTTTTCTCTAGTGATCTTCAACAGCATGGTTTTCTGCAGTGATCTTCGACTGCACGGTTTTCTTAGGAATCTTATACAGCACAGTTTTCCATAGTGAGCTTTGACAGCAGAGTTTTCTGCAGTGATCTTTTACAGCACCGTTTTCCATAGTGATCTTCTACAGCACCGTTTTCTATAGTGATCTTCGACTGCACGGTTTTGTATCGTGATCTTCTACAGCACATTTTTCTATATTGATCTTCTATAGTGATCTTCTAAAGTGATCTTCTACAGCATGGTTTTCTCTAGTGATCTCCGACAGCACGGTTTTCTGCAGTGATCTTTTACAGCACAGTTTTCCATAGTGAAGTTCGACAGCATGCTTTTCTCTAGTGATCTTCGACAGCACGGTTTTCTGCAGTCATCTTCTACAGCACGGTGTTCTGCAGTGATCTTTTACAGCACAGAATTCCATAATGAGATTCGACAGCATGGTTTTCTAAAGTGATCTTTGACAGCACGGTTTTCTATAGTGATCTTCGACAATACGGTTTTCTATAGTGATCTTCTACTGCACGGTTTTCTATAGAGATCTTCTACAGCACGGTTTTCTATAGTGATCTTCTACAGCACGGTTTTCTCTAGTGATCTTCTACAGCACGGTTTTCTATCGAGATCTTCTACAGCACGGTTTTCTATAGTGATCTTCTACTGCACGGTTTTCTATAGAGATCTTCTACAGCACGGTTTTCTATAGTGATCTTCTACAGCACGGTTTCTGCAGTGATCTTCGACAGCACGGTTTTCTATAGAGATCTTCTACAGCACGGTTTTCTATAGTGATTGTTTACTGCAAGGTTTTCTATAGTGATCTTCGACTGCATGGTTTCGTATCATGTTCTTCTTCAGGACTCTTTTCTATAGTGATCTTCTACAGCTCGGTTTTCTATAGTGATCTTTTACAGCTTGGTTTTCTATAGTGATCTTCGACAATACGGTTTTCTATAGTGATCATCAACAGCACAGTTTTCTGCAGTGATCTTCGACTGTACGGTTTTCGTAGGAATCTTATACAGCACAGTTTTCCATTGTGATCTTTGACAGCAGAATTTTCTATAGTGATCTTCTACAGTTCGATTTTCTATAGTGATCTTTTACTGCACGGTTTTCTATAGTGATCTTCTACAGCACAGTTTTCGATAGTGACCTTCAACAGCATGGTTTTCTCTAGTGATCTTCGATAGCACGGTTTTCTGCAGTGATCATCGACTACACGATTTTCTACAGTGATCTTTCATAGCACGGCTTTCTGCAGTGATCTTTGACAGCACGGTTTTCTAAGGAATCTTATACAGTTTTCCATAGTGAGCTTCGACAGCACGGTTTTCTATAGTGATCGTTTACAGCATGGTTTTCTATAGTGAACTTTGACTGCACGATTTTGTATTGTGATCTTCTACAGCACATTTTTCTATAGTGATCTTCGACAATACGGTTTTCTATAATGATCTTCTACAGCTCGGTTTTCTATAGTGATCTTCTACAGCTCGGTTTTCTATAGTGATCTTCTACAGCATGGTTTTCTATAGTGACCTTCGACAATACGGTTTACTATACTGATCTTCTACAGTTCGGTTTTCTATAGTGATCTTCAACTGCACGGTTTTCTATAGAAATCTTCTACAGAACGGTTTTCGATAGTGATATTCGACAGCATGGTTTTCTCTAGTGATCTTCAACAGCACGGTTTTCTGCAGTGATCTTCGACTGCACGGTTTTCTTAGGAATCTTATACAGCACAGTTTTCCATAGTGAGCTTTGACAGCAGAGTATTCTATTGTGATCTTCAACAGCACAGTTTTCTGCAGTGATCTTTTACAGCACCATTTTTCATTGAGACGTTCGACAGCATGGTTTTCTAAAGAAATCTTCTACAGCACGGTTTTCTATAGTGATCTTTGACTGCACGATTTTGTATCGTGATCTTCAACAGATCGATTTTCTATAGTGATCTTCTACGGCACGGATTACGATAGCTATCTTCGAGAGCTTGGTTTTCTAAAGTGATCTTTGACAGCATGGTTTTCTAAAGTGATCTTCTACAGCACGGTATTCTATAGTGATCTTCTACAGCATCGTTTTCTATAGTGATCTTCTCCAGCACGGTTTTGATAGTAATCTTCTGCAGCATGGTGTTCTATAGTGATTGTTTCCAGCACAGATTTCTATAGTGATCTTCGACTGCATGGTTTTGTATCGTGATCTTCTACGGCACATTTTTCTATATTGATCTTCTACAGCAGAGTTTTCGGTAGTGATCCTTGACAATACGGTTTTCAATAGTGATCTTCTACCGCACGGGTTTCTATAGTGATCTTCTACCGCACGGGTTTCTATAGTGATCTTCTACAGCTCGGATTTCGATAGTAATTTTCTACAGCATGGTTTTCTTTAGTGATCGTTAACAGCACGATTTTCTATAGTAATCTTCGACAATTAGGTTTTCTATAGTGATCTTCTACAGCTCGGTTTTCTATTGTGATCTTTTATGGCACGGTTTTCGATAGTGATCTTCTACAGCATGGTTTTCTATAGTGATTTTTCCAGCATAGATGTCTGCAGTGATCTTCTACAGCACGGTTTTCTATAGTGATCTTCTACAGCACGGTTTTCTATAGTGATCTTCGACCACACGGGTTTCCACAGTGATCTTCGACAGCACGGATTTCCATAGTGGTCTTCGACAGGACGGTTTTCTATAGTGATCTTCGGCAACACAGGTTTCCACAGTGATCTTCGACAGCACGGTTTTCCATAGTGGTCTTCAACAACACGGATTTCTATAGTGATCTTCTACAGCACGGTTTTCTATAATGATCATCTACAGCACGGTCTTCTATAGTGATCTTCGACAGCACGTATTTCTTTAGTGATCTCCCACAGCACTTTTTTCTATAGTGGTCTTCGACAGCATGGTTTTGTATAGTGATCTTTGGCAACATGGATTTCCACAGGGATCTTCGACAGCACGGTTTTCTGTGGTGATCTTCTACAGCTCGGTTTTCTATATTGATCTTCTACAGCACGGTTTTTGATAGTGATCTTCTCCAGTTTGGTTTTCTATAGTGATCTTCTACCACACGGTTTTCTTTAGTGATCTTCTACAGCACAGCGTTCAATAGTGATCTTCGACTACACAGTTTTCGATGGTGATCTTCGACAACACGATTTTCTATAGTAATCTTCTACAGCACTGTTTTCTATAGTGGTCTTTGACAGCACGGTTTTCCATACTGATCTTCGACAACACGGTTTTCTATAATGATCTTCAACAGCACGGTATTCTATAGTGATCTTTAACAACACAGATTTCTACAGTGATCTTCCACAGCAATGTTTTCTGTAGTGATCCTCGGCAGCACGGTTTTTGTATAGTGATCATCGACAGCACGGTTTTTGTATAGTGATCATCGACAGCACGGTTTTCTGTAGTGATCTTCAACAGCACGGTTTTCTGCAGTGATCTTCGATAGCATAGGTTTCTATAATGATCTTCGACCGCACGGTTTTCTATAGTGATCTTCGACTGCACGGTTTTCTGCAGTGAAATTTGACAGCACGGTTTTCTATAGTGATCTTCAACAGCACGGTTTTCTGCAGTGATCATAGACAACACGGTTTTCTATAGTGCTCTTCGTCAGAACGGTTTTATATAGTGCTCTTCGACACAACGGTTTTCTATAGTGATCTTCAACAGCACGGTTTTCTGTAGTGAACTTCAACAGCACAGTTTTCTATAGTGATCTTCAACAGCACGGTTTTCTGTAGTGATCATCGACAGCACAGTTTTCTATAGTGCTCTTCGACAGAACAGTTTTCTATAGCGAACTTCGACAGCACAGTTTTCTATAGTGATCTTCGTCAGCACGGTTTTCTGTAGTGATCTTCGACAGCACGGTTTTCTGTAGTGATCTTCGACAGCACAGTTTTCTATAGTGATCTTTGAATGCTCGGTTTTCTGCTGTGATCTTCGACAGCACAGTTTTCTATAGTGATCTTCGACTGCACAGTTTCGTATCGTGATCGTCCACAGGACTCTTTTCTATAGTGATCTTCTACAGCAGAGTTTTCTATTGTGATCGTTTACTGCACAGTTTTCTATAGTGATCTTCAACATCACGGTTTCATATCATGATCTTCTACAGCACAGTTTTCTATAGTGATCTTCAACAGCTCGGTTTTCTATAGTGATCTTCTACTGCACGGTTTTCGATAGTGATATTCTACAGCATGGTTTTCCATATTGATTTTCTACAGCACGGTTTTCTGCAGTGATCTTCGACAACGTGGTTTTCTAAAGTGATCTTTTACAGCACGGTTTTCCATAGTGAAGTTCGATAGCATGCTTTTCTCTAGTGATCTTCGACAGCACGGTTTTCTGCAGTCATCTTCTACAGCACGGTGTTCTGCAGTGATCATTTACAGCACTGTATTCCATAGTTAGGTTGAACAGCATGGTTTTCTAAAGTGATCTTTGACAGCACGGTTTTCTATAGTGTTCTTCTACAGCTCGGTTTTCTATAGTGATCGTTTATTGCAAGGTTTTCTATAGTGATCTTCGACTGCATGGTTTTGTATCGTGTTCTTCTTCAGGACTCTTTTCTATAGTGATCTTCTACAGCTCGGTTTTCTATAGTGATCTTCTACAGCTCGGCTTTCTATAGTGATCTTCTACAGAACGGTTTTCTATAGTGATCTTCAACAATATGGTTTTCGATAGTGATCTTCTACAGCTCGGTTTTCTATAGTGATCTTCTACTGCACGGTTTTCTACAGAGATCTTCTATAGCACGATTTTCGATAGTGATATTCTACAGCATGGTTTTCTATCGTGATCTTCAACAGCATGGTTTTCTGCAGTGATCTTCGACTGCACGGTTTTCTTAGGAATGTTATACAGCACAGTTTTCCATAGTGAGCTTTGACAGCAGAGTTTTCTGCAGTGATCTTTTACAGCACCGTTTTCCATAGTGATCTTCTACAGCACCGTTTTCTATAGTGATCTTCGACAACGTGGTTTTCTAAAGTGATCTTCTACAGAACGGTTTTCTATAGTGATCTTCGACAATACGGTTTTCTAAAGTGATCTTCTACAGCACGGTTTTCTGCAGTGATCTTTTACAGCACAGTTTTCCATAGTGAAGTTCAACAGCATGGTTTTCTCCAGTGATCTTCGACAGCACGTGTTTCCACAGTGATCTTTTACAGCATGGTTTTTGATATTGAAATTCGACAGCACGGTTTTCTGCAGTGACCTTGTGCAGCACGGCTTTCTGCAGTGATCTTCTACAGCACGGTTTTCTATTGTGATCTTCTACAGCATGGTTTTCTATAGTGATCTTCGACAATACAGTTTTCTATAGTGATCTTCTACAGCTCAGTTTTCTATAGTGATCTTCTACAGCACGGTTTTCTGTAGTGATCTTCGACAACTCGATTTTCTATAGTAATCTTCTACAGCACTGTTTTCTATAGTGGTCTTCGACAGCACGGTTTTCCATACTGATCTTCGACAACACGGTTTTCTATAATGATCTTCAACAGCATGGTATTCTATAGTGATCTTTAACAACACAGATTTCTACAGTGATCTTCCACAGCAATGTTTTCTGTGGTGATCCTCGGCAGCACGGCTTTTGTATAGTGATCATCGACAGCACGGTTTTCTGTAGTGATCATCGACAGCACGGTTTTCTGTAGTGATCTTCAACAGCACGGTTTTCTGCAGTGATCTTCGATAGCATAGGTTTCTATAATGATCTTCGACCGCACGGTTTTCTATAGTGATCTTCGACTGCACGGTTTTCTGCAGTGAAATTTGACAGCACGGTTTTCTATAGTGATCTTCAACAGCACGGTTTTCTGCAGTGATCATAGACAACACGGTTTTCTATAGTGCTCTTCGTCAGAACGGTTTTATATAGTGCTCTTCGACACAACGGTTTTCTATAGTGATCTTCAACAGCACAGTTTTCTGTAGTGAACTTCAACAGCACAGTTTTCTATAGTGATCTTCAACAGCACGGTTTTCTGCTGTGATCTTCGACAGCACGGTTTTCTAAAGTGATCATCGACAACACGGTTTTCTATAGTGCTCTTCGATAGAACGGTTTTCTACAGCGAACTTCGACAGCACAGTTTTCTATAGTGATCTTCGACAGCACGGTTTTCTGTAGTGATCTTCAACAGCACGGTTTTCTGTAGTGATCTTCGACAGCACAGTTTTCTGTAGTGATCTTCGACAGCACAGTTTTCTATAGTGATCTTTGAATGCTCGGTTTTCTGTAGTGATCTTCAACAGCACGGTTTTCTGTAGTGATCTTCGACAGCACAGTTTTCTATAGTGGTCTTTGAATGCTCGGTTTTCTGTAGTGATCTTCGACAGCACAGTTTCGTATCGTGATCTTCCACAGGACTCTTTTCTATAGTGATCTTCTACAGCAGAGTTTTCTATAGTGATTGTTTACTGCACAGTTTTATATAGTGATCTTCAACAACACGATTTCGTATCATGATCTTCTACAGCACAGTTTTCTATAGTGATCTTCAACAGCTCAGTGTTCTATAGTGATCTTCTACTGCACGGTTTTCGATAGTGATATTCCACAGCATGGTTTTCCATATTGATTTTCTACAGCACGGTTTTCTGCAGTGATCTTCGACAACGTGGTTTTCTAAAGTGATCTTTTACAGTACGGTTTTCCATAGTGAAGTTCGACAGCATGCTTTTCTCTAGTGATCTTCGACAGCACGGTTTTCTGCAGTCATCTTCTACAGCACGGTGTTCTGCAGTGATCATTTACAGCACTGTATTCCATAGTTAGGTTGAACAGCATGGTTTTCTAAAGTGATCTTTGACAGCACGGTTTTCTATAGTGTTCTTCTACAGCTCGGTTTTCTATAGTGATCGTTTATTGCAAGGTTTTCTATAGTGATCTTCGACTGCATGGTTTTGTATCGTGTTCTTCTTCAGGACTCTTTTCTATAGTGATCTTCTACTGCACGGTTTTCTACAGAGATCTTCTATAGCACGATTTTCGATAGTGATATTCTACAGCATGGTTTTCTATCGTGATCTTCAACAGCATGGTTTTCTGCAGTGATCTTCGACTGCACGGTTTTCTTAGGAATCTTATACAGCACAGTTTTCCATAGTGAGCTTTGACAGCAGAGTTTTCTGCAGTGATCTTTTACAGCACCGTTTTCCATAGTGATCTTCTACAGCACCGTTTTCTATAGTGATCTTCGACAACGTGGTTTTCTAAAGTGATCTTCTACAGAACGGTTTTCTATAGTGATCTTCGACAATACGGTTTTCTAAAGTGATCTTCTACAGCACGGTTTTCTGCAGTGATCTTTTACAGCACAGTTTTCCATAGTGAAGTTCAACAGCATGGTTTTCTCCAGTGATCTTCGACAGCACGTGTTTCCACAGTGATCTTTTACAGCATGGTTTTTGATATTGAAATTCGACAGCACGGTTTTCTGCAGCGACCTTGTGCAGCACGGCTTTCTGCAGTGATCTTCTACAGCACGGTTTTCTATTGTGATCTTCTACAGCATGGTTTTCTATAGTGATCTTCGACAATACAGTTTTCTATAGTGATCTTCTACAGCTCAGTTTTCTATAGTGATCTTCTACAGCACGGTTTTCTGTAGTGATCTTCGACAGCACGGTTTTCTGTAGTGATCTTCTACAGCATGGTTTTCTACTGTGGTCTTCTACAGCACGGTTTTCTACAGTGATCGTTTACTGCAAGGTTTCCTATAGTGATCTTCGACTGCACGCTTTCCTATCGTGATCTTCTACAGCACAGGTTTCTATAGTGATCTTCTACAGCTCGGTTTTCTATATTGATCTTCTACAGCACGGTTTTTGATAGTGATCTTCTCCAGTTTGGTTTTCTATAGTGATCTTCTACCACACGGTTTTCTTTAGTGATCTTCTACAGCACAGCGTTCAATAGTGATCTTCGACTGCACAGTTTTCGATGGTGATCTTCGACAACTCGATTTTCTATAGTAATCTTCTACAGCACTGTTTTCTATAGTGGTCTTCGACAGCACGGTTTTCCATACTGATCTTCGACAACACGGTTTTCTATAATGATCTTCAACAGCATGGTATTCTATAGTGATCTTTAACAACACAGATTTCTACAGTGATCTTCCACAGCAATGTTTTCTGTAGTGATCCTCGGCAGCACGGTTTTTGTATAGTGATCATCGACAGCACGGTTTTTGTATAGTGATCATCGACAGCACGGTTTTCTGTAGTGATCTTCAACAGCACGGTTTTCTGCAGTGATCTTCGATAGCATAGGTTTCTATAATGATCTTCGACCGCACGGTTTTCTATAGTGATCTTCGACTGCACGGTTTTCTGCAGTGAAATTTGACAGCACGGTTTTCTATAGTGATCTTCAACAGCACGGTTTTCTGCAGTGATCATAGACAACACGGTTTTCTATAGTGCTCTTCGTCAGAACGGTTTTATATAGTGCTCTTCGACACAACGGTTTTCTATAGTGATCTTCAACAGCACAGTTTTCTGTAGTGAACTTCAACAGCACAGTTTTCTATAGTGATCTTCAACAGCACGGTTTTCTGCTGTGATCTTCGACAGCACGGTTTTCTAAAGTGATCATCGACAACACGGTTTTCTATAGTGCTCTTCGATAGAACGGTTTTCTACAGCGAACTTCGACAGCACAGTTTTCTATAGTGATCTTCGACAGCACGGTTTTCTGTAGTGATCTTCAACAGCACGGTTTTCTGTAGTGATCTTCGACAGCACAGTTTTCTATAGTGATCTTTGAATGCTCGGTTTTCTGTAGTGATCTTCGACAGCACAGTTTTCTATAGTGATCTTCGACTGCACAGTTTCGTATCGTGATCTTCCACAGGACTCTTTTCTATAGTGATCTTCTACAGCAGAGTTTTCTATAGTGATTGTTTACTGCACAGTTTTATATAGTGATCTTCAACAACACGATTTCATATCATGATCTTCTACAGCACAGTTTTCTATAGTGATCTTCAACAGCTCAGTGTTCTATAGTGATCTTCTACTGCACGGTTTTCGATAGTGATATTCCACAGCATGGTTTTCCATATTGATTTTCTACAGCACGGTTTTCTGCAGTGATCTTCGACAACGTGGTTTTCTAAAGTGATCTTTTACAGTACGGTTTTCCATAGTGAAGTTCGACAGCATGCTTTTCTCTAGTGATCTTCGACAGCACGGTTTTCTGCAGTCATCTTCTACAGCACGGTGTTCTGCAGTGATCATTTACAGCACTGTATTCCATAGTTAGGTTGAACAGCATGGTTTTCTAAAGTGATCTTTGACAGCACGGTTTTCTATAGTGTTCTTCTACAGCTCGGTTTTCTATAGTGATCGTTTATTGCAAGGTTTTCTATAGTGATCTTCGACTGCATGGTTTTGTATCGTGTTCTTCTTCAGGACTCTTTTCTATAGTGATCTTCTACAGCTCGGTTTTCTATAGTGATCTTCTACAGCTCGGCTTTCTATAGTGATCTTCGACAATATGGTTTTCTATAGTGATCTTCGACAGCTCGGTTTTCTATAGTGATCTTCTACTGCACGGTTTTCTACAGAGATCTTCTATAGCACGATTTTCGATAGTGATATTCTACAGCATGGTTTTCTATCGTGATCTTCAACAGCATGGTTTTCTGCAGTGATCTTCGACTGCACGGTTTTCTTAGGAATCTTATACAGCACAGTTTTCCATAGTGAGCTTTGACAGCAGAGTTTTCTGCAGTGATCTTTTACAGCACCGTTTTCCATAGTGATCTTCTACAGCACCGTTTTCTATAGTGATCTTCAACAACGTGGTTTTCTAAAGTGATCTTCTACGGCACGGTTTTCCATAGTGATCTTCTACAGAACGGTTTTCTATAGTGATCTTCGACAATACGGTTTTCTGCAGTGATCTTTTACAGCACAGTTTTCCATAGTGAAGTTCAACAGCATGCTTTTCTCTAGTGATCTTCGACAGCACGGTTTTCTGCAGTCATCTTCTACAGCACGGTGTTCTGCAGTGATCTTTTACAGCACAGTATTCCATAGTGAGGTTCAACAGCATGGTTTTCTAAAGTGATCTTTGACAGCACGGTTTTCTATAGTGTTCTTCTACAGCTCGGTTTTCTATAGTGATCGTTTATTGCAAGGTTTTCTATAGTGATCTTCGACTGCATGGTTTCATATCGTGTTCTTCTTCAGGACTCTTTTCTATAGTGATCTTCTACAGCTCGGCTTTCTATAGTGATCTTCTACAGAACGGTTTTCTATAGTGATCTTCGACAATATGGTTTTCTATAGTGATCTTCTACAGCTCGGTTTTCTATAGTGATCTTCTACTGCACGGTTTTCTATAGAGATCTTCTATAGCACGATTTTCGATAGTGATATTCTACAGCATGGTTTTCTATCGTGATCTTCAACAGCACGGTTTTCTGCAGTGATCTTCGACTGCACGGTTTTCTTAGGAATCTTATACAGCACAGTTTTCCATAGTGAGCTTTGACAGCAGAGTTTTCTGCAGTGATCTTTTACAGCACCGTTTTCCATAGTGATCTTCTACAGCACCGTTTTCTATAGTGATCTTCGACAATACAGTTTTCTATAGTGATCTTCTACTGCACGGTTTTCTATAGTAATCTTCTACAGCACAGTTTTCGATAGTGACCTTCAACAGCATGGTTTTCTATCGTGATCTTCGATAGCACGGTTTTCTGCAGCGATCTTCGACTACACGATTTTCTATAGTGATCTTTTATAGCATGGTTTTCTGCAGTGATCTTTGACAGCACGTTTTTCTAAGGAATCTTATACAACATGGTTTTCCACAGTGAGCTTCGACAGCATGGTTTTCTATAGTGATCATTTACAGCACGGTTTTCTGTAGTGATCTTTGACTGCACGATTTTGTATTGTGATCTTCTACAGCACATTTTTCATTAGTGATCTTCGGCAATACTGTTTTCTATAGTGATCTTCTACAGCTTGGTTTTTGTAGTGATCTTCGACAGAACGGTTTTCTATAGTGCTCTTCGACAGCACGGTTTCCTATAGTGATCTTCGACAGCACGGTTTCCTATAGTGATCTTCAACAGCACTATTTTCTGTAGTGAACTTTGACACACAGTTTTCTATAGTGATCTTCAACAGCACGGTTTTCTGCAGTGATCATCGACAACACAGTTTTCTATAGTGCTCTTCGATAGAAAGGTTTTCTATAGCGAACTTCGACAGCACAGTTTTCTATAGTGATCTTCGACATCACGGTTTCGTATCGTGATCTTCCACAGGGCTCTTTTCTATAGTGATCTTCTACAGCAGAGTTTTCTATAGTGATCGTTTACTGCACGGTTTTCCATAGTGATCTTCGACAATACTGTTTTCTATAGTGGTCTTCTCTAGCACGGTTTTTGATAGTGATCTTCTCCAGCACGGTTTTTGATAGTAATCTTCTACAGCATGGTTTTCTATAGCGATCGTTTCCAGCACGGTTATCTATAGTGATCTTCGACTGCACAGTTTTGTATCGTGATATTCTACAGCATATATTTCTTTACTGATCATCTGTAGTGATCTTCTACCGCATGGGTTTCTATAGTGATCTTCTACAACACGGTTTTCTATAGTGGTCTTCGACAGCACGGTTTTCCATAGTGGTCTTCGACAACATGGTTTTCTATAGTGATCATCTACAGCACGGTTTTCTATTGTGATCTTCTACAGCATGGTTTTCTACAGTGATCTTTGACAACACGGGTTTCCACAGCGATCTTCGACAGCACGATTTTCCATAGTGGTCGTCGGCAGGACGGTTTTCTATAGTGATCTTTGACAACACGGGTTTCCACAGTGATCTTCGACAGCACGATTTTCCATAGTGGTCTGTGACAGGACGGTTTTCTATAGTGATCTTCGACAACACGGGTTTCCACAGTGATCTTCGACAACACGGGTTTCCACAGTGATCTTCGACAGCACGATTTTCCATAGTGGTCTTCGACAGCACGGTTTTCTATAGTGATCTTCGACAATACGGATTTTCACAGTGATCTTCAACAGCACGGTTTTCCATAGTGGCCTTCGACAACACGGATTTCTATAGTGATCTTCGACAATACGGATTTCCACAGTGATCTTCGACAGCACGGATTTCTATAGTGATCTTCTACAGCACAGTTTCCTATAGTAATCATCTACAGCACGGTTTTCTATAGTGATCTTCGACAACACGGATTTCTTTAGTGATCTCCCACAGCACGGTTTTCAATAGTAATTTTCTATAGCATGGTTTTCTATAGTGATCTTCGATAGCATGGTTTTCTATCGTGAACGCCTACACAAGGGTTTTCTATAGTGATTTTTCCAGCATAGATTTCTGCAGTGATTTTCTACAACATGGTTTTCTATTGTGATCTTCTACAGCACGGTTTTCTATAGTGCTCTTCAACAACACGGGTTTCCACAGTGATCATCGACAGTACGATTTTCCATAGTGTTCTTTGACAGCACGGTTTTCTATAGTGATCTTCGACAATACGGTTTTCTATAGTGATCTTCTACAGCACGGTTTTCCATAGTGGTCTTCAACAACACGGATTTCTATAGTGATCTTCTACAGCATGGTTTTCTATAGTGATCATTTATAGCACGGTTTTCTATAGTGATCTTTGACAACACGGGTTTCCACAGCGATCTTCGACAGCATGGTTTTCCATACTGATCTTCGACAACACGGTTTTCTATAGTGATCTTCGACAACACAGATTTCTACAGTGATCTTCAACAGCAATGTTTTCTGTAGTGATCCTCAGCAGCACGGTTTTTGTATAGTGATCATCGACAGCATGGTTTTCTGTAGTGATCTTCAACAGCACGGTTTTCTGCAGTGATCTTCGACAGCATGGTTTTCTGTAGTGCTCTTCGACAGCACAGTTTTCTGTAATGATCTTCGACCGCAGTTTTCTGTAGTGCTCTTCGACAGCACGGTTTACTGTAGTGATGTTCGACCGCACGGTTTTCTGTAGTGATCTCCATCAGCACGGTTTTCTGTAGTGATCTTCGACAACACTGTTTTCTATAGTGATCTTCGACCACACGGTTTTCTATAGTGATCTTCGACAGCATGGTTTTCTGTAGTGATCTTCGACAACACGGTTTTCTGTAGTGATCTTCGACAGCACGGTTTTCTGTAGTGATCTTCGACAACACGGTTTTCTGTAGTGATCTTCGACAGCATGGTTTTCTATAGTGATCTTTGACAGCACAGATTTCTATAGTGATCTTCGACAGCATGGTTTTCTATAGTGATCTTCGACAGCACAGTTTTCTGTAGTGATCTTCGACAGCTCGGTTTTCTGCAGTGATCTTCGATAACACGGTTTTCTGTAGTGAACTTCGACAGCACGGTTTTCTATAGTGATCTTCGACAGCATGGTTATCGATAGTGATCATCGACAACACGGTTTTCGATAGTGATCTTTTACAGCACGGTATTCTGCAGTGATCTTCAACAGCACGGTTTTCTGCAGTGATCTTCGACAGCATGGTTTTCTGTAGTGCTCTTCGACAGCACAGTTTTCTGTAATGATCTTCGACCGCACAGTTTTCTGTAGTGCTCTTCGACAGCACGGTTTACTGTAGTGATGTTCGACCGCACGGTTTTCTGTAGTGATCTCCATCAGCACGGTTTTCTGTAGTGATCCTCGACAACACTGTTTTCTGTAGTGATCTTCGACCACACGGTTTTCTATTGTGATCTTCGACAGCATGGTTTTCTGTAGTGATCTTCGACAACACGGTTTTCTGTAGTGATCTTCGACAGCACGGTTTTCTGTAGTGATCTTCGACAGCACGGTTTTCTGTAGTGATCTTCGACAGCATGGTTTTCTATAGTGATCTTTGACAGCACAGATTTCTATAGTGATCTTCGACAGCATGGTTTTCTATAGTGATCTTCGACAGCACAGTTTTCTGTAGTGATCTTCGACAGCACAGTTTTCTGTAGTGATCTTCGACAGCTCGGTTTTCTGCAGTGATCTTCGATAACACGGTTTTCTGTAGTGAACTTCGACAGCACGGTTTTCTATAGTGATCTTCGACAGCATGGTTATCGATAGTGATCATCGACAACACGGTTTTCGATAGTGATCTTTTACAGCACGGTATTCTGCAGTGAAATTCAACAGCATGGTTTTCTATAGTGATCTCTGACCGCAAGGCTTTCTATAGTGATATTCGACAGCACGTTTCTCTATAGTGATCTTCGACAGCACGGTTTTCTGTAGTGATCTTCAACAGCACAGTTCCCTGTAGTGATCTTCTACAGCATGGTTTTATATAGTGATCTTCGACAGCATGGTTTTCGATAGTGATCATCGACAACACGGTTTTCGATAGTGATCTTCTACAGCATGGTTTTCTATAGTGATCTTCGACAGCTCGGTTTTCTGTAGTGAAATTCAACAGCATGGTCTTCTATCGTAGTCTTCGACAGCACGGTATTCTGCAGTGAAATTCGCCAGCATGGTTTTCTATAGTGATCTTCGACAACACGGTTTTCTATAGTGATCTTCGACAAAGCACAGTTTTCTGGCGTCAAATTCGACAGCACAGTTTTCTATAGTGATCTCTGACCGCATGGCTTTCTATAGTGAAATTCGACAGCACGGTTTTCTGTAGTGATCTTCAACAGCATGGTTTTCTATAGTGATCTTCGACAATAGGGTTTTCTGTAGTGATTTTTGACAGCATGGTTTCCTGTAGTGATCTTCTACAGCATTGTTTTCTATAGTGATCTTCGACAGCACGGTTTTCTGTAGTGATCTTCAACAGCACAGTTCCCTGTAGTGATCTTCTACAGCATGGTTTTATATAGTGATCTTCGACAGCATGGTTTTCGATAGTGATCATCGACAACACGGTTTTCGATAGTGATCTTCTACAGCATGGTTTTCTACAGTGATCTTCGACAGCACGGATTTCTGTAGTGAACTTCGACAACACATTTTCTATAGTGATCTTCGATGGTGTGGTTTTCTATAGTGATCTTCCACAGTACAGTTTTCTATCGTGGTTTTCCATTGCGCGTTTTTCCATAGCACAGGTTTGCAGAGGAACGCAACTGTGCCATTATAGCAGAACGACCTGTATGAAAAAACAGAACAATGTTTCGTTTACATTTATATACGTTGGACATTGTGTCCTGGCTAATACTTATTCTTTTTACTGTGAATGAAATGGATTACCGAGTTATTATCACATTGCTATTTAAGTGATTGTAATATACACATTGGCCGATATGTACCTCACATTGTGAATGGCTGTAAAGCAGCTTGTGGTGACCAATGGTCACAAAAGGGCAGTGTTTAAATGAAACTTCCATTGTTTTCCTCTTTAAATGCAGGCATAGTAATTTTATTTATGTTTTGTCACCTACTTTCAGTCCAATTTCATTTGACTCGACATTGTCCAAGTTCAAACAGCGTCCAAGTGCTAACTGAGTTAGACATGAAATCTAAATTAGATAGTCACAGGTGAGGTGCCAGAAGACTTGAGGTTGGCTAACATGGTAAGGAAAAGCTAGGAACTATAGACAAGTGAGCCTGACATCGGTGGTGGAAAAGTTGTTGGAAGGAATCCTGAGGGATAGGGTGTGCATGTATTTGGAAAGACAAGGACTGATTAGGGATAGTCAACATGGCTTTGTGCGTGGGAAATAGTGTCTCACAAACTTGATTGAGTTGTTTGAAAAAGTAACAAAGAGGATTGATCAGGGCAGAATGGTGGACATGACCTATATGGACTTCAGTAAGGCATTCGATAATGTTCCCCATGGGAGGCTGATTAGCAAGGTTAGATCTCATGGAATACAGGGAGAACTAGCCATTTGGATACAGAACTGGCTCAAAGGTAGAAGACAGAGGATGGTGGTGGATGGTTGTTTTTCAGACTGGAGGCCTGTGACCAGTGGAGTGCCACAAGGATCGGTGGTGGGTGCACTCCTTTTCATCACTTACATAAATTATTTGGATGTGAACATAGGCGGTATAGTTAGTGAGTTTGCAAATGACACCAAAATTGGAGGTGTAGTGGACAATGAAGAAGGTTACCTCAAATTACAATGGGATCTTGATCAGATGGGCCAGTGGGCTGAGGAGTAGTAGATGGATTTTAATTTAGAAAAATGCTAGGTACTGCATTTTGGGAAAGCACATCTTAGCAGGATTTATGCACTTAATGGTAAGGTCCTAGAGAGTGTTGGTGAACAAAGAGATCTTGGAGTGCAGGTTCATAGCTCCTTGTAAGTAGAGTTGCAGGTAGATAGGATAGTGAAGAAGGTGTTAGGTATGTTTTTGTTTATTGGTCACAATTAGGAGGTCATGTTGCAGCTGTACAGGACGTTGGTTAGACCACTGTTGGAATATTGCGTGCAATTCTGGTCTCCTTCATATCAGAAGGATGTTGTGAAACTTGAAAGGGTTCAGAAAGATTTACAAGGATGTTGCCAGGGTTCGAGGATTTGAGCTATAGGGAGAGGCTGAATAGGCTGGGGCTGTTTTCCCTGGAGCATCGGAGGCTGAGGGGTGACCTTATAGAGGTTTATAAAATCATGAGGGGCATGGATAGGATAAATAGACAAAGTCCTTTCCCTGGGATGGAGGAGTCCAGAACTAGAGCCCATAGGTTTAGGGTGAAAGGGGAAAGATTTAAAAGAGATCTAAGGAGCAACATTTTCACATAGATAGTGGTGTGTGTATTGAATGAGCTGCAAGAGGAAGTGGTAGAAGCTAATACACTTGCAACATTTCAAAGGCAGCTGGATTGCTATATGAATAGGAAGGATTTAAAGGGATATGGGCCAAGTGCTGGTGAATGGGACTAGATTAGCTGGGAATATCTGGTTGGCATGGACGAGTTGAACAGAAAGCTGTACATCTCTATGACTCTACGTTAATTGGGTTAATTATATTGAACAAATAATTTGTCATTCATAAAAACAAAGAAATTCTGACCATGCACATGCATGGTTTCTGATAGCTTTCATTATTAAGCACTAAGGGATGTGTTTTCCTCAGAATTCACTAAGTATCAATTTTGGGGAGTTTTGTAGAAGGTTTCTCTCCTTGAGTTCCAGTGCATTATTTCACATAATTCTCTGCCATATACCTAATTATATATGAACCACGCCATCTCTCTCACATGATCTAGTACATTATCAGCAGAAGTCTTTGCTATGACACACATACCCTATTTAAATGAACATGGCATACTGCTCAAACTGTAATGATAATGGACCTTTGACACTGAATGCCCCAAATATCCTATTGCCTCTGACTGAGCCCCGAGACTGAAATCAGATGATATCCTTGCTTAACTGTCGTGCCTGGTAGATGACAGTCTATCTTGGGTTTGATGAAGGACTACTCCCCTTGGACTTTCAGACATGGCTAATTGGCTGTACGCACACACTGTGTGTTTGCCACATTGCTGCTGGCACATGGTGTAGTAGTAACACATTGCAACACAGCAACATGTCCATACCGTGAATGATCATTCGAGCAGCCAGACAAGCTGCCTGGCTTTCTGTCTATGCTATAAGACAAGACAAGACAGACATACAGTGAATCTGTTAGTTCTGAATAAGGCAACATGGTGCAAAAAGGCAAGGCAAGGCCTGCTGTGCTGTAATACTGTGAGCATCCAAGTAGGTGCAAAGTGAGTGAATGTTAAGAGAGCAAGCCAAGAGCCCTGAAATGGACCAGCTTCAATCTATGGGCAGTGTGTCTGTCTCTGTGCACTGGTGGACTGGCAGTAGCATTGCAATTCAAGGATGAGTATTGGAAGTGCAGTATTAAAATAAAGAGCTGTATTTGAAATGAGTTGGTGATGTGCCATGATGAAGTGGTGAGATTAATGCATGCCCAGTACCAAGCTCTGTGGGTGAAGGATGCAGGTAGTCACTAACCATGGAGTGTGCCCTGCAATGCTGGGGACTGCTGGCCAAGATGGAAGTCTGGAGGAACAAGCAGCAAGGTGCATTTGCAAGGCCCAGGCTGTGATTTTCACATTGGGATTTGTCAGCATCCAGTTATTCTCAGCTGTGTGAAAGAGTTGTAAACTACATATATATGAGGGAAGATAGGTAATAATACAGGAAATCCACATTTCACCATTCAAACATAGAACATAGATCATTACAGCGCATTACAGACCCTTCGATCCTCGATGTTGCACCAACCTGTGAAACGATCTGAAGCCCATCTAATCTACGCGATTCTATTATCATCCATATATTTATCTAATGACCATTTAAATGCTCTTAAAGTTGGCGTGTCTACTACTGTTGCAGGCAGTGTATTCCATGCCCCTACTACTCTCTGAGCTCTGTCCTATATCTATCACCCCTCAATATAAACTATGTCCCCTCCTTCTAGCCATTACCATCCATGAAAAAAGGCTGTCATTGTCCACTCCATCTAATCCTCTGATCATCTTGCATGTCTCTATTACATCACCGCTCAACCTTCTCTCTAATAAAAACAGCCTCAAGTTCCTCAACCTTTCCTCATAAGGTCCAGGCTGTGCACACGAGGCAACATCCTGGTAATTCTTCTCTGCGCCCATTCCAATGCTACCACATCCTTCCTGTAATGTGGCGACCAGAACTGTACACAATACAGAGAAACCTTGAATATCCGAACGAGATGGGCAGGCACTATTTCCTTCAAATAATTGATTATTTGGTTAATTGATTCAATGCCTCTCCTCTGGGCCTTACAGCCTTCTGTTAAGTCCGCTCTCCATTCAGGAGACACACAGCACACTGCGCGTGAGTGCCCGCCCCCCACAACACTGCCCCCAACCCTGTCCAACACTGCCCCCTGCCCGTCCCAACCCCGTTGGCCCCCTGCCCCCCCCTCCCCATTCGCCCCTGCCCCGTCATGCCCCATCCCCCTCTGTGGCTGCCGGGGTGGACACCAGCAGTAAGACTGCTGCTACCTTTGTGGGGTAAGTCTCCAAATAGCACACACACACAGACAGACACAACATTTTGACAAGTTTCATCTCTGCCCTGGACAGGACAATGTTAAAGAGAACATCTGGGGAAAGGGGTATGTGGTTTAGGGTTCAGCCCTATGTAGAGAGAGAGAGGGTGGACAGTCAGTCATTTGGAGATGGTGCCTGGGCTCCCATTGATGTCCAGGACTGTTCTCAACAGCATTTCAATAAGCCAAGTTCATTTTTAATCATTGTAAACAAAAGACACGATCAGGCTTGCAATTGCTTTTTGATGTAATGTTTCTATAGGGACCTCGAGATCTCCTTCGGATAATCCAGTATTCGGATAATTGATATTCGGATAATCGAGGTTACTCTGTACTTCAAGTGTGGCCTTACCAGAGCTTTGTACAGCTGCAATGACCTCATGGCTCTGAAACTCAATCCCTCTATGCCAACATACTATATGCCTTCTTAATGCTATCAACCAGGGTGGCAACTTTCAAGGATCTATGTATATGGACACCAAGATCTCTCTGCTCATCGACACGACCAAGAATCTTACCATTAGCTCAGTACTCTGTACTTCTCTTACTCCTTACAAAGTGACTCACTTCACACTTTTCTGCATTAAACTCCACCTCTGAGCCCATCTCTGCAGCTTATCTATGGCCCTTTTTTCCAACTTTGCGATATTTTCCCAACCGTCTCACCTTTGCCCATTTAATTCGACACTGGAAAAATTCAACTTTATGTTTAAATAAATTACACACTGCTTTTCAGTTTCAAATAACGACGACTCTTTATTATGTAGCACAAATATTAGCAGAAACTCTATCAGATACATAGAAGATGGTAGATTATGAAGTCATACACAAATCTGTTAATTTAACATTCATCATCAAACTACAATCAAAAATATATCAGCAGCACACAGCATCATTGGTCATTGGGATGACTTGAAGTTACTTGCAAAATTCTAGCTTGTAAGCGCATGGTGAAATATTTGTTTCTCAGAGTTGCTGTGAACAGGAAGAAATTTAAACAGAACCGGTTACATAATTACTATGGACAGAACAGCAAATCGGGGCTAAGTACTATTCAGCAAGTTACTCACCTGATTTATCAATCTACCAATGCCTGTCTGCCATCGACAAGGTACAAGTTGTGAATGAGGTGAAATCCTCCTAATTCTTTTAGATGAGTACTGCTCTAACAACACACAAGAATCTCGATAATATCAAAGGCAAAGGAGCTAGCTTATCTGGAACTCCATCCACCACCCTAAAAGCTTGTTCTTTTCACTCTGGTGCACCATGGCTGTACTCTGTACCATCTATAAGATGCATGGCAGCAATTTGTCTAGGCCTCTCAACAACAGCTGCCATAACTGAAACCACTACTGTTTAGAAGAACACGTATTGAAGGCTTATGGGAATGTTAGCACCTACCAGATTTCTCCAGATTATACCTTATTCTGACTTGAACTATATCACTCTTCCTCCATAATGTCTTGCAAGTCCTAGTGTTAACAATGCTGTGGATACTTATAGTCATAGAGTCATAGAGATGTACAACATGGAAACAGACCCTTTGATCCAACCCATTCATGCCAATCAGATATCCCAACCCAATTTAGTCCCACCTGCCAGCACCTGGCCCATATCCCTCCAAACCTTTCCTATTTATATACCCATCCAAATGCCTCTTAAATGTTGCAGTTGTACCAGCCTCCACCACATTCTCCAGCAGCTCATTCCATACACATATCACCCTCTGCGTGAAAAAGTTGCCCTTTCGGTCTCTTTTATATATTTCCCCTCTCACCCTAAACCTACACCCTCTAGTTCTGGATTCCCCCATCCCAGGGAAAAGACTTTGTCTATATACATTATCTATGGCCCTCATAATTTTGTAAACCTCTATAAGGTCACCCCTCAGCCTCCGATGCTCCAGGGAAAACAGCCCCAGTCTGTTCAGCCTCTTCCCATAGCTCAAATCCTCCAACCCTGGCAACATCCTTGTAAATCTTTTCTGAACCCTTTCAAGTTTCACAACATCTATCCGATAGGAAGGAGACCAGAATTGCACGCAATATTCCAACAGTGACCTAACCAATGTCCTGTACAGCCGTAACATGACCTCCCAACTGCTGTACTCAATACTCTGATCAATAAAAGAAAGCATACTAAACACCTTCTTCACTATCCTATCTACCTGCGACTCTACTTTCAAGGAGCTATGAACATGCACTCCAAGGTCTCTTTGTTCACCAACACTCTCTAGAAACTTAACATTAAGTGTGCAGGTCCTGCTAAGATTTGCGTTCCCTAAATGCAGCACCACGCACTTATCTAAATTAAACTCCATCTGCCACTTCTCGGCCCATTGGCTCATCTGGTCCAGATCCTGTTGTAATCTGAGGTAACCCTCTTCGCTTTCAACTACATCTCCATACTGAACATGAGTATTTCAAGAAGGTAGTTCATCACATGTTCTCAAAGGCAGTTAGGGATAGGCTTCACTGATAAGACTAACCCTTATTGCCTATGTTCCAAAAACAAACTTACAAAAGAAACAACTACAATAAGGAAGAGAATGGTATCTTAAATAGTACACGTATGCAACTTACCAGGGTTTAATAAGATGAATTTAAATTTGGAGTTATATCCTAGAATGTAACTTAATTAAGACCAAAACCTGGCAAACATTTCACAGGCATCATCTTTTAGGATTAACTTGTGGCTGGATTCACTTCCTGAGATGTTTAATGGGTTAGATGGCGTGTAGTTTGCAAAGGGATGAGATTTGATGGACCTATTGGCTATTCTGTTAGCAGTAAGTCATTCCACTGAATATAAATTGGTAGGTTAATGTTATTGTGGAAAGCTAGAACTATCTAGCACCAATGAAGAATGTAAAGAGCATTTTTAGTGCAATCTTAGTTCTAATTTTTTAAAAAAATGAAATTCATAGGTTCCAGATTTATTAAAAGAACTGTATATTTTTACAGAAGAAATTAATATGCTTTCAAAATCAATTGATATAAAACAAATTCACATCTCACTGCTTCCAGCGTGTTGCGATATGCTGACAGTGTGACATGTGTTACACACCTCTGCAAATAACTTATACAGATATCGCCCACTTTTTGAACATTCGCTTTATGCCAATTCCCTTTTACGAAACACTTACTTTAGTACCTGTTTTTGCGAACCAAAGGAGGATTTTCACTTTTACAAAAAAGCATTGCAGTGAGAGTGGCACCGCCAAGCACCTTCCCTGGGAACTACACCCAGCATCTCAGCATCAAGCTGCCATAGCTTTTAACTGTGTCTGTGAGCGTCTGTGCTTTATCTTGATTTATTTTGTTAATCCGTTCACAAGATGAGTCCTAAGGTATCCTATACCTCCTTCCACCCCATACCCAGATGGCCTTTACTACATGTTAGTTTATGTTTTATGCGTTATTTGGTTTGGAAGATGTGTCTCAGGTCATTAAAGAGGCATTGTCAAAAATTCCTTAAAAGCAGATGTTTATTTCATTGATAGTTGCAACCTCAAAATAGATGCATGTTGTTTGCAATGCTTTCTGAGGAAAGCATCACTGCTTGGAATCACTATGGCACCATCCTCAGCATTCTCAGTAAATAAACCATTGCTAGGAATTGATGAAAACTCCATATTAAATTCATCCTTGGGATCATAAAGAATATCTGAATGGTTGTATTTCTAGTTTTTAAACAAGAAATATCACAAAGCCCGTATAATGTGACAGAATTTGCCACTGCAGAGCATTTAAGGACATTCATGTTAGTGAGACGTATTTAGGCTTTTAATTTTGGCAGAGCAAGCAGTGAAAAAGTGAGACAATAATGTCACAGCCAGAGAAATGGTTTCTGAGATGTGAGTGAACACTGCAAGCAATTATGTAATTCTTTAACCAATCAGCTTGGGTTGAGAACGAATGCATATTACCCTCAAGTTAAATCAGATATGAAAAGAGAAAAGAATTATGATTTCACATTTATTTATTCATGTGAGGGCAGATGTCAGATCAAATTAAGAAATCAAAAGTTTCTGTCTAAACTGTGGTGCTCTGCTGTTAGCTGAATGAGATGGCATTTATCTGTCTGGCTCAGCCGTAGAGCATATTGAATTGTGTGAAATTGTGTGAAGTTTTGAACGGATGTGTGAGTTACAATCACCACAGAAAATTAAGTCTTGTCCATTTTGGTCTAAATTGTTAATGCTGGTAAATATAATTACTGCTAATTAATCTCTGGCATTGAAAATTGACTATTCCAAATATGGAGTCTCATAGTTTTTGTTTCACTTTTCCTTTCTGCACTTTATCTTTATCTCTTACAATCTTACTTCTCACCTCTTTATTTCTGTTTGTGATTTGACATTAAGTTCAATCACCATACACGCCTTTCTCAGACCTTGTGCTCTTTATTTCACCTTTCTTCATGCAGAGTGGTTAAGGAGTGATACAATAACTTGTCCTGTTCACTTAGGTCCCAGGTGACCTGTTACCCTTACAGCAACTTTATCAGCTCACACTTTCAGGATCTTGCCACACAAAAGTGTAATAACCTAAAAGTGCAAGGGTATGTCTAACTACCAGCACATGCTGTTAGATATGCTGCTACAGCAAATCATAGCCCTTTGTGTGTTCAGAATTAGATCTTGTATTTTTAGAATTGCAGTGAAGACAAAATGGTGGAGAATCACTAAAAGTTTCTGAAAGGAGCTGGACACCATGTGATTCACTCCATCCCCCATCCACACAAATGATAAGAAATTCTACTTCCCAGAAGTATTGCACTTCTGGTATAGAACGAGGAAGGCTATAAGAACAATCTATCTTATTTTACTTCATTGATATCAGCTCTTTTCTGAACTAGACAGTTACTTCAATTCAGATATAATTGATAAGAAATTATTTACCATTTCACAGAGAATATAAAAATTCTAGACATGCATGGAGCACAATATTTTTATAATTACAACTTCAGTTGTTTACCCTCATTATCCATCTGTTTTGTGAATGTAAAAGATTTAAATTTTGTCTCTCGTCAATTTTTCTTTCTCCCTAGAAAATAATTCCATTTCTTCCCAGTCCATTATCCTCTTAAGTGTTTGAGTCTTTGAATTATCATGCTGTACTGAAATCTTAGATTCATAGATGATTACAGCACAGAAAGAAGTCATTTGACCCATTGCATCTGCGCCAGTCAACAATGAGCTGATTGCACAGATCCAATTTTCTAGCTCTTGGACCACAGTCCTGTAACCTATGGCAAAGTAAGTGAATAATGAAATATTGCTTAAATGTTTCCAAATCAATCACCCTTTCATGGAATGAGTTCCATACTCCCACCACCTCAAAGTGAAAAAAAGCACCTCCACTTTCCTTTTAGGCTTATTACCTCTTATCTTAAGTCTATTATGCCTGGTTATTCACCCCTCCATGAATGAGAAAAAAGTCCCTTCCTATCCATTGCTGCTTATACTTTTATACACCTCCAACAGGTCCCCTCTGAACCTTTGCTGCCTGAAAGAAAACTACCTTAGCCTCTCCAAACTATTTGCACAGTCAGACCTTCCAGATCAGGTGGCATCCTGGTTAGTGTCTTCTGCATGCTGCCTAGGGCAATCACATCCTTCCTATAATCCTGCAACCAGAACTGCACACGGAACATCATCTATGATAGAACTAGCTTTTTATATCATCTCAACATAACCTCCTTACTCTTGTATTCTATTTCTTGCCTTAAAATGTCAAGTATCCCATATGCTTCCTTATCCACCTTACCTAATTGCCCTGCAAGCTTCAGTGATCTGAGGCTATGTACACCAAGGTCCCTCTGATCTTCAGTACTTTCCAGGATCCTATCTAGAGTAATCCCTTGCCTTTTAGCCCTCTCCAGTTGCATTTCATCACATTTTTCCAGGTTGAATTCCATTTGTCACTGCTCTACCCTCTTGACTATTCATGATATCCTCTTTCAATGTGCAACTCATCTCCTTATTCCACAACTTTTTATAACATCCATACACTTCCTGATCATAATCCCTATATTTAAGTCCATTTAACTAATGGACCACAAAAACTGCAGCACTGAGTCCCATGGCACCCGTGTGGAAAGAAACTTCCAGTCACTGAAGCAGCTCTCTCCCACCCTTCACTGCCTCCTACCTCTCAGCCAATTCTTTTGATTCAACATCCCATTTTGCCTTGGGTCTTATGGACTCTTACTGTGTTGACCAATCTGCCAGGATAGACCTGATCAAAGGTCTTTCTAATGTCCATATAGATCATACTAAATGCATTACTCTCTCAACCCTCCTGATTGCCTCCTCAAAAAAGAGATCATATTTGTCAAACACAATCTTCCCTTAACAAACAAAGGGAACTTGGAGTTCCTTAAAAGTGGAGTCACAGGTAGACAGGATAATGAAGAAGAGATTGGATATACTTGCCTTTATTGGTCAGTGCATTGAATATAGGAGTTTGGGGGTGGGGGGGGGGGGGGTGGGTGGGGGAGGGAATGCATTTGCAGTTGTCCAGGACATTGATTGGGCCACTTTTGGAATATTGCATTCAATTCTAGTCTCCCTGCCAAAGGAAGGATGTTGTTAAACTTGAAAGGATTCAGAAAAGGTCTACAAGGAATTGGCCAGGGTTGGAGGGTTTAATCTATAGGGAGAGGCTAAATAGGCTGGGGCTATTTTCTCTGGAGCATCGGAGGCTCAGGGTTTAGGATAAATAGACAAGGCCTTTTCCCTGGGTAGAGAAGTCCAAAAACTAGAGGGCACAGGTTTAAGGTGAGAGGGGAAAGATAAAAAAGAGACCTAAGGGGCAACTTTTTCATGCAGAGGTTGGTGAGTGTATGGAATGAGTTGCCAAAGGAAGTGGTGGAGGCTGGTACAATTGCAACAATTAAAAGGTATTTGGATGGATGTATGAATAAGAAGGATTTAGAGGGATATGGGCCACATGTTGGCAAATGGGACTAGATTAGTTTAGGATAATTGGTTGGCATGGATGAGTTCAACTGAAGGGTCTGTTTCTGTGCTGTATATCTCCATGATTCTCTGAAATCCATCCTTATTATCCCTGACTAATCAATGTTTCCAAAGTGCATAAATAATCATTAAATAGTCCATTGAATGCTCTCATATATCCCCATCATCAAGATGAAATTGACTGGCCTGTAATTTCCTGGTCTGTCTTTCCTCCATATTTTAATAATGAGATGGAATTAACAGTCCTCCGATACTTTGGCATGTTTCACGTGACCACAGAGAATTTGAAAATTATGACCAGGACTCTGATATCTTCTCCTTTGTTTCTCTTAACAGCTTGGACTACACCTCATTAGGGCCTGCAGATTTATCCATTATTAAGATCACTAAAACCATGAATACTTTCTCTTTCTCTATGGGTTTTTTAAACAATATTTTGGTTTTCCACGCTAACGTCGAAAAGTGCATCATCTTGTTTTATTGTAAAAATTGATGCAAAGTATCCTTTGCTGACTGTGTCCACATCTTCTAGGTTCACACACTGATTACCACTGTGGTCCCTAATGGGCCTGACTCTGGTATTAGTTATTCTGTTGCTCCTTATAAGCTTAAAATGCTTTGCATTTTCCTGCCTCTTGAGACCCATCATTCTAAGCTCCCCAAACATTACTAAACAGAATACAGATGTTTGCTTTTATTTTATCCTTGCTTTTACTTAGGTGTAAACTGGAAACATTCTATTTTTGTTTATGTTAGACAAATAATTAGAATCCCTTATATCTATCAAATGAAAAAAAATGTTCATAAGATCTAAAATATTAATTGTTGATTAATTTTGTGTAAAGATTTTAAGCTATACATATGGCCTCAAATTAAAACAAAATCTATTCACAAGAGACAGGAGAAACACTCACCAGTTGCTCCCCTGCTCTTTTGTGACCCTAAATGTTGATCCTGATGAGGAAGTTCTGCTGGCGGCCTGTCTGTTGCTGGGACTTGCCCTCTGTTACTGTTCTTTTGGCCTCCCAAATGACACTCCCGACTCCCATGCAGGTCCACTGCTGCTGCATCTGTTTCTGGGACCTCTGTGCTTTTGCTGTTCCTTTGAACATTCTTGCTGCTGTTCCCAATTCCCACGGTGTCTGTTTGCACCCTGTCTGATTCTAGGCCATCACCTCGCCAGCTCATTTCAGTGATATTGCTTGTCTCGGGGTCCTCACCTCATCCACTCATCATGGTGATTGTACTGAGGTCAGCCAGATGGGCCTCATAGATTATGAGTTCCCTGATTAGGGCTATTAACCTGATCCAATTAGTGAGCGCTGGCTACCAGATATAAACAGTAGTGTCCCCCTTCACTGTTTTGATCACACAGCATTGCCCTGTGGTTTGAAGGGCAGTGCTTGTCACTGGCCACTCGGTGGTTTTCCTATCTTCCTGGTGGTGGAAATTGAATAAAGATTCGTGCACTTTGTGTTTTTCACTGTATCTCACATCTACACACACACACCATGGGTGCTGGGGAAAAAAAATAAGCACTATCGCAGTTAGGCGGTAATGTGGGGGTTAAAAATAGAAAAAAAAAGAGAAAAGAAAAAAAAAGAGGGGCGGAATAATAAAAAAAAGAAAAAAGAAAAAAAAAGAGGGGCGGAATAATAAAAAAAAGAAAAAAAGAGGGGCGGAATAATAAAAAAAAATAAACAGTAGTGTCCCCCTTCACTGTTTTGATCACACAGCATTGCCCTTTGATGTGAAGGGCAGTGCTTGTCACTGGCCACTCGGGTGTTTTCCTATCTTCCTGGTGGTGGAAATTGAATAAAGATTCATGCACTTTGTGACTCTCACTGTGTCTCACACCTACACACATATACCATGGGTGCTGGGGAAAAATAAGCACTACCACAGTTAGGCGGTAAAAATAAAAATTAAAAAAACAGGGGTGTCCACTCTGAGGGATGGCTCTGAGAAAACTGAACTATTGTCAAGTACTATTCACATGTAAATAAAAGGTGAGTTGGTGATGGGATACCAGTCTCTGTGGAGTTATTTCCCAATCAATATGAAAATATAAAGCACAAACAGCAAAAACTTAAAAAGAACAGGAGTGTCAGAGTTCTGTTCACTCTGAGAAATGGCTCTGAGGGAGCTGGATCAGTGACAAAGTATCTCCATGTGTCAATAAAAGGTGACTTGGTGATGGGATACTGGCCTCTGTTGAGTTTTTTCAGTGACGACAAGGATGAGATTAATGACATAACCATGCAAAAGTGCTTAGTGGCTGAAGCTCAACTGGACTTCAAACAGCACGACATCTGGTTTTATCTTTGGAAAATGTGACAAGTGAAGCATGTGAGTTGCAGGGTATTCAGATGGGTGTAGATACCCTCCCCAGGCCAACAGCTTGGGGAGCACCAGTTGAGTCAAGGCAATTGCAGAGCCTCACTCAGGACCTATCCTGAAAAGAGGGACTCTGGAACAGCCCACAACAAAAGTCCAAAACAAAGGCAAGCCTCCACCAAACGGTTAACATTTTCTTCAGAATCCAAGTCAGCAGGCCATTGTAGCTGTTGCCAATAAGCGGACCCGAGACAGCAAAAGAATCCCATTTGGCCTGAACTGAGTAAGGAAACTCATTGGCTGGTATCCAGGAGAATGCACGACCTGGAAAGACCACCAACATCTGGTTTGGAACCATTAAGCAACATCCAAATCAAGATGAATCTAAATGGTTAAATGGCTACCTGGTTCTAATGGAGGTCGATACCAGTACAGTAGTTTCAGTGATCGCAGAACCAGTCTTTAACAAAATGTGCTCTGGACTCCAACCTTTAAGCTTGTACAAGACTTTGGCTAGACTGAGAATCTACACAAGGGTGCCTTTACAGATTAAGGGTACAACTTCGGTTCTGGTCTCTCATTAGAAGCAGTTGGTTCAGTTACCACTGATTTGGAAATGCTGGTGTTGGACTAGGGTGTACTAAGTTAAAAATCACACAGCACCAAGTTACAGTCCAACAGGTTTATTTCGGAGCACGAGTTTTCGGAGCGCTTTTCTGTCATCAGGTGATTGTGGAGAATAAGATTGTAAGATTGAAAGATTGTCTTACAATCTTATTGTCCACAATCACTTGATGAAGGACCAGCGCTCCAAAAGCTAGTGCTTCCAAATAAACCTGTTGGACTATAACCTGGTGTTATGTGATTTTTAACTTTGCACAGTTATAACTGATTCTAGTAAAACACTCAGGCCCAAGCCTGATGAGGTGAAATTGATTGGGAAAGATTCACCTTGATTGGCTCAACATGTTTGGATTAGAAAATGGCTACCTGAGTGAAGTCTTAATTAAATATCAGGAAGGTTTTCAGGAAGGTCTAGGGACTATCAAAGGAGCCAAGGTCACCTTGCATGTTGACCAGGAAGCAATTCCTTGTGTGTGCAATTCCCATCCGGTGCTATTTGCCTTACGGGCAAAAGTAGAGGCAGAATTCAGGAGGCTGGCAGATAAAGGAATCATCAAATCAATCCAGTTTGTGGAAAAGATCGTACTGATTATAAAGCTCAATGGATCATATTGCCTTTGTCGGGATTTTAAGCAAACAGTAAACCACTTCTCACAACTGGATAAATACTCAGTCCCTCGCATAGAGAGGACTTTTGCACAAAGCTAGCAGGGAGGCTATCTTACACAATGTTGGACATGAGCCATGTGTACTTGCAATTGTGGTTAGAAGAGGATTCCCAGAAGTATGCTACATTTAGTACCCATAAGGATTTGTACCAACATATGAGACTGCCTTTTCGGGTATCGTTAGCCTGTGTAATGTTTCAGCAGATGATGGAGAATGTTTTGCAAGGTCTAACCCAGGTCACTGTTTATCTCGATGACATGCTCATAAAAGGGAAGACCAATAAGGAACACTGAGAACTTGGACATAGTCCTTGGCCATTTCCCAAAGGCCTGCATATGCCTTAGAAGGAAAAAAAAAGACGTGGTCCAGGCAGCCCAAGTGACCTACTTGAGTACAGCATTTAGAAGACTGGTTTACACCTTTGGAAGATAAAGTCAGTGTGATCAAAGATGCTGCAGCTCCCACATTGGCAGTGGAGCTCAGATATTTTGTTGGGTGGTGAATTATTATGGCAAGTTCATACATCACCTGGTCTTCATCCTGGCACCTTTGAATCAATGATTTAAAAAGGTTCAGCCTTGGAAATGGTTGCATAGCCAAGCCATAGCCTTCAGAAAAGTGAAAAAACAGCTATCCTCTTCTAAGGTGCTGGCACACTATAACCCCAAGTGAGATCTGGAATTGACATGCAATATCTCTCTGTATGGCATCGGGGTAATATTGGCTCACAGGTGGCCCAATGGAGAGGAATGCCCAATGGTATATGTATTTGGGAATTTAGCTTACGCAGAGTGTAAATATGCCCAGATAGAGAAGGAAAATTTGGTGGTCATATGTGGAATCAGGAGGTTCCGCCAATACATCACAGATGTAAGTTTGTAATAATAACAGACTACAAACCCCTATTTAAGTCAACTTAAAGAGGACAAGGCCACCCATAGCTTCAGGCCGCATTCAGCAATGGGTTCCATTTCTCAGTCCGTGTACGTACAAGTTGGAATACTGTCCATGAGGCCAAGTAGCAAATTTGGATGCATTGAGCTGTCTCCCACTGGCAGATACACCACCAAAGGTATTGTTGCTGGAAGATTCCATCATAGTTTTAAATTTTCTGGACACATTTCCAGGCACAGCTGACAATATCAGACTTTGGACAGAGAAAGGTCCAATCTTAGCAAAGTCGATACTGCTGGTGCTGATAAGGGAAACCAAGGGCCAACATAACCAAACTTGAAATCTTTTTGGACCCAGAGAGACCAGATCACACTAAAGAAGGGCATAATGTTATGGGGAGCAAGAGTGATTATCCGGAGCGAAGGTCACCACCAAATACTGGCTGAACTCCACCAGAGTCAACAAGGGGTTTCCAAAATGAAGATGTTGGCAAGAGGTTATGTCGTGTGGACAGGATTGGACGCAAACATAGCTGCAATGGTGGGGCTGTGCCCAGAGTGATAATAAGGACAAAAAGTACCACCTGCAGCTCTCCTCCATTCAGTAGAATGGCCGGGTAAACCCTGGATGTGGTTGCACATCAACGATGCAGACCTTTCATGGGCCTGATGTTCTTGATCCTTCTTAAAATGGCTGGGCATGCAAAGAGTTCGTTGTCAAACACAGGGATAACGATAGAAAAACTACACATTTTTTGCAACAGATGGACTCCCTGATATGTTGGTCAAAGATAATGGGCTATCATTTACAAGCAGCGAATTTGAGTACTTCCTAAAGTCGAATGGTATTCAACATATGAGGACACATCCATACCATCCATCATCCAGTGGTCTAGCAAAAAGAGCAGTCCAAACTTTGAAGTGAGGCTTATAGAAGCAGTATCCAGCTTCACTAGTTACCAAACTATTCTATTTCATTATAAGACAACCCCTCGTGCAACTCTAGGGATAGCTCTGGCAAAATTGCTAATAGGGAGATGACTCTCCACCAGGTTACATCTGATTTTCATGGACCTGGCAGGGGGATAGTAAAACAGCATCAGGAACCCCATTGCCAGTCACAGCACTCCATCAGTGAGAGGACAGTTCAGGGGAAAAAGGAACCACCACAATGGCTCAGGGCATGGGTGTGAGGTATGGTTGATCTGAGGTCTAGTGAAGTATAAAATTCAGGGAGGTACAATGGTCCTGAACAAGCATGTGGGCCATATGAAAACTGCAAACTTGTAACCGAGGCAGGAGCAAAACATACCCAGGACTGTCTTTCCAAATGTTCCAGAACCAGTGTGTTCTCCCTGTCCATCAAGTGTCGAAGATACTTCAGGATCTGAGATGGACATGCTGGATGTCGCCCTCTCAATGCCTTTGCTGCCTGAAAAGGAGAATGAATTCTTCTGAGGCACTCTAAGTGCAAGAGGCATGGTATTATATGTAACACACCACCTCAGAGGCACAGTTAGAGGAATCTAACCTGGTGCTAAAGCATCGCAGGAGGAGATACAAGAAAATGAAGCGGTCCACGTCCTCAGACTTAGAGAGGGAGGAACAAAGTGATTGTAATGAAGTCAGCCAGGTGGACCTCATAGAATATGAGTTCCCTGATTGGAGCTGTTAATATGGTCAAAAAGTGTGGTGCTGGAAAAGCACAGCAGATTAGGTAAAATCTGAGGAAGAGGAGAGTCAAGGTTTCACTCATAAGCCCTTCATCAGGACATTCCTGAAGAAAGGCCTATGCCTGAAACGTCGACTCTCCTGTTGCTCAGATGCACCACACATTTTCAACTCTGATCTCCAACAGTCCTCATTTTCTCCTAGTTGCTGTTAACATGGTCTAATCCAGGAGATTTGGCTGACAGATACAAACAGGAGTGTCAGAGATTCTGTTCACTCTGTGAGTTGGCTCTGAGGGAACTGGATCAGTGTCAAGGTTTCCCTACTTGTAAATAAAGAATGACTTGGTAACATGATACCAGTGCTTGTGGAGTTATTTCAGTGCTGACTACCTGTGTCAGGTTCCTGACCTTACCAACTTCTCTCCTCTACAGTGCAACAATAAATTCAATTTATGATGCAATGGTTTCATCTTTTAATCTGAACATTAAGAAGTTGGGAATAAAAATAAAATCATGGAGCATCTTTTTGTACTTTGACACCTTGGTAGGCATAGCCTTTTCGGTTAAAAAAAATCTTATATTGTTTAACTAACTTAAAAACTGCTCTTGTTTGAATTGTCCAAAAGCAGGAAATTACATTTAACTACATCATCTTCTTAAATTGCCACCACTGTGCTGTCTCTTTGTGGGTGTCATAAAAGCTGCCCTTTGTTGTGACCTCTGCCTCCCCTGAGCATTTCCACACAGTAAGCTCAGTGCTGAACATGTCTTTATCTACAACAAGTACTATGTTAGCAATATTTTAATTTGTTGTTAAATACCAAAACTGTTGTTTAAAGTGATGGGCTTTTTCTCACCAGCAGAATATTTGTACCTGATACACCAAAGCTTATGCTATCTCCAGTAACACAGGGATTTGATTTAGGTCGTATTGGGAGATCCAATAGACATTTGTTATAGCTCACTAACACATACAAGTATTACATTTACAAGCATATTTTCATCTGTGCTAAAATTATGCTATGAATTTAGAAGGAATAGCTTAGTTCTATTGGCATTTCAAGTGGTCCCAATTAAGGTGAACTCTCAGACCTTTATGCTTTCAGATCACATGAGACAGTGATGATAATGTCAGCATACCTCCTGCAAGTATGCTGACATACTAACAATGAGACATAACATACCATAAAGCAGCCAGGTACTTTAAGACAAATAGCCAAATAAAGCTGGTTATTATAATTATTCTCAAAACGGAAATATCCCACGTGCAACTTAGCTGAAATGCGTCAAAACACATGGCACATAGCGCAGGCATGTTGGAGATTTGGGATCCGTCATGTCTGAAATGTTTTGACATTGTGGATATCTCATTTAGTCGTGCTTTTGCTCCTTAAAATTGTGACCAAAGAAAATATGGAAATCACTACTTCGATGCTGTCCTTCAGGATTGCTGAACATGGTTTCAAAGTTTGAAGCCAGAATTTTGCAAGTCAGGACAATTCCAGCAACCTTTAAAATGGAAGGTAAGAACTGGTTGCAGAAGTTTGCTTCAACATGCCAACTTTTTATGGTTCAGCACAAGTACATTAGAGTCCACATGAACACCAGCATTTAATGGTTTTACACCTTTTGCATTTTTAACATTTTGCTTTTTTTGTTCTCATGCCCAAACTGAATCAGTTCACACTGCCTAATGTTATACTCCATTTGCTGCCCATTCACTTAAGCTAGTTATACTTACCTGAATCCTTCTTGCAGTTTATGCCCCTCAGGCTTTGTAGACATTTTCTCTATTCAATCTGTTCTGCAATGCTGTAACACATCTTTAGAACAGATGGAACTTGAATCCAGGCTCTCTTTTCTCGGGGTAGGGAGACTATCACTGCACCACTCTCTCCTTCCAGCTTTATATTATCAACAAACTTACATACATCACTCATCTTTGTCTAAGCCATTCATAGATTGTAAACAACTAAGGCCCTAGCACTGATCCTTGACGAATCACAACTTGCCAAGTCGAAAATGTCTTTGTATTCCTTACATTCTTTTTTTCTGTGAGGCAACCAATGCTCAAGCCATGCATGTATTATCACAATTCCATGAGATTTTGTGCATTCACCTTTTGCATGACTGCCTTTTAGAAATTTTTTACATCCATTGGCTCCATTTTATCTCCCTGCCCAGTTACATCCGCTAATAAAAAATAAATTATGAATAGTTCAACTAATAAATATGTCAAACATAATTTTTTGACATTATCACAGGAAAGGCAGGCTTCTTTGCTGCATTATATTTGAGAGGACATACTGAGTTATCATCCGGAAAATATGAATTTTGTTGAGTCACTTTTTATCCTTGTTCTGTTACGTTTACTTTTTTAAAATAGGGGCTGCACTGTGACCTCTTGTTTTATTTCCAAGCTGGTTGTGAAACTAGAGTCACTCAGTAGCTCTTCACGAAGCATTTAAACTCACTGTAAAATACGCTAGGGGCAAACATTTTAATATTCCACCTTGGGAAGTGTATGTCCCATTATAAATCAAGTGTCTCTTAAAGGGAGGTATGTCACCTACTCTGAAAATAAGAAAGGACTTAAAAAATTTTGAAATAAAACAGCAGCTTTCATTATAATTAAGGATTTTACAGTGTATTGTTTACTTCCCTGGTCCGACATATCACAACAGATTCTAATTTTGGCCAGGTTGGTCAAATGACCAATAAAGTATGTAGTTCAGACTTTTTTAATTTCCTTATTAAAGACAATGCAGCCAGGTTTCTGGTCAAAAATGCAAAAACTATTGACATACTGTTTGGATTATGCAAATATATAAATATCTATCTTTCCTTTACAGAATCTAACATACACATGCACACAAGTCTGAAAAGAAACAAAAGAAATGAGAAGTCTCTAGAGTGTTAACCTGAAGTTCGTTGGCCAAATAATGGTTACACTCATGAAAATTTTAAGGTCATAGTTTGTCCTAAATTTTCTGTTTCCAAAGTTATCCTGCATACACAAGCTCACACCCTGAACACTAGTAAATGGCAGAACCTCCCTGACTGCAAACATTTGGGTAAATCAGGAAACCTCTATGACTGGTAAAAGTGGTTCCTGGCTTTTCTACTTTGCTGAGAAGAGTTGAAAAAAAAACTGAGACAGCAATTGGCTGTTGCTTCTCAGGCAGGGCTCCTTATTCAATTGTTTACTCCATGCATTAACTGAGTCATATGCCCCTTTCTCGGTAAATCCTCTGGAATGCTGATGCAATTTTGAATCAACCTGTTCAGACATGTTATGACACAGCCTTCTCAAGCAGGTGGCTGTTGAACCCAGGTCCACAAGAGCTCTCTCCACCAAGTAACTTGATTGCCCAACGTCATCAATGTCCCCTCCTTCTTGCACTTTAATAGTGTTGCTTCTGTAACCAGCGACTGATATCATTTGGTATAAACGTTTAAGGTATATTTATATGGGTCCACATAAGCTTTTAAAAAATAATATTTGAGTCACATCTTTTCATCACACTGCAAAGTTATATATACTCTAAACACATTGTGATTGTATGAGGTGCTGCTTTGCACAACAATGTTATTTTTCCTTCTGGATAATATGTGATATTTTTAGGAGACTAGCAATAGACAACAATTCTCTTTTTGCTGATAAGCTCTTTTTGCTTTGTAATATTATTTATACATTGGAGACTTGACCATTTAACATAATTTTGAAAATAAGAATATCCTCTGTAACATTTATCAGTCCCTTGTGACTAAGTGTCTCATGTTTAATCATGAAGAGCCTCAATAACCTTCAACGATATCGCATTTATTATTTTGATTATTTTTAATTATGTTGCTCATGTTAGTTAGGTCAAATAATTTCTGAATTTTGTTTGTGCAGTGTATTGACTGTTGTATCCTTGAACACATAACAGTTAAGGATTCTGGTCATGGGAGACTACTTTAATTAGACAGATGCTGTATTATCATGTGTGATCCATTGAATAGTTCTTTTCCAAGCCATTGGGTCTAGTTTTATCATTTTAGATTTGACTGGAAAATAGAATTGCAGTGATAAAGTTGATGGTATCAATCAATATTTACTTTGGAGATCCTGACACCATTAATAAGTAAAATATTGATGAGTTCTATGATGTGAAGAGAACTACCTTGAAATAAGTAGAATTATATTAAAAATTGGCCAATACCAGGTAAATACAGTGTAAAATGGTACACACTTTGACTCATCATTAACAGTTTTTGTCTCTGATTTGAAAGATTGTGGATTCAAGTCCCACTCCAGAGACTTGAGAATAAAAGCTAGCCTGACAGCTCAATACAATGCTAAGTACTGGATGTAGCCATCAGACTGCAATATAATGGATAAGACATGAAAACAAGGCCCCATTTTGCCTCCTTAGATGAGCATAAAAGACTCCAATACACTGTTTCCAGTGAAAACAGGAGAGTTCTTCCTAATGTTATGATTAATGGTTATTCGTCAATCAACATCGCTAACCAGAAGATCAAGTCATTACTTATTTTGTATTCATGGGATTTTGCACAATACAACTTGTCTGCCATGTATTCTACATTGAAACACCTAATATTCTTCCAAAGGTTTTATTGGCCAAAACGCTTTTGTGATATAGTGATGCTGTGAAAGGAGCTTTGAAAAAACCTGCCATGCCCATTTGTTTAGTTGAAAGACAGGTGGTCTCAATCATTCTTTTTTAACACACTTCAGGGATCAGGTGAGGTTGGGAAGGTGAATCCTACACAGAGCAATTCAACTGTTCTAAAACTTTCATGAGTAGTCCAGCTATACCTAATACATGCATTTCAGTTGGTTTTTTTCTCCTGCAGTTTAATAAAGATCATTATTTCTATCATGGCACCTACCCTCTTTTACCTAGACAAACATGTTCAATCACCTTTCAGTTCCTATCTATAATTTTTTAAACTGCTGTTCCAAAACTCAGAACTGTCCTGCATGACCTATAAAAATCTTTTCAATAAACACCATTCCCAAATAGCAGGGCAGAAAGAAATCTTGCCACCGAACAGCACCTGAATTCAATGTTCATCTGAACAGCACATGGAACTTTGTCTTGCTCAGTACAACAAAAAAGAGAAGATTTTGTCTCACCCCAACACTTAATGGCTTTTGTGGCAGAATTCTTCATCAGTAACAGAAGCTTGTACATTGCAGTAAACTGGAATGCCCATACAACAAAAGGAACATTTTGAATTTAATCAAAAAATTTGAATGTATTTTTTTTTCTAAGTAGGATTATTCCTTAAATGAAAGTTTAGCTAAACATGCATCCATTGGAGAGAAGTACTAATGTTGACAATTTTATTTTGAAATCCATACAAATTATACACTAATTAAAGATGCAACAATCTCTGATTCAATGGAATGATACTGGTTCAAAGGTAATGAGAACACAGTATGACTGCTTGCAGTTGAGAAATTTATTATGATCAAATTAGCAGGCTATTTATATGACACTGTTGTCTTTGTTGATAAATTGGAAACATTGATACCAATAAGATCAACCATTTCCTTCATTTGTGTATGCTGAAATATTTCTTGGTTGTTGCTCATTTTTATCATAAGATGTTAACGAGACGATTCTCAAATCTCTCATTGTTCGAATAATGTTATGGTACTGATGTAAAATAACTCTTCATTTACAATAATGTAATTGATCCAAGGGCCACACTCTACTAAACCCTGGCATTATGTGAGCCCAATCAGTATTAACCTTTAGCACAGCATGTTAAATAAAGTACCAGTAGAAAATGCTCATGAACTATCAAATTATCTCACTCGTGCTTCAAAAAGACCCCAATCTCAGCTTTTCATTTCTCCACCAAATAGCATGTGATTCATTGTATGTCATTGCAAAAGAGCATTAAAGCTGAAATCAGTAGGAAAAGTAAATGTTATATAACAGATAAACTAATTAAGATCATAGTAATCTAACTTTTAAGAAAATATTTGATAGTCCTGAAAATGGGCATGGAGATCAGGACATGGTATTAATCATTATCTGGTCTTCCCGATACAGACTGATCCCCAATATGTGCTTCATTTTAATTCTCATGGATAACCAATGCAAACAATAGTAAACATGCTATTCAAACTTTAATAGGTGCTCTGGAGTGGTAGTGAAAGAGGTTGGAAGATCCAAGTTTATGTACTTGCTCTTTTGCCTCTAACAGATAGTAAATGCTCACACTACTTCTGCTTTGCCTTGCATTATTGGATATACACAAAGTCAGGCAGCTTGTCATGGTCAGACAAAGGTGGGAGTTGTGCATGAGGACACTGCAGAGTTCCTAAAGGATTTGCCCTGGAAATTGAATGTTCCTTTGGCAATTCCCCAACATATTTCACCATCTGAGGGTCTGCATTTAAATCAGAGAATTCAAATGACTGTGATGAAATGACAGCTAGTTACTCAGGAAAAGAATAAATTATTACGTATATCATCAACTTCACGGTAACTATTGATTTGAATCAAATCATATCTCACACTCTATCAACTACACTTCTTTCAGACTACTAAAACCCAGGAACCTGACCTGACACTTTGTAATCTCCATCCAGTGCTCTGTACCATATCCCCTTCCCTAGTTGACGGAGCCAACACTCTCTCCCTTAGTATGCATTCCATAAACACACCCCTTTCCCCACTCTGGACATTGTCCTTCACACCATTGCATCCAACCCCTCTTTTCCAGCTTCCATTCAATTTCACCCTGTCCCTCCAACTCCCCCTTCTCTTGCTCTGCACCTGAACTCTGTCCCTTGCTACTGGACCACTAGACCCAACATACCACCACCCTGACCCAAGAGTTGTCCTTCCTTGCCCTCCCATTCAGGCCTGATTTCTCCCCAATGTACACTGCATCACTTACCTGCCACTTTGTACACTGGCATTCTACCCACCTGGCACCCTACCCCTGGCACTCTACCCAGTTGACACCCTACTTATATTGCAATCCCTAGCCATCTGATATCCTATTTTCAGCGTCCTACCCACCAGGTGGTGTGGCAATCTATATGAGATTCCTTGGAATTACTGGTCCAAAGTACTTACTTTAACAGAGCAGCTTTCTTCCATGATGGAATGAAATATTCCCCAAATAATGTCATGGAGCAACTACCTGAGTTACCTGGGAAAGTAACCTGTGAAGGGAATACAGGAATGCGTGGATTCACCAGATCAGGAAATGGCCCCACGACAAGGTACACACGGAACATATCCTCCACAAAACATTTAGATCCAATAAAAGATCCTCCAGCAGAGAGATGATGCATGGATTAGTCAACAGACTGCAAGCAGAGGACCTTTCATTCTTCCAAGTACAAAAAGAGTGTGTTCTGGATGGAATAAATGCCCACCCATCACAAATGAAAATGTGGATTTGTTTAATTTGAAAAACTTTGTTGGGTTTACGTATGGTTAGACTTATCTGTTCAGGGTAGAGCCATGTCTCTGTGCATTACATACTCCAGATCAGTCAGCCTATGGTCATATGACAACATCTTGATGCATGGTTCATTTGCATATTGAGCTTCTGAAAGGGGGCATCACTCCAAATGTGATAACACAACATCCAGTTTTGCTTCAATAGATAGCTTTTGTACTTTCGAGATGAAAATGCATAAACAATGAGTAATAGGAAAATTAGTTATACAAAAATAGAGATTGTAAAATTTATAAGTACTTAAGTCTCAGGGTTCCCTTTTAATTTCAGAGGTTTGAGAACTCCTCCAGAACTTGTTATGGATTAGCCTTCTTGTAATATGGATTTCATCTTTGCCTGTTCATGGTTTGTAAACATGTTGAGGCAGCATCCGAGGAGCAGTAAAATCGACGTTTCGGGCAAAAGCCCTTCATCAGGAATACAGGCAGAGAGCCTGAAGGGCGGAGAGATAAGTGACAGGAGGGTGGGGTTAGGGAGAAAGTAGCATAGAGTACAATAGAAATATCAAGTGAGTAATTCACCCTATGACTCCCCATAACCTATCCACTATCCACAAAGAGCAAGTCATGAGTGTGATGGAATATTTACCACTTGCTTGGATGGGTGCAGCTCCAACAATACTCAAGAAGCAGGACAAAGCAGGTCGCTTGATTGGCACCACATCCACAAACATTCACTTACTTCACCACAGACATTCAGTAGCAGCAGTGTGTACTATCTATAAGATGTACTGCAGAAATTCACCAAAGCTCCATAGACAGCATCTTCTAGGCTACAACCACTTCCATCCAGAAGGACAAGAGCAGCAGATACATGGAAATACCACCACCTGCAAGTTCCCCTCTAATCTTCTAACCACCTGACTTGAAAGTATATCACCATTGCTTCATTGTTGCTGGGTCAAAATATTGAAATTCCCTCCCTAATAGAATTGTAGGTCAACCTACAGCACATGACTACACAGGTTCAAGAAGGCAGCTCACCACCACCTTCTCAATGTCAACCAGGGACGGGCAATAAATGCTGGCTCCGCCAGTGAATTACATATCCGACTAGTGATATAAAAAAAAAATTCTGTGGTTTTCGCCTAATTGAAATCAATTTAATCAATGTGTTCTGAAATTGACTCTCATATAATTGGTCTTCAATGACCTTCCATAATTTTGCAAGATCTTTCTGCAAGATATTAACACTGGAAAAAGACAATCTTGTCGAGGTGAATACTAGATACAGGCTATTAGACTAGATAGGAGTGAGGTTCATAAGGAGGCGGTGTTAGCAAGTCTGGAGAAAATAGATAAGTCCCCTGGGCCAGATGGGATTTATTCTAAGATTCTCTGTGAAGCTAGGGAGGAGATTGCAGAACCTTTGGTTTTTGATCTTTATGTTGTCATTGTTGATAGGAATAGTGCCAGAAGACTGCAGGATAGCAAATGTTGTCCTCTTGTTCAAGAAGAGGAGTAGGGACAACCCTGGTAATTTTGACAAGTGAGCCTTACTTTGGTTGTGGATAAAGTATGAGAAAGGATTATAAGTGATAGGATTTATAATCATCTAGAAAGGAATAACTTGATTAGGGATAGTCAACATGGTTTGTGAAGAGTAGGTCATGCATCATAAACCTAATTGAGTTCTTTGAGAAGGTGACCAAATAGTTGGATGAGGGTAAAGCGGTTGATGTAGTATATATGGATTTCAATCAAGCATTTGATATGGTTCCCCACAGTAGGCTATTGCAGATAATATGGAGGAATGGGATTGAGGGTGATTTAGCAGTTTGGATCAGACATTTGCTAGCTGAAAGAAGACAGTGGGTGGTGATTGATGGGAAATGTTCATTGTGAGTTTTCTGCAAGGATCTGTTTTGTTGCCACTACTATTTGTCATTTTTATAAATGACCTGGATGAGGGCATAGAAGGATGGGTTAGTAAATTTGCAATTGACACTAAGGTTGGTGGAGTTGTGAAGTCGGAAGAATATTGCATGTTACAGAGGGACATAGATAAGCTGCAGAACTGGGCTGAGAGGTTGCAAATGGAGTTTAATGTGAAAAAGTGTGAGGTGATTCACTTTGGAGGGAGTAACAGGAATACAGAGTACTGGGCTAATGGTAACAATCTTGGCAGTGTGGATAAGAACAGAAATCTAGGTGTCCATGTACATAGAACATAGAACATAGAACATAGAACAATATAGCGCAGAATAGGGCCCTTTGGCCCTCGATGTTGCGCCAACCTGTGAACTATTCTCAGCTCGTCCGCATACACTATCCCAAAATCATCCATGTGCTTACCTAAGGATTATTTAAATCTCCCTAATGTGGCTGAGTTGACTACATTAGCAGGTAGGGCATTTCATGCCCTTACCACTCTCTGCAAAAAGAACCTGTCTCTGACATCAGTCTTAAATCTATCACCCCTCAATTTGTAGTTACGCCTCCTCAGACATGCTGAAGTAATCATCCTCGGAAAAAGACTTTCACTGTCTATCCTATCTAATCCACTGATCATCTTGTCTGTCTCTATCAAATCCCCTCTTAGCCTTCTTCTTGTCAATGAGAACAGGTTCAAGTCTCTCAGCGTTTCCTCATAAGACCTTCCCTCCAGACCAGGCAACATCCTGGTAAATCTCCTCTGCACCTTTTCCAATGCTTCCACATCCTTCCAAAAATATGGGGACCAGAACTGTACACAATATTCCAAGTGTGGCTGCACCAGTGTTTTATATAATTGCAGCATGATATTATGGCTCCGGAACTCAATCTCTCTACGAATGAAATCTAACACACCGTATGCCTTCTTAACAGCACTATCCACCTGGGTGGCAACTTTGAGGGATCTATGTACATGGACTCCAAGATCCCTCTGCACATCCACACTACCAAGAATCTTTCCATTGACCCAGTACTCTGCCTTCCTGTTATTCTTCCCAAAGTGTATCACCTCACATTTAGTTGCATTGAACTCCAGTTGCCACCTCTCAGCCCAATTCTGCAGTTTATCCAAGTCCCCCCTGTAACCTATAACACTCTTCCACACTGTTCACTACTCCACTGACTTTAGATCCCTGAAAGTTGCCACTCAGGTTGAAAGGGTTGTTAAGAATACATAAGGTGTGTTAGCTTTTATTGGTAGAGGTATTGAGCTTCGGAGCCATGAGGTCATGTTGCAGTTGTACAAAACTCTGGTACAGCCGCACTTGGAGTATTGCATATAGTTTGGGTTGCCACATTATGGGAAGGATGTGGAATCATTGGAAAGGGTGCATAGGATATTTACCAGCATGTTGACTGGTATGGAGGAAAGGCCTTATGAGGAAAAGCTAAGGGACTTGAGGGTGGTTTCGTTAGAAAAAAAGAAGTTTGAGAAGTGACCTAATAGAGACAAATAAGATGATCAGAAGTTTAGATAGGCTGGACAGTGAGACCCGTTTATCTTAGATGGTGATGGGACATAGCTTTAAATTGATGGGGGTGATAGATATAGGACAGAGGTCAGAGGTAGTTTCTTTACTCAGAGAGTAGTAAGGACGTGGAATGCCCTGCCTGCAACAAGTAGACTAGCCAACTTTAAGAGCACTTAAATAGTTATTGGATAAACATATGGATGATAATATTTTGGATTAGTGGTGCTGGAAGAGCACAGCAGTTCAGGCAGAATCCGAGAAGCAGCAAATCGACGTTTTGGGCAAAAGCCCTTCAAGAGGAATAAAGGCAGAGAGCCTGAAGCATGGAGAGATACGCTAGAGGAGGGTGGGGGTGGGGAGAAAGTAGCATGGAGTACAATAGGTGAGTGGGGGAGGGGATGAAGGGGACAAGAGGTCAGGGAGGAGGGTGGAGTGGATAGGTGGAAAAGAAGATAGGCAGGTAGGACAAGTCATGGGGACAGTGCTGAGCTGGAAGTTTGGAACTGGGGTGAGGTGAGGGAAGGGGAAATGGGAAACTGTTGAAGTCCACATTGATGCCCTGGGGTTGAAGTGTTCCGAGGCGGAAGATGAGGCGTTCTTCCTCCAGGCGTCTTGTGGAGAGAGAGTGGCGATGAAGGAGGCCCAGGACCTCCATGTCCTCGGCAGAGTGGGAGGGGGAGTTGAAATGTTGGGCCACGGGGCGGTGTGGTTGATTGGTGCGGGTGTCCCGGAGATGTTCCCTAAAGCGCTCTGCTAGGAGGCATCCAGTCTCCCCAATGTAGAGGAGACCGCATCGGGAGCAACGGGTGCGATAAATGATATTAATGGATGTGCAGGTAAAACTTTGATGGATGCGGAAGGCTCCTTTAGGGCCTTCGATGGAGGTGAGGGAGGACGTGTGGGCACAGGTTTTGCAGTTCCTGCGTTGGCAGGGGAATGTGCCATGATGGGAGGGTGAGTTGTAGGGGGGCGTGGACCTGACCAGGTATTCACAGAGGGAATGGTCTTTGTGGAAGGTGGAAAGGGGTGGGGAGGGAAATATATCCCTGGTGGTGGGGTCTTTTTGGAGGTAGCGGAAATGTCGGTGGATGATTTGGTTTATGCGAAGGTTGGTAGGGTGGAAGGTGAGCACCAAGGGCGTTCCGTCCTTGTTACGGTTGGAGGGGTGGGGTCTGAGGGCGGAGGTGTGGGATGTGGACGAGATGCGTTGGAGGGCATATTTAACCACATGGGAAGGGAAATTGTGGCCTCTAAAGAAGGAGGACATCTGGTGTGTTCTGTAATGGAACTGATCCTCCTGGGAGCAGATATGGCGGAGGCAGAGGAATTGGGAATACGGGATGGCATTTTTGCAAGAGGTAGGGTGGGAAGAGGTACGCTTCAGGCTCTCTGCCTTTATTCCTAATGAAGGGCTTTTGCCCGAAACGTCGATTTTGCTGCTCCTCGGATGCTGCCGGTGCTGCTGTGCTCTTCCAGCACCACTAATCCAAAATCTGGCTTCCAGCATCTGCAGTCATTGTTTGTACCTATGGATGATAATAGAATAGTGTAGGTTAAATGGGCTTCAGATTGATTCAACAGGTAGGCACAACATCAATGGCTGAAGAGCCTGTATTGTGCTGTAATGTTCTATGTTCCTTCTGGTTATCTTCAAATAAACTCAAGATTTTGACTCAGAAATTCTTCATTACTAACTGCTTTCAGTATCTTTGCAGATTGTTTAAGTGGTTCTGCAACTATTTAGTCTATAAGACATTGTTTGTATCCTTTGCTTTTGAACTCACCCACTGCATCAATGGATTTTCAACCCATGGCATCCATCTTTCTGTTTTTGCTTTGTCTTTTCACTTTATATTTAGCTTTGCATACTCATTCTGTGCATTTGACATTTTACTTAGTGTTCCCTTTTGTTTTGACTTGCAACTGGATTTAGGGGTCGTTATGTTGCTAGTGAGTTTTGAGAAGATTTGGAGCTCAAGTTGAGGCTTTGTCCAGAGGCTCACTGAAGATGTTACCTAGTATGGTGATGAAATGTCAGAAAATTAACCTTCTAGCTCAGTGAGCAAACCTACATCCAGTTGTTATGTTGTTTTTGCATTGTTCCATGTTGCATTCTGGTACTTGTTGTTTGAAATTAGGCTGATTCCTGACAGCCATTCAAATTTGAAATAGTCTTGAAGCTGTGCATATTTAAAGTAATCTGCATGGACCTAGCCAACTTGGAGATTCTTGCTGTTTTCTATACTTTGAGAACTTCTGTGTTATTTTTATATTTTGTTTACTGCTGCCCCTTGGCTTTCAAGTTTGTAAGGTTCCTTTCTTCTTTGTTCTTTTTCAATTTTAAGGAAACAGAGCTCATTTTCTCAGCTGCACATCATGCAATAATATTTGTGTATTATCTTATTCTAACACGAAATGTTGGATTCCTTTTATTTGAAGACTCCTGGTGGATTTATTTATAGCTAAGCTAATAGATGCACTACAATGTAATCTCCAGACACAGCCTGTGTCGTGAGTGCTGCAGTCAGAAAGACTGTGGTGTGTAGTCACATGATAACATTTGGGTACTTGGCTTACTCATTTGTTGAATGTTTTGAAGTGACATACAACATAGAGAGTTTAGAAAACAGGAGTAGAAGTTGGCTATTCGGTCTTTCAAGTCTGTTCCACCAATCAATATGATTAGGGCTGATTATCCAACTTAGGACCATCTTCTCACTTTCTACCCATTCCCTTTGATTCCATTAGCCCTCAGAACCAAATCCAACTCCTCCTCAAAAACATTTCATGTTTTGGCCTCTGCCTGTGGCAGAGAATTCCACAGGGTCACCACTCACTGGGGAATCACTCCAAATGTAGCAACACCACAGAGAAAACTGTGAATCATCCAGATCACCTGCATTTATGAAGTCAGAGACCTTATGGTGTTTTGGTAAATGCAAAATAGAAATATAAATGAATGTATCATAGTTTACCCAGAGGGAACAAGGCTTAAAGATGGCATTGTATCATTTAATGGTTCTAAAAGAGTTAATACTTATGTTCCTTCACTAACTCCGTTGATGTCAAAGACAGTCTGGGGGCGGAGTCAGTGAAGTCTTCACTAATCTTTCTAAGGAAAATATATGTACCCAACAGATCCAAGAGTCTTAATAATTATGCCCAAGATGTAGTTGTACTTATTGCTATCAGGTAAAGAACTACCTTATTAACTAAGTATGGTGCCTCATATAAACTTTGTGCTGTATCCTCTACCACTGATCAATAGACAATAGGTCCCAGTCAAGGTGAAGACAAAGGAGGTGCCGTGGCAGCTTGCTATCTCAACCGATCTTTACTCTGCAGCACATACTTGCAGAAGTGGCAGATATCATGAGGGCCAGGAGTAGAAATCTGGGTAAAAGCCACAAGATCAACTCTCATACTTCAAATTCCAGAGAATATAATCACAAGTTACTCATCCCTCATTATGAAGCAGACTCTAATCGATCCACCAAATGTCAATGCAAGTAAATCTTTCCTTAAATATACAGACCAAAATTGCACATGGTATTGAAGGTGGGGTCTCACAAGGCTTCTGTCAAATTGTAGCAATTTTTTTTTAATCTTGTGCCCCTATCCCCTTATAAATATGGTGTTTGATATCATACTTGTTGAACAAAGTGCGAACATATCTGTGTTTCTTGTACAAGTGTAAATTTCTTCACAAATCAATATTTAACATATTTCAGGGATTTTAAGCATTTGTATTTCTGTTCTTAAATATAAATATCCTCACACTTGTTTATATTATATTGCATATGCCGCTTGTTGTCTGCTCACTACATCTGTCTAATTTTTTTCAACTTCCTTATGTCCTCTTCAGAGTTTACATTTGTATCGAACATTGAATCATTAATAAATACAAATACATTGCTATTTTTTATTATCATTCTACTTTCCATCATCCCACCAATTTTGGTTGTCTGCTCAACTAATGGGCTATATATCTTCTTATAATTACTTATCTACAAAGTCTGTCTCTCCAGCAATTTGTGACTTCCTGAGGAAATGATCAGGCACCATCATAAATGTCTGTGTATTAACGCTGTAGCAATGTCCATTATGTAAGACTTGTGAGACAGAAATCCCTAAAAGTATTGACATATCACAGTAGAATCAGAGACTGAAACCAAGGTGAAGGAGCATTCGTCAAAAAGTCCCCTGTAGAAAAATGATGCTTTTCGCTGTAAAAGAGGACAATAGTGGCAGGATAAACCTCTAAAATGACAGAGTGGAGATTTTGACAAGGGGGTGGTTGCAATTTTCCTTAGTATATTTTTCTTAATGAAACATATCGTGATCAATAGGGGACCTAAAACTACAGATTGGAATTACCATGTGATGTTTGACATAAAAATTCCTTGCAGCCCAGTTTATTTTTAAAAACATGCTATTTTCTTGTTCATACATTTTCATAACCATGGAAATTAAGGTGTATTGAGAAAACAAAAGTGATGATGGCTAATTCTTCACAGCAGCTCTAACTAGTATTCCGCCCAAAATATGTTGCTTTTAAAGATCTCTGTGATATGTTGCACAGAGAGGGAGTTATATATTCTGACACAGCTGAATGTTAAGAGCTCCATCATGGTGCAATGGAAACATTGCACAGTTTTAACCTGCCCATCAACTCACACCAGGGAATGTAAAGTGAGATTGAATCTTTATTCATTGCCTTTGTTATCCATTTTCATATCACCCTGAAGCATTTTATTACCCAAACCATTAATTCATCATGGTCTTCCAGATATTCTCACCGTGAATACAAAATCTTATATTTGAATTATGTCACAATGAGGTGGTGATGGTGGGGGAGTGGGGTCACACATGAATAGAATCTCTTACTTTTACCCCCATCAGTCAGTCACATTTATTTTATTTCTTTTCAGCACGTAGCCATATTATACTTCAATTAAAAATGTAGTTAATCAGCTCAGAATGAAAGGGTCAATTTCAAGGCTTGTTTTATTGAAAGAAAAAGAATAGTTTTATATACTACCCATGAAAACAAACATATATAAAATGCAGTATAAAGTTTTTGAAAAGGAGAGAGTGTCTGGTGCAAGAAGAAGATCAAGAATGGTCTGGTTACAAAGCTCTTAAAGATTTCTGAGTGTTAGATTTTAACCTGAAAACATGGTTATTTAATGGATCACAACAGAATTTGCTGGAGAAGCATCTGGGAGCATCTGTAGAGAGAAAAAAAGAGTTAACATTTTGGTGTCTTGTGTCATTGGCAGTGGCAATATCTGCAAATGTGCTTGAATTCCAAGTTATTTAATGCAAAGGGCTGAGAAAAAAAGACAGGGAGATAAAGAAAGGTTTCCTTCTCTGTTGTGTCCAAAAGCTGTTTGCCAAAAATGCCATTTTCTTGTGTTTTCCAACATTCGGCATCATTAGCTTATTTTACAAGCTGGAAAATCTGCACATGACTTTCATCCCAAATATGTGAAAAGTTCAGAAAGATACAAATCAAAAATGGAGATAAGGCTTTCTTTAGACCTAACTGGGCCCCAATGTCCATTGTAAAAATGATAATTTCAACACCCATTATCTTTATTTCTCTCATATTTGTTTCGTGAGATTGGATCAACTTGTTCAGATGACTATTGGAATCATGTTAGGTAATGTTTTCTTCTATGTAAAAAAATGTTTTAGTCCATGAAAAGTCCAATGAAAAGATATTAAAATCACTTGATGAATGTTGTAACTTGATAAATCGCAAATTATCATTACTATGACAACTTGTGTTGCATATTCTTCACTAACCAAAGAATAATCAAAGAAAATAGAAGCTTTTATTATAAATTGTTACTGTATCAATGCAATTTGAACTAAATATAATTGCTGTTTTAGAAAGATTAACAGTTCAGTTATCTTCATATACTCAATTTAGCCCCAATTCCAAATATTTTAACAATGTTTTCATTGTTTGTGTGAGTTTGGGGTTATTGTAAGGAAAGCTATGGACAAAACTGCTATGTGATAGTCATAACACTAATTATTTGCTTTTCAAATCTGAGCAGATATGTTCAGCCAACAATGATAATGCATTCACTTGTTCTCTGTGTGACAAGTGAAGTCGCAATAGTTTTACCAATAAAGTGGAAGAGTTCTTCTAAGGAACTCATTTAAGGTAACAGTGGCTCATCTCAGAGCAAGTTTTACATTATATAACTGGAAAATAAAGTCATCTTATTGGTAAATATTGAATCGCTTCAAGGACAGCAAATTTGGAGCCAGAATGAGCTTGAAATTATCCTTTCTGCACACAAATCTGAGTGAATTTAGCAAAGATAATGGACAGATTATGTCATTTGACACAGTCTATTTCCTGAACCATCAATCTGCAGACAATATTTACTGGTTTTGTACTGGTGCTTTCTAAACCATTTTTTAATCAAAATTTAAACAATCATATATTGACATGCCTCATATAATCATAGATTCCATGCTTTCATGCCTACCACAGTTCACTAGGTACCATGAGTGAAAGTTTTTCATGTAGGAAAGCATAAGAAAATGAATGAGTATTTCTGTGAGTAAACTGAAGAAGTAACTATCACTGTAGATGATGCAAAAAACATGATCTTCAGTTCTGAAAGTAGGGTGGGGCCATAATTGTGAGAAATTCCAGGTGTGATCTGAGCTGTGCAGTCAACTTCACCACAGTATTGCAATAATGGAATATTCAGGAGTGTTGTTTTAGCTCACATTTGTAGCTTTTAAATGTAAGATAATGGAAGCACATGCTTCAGCAGGATGGTGAATATACCTAAACTAACTTTAATTCAAAGAATAACCTGTGTTTATTTAATAAGATCATAATTGAAAGGGGGTAAATATTAAACAGGTGGTGGCTCCTTTCTGAGTTCCTTAGTGAAGACCAAATGTCTATAGTTGTCTTCGTAAGGGCTTTACATTATTCGTATGTTCACTCAGAACAAGTGGACTATTTGTGGATGATAGTTAAGACGATGAATGTTCCCACCCTCTGAGTCACATGCTAATGGTGAATCAGTTGAGAAAAGAACAGAAAAAATGGGATGCTCAATGTTGTAGAGAAAAGAATTCTGATTATGTGACTAGAGTTCGAAGGGTGAGCTGAAAATCTTGCTAATGAAGTGCAAGAGACCTATTTATAAGCGATTATTACCTAATTGGGCCTCAATGTTATGCAGTTTCCAAATGTCCCAGGTACTAGATAGAAAGTAGATGGCAACAATATCCAACATGAAAGACAGAGCAGTACCTGGCAGCTCCAGAGAGCTACAGGAAAGGGGTCCATCGATGATCACCACCATTTTCACCTTGATTGGGAGACAGTGCATCACTATGTTTGTATAGCAATGCAGTATGCCTGGTACTCAGTGGGTAATGTGGGGAGATAAATATTTAAATAAATAGATTGCATAGGAATGTGGGTAGATCACAGTCAATGGGGTTGCTTGGGAAGGCAAGGAAGGAAGGAAAGGTAAGGTGATCACTTGTTATATTTTATTATTATATAGTCATACAGTATGGAAACAGACCTTTCGGTCCAACTAGTCCGTGCTGAACATAATCCCAAACTAAGCTAATCTTATCTGTTTTGTACTTATCTAAAAGTCTTTTAAATGTTGTAACTGTACCCACATTCACCACTTCCTCTAGACTGAGATACTGAGCCTACTGTCAATCTATGAAGAATGATGACTGTTGCTTTTCATTCTTATCTAAATTGTAAGTGTGTAGTGGAAATAAAAGTGGCTGCCAACATAATCAAAGGAAGGGTGTTTTGCTTTTATGTGATATGAGCCCCTTCAAAGAATAATAGCATGGAAACAGACACCTATATCGTACAGGTGAAAGGCACCTATTTTCACAAAATGATGTGGACCAGACATATTGATTCACTGAGGCAATTAAAATCTCTGGCCCCCAGGCACCCTTAATTACACCATTTCAAAACAATTCAACTAATGTCTATGAGGCACAAGCAATGTTTTACTGGCTGTGAAGATTCACCAGCTGCCAAAATAGCAATCACCTTACAAACTTCCATAACCTGCACAAGGTTCAGGAGCGTCTTACTTCACACCTTGGACCATAAAACCTCCACACCATCATCCTCTTTGCCATGCTGCCTTTCTTGGACACAATGTAGGTTGGGTGGAGCACTTCAGGAATAGAGGGGCTTGATTCCAAGCATGCTACCGAGTGAGGTGTGACAGAGATGATAAAACATATTAAATACTGACTGAAGACAGGTAGGGCATTCAGTGAGTGAGAAGTGGGAGGACTTTGAGTGAAATACCCACCACCAGGCTCATTTTTCTTACCATCTCTTCCAAGGCTCATCAGGGCTTCCTGGCATCAGGAAGTTGTCATCACAGCCACTGATGTCAATTGACTGGGAAATCCTGAAGTGAACTGTTGGAACCCATTGAGAAATGCTGCACTATCTTCTTGCTTTCTTGCAGCTATCAGTCTTAGTCCCTTCTGATGCACATGAAAATTATTTAATTTCTTTAGTTTTTTTAAAAAAATCAATTACAACCTGAGCACGTCGTTGAGCACAAATGCAACATATATTTCCTGAACAGAACTTACAATTTTGTAGCTCAACAATGATAAAGAAGTTTGTTTTTCTTTACAGTTTAAAAATAAGTACTTCCTTTCATAGACCATAGAACAATGCAGCACAGAATAGGCCCTTCATCCCACCATATCTGTGATAATCATGATGCTATTCCAAACAAATACCACCTGCCAGCTCATAATTCATATCCCTCTACTCCCTGCTTGTTCATGTGTCTGGCTAAATGCTACTTAAACATTGCTGTCATACTTACTTCTCCCACCTCCATTGGCAGGGGGTTTGAGACACCCATAACCGTCTGTGTAAAAAAATCTTACCCTTGCACATCTCCTTTTAACTTTCATCGTCTCATTTTAAACCTATGTCCCCTAGTATTTAATATTTCTACTCTGGAAAAAAAGTACTCCAGCTATCCATTCTATCATAATTTTATGTACTTCTATCAGGTCACCCTTAGCCTCTGACGTTTTAGTGAAGATTAGATTACTTACAGTGTGGAAACAGGCCCTTTGGCCCAACAAGTCCACTCCAACCCGCCACCCACCCATACCCCTACATTTACCTCTTACCTAACACTACAGGCAATTTAGCATGGCCAATTCACCTGACCTGCACATCTTTGGACTGTGGGAGGAAACCGGAGCAAACCCATGCAGACACGGGGAGAATGTGCAAACTCCACACAGTCAGTCGCCTGAGGTGGGAATTGAACCCAGGTCTCTGGCGCTGTGAGGCAGCAGTGCTAACCACTGTGCCACCGTGCCGCCCACTAACAATCCAAGTTTGACTAACCTCGGCTTATAGCTAATACACTCCAATCCAGGCAACATCCTGCTAAACCTCTTTTGCACCCTCTCCAAAGCCTTGAGATGCTTCCAATAACCAGAACCGGGCACAATACTCCAAATGTAGCCTAATTAAAGTTTTATACAGCTGCAATATTCATGGACTTCCCTGAGCAATGTTAATTCATTATCAAGTTATAACAAAGCAGCAGAGAAAGTCTTGAACTGGCAACCAAAAAGACAGTTGTAGCTGGCAAACTAATTGAGCTATCACCCCACCCAATGAATGTAATGTGAAATTTTATGATTCTAAAAATAACATTTAGAAATATGTGGGGAAAAATGTCCTCCAACAATTCTAGCAGATGTCTTGGGATTTTCACCCAAAACGTATTCAGTTTCACTTTGGTAGCCTTACTCATTTTAAGGAAATGAATGCCTCAGAATGTTTTACAAATACTGGACAGATTAGAAACATGAATGTTAAGTCCAAGAAACACAATTTACAAATAAGCTTTTTGGGAGGCTTTTGATATTGGGAGAAATTGAAAAAAAAATTATGATTTTATGAAGAGGATTGATGAAGAAATGGGACTAGTTACTGAAAAAAAGGCCAGCAATGATGAAATAGGAGCAGGGAATTTGGATAAAAACAATGTTAGAAGATAACAGCTCAAGAAGATTACTAAAATCGAAAGGGGAGAGTCTGTAGAAATGTTTGAACGAAAGACTGAGAATTGTCGTCATTTCATCTGAAATATGTGGAACAAGTGCGAAACCTTGTGGACCAAGCCAAATTCGGAATTAGTTGAAATATGTAGGAGGTGTACACATGGTAGTTAGCACATATTGAAGAAATTAATCTTTGAGATAATGAAAATAAAGAATAGAGTTTCTAATTCAAGGTCAAAATGGATGGAAAAAGCTGATGCATCAGAGGTGGAAGAGAATAGTTCAATGTGAGATTGAATACTTCAAGATTCCAATCTTCACTTCTGATTTAAGTTTAAATAAATTGTCAGGGAGTGTGTGGTGTTGTGCTATACCAGTGCTAATAAGTGTTGAAGTGAGGTGCTTCGTATTTTAGTGGTTCTGTGATTAATTTTAATTTGTCCTCCTTTTGTGTTAACTAGTAGTGAGGCAGAGCTACAAAATGGAGATTTGATCTTACAAGCTCATTAGTCCTGACAATATTAGCCAACATTTTAAAAGGAGTTCACTATTGGGTGCCCAAAACAGACCAGAAACATTAACTCTTTTTGTCTCTCTTGGATAACTCACCAAGTTTCAATAGGGAGGAAGTTAAAATGTCACAGAGTGGTCAGTTCCATGCTTTGCTTCTCTTTCAGGATACATTGGGGACTCAATGGTTAAACATTCCAATGCCAAAGGGCTTACTGCAGTACTCACTGAAAGTCTGTACTCTTACAATACAGATAGAACATCTCAGTAGGGGGGGGACACTGACTGTATCTCAGAAATAGAGCCTAGTGGAGCCACACATTTGGATTCCCCCGTAGCCCTAGACAGAGGTATTTGCCCTTTCCAGACAAGACTGATAGCCTTGGCCACAACCCTGTTAAGCTGCCTCCCGCTCCCATTATCTTACTTCTCCTCCATATTTGCATACATATATGAATCCCCCATTTACAGCCGGCAAAACCCTTCTGCCTTAATCTCTTCCCATCAACACATAATCATGAAGAATATGATAATCAGTTTGTGTAATCCATTCACACATTATTAGAGGACACCCACATTCACTGGTCTTTGTAAATTCATAATTACTACTTTAAACTATCTGATGACAATTGCCCATGTGACTGATAAACCTTTTGTTTTATTTCTATAAAATATACTGTCTTTGTGTGTAGGGCAGAGATTCGTGAATAAGTGTCACCGCAAGTTGACACACGGCTACTTTGAATCTCTCGCCGGCTGTCCGATAATAAAGATACTGCTGTTGTACAGAAAGCTTGTGTCGTCCGGATTTGTGGTACAAAGCAGACATCAACATTTGGTGCCGTGACTTGGACCTCAACATAGAGAACGTTTCATTGGGCTGATTAAGTGACACAAAAGTCTGAATTGAACAGAACAGAGTGGTAAGGGCGCCTGGGGTATTTTACCCCAGATTGCTCCTTGTGATCAACCAGACAATCTGTCCCTCACCCAGTGGAACTGGTACCTTGAAGAGACCCTTTGTGGGGTAGGATTCATGTGATCCAATGCCTGGATGAATTTGGGAAGGTGGCTTGGGGCCATCAGTCCCCTAAAATTAAAGAGATTGCAGACAGCGTCCCGAGGGCTCTTCAGGAGGCCCTCAAACCACCCATCACTCTATACCCCTCAGTACCCCCAAGGTTATCATCAATGCTGAGCAATCTGACCCTCGGGTGGATGAGGTTGCTGCTTTGGTCCCTCCTGGCCATGCGGGGGGAGGCTGTTACAATTCTCAATACTGGATTACAAGTTACTCGTGCTAGTACTCAACAGGGTCCTCGTGTCGGGATGGAAAGTGCTGGGGATTTGTGAAGTTTATCTGCTCATTCCATAACAAAAAAAAATCTATGGGTGACACGGTGGCTCAGTGGTTAGCATTGCTGCCTCATAGCTCCAGGGTCCCAGGTTAGATTTCAGCCTTGGGTGACTGTCTGTGTGGAATTTGCACATTCTCCCTGTGTCTGCGTGGGTTTCCTCTGGGTGCTCTGGTTTCCTCCCACAGTCCAACGATGTGCAGGCCAGGTGAATTGGCCATGCTAAATTACCCATAGTGTTAGGTGCATCATTCAGAGGGAAATGGGTCCGGGTGGGTTACACTTCGAAGGGTCGATGTGGACTGGTTGGGCCGAAAGGCCTGTTTCCACACTGTAAGGAATCTAATCTAAACCTAACATTGAGGAAAATCACCTCAGACTTTACCATTTGTTTGTTAAGTAGAGGAATTACAGTGAATTTTATATAGTTTAATTAAACATTTGTAAAACAGAGTGTAAAGGTAGATCCGGATATACTAAACCAACAATATTGTTTTCAGAAAATGGTACTGGTTGAATTGAATCTTTGCTTCGGACTCATTTACCTCCACTTAATTTTAAGACTGCTGCATCTCCTTTGTCAGTATGGAATGCCATTTGTAGCTTTTTTCTATGTCAGTTTCCCTTTCTCGCTGAGAACTGAAGTGCCAGTTCAACATTATCTTACAAAACAAAAATCATGCAACAAAGGTTAAGGTACTGTTGTAGATATCTGTATGTTTGGATTAGTCATTATTTGTGCATATGAGGCAACTTGACAAGACTTTTATTAAGGTGGTAAAAACAATGACTGCAGATGCTGGAAACCAGATTCTGGATTAGTGGTGCTGGAAGGGCACAGCAGTTCAGGCAGCATCCAAGTAGCTTCGAAATCGACGTTTCGGGCAAAAGCCCTTCATCAGGAATCTTTTATTAATACTGTCGCAGTCATTTCACAGCTTAGGACATTATAAATGATCAGAACTGCTTGAAAAAAAAAACAAGTTGGGGATTTAAATTGAAAGACTAGAACCAGATAATTAGAATGGAGTTCAGAGTTGAAAACTGTGCACATTCTACATTATAGCACTGGATTTTGATTAAATGAATTTGCAGTTTATATTGAAGACTCCTAACAAAACTCGTTAGGAAAAAAACTTGTGATTTGGTCAGCTAAGTGAGATATGCATGTAATTGAACAATCCTGCTACAATTTCATACATACAACACTAAGCAGATTTGAATCATTTCTGTGACTTTGAAATCTGCTTGTTCGTTCTTATTATTCCACAGTGCGATGTCTAGTCACTTGTTCAGTTTCCATCTCTCATTGACTATGCTTATTACTCAATATTTTAAAACAATTTGTACTACCCTGAACTGCATTATCACAGTTAGTTAATTAATTAATTGGCAAGGCTTTATACCTTTCCACATTGTCAATGATCTGTGTCATTGTCTCATGGTTGCTTTAAAGCATAGCTGTATTGATTAATGTTCAATTGGCGACAGACGTTATGGCAATATGAGGAAACATATCGGTAGCATAGCAAGTGAGGAACCATGGTTTGGAGAAGCCAGGGTTGGACTGGGGTGTACAAAGTTAAAAATCACACAACACCAGGTTAGAGTCCAACAGGTTTAATTGGAAGTGAGGAACTGTTAAGGAAAAGTGAGACTTTGTGTTCCTCATGCAAAACATTGGCACTGAAACAAGAGGTTGAATAACCTTCTCTCCAGTCTCCACTTTTATATTTTACTTGATAAACTTGCCTAGGAGTAGGACAAATCTAATTGATGGGATTCTTTAAACTACTATTTCTGGACAGTAGAGGCTATACTTCTCTTAGATTTTGAAATTGGATGCATTAATGACATGTTTTAAAAAAAGGGAACAGAAGAAACAGCATAAAGAAGCTAAAGCTGAATAAGATACACAAGAGAGGCTAAAGCAACAAAGCTGTGGAGAGAACCTTAGCAATTCTCAGGATCCTAAGCTCAGGTCTGGCATGCCAACCCTGTTTGAGGAGGAAGGGAATGATACCAAGTTAGAGGGGAATGGGGATGTTACCCGTTGAGCCACCTATGACTCTGTTCCTGTCACTGTACCCGAGTCCCTGTGTAGCTGATTGGGTTAAGATGCGTTGTTTCCTACCCTGTTACCTTTGCACTGGAGTTCACCATCCCCATGTCACCCCCCCCCCCCCCCTCCCCAAAAGTATGCTCCCCATAAGACAGCTTCTGATCCCCAACGCAGATGAGGAAGATGGGCCACCAATTATCGAGGTCTATGTCCCCGGAAACCCCAGAAATGATCGTTATAATGAATCAGGCTCCGGATCGCTAAAGATAAACCTGCTCAATTCACCCAATATGTCCAGCGTACAATTCAAATGGACAATGCAACACCCTGGGATCTGTTTGCCCTCTCTTGTATGATCTTGTCACTAGAAGATGGTACTGAGTGGCAGGAACAAATGGGCGAGGGTGACAGAAAGGGATCGGTCCACACTTAGGATGACTTAAGCGACAGATTCACAAAGGACGCCTCGAGTGTTGCAGATATGGTGCTCCCATATAACATGGATTGGTCTGAGAACACCAGGACATAGATGAGGAGAGCCCTTATTTATTACTGGGATGGCCAGAACGACCCCAAGATGCCCTCTAAAGATCATTCAAAAACTGAGTTTGTTCAGCTGCCCCATAATCGCAACGCACTTTCAGCTAGAACTGATGAATTTTCTTTGGGAACAGAATACCACAGATCTGCCATTTGACCATGCAGAATTCACTTTTTATGTGGATGGCAGCTCCTTTATTTCACCTACAGGTCAGCGATGCTCTGGATATGTGATTGCGACGGATTCTGAAGTGGTTGAACATGCAGGCTTTGGACTCCACTGTCAGCGCAGAAGGCTGAATTGTTGGCTTTCACTTGGGCTTGCATCCTGGCGGAAGGGAGTCGGCCAATATTTATACGAACTCTCGCTATGCTTTCGGTGTTGCCCACGACCACGATGCCTTATGGGAGCACAGGGAATTTTTAACCTCCACAGGGCAACCCATTAGTAACATTGTTTTTATGTATAATCTTTTGCAGACCTCACAGTTACCATCCAGCCTTGCAGTGATCAAATGTTCAGCTCACAGTGGTCCACTGACAGAATCTCCAAGGGCAACGCGCAAGTAGATCCACCGCCAACCAGGCAGCCTTACACCCCACTTTCCTGGTTCGGTTGGGCTCACAGGAACACCTCATTACAGAAAGACAGGTGTGCCAGACCCAAGTGAGATACCTCTGGGACACCCGCAGCAACCAACGCAACCACCCCGTGGCTGAACACTTTAACTCCCCCTCCCACTCCGCCAAGGACATGCAGGTCCTTGGCCTCCTCCATCGCCAGACCATGGCAACACGACACCTGGAGGAAGAGCGACTCATCTTCCGCCTAGGAGCCCTCCAGCCACAGGGGATGAATGCGGATTTCTCCAGCTTCCTCATTTCCCCTCCCCCCACCTTCTCTCAGTCCCAGCCCTCTTGACCTGCAATCTTCTTCCCGACCTCTCTGCCCCCACCCCCTCTCGGGCCTATCACCGTCATCTTAACCTCCTTCCACCTATCGCATTCCCAACGCCCCTCCCCCAAGTCCCTCCCCACTACCTTTTATCTTTGCTTGCTTGGCACACCCTCCTCATTCCTGAAGAAGGGCTTATGCCCGAAATGTCGATTCTCCTGCTCCTTGGATGCTGCCTGACCTGCTGCGCTTTTCCAGCAACACATTTTTAAGCTAGGTGAGATACGTCCTTTACAGGGGGACACCCCTGCAGAGGAACACAGACTGTGGGTCACAGATGGGGTGCACCCTTGATATTCACACTAAACTGTGGGACAGGTCTGTGTTCCTTCTTTGCTTTTACCAATCTTGGTGGATTATGTACATAACTGCACACACCTAGGCAAGGAGAGAATGGTTAGCACTTTGCTACAAACCTGGTAGCACCCTGATTCCCAAAACAATGGCTGAGAAACAAGCCAAAGCATGCGTCATCTGTAAAACAACAAATGCTGGAAAAAGGATGCCTTGCAGTTCTGGGACTACCCCCTTGCCTGGTGGGCCTTTCAGTTGTCTACAACTAGAATTCATCGAGTTACCCATGGTACAATGTTATAAGTATTGTTTGGTAATAGTAGATGTCTTCAGTGGATGCAAGTGAGGCAATCACGACAAGAGACAACATGGCTGCAACAGTGGTAAAAATATTGCTGAGGGAAATAATTCCCTGCTATGGACTCCCAGAGACAATAAGCTCAGACAATGGGCCACACTTCATGGCTAAAATTAACCAGGGGATCTGCAGGGAACTCGCAATAAAACAACAATTCCACTGCACTTACCACCCAAAAGCGCTTGGAGTGGTGGAATGAACAAATGGTACCCTAAAAGAAAAATAAGCTGGCAAAGCTAAAACAGGAAACAGGCCTAAGTTGGTTAAAGGTCCTACCCTTGGCCCTGTTCCACATGAGGGTTACCCCTTCAAGCAAAACCGGTCTGTTTCCTGCTGAGGTGGGAAGCCCATGAAGACCTGGGATAGTCTGACCTACCCACCCCTCACCTCCATGAGAGACTTGATATAAACACCCTGGGAGAGGAGGTGGGGGTGTACCTACAGAGGCTAACCAAAACTCTCCAAAATTTGCATTCGCAGGTATACCCAGCTTACAGAGAAAGCGAAGATCTGTCTAAAGGAGAGCACCACACTGCCAAGCCAGGAGACTTCGTCCTGATAAAGGACTGGGAACAAAAGAAGCTGGGACCACGATGGAAAGGACCGGACCAGGTGCTGCTAACCACTTCCACGGCTGTGAAAGTACAAGGCCAGCCCCGGGGGATACATGGAACTGACTGCGAAAGAGTCAGTGTGGAAGCTGACACCAATCAAGGACAAAGATGGTTTCCTTACTTGTGACCGTGGTGACTTAGGGAGAGGGGCCCTTGGGAATAGGGATTCCAAATTGACACCCCTCAGCATAATACCTTTTTGCACCTAGCCTATCAGAGAGCCCGTGTAACGGGGAGAGAACCCACTGCTGGGTACATGCATACATACCATCCCACTCGGTGGGAGGAATCCCTTTGTGGCCCATGCCTTTTCGCTGGCATGAACTGGCCGAATGGCTACTGTATCAGCCTTTCCAGTGATCTTGCTGACATCAGTGATGGACGAGAGTGGCAGTTGGCAGGGGACAACCTGACCTCATTCAGGAGATGGTATCACCCCAACTACAATCAATCACATAGACTCCCCTCCCTTGTAGTTCTCAACTATACCATCAACTATATCATTTGTTTCAGGCGTGAAGAGAAGCCCACCAAAGGCACTTGTGTGGGAATGAGTGAATGCTGCTCCACTATCCCCTGGGTCAAACCTATTCAGAATTTAACAGAATATGGGTACTTTATCTTTGATTGGTCCACCATCCCCAACAGAACCTCAGGCCACTTTTAAAATAATCCTGCTCCCAGGCTGTGGGAGTGGGGGGGGGAGGGAGGGAAGGGGGTTGTGGGGGGTGCTGTTTCCACTCTGACAGCTTACAATGGCACATATTTCATTTGCAGGTTAAAAGCCTACCCTGGCATCCCTCAGATTGGGAGGGGTCCTACAATATGGGGTATGTTGTACCTTGCATTTGAGTTTCAGGCAACCTGCCCTCATCCCTAAGATCCCAACGTCCCTCGCCAGATTCCTCACCTGGGTGGGAGTGTTCTCTCCCCCAACAGGAATCTATTTACACTCCCAAGAACTTATCCAGAATGTATGGGAAAGGGTAACCAATGAGACCGCTAGTACTTTAACTAAAATTAACACAGAACTAGTTGCAGTTAGAACTGAGGCCCTCCAGAATCGTTTGGCAATTCCTGCAAGCCAAGAAGGGTGGTACCTGTTCTATTGTTGGGCAGAGTGTTGCAGCTACATCCCTGTCGAGTCCACTAACATCACCGACCTCTCTAAACACATCACACGGGAAATTCAGACTCTCCAAACTATCAACAAGGGGTTTAGCAATGACTTGAGAGGGTGGTAACTAGAGGGCATCCTTGGAGGATTAGGAGGCCTGCTGGCACATATCGGAGTTACAATACTAATTAATATCTAGTGCTCCAGTACATATGGCCACTGTTGTCTGAATGTTTTCACATTGGCTCAGAGGGGACCTGGTTGATCATCAAATGATCAAAAGGAGGGAATGAAGAAGTTAAAATGTCACAGAAGGGTCAGTTCCATGCTTTGCTTCTCTTTCAGAACATATTGGGGACTCAAGGGTTAAACATTCCAATGCCAAAAGGCTCACTGAAAGTCTGTACTCTTACAATACAGATAGAACATCTCAGTAGGGGGGATGCTGACTGTATCTTAGAAATAGAGCCTAGTGGAGCCACACATTTGGATTCCCCCTGTAGCCCCAGACAGAGGTATTTGCCCTTTCCAGACAAGACTGATAGCCTTGGCCACAACCCTGTTAAGCTGCTTCCCGCTCCCATTATCTTACTTCTCCTCCATGTTAGCATAGGTATGTGAATCCCCCATTTACAGCCGGCAAAACCCTACTGCCTTAATCTCTTCCCATCAACACATAATCATGAAGAATACAATAATCAGTTTGTGTAATCCATTCACACATTATTAGAGGACACCCACATTCATTGGTCTTTGTAAATTCGTAATTACTACTTTAAACTATCTGATGACAATTGCCCATGTGACTGATAAACCTTTTGTTTAATTCCTATAAAATATACTAATGTAGGGGAGAGATTTTTGAATAAGTATCACCACAAATAGACACACGGCTACTTTGGAGACACTTTGAATCTTTCGCCGGCTGTCCGATAATAAAACTGTTGAACAGAAAGTTTGTGTCGTCTGGATTTGTGGTACAAAACAGACATCAACAGTAGCACCTTCCAAACTACAACCTCTACAATACTGATTATGAGACATAGAACATCATCCCTTTTCAAAGATAAAAAATGATCCCAACAGCTCATCATGACCTGGCGATTGTATACCCATGTGGAAAGGAATCATTCTTCTCTGTTGTACTTGTTTAGCAACTTACTTATCTTGTGGCTGGTTGTGCAGTGATGTTGAGTGACAGCAATCATCGTTGTCTGAGTTTTCTCCCCTTCTCGCTTTGTGCGTAATTGATGTGTTCTATTTTGCTCTCAGTTAGCTTCTGTTCCTTTGCAATGTAGTATCAGTGACTCTTCTGATCTGGGCTTGTTTGTTATTCTAGAAACTTTTGCTGGTATCCAAATATTAATATTTAGCTTTCTAATTCACAACTTTTGCCCACTGAATTGCGTATTTTTCCATTCTCTTTCGTCTTTGAATAAGCATGTCCTGTTTCTCAAAATAGTTTGACAATTTGTTGTTGGACAAGATCATTCACACTTGCCTTCCAAATATAAATTGGACTATGGATCATAATCCCTCTTCATTTGATATTTTGTGGATGCAGCAATGCAATATGAAAGTCATATTTTATTGTTTGATGCTTAATGATCATTGGTTTAATAATTAGTACCATACATTCTGTTCAACTGTTTGACATGGATAGTGGTATGGGAGTGTGAAATTGGTCACTCCCTACTTAATAGATAAGTCTTTAAACAATTTGCCAGTAATTTTCCATTCTGGAATAATTAATAATCTATTAACAATTTATATCGTTCAAGACCATTCTGTTGCTAAGTCAACAAACAATGGAGAATAATCCATCACAATTTGCTAATTTCCATTTGCACTGCGAATAGTTTTGTTCCTATTTTGATCCAAGGTTGAATGAAATATCTTGTAGAGTTAAAGGCTCCCTCCACTGCTGGGATTGATATGTTTAGTATGTCTCACATGCATTCACGAAAAGATCTTGGCTCACACCGGGCCAATACACAGATTAATGTGCTAGTTATCGAATGCTCAAAGGCTCCTGGTGAAATATGCAAGTGAAATCTTGACACAATGCTTTTGGAATTTGGATTTGTTTGTCCTTGAAAGATATACCAGGCCCATCTTTGTGTGGTGAAAATGAACAAATCTTCCCAGGTACTTTTCTAATACCGTCAGTTCTTCTCTGGATAATGATCTTTCGCTTATCTTACAGCTGCTCATCTTTGGCAGCCACTGATTACATCTGTTCACAATGACTCCAGGGAAAGAGTAAGAGATCTATCTTAAGAACATCTTCAATCTTGTAGTCAAGAGCCTCAATGTGTAGATCAAACGAAATACCTTGCTGTTTGTGTGGTTTGGGTAATCTGCGCAGTGTACCAGATGAAATCATCCTCATACCTGGTTTAAATCTCACTTCAAAGTCATACTGTTGAACCTTAACAAGGAATTACTGTAAATTGTTTGAAATTCCTGCTAATGGTTTACAGTGAATAATTTGGGGGTCAGTTAGCTCAGTTGGCTGGTTGTCTGGTTTACTATACAGAATGATACCAACAGCACAGGTTCAGTTTCCATGTTGGCTGAGGTTACGATGAAGGTCCCACCTTCCCAACCTCTCCCCTCACCTAATGTTGGTGAATTTCAGGTTAAACTGCCACCAGTCATCTCTCTCAATGAGAGTGCAGTCCTCTGGGGACGAGGATGACTTTACTTTCTTACAACAAATTATTTCTAGTGACCAATGATTGTTCTTGCCTTGCCCAAAATGTATATGTGAAACCAAATACTGCCAAATACCAGATTATCATTATATCATAAATACCAGAATATCGCACATTTTATATTAATATGGTCAACACACGCAGAACACAGAATGTTCAAATCAACAGCAAACCCTTTTCATGTTGCTGAAGTCGCATGCACAGACCTTTTGTGATATATCCACTTTGAGAATCATGTCTTTCTTGTACTTGTGTATTACAGTGGGCAAGATTTTCTGACAGGATCTACTTTACAAGGCGATTACCTTGCCACTGTGCTGTGCTGTAATCGTATGATCTATATGTGTAATTTTAATGTTATTTGTTGTGAGTTTGTGGTTCTGGTCTTTAAATTAAACATTGTTGGGTTTTATATATGTCTGAAGTTGTAAGCATTTCTGTAGCTATTGTGATTTCTTTTAAAACAGTTTTGTAGCCTGGCTTCAGAGTTGAATGATTTTTGTGCATTTCTAAAGGACTTTGTTTATTTAGATTGTTTTGCCACCCGGGATGATAAATAATGAAGCCTTAAAATTTGTAAGAGAATCTTGGAACTTTTTTATAAGCTGAAGGGAAACATCATAGCTGAGAGTAAGACATATTAGTCTCACTTTTGAGTTTAACGGGCAGAGTTCTGTGAAGTCCTTGGAATATAATGGCTGTTGAAAAGTGCTCCTGAAAAGGGAATTATTTGCAGCAAATTAGTTTCCCTTAGACCAAAGAGTTGGTGTTAATCCTAGTGAAGAAGTGTTAAGTTACTTAATGCTGAGTATTTTTAAACAGATGTATGAAAACTGAAGCACATGAAGTATCACATGCTGCAGGAAGTCTGGTTCCAAAGACCAAGTCAGACCTCAGAATAAAACACAGGTGACCAACAAAATGGTACAATGGCACATCAACAGTAAGGAAAGTCTTAAGAAAATGCATGAATGGAAACAGATCAGTGAGGGTCAGAGTCATTCAAGTGAGTGCAGATTCACAAGATGATCAAGCTTTCCTCATTGTTTGCCTCATACACTATGTTGACAATCAGGACAATCAGAATCTTTACAACCAACAACTTCAAACTTTCTGTAAAGGCAGGCTGACATAACCTAAAAATTAAAATTGACTGAAGAACTGGAGGCAATATTTTTAGCACTGCACATCCTGAAGTACATGTTCCTCAGCAAATAGCACAACATTGTATATCCTACAAGAGACCATCATGTATAACAGATTTCCAATTTCATGCATTGCCCAAATCATACTGTAATGTCATTACACACGTTTATCTTGGATCCCCAAAGTCTTCTACTTGGTAGAACTTATAGGCTACTTGAGTAGCTGCAACTCTTTGAAGGTATCACAGGATGTCCAGCCATCATGGATGGTTCCATCTTAAGAATGATGGACAGTATCTTTAAACCATGTCTTGTGATAATACAATTCACAGTGATCAGCACATGTTTTGAGATATACTGCTAATTATATGTCAAGTTAGGGATAGAGCATACTTAGCAACCAGCACACTATTATAAAACTAGGATGTGGATAATATCACATTTAATGATTCAATACATGATTACTACAGCTGGCTGTTTTTTTTTTATAGAAATTACATTCTCAGGCATAACAGTGTTTCAGCTAATATTAAGCTATAAGCTTAGAAAGAGCATCATGTTTCCTGCAGCATGTTATGCTTCAAGTGATCACAGTTAAAAGGTAGTCCTTGATCTTTATACCATCAGATCACATGCAGTGATAATACCATCAGCATGTTTCTTCAAGACATACAGACATACTAAGTATCACTACAACATTCCAAGCTCTACATCCTCACTAGTGTTTGATCAGTATCTTGGAATTTAAGACAAATTGGGTATTCCTACAAGACAAGAACTGCACCAGATCAAGAGGACAGCTCACTATCACCTTCGTGAAGGCATTCAGGGATGTGCAGTAAATGCCCACATCTCGTGAACAAATAAAAGAAAGATGCCAACAAATCTATTCAATATTTCCAGCAGGTTTTTCTTTTAATTTACTTCAACACATCCAACACCTGCAATATGAAAACTGTGGAACTATCATGCTCATCCAGGCCACATTAAAATAACTAAAGTTTCTGCCTTAGTTGATTCCCTTCTATAATTTTGAATCCCCAAATTATCTCCCAACTCTTAGCTCGTATCTTAGAAAGAATGAGAGAGAAATAGAAAGCCAGAGAAGTTAACAATGGAGGTAGAGATGCAGCTCTAGGTGATCATATTAACTTTATTGCTAAGGATATCTGATAGGAGAAATCTCATACCTCAAAGAATTCTAATGTGGTGTCTTTCTTTTTTGATAAATAAATCTTTTTCAACATGCTGAACATGAAACAAAATCTTTCAGAGGCAAATAAGCTAATAACAGTTGTAGGTATTTTCTAATCACCCTGTTCAGAAATGTTATTACACATGTCAGGAGCAGTTGAAGCCTGAATCTGGATCTCCTGTCTCTGAGGTAGGAATACTACCACTGTACCACAAAGTCCCAAATCTTTTAGTTCACAATATTGACAAACTCACAGCATATGAGCAATGACTTTGATATGTATGTAAATATTATACATTTTCATGTCATTATTGATTTGATGTCCTTTTCCTTTTGACAACACATTATGATTTTCTATTTCTTTATTTCTTTGCATTGTTAAATAATTTTTTAAATGAAATACTGACAATCATTTTGTGAATCTGATGGCCTTGTAAATTATGCACTCGTGTCAGATTTTCTGAGACACATTTTGTGGAGTGTACTCTAGACAAAGTAAATGTACACAAAACAAAACAAATTGTTGCATCTGTGGGGGCAGTTTTGGTCAATGATCTATATTGCACAAAGTGCCTTACAATAGATTTTTCCAATATTAGCAGATCAGAAAACACTGAAGTGCTCCCTTGCAAGGTGCTAGATTGTAACCTTTTCTTTTATTTTGAACATCCACAATTTTGAAAAAATAACACCACATTAATTATTTTTGTCTGTAGTTCAATTTTGTCTCCATAATATGGAGAGTACATAAAGGCAATTTAATAGTTTTCACCTAAAAAAATTGAAAACACAAAACAATAACAATCAAGAATCAATTTTCAGTTGTACCACTAGGAGGATCAGAGATAAAGTGTTGCACTTTAGGCAAGAAATAATGAGGTTTAAATTTGATAACCCCAGAAAGGGAATGTGACACACAATTATGCCATGTCTGTCTATTTCAATACAAACAGCATGCCAGCCTCACACTGTTTGCTCATTTCAGCATCCAGCCAGTGCTAATGGCATTATTGAGTGGCTAGATGCATTAATAGGGGCCAAAACCAAACGTGCTGAGTGCTAGTGAGCCTGTATAATTGAAGGAGATGGCTGGAGCAGGCATTGGGAGTTGTGAAGGAAATGAACCAGGAAAAAAATTTGAAGTCCAAAGATTTCTGGTAGCCTTGTCTGGAGGAAGTGGAAAGGAAATGTCGTGTGCCTTTGGAGGCAAAGATGTTGTCTTGACATATGTTCAGAAGTCAGAAGTAGGAGCATACAGACATGGAGGTCAATGTCAACTTTTAAGATCCAAGATTCCAGTTGCATTATTACAAAAAGTTCAATAGATGTACAGAAATCAAAATCCTAGCAATGCACAGTCTCTTCAGACATTGATTAATTCACCACACCCCCATCACTCACCAACCAACTCGTACACTTTACCTTGACCATACACACTTAGAATTGTTGAAAACATAATAATGATATGTCACAGCTTGGCATCGTTCAACTAAGACATGCACATCACCCAAACAGATTGTATGATGTTCCCTGATACAGTTCACTTGTAGGATAAAATAGTCGCACAAATGGGACCTAACTGAAGGGGTAAGCTCACCTGCACACCAATGGAGGAACAATGCTAGTCAATGTAAGGGCAACAATTAGCCAGCAGTGGGACTGAAACCATTGAAGGTAATGGCCTCATAACTCATTCCTAATCCTTCTAATATTCCACCTGATTCTTATCCCACATTTCTTCAGTTTACAAGCCATGGATAGTATAAGTGTGTGTGCTCTTACTTCCTGTACCATGAACTTCTACTTGAACCTTACTCATTTTCAAGCAGTGAAGCCTAAGAGTAAAGGAACAGCACAAAGGCAGTGATGATGACGACAGGCAGCCAATCAGATTTTCACAGCCATAGGCTCAGATACTGACTCAAAGTGAAACTTAGAAAATAGCATAGAATTGAATTCTGCATGTGGTGAAACATTGGGCATAAGCAATCTTCAACTATGCGAGGGGGCATGGATAGCATAAATGGAAATTTGACAATTTATACGACATGTTTTCTTCTGCAGATGAGGATTTTAATGAGGAAATCAATAACGCAGCAAATGTAAAATTAGACCATGAAATGTTTGGTGCATGGAGAACCTGGCAGGAGGCCACATGTCTATGTCACAGAGCAGGAAGAAGTCAAGTACTAATTCGGCACTGGCCTTTGTACAGAACTTGGATCTGAACCTTTTCAGTATGGAATTGAAGACTAAGCCCAGTATGTGGAAAGATTGTGTTACTTTTTCCAGGCAAGTGGAAAAGATATTGGAGCAGATTAAAGGCAACAAATAATTCAACTGACAGTTTGTGCAACTGCGGCTTTTTTGGTTATTAGGAGCGGAACTTTCCCTGAGGCACCAGATACTCAAACATTTGTTGGATTTAGTTAAGGAATATTGTGCCCTAGGTGTCCTCTAATTCTGAGATGCTATTAGTTTTACTCAGCAATTTGAGAAACAGGGAAATCCATTTTGGAACTTTTAACAAGGTTAATATAAGTGACAGACACATGTGAGTTCGGTTAAATCCTTAATGAGATGCTGAGACACCATTTGCTATATGGGGATGAATGATGTAACCATGAAAAATCATATACCAACTGAAGCCTAATTGAACTTCAAACAGGTACTACATTTGGTTTTATCATTTGAAAATGTGGCAAGAAGAGCAAATGAGTTCCAGGGCATTCCAATAGAAGTGGACACCCTCACCAGTCTGACTGAGCTTAGGGAACACCACTTGATTGAAAGCAATTGCATAGCCTCACTGAGGACAGAGGGACTCGAGATCAGACCACAGTGAATCCTCAAATAAGCCAAACCACAGCTAGACAGTTAAATTTTTTTTCAGGATCTGGGCAGGCAAGCCATTGCAGTTGCTGCCAGTATGCATACTTGGGACAACAAAAGAATTCTACTAGTCTTAAATTAAGTAAGAGAACTCATAGGCCAATACCCAGGAGAGTACACACCCTGGAAAGCCCTACACCTGGTTTGGAACAGTTAAATTGCTCAGCAACATACAAATCAGAACCAATCATAATAAATGTCTGGTTAAATGGTCACCTGGTTTGAATGGAGATCAATATTGGTGGGGCCATTTCAGTGATCACAGAACCAATTTTTAACAAAATTTGCTCTGGATTCCAACTCTTAAATTTGCATGACCTCAGCTAGCCTGAGAATCTCTATTGGGGAACTGTTACAGATTAAGAGTACAAATTCGGTTCCGGTCTCTTATGAGAAGAAGCTACTTCAGTTACCACTGACTGTATAAAAGGCTCAAGCCCAAGCTTGATGGAGTGAAATTGGTTAAGAAAGATCCACCCAAATTAGCTCGACATTTTTCAATTAGAAAATGGCTGCCCCCAAGTGAAATCCTAATTAAAGACCCGGAAGGTTTTCAGGAAGGTCTTGAAATTATCAAAGGAGCCAAAGCCACCTTGCATGTTGAACAGAAAGCAATTCCATGTGTCTGCAATGCCCACTCAGTGCCATTTGCCAAAGTAGAGGCAGAAATTAGAAGGCTGGAAGCAAAGGAAACATCAAACCAGTCCAGTTTACAAAATGGGAAGCACTGGTCATTCCAATTGTGAAGTCTGATGAGTCAGTTTGCATTTGTGGGGATTTTAAACAAATGATAAATCACTTTTCACAGCTGAATAAATACCCAATCCCTTACTTGAAGCATTTATACGCAAAGCTGGCAGGAGTGGAGGGGAGTCTTTCAATATATTGGACATGAGCCGTGCACACTTGCAATTGTAGTTAGATGAGGATTACCAGAAGTACACTATAATTAATACCCATAAGGGTTTGCACCAATATACAAAATTGTCTTTTGGGATATCATCAGCCTGTGAGACTTTTCAGTGGACAATGGAGAACATTTTGCAATGTCCACCCCAGGTTGCCATTTATCTAGATGATGTGCGAATAACAGGGAGGACCAATAAGCAGCACTTAGAGAACTTGGATGTAGTCTTTAGATGATACTCCCAGGCAGGCATAGATGTTAAAAAGGAAAGTTGTGTATTCCAGACACCTCAAGTGACCTACTTTGGCTACAGGGTTGACAAGACTGGGTTACACAAAGATGCCCCAGCTCTGAATCTCTACTGGAGCTTAGGTCTTTCCTTGGGCTGATGAGCTATTATAGTAAGTTCATACATAACATGGGCTCCATCCTTGCCACTTTGCATCAACTCTTAAATAAGGGTCACCCTTGAAAGCGGTTGCATGGCCACGCCAGGGAAGTGAAACAATAGCTATCATCCTCTAAGGTGTTGGCTTTCTATAAGCCCAAGTGAAATTGGGTATTGACGTGCGATACCTCGCTGTCCAGCATCGGGGTAGTATTAGCCTATAGTGCCCCAATGAAGTGAAATGCTCAATAGCATATGCATACAGGACTTGAGGGAATGCAGACAATAATTACGCCCAGAGAGAGAATGAAGGTTTGGTGGACATATTTGGAATTAGAAAGTTCTACTAATACCTTTATAGACATAAATTTGTAATATTAATGAACAAGAAATCCCTGCAATGACTACCTAATGAGGACAAGGCAGTGCCATCCATAGCCTCAGGCCAAATTCAGTGATGGGCTCTAATACTAAGTGCGTATAATTACAGGTTGGAAAACTGCCCAGGAGGCCAAGTAACAAACATTGAGGCACCTCCTGCTGGCAGATACACTGCTAGTATTATCACCACTGGAAGGTCTGTCATGGTTTTAAATTTTCTGGACACACTTCCAGTCACAGTTGACAATATCAGACTTCAAATGCAGAAAGGTTAGGTTCTGGCAAAAACTGAAACAACTGGTGGACATCAAAAGGCCATCACAACCAGAATTAAAACCTTTCTGGACCAGGAACAACCAGATCACAGTAAAGGACAGCATGTTATTATGGGAAGCAAGATTGATTGTCCTGAGCAAAGGTCGCCACCAAGGTCATCCGAGGGTTTCCAAAATGAAGATGTTGGTGAGAAGTTATGTCTGGTGGCCAGGATTGGATGCAGTCATAGCTGCATTGGTGTGCCAGTGCCCAGAGTGCCAACATGGGGAAAACTTACCACCAGCAGAGTTTCTCACATTCATGGGAATGGCTGGGTAAACCTTGGACTTGGTTACACACCCATTGTCTGGGTCCTCTCAGGGCTCAATTTTCTTAGTCATCGTGGATGCCCACTTAAGGTGGCTGGATGTGTATAGAGTTCATTCGTTAAACGCAGGAATGACAATAGAAAAACTGTGTCACCGTTTTACAAATACACAGGTTCCTGGAAGTGCTGGTCACAGATAATGGACCATCATTTACCAACAGGGAAATTAAGTCTTTCCTACAGTCAAATAGTATTCATCACATAAGGGCTGCTCCACACCATCCATCATCCAACAGCCTTGGAGAAAGAGCAGTCCAAACTTTGAAGCCTACAGCTTCACCTGATACCAAACAGTCCCGGTTCCTATTTGATTATCGGATCACCCCTCGTACAACTACAGAGATAGCTCCAGCAGAGTTGCTAATGGAGAGAAGAATCTACACCAGGTTAAATCTGGTCCATTCATCTGGTCCAATCAGGAACTCCGGACTCAAAGATGTAAACAGGAGTGTCAGACATCCTGTTTACTCTGGGAGCTGGATCTGAGGCAGTTGGATCAGTGACAAGGACTCCAAATGTAAATAAAGGGTGACTGGGGGTAACGTCTGGGGTCGTTTCACAAAGCAGATTGTGAAAAATGAATTCAATTCAAAATCTGAAATTAGAAAGTAGGATTGAGGGCAGCACTCTCCCGCACTTAAGGACAATCAGTGGTTTGTACCACAACATTAAGTATCATTGAGTTCCCTCGTGGTGTTGTCCATTGACAGTTATCATGGTCTGCTTACTCTATATACTTGCAGCAGTCAGTTTTCACTGCACACCAACCACAGTACATTCACCAACCACAATACATCCACTTATCACAATACGTGCAATGAGATTTCACCCAGAATTCTGCATGCATACCACAGGTATTGTCATGAATCTTATAAGGGCTTTCATATTGCCCATAAAAGTGAGCACTTGACAACCCAATTTCTCATCTGACAAGTCTTCACTTTAAAACCAGTTTTTAATCACAAACTGAACTGCTGATTTTTGATTTTGAAATCCTAACCGTAGTATCATGAACTTTTCACAAATCATAACACGGGGGCAGAATGAGATTTCTAATCTAATTATCTGTCTTTACTGAGACCTGCCTTAATGGATGGCCTGGCAATGAAGCAGCGGTAGTTTGGCCCCATTAAAATAGGGGGGACATGCATTGAACATTTTTTTAACTTATTCATGGGTTGGGGGTATCATTAGCTAGGTCAGCACTTATTGCCTGGAGGGAAATTAAGAGTCAACCACAAATGCTGTGGATCTGGAATCACATGTAAGGATGGCAGGTTTCCTTCCCTAAAGGACATTAGTCAAACAGAGGGCTTTTGCTCACAATTGGCAATGGTTTCATGGTTATCATTAGACTCTTTAATTCCAGACTATCATTGAATTCAAAATCCACCATCTGCTGTGGTGGGATTCACACCCAGGGCCCCAGAACATTACCTGGGTCTGTGGACTAATCATCTAGCAATTATATCATTGTCTACTCTTTCCTCTTTACCAGGAAAATACAAGCCCCCCCCTCCACCCCCACCCCTTGAGATATGGTTCATGACAGTGAAATGTAATATGTTGGCAGCCTGTTAAGCATCAAACAGCAGGTGTGTACCTTCTCTGAAACTTGAAATATCAGGATCATGTGCATGTATCTGTAAAGGCTACCAAAATGTAACCCTGAAGGTGAGGGAACCTCAATGTAGGTTTTGAGCATTTGTTGCTCACTTCACTTTCTAAATTCTTTTGTGGAATGTGGATATCACTAGCAAGGTCAAATTACCTTTGAACTGAATGCTTGCTAGCTATTTCAGAGGACAATTAAGTGTGAACCAGATTGACAATAGAACCATGGGAAACTCCCAGTAAAGACATAGGGCATTCAGCCTGTCATGTCTGCACTAGTTGAATAACTATAGGCTCATTCCAGTCCCACTTTCCAGCACATGGTCCATAGTCTTTCAGAGTGCAACATGTCTGGTGCATCCAAATACCTTTTGAAGAGTTTCTGCCCAAACCATTAAAATGGGGAGCAACATTCAGACACCACCATTTTCTGGGTGAAAATGTTTTTCAACATGTCCCTTCTAATCCTCCTAACAGTCTGAGCCCCCAGGTCATTGACCTCTCTGCTGGGAGAAACAGGTTTTCCCTGTCTAATCAATTCATGTTCCTCCTTATTTTGGACACCTGAATTACATAACTCTTCAAGCTGCACTGTTGTAAGGAAAACAATGTTAGCACACTCAATTATTCCTCCGAAGTCCCAATTCTCTAGCCCTGAGAACATTTTTTCTCAATCCCCTCTGTATTCTCTCTAGAGAAATTGTGTCCTTCCTGCAAAAGTAATGACCAGAATTGTATACAAATTCCAGTTGTCACTTAACCAGTGTTTCATATTTAGGTTCCAGCATTTTATTCCTGGTTTTGAATCGAATGTCTCTCGTAGTGAAGGAAAGCATGCTATATGCATTCTTTACCATCTTATTGACCTGTTCTTCTGACTTCAGAAGCCTGTGGAAACACAATGGAATGTCTCTCACTTCCTCTACCTCTCTCTACACCTTCTCATATATTATGGACTTCCTTGCTTCGTTTGTCCTCTCTAAATGCAAACCTCACATTTCTCCAGAATGAATTCCATATGCCAAGTTTCCATCCACTCAACCAAATTGTTGATACTAGCCTGTCATCACAGAATCACTGAAGTGTTATGGCACTTTTAGTTCATCATGCCTGTGCCACCTCTTCAACTTTGTCCCACATCATTGCATAATGCTTCAACTTACATAATCATCAAAAAGCTTTATGAATACTTCAATTAAACTAGCCTGTACCATACTTTCAACAGTGTGTTCTAGACCCAAACCTCTTGTTGTTTCAAAAGTATTGGTCTTAGCTCACATTTGCTTTTTTTTTTGCAAATCACTATGAATCTGGCCCCTCTTTTACTTGATTAATTTATGAGTGGGACATATTTCTCCTGATTGACTCCTTCCAGATGTGTCATAATTTTGTGGCTTTTTCAGATGAAGATCATGCCTAACAAACTTGATAGAAATGTTTGAGGAAGTGTCCAGGTATATAGATGAGGGTTGTGCAGTTATGGATTTCAGCAAAGCCTCTGACAAGGTCCCATATAAGAGATTAATAAAGAAGATAACAACACATCAGATCCAGGGAAACTTGGGGATTTTATTTTTAATTGAGAGTAGTTTTGAATTTAAAAGTGGGAATGAAATGTTGGAACTTTCTTTGAGATATTGACTAGGTCACAAGTTATCAAAAGTTAAGTCAGAGTAACTTGGGGAGATACCCCATAGATCTCTGAAGGTGGCAGGATAAGTAAATTATGAAGGCTTGCAATATGCTTGCCTTTATCAGCCAAGGCATACATTATAAGAGCAGGAGGTTATGGTGGAGCCATACAAAACTTTGGTTAGGCCAAAGCTGAAGAACTTTGTGCAGTTCTGGCCACCACAATATAAGAAGGATGTGACTGCAATGGAGAGGGTTTGGAGGAGATCCACCAAGATACTGCCCAAGATGCAGCATATTAGATATAAGAAGCTGAATAAGCACGGGTTATGCTCTTTAGATCAGAGAAGGCTGAGAGGTGTTTAAGGGTATGAGCGGAATGGACAGGATGGATAGAAAGTGGTTGTTTCCCTTACTTGAAGAGCCAATAACAAAGAGGTATGCTTTTAAGATGAAGGGCAGAAGGTTTAGGAGGGATTTGAGGAAAAATATTTTCATCCAGAGGGTGTTAGGAATCTAAAATGCACTGGCTGGGGCATGGGCAAGGGAAAGTTGTAGTTGAGGCGGGAAACCTCACAATCTTTAAACAAGTACATGGACAAGAACTTGAAATGTCATAACATTGAAGTCTATGACTCAAATGTTGGAAAGTGGGATCAGTGTAGATTGTCAGTGCAGACTTGATGGGCCTAACGGCCCCCTTTGTACTGCATGACTCTAAGATTCTACAATTCTGAAAAATTCAATTCACTCCACCTACTCTTCACTCTATAACTGAAGTCCCTCAACTTTGGAATCATTCCTGCAAATCTCTTCTGCACTCTGTCAAATGTGTTCATATCCTTCTTACAGTGTGATAGCCAGAACTGTACACAGTACTCCTGCTGAAGTTTCACAAGTGTCTTTTACAAGCTCAACATATGCTCTTTGCTCTTTTATTCAATGTCCGAAGTAAGGAAGTCCAGGATACGGAATGCTTTATGAACTTACCATCTGTCCTGTCAGTTTCAATGATCTGTACACATAATCATCCAGGTCCCTCTGCTTCTTCGCCCCTTTAGACTTGTACCCCTTCTTTTATACTGTCTCCATGTTTTTCCTCTCACTTCCCTGCATCGAATTTCATCCTTCCATCCATATATCCATCCATCCATTCCACAAACATGTCTACATCCTATGAATTTCTATACCCACCTCTTCAAACTTTACAATGGGTCCAAGATTCATATGATCTGCAAACTCTGCACACCAAGAACTAGACTATTAATATATTTTTAGGAACGGCAAGGAACCCAATACAACCTATGGGAATTTTCTTTTGTCCAAAATAATTTATTGATCATTGCTCTCTGTATCTTATTCAAAAAGTTTTGTATCCATGTTGCTCCTGTCCTTTTTAGTCCACAAGCTGTAACTTTCCTCAAAAGTCTGGCACACTATTGAACATTATTTGGATGTCCATTTTAACCACTTCAACAGTATTACACTCATTAATCCTTTCTGTTACACCATCAAAACACTCCAAGAATTTAGTTAGATATGAATTTCCTTTAAAAATCCACGGTGGCTCATTCTAATCAAACTATGTTTTTCAATGTGACTGGTAATTCTATTCTGAATACTTGTTTCTAGAAGCTGCCCCATCACTGGAGTTATGCTGACTGACCTCTATATTACTGCAGTTAGACTGGACAACAAACAGAAGTGACTCAACACTGGAACACTGCAGGAAAGCAAGTGTGATCACCACTACATCACCATCCCCCAGCATATGCAATGTCATGTAACTAGCCTGAGCTTTCCAATACAAAGACCATTTGTACTCATGCTGTTGAGTTACCTGTCAATTTTCAAAAAGGCATTGCCTCAGCTTTAGCTGAAATATAAGATCAGAAGAATTACTTAAAGTAAATGCCTGATGTGAAGCAACCACATTCAGTTGTCTCATTTTTGCCAGCTTTGAGAGTCCTTATAAAGTGGACAAAATTGAAGTGGCCAACCAGAAACAGTGCTCTAGGCTACCCTATCTTTCTGTGTAAGCATTGAAAAATTGGGGAGAATTTCTATTTAAAAGCAATGATTTTCCAAAAACAATTAAAGAAATGAAACTTATTGCATTGTAAAAGGTGTATATTTCACTTAGCAATTGCTCACAATAAAAGCATTTCCCACAAGATTAAAATGAAATAAAGTAAATGTATACTTTGCAGTATTTTAACAGGGGAATACACCATGCTACCCAAGAACAGAGTGGGAGCAAAGGTCCAGGGGAGATCTGATGCAGTTTCAACCAGCCTTTTGTATCATTTAGAAAAGAAACATTTTTATCGTACAGGAAAGAATAATAAGGTCTTTTAGAATTGACTTTTTAATAGAGTTAGGTATTCCCCAAAGAATATTTCTGAGTTGTGCAGTTCAAAGTAAGGCAGAAATGGAATGAAACTCTTTATGGCAGAACAGAAACACTTCTGCTTCCAGCATTTTGTAATCTGGGTGAAGTCAGTTTTACTGATAACTTTAGCTGAAAAGGTAGTTAAATTCCTATGGCTTATTCATGAAGACAATCTTTTACCATTTGTTCTGAACAACATGGTGCTGTGTTTCTTCCAACTTTGTGTCTTAGTTATCTTAGGATGTTCTCACTCGCTATTGTGCACTTCAAAGCAATGTTCTCTACAAAGCAAAAAATTAAAAATTCATCTTTAAATTCATATTTTATCATGTTTGATACAATGCATTCTGCAAAAATGTTTAATTGTTGATGTTAAACTATCTTTATATAGTTAATTTGTAAAACCAAACTCTCCTTTCATTTATTTAAAATGATATATTTTTCAGAAGAATAGCTTCACCCATGTTAGTGAGTAATGCAGACTGAAAATGTGTTGCTGGAAAAGCGCAGCAGGTCAGGCAGCATCCAAGGAACAGGAGAATCGACGTTTTGGGCATAAGCCCTTCTTCAGGAATGAGGAAAGTGTGTCCAGCAGGCTAAGATAAAAGGTAGTGAGGAGGGACTTGGGGGAGGGGTGTTGGAAATGCGATAGGTGGAAGGAGGTCAAGGTGAGGGTGATAGGCCAGAGTGGGGTGGGGGCGGAGAGGTCAGGAAAAAGATTGCAGGTTAGGAAGGTGGTGCTGAGTTCGAGGGATTTGACTGAGACAAGGTGGGGGGAGGGGAAATGAGGAAACTGGAGAAATCTGAGTTCATCCCTTGTGGTTGGAGGGTTCCCAGGTGGAAGATGAGGCGCTCTTCCTCCAACCGTCGTGTTGCTATGGTCTGGCGCCAGACCATAGCAAGTCCTTGGACTCCTCCATCGCCAGACCATAGCAACACAACGGTTGGAGGAAGAGCACCTCATCTTCCGCCTAGGAACCCTCCAACCACAAGGGATGAACTCAGATTTCTCCAGTTTCCTCATTTCCCCTCCCCCCACCTTGTCTTAGTCAAATCCCTCGAACTCAGCACCGCCTTCCTTTTTTTATAGATATTTTTATTAAAAATTTAATATTTTTACAAGTTTACAAAAATAACAAAACTCTCAAGTACAAACATTGATATACAATTAAATCTTAAATATATAATAACCAAAATTTAACAAAAGAAAAATACCGAGAAAAATAAACAAAACTCAACTACTAATCTAAACTACAACTAACCAGAGTGTATATTTAAGTCTCTTACATTATTCAAATAAGAGAAAGAGAGAAAAAAAAACAGCGGATAACATAGAAATTGGGTTGTGAGATACATGCTCGGAATGTGTTAACATCAAATGTAACAAAACCCGTATTCGTGCGGGATTCCTCTCCCAAGGGGCCCCGGACCAGCCAGGTTCATAATCTCAATTAAATAAAAGCCCTTGTTAGGATAGCTGAAATATCTGTATTTATATAATTCAAGAAGGGCTGCCATATTTTATAAAATAATTCGGTCTTTCGGTGCACCATATTTGTAAGGAGGTCAAGGGGAATACATTCCATAATTAATCTGTGCCGGGTGTCCCAGAGGTGTTCTCTGAAACGTACCGCAAGTAGGCGGCCTATCTCCCCAATATAGAGGAGGCCACATCGGGTGTAACGGATGCAATAGATGATGTGTGTGGAGGTGCAGGTGAATTTGTGGCGGATATGGAAGTAAATCTTGGGGCCTTGGAGGGAAGTAAGGGGGGATGTGTGGGCGCAAGTTTTGCATTTCTTGCGGTTGCAGGGGAAGGTGCCGGGAGTGGAGGTTGGGTTGGTGGGCGGTGTGGACCTGACAAGGGAGTCACGGAAGGAGTGGTCTTTTCGGAACGCTGATAGGGGAGGGAAGGGAAATATATCCCTGGTGGTGGGGTCCGTTTGGAGGTGGCGGAAATGACGGCAGATGATGCGCTGTACATGGAGGTTGGTGGGGTGGTAGGTGAGGACCAGTGGGGTTCTGTCCTGGTGGCGGTTGGAAGGGCGGGGCTCAAGGGCGGAGGAGCAGGAAGTGGAAGAGATGCGGTGGAGGGCATTGTCGACCACGTCTGGGGGGATATTGCGGTCCTTGAAGAAGGAGGCCATCTGGGTTGTACAGTTTTGGAACTGGTCCTCCTGGGAGCAGATGCGGCGGAGATGAAGGAATTGGGAATATGGGATGGCGTTTTTACAAGGGGCAGGGTGGGAGGAGGTGTAGTCTAGGTAGCTGTGGGAGTCGGTCGGTTTATAGTAAATGTCCATGTTGATTCGGTCACCAGAGATAGAAATGGAAAGGTCTAGGAAGGGGAGGGATGAGTCTGAGACGGTCCAGGTGAATTTGAGGTCGGGGTGGAAGGTGTTGGTAAAGTGGATGAACTGTTCAACCTCCTCGTGGGAGCACGAGGCAGCACCGATACAGTCATCGATGTAGCGGAGGAAAAGGTGGGGGGTGGTGCCAGTGTAGCTTCCACACACATCATCTATTGCATCTGCTGCACCCAATGTGGCCTCCTCTATATTGGGGAGACAGGCCGCCTACTTGCGGAATGTTTCAGAGAACATCTCTGGGACACCCGGACCAACCAACCCAACCACCCCGTAGCTCAATACTTCAACTCCCCCTGCCACTCCACCAAGGACATGCAGGTCCTTGGACTCCTCCATTGCCAGACCATAGCAACGTGACGGTTGGAGGAAGAGTGCCTCATCTTCCGCCTAGGAACCCTCCAACCACAAGGGATGAACTCAGATTTCTCCAGTTTCCTCATTTCCCCTCTCCCCACCTTGTCTCAGTCAAATCCCTCGAATTCAGCACCACCTTCCTAACCTGCAATCTTCTTCCTGACCTCGCCGCTCCCACCCCACTCCGGCCTATCACCCTCACCTTGACCTCCTTCCACCAATCGCATTTCCAACACCCCTCCCCCAAGTCCCTCCTCTCTACCTTTTATCTTAGCCTACTAGACACACGTTCCTCATTCCTGAAGAAGGGCTTATGCCCGACACGTCGATTCTCCTATTCCTTGGTTGCTGCCTGACCTGCTGCGCTTTTCCAGCAACACATTTTCAGCTCTGATCTCCAGCATCTGCAGTCCTCACTTTCTCAAGTAATGCAGACTCTCAGTTGTTAATAGAACCCTTTCTTAGCCTTTCAATCTGAATCTATTTATCAAAACAGACAGTTTTAAATCTTATGTTCATAAACTACTGGAGAATTTCACTAGTTGGGTGCTCACTAAATAGTCCTGTTGTAATGCTGCAGTTTTTTTTAACATGTAGATGCACAAAGACTGATGTCTAATGAACAAAAATCACATCTATATGTTAATTTGTGGTTATCAATCCACATGCACAGTGCATTACAACCAGTGTTTTTCTTTTCTGCCGACCTACATAAATTCTACTTCTGTAAAAGATTTAGATGCCAAAAGTATCAGGATATAATTTCTGAAAATAAATCTTTTTGTTCAGCGGAAATGGTGCTATAGGTTGTGCTCAGTTTAATGCATATCCAGTCCTTACTCACCATTAAAGATAGTGTATACTGCTGTTTTGTTTCTAGTGCTTGAGCTTTACAGAATTCTGCACTGCAGCTTTATGTGTGAAGCTGTGATTTCCAGGTCATACCAACAGAGCATACATCCAGTATGGATCCATTATTAATGTCCCAGTATCACTACTGATCCAGTTCAATACTTCAGACTTCCACTAATTATATTAGTTTTTTTTAATTTGTCTTTCTTCCCCTCACATTGTATTATGTTATGTTTTATTAACATTTTATATTGTACATTTTGAGACAGCCATCTTAAATGCAATTCATTCTTAGATACTGGATTGTGTTTCAGATAAATTGCAGTTCTTATGCAGCTTTTTCTACAGCAAAGTATGAAAATGTAGTAAGCATTTTATGTATGTATGTCTGGAAGCAAAATGGATGAGAAGATATTTCATTAGAAAATATATAAGAGACAGCAACATTAAACATGAGATATCTTTATACGCAGAAACAAATATCCATGTCTTAAATCATATTCCTTCTTTGTCAATAAAATAATGGTTTTCTTCCCACAGTAATATTTTTTTGGCTGACTGAAAATGCTCATTTTATACATTTCAGGCTGAACATGAAGCACTTCCAGTTTTGCTTCGACCTATTTAATAGCAGATGTTCAGCAGACTATTACCAACCAAACAGCTAATGAAACTTGCTGGTGTAAATTAAACAAGTCAGACTCACTGCTGGAGTCTGTCAAAAGGATTGTTCAGGAAGTCAGCAGTTTCTGCTAATATTGATCCACTTGCAGATGGTCATAGAACTGGTTGTGGTGTGTGAATGTTGTAATCTTAAGCTTAACTTTGTGGGGTTAGAGTATTGCACCAGTTTGCAAAATTGAAACTGCAACTGTCCCATCACAGTACAGATGATTTTTTATATTAAACAAAGAACTATGGATGCTGGAATCTGAAACAAACACAGAAATTGCAAAGGAGACTCAGTGGGTTTGGCAGAATCTGTGGAGAGAAAGCAAAGTTCATGCTATGAGTCTAGTGATTCCTTTTCCTCTCCACACATGCTGCCAGACCTGCTAGGTTTCTCCAGCAAACTTCTTTTGTTTTCAGTTTTTTTATTAACAGCTTGATAAAATGAACTTGTGTGAAATGAAGGAATGCTATTGGCATACGGCTGAACAAATGGACTAAGTGTAAATGAGAATACTGCATACATAGACACTTCAAGACCTGATTTTATGTACAGTACTAATCTACAATAGATGAAATTGAACGACGTAATCTCAAAAGCAAAATAAACCTGCATTGTACATTCTTACCTTCAATTGTTCTGAAGCTCCCCTTTTCAGATCAATTTACTGGGGAGGACCATTAAATTAACAAGTCTCATGTTCCATCCCATCTGTTTAATGTGGTCTATTTCTCTTTCAAATACTATCTATCCTCTGCAGTATTGGAGTACACACTGATAGTCTTTATCTTTGGTGTGGAAGTGCTGGTGTTGGACTGGGATGGACAAAATTAAAAATCACACAACACCAGGTTATAGTCCAACAGGTTTATTTAAAAGAACTAGCTTTTGGACCACCGCTCCTTAATCAGTTACCTGATGAAGGAGCTGCACTTGGAAAGCTCGTACTTCCAAATAAATCCATTCGACTCTCACCTGTTGTTGTATGATTCTTAAGTTAGTCATTACCTTGGCCAGTCTGTTTCCTTGAACTTGTCAGATGGTTTCTAAAATGAGGTATTGGTAACGACTGAGGAGTATGATTGCTTGGCCTGGGAGGAGAAAGATATAAGGCATATTGGTTAAAAATATTTGTAAATATTTAAATCACTATGTGTTTATGTTTCAGATCAAATCGAGTGTCAAATTTAGACATTCTGATCCCTGGATCACTAGAGACTGGAAGAATGAGCAAAGATAATGTTTTAAGACACTACAGATAGCTTACCATATCGACTTCTGGGGGAATTGCTTTGGGAAGTTTGAATTTCCAGTGGGAATTCTTGCTTCCCAGGATCTTAAGCAAATGTCTCCAATTTTGAGCTGGAACTGGAGATGGTAGACATTTCCAATGTACTTATCTGAGTAGTTACCATGGAGATGCTAGACTGAAAAATACCAGTCTATCTCTTGAGTAGCTTCACAACTGATTCTTTTTGAACACCCACACTGAGATTCCCTGCCTGATTTCCCCCTGAAAGACAACCAACTTCCCCACTGACCTAAAGTGACTAGCCTCCAACCCATGATCTCAACCCTTTTAACATTAACCTCCCCCACTTACCCATGTACTAGCACTCATTCAGATTCACACTGGACGTTTAAACATCCCTTATATCAACTCATAAAAAGGGGGCATGTCCAGTCTTGCCCCCTGACTCTACAGCATTATGATGGATCTCCTTGTGAGACTGCACACTTTCCATTTCTGGAGACGTCCCAGCCAAAGATTGTGTTGGGGTGGGCAGAATTTGAGTGAAGTGACAATTCGATGATGATTGCTACTTCATGGAAAATCCAGACCAATGTTTCAATTAATAATCAGATAAATCCTGGGTAGACAATCTGGCTGTCAGCAAGCTGCATTAATATGTTAGTGGCTATTTCTACATAATGTCAATTTAATCATTTAAAAGCTATGCAGCATGCTATGTTTCTGTAATGATGGGATGCTATTGTCCCTAAATTTCAAACAACAAATTCATGTAGTATCAGAATTGATAAATGAAAAAGAGTTAACATAATAAAATCTCTCAAGCTAAAAAGCAAAGGAATAAGTGAGATAAATTCCAACCCTTATCAATCATTCAAGAGACAACAAACATCAGAAGTATTTCAAACTCTGATTTAAAGGTTGCAGTCTCTAGAGCAAGTCAAACAAGTGAGAAATGACAACATCAATTATCTTACTTATTAATGGGAAAGAAGCACCAGATATATTGTACAATTTCACATTTAAGCAATGATCTTAAACCATAAACTATACTGAATTAACCCACATAATATGGTTAAAAATTACATTTTTTTTTCATGTACAGCACATGAGAGAAACAATTCAGTATAAAACTGAATAAAGAGCCTGTCATGAGAATGCTGTTAACCGATGATCAATCTGAATGGTGGAATAATTTGTAGAATCTGGAGATAATTTTGAAGAGAAAGATACTGAGGGTGCAAGATCAGTTTTCAGACAAGGAAAAAGCCAAGTGGAGGGCAGCAGAAGTGTTTGAGCTGCAGGAACAACTCAGGAAGTGGTAAAGAATGAGATTTAGAAATTTGAATCTCATCAAAGGTTCAAGAAATAAAAGAAAGACAGCGGATAGATTCCTCCCAGCCCCTGAGTAATATGGGCAATGGCGAGTTAGTTGGTAAAATATGGTGAGATTGGAAAAATGAGATTCTCGATATTGAGAATAAAGTCCAATGCTGCACATATATTTTTTTTAGATTAGATTACCTACAGTGTGGAAACAGGCCCTTCAGCCAACAAGTCCACACCAACCCTCCAAAGAGTCACCCACCCAAACCCCTTTTTCCTCTAACTAATGCACCCTACACTATGGGCAATTCAGCAAGGCCAGTTCATCTAACCTGCACATCTTTGGATTGTGGGAGGAAACCGGAGCACCCAGAGGAAACCCACGCAGACACGGGGAGAATATGCAAACTCCACACAGACAGTTGCCTGAACTGGACCCTGGTGCTGTGAGGCAGTTGGAATCAAACCTGGGACCTTGGTGCTGTGAGGCAACAGTTGCTAACCACTGAGCCACCATGCCGCCCCAAGCGTGCAATCAAAATTTTCATGGTGAGTTGAGCAGTGAGTGGCCTATTTGCATTCAATTACATCTCACTATTACCTATTTTTATCTCACTTATGCATCAGTTTCACCCAAATGACCATATCTCAGTCATGAAAAAGGGAATCATGGTCACTCATGGAATATGGGTACAGTAAGTCAAGGGCATTGCTCTTTCGCCAGGAGCTTGGCACTAATCAGATTTATGGGTTCAGTATCATTAAAGTCCAGGGAATGGGCCACAGTTAGCTGTCCAGTGCAACCAGTCTATGGATTAGCAGTCAATCAGTCAGAGACTGTACAGAGAACAGTCATAAGTTCAGTCAAACATTTGGTTGGAAGCATGAGAAAGATCAAAGCCAATGGGGTTGACAATGAGGACAAAGTGGAATGGAACAGTAAGGTTTGGGGAGGGGGGGTGAACCAGTTTGAGAGGCTGAGCCTGTGACACACTCCCTGAATTGCTACCAATGTTGCTTTTCATCTCATTTAAATCACAAGTGTGCAATCAAAATTGAAAATAGTTACAACTACATCAGGACTGGATGGACAGGATTCTGACATAGCAGGCTCTACCCACACACAATGCCATGCCCTTCACAGGGCAATAGCAATTAAAGAGACACACACAATGCAGGTGAAACGCCTCTGTTATCCCACATCACTGAAAGTGAATCTTTCTTATTGATCAACTGTCTTGACTAAAATTCCTGACCACAAGAAATCTTGACCAAAGCATTCAACATTGCAAATTAATAATAGAGGAGAAAGTGAGGACTGCAGATGCTGGAGAGACAGAGTCAAAAAGTGTGTCACTGGAAAGGATAGCAAGTCAAGCAGCATTCAAGGAGCAGGAGAACTCATGTTTCTGGCAAAATCCCTTCATTAGGAATGTATTGATTATAGAGGCTAGGAAACTCAAGTAACATTAGATGAGCTGCAAAGATTCACCTTAGTTCCAAAATTCATGTCAGAGAAAGCTCTCAATATTGTTGCTGTGTGATAGTGTGTTACAGTGGCTCAGTGGTTAGTATGGCTACCTCACAGCGTCAGGGACCTGGGTTTGATCCCAGCCTTGGGAGACTGTCTATGTGGAGTTTACACATTCTCCCCGCTGTCCAAAGATGGGGTGGATTAGGGATAGGGTTGATGTGAACTTGACGTGGGGACTCTATGATATGTACAATCTCTGACGGTATTTATACTCAATGGCTTGAGCAACTTACATCTGATTCTTACATGCATCTCAACCTCATCCATCGCCTGAGGCATCTTGAGGCTTAGATTAAACTCATCACCAATCTTCTCTCTCTCGCTCTCTCTCTCTAATGAGGGAGCAGTCATATGGACTGCTGGGACTTTGCTTTTATGTTACATCTAATTCAGGTCAATGGTGCGAAAGATCCATGTAGAGGCATCCCATTGCCTTGTTGGAAGCCTACAGATCAAAGTGTTTTGAGGATGCAATTTAAATGGCTTTTGTGTGTGCTGTGACTGCTCAATATTCACATGACTGATAAGCTGCTTTCTTTTCACTATTGCCTATGTAAGTTCATTGGATCCAATGTGTCCAGTCACAGACGTTGCTGTATTCTCCATATCCACAGCAGTAGACATGTCCACAGGAATGGATGAAGAACATGATTGCCTGGAAGCCTAGAATAAGTGTCAACCTTAGTAGATATGCTACAGCCTCCTAATGCAGAGCACTCAGCCAACTTTTCCCTAACAATGTGGTGATAAATGGTATACTCACAGTCATTCATTTTCCATGGAATGCTGTGAAGTTGATAGAAGGCATTGGAACTTTATTTAGATGTAATGTTCACAATAGTAAGTCATGATGCCTAATGAATATGCAATGCAATATCTTGGTTGGCTGGCATGACCAAGGCTTTAAGTCCGTAAGATGATCAGATATAAGAAGTAGGCCATTTGGCGCATTGAGACTGCTTCACCCTTCACTGAGACCATGGTAAATTTGATAATCTTCCACTTCACTTTCCTGCCTGTTCCTTATAACCCTGGTTCCCCCTCTTGATTAAAAATATGTCTGTTTTAACCTTGAATATACTGAATGACCCAGTCTCAATAACCCTCCACAGTAAAGAATTCCATACATTCACAACCCCCTGATAGAAAAAATTCCTCTTCGTCTCTTTTTTAAATGTGTCACCCCATATTCTGAGCTTGTACTCTCTGGTCCTAGGCTTTCTCATAAGGGGAAACAACGTTTCCAACTTTTATTGCCAAGTTCTCTAAAATCTTGTATGTTTCCATAAGGTTGCCATTCATTCTTTTTTATTCCAATGAGTGTAGGCCCAATTACTCAAGCTCTCCTCATAAGACAGTCCCTCCTTACCTGCTATCAAACTAATGGACCTTTTATGGATGGTTGTCTCCAATGCCAACTTATCTTTCATTTTCTTTCTTTATTACCTCCTGAATGTTGATGCTAGCTTTTTGTGGTTCATAGACAAGAACTCTCACATCTCTTTGTTCTGTCACTTTTTGCAGTCTTCTTTCATTTAAATAATATTCAGCTCCACTATTCTTCTTGCCACACTGCATAACTTTACATTCCCCACATTATTTTATATTTGCCAAGTTTTTGCCCCACTCACCAACACCATCGAAATCCCTCTGCAGACTCTTTGTGTCATCCTCACCATTTGCTTTCGCACGTATGTTTTGTGTCAACCACAAACTTGTCAGTAGGGCATTCACTCTCCTCATCAAAGTTTTTGTATACATCACAAATAATTGTGGCCCAGCACTGAACCTTTGTCACAACACTTGTTAAAGATTGCCATCCTAAAAATGCCCTCTTTATCCCAACTCTCTGTCTTCTATTGGTTAGTCATCCTTTATCCATGCCAATAGACTAACAATGGTAACATCAGGCAACTAAGCAGGTCATGTACAGTCAGAGGATACTATTTTATCCTTAGGTGCATTATTCTAGGTAACCAGACCCAACAAGACTATGCGATGGACAATGAGGAACCTGAGAGCTGCAGCATTGCTTTGTGTAGGAAAATGAGAATGTTTTTCAGAAGGAGCAGCATTTTCAGCAGCCTTAAGCGCAGCAGCAGTAGCCATAGCAACACAGCATGGCTTGTTTATGAAACTTATTTAATGGAACAGAGTTGCATGAAGTCATCTTTCACTGACAGTAAATATTTTGATGTTGCTGACGTCAGCATCTCTTGTGTAATCCCAACTACATACGCAACTTTCTTGTTGTTCAAAAAATGTAAAGTTACAAACTGATGAAACCCTTCACAACATTAGATAGTCTCTCATTCAATGACAACAAAGTTTCATGATGCCATGGATGCTGTGGACAGGATAGCTATCGCTCAGTTAGGGTTAGAACATCATGTGAAGCTAAGGATGGCAAGCTTCTATACCTTCATTTTTGTAGCTGCAGCTAAGATAACAGTCACGCATAGAGCTGATGGTGAAAACTAAACATATGTTTAAATATGGCGATGTATTTACAATTTAATTTCACATATGTCACCTATGTGTCCTTAGTGTGTTTTCTTTTTTTTTCTTTATCTCCTGCTATCTCTAGGTGGAGACTCAGGTATACAGCTGGGGTGGAGGAAGCCTGCCTAATACTGAATCCTATCAGCCTTCGGGTTTTGTATGTGACATCAAGGCCTTTTGTGGGTAGAGGGCATAGACATAGTAAGAGTGTCCTGGCAAGGTGCAAGTTAACACTCACAGGAACCGTGATTGCAGTCATTCTGGATGGGAAAGGCCAAGCATCTCTGACCAATCTGGAGACTTCTGAGTGCTATGAGTGTGTTTCTTCCTGTGCTAGGTACCTTCCAGCATCACCTTGTCTCCCTGTGAAGAACAAGCACCTGGAGTGAAGTCAAGGACCCTTGATCCCTTTCCTATGGTACTGAGCTTCAATGGCTACTGTGATGGGTGGTAGGTCTGTGTGAATATGACTTGGGTCTTTTTGGCAGCTTCCAGCCTGTTCATGGAGGCAGAAAGCCACATGCATGCTTGAGAATGCATGGTACAGGCAGCCATGGGAGGTTTCTTCAACCTTTGAGGATCCTTGAGCATCCCCAAGAAAATTATTTACTGCTCCTGTCTCTGTGAATGTTAATGAAGTTATTAATGGCTGAGACTATGGGAACCTCTCCTGCTGGGGGCTTAGCAAGGGCATTGGCACTGACAGATCTCTGAGTTCCAGAGTCCTGGAGCATTTCCTCCTTCACCAGTTGTGGAGGAGGAAACTGTGCTCACCAGAAGATCCTAGTTGAGGTACCAACTGAGGTGTTAGTGTCTGAGCTGGAGAAGGTTACATAACGTAGCCTTGTCAGTGCTTCTTCTGAGGACCTGCAGCTTCTTCCTCAGTGATGGGGTAAGTGTTGATATCTGGAAGACATTGAGTATACTGGACTTGGCTCTCCAAGGCAGCCATCAACCTGCTTTGGAGAGCCAGATCCAGGCTTGCTGGACTCCAATTTTCAATTCAGCAGTTGCTGTTCAGGGCAGAGACTTTGTAGATGCTGTTGGTGCCTGAATGAGTCAAGGGAGGGAATGAGTTGTAAAATAGGGATAGAAATTGAGACTTGTAAATTCCATACTCACAGTAGTGGTAAATGGAAGAACAGTGCAGCACTTGAAAGTGAATCTAACTTGGCTACCAGAACATGGAGGTCTTGGCATCACCACATGAACAGTCTTTATCCTTCTCCACTAAGGCATGGTTTGTCTCCTCATAGAGGGTAAAGAAATCTATACTGAGTACCTTATCATCCATTTTGGCTCTCTCTGCCCAGTTATGCAATGTTTCTCTTGGAATAAGACAAAGGGAAGGATAAAGTGCAATGGAAGTGTCCAACACAGCTGTTAGTGCTGGTGAAGATACTGGATGGGTGGTGTATGGCCTTAGTGATTGAGTGGCAGCACAGAGGGCATGCAGGATTGGTTGTCTGGGGGTGCACGGTGGGTGTGAATGATTAACAGAAGTTGTGGCATGCAATAATGAGTGGCTTGGTGTGAGGTGGGTTACAAATTCATCCCAAGCTGGCATGATTTCCCAGTGTCACGTTTTCTTCTGGTTGTCCTGAGGAAAGAGAACAGCCTTCCTCTCCATCACCGTCACTTTCTCTGCCATGTGCTTGTGAGTTATGGAGCAACACACACTGAATGCAGTTTCTGGTGGGCAGCATTTGACCTGGTGCACAGTTGTGATTTAAACATAATGCCAGCAGTACAAATCCAGAAGGTTAGGACATTTGCAAGTACTTTTGTTGTTGCTGAACATCAGATAGCACAGGTGCAGTGCTATAGAAATGTGGTAAACACAAAATGAGGTAAGCAGTGGAGAGAATTGCATGAGATAACTCACTTGCATGAAGTAACCCTCTGTGAAACACCACCCCGCCCTCCGAAATTGACATTAGGCTAATTTTTGATAAAATTCAGTTCAGAGTATCATTGAAATAGCGAAAACAGCTCAAACATTAAGAAAGTTTGCTTACAATATTGAAGATATGATGGTTATTTCTAACTGAATGAAGCACAAACATTTTAAAATCATTACTTGTAGAAAGCTTGATGTAATTGAAAGGATTCTTAAGTTAAGTCTAAAAAGGATCTCTGTTGATGGCAGGGAAATATCTGATCAGAATCAAGAAATGAATTTGCTAATAGTACATTCATTCCAGAAAGTCTACTTTGCTCTTTAGAAAAACATAAATAGCTTAATAAGATTGGAGGACATGGCGGTCACAGAGAAAAATTGATGCATTAGCAGAATTTGTGAGCCTGTTAATAGTTCGTGACAAATTGTTGAATTGCATGTTTGTTTGGGCAGCAGAAAATTAAATAGGACTCTCAAAATGGAACTTCCCAGAGATTATACCTCACTTTGCTCATACAAGTTATTCTGCTAAGTTATGGGTACCCACAGGTTTCTAAAAATTAGTACCATCGAGAATATCTGAGTATTTTGATTGTGATATGATGACTTAGTGATGAAGATGTGTCACAATCACAAAAAGGGACAGTGTAACTTTATGCTGAGAATACTATTGGCAAAGATGACTTACTAGAATCATGAATCAGAAAAATCAGGAAAACACTCGAAATTGTATATGCAAGAGCTAGTTCAGAAGTCCTACGATCCTAATTAACTCAAGAATGCAAAAAAAAGGGAGGATTAGACCTCTGTTGCCAATCTGTGATAATCAGTGAAATCTTATAGCTGCTACACCAAGCTGATTATTGTAGATATGAGACATGCAAGTTTATAGAGGTGTGAAAACTGCAGCCATTTTGTGTAAGATCAAACTATCAGCATTAAAATTGAATAAAAGACAGTCATTATTTATGGGAAGTTTTAAATAATTATGAATACAAAGATCGTTCAAGCTACAGGGATAGCACAATCATATCTTATGCATTTGGCGCTTTATTTTTAATGCCAGCATTATTGAGCAGTAAATCAGAACACAAAAGCCACAGTCTGATGAGGATGTTCTTATCTGCATAGACATTGTTATTATTGTTACATTCACATCTGAAGATTCAATGAAGTGAAGTCGAACTGAGATTGAAAGGGCTGGTAACTTTTAGATCCTCAAAGAAACAATTTACACAGTAATAGCTGAGCATGAAACAAGACTAATTTCCAAATAAGTATTACAATTACAAAAATAGCATTCAAAGAAACAATACTTCAGTTGATAATCCCAGGGAGAGATGCTATGGAAAAAGTAATCATATTAGAAGTTCTGTATTTTCCCATAATAAACCAGGGCATTGATCATGTTGTGGCAAATTCTTTATTGTGCTTAATTGAGAGAACAGATTAGCAATTCCAACCACTGAGACTTCACCCATCATTGTATCAATCAGACCAAAATGCTTATATTGATTAGTTCATTTGGGACTATTGCTTGTCATATTCAAGGACATATAGACTACATATCACTACTAGCAAAGCATTGATCAGTTGTGTGAAACCTAGCCTTGGAATAATTAATCACATTTTTAATACCATATTGCCTCAGCAGTAATCTTTTCACCTCAGAATCAGAAGTTTAAACATTGAAGCTGTACTGCTGGGTAAGAGAGCATACCTTAAGCTGATTACTTGATACTGGGAGAGAGAGAGAGAGGGAGTGGTACTGTCAGTGCTGTCATCTTCCCAATGAGATATTAAACTGAGACCGTGTCTATATATTGAGGAGGGCATAAAGCTATTTAAAATTTCAGCAGGGCAGTTCTTGTTATGTCCTAAATAGTATCAACTTAATCAATGTAAACAAAACAAATTAATTGGCAAATGCATCCAAATGCTCTGTGTGGGACTGAACAATCTGTAACACGTAAATACATAGGAGCATTGACTACACTATGAAAATATTTAATTGGCTCCAACACACATTGTTTTCAAAAGGGCTTATACTGTAATACAATTTCTTTCTTTAAGAACAATGGTCCACAATTTGCAAGTGTTAAGTTTAGACTATTTGCAACAGAATAAGTTTTCATTCACACACTGTCAAATATAAATTACTCATAGTTAAATTTTACTATAAAGTGTAAAAAGAAGTCAAGGAACTGTGGAAATGACTATATCTTCCAGTTTTTCATTGTATTCAATTCAAAAATGGACTATCGTGGCTCAGCCAAAGAAACAGGAGCCAATCTCAAAAATACTAGAGAAAGCACTTAACTTAATGGTAAGACTCCTGCCTTAGAATCAAGGGATGTTGTATTCAAGTATTGCGCCAGAGTGGCCTGGCAAGTAGATCTGAATTCTGGGACAATGTTTAGAAGTTACTCCTGTTTGCTGAGTGCCCTCATAACATGAGGTTGTCATTTACTTGTCCTACAAGTAGCTATTTCACAGCCATCAGACACTCTATCATGAACAGATCAGCAAGTGAATGCAATTGTCCACCACTTCAATGCGGCAAAGGTGGCACTCCAAGCTCTGCACACAAACCTGTAAGAGGTTCAAGCAGGACTCCTCCATGTTCCTAGTTGTTGACAAAAGTTTTTATGGCAGGCAAGAAGATACACTGAGCAATTCTGTTAATGTGCCCATCAGCCTTTTCTTCACAAAACCATTCCATCAGGTTCAAGACTATATAGCAACTTGGAAAGCACTGAGTGGGACTAGTTTCACTCTAAATCCTATGCCAGAAACATTGAAAATGCACGGAAAGTACTGACCACATGCAATTAAGTGTAGCAGGGAGTATTGGCTGCAACTATCAAACCAAGCTGCTTTATTTAGTTCCTTCTTCCTCCATGTTTTCATTGTCTCATGCCACCGCCTCATCTGTATTAGTTTTTGGGGTTCTGGGAATATAAAATAATAAAGGTAGAGTTGCCGTGAGTGAATGGGAATGCAGCAAGAAGTGTACCATTTCACTATTTACAGTCTATAAATAATTTGCTAGCTGAATGGTGATGTGGAATATAACAAGATGGATTATTCAGAAATGTGTCTCATCCTCAGTGGTCCCTGGCGTGTCAGTGGTTATGGCCCTAGAAATGGCCACTCTACATTGTTGCAGCAGTATTCCTCCATAGTGATAGGCACAAGCTGCCATGTCTGCCTCCAGTAGCTGGTTGTTGCTGTTAGATTGTGAATCACCTTTTCCTACAGGAGATAGGGAGTTTTATCACAGAGTCTGATGGACTGTGTTTGAGTAATGTTGAACCAGTTGAGTAGCTGGCATCGTGTGCAAAGTTTTAGACAGAGTTGCAGCTTACAACAATGCTAAGTATATGAGACTCTCAGTGTTGGATATGACCTGAATTGGTCAGCAATTAAATGGAGCAGTTTGTAATATAACAAGTAGAATATAGCACAAAAGCCATTTAATATTTGTGGCACTGCATCCAGGTCCACCAGGCTACGTGACAAGCACTGGATACAAGCTTTCACTCTGGAAATAATATAAGTAAAGTGCAGTTGCACTTTTGCTGTGAACCGATTTAATGAATCATATTATCATAGCCGTTATGGAAGTTCTCAAATATCCTGACGTGACTGGTGCAATCTCCAGATCAGTCTTTTGACAAGAAAACAATAAAACATTTAAGGAATAAGATTGAAGTTTAAGTGGAAATCAGTTTGTACCACCTGACAAAAGGTCTGAGAATTTCTCCATAGAAACTGTGAAAACTGGCTTCTGATGTTCCTTTTTAAGCCAATCTTAATTGGGATATTTTGAGATCCTTTTTGTGAGTTGTGTCATATTTCATAAGTGCATTGGAAGCCCTGGAATTAAGCCACGCTTAATAATCCTTTTAATTGACGTGGGGACAGAAGTAAGTCAATGTTTACACCATCCTACAGCTACCAGGTAGCAGTGTAAAGATTGGCACCCAATACAAAAATCTGTTTCATCAGCAGGCGTGCAATTTGCAGTTTGGCAAACAGCTAGTTGTGGTATCGTCATGGTTGTGCAGAGCTCCCAGAGATTTTAATTCACTAACAGATGCTGTGTGATCCATGTGAGGAGTTTAAAGAGGATTCCAAGTATCACCCAAGCTACAAGCTATGCTCTGCTATGTCGAGTGAAAACAATCAGTTTGCATAATGGTCATTTGTCACAAGTGGCTTAAAGTTGAGCCCCTGGGAAGGTGGCAGCTCCATGCAGCCACTTACATTGCAATACTTACACAGACATCGAGAGGATGATTTTATCAGCACTGTAGGACTCATTTGGGGAAATAAATAAAGGAAAATTGTCATCAGCTTGAAAATAAATGGGATAAGAAAATAAACAACTCAACAATGCAGAGGAGAAAAGGATCAACTTATTCAGCAGTCAGCAATTCAGTGTTGAAGATTACACAAATTATTGTTTATTATGTTTCCTTGACTCTCAGATTAGGACATAGTAGTTTTGCCAAAGACTGTTCAAGTTTCTTAGGATTAACTATCATTTAACTTTTGTTTATCAGATTCTTTCTCTTTGATGGTGTATCTTGCCACTGTGGGCACTTTGCTGACTTTATTCATTTTGCTACTCACTTTGCATTGATGTCAATGTTAAGTAAATGGGCTGTAAGAGATTATAATTGAATGGCCTATTAGTTTGACAGGATAGCCAACCTGAAGATCTTGCAATGGAGTCGATAGTTTACTGACCCTGAATAAGGAGCTCCATGTTCAAGTCCCAGCCATTTGATGGAATCCTCCCATGTCCTGAGCAATGTGGGTTATGGCAGTGATTTGGGAAAATTGGGTCAGATGTTGAGTAAGTCCCTTCTCAATTTTCAAGACCAAAAAGTAGCATTTTCCAACCAAGTCACAGAGCTCAAAATGAGATTCTTGCTAGTTAGCAGTGAGAAGTTTGCAATCAAGGAATATTGCTCATTGTCACCTTTATTATTAATCATTCTCACCTCACAAATATGTGTTCTCTCATTTTTGCACCTGACAGATTGACTCTTGCTGCACAGAAGTCCTGATGTGAAATTCAGAATGGTTACCTAATGATTCAAAATTGCTGCTGGCTCTTTTAGACTGCCATTGTTTATGCCTGGCACTAACACCTCAGGTCACAATCCATGATCAGCAAGCATATACCACATGCCCATAGACATTGGCAGCTAACACTTACCCCAGCGTCCCTGCATTATCGTTATACATACAGTATACATTTGCACTTTAATGCTGTACCTTGGATCATATCAACATTTATCATTTGAATGCTACTGCAAGGACACTGTGCATGCAGGATCAGACACCCTGGATTCTACCAGACTGTATGTTGCTTGTTTGCTCCCATAGCACTTTTAAGCCTGTTTCAGTGCTTACAGTATCTCAGTATTGCCTTGCCTTTTAGTGCAGATACAAAGCCAACCGGCTTATCATTTTTGCCAGCAATGGATAGTTAAAGGTGTGGGCATGTTGCCGCATGTCACTGTGGTAGGTCAATCTCACACTTCCATTACGTGCCACATGTGAGGCAAATACATAGCATTTGCTTCACCAAATGGCTACATCTCAAAGTCAGGGGGGAGTCATCTTCAGTCAAGTCAAGGGAGACAGCTTTCACTGAAGGAATTCTGACACAGTAAGTCAAGGTCAGGCTCTGATATCAGCCAAGGGCTTGACCATGGACAGCCAGCACAAGTGATAAGGAGCTGAATGTTGGACACCCAACCACCTGATTTGGCTGCTTTTCTGCCTCTATGTGGGATATTTATCCTGGAATAAGAGAAAGTAAGGGAGTGGGTGACTTAAAAGTGGGTGGCATGGCAGTTTTGCTGTTGCAGATGGGAGAGGGTTGGTGTGGTGTTCTGACTGAAAGAGTAGGTAGCATAGCAGACAGGCAGGGATTCAAGGTTCGACTGGGTGAGAGTGAACTCGGGAAGATCTTACATACAAAGATAATGGTAGCAGAACATGCATCTTGGTGGGAGGAGCGTGTCATACCAGTTGAGTATGTAATTAGGTAAAGTATGGTTTGTTTGGTTAGCACGCAAAATAATACTTTTCATTATATCTCGGTACCTGTGACAATAATAAATTAAATCAAATCAGATCCAAAAGTCAAATGTCTCACACTTCATTATGTCTGCAACCACAAAACAGGGCAAGCTGCTGGAAGAATGTTGCTGTTCTTGCTAGTGTAATATTTGCCCAGACATTCATATGCCTGAGAACATAGTTATATAGTTAGCTGTAATAACCAACTGTTTAGAAACTTCAATACATAATTTCCATGCCAAGTTTCTTACATCATGGGAGATAGCATAAGCATTGCTATATCAGGCAAAGTACTCTAATTGAGGCAAAATCTCACTGTAGTTAACAAGATTTCAACAATCTTGGTGAAAGATATTTAGAAAACTAATTGAATACCAACTGGACAACACATCCAAATGTCAAAGGATTTGATAATCACCACCACCTTTGATTGCAGATAGCTGTACATATCTGTTTTTAGAGCATTGGCAACAAAGAAGACTGAGCTAATATTTTTTTATTAAATTGTGAACTTCTTCAATACATAAGACATTTTTTAAAAGTGTGCTGTGCTTAATTACAAATACTAATCAAAACTCAAGGACACTAAGGCACTAAAGGAAACAACTACAACAAGCTACTGATTGTTTTTATATAAGGTTAATTATGCAATACTGAAAGCACAGCCACAAAACACATGTGGAAGAAACTGCAAAAATCATTTCTTTAAAAATCATTTATCAATACTAAGAAAGCTTACCTGTCTCCAGACATCAGTCAATTTTCCGTTTGCTTTCCTGAGATCATCATGAAAGTAGCATAAAAGCCCATGTAAGTTTGACAAGACCAACATCTATGGACAGATATCAACTATTATAAGCCTGCAGTCCGCAAACTACAAGCTTACAACATCTTTGTTAAGAAAGCAACAGTTTAAAAGAGACAAAGGCTAAAGGAACTGCCATCATAAATGGGATCAAGACCAGAAAAACAATAATTTAAACCTACATTCACACAATGTTGGGGACACACAGCTAAGTTAGACAGTGCAAAGTCTAACTTGGAATCATGGATAGCAGAAATCACATTTCTTACTCGGCATCCAGTAGCACCCTTTTGAATTAGAATTTTTCAGACAATGTATGCAATTCTATTTTAAGGTCAAGTGATAGATATTCCCAAAAAGAGGAACTTTGAATATCTTGCATGTCACCAGCGAGGTGCAGTTTCACAGGATTAACACATCTGGTCTTTCCATGGAAAATCAAAATGCTCCAAAAAAGTATGGAAAGGTTTCAAAGATAAGCTCAAGGTCAGAAATAAATAATTAAAACATCCTAACTCATGTCAGATAGACAGCAACACTAAAAGTCTACTGAACTAGTAATTTCCGACCATGCTGCTGTATATATGGAAACCAAGGCGAGGAATAATGGGACATCCCCTCGGCATTGGCGTATGGACCCCTTCCTAATGAAAGACAGTAAATTTGTAAACTACTTTTCTCAAGAATTTAAAACTTTTTTAGAAATTAATTTAGGTACGGCTAGCAACCCATCAATGATGTGGGAGACCATCAAAGCTTACACGCAAGGTTTGATCATCTCCTACTCAGCGACCCAGAAAAAATTAAAGGGAGAACAACAGCGTCTGCTCGAAGCTCGCTTAAAAGTGGCTGAAACTGCATACGCTGATAGACCTTCAATTATTAAATTGCAAAGGATTACGGCCCTTAGGACAGCTCTAAACACTACGCTTACCCAAACGGCTAAGCGGGAAATATTATTTGCAAAACAAAGGTTATATGAATTTGGTGACAAACCGGGTAGATACTTAGCATTTCTTGCAAAGAAAAAAAAGGCCCCTCAAACTATCACGTCTATCAAGGAAAGTACGGGTATTTTGACTCATGATCGTAAAAAGATTAATGCAATCTTTAGAAAATTTTATTCTGATTTATATAAATCGCAGGATTGTGAAGACAGGACTAGGAGGATGCAATCATTTTTTAAAAACTTGACCTTTCCGGGCCTAACTGCGGAACAGGTATCGGTCTTGAATGCTCCCCTAACAGTCCAAGAAATACTTGACGCAATCAGGCAACTTCAGAGTGGTAAGACACCGGGCCCAGATGGTTTTCAAGCTGAATTCTATAAAGAATTTACAGAAATATTGGCTGGTCCACTTATGGACATGTATAACTATGCATATAGTCAGGGCTGTCTCCCGCCTTCGCTGAAAGAGGCAAATAGGAAAGGATCCAGAAGATTGTACTTCATACAGACTAATATCCTTGCTAAATGTAGATTTTAAAATCCTTTCTAAAACGTTAGCATTGAGACTAGAAAGGGTACTGCCATATATCATAAAGGAGGATCAGACGGGGTTTATTAAGGGCCGTAGATCATCCAATAATATTAGGAGGGTTTTGAATATGATTCAAGCCTGCCATCAGGGAAAGATACCAGGAGTAGTAGTTTCATTAGACGCGGAAAAGGCATTTGACAGGGTTGAATGGTCATATTTGTTTTACACATTGGAAAGGTTTGGCATTGGAAAGGTGTTTACCAAATGGGTCTCAACATTGTATAGTGATCCCAAAGCAGTTGTGGTTACCAATGGATTAGGTTCGGATAGCTTTAGTGTGGGTAGGGGCTGCCGTCAGGGATGTCCTCTCTCGCCATTGTTATTTACGCTAATAATTGAGCCACTAGCAGAAGCTATACGGGCTGATCCTAATATAACGGCCCCGAGGATTGGTACAGGTAAACATAAAATTATCCTTTATGCAGATGATGTTCTTCTATTCCTCAGTAATCCTCTGATGTCCGTACCTCGCTTAATCCAAGTTATTCATACATTTAGCGCATTCTCAGGCTATAAAATTAATTTCTCAAAATCGGAGGCTATGCCAATGGGTGGCCTTGCTATGATACCCCACTTAGAGAAAGGATCCCATTTTCCCTTTCGTTGGTCCCTGGAGGGTTTCTTATATTTAGGCATTTTTATTACCCCAGTATTTGGTCAGTTATACAAGGCTAACTTTGTGCATTTACTGGAAAGGATAACACAGGACCTCCAGCGATGGGGAGACCTTCCAATTTCCTAGTTGGGTAGAATAGCACTAATTAAAATGAATGTCCTGCCCCGTCTCCTATATCCTATGAGAATGCTTCCGGTGATGCTGCCGAGGCTGGCACTACGTAAATTATATGGCTGGTTGGGTTCCTTTATCTGGAATCATAGACGGCCCCTCATTAAGCTGAAGAAGCAACAGCTTCCACAGGCAAGGGGAGGATTAAACTTCCCAGATTTTAGGAAATATCAGTTAAGTTCCTTATTAAGTTACATAGCTGACTGGGTCTTGTTTGATCCACAATCAATCTGGCTGGACATCGAGGCTTCTCAAGTAAAATGCCCACTTATTAATCTTTTATTTTCAGACAAGAGAAAAATCAAACTGTAAAAACCCTATCATACTAAATACAATTAAAGCTTGGAATATAATGCGGAAAAATGAGGGCAACTCACATAAAACATCCCCCTATGCTCCGATAGTGGGAGCATGGGGATTCCAACCGGGGTTTACAGACGCCACTTTTAAACTCTGGAGATCCAGGGTATCTCATGTTTAGGGGACCTATTTAAAGATGGGGTCTTGATGTCTTTTGAACAGCTGTGTCAGAAATTTGGATTACCTAATAGAGACCTCTATCGATACTTCCACATTCGAGACTATATACAGAAGAAGACTATGTTATTAGATAGTCTTTATAAATCAGATAGAGAATGTAGAGTACTACGACCAATGGGAGTATCCTCCATCAGTACCATTTGTCATTTACTACATGATGAAGTATCGGGAGATATGGACAATCTGCTTAAAACATGGGATCAGGAATTGGGACTAGAAATCTCTATAGAAATGTGGAATGACATTTGGGAAAAAGCCAGAAGAATCACCATCTGTAACAGAACTCAGGCTATCCAGCTGAAGATACTTCATAGGGCCCATATAGCACCGGATCGATTGGCAAAATTTAAGGCAGGGGCATCTCCAATGTGTCCCAAATGTAAAATAGAGGTGGGCACTCTTGTACATTGTCTATGGACCTGTCATAAGATCCGTAGGTATTGGACTAAAGTAGCAAGTGCCCTGACATAAATTTTAGGAATGGAAATTAAAGTGGACCCTGTATCTCTCCTTTTGGGCTTTTCGAACTTATCCTCCCTGGACATGCATGGGAAGAGATTATTTTCTATTCTCTCTTTCTGTGCAAGGAAAAATATTTTGGTAAACTGGGTGGCTGAGGGCCCCCCTGGACTTTCAAATTGGCACAGATTAATTATGGAATGTATTCCCCTTGACTTCCTTACAAATATGGTGCACCGAAAGACCGAATTATTTTATAAAATATGGCAGCCCTTCTTGAATTATATGAATACAGATATTTCGGCTATCCTAACTAGAGCTTTTATTTAATTGAGATTACGAACCTGGCTGGTCCGGGGCCCCTTGGGAGAGGAATCCCACACGAATACAGGTTTTGTTACATTTGATGTTAACACATTCCGAGCATGTATCTTACTACCCAATTTCTATGTTATCCGTTGTTTTTATTTTCTCTTTCTCTTATTTGAATAATGTAAGAGACTTAAATATACACTCTGGTTAGTTGTAGGTTAGATTAGTAGTTAGTTGAGTTTTGTTTATTTTTCTCGGTATATTTCTTTTGTTAAATTTTGGTTATTATATATTTAAGATTTAATTGTATATCAATGTTTGTACTTGAGAGTTTTGTTTATTTTTGTAAACTTGTAAAAATGTAAAATTTCTAATAAAAAATATCTATAAAAAAATGTCTACTGAACAATTTGTCAGCAGATAGCATAGCAAAAGGCACGAATGTAACTTTTCCAAACAGGAACCATAAAAGACACTTACTGAGTTAGTAACAATCCACCTATACAAAGTCAAGCCTTTACGATGGATTTTTGGGCAACAAAACGGCATTATATTGACATGTTATTTGAAGATGGTGCAAATCCAAAACCATCATGGCAGAATAACAATTCCATGATTTCTGTGCAGCCAGCACTATTGTTAAGGTAGTGAAGCACACCAAACCAACTAAACCTTTAACAGATGTGTTTATTACACCTGTCCAAGCTGGCCAGCCTTTTGTGATATCTGTAATGCATGTGCACAAATGGACATTGCACATACATGCAGGGAATCAGATTCCTGAGGTCACAGGATACATCAGAACAAAATACAGACCATCAATCTTGTTGGTATAACACTACAACAAAGGAAAGGTTATGAAGGTGCTCAGATAAAAACAGATCAATGAGATTCTGAGTCAGCGCGCAAAGGACAACCTTATGTTGTTAACTTGCAAATTATGTTGATGGCATCAGGTGATTAGAAGCTTTTACAGCCATCAATATCATATGTTCTGTAAACGTAGGACAACAAACCCTAAAAACTAAATTCAATACAAGAGCTAGTGCCAACGTATTGTGCTTTGCATCCTGAAAAACATGTATCTCAGCAGTGACACTCCATTGTGTGGCATACCAGCTTACAGTGCATAACAGATTGCCAGCTCCATGCATTATCAGAGTCACACTGTAGTGCCAATATGTAAGCTTGAATTGGCTTTGTGAAGTTTTCTAACTGATAGATACTGATGTCTCAGCAGAAATCAGAGATCTTGAGGATGTAATCCCAATTCATGATATTCATAAGAAGCTACACCCAAAGTGGTGGAACAGACCCAAAGTGGTGGTACAATGAAATCAATTGATGATCTCAAACACCTATACCTAGACCAATCTGAGGTGATTGTCAGTTTTAGGGGTGATGCAGGTTTGCATCTTAAGAATGATGCAATCTCATTTATCAAACCTCCAAAGATGTGAAGTGTATCCACATAAAGTGCAGATGCTGGGGAAGATAATCTTCCACAGCAAAGTTATTTTCTAAACTGGATGTGAAACATTGCTATTGTTCTATCCATCTTCCAGAAGAATTCCAGGAACTCACAACATTTAGATACCATTTGCTCTATACTATTTTGACAGTTAAGGTTTGAGGTATAAATTAGCCAAAAAATATTTCAACAGCACATGGATAGAATTATGGAAAATGTACCATAGCTGACAATATCACAGTCCTGGGTAAGACAAAGGCAGAGCATGACAAGAATCTTCACCCAATAATGGCAGCAACACAATGACAGATTGACATTTAAAAGCACAAACTGCCACATCAATGAAAGGTACATACATTTTTTTGGGGTCAATTTCATCTACTATGAGTTCATCCCAATCCAGGCAAGATTGAATGTATTACAGAAATGTGAACCCCACAGGATAAAGAAAGTCGACGATGCTTCCTTGGATGCTTCAACTTTTGCTCAACATATATTGCCAATTTGGTGGAAAGGGTATCTGTGCTGAAAGCTTTACTCAAGAAGGTCAGTCCCTACATGTGACAAGATGATCAGCAATACTGTATATCTTTATCTTTAACTCATCTCTCAAGCAGGATTTGACAGAAAAGAATTGCTTATTATAATACTGTGAACCAAGAAAGACATGATTCTGGAAAGGAATGCATTATGAAAAGGTGCAGCTGTGCATCTTCTGAAAGGCTAAAACTTTATTGTTTATGGCTCAAAACCCCTTTCATCTGCACAAGCACACTATTCCAATTTTAAAAATGAGACATTTGCTCTGGATTTGGCTTTGAGTCATTTCACACTTTCTCATTTGGCAAGAAATTCTCCATTGAGATAGATCAAAAGCCACTGGAAATAATCTTCCACAAACTGCTAATGAATAAACTATCATGTTTGCGGTGTCTACTTGTCAAGGTGCGATTATGTTACTTTGTCATGAAATACAAGCCAAGAATCAGAAATACTACATCTTAAACACTGAGCAGATTATCTAACTCAATCAAAGACAAAAATAATAGTCTTGAGCTGCACGTTAACGGTCTTGGCTACAAAGTTGAAAACTTTCTCAAATTTGAGCTTTTACACTTTGGCCAGAGCCAGTATGAGCAGTTACGATTGTTAACTGCTGAAGGTGAGCAACGACAGAAGTTGCAAAAGACAGTTATCTAGGTATAGCCTGACAATATTTTTAAAAATGCAGATGAAACTTTGTACATTATGACATGTCAATTTCAAGGGAAAAACGAGTCCTCATACCAAAACCATTCTGCCAAAATATCATGTCCATGTCACACCAGGAACATATGTGTATTGAACATACATGACAGTAAACACATAATTCCTCATAGTGACCATGGATGAATCAGAATATTTAACAACTTTTGAATGTATGTGAGGTTTATCAAATCTTACATCAATCCAACAGTGAAGTAGTCTCTAATTCACACAGTGTGTAATCCAATCCTTGAACAAAAGTAACAATAAGGGAGATTCTATTCTTGTAACAGATTAATTTCATAGATTTCCTATTGTTTGACAATGAGCACAATCATCACTGACACAGTGAGCATTATCCCAGATTAGATAGCTTCTGACAACAAACTTCCTTACAATGCTAACGTGTTCCAAGAGATAAGTACTAAGTGGGCAATGGTTCTTATCACCTAGTCAGCCCACTATATTTGCTCAACTGCTTTATCAGAACATATAGTACATAACATTAAATCAATAATCATTTTGTGATGAGAAAGAAAGCATGATTTTCGCATTGCATTGTCACATTTTCATGTAACACCATTGTGAAAGGGATTACTATCCACAAAAGAGCTTATACTCATAAGGTATGTGTGAACATTTGAGCCCAGCAGGAACTGGTTTAATGGTGCTGGAAAAGCACAGCAATTCAGGCAGCATCTGAGGAACAGTAAAATCAACGTTTTGGGCAAAAGCCCTTCATCAGGAATACAGGCAGAGTGCCTGAAGGGTGGAGAGATAAATGAGAGGAGGGTTGGGGTGGGGAAAAAGTAGCATAGAGTACAATAGGTGAGTGGGGATAGAGATGAAGGTGATAGGTCAAGGAGGAGGATGGGGGAAGATAGCAAAGAGTACAATGGGTGGATGGGGGTAGGATGAAGGTGATAGGTCAGAGAGGAGGGTGGAGTGGATAGGTGGAAAAGAAGATGGACAGGTAGGACAGGTCATGAGGACGGTGCTGAGCTGGAAGTTTGGAACTGGGGTGAGGTGGGGGGAGGGGAAATGAGAAAACTGTTGAAGTCCACATTGATGCCCTGGGATTGAAGTGTTCAGAGGCGGAAGATGAGATGTTCTTCCTCCAGGCATCGGGTGGTGAGGGAACGATGGTGAAGGAAGCCCAGGACCTCCATGTCCTCAGCAGAGTGGGAGGGGGAGTTGAAATGTTGGGCCACAGGGCGGTTGGTTGATTGGTGCGGGTGTCCCAGAGATGTTCCCTAAAGCGCTCTGCTAGGAGGCATCCAGTTTCCCCAATGTAGAGAAGACCGCATCGGGAGTAACAGATACAATAAATGATATTGGTGGATGTGCAGGTAAAACTTTGATGGATGTGGAAGGGTCCTTTAGGGCCTTGGATAGAGGTGAGGGAGGAGGTGTGGGCACAGGTTTTGCAATTCCTGCAGTGGGAGGGGAAGGTGCCAGGACGGGAGGGTGGGTTGTAGGGGGCGTGGACCTGACCAGGTAGTCACGGAGGGAACGGTCTTTGCGGAAGGCGGAAAGGGGTGGGGAGGGAAATATATCCCTGGTGGTGGGGTCCATTTGGGCGTGGTGGAAATGTCAGTGGATGATTTGGTTTATGCGAAGGTTTGTAGGGTGGAAGCTGAGCACCAGGGGCGTTCTGTCCTTGTTACGGTTGGAGGGGTGGGGTCTGAGGGCGGAGGTGTGGGATGTGGATGAGATGGAAAGCATCTTTAATCATGTGGGAAGGGAAATTGTGGTCTAACTTTTACAAGCTGCAGATCATTCTTCTTCAAAGACAGAGAAGAATGAAAGAGATACATGATGTGCAAGCAAGTAGAGAATTATCAGAGTTATATGGGGTTAGGAATACAAATATTTGCATATAAGCAAAGGTTTCTCAAATATACAATCAGCATAGATCATACAAAGTAATTACGAACCATGGTGCTGCATTGTGCAGAAACAGAAACCAGCTCAGATCAATGTATGCCAGAACAATCTTAGATAAAGAGAATGGAGATTGACACTCTCTTAAGGATGATTGTGTGGGGATGTTGAGTGACAGCAACAAGAGATAACAAAAGCATTGCCGCATCAGGCAAAGTATCCTGCTGGAAGCAAATTTACGTCACACGATGTAATGGCAGAGGAAGGTATGTATGCAATGTGACCACACAGGGAAATTGAAATCTCACCAACACATACATATGGCAAGTGGTAACAGCACCGGTCAGTCATGGAAAGCAACTTGGAGCCTCTATCATCACCATCCATTTCTCCAGACTACAACATGCGACTGCAAAGCAGACTTCTTGAGCCTTCTGTAGGACACAACCACTACTGATGGCCAAATACCTGGCTGGAGTCAATACAGATGGCTTTAATTCTTCATGCAATGTAGGCTACAAGCCATCTCTAATGTCAGTAAAACAAACACACTGTGTGGATTCAACTGTTGCTCCTGTGCCAAACAAATTGACAGTGAGAGCAGATTGTAAACCAAGCCACATGTCAATTTAACTAACCTGGAGATTAGACTGAACCTCTGCCAAATAGGATTCTAATATAACGAGCAAGTCAATTAAGGAGCTTTGCAAGTCAATTAAGGAGCTTTGCAAGTCGTTGCATGCTTTTGTGCAGCAACCTGTTGCATATTGAGTATCACAATGTGAAAGGTGGACTGCAACTCCTGCAATTAATGGAGAATGGAGCCATCTTCAAAAATATAACAGTCTAAGGCAGTAAATTCAGGTTCCACTTTCTTCAGAGGCATTGCTGCCAATTGCACTATTTGTTTATAATTGTGACATATTGGTATCTTCTTTGAGGACACAGTGGGAGTGTTTCTGATCTGTTTGCATTAATCCCATTGCTGTAATCCCTATTGATTTTGAACATTGACATTTTGAAAAGCATATGAATATCTGCATAATCCTCAGCAAATCCACCACCATGCTTTAAACTAACTTTGAATAGGATAAAGTCAGGAAATACAGAACTTCTACAAACTTCAACTTTCAGATTCTGGGCTAGATTTCCACTGTTGAGGCATATTGCTTAAATTGGGAAATTTGCCAACTCAACAGACCACATTAGTTTAAAAGACACTGAGGATAAGAAGGACAGAGTCAGGCCTGACAAAATGTGGGAGCCAGACTGGGAACCCGGTTAATTAGCTTATATTATTGTCTATGTATCTTCAGCTTGCCATTCGGATCCCAGCTCTGGATAACATGACCAATTACAGATGGCAGTCTAATCATGTTTCCATTCTGCTAAAGAATAGATTTCTCAATAACGAGTTGCCAGGGGCTCCCCAGCATAAGTTTTGAGGCTGCGGCAATGACAGAAACTGAGAGATTCCTGGAAAGGACACTTGCCCAGTCTCTCACTCATAAGTAGGCATTCAACTGTGGGATCTGAGAAACTACAGTGAGTTGTGTTTTATTAAGGATGGGAGGATGAAGACAATCTCTCCAACCATCAAGCATGGATGAACATGTCTGGAGGAACAGACTTGGGTTCTTACAAACTGAAAACAATGTGCTGAGGATCCAGGACCTCAGCAGGCATGACAGGAGAATGACAGAACATATTCAGGACCAAGCTTCACAAACTAACTCAGCCAGCTTCTTCAGTGCAGCATTCCTCATATCAACACACCTTGCAGCTTCACTCATTCTTCCCTCTCTGTGGGCAACACAACCTCCGTCTGAACTGCCAACAGTCAGCCTACTGCCCTCTCACCACTCTGCCTCATCATCACCCTGCCGAAAAATATTGTCTTTCCCTCATCATTACAACTTACATAACTCCTTCTAGCTTGATTTCAGTGCAACCCCCTCTCATCGATATGAACATATAACTGAGAAGAAGGCAGTTGGAGCTTAAGGTGATATTGTTACTTCTGCCCTTGCCCTTAATGGAGATATATGATGTGGCTGCATAAGCTGCTCCCATGCCATATTGAAGTCTGGCAGCATGGCAGTAGAGCTGAAGGTGAAGCTCAATCATTTGTCAACAACTCATAACGATGACTCAGACAAGATGTACTTAAAACTATTCTGCTTGTAAGTTTCACTGAAAAGAGCCTAACCCTAAACCTCACCCAATCTCACCGTGCACTAAGATCTGGCAAGTCATTGACATGTCAGGAAACTGACATTTGCTCCGAGATCCCTTCTATCATATACTTTCTATTTATATCAGCAATAATTTATCCTCATAATTCCTAATTAATGAGTCCTATGTAAGTAGAGGTAAATCAGCTAGGACCAGCCCTTAAATGGTCAACAAAATATGAAAAAAAAACTGGATAGGCAAACTCAGAATGACTTCCCTTAATATCAAAACAGCATTAAATCACATATGATACCAAGGAGGTCTAGCTAGATTGAAGTCAATGGGAATTAGGGCAAAATTGAGTTTACCCAAGATCCCATCAACTGTACATTTTGGCTGCTATTCAGGGTCTAGATCCATCTCTTCTTTCTCTATTTTACATTGTACCTATGATGTTCTTCTTTTCTCTTTGCTCCTCTGAGACTCCTCTCTCTACCATTATCCCTGTTTTCATTTCATTCCTCTTGGCTACTTTTCCAGACAAATCCTTACAGAATTCCTTGGTCTTCCTGCTTTAATTTCTGATTTGATTTGTGATACCTTGAACAGATTTGCCAACACCAATCAATCTGACTAATATTTATTTTAGACACTAATGCCACGTTGAAGGAATAGTCACATTATCCCATGTAAGAGATAGGCTCAATCTGCTTGAACAGTAAATAACTTTTTTCCATATTAGTTAATAGCCAATTGTGTTATATCTAAACTACATGATTTTCGCTTAGAGAGACAATAGGTTCAACTAAGTATGAATACATATGATTACTTTAGCTACATGCTGATAACACTAAGTGCAACAACATAGGAATTAATTACCTCTTCTCAAGGACAGTCCTTTACATCCTGATGAGTGAAACTAATCTTGTCATTATGTTAACCCTCTCATATCCTGACTGCATAGTACAACACTTCCTACTTGTTTGCTGTCATTTCAGGTCTGCTTCCACCTTAGCTAAGTTTACACCATCCCTTGGTGCCTCTCTTTAAACCAGCCACAGGTAGGAATTGAGACACTTGCAGCTGTAACTCAGAAACCCAATTTCTCTAATCTTTTGTCTCACCTTTTGGACCAGAAAATCCAATGGAGATAAGCTTGTTAATTTCCACAATTCATTCACCTCTTCCACTGTTGATGCTCTGGATTGTCAGTCGATCAGATATCACTGCTCATTGCTTTGCATTTCCCTCCAGAATACTTATTCTCTTGTGAGTTAGGATCTGGCCACCTGTCGTTTTTTTTTGTGGATGGTTACAACAACATCATAGCCCTGAATGAAATCTGACTGATGATATCTTTTCATTGGATAATGCCTCACTGCCTGGGTTTACCTTTAGCTACTTGCTTTTCCAAAAACATTGCAGTGCAATTTAGCCTCTAAGCAACAAATCACACTATTTTCTTATTCCACTGACACTTCCTGCTTCAGTGGCCATCTTACCTTGGTCCAACTTTCTCATCTCTCATTTCAAATCTTCATTTTCTTCACACTCCCAATTGAGAATAATTTCTCACTGAGATATCTTCACTAGTTTCCCCTTCAGTCTTTGAACACAGTAAGTTCACAGACTTGGTGATTTCAACTTCCATATTAATTCCTCATGCACTTTTTTCTAAACTTACTATACTCCTATTCTTATCTTTCCCTCCATTTAAACTGCTCATCTCATAATCTTGCCCCCGCCCCCCAACACAATTGAATGCTCTTAAATGGCCTCACTACTCTTTTTTGTGTTAATTACACATAAGGCCATCCCTGATCATTTCCTTACATCACTATCCACCCAATCCCTCCATACAACCTTTTATGTCTGCCCCTAGAAACTTACAACTGCATTTTCCAAATTCCACTGTTGAACCTTTGGTTCTCCATCCTTCACAACATTTCCATAGTTATCAATCTGTTATATCACTTTCTCTGTTCTGCTTTGATACCTTTATCACCATCAAGCCTATGACTCTCTCATGACCTGGCCATTTCCCCGGTAGAGCCCTCAGCTTTATTAATTCAAGGGCACAGACTTGAATGGATGTGATAGATAACACATTGACTTATTCATCATTAGATTTAGCTCAGCCAGACATGACAAAAAAGGGACCTGACCCTTGTCATTAAAACCATTCGCTACCAAAGAATCATTTTGGAATGGAAAAATAATCGTGGGATTCTTTTCTTTATGCCAAGCTGGAATTTTACTCCATGTCCCCCACGCTCACCTCTAACAACAAATGTTGGAAAATTATGAATATCTTGATTACCAAGATTAAGACCATTCAATTAGCTTTTTCTGTTGCTGTCTCTATTTACATAGCTCACTGAGTTTATCTTTCTCTAAAGGACTCCCTGCCTTCACCTGAATTTGCACATTTTTTCATTTTTCTTTTATCTCCTGTCAGCTTGTCTACATGATCAACATGTACATGAAAACTAATTCCTGCTGCCTCAACCCTATTTCATTAATTCACTGGCAAATTTTATTTCCTGGCTCTCACGATCACTGGTGCTGTTAAGTTGCTCCCTTTTTTCAGGTATTAGCCTCTTCTCCTACTGATATAAGGTTGTTACTTCCATTTCAAATAAACCCTCAACCTCTCCATTGCAAAATCTCACCCCATCTCCAACCCCCTTAACATCATTAAAGTCCTTGAATGTGAAGCTGCCTCACAGTCCTTGTCTATCTTTCCAAGAGCTTCATGTTTGACCCCCTCCAATCAGGGTTTCACTTCTGCCACTATGTTAAAAAGCCACATAGAGATATAGAATGCAGTTAGTAAATATATTTTACAAAAGCCCAGCAAAGGAGTTTCAATCTATTTCCCTTTACAATGATCAAAAATCAGATAAAATACATCTTCCATCAAATTTTCAAGATAAACACAATTGATTTCCCCCCCGGTTCTGTCCTGTGAACTGTGGAATCTTCTTACATGAATGCTTAAAAAAAACCTGAGAGCTTGGGCTATCTCAATTTGTAGTAACCTATAAATTTCCAACCAAACACTTCTGGTCTGAAAGGTGTACAAACTAGATTTTTCTGCTGAGGTAACTTAGTCGGTTAGCTGCTCTTAAAAATTTCATCTCTAGGAGACTAAATATGCTACTGAACTCAGTTAAATTTCCTTTGAGCTGTCCTAAGAAATTCCAGGTTTTCAAGACCAAAAATTAATCTTTGATTATTTCTATCTGAAACAAATTAATAGCCTTTAATGTTTACTTCAGCCATCATAAACCACCATGATAAAAAATACTTATCTTCTTCATTCACGCTCCAGAAGATCACTAGTCTTGGACATATACTTAATTATGTCACTATTCTGGAAAGGTTGTAATTTTTCCTTTAGAAAGTAACCAATATTCATGTGTCACTATTTTAAAATCCAAACACTAAAAATGATATGTGATTTATAAATCACATATCATTCACACCTCTTCTAAATGTCTTAAACAGCATTTCCAATTCCCATCAAAAATATTTATGGCACCATTTATAGGTTACATTAATATGCTATAATTCCTTAACATTAAACTTTAAATGAGCTTCATGGCACCATATTTTACATAGGAATGTTTATATCACAGCATTTGGTTTCCTTCATATTGCTTTTGATAAAACATCAGTTACAGTATTGCCTTTTCCTTGCATAAAAAATGACTTTATTTTATATTTAATGGCTCAAGCATTAAACTCCACTGAAACAACCATATGTTCTTATCCTGAAATATCTCCAAATATATCAAAGAATCATTGTCAGCAGAAGTAATAATTTCTTTAGCATTTGTAGTGATGTAGATTTCAAACTGATACAAAGATAATATAAGAGTCAATGCTTCTTTCTTCACCATTCACTAAATTCTGTTAATTAACATTCAGTTTCTTTGAAAAATAACTAACAGGCTGTTCAATCCCAATTTCATCCTCTTGTAGTAAAATGGAACATGCTTCAATGTCATTGCCATCAATAACCAGTTTGAATGGTTTCTTGCAGTTCAATGCTGCTAAAACCACTGTAGTTGTCAGCGCAGCTTTCATATTGTCAAAAGCACTCTGATATTCAAATGTCTATTCAAATTTTCTGCCTGTCTTTAACAAATTCATCAAAGAAACCACTGCAGTCCTCAACCTTGGAATGAACCTGCTAAAATCCACACTTGATAATAAAGTATTTGTGTTTTGTCCTAGGCATAGGAACATCTAAAATGGCCCTTTAGTTCACTTCTGCAGATGCTATTTAACCTTGCAACCCAAATAAGTTCCTCTGGCCAAGGTAACCTAATTTTTTTACAATCAAATTAGCTCTTAGTATCTGATCAATCAGTTCAGTCAAGTGGTATAAATAATTTTTGCAAGTTTACAATTAAACTGGTGATCTAAACCAGGCAGTTATATATTCCTCAAGTTCTTTTACTGTTCATTCATTGCAAATTTACTGGCATACATTGGATGCTGGGCTTAAAAATGATATCTTCATGCAAGTTAATTGGACATGACAATGAGTAATTGAAATAAAGTGGAAAAATACAGGTGAACAAGCCTGGTATGAAAACAATCTGCTTTAGTTACGAGATAACTGCATAACATTGATTGTATGTGGGAACCACATTTTATGTAGTTAACACTGAGCCATGGAGACGGTTTCAACTTATTTTCTACATAATGGAGTATTTGGAAAGGTACTGAAAATACTATAAAATGCTAAATTAGCACAATGGCAGAATAGTATTCATATCAGGGACTTTTCACCGTCAAGTTGGGTTTGCGATTCTGCTACTATGGAATCTGAAGCAGAGCTCAGAGTACAACTATCACCAAAGTCCTGGACAGATGTAAGACAGTATGAGACTCACTTGTTTGTAAATTTATGTATATAATGTAATTTAAACTAATAGATTCACTCATTATTTGCATACACCTCTAATATACATTAAGTAGAAAACATATTTTTGCATTCGTTTTGATTAGCCCTCAAAGATCCCATTAAGTACTTTCAGCCTAACAATGCACACATTTCATTCCAAACAACATGATATTTTATCAATAAAGTCCATCTAGTGTTCCAACAGCTGATAATTCTCTGGCTTTGTCAGTCACTAGAAATTGCAAGTCAATGTTCATGATAAACTATCCTTGTCCAATTCTTTCAATGTAGTCCTCCAGGCTTGGAATAGGATATGAGATCATTTTTGCTTCTGCAGTGATTTTTAAAACAATGAAATCAGAATCCTTGAGACCCATTTATTTTCAGAACCATCATGATCGCTGAGCTACAGCTACTATGATGTGATTCAATTATGTTGTTGGTTAGCATTAACTTATTGTTTCCCTCACTTGATCTGAGGTCTCTGCATTGAGTCATTAAAGACATTTTTTTAAGGTAACACGTTTCGTATATTAATATCATGAACCGTAAATTATATTTGTTTCCCTGGATTTTTCACATAAATTAGTTTATGTTTCCATAATAGCCTTTGTAAGCTCCTGTGATAGTTCATGAAAGATAAAATATCATGCTATCTAACCTCATTTTTTCCAATTTTATTGTTGGAGGATCAACTTTTGAATTTTCAAATCATGATTCATTCTGTGGTTGTACTGATATGTTCATTTTACCCCCTCTTTCTTTCACTACCATCAAAACTTCTTCTCTTGACTATTAGTTATATCATAATATTTCTTTAATATATTAATGAAATACTTGCTGATTTTCAACCAGTCTGGAGTACTGAAAAAATAATTTTCCAAATTGAGTTTTCTATTGATTTGATAAGGTTTAGTGAAACTTGTTTTCAATAGTTCCTCAGAGACAGATTACAATACAATATTTTTCACTGTTGGTTGCAGAAATGTCTGTCCATGCCTCTGACTAGAGAGTCCTTTATCACAATCGATCACTTGGAACCCGGCATACCCCTCAATATATTACAGCCAGTTTCAGTAACAGAAACTTGGCTGTTCATGCTACATTCCCTTGAGAGTCCATCAGTCCCTACATTTTCCAAAACACCATGCTTGTTTGAAATGAGGATGTGCACAGAAGACTACTGCAGTATCTGCCTACCCCTTGTAACCTTCCTGGAGTTAACTCATCTACCTGACTGTATCTGTAGCTTTTCTCCCTTTCTATAGTGCCACCCATCACAAGTCCGAGCTCTTCTCAATTCTTCATTACCTCTAACTGCCACTCCAACCGATCCAAGCAATCTGGTAGGATTCGCAACCAAAGACACTTCTTGCAGACGTAACCATCAGTAACATGGAAACTCTCTCTAAATTCCCACATCTGACAGGAAGAGCATATCACTCTACTAAAGACCATCTTTGCTCCTTCACAATCTACAGACCCAGAAAACAGCACTGTCTTTTTGCTCAAAAAGACAGTGCTCCAAGTTAACTTAGTACTTGTGGTTTATGTTTTTAAAATTTAATCAAGAGACTGATCTCAATAAAATACATGATCAAGAAAGAACCCACTCTACTCACTACTGTAGGCTTACAGCAAGGTTACATGTTAAAAACTATACACTATCTGTTCCTGTGCTATGAGCTTGCCCATACTGATTCCTCCAAGGTCAGCTGTGAATTTGTTAATTGTTCCTAGATGCACTCTGATATCCAGAGATACATGAATTCAAACAACAAAGGTAGTAACTATGTAGATTCACCTGCTGTGTCAGTTAGCAACATAGGTTTCTTTCTCTCTCTCCCTCACTGACCATGTGGACGCTGCCTTTTGTCCATCTTCTTCCTTTAAGAGCTGTTGTTTTGCTCTTTTTCCCCAAAGTTCAAAAGCAATGCAACAGCTTATAAAACAGTAATTGCTGCTCCTGGAATTTCAAAAACATCACCTGCAACACCTAAAGTACCTCAAAAAAAAGAGCAGCTTTTACAGCCACGATGTTTCTTCCTATCCTTCACCTTGGATTACCCATAATCTTTATGAGATGCCAGAAAACTGGAAGTTGGCTAATTGGAAGTGCCAATGTTTCAGAAAGGTGGTAAGAAAAAGCCAGGGAACTATAGACTGGTGAGCTTGACATCTGTGGTAGGCAAGTTGTTGGAGGGAATCCTGAGGGACAGGATTTATATGTACTTAGAAAGGCAAGGACTGATTAGAAATAGTCAGCATGACTTTGCGTGTAGGAAATCATGTCTCACAAACTTGATTGAGTTTCTTGAAGAAGTAACAAAGAGGAATATTGAGGGCAGAGCATAATCTATGTGGACATCATAAGGCCTTCAACAAGAATTCTCATGGGAGACTGGTTAACAAGGTTAGATGTCATGGAATACAGGGAGAACTAGCCATTTGGGTAGAGAAATGGCTTAAAGGTAGATGACAGAGGGTAGTGGTGGAAGGTTACTTTTCAGACCAGAGGCCTGTCACTAGCGATGTGCTGCAAGGATCAATGCTAGGTCCTAGGAAATGATTTCAATGTGAACTTAGGAGGTATAGTTAGTAAGTTTGCAGATGACACCAAAATTGGAGATCTTGATCAGATGGGCCAGTGGTCTGAGGAGTGGCAGATGGAATAAATGTGAGGTGCTAAATTTTAGAAAAGCAAATCACAGCAAAACATACACACTTAATGGTAAGGTTCTAAAGCGTGTTGCTGAACAAAGAGACCTTGAAGTGTAGATTCATAATTCTTTGAAAGCAAGCAGATAGGATAGTGAAGAAGGCGTTTGGAATGCTTTCCTTTATTGATCAGAACATTAAGTATAGGAATTGGGAGGCATTGTTGCAGCTGTAGAGGAGATTGGTTAGGCCTCTTTTGGAATGCAATTCTATTCTTCTTCCTATCGGAAAGATATTTTGAAACCTGAAAGGTTCTAAATGGTTTACAAGAATGTTGCCAGGGTTGGAGGATTTGAGCTATAAGGAGAAGCTGAATAAGATGGTATTGTTTTCCCTGGAGCATCGGAGGCTGAGGGGTAGCCTTATAGAAGTTTATGGAATTATGAGGGGCATGGATAAGATAAATAGACAAGGTCTTTTCCCTGGGGTAGGGGAGTCCAGAAGTAGAGGGCATAGTTGTTGTCTCTGGTTTGTTACCCGTGCCACGTGATAGAGAGTCGAGGAATAGGGAGAGAGAACAGTTAAATGCGTGGCTACAGGGATGGTGCAGGAGGGAGGGATTTCAGTACTTGGATAACTGGGGTTCTTTCTGGGGAAGGTGGGACCTCTATAGACAGGATGGTCTGCACCTGAACCTGAGGGGCACCAGTATCCTTGGGGGGAGGTTTGCTAGTGCTCTTGGGGGAGGGGGTTAAACTAACTCTGCAGGGGCATGGGAACCCAGACTGTAGCTTTAGGGTGCAGGACCTGGAGTGCAGGGAGGTTAGGAATATGGCATCAATCTTAAAGGAGGGTGCCTGTAACAGAAGAGTGGCTTGAAGTGTGTATACTTTAATGCTAGAAGTATACAAAATAAGGTAGGTGAACTTGCAGCGTGGGTTGGTACCTGGGACTTCGATGTTGTGGCTATTACGGAGACATGGCTAGATCAGGGACAGGATTGGCTGTTGCAGGTTCCAGGGTTTAAATGTTTTAGTAGGGTCAGAGGTGGGGGTAAAAGAGGGGGGGGTGTGGCTTTGCTTGTCAAAGATAGTGTTACAGCAGTGGAAAGGAAGATGGACGAAGATTTGCCATCTGAGGTAGTTTGGGTTGAGGTTAGGAATAGGAGAGGTGAGGTCACCCTGTTAGGAGTCTTTTACAGGCCTCCTAATAGTCCTAGAATCGTTGAAGAAAGGATTGCGAAGATGATTCAGGAGAAGAGTGACAGTAATAGGGTGATTGTTATGGGAGACTTTAACTTTCCTGATATTGATTGGGAAAGCTATAGCTCAAGTTCGTTAGATGGGTCAGTGTTTGTGCAATGTGTGCAGGAGAGTTTCCTGACACAATATGTAGATAAGCCAACAAGAGGTGAGGCCATACTGGATTTGGTTCTGGGTAACGAACCAGGCCAGGTATTAGAACTAGAGGTAGGTGAGCACTTTGGGGACAGTGACCACAATTCGGTGATTTTTACTCTAGTGATGGAGAGGGATAAGTGTGTACTACAGGGCAAGAGTTATAGCTGGGGGCAGGGAAATTATGATGCATTGAGGCATGACTTAGGATGTGTGGATTGGAAAAGTAGATTCCAAGGCAAGAGCGTAATTGATATGTGGAACTTGTTCAAGGAGCAACTATTGAGTGTCCTTGATAAGTACGTACCTATCAGGCAGGGAGGAAAGGGTCGTGTGAGGGAGCCGTGGTTTAATAAGGAATTGGAATCCCTTGTTAAATGGAAGAGGGCGGCCTTTGTAAAGATGAGGCGTAAAGGTTCAATAGGGGCGATTGAGAGTTATAAGGTAGCCCGGAAGGACCTGAAGAGAAAGCTAAGAGCAGCAAGGAGGGGACATGAAAGGTCCTTAGTTGGTAGGATTAGGGAAAACCCTAAGGCTTTCTATAGGTATGTTAGGAATAAAAGAATGACTAGGGTAGGAATAGGTCCAATCAAGGATAGTAATGGGAAGTTGTGTGTGGAGGCTGAAGAGATTGGGGAGGCACTGAATGAATACTTTTCGTCAGTATTCACTCAGGAACAGGACATTGTTGTCGATATGAATACTGAGGCACGAATAAGTAGAATGGATGGCTTTGAGATATGTAGAGAAGAGGTGTTGGAAATTCTGGCAAGGGTGAAAATAGATAAGTCCCCTGGGCCTGATGGCATTTATCCTAGGATTCTCTGGGAAGCAAGGGAGGAGATTGCAGAGCCATTGGCCTTGATTTTTGTGTCCTCTTTGTCTACAGGAGTAGTGCCAGAGGACTGGAGGCTAGCAAAAGTGGTTCCCTTGTTCAAGAAGGGGAGTAGGGATAATCCTAGTAACTATAGGCCAGTGAGTCTCACTTCTGTTGTGGGCAAAGTCTTAGAGAGAATTGTAAGGGATAGGATTTATGCACATCTGGATAAGAATAATGTGATCAAGGATAGTCAGCATGGTTTTGTGAAGGGCAGGTCGTGCCTCACAAACCTTATTGAATTCTTTGAGAAGGTGACTAAGGAGGTAGATGAGGGGAAAGCGGTAGATGTGGTATATATGGATTTTAGTAAGGCGTTTGATAAGGTCCCCCATGGTAGGCTACTGCAGAAAATACAGAGATATGGCATTGAGGGTGAGTTGGAGGTTTGGATTAGGAATTGGCTGGCTGGAAGAAGACAGAGGGTAGTAGTTGATGGCAAAGGTTCATCTTGGAGTGCCGTCACTAGCAGTGTTCCGCAAGGATCTGTTTTGGGACCATTGCTGTTTGTCATTTTTATAAATGACCTGGAGGAAGGGTTAGAAGGTTGGGTGAGCAAGTTTGCGGATGATACGAAATTCGGAGGAGTTGTAGACAGTGAGGAAGGATGTGGCAGGTTACAGCGGGATATAGAGAAGCTGCAGAGCTGGGCAGAAAGGTGGCAAATGGAGTTCAATGTAGCTAAGTGTGAGGTGATTCACTTTGGTAAGAGTAATAAAAAGATGGGGTATTGGGCTAATGGTCGGATACTTGGTAGTGTGGAAGAGCAGAGGGATCTTGGTGTCCATGTACACAGATCTCTGAAAGTTGCAACCCAGGTAAATAGTGCAGTGAAGAAGGCATATGGCGTACTGCCTTTTATTGGTAGAGGAATTGAGTTCCGGAGTCCTGAGGTCATGCTGCAGTTGTATAAGACTCTGGTGCGGCCGCATCTGGAATATTGTGTGCAGTTTTGGTCGCCATCCTATAGGTAGGATGTGGAGGCACTGGAACGGGTGCAGAGGAAGTTTACCAGGATGTTGCCTGGTATGGTAGGAAGATCCTATGAGGAAAGGCTGAGGCACTTGGGGTTGTTTTTATTGGAGAAAAGAAGGTTTAGGGGTGACTTGATAGAGGTGTACAAGATGATTAGGGGGTTAGATAGGGTTGACAGTGAGAACCTTTTTCCACGTATGGAGTCAGCTATTACAAGGGGGCATAGCTTTAAATTAAGGGGGGGTAGATATAGGACTGATGTTAGGGGTAGGTTCTTCACTCAGCGAGTCGTAAGTTCATGGAATGCCCTGCCAGTAGCAGTAGTGGACTCTCCCTCTTTATGGGTATTTAAGCGGGCATTGGATAGGTATATGGAGGATAGTGGGTTAGTGTAGGTTACGTGGGCTTTGATCGGTGCAACATCGAGGGCCGAAGGGCCTGTACTGCGCTGTATTCTTCTATGTTCTATGTTCTATGTTCTATGTTTAGGGTGAGAGGGGGAAAATATAAAAGGGAACTTAGGGGCAAATTTTTCCACACAGAGGGTGGTGCATCTATAGAATGAGCTGCCAGAGGAAATGGTGGAGGCTGGTACAATTGCAGCATTTAAAAGGCATCTGGATGAGTATATGAATTGGAAGGGTTTCGAGGGATAAGGCCCAAGGACTGACTAATGGGATTACATTAGGTTAGGATATCTGGTTGACATGGACAAGTTGGACCAAAGGGTCCATTTCCATGCTGTACATCTCTATGACTCTAACTATAGTAATACTTTGTCCCTCAAAACATAATTTCATACTTCAGTCTTTTCATTTGCTCTAGTTTTTTGGAATTAAAGGCGCAATCTTATTTGGAGTTTGAAATTTCCGATAATCAGACTAAAATGGCACATGTGGCAAAATATTGTTTATTGAACGCAATTCAAATTGTTTTAGTTAATAGATATCCCTTGATTAGTTTCTCTCTCAAACGTGAAATATTAAATATTTAGTATTGAAATATTGAAGAGTAATATCTGAAATTTGTTTTACCAATTTGTCCTTTATCAGTTTGAATGGTCCTCTTATGTCATATCCAGTTTTCAGTTTAAAAGAACTGAATCCTGTGGACTCAGGACAATTCCCAACTATTAGCAATAACTAGGTCTATTTTATCCTAATCACTAAGATATTCTGAACAATGAGGCCTAATCATGGTCTTCAAAGTTTGATATCATCTTTCAAATGCACTTTGAAATGATTTGGAATAAATGGAAAATACACTATTTTATTCACAAACTTGTCATCACTCCTTTAAATATCTTCAACATAAACTTCAACATAAACATAAACATATCTTGTAACAAACTAAACTAACTTTTTCATGACTAATGCTACAACACATTTTCCTAAAGGCACCACTTCAGTAATCTTGTTGAAGTATCCATCGTTGTTAAAAAGATACTAATTCCCACTTCTGGCTTTCGGTAAGGATCCCACACAATCTATTAAATCCTGCTGAACCATTCTTCAAAAGCTGGAACTGGAATTAAAGGCGCAATCTTATTTGGAGTTTGAAATTTCTGATAATCAGACTATAATGGCACATGTGGCAAAATCTTACCACATCTGCATGCAATCCAGCAAATAAGCCTATGCTACCTTAATACTTAAAAGACTCGCTATTGGAATTTTGTGAGCATGAAATTTTGTTTTGGTATTCCTGCAGCTGCTGCCCATTGCTCATCAGCTGGTATCTGAGGTAGTCTCCATTTCCTCATTTGTTCATTGTCTTTTAAGTAATAAAACTCAGGTATGAGTTCTGCTTCTATTTGTGAATAGGCGGTCTGATATAATGCTCATAAGTCAATATTCATTTATTTCATTTTTACTTAAAATAATGGGCTATATGTGTCAGTCTCATTTTCTTTACTTTCATCCTCTTTTTTTTTTGGAAATTGTCTCCAATAACTAGATTTTGAAATCATGTCTCTGTTTCATAGATTATTTTTCTTCCTGTTAAATCCTACAGACCTGAGATCTTGTTACAACACAGACAGCAAAAAATCCAAGATGATTTTCCTGTAGCATCGTATATCTTTCACCTCTGCTGGTAGTTCCACCACCCTCACTTCGGCCAATCTTTGCAAATCAGTCAGACCATTTCCCAAAATAAAATCACTTTGTTCTGTATAGACTTATTTCACTGCTGCAAATACGACTTCTTCATTTACTTGTCACTCTTCAATTCTACTCTGTAGATCAACTAGTTTGTAACCTCCATGAATACCTCCAATTAATATTTGTTCCCTCATCAACTTCTTTGAAAGACAAATGGTGTCATCAACCTGCATTAGTGACTGATTTGCTCCACTGTCTCAAATATTTTTCTTGGTTTACCACTTTGATTTAAAGCATATGGGAAAATAAAACTCCTTTTGAGATAAAATATTTAGAACCTCTAGTGGTCTGATTCTTATCAATATTCAAAGAAGAAATTTTACGACTATGCTGAGTCACCTCTCCCATCTAGTGTAAAGTAAAGAAGTATGTTCTCTTTGTACAACTGCTACAATTTTAATAAATATTACATTCCCAAATGCCCCCTTTTTTGAGGACACCTAGGCATTCCTAACAATGCAATTTATTTTCCATTCAAGGAATAGCATGGTAGCTCAATGGTTAGCACTGCTGCTTCACAGCACCAGGGACCTGGGCTCAATCCCAGACTTGGTTGACTGTCTGTGTGGAGTTTGCATATTCTCCCTGTGTCTGTGTAGGTTATCACTAAGTGGTCAGGTTTCTTCCCACAGTCCAAAGATGTGCAGATTAGATGGATTTACCATGCCAAATTGTCTCATTGTATCCAGGGATGTGCAAACTAAGTGGATTAGCACTGCAGGTTATAGGGATTGGGTGGGATGCTTTTTGGAAGGTTGGTGCAGACTTGATAGGCTTTCTATGATTGAACATTCAGCAATTGACTTTGATATGTCACATTATTACAATGGAAACATATAGTTTTCTTGCATCATTTCTTGGTTCCAGTGATTCCCTTTATTATTACATTAGTGTCCTTCTTTCTTTCATTAAAACCAGTAACTCCTCTCTCTACAGATTTCCGCTTCCATCAATTTCCTTATGGATTCATATATGACCATCTCTGCATCTGTAACTGTCTGTATCAGATATCATGGGTATTTGCCAGAACTGCTGCTCCCTGATCTTTGATGCTCATCTGAAAAGATTTAGTCAAAAAGATTTAGGTTTGCAGAAATGTTATTCTCAATTCTTGCATAATCATGTTTCCCAGACGTTTTCATTTGTCTTCTCTAACTTCAATAATTGAAACCGGTGATCTCACACTACTTATTTTTCTCCTTTAAATTCAATTCATGCTTGATTACGTTTCTTTTTTGAAGTTATAAATTTTAATTGCCAAGTTTCAGAGATAAGTTCATAAGCATCTGTACTGCTCTTTTAAGTTCCATAATGTGCAACTTGTTCCTCAATTCTAGCTGTATCTGGCAAATCACTCTGTGGCATTAAGATTTAAAAATCTGTTGGCTACTTCATCTGCCCATCTATCTTTTGAAATTTGGTAAAATATCTTTTGATTCCATCACCAAAGTTAAACCCTAAATTCAGATTCTTTAGTAAAATCACATCATTCACTGGAAACAGACTCATCCTCTGAGCTACTATCTCTACTTTGTTTCTTTACTCTAAGCCTTTCTTTTGCCAACTCATGTTGTCTGATTTCCCTCTCTTTTTGGAGTTCAGACCTTCTTAATTCTGTCTCACCTTCCATTACTCTGTTTGATTCATTCTCCAACCATTCCACTTCCTTTTTTCTTTACTTGTCTTCCTTATTCATTTCTTATTCTTTTCCTTTTCTACCAAGGTAAGTTTTTGTTTAACTTCATTTTTCAGCCTCTAAATATTACATTTCTTTTACTGTGTCTTAGCTAACTCTTGCTATGATGTCTCAATTTGAGCATTCCCTTCTAATTCTGAATGTTTGATAATGACATTCAGTATCTGCTCCTTAAAAGATCAAGCTTTTACGTCTATCTTCAATTCATCTGCTAATTGCCTGTGAATGACCTCAGTCAAACACTTCCAATAATTCACTATTATATCTGCTATTCTCAGAAAACTCTCAGCAATATTTAAAGCTATTTTGAAGCTTCAATTTGTGCAATAAACTTCACCTCAGCACTCCTATGTTCAGTCCAGCACTTCCACATACAAATTTGTTTCAAAGAGACCCAGATCCCTCAAATTTAATAACTTTGAATCTTGGTCAAAAGCCATTTGCACCCCCACCCCCTCCTTGTTATGAGGCCAACTGATGGAACTTGGATGACCATTGTTATGATCTGAGCTGATGGCAATACTGGAAAATCAGATCCCAGAATGAAATCTAACCTGATAGTTCTTTCTTTTTCTTTTTTTAGTGCACATGTTGGTGCTTCACTGCAACATTATTACATGAAGCTGTAGAGTTTCCTTAACAACAGAACATATATTTATGAAAAATAGTCAGAACCATAAACAACAAGCTATCTAAACATAGAACACAATTGGAATAATCTTGAAACAGTCCAAAATTATACCTATTGAACAACACGATCACTTCAAAATGATTCACATCCAGAGAAATTGAAGCACTACACTAAATCTTTAAGTCTACCTTCCCAGAACTACTTTGCAGATTTTCTCTTCACCTGTATCAACAATATTTGTGTCTGTTTGTATCTTTCTGCAGGTGTGTCTACAAGAAGATTTCTATATACAGGGCATGTGATTTTATTCAACTTTATATGACAAAAGATTTTGTTTGGCATTTCATTTCAATGTTGGAACTCTGCCACTTATTTTCTCACACTTGGTAATTCCACAGTTTCTATTTTTCAAATGATTATGGACTACCAAGCCAGATCACATCAAAGATCTGACTTGTCTAGTGCTCTTGTAATGGGATCAAAACTGTCCCTATATCTGAAATTTTCTTCAGTCCACCATCTGTGGAAGTCACTGCCCCAGAGTGTGGCAGAGGCAGAATCAGTCAACAGATTCAAGAAAGAAACAGATAGGGTAGGATAGAGGACTATGAGGATAAGGAAAGTTGAGCTAAGACTGGAATAAGATCAACCATGATCTTGTTAAATGGGAGAGAGGACTTAGTCATAGAGTCAGAGAGATGTACAGCATGGAAACAGACCCTTGGGTCCAACCCGTCCATGCCGACCAGATATCCCAACCCAATATAGTACCACCTGCCAATACCCGACCCATATCCATCCAACCTGTTCCTATTCATATACCCATCCAAATTTCTGTTAAATGTTGCAATTGTATCAGCCTCCACCACTTCCTCTGGCAGCTCATTCCATACACGTACCACCCTCTACGTGAAAAAGTTACCCCTTAGGTCTCTTTTATATCTTTCCCCTCTCACCCTAAACCTATGTCCTCTAGTTCTGGACTCCACAACCCCAGGAAAAAGACTTTGCCTATTTACCTTATCCAAATCCCTCATAATTTTCTAAACCTCTATAATATCACCCCTCAGCCTCCGACGCTCCAGGGAAAACAGCCCCAGCCTGTTCAGCCTCTTCCATAGCTCAAATCCTCTAACCTTGGCAACATCCTTGTTAATCTTTTCTGAACCCTTTCAAGTTTCACAACATCTTTCCAATAGGAAGGTGACCAGAATTGCACGCAATATTCCAACAGCGGCCTAACACAACATCACCTCTCAACTCCTGTACTCAATACTCTGACCAATAAAGGAAATCCACTTTCAAGGAGCTATGAACCTGCACTTCAAGGTCTCTTTGTTCAGCAACACTCCCTAGGACCTTACCATTAAGTGTATAAATCCTGCTAAGATTTGCTTTCCCAAGATGCAGCACCTCACATTTATCTGAATTAAACTCTATCTGCCTCTTCTCAGCCCATTGGCTCATCTGATCAAGATCCTGTTGTAATCTGAGGTAACCCTCTTCACTGTACGCTACACTTCCAACTTTGGTATCATCTGCAAACCTACTAACTGTATCGCTTATGCTCGCATCCAAATCATATGTGTAAATGACAAAAAATAGAGGACCCAGCACTGATCCTTATGGCATTCCACTGGTCATAGGCCTCCAGTCTGAAAAACAACCCTCCACCGCCACCCTCTGTCTTCTACCTTTGAGCCAGTTCTGTATCCAAATGGCTAGTTCTCCCTGTATTCCATGAGATCTAACCTTGCTAACCAGTCTTCCATGGGGAACCTTGTCGAACGCTTTACTGAAGTCCATATAGATCACATCTATTGTTCTGCCCTCATCAATCTCTTTGTTACTTCTTCAAAAAACTCAATCAAGTTTGTAAGGCATGATTTCCCATGCACAAAGCCATGTTGACTATCCCTAATCAGTCCTTGCTTTCCAAATACATGTACATCCTTCCCTCAGGATTCCCTTGAACAACTTGCCCACCACCGAGGTCAGGCTCACCCATCCATAGTTCCCTGGCTTGTCTTTATCGCCCTTCTTATACAGTGGCACCACATTTCTCAACCTCCAGTCTTCCAGCACCTCACCTGTGACTATCGATGATACAAATATTGCAGCAAGAGGCCCAGCAATCACTTCTCTAGCTTCCCACAGAGTTCTCAGGTACACCTGATCAGGTTCTGGGGATTTATCCACCTTTACCCGTTTCAAGACATCCAGCACTTCCTCCTCTTGAATGGTTGAATTGCCTACTCCTGCTTCCAATTCCTGCATTCCTCTGTCCCTCTGATCTTTTGAAATGTCTGTCCTTAACCAATGTTGATAAAAGTACCGTGAATGCTGGACACCTAAAATTTATTTAAAAACTGGACAAACTCAGCAGGTCTGGCAGCATCTGCTGGTGTGAGAAACAGAATTATTATTTTATTTTTCCAATATGACTCCTCTTTGATACAGAACTAATCCAATTCTAGCCTCTCGAATATCCTCAATTTTAATTCCTCCATGATTGCTGGACCTGCCTCTCTTCCTTTGTCCTCCTTTAAGGCTATGCATAAAATCTGCCTCGTTGACTCAGCTTTTGGCCATCTTCCCTAATATCTCCTTTCACAGCTCTGAATCAAATATTATTTTCTCACCACCTGTACACTGTGATTGGTTGAAGGTACTTGGTAAATACAGGGGGATATTCTTGCCATTAATATTGTTATTGTAACAATGAGTTTTTTTCTTTTATTAATGATTGCTATTTTATCTCTGTTATTCCATGATAATGCAGCATATTTTGCAAAATATATTATCGTTCATCCAAAGAGCATGGAAGTCACAAAGAGAAGCCAGAAGGTTGAATCCCAAAGATCTAGCAGAATGACTGTATTTGAAAAAAAGTGAATAGGGATACCTAAGGGCATTCATATGCTTACCAGAAGTACATTGTTAAGGTGCCTCACTATGGCTTTTCAAAAAGATGAAAGTGTATGCAATTGCTATACTTAGCCAGCTGGATAGAAAATTGCCTAAGCAATAAAATGCAGAATGCAATGATAAATGAGCTTGGGTCTTTCTTGGGAACAATGAGTAGTAGAATTCTGCAGAGGTCTTATCTGGGTCATTTTTTTCTTTATAACCATCTTTCTAAATTATGTGCAGATTGGTAATACTATTAACTTTGGAAAAATTGCACAATATACCAAGTGACTTGGTAAGCTGTCAAATGTAGGAAATGCATAAAAGTATTCCAATGGTCCCCAACAAATTTAGGGTCAGGGAATAATAAATTGAATTAAGCATGGAGAAAGATGGAATCTAAGTTAAATTGGTGCAAGACATAAGAATTATGTATATGTCAATCGAGGCTGCAGTGAGTTCATAGAAATACAAAAATGAAGCCTGTGATTATTGATCATGTGTGTAAAGAATTTAGGCAATGTGAGTTGTTCGTAAATTAAATCAGGTATTATATGCATGCTGAAGGCATTTTATTACACAGAACCAAGTAGAATTTACACTAGTACTTCAGAAGGGGGAAGTAATGACCTAGTGTATTACCGTTAGACTTTTAATTCGGAGACCCAGGTAATGTTCTGGCAACCTGGGTTCAAATCCAGCAATGGCAAATTGTGGAGTTTGAATTTAATTTAAAAAAACAAATCCGGAATTAAGAGTTTAATGAAGACCATGAATCCATTGTCAATTGTCAGGAAAACCCCATCTGGTTCAATAATGTCCTTTTGAAAAGGAAACCTATCATCCATACCTGGCCCAGCCTACATGTGACTCCAGACCGATAGCAATGTGGTGAACTCTCAATGACCCCCTGGGCAATTAGGGGTGGGCAATAATGCTGGCCCAACAAATGATGCCCTCTTCCTGCAAATTAACTTGTAAAAACTTTGGCCCAATTTTTCAAGACAGACTTAGGCTCCATTGAACCATCTCCCTCTCCTCTTATTAACCCTATCAGCATGTTCTTTGACTCTCTTCGCCCTGACAGAAAGTTATCAAGTTTTCCCATTACATGCATCCAAATGACTTGACTCAGTTAATTGTTGTGATACTGAGTACCAAACTGCGAGCATGCGTTGGGAACAAAGTTTCTCCTGAACTTCCCACAAGATGTATTAATGATGATTTTATATTTACGAATATCTTATATTTAATGGATTAAAATCATAAATGAAAAATAAGATATTATTTAATTCATCCCACATATGTTTAATATATTACACCGTTATAGTCAATTCAGCTTTGAAAGTTGATGCATTGGCAAAAGATTAGTGATGAATGATTGGAAATATTGCAGGATTCAAGACTGTAAGCTATCTAAACAAATAAAACTTTTTATTGAAGAATTGGAAATTGAGCAAGTGAAAGAATGATAAAAGGAGTGCACAATATTGCCATGCTTTTTTTAAAATTTTAACTATGACACTGAAATTTGAAAGCATAAGCACAAAGATGAGCATTAGAAAGTCAAAGGAATCCTCTCTCTACAGTTGCTTGATATATTGCATTGATTTCCAGCAGGGAGTATGAAATCAATGAACTCATTTAAAGGGAATTGCATAATTATCTTTCTGGTAATGGGATTTAAGTTAATTATGATAAATGTAGGCATAGGTAATTAAGTACTTTCGGAAGTATCAAAAAGATTTTGAATATAGGCCATGATAATATTATATGGAAGAAGCCTGCAGTTTTAGCTTCTTATGAGCTTTACCTGTGCTTACCAAACTCAAGAAATTTAGTTTAGAATCCCTGACACTGGAAATGGTGCACAGTCCAATAGAGAAAATGAACTTGAATGGCATTTTCCTGTTGCAAGCTTCCTTGGGTACATTTCAGTACATTTCCAGAAGCTTTGTTGTAAAATCTGAAGACTATACTGTAACCTATTGTTACAGGTTAGGATTAGGACTTTAGAAACAGATTGCTGAACCAACTATTCCTCGTTAATAATTGGTCTGCCATGAGAGTCACACCATAGAAAAGAAAATAAATGGAGAAAATGAATGCTCGGAAATTTTTGCAATTTCTTTAGTCAAATTGAACTTTCTTCCCCATTTTTCCAAGTGAGTGGATTTTTTTTTCCTGTATGAGTGTTTTATTTTCTAGCTATACGAAAAGTATTCAAGATGGTGCCGACGCTTGGTGACTCTTTGCGAGCTCTCTCCAACAGATCTAATTCTAATATATCTTACATATCAAACATATCATTGCGCTCTTTTAAACCACAATTCTGAGTCTTTTTAATTACTATGAGCATTCTCTTAAATCTGCTTGCAGATCTGAAGATTCGACCATCGTCCAGGCCCAATTACTGCCAGTGGATCTGTATGCCTACAGCAAACCAACTGACTTGCCACAGGTCCAACTTTCCTGACTTCGAGGAAACCTTGTACTGAGGCCTGACCAGCCTAGGAACAAAAGCTGACCTCATGGTGACCTGACCGCAAAGAAGCCTATCCCTACCCCGAGAAACGACAACCGACTAACCTGAAGGGAACCAGGCAATGTGCAGGCTTGCTGGAACCAACTCTAAGAGCCCCCCCCCCCAAGAATCCCCCTGTCCATGACCTGTAACCAGGACCCCATCAGGAGCACGCACTTCCCTTTTGAAATAGCAGACTTATATCACCGATGCCTGGGATCAACCAGAAGCAGACACCTTTCTAGGAAACATTAGAGATGCACTGGCTTTCAGGCGAGACTGAAACAACGTAGTTTCAAGCTATCCCCTCCCCAATAATCTCCTGGCAAATATTCACACCATGGAGAACAAACTAGATGAACCAAAGCTAGACTTACCATCCAGAGGAAACAGAGACACTGCTGTGTGTTCTGTTTTACAGAGACATGGCTCACTCCTGCTACAGCTGACTGTGCCTTACAATCTGAAGGTTTCTCTATACATCACATGAACTGTGAGGTGTCCTCAGGCAAGGCAAGGGCAGTGGGATCTGCCTCCTAGTTAACACCTCCTGGTGCTCAGACATGGAGACCCTGGCAAGTTGCTGCTTGTCGGACCTCAAATATCTAACAGTGAAATGCTGTCATTATTACCTGCTATGCAAGTTCACCTCCACTATCCTGACAGTGGTCTACATGCCATTCCATGCAGAAGTGAAGAATGCTCTTGATAAAATGCACACCACCACAAATGGACTCAAGACAGAATACTCTGTGGCCTTATTCATCATAGCTGCCTCAAGAGTGTGCAATCAAAATACCATCAACACATCTCCTGTCCCACAAGAGGACCGAACAACCATCAAAGATGCCTACTACTCCATACCCTGTCCGTACTTTGCAACATCAGATCATAACACTGGGTTCCACTTTCGAGCTTACAAGCAGAAATTGAATTGTGATGACCCAGTATAGAAAGTAGTACAGTGCTGGTCTGAGGCAGGAGAAGAGTTTCTATTGGACTATCTAGTGTTGATGGACTGATTAATATTCAAGAACTCTGTGGCCAACCTGGATAAATATGCTGATAATGTTACAGCTTTGTTAGCATGTGTGTAGAAGACGGCAAGCCAAAGATGCTGGTGTGAATGTTCCCCAACCAGAAACCGTGGATGAACCAGGAAATCCATTGCCGACTGAAGTCCGGGTGTGTGACGTTCATGTTCAATGACCAAGACATTTACAGGAAATCCAGATATGACCTCTGTAAGGACACTAGAGATGCCAAGAGGAAATACCAGACTAAGCTAGAGACCCAAACTAACCACATGGACACCTGCCTACATGACATAACTGGCTATGAAGTGAAGCAGAACAGAAGAGCGAAAAATGCATCCCTTCCTGATGCACTGAATGTATTTTGCATTCAGTTTGAGTAGTAGATCAGTGCAACATTGTCACCTGCCCTGACAGCTTTGGATTCATTTGTCCCTTCAGTCAGTGCTGCAGCCATCAGATTGACTTTTTTGAGAGTGAACCCACAGAAAGCTACTGCGCAGATGGAGTCCCTGGCTATGCACTCAGATCCTGCACATACCAGTTGGCGGGAGTATTCACTCACATCTTTAACCTCTCCTTAAAATGATCTGAAGTCCCGAGCTGCTTCAAGAAAACCACCATCATACCAAAGATAACTCATGTGGCGTGATGGCCCTGACTTCCATAGTTATGAAGTGCTTCAAGAGATTGGTCATGGCTCATATCAACTCCAGCCTTCCAGCCTGCCTTGATCCCTTGCAATTCACCTATCACCACATCAGGTCCATGGCAGATACCATCTCCCCGGCTCTACAATCATCCCTGGAACATGTGGATAACAAGAATACCTATATCAAGCTCCTACTTATTGACTACAGCTCAGCCTTCCACACCACAATTCTTACCAAAGTAATCTCCAAATTCCGAAACCTAAGTCTCCGCTCTACTATTTACACCTGGATCCTTGACTCCTTGACCCACAGACTGCAGTCAGTGAGAATAGGCAACAACACCTCCTCCATGATAATCCTCAACGCAGGTGTTCCGCAAGGCTGCGGACTCAGCACCTTACTAAACTCCCTATACACTCAGGGCTGTATGGCCAAATTTCATCCTAACTCTCTCTACAAGTTCTCTGATGACACCACCATGTAAGCTAGATCGCAAACATTGTTGAGACAGAATACAGGAAATTGATAGTGTTTGGTGGTGTGGTGCAAAGACAATATTCTCTCCCTCAACATCAGCAAACTGAAAGAGCTGGTCATTCTCCATCAGGGAGCAAGTATAGGGTACACCCCTATCTACATCAATGGAGCTGAGTTGAGATGATCAAGAGCACCAAGTTCCTAGGAGTGATGGTCACCAACAATCTGTCCTGGTCCACCCACTTTGGCGCTACAGTCAAGAAAGCACAACAACACTTCAACTTCCTCAGGAGGGTAAGGAAATCTGGCATGTCCATAAAGATGCTTACCAATTTTTATAGATGAACCACAGAAAACATCCTATGCAAATGCATCACGGCTTCATTTAGCAACTGATCCGCCCAGCACCATAAGAAACTACAGAGAGTTGTCAACACAGCCCAGACCATCATATAAGCCAACCTTCCAGACCCCTCAAGGTTATTATCTCGTCCAGGAGAAAGTGAGGACTGCAGATGCTGGAGATCAGGGCTGAAAATGTGTATCTGGAAAAGCGCAGCAGGTCAGGCAGCACCCAAGGAACAGGAGAATCGACGTTTCGGGCAACAGCCCTTCTTCAGAAGGACTGATGCCCGAAACGTCGATTCTCCTGTTCCTTGGATGCTGCCTGACCTGCTGCGCTTTTCCAGCAACACATTTTCAGCTATTATCTTGTCCAACCTCTTCCATCAGGCAGAAGATACAAAAGCTTAATCACACATACCAACAGATTCAAGAACAGCTTCTTCTTCGCTGTTATTAGACTTCTGAATGAATCTCTCAAATTTCAAATTTACTGCTGACGTCACTCTCTGTGCACATTTCCTGTAGCAGTAATGTTGTATTTCTTGCTCTGTTCTAATACTCCATGCACTTTGAATGCTATGATCTGCCTGTCCTACATGCAAAATAAAACTCTTCACTGTACCAAGGTACAGAGGAACTTTGATTATCCGACATTCCATTAACCGAACTTTGTATCATCTGAAATAAATCGCAAGGTCCCGATGCATGGCCAACTAAGTTATCTGGCATCGATTATCCAGCATTCAATTAACCGAACGAAATAATCCCTGCCTGTGTCTTTGGATAATCAAGATTCCTCTGTATATGTAACAATAAATCATTTTTTTTAAAAACTGCTCTAGCTTCCTTAGAGCCAATTTACAGAGTAAACAGGATGTCTAATCTCCTGTTTATATGTATCAGCCAAGGGTTCCTAATTATATCAGGCTAAAAGCCCAATCTGGGAATTCATGATCCATGATGTCCACCTGGCTGACTTCATTTCAATAGCACTCAGAGCAGACCTATCCAACAGCTGGAAGGTTATTTTAATCCCAAAATAATGATTAAATCCAGTTGGAATAAGGGCTAATTGGACATAAGTGGCTCATCCACAAGTCCATTTGGCATCTGATCATTAGTGGGCGACTTTCCACATTGTTCCCTTCTTGCTGCTGACCTAATAGAGGACAGCTTCCAGCTCTCAGGAATCAGATGTGTGACCATCCATGTGACCCTCTGGGCCTGCCGTTCATCTTGACCACTCCAATTCTGCCGAAGGTTCCAAATCATAAATTGTCAATGATAAGCCACAGGTTTTGACATAGTTACCTTGCTCTGCTAAGTAATGCAAAATGATGAGATGCTGATATGCGTCTGCTAGCAATTACCTGCTGTTGGGTTCATTTGATTCAGTTTTAATACATATAGTACCAAAGCACTTAAGTCAGATCTGTTATTAACAGAAATAATAGAAGAAGGAGAAAGAAATGAAGTGCTTCTTCAAGAATACAAATTAATCCAATGACATGGAAGTACATTTCCTATGAATTTTAAATAAAAATATGGATCTTAAAAGACTTCTGTATGTAAGTAATAGAATGAGTACAAACAGCCTTTACTTCCCTTCTGCTTGCCTTCTTAAAAGCATTGGTGCATTGCTGAGATATACACTGGTGATATGTGGTCATTATTCATATATCAGTCTTGACAGTATGGCAGGAGAACATTTAACCACAAGGGATTAGAGACCCTCCTTATTCATTTGAAATGTATAAGTGCCTTCTTCCATCATTTATCATTGGATAGTGAAAGCTAAAGACCATCTTGTTTTTTAATAAATTTCCTTTCCTCTCTTCTAGATAAGTATTTGTTGCCCCAGTATATTCAGGGGTATGGACAACAAAAGGTTTTAGACTTAGAGTCAAAAGGCATGGCAATGGAGAAGCACAGCAGGTCAGCCAGCATCCAAGGAGCAGGAGAGTCGATGCTTCAGGCATAAGCCCTTCTTCAGGAGTGCTGTCAGACCTGCTGTGCTTTTCCATTGCCACACTTTTTGACGCTGATCTCCAGCATCTGCAGTCCACATTTTCTGCCGGTAAAGTTAAACACCACACAACACCAGGTTATAGTCCAACAAGTTTATTTGGGAGTATTAGCTTTCAGAGTGCCGCTCTTTCTTCAGGTGGTTGTGGAGCAGGACCACACGACGCAGAAATTATAGCAAAAGGTTACAGTGTCATGCAAGTAAAATGATACATTTAACAAGCCTTGATTGTTGTTAATTCTTTCACCTTTCAGAATGGTTACTGGTTCATTAATATGTAAACCCCAGAACTAATTTTAAGTCACATTCTCAGGATAAGTTAAGGTTTTTTATATATAAAAAAAGTGACATCGCAGCTCAGACAATGCCTGAAAGGTGTGAGTCTGTCTGTGTCCCAATCATGACTCAGACTTAAAAACCACACAGCACCAGGTTATAGACCAACAGGTTTATGTGGAATCACTAGCTTTTGGAGCGCCGCTCCTTCATCATGTGGCCAACCCCTGATGAAGGAGGAGCACACCAAAAGCTAGTGCTTCCAAATAAACCTGTTGGACTACAACCTGGTGTTGTGTGATTTTTAACTTTAACCCAGTCCAACACTGGCACCTCCAAATCTTGATTCAGACTGGTTCTATTTCCAAAGTGAAATTTACAAAATACTGTATGGATTGACTGTCTGCATTGACTGCCTACTGCTTGTAAATTTTTTGAGCAAACTGAAATGTATCTGTAAGTATAATTCTTCAAATAAAAATTCACCCCATATACTTATATGTGTGTGCAAGTGCAGGGGAGAGCGAGAGAGAGTCAGAGAAAGAGAGTGTGTGCATTAGAGTGTGCAAGCTTGGTAAAATGTATGTGTGATGGGATATAATCCTGTGAGAGGGTGTATATGTGTGTGTATGAGAGAGGGTCTGCATGAGTAAGTGAGAGTGTAGTGGGGTCACCTGTAGTGTAATATGAATCCAAGGTCCCAGCTAAGGCCATCCTCACAGTTAATGAATTTGGCTATCAGTCTCTGCTTGGCCATTTTGCATTGTTGCCTGTCCCAAAGTCCACCTTGGAGGATGGTCACCTGAGGATCCAAGGCCGAATGCTGCTGACCACTGGAGTGTTCCCTGACTGGGAGGGAAGACTCCTGCCTGGTGATTGTTGTGCGGTGTCCATTCATCCGTTGTTGTAGCGTCTGCTTGGTCTCGCCAATGTCCCATGCCTCAGGGCATCCTTGCCTGTAGTGTATGAGATAGACCATGTTGCCTGAGTCACATGAGTATCTGCCATGTACATGGTGGATGGTGTCCCCACGTGTAAATTGGTATCCATGTCGACACTCTGACACGTCTTGCAGTGGTTGCCATGACAGGGTTGCATGGTTTTGGGATCAATGTTGTCCTGAAAGCACGGGCAGTTTGCTGTGAACAATGATCTGTTTAAGGTTTGGTGGTTGTTTAAATGCGAGAAGTGGAGGTGTAGGGAAGATCTTGGCAAGGTACTCATCGATAATGTGTTGCAGGCTGCCAAGAACATATTGTAGTTCATATGGTTCTTATAGTTCATAAAGTCCTACTCCACAACCACCTGAAGAAGGAGCAGCACTCCAAAAGCTAGTGCTTCCAAATAAACTTGTTGGACTACAACCTGGTATTGTGTGATTTTTAACTTTGTCTAGCCCAGTCCAACACTGGCTCCTCCACCTCATTTCTCCAGTCTATAGATTTAGTTTGTAAACCATCATAGATCCAGTTGAACGGCAGAGCAAGGTCGGGGAGTTAAAAGGATCATTTCTGTTCCAGAGCTCCTGTGGAACCCTAGAGAGCGTGGGATACTTGTACTATATCTATCACCCTGATGAGCTCGACTTAATTCAGAGATTTTGATCTCATATCAAAGGATTTTCTGGGAAAAAGTGATCATAGCATGCTGGAATTTCAAATTCAGTTTGAGGACTAGAAACTGGACACACTAGTGTTCTGGAATTAAACAAAGGTAATTTACATAGGGATAAGGACAGATCTGGCCTTAGTAGACTTGATGGGAAGACTAAATGGGAGAGCAATTGATGAACAGTAGCAGATGTTTTAGGAGATATTCAGTTCCTTCCAACTCAAACACATGCAGAAGAAAGATTGTAAGAAGAGAAAAAGACATCCACGGATATGTCAGGAATTTAAAGGTAACATAAAACAAAAATAAGACACACCATTTTGCAAAAGCCAGTGGTAGGCTGGAAGATTGGAAAACTTCTAAAGATCAACAATTTGTACTAAAAGGAATAGTAAAAAGAGCAGAGGTAAATTATGAAAGAAAACTAGAACTAAGTATTAAAACAGATCGCCAAATCTTCTATAAGTTTATAACAGGGAAGAGAGTAGCTGATGTTGGTCCCTTGGAGGATGAAACTAGAGAATTCATAGTGGGGACACAGAAACAGCAGAGATACGAAATCAATATTTGCCTCAGTTTTTACCTGGAGGACACTGGTACCATCTCAATTCTGCAAGTAATGCAGAATATCTAGAAACGGAGGAACTTAGAACTTGGGAAAGCATACTGATCAAATTATTAGGATTAAAGAAAGACAAGTCCCAGGGCCTGATAGTCGACATGCTCAGGAATTAAAAGAAGTGGCAGTGTGGAGATAGTGGATTTCTTAATAATATTCCAAAATTCTCTGGATGTGGGAAAGGTTTCAGTGGATTGGAAAAGAGCAAATGTAACACCATTATTCTTAAAGAGATGGAGCCAAAAAGTAGAAATCATAGACCAGTTAGGTTAACATGTGTCAATGGGACAATTTCAGCATTCATTATTGAAGAAGTCATAACAAAATATTTGGAAAGTCAAAGTAGAATCCATCTGAGTCAGCATGGTATTATGAAGAAAAAGTCATGTTTGGTTAATTTGTTAGAGTTCTTTGAAGATATAACAAGGAAGGTGCATAATGGGGATTCTGTAAATGCAGTATATATGGACTTCCAGAAAGCATCTGATAAAGTACTGTACAAAAGATTAAGACACATGTTAAGATTACATGATATGTTTGGTTAATTGGATAAAGGGTTCGCCAACCAACAAAAAGCAAACAGTCAGGTGGGGTGTCAGAAGCCTCAATCCTCAGGCCTCAACCACTTGTAATCTACAGTAATGACTTGGATATGGGGTTGGAAAGAACTACAGCCAAATTTGCAGATGACATTAAAATATATAGGCAAATGGACTCCATAGGTTAGGTGAATGGGCCAAAATTTGGGAGATGGGGCTTAATGGGGTAAGCATAAATTTATCCATTTTAATCATAGAGTCATAGAGATATACAGCATGGAAACAGACCCTTCAGTCCTACCCGTCCATGCCGACCAGATATCCCAACTCAATGTAGTCCCATCTACCAGCATCCAGCCGATATCCCGCTAATCCTTTCCTATTCATATACCCATCCAAATGCCTCTTAAATGTAGCAATTGTAACAGCCTCCATCACTTCCTCTGGCAGCTCATTCCATATATGTACCACTCTCTGAGTGAAAAAGTTGCCCCTTAGGTCTCTTTTATATCTTTCCCCTCTCACCCCAAACCTATGCCCTCTAGTTCTGTACTTCCCCACACCAGGGAAAAGACTTTGCCTATTTACCTTATCCATGCCCCTCATAATTTTTTAAACCTCTATAAGGTCACCCCTCAGCCTCCGACGCTCCAGGGAAAACAGCCCTAGCCTATTCAACCTCTCCCTATAGCTCAAATCCTCCAACACTGGCAATATCCTTGTAAATCTTTTCTGAACCCTTTCAAGTTTCACAACATCTTTCCGATAGGAAGGAGACCAGAATTGCATGCAATATTCCAACAGTGGTCTAACCAATGTCCTGTACAGCCGCAACATGACCTTTCAACTCCTGTACTCAATACTCTGACCAATAAAAGAAAGCATACCAAACACCTTCTTCACTATCCTATCTACCTGTGACTCTACTTTCAAGGAGCTATGAACCTGCACTCCAAGGTCTCTTTGTTCAGCAACACTCCCTAAGACCTTAACATTAAGTATATAAGTCCTGCTAAGATTTGCTTTCCCAAAATGCAGCACCTCACTTTTATCTGAATTAAACTCCATCTGCCACTTTGCAGCCATTGGCCCATCTGATCAAGATCCCGTTGTAATCTGAGGTAACCCTCTTCGCTGTCCACTACACCTCCAATTTTGGTGTCATCTGCAAACTTACTAACTGTACCTCTTATGCTCACATCTAAATCATTTATGTAAATGGCAAAAAGTAGAGGACCCAGCACCGATCCTTGTGGCACTCCACTGGTCACAGGCCTCCAGTCTGAAAAACAACCCTCCACCACCACCCTCTGTCTTCTACCTTTGAGCCAGTTCTGTGTCCAAATGGCTAGTTCTCCCTGTATTCCATGGGATCTAACCTTGTTAATCAGTCTTGTCAAACCCTTTACTGAAGTCCATATAGATCACATCTACCGCTCTGCCCTCATCCATCCTCTTTGTTCCTTCTTCAAACAATTCAATTTGTGAGGTATGATTTCCCATGCACAAAGCCATGTTGCAGAAGAACAGTAAAACAGCTTATTTTCTAATGGAAATAAACTTCAGAGTGCTTCTATGCAGAGAGATCTGGTCACCCTTGTGCTTGAATCACATAAAACTAGCATGCAGGTGTAGCAGGTAATGAAGAACCCAAAGAATTTTTGGCATTTATAGCTGAGGGAATAGAGTATAAGAATATGGAAGTATTGCGATAACTATATCGTGCATTAGTGAGACCACATCTGGAATACAGTTTAGTTCAGAAGATGTTCACTCGATTGATTCCAGAGATGTGAGGCTTGTCTTATGAAGAGAGTTTGAGTAGTTTAGGTCTATACTCCCCGGAGAGAATGAGAAATTATCTATTTAGGATGTTTAAAATGCCAGTGAAGTAGACTTGGAGAGGATATATCCATCTGTGGGGCAATCTTGGATGAGAGGTCATTGTTTAAGGATAATGGTAGCAGATTAGAACAGAGATGAGAAGGAATTCTCTCAATTGGTTATGAATTTGTGGAACTCACCATCGCAGAGTCCTGACACTGGGACATTACATAAATTGAAGGTCAGATTTTTAATTAGTAGTGTATTGAAGGGCTATGGAAAGTAGGCAGGAGAGTGGAGTTGAGACTGAGATGAGAACAGCCGTGATCATATTAGACGGCAGAGCAGACTCAAATGGCTGAATTGGTTACTCCTGCTCCTAGTTCTCATGTTATTATGTCAGCAGACAACTGTATCCTATAATTCTGGATTAGTGGTGCTGGAAGAGTACAGCAGTTCAGGCAGCATCCAACGAGCAGCGAAATCGACGTTTCGGGCAAAAGCCCTTCATCAGGAATAAAGGCAGTGAGCCTGAAGAATGGAGAGATAAGCTAGGTGCTGTGCTTCAGGGAAAAAGAAAATGTTGATTGTTGATGCATCTCAAAAAGGGCAAGATAGCAAGTCAATTGCATTTGGATCCAAGTGTCTTCCCCAAGAGCAATCCATTTATTTCAACATAAAGAATGAAACACCTGCTCTTGTTTTCCATATCATAAGATACGGGGAAACATGTTTGGTGAGCAATTCCCTTCAGAAATTCATCACATACCATTGGAAATAATATAGTGGAAACCATTGACAAATGCACCACCTAAACTAAAAAGACTTCTGCTCATTGCTTTGGGGCAATGGCATCTGCTACAAATTTAGCAACAAAATAGTTACTTTTGACATAATTAGCCGATTGTCAAATCCAAATAAGAATGTTGAAATTCCATGAGACATAGAGTAGACATTGAAATGTATAAAGATCAATCTGATGAGTTTTAGTTTGCACAAAGATAACCGACTTCAGGAAGAAACAGCAAATGATTCATGACTGAAGGTACGACAGAAAGGATTGCCTAGCTTGTTGCAGGAGGTGCCAGACACTCAAAGATGTTTTGGGCCATGAAAGATGAACTGAGTATCTCATGAGGAAACAAATGCCGATACCTGAAGCTCTTTGTCAGGATATATTTTTACAGCAATATCACGGATATATAGGCGTAGAGCAAACATGTTGCCTGGCAAGGGATGTTGTGCATTTATCAGAAATTGACAATGAACAACCACAGCAATATAAAGATTTTCTACACACTCACAAGATTGCTCTCTTGACCAAATGTTGCAACCAACTTATACACCATGCATGGTAACAATGTTCTACTTGTCACTGACTACCTTTCCAAATTTAAAATTGCCACTATTCATTGACAGGATGTGGGTGTCACTGGCTAAGTCAACATTTGTTGCCTTCTTGAACTCCTGTAGTCCATGTAGTATTGGCACATCTATATTACTTTTATGGAGGGAGTCCAGGATTTTGATCAAACAAGAGTCAACATACAGTGAAGAATACTGTGCGTGACCAAAGTCGGCACAATGAGTGCAATATTCAATCTATTTAGTACACCTGAGGAGATAATGTCAGATAAGGATTCACAATACACTGGCACATCTAGTTAGGACTCAATGGAACATTTGCGCAGAATCAGGACTTTGAGCCCTTGAGCCAGATCCACCTTTCTAGATTACATCTGATCATCTCTTCAATACCATTTTCCCAAACTATCTCCTTAAATCTTAATGCCATCAGTCTCTAGAAGCTTATTGATTTGTCCTAAAATTACTAAATGGTTGAGCTTCCATCACCCTCTGAAGTAGAGATTTCCAAAGATTCAACAAGATCTTGTATTCTTCAAAATTCTGGGAAAGAAAACCCAATTTCCTCAAGCCCACCTCATAAAACAATCCTGTTATTTTGGGCATGAATCAGAAGAATCTCTGCTGCACTCCCTCGATGGTTTCATAGATAAGGAAACCAAGATCTGCACAATACTTCAAATGAGATTTCATCAAAGATCTGAACAACTGCAACAAGACACCTTTACTCTTGTTCTCTAATCCTCTTGAAATGAATCCCAACAAGGTGTTTATTTTTAATTCCTTGCTGTATTTGCATGCTAGCTTTCAGGTGACTCACAAGTAATGACATTTAGATTTCTTTGGACATTTACACTTCTAAAACTTCTCACTATTTAAGTAATATTCCACATTACTCTTTTCTAACAAGGTGAATAACTTCACATTGCTTTACATTGCATTCCCTCTCCCAGTCCTAGTCCTTTCACTCAGCCTGACTAAGTCCTCTCAAAGCCTTCTTATGATTCCACCCAATTTGGTGTCATCAGAAAATTTGAAAATATTACAATTGACCCCCATATCCAAATAATTTACATAAATTGTGAACAGGGAGGAGAAAGTGAGGACTGCAGATGCTGGAGATCAGAGCTGAAAAATGTGTTGCTTGAAAAGCGCAGCAGGTCAGGCAGCATCCAAGGAGCAGGAGAATTGACATTTCGGGCATAAGCCTTTCTTCAGCGTAAATTGTGAACAGTTGTGGATCTAGCATTGAACCTTATGGTGTCTAATTAATGACAGCCTGTCTTCCTACTCTCTGTTTCCACACATTAACACATTCTCAATCTATATAAGTATATTTCCCTCATTCTTTGCAGTCTAATTTTACTCACTAACCTCTTGTGTGAGATTTTACCAAAAAGACTTTTGATAATCCAAATCTCGGCATCACATCCACTGGTTCTCGTTTCTATGCTACAAGTAACATCAGCAAGTATTATCAACAAATTGGTCAAACAAGATTTTCCCTTCATAAATCCATATTGACCAACTAATGTTGACACTGTTTTCAAAATGCTGAGTTATTACACCCTTTACAACATTGCCCTTCTAACATTTTCTTGATAAGTTAATGGGTAAGTATTCCTCCAATCTTTCTCTTTCTCCTCCTCCCTTCTTAAGAAATGTGATTAAATTTGTTATACTCTAGTCAGTAGGAACAGTTCCACAATTTACAAAATGATGAAATATAACCACCAATGCACAATCCACTATCTCTAATGCTATTTCCTTCAAAACTCTGTGATAATGCTCATCTGATCATGGGGATTTGTGAACCCTCAATAGAGTTATTTTTTCAATTAACCTCTCTATTCCCACCAGCCTCCCACCACCCCACCCGGCCAACCTTTACTAATTCCTTTTTCTTCTTCAGTTAACAAGTCCTTGATTTCCTTGTATTTCTGACAGATTTTCTGTATTTTCTCCCATGAAGCCACCACTTAATTGTTCTCTAATATATATTATTCTGTCTTAATCTGTAAAGGGCCCACATTTATCCATACTAATTGTTGTTCTTTCAGATAATAATGAAAACATTTGTGGTCCACTTTATATTCCTTGCTAGCTTGCATTCATTTTCTTCCCACTTTCTTATCAGTTTGCTTGCCTTCATTTGCTGGGCTCTAAATTGCTCCCACTTCCCAGGTTTACTACCATTCAGATATTCCTTTAAGTCACTTCCTTTGAACTAAAGCAATATTTAACATGTTTTACTAAACCATGATGTGGAGGTGCCAGTGTTGGACTGGGGTGCACAAAGTTAAAATTTGCACAACACCAATTTAAAGTCCAACAGGTGTAGTTGGAAGTATTAACCTGATGAAGGAGCAGTGCTCCGAAAGCTAGTATTCCCAAATAAACCTATTGGACTGTAACCTGGTGTTGTGTGAATTTTCCTTAACCATGGTCACCTTTCTCATTGGGTATTTGTACCCTCAAGGCATGTATATCTGTTGTAGTCCAAGTAGTATTTTTTTAAAATACTAGTCATTGCTTGACTATCATCAAACCTTTTCTTTTATTTTCCCACTCTAGCCAACATATACCTCCTATCCTCATAATTACCTTTGCTCAGATTTAAGACTGTAGTTCCTGAATGAACAATGTGACACCCATGCTTCATCTAAAATTCTACCATATAGTAGTCACTACTTCCCAAAGCATCCATGAAGCCTGGGTATTAACTCCCCCAATCTCAGTATTCAATGCCAAATCTAATGGCTTGTGTGCCAAATGGAGAATTAACCATATGACACTTCCACATTATTCTTCGCATGGATTCAACGGTCTTGAAGAGACAATGACTCACACTGTTAAGCACTACTTGTGAAGGGTGGGGTGATGAAATAGGATCTTTGTAACACTGTGCTATATCGAAGAGCTATCTCCTTTGAATGTAGAATTACTGTCACTCTTAGAGATTGTTTGGAAATCTGGCTTTGGCCAAAATATTAGAGTCATGTATAGGGCATCCTACCCAGGCAGGCGAAAGTGAGGAATGCAGATACTGGAGATCAGAGTCAAGGTTAGAGTGGTGTTGGAAAAGTAAAGCAGATCAGGCAGCATCTGAGAAGCATGAAATGTCAATTTTCCTATCCTAACCAGGCAACCTGCATGCTCATCAAAAATGTTCTTACAATGGAGAAACATGCAGAAAAACAAAAGCAATTTCAGAGAATTATTCAGTACTGCAATTGTGCATTAATTATACACAAACATTTAGAAAAAGTTCAGTTCAGAAAATTAAAGCATGCAAAACCATTATGGCAACAATTAGCAATTTAACAACAAGCAACACATCAACATATGAACACTCAAGAACCAAAAATACCGTCACACAATCCAAGAAATTATGTCATGTTACATTAAAAAGGGAGAACGCTAATAATCAAGTAATCAGGATCTAGATCTGTGTGGAATGCTCTTCCCCAGAGGGCAGTAGAGGCCCAGTCTCTGGATTCATTTAAGAAAGCGTTGAATAAAGCTCTCAAAGATAGTGGAATCAAGGGTTATGGAGATAAGGCAGGAAGAGGATACTGATTAGGAATGATCAGCCATTATCAAATTGAATGGCGGTGCAGGTTCAAAGGGCTGAATGGCCTACTCCTGCACCTATTGTCTATTGTCTATTGTCTATGGTCTAGATTATGTGACTAACAGCTATTGGGGTTCAGCCCTGGTTACAGCATACAATTGTGAGGATGTGTCGCTGTGTTTCTCTGTACCCATAAGTATTTAACTTCTGTCTGCTGTGCAAAACTGTATTAGATCTTTAAATGAATAGAAACCACATTTGTTCACCAGTCCAGATGTGTGAAAGTACAAAATGATAGCATACTTACACTTCATGTCATCGTGTTTCATGCTGACCGTCTGTGACTGAAATTGAAAAAGTTCAATTCCCCTGTGATAACATACTTCACCCAAAGGAAAAGTAGTAAAGAAGAAAAAAATGAATGCCTCTGATGTGAGACCTTTAATCTGAAACATGCACTGACACTTTCTTTCTCTATGGAAGCTGCAAGATCTGTTGAGTATTTCCAGCATGTTCTTTTAATTTCAGGGTTCCAGTATCTGCAGTATCTTCAAAGAATAAGTAACCATACCTCAGCTGCCATCAGCCTAAAGATAATTTTAATGCATTATGGCAGTTTAAAGTTTAGGAAGCAAGATATAATTTTGGTGTATGAAGATAATTCACAATCTTCTGAAGGCTAATACTTTACAAAATGTATAGACAATTACCGGTTGATTGAATCAGTTCACTTTTGAGCATTCCTTTGATTTAAGAACAATATTTTAAATCCTGTCCAGACAATTAGAAACAAAATAAAAGCCTCTGTCTCCAGCAGCTTTTAAGAGTCCAATGTTAAATAGTTTATTTGGTCTTAATTCACTTCCTGGCAGACAGGAATCCACAGGCAAAATGGCTACTGTCTTCTGTAAGCAATTTAGTACTTTATCAGCTATGCTTGATTACATCATAAGGTTCCTCATCAGTCTATGATTTCTTCTGTAGGTTCAGAAACAGAACACTGCTGTCAATACGGCAGCCGTTGACTTTCAGGTAAGATACAACACTTCTGCTTAATTTCTCTTTGAAGAAAGACAAAAGTAGATAATTTGCTGTATAACGCGCACTCATAAAATGAAATCCATTCTCAGAAAAGGCACTCCCAAGGTTTATTAACAAATCTTTAATTGTGAAGAAAGTAACCAGTGAACAAAGCTTTGAAAGTAATACTACCCTCCATCTTACAAGTACAAGATGGAGAATTAGAAGCGTCACCCAGAAAATACAGGCAGAAATATTGAGTGAGAAAACACAAACCTAAGTAGACAGATTTGTACATCAGGGAAGACCTCATGAGTGCTGACAGGACAGACCAAGGCAGTTTATTTGTATTACCAATGAGCACAGTTCCACATTTAAAGGCGGTATCATCTGAATGTAATAAATGTTGAGATTTTTTTTGGGAAACAACAAATGACATTTTACCAGTGCGGTGTTATAGAAAGAACTTTCTATCATGTCTTTCATATCGTCAAAGCATTTCCAAGGGCTTTAACACTAATTAATTACACTAAAGACATGCAGTGATTATTCTGGAAACAATATGTGCCAGCCAATTTACCCAGAACAGTGTTATAAATAGCTGTAAGAAAAACAATAGTTTCTGTATTTTGGGTGGTGTTCGTTAAGAAATACATGTTGGCTAGGATGCAAGGGAAACTCTCTTTGTCCTTGAATACAGAATATATTCCATCCATTCAAGCAGGCAGAAGTTTTAGCTTAACATATCATTTAAAGGACTACCTTTGCCAAAGTATTATTACCTTAATTTTACAATCTAGATTGATACTGTGCTATATATATTCAAGCTCATAGAGTGGAATCGAACACACAAACTAAACTGAGAGTGTTATCAGTAAATTAATTTACATCCCATGTTATACCAGTGACTTCATGACAAACTGCCTTTGGCAGAAGACCTTTTTTAAAAATACCATTTCTGCAAAGTAACATACTTCTAATCATGGATATGTGAGATTTTTGTTAATCCATAATGAAATGAATTCTATAATAACAACTCAAATAAAAATCAGAACGATAATTTTAAAGGACACTTTACTTGCTAAAGCACATCACATCTTTCAGTTTGTTGAAGCAACATTACATGTTGTTTTAATTACCTGCTATTCCATAGAAGGTTCTTGAGCAGTTGAAAATTGAAGCTAATGCTTTTATTTTAACAGTCTACCATCATTTTGACACCAACAGTGACCATTGGAACATTAGTCTTATCCATTAGAATTGCTACACATAGGGATAAGGAAGCGATAAAATTAGTGGCAAGAAGAGTGGAAGACAAAAGAGGTTCCAACAAGTAGAATGCATTATTCCATTCCGTGTAATGCTAGATACAACAGAGAGAAGCAGCCACTTAAGTATTTGCAGCATTTCCAACTGCCGGGAACTATTCTTTGGTCCCAGGTGATGGTTACCACACACTGTACACTGTGCTTTTGTCCACCAACAAGGGTGAACGTCAACCTGCCAAATTAATTTAGTCATACATTTCAGCCCTGATCCAACTCATTCAAAATCAGGGCCGATATTGCTTCAGTTCACTGTAAAGAAATGTTCTTTGCCTTAATCCTCATTCAGAGATATTTCATGACAGGATATAATGGTCTTGGCATTTCCTCTGTATGAATGATGGTGATAATTATCTTGTTATTGTGACTAGAATACCGTATGTTATAATAATGCAGCTCTTCACTACTAAATTCTTTGCATTTGAAGTTGTGTGTACAAATGCTGAGGGAAAATATCTCACTGCACAAATTAACACCTGAATATTTTGCATGTGATGCTATCTCACTTCATTTGCTTTTGTCACACTGCTCGTCTCACCTTATTTGCTTTAGTTGCAAGGTGATAGTGCTGAATGTCTCAAGTGAATGGAACAATCAAGTGTGCATTTCTCCAACCTTCTGACATAACTGCAATGAACTGTCAGGCATAAAAAAAGGTGTCATTTTGGACTGTCATTAGCATACTGTCACTCTACATATACTATAAAGAAGTGATGGTTCATATTATTTTACAGATTGTAAAGCAATCATGAGCTTTAACAGACGTTAGAAGTTATGAAGCCAAAAACACTTAAAAACCTCCAAATGCATTTTATACCCTCACGCTTTTGTGCATCCAAAGGGTAAATCAGTCTTATTTCCTATTCATACATAAAACAGTTTTTATTGCACAACTGAAGGTAATTTCAGAGTGTATTCATTTATAAAACTAAAAATCATGGCTCAAGGTTTTTTTTTGTGGAGTAAACATAAACATTAATTAAGATTGGGAAAGCAATTTTGTACTCACCTGTCCATAGAAAAATAACTGAATCAGATTCAATACTGTTTTATTTCATGCCTAATTTAATTCTCCACTGAAGTCAACAAAGTATAATATTGGGTGGGGAACAAGAGAAATACCCTACCCAATCGTGAGGGATTCCCCAATTCCCAGTGAGTTGAATTTAGACTACTCTCCATATCCTGTTGGAGATCAGGTGTGTTCTGAAAGTCTCCAGTATAGTGAAATAGATTTTCATAGAATCACCACAGTGCCGAAACAGGCCATTAGGCTCAACAAGTCCACACTAATTTTGAAAGGGCTTTCAGCAAGATTAACTAGCCTGCAATTTTTTTGTGGTTGTTCTTCACAACTGACATCACAACACAACTCTAAAATTTCAGTTGCTCTGTAGGGGCACTTCGCTGGTACTGGCTTCCATAACTCAGGTGGCAAGTCCAGTTATGCAAATGACCCTGTTGTCAGGATTCACAGAGCCAACATTTGAACAGAAGATGCATCTTGCCTGTATTCAGTGGAACTCCAGACACTTTGAGGCATTTAGGTCAGTGGAAAAGGCAGATGGTGGAATGAGTGGAGTTAGAACATAGAACATAGAACATAGAACAATACATCGCAGAAGAGGCCCTTCGGCCCTCAATGTTGTGCTGAGCTGTGAACTATTCTCAGCTCGTCCCCCTACACTATCCCAAAATCATCCATGTGCTTATCCAAGGATTGTTTAAATCTTCCCAATGTGGCTGAGTTAACTACATTGGTAGGTAGGGCATTCCACGCCCTTACCACTCTCTGAGTAAAGAACCTGCCTCTGACATCTGTCTAAAATCTATCACCCCTCAATTTGTAGTTACGCCCCCTCATACAAACTGACATCAGCATCCTAGGAAAAAAGATTCTATCTATCCATTTAATCCTCTGATCATCTTGTATGTCTCTATCAAATACCCTCTTAGCCTTCTTCTTTCCAATGAGAACGGACCCAAGTCTCTCAGCCTTTCTTTCTTAAGACTTTGTCTCCAGAAATCCTTTGCACATTTTCCAATGCTTCCACATCTTTCCTGAAATATGGCGACCAGAACTGTACACAATATTCGGTTTGGAGCAGCACTAGCATTTTGTATAGTTAGAATATAGAATATAGAAGAATACAGCGCAGTACAGGCCCTTCGGCCCTCGATGTTGCGCCGATCAAAGCCCACCTAACCTACACTAACCCACTATCCTCCATATACCTATCCAATGCCCGCTTAAATACCCATAAAGAGGGAGAGTCCACTACTGCTACTGGCAGGGCATTCCATGAACTTACGACTCGCTGAGTGAAGAACCTACCCCTAACATCAGTCCTATATCTACCCCCCCTTAATTTAAAGCTATGCCCCCTTGTCATAGCTGACTCCATATGTGGAAAAAGGTTCTCACTGTCAACCCTATCTAACCTCCTAATCATCTTGTACACCTCTATCAAATCACCCCTAAACCTTCTTTTCTCCAATGAAAACAACCCCAAGTGCCTCAGCCTTTCCTCATAGGATCTTCCTACCATACCAGGCAACATCCTGGTAAACTTCCTCTGCACCCATTCCAGTGCCTCCACATCCTTCCTATAGTATGGCGACCAAAACTGCACACAATATTCCAGATGCGGCCACACCAGAGTCTTATACAACTGCAGCATGACCTCAGGACTCCGGAACTCAATTCCTCTACCAATAAAAGCCAGTACGCCATATGCCTTCTTCACTGCACTATTTACCTGGGTGGCAACTTTCAGAGATCTGTGTACATGGACACCAAGATCCCTCTGCTCTTCCACACTACCAAGTAGTCTACCATTAGCCCAGTAATCCATCTTTTTATTACTCTTACCAAAGTGAATCACTTCACACTTAGCTACATTGAACTCCATTTGCCACCTTTCTGCCCAGCTCTGCAGCTTCTCTATATCCCGCTGTAACCTGCCATATCCTTCCTCACTGTCAACAACTCCACCGACTTTCGTATCATCCGCAAACTTGCTCACCCAACCTTCTAACCCTTCCTCCAGGTCATTTATAAAAATGACGAACAGCAATGGTCCCAAAACAGATCCTTGCGGAACACCGCTAGTGACGGCACTCCAAGATGAACCTTTGCCATCAACTACTACCCTCTGTCTTCTTCCAGAGAGCCAATTCCTAATCCAAACCTCCAACTCACCCTCAATGCCATATCTCTGTATTTTCTGCAGTAGCCTACCATGGGGGACCTTATCAAACGCCTTACTAAAATCCATATATACCACATCTACCGCTTTCCCCTCATCTACCTCCTTAGTCACCTTCTCAAAGAATTCAATAAGGTTTGTGAGGCACGACCTGCCCTTCACAAAACCATGCTGACTATCCTTGATCACATTATTCCTATCCAAATGTTCATAAATCCTATCCCTTACAATTCTCTCTAAGACTTTGCCCACAATAGAAGTGAGACTCACTGGCCTATAGTTACTAGGATTATCCCTACTCCTCTTCTTGAACAAGGGAACCACGTTTGCTAGCCTCCAGTCCTCTGGCACTACTCCTGTCGACAAAGAGAACACAAAAATCAAGGCCAATGGCTCTGCAATCTCCTCCCTTGCTTCCCAGAGAATCCTAGGATAAATGCCATCAGGCCCAGGGGACTTATCTATTTTCACCCTTGCCAGAATTTCCAACACCTCTTCTCTACATATCTCAAAGCCATCCATTCTACTTATTCGTGCCCCAGTATTTATATCGACAACAATGTCCTGTTCCTGAGTGAATACTGACGAAAAGTATTCATTCAGCGCCTCCCCAATCTCTTCAGCCTCCACACGCAACTTCCCATTACTATCCTTGATTGGACCTATTCCTTCCCTAGTCATTCTTTTATTCCTAACATACCTATAGAAAGCCTTAGGGTTTTCCCTAATCCTACCCACTAAGGACCTTTCATGTCCCCTCCTTGCTGCTCTTAGCTCTCTCTTCAGGTCCTTCCGGGCTACCTTATAACTCTGAATCGCCCCTATTGAACCTTCACGCCTCATCTTTACAAAGGCCGCCCTCTTCCATTTAACAAGGGATTCCAACTCCTTATTAAACCACGGCTCCCTCACACGACCCTTTCCTCCCTGCCTGATAGGTACGTACTTATCAAGGACACTCAATAGTTGCTCCTTGAACAAGTTCCACATATCAATTACGCTCTTGCCTTGGAATCTACTTTTCCAATCCACACATCCTAAATCATGCCTCAACGCATCATAATTTCCCTGCCCCCAGCTATAACTCTTGCCCTGTAGTACACACTTATCCCTCTCCATCACTAGAGTAAAAATCACCGAATTGTGGTCACTGTCCCCAAAGTGCTCACCTACCTCTAGTTCTAATACCTGGCCTGGTTCGTTACCCAGAACCAAATCCAGTATGGCCTCACCTCTTGTTGGCTTATCTACATATTGTGTCAGGAAACTCTCCTGCACACATTGCACAAACACTGACCCATCTAACGAACTTGAGCTATAGCTTTCCCAATCAATATCAGGAAAGTTAAAGTCTCCCATAACAATCACCCTATTACTGTCACTCTTCTCCTGAATCATCTTCGCAATCCTTTCTTCAACGATTCTAGGACTATTAGGAGGCCTGTAAAAGACTCCTAACAGGGTGACCTCACCTCTCCTATTCCTAACCTCAACCCAAACTACCTCAGATGACAAATCTTCGTCCATCTTCCTTTCCACTGCTGTAATACTATCTTTGACAAGCAAAGCCACACCCCCCCCCCTCTTTTACCCCCACCTCTGACCCTACTAAAACATTTAAACCCTGGAACCTGCAACAGCCAATCCTGTCCCTGATCTAGCCAGCATGATATTGCGGCTCCGGAACTCAGTCCCTCTATCAATGAAACCTAACACACCATATGCCTGCTTAACAGCACTATCAACCTGGGTGGCAACTTTCAAAGATCTATGTACATGGACTTCAAAATCTCTCTGCACATCCACACTACCAAGAATCTTTCCATTGACCCAGTACTCAGCCTTCCTGTTATTTTTCCCAAAGTGCATCACCTCACATTTAGCTGCATTGAACTCCATTTGTCACCTTGCAGCCCAATTCTGCAGTTTATCCAAGTCCCCCACAACCTGTAACATTCTTCCAAACTGTCCTCTACTCCACCGACTTTAGTGTCATCTGCAAATTTACTAATCCATCCACCAATGCCTGCGTCTAAGTCATTTACAAAAATGAGAAACAGCATTAGTCCCAAAACAGATTCTTGTGGCACACCACTAGTAACCAGACTCCAGGCTGAATATTTTCCATCAACCACCACTCGCTGCCTTCTTTCAGAAACCCAGTTTCTAGTCCAAACTGCAAAATCCCCCTCAATCCCATGCTTCTGTATTTTCTCCAACAGCCAACCATGTGGAATCTTATCAAGGGCTTTACTGAAGTCCATGTATACAACGTCAACTGTCCTACCCTAGTCTACATGCTTGGTCACCTTTTCAAAAAACTCAATGGTTTCCTACAACCAGAAGTAACCTGGGTTATCTCTACTGCCCCTCTTGTACAAGGGCACAATATTTGCAATCCTCCAGTCCTCTGGTACTAAACCTGTCGACAATGATGGCTCAAATATCAAAGCCAAAGCCTCTGCTTTCTACTCCCAGTGTCCCAGAGAATCCTCGGATAAATCCCATCCGGCCCAGGCGACTTGTCTACTTTCACTCTTCGAGAATTGATAACACCTCCTCATAACTAACCTCAATCCTTTTGAGTCTAATAAGTTGATAAACTCTGCAACAGTGTGTGCCTAAGCTGTCTATGGAGGAGCTGAATGAGCAAGAATAATTCTTCATATAAATAAGCTTTTGGCCTCCTTTATGGCGCTGTTCCTTCTGGTCCTTGGTTTCACCAGTGAGGCTGTCCATTGAAGATGTGAGTGCACACATAAATGCATTGAAGCTATTTATATCAAAAGAGCATAACATATGAACAACATCCTTTCACTTAATTGATTACTCTGGATCTGGCAGCTCAATGTTATCGATAAATGTGTAATGATATCAGTCTATCCTAGTTGTCAGAGAATTCAAAGTTTTGATAGATTATTTTTCTTTGGCACGTTACTAGGCTTCATTCTTTAAAGAAAAAATAATCTTTAAGTATCTTGGGATATGTCATAAATTAGCTGGCAATCTTTAGTTGCATCTTTCTTATGCATTGTGAAGCAAACATACCAAATAGGTCCTTCAGTTTCTACCTAGATGTGGTATAGGGTGCAGCTATCCCCAGATTTTCTTTCCTTGGTTGGATATGCAGATGTTGGAGAAATCCTGGCTCCACAAACCTGTCCTTTAAAAATGATTACTCGCCCTTTCTATTTCTACTCTCAGATTGAGAGGGTCAGGTAAAGCATGGAGGTAGGTCAAAGGGGATGGAGTGGAGTGGGAGGTTAGTGAGTTGGAAGATATGGGCTGGTGTGAACATTAGGCTGGATCTCTCCAAGAAAGCACAGAGGAGGCTTCTGGATCCTGTGGTAGGCTGGGTAAAAAGCGTCCCTGGAGACTCTAACATTACGTTCAAAGTTTGAAAATAAAAATTAGACCATGAAATATGCCTCCTGCACTCATCATTTATTCTTCTCACTTCCCATGTCACATTTTTGGCAACATATGTCATCTAATGCTCTGCACCCAGCCCAATGGTCCCCCCATTCTTCATGCCAATGTATATCTGTAACCAACCCACAGCATCCATCATGCCTTCTGGCAAACTATCCCCTTCAACACATTGCACATGGCCCTTCATAACCTCTATGGCACCCCATGCCAATTAACCCATTCCCACAGCCTTTTATACCTTCAAACCAGTGGTCATACCCATTCATTGTCCCTAATTGAACACATGCCAACTCATACACACCCTCCTTTGACCTTCTGTCTCTTTGGCAGTTCACCTATTATCCAGCATAGACAAACATAGCAAAACCATTTGTAGAAACAAAAAATATAGTGATCTGTTGATGTTGTTATTAGAAAACAGAGCACATCCTCATTGATGTTAAAAATCATTTTGATACATTGAAATTCCTTTGCTTATTCCTTTATGAAAACAAACATTTCACTTTAAAGTTCAATCCCTTATGTAAACCAATATTTCAAGTAATTAAATGCTCAATCCCTTTGGAAACAAACCTTTCATGTGAATGACCAGTCCTTTATACAAACAAACATTTTGCTGCTCTAAGCAGTTGAAGCTGTGATCAAAATGTTCACTTAATAAGCTCCCCATTCTGAAAATGATAATCTGAGAAATCAGATATGCAGCACAAATTCCAAAACAGCTTATGTTGCCTGGAACACTGACATACCTAGCACCCTGTTTTTTTTAAAATTTCACACATTTCTTTGTCCTTCCTTTGCAGATTTAACAGTTTCGGCTGTTCCTTGGCAGTTTTAGTAGATCCAATCATCTTTTTCGTCATCAGAAGTGTGTTGGAAAGGATCATTGACAGTGCTAACAAGCAGAACGTGCACAGCAATAACTTGTTCATGGATATTCAGTTTAGATTCTGCTCCGGCCAGTCAGCTCCGAACCACATTACAGTCTTAGTCCAAATCTAGACAAAAAGGCTAAATGCTAAGGTGAGATGAGAGTGACTTCCCTTGATACCTAGGTAGCGTTTGCCTGAGTCTGAGATCAAACAGCCCCAACAAATGAGAATCAAGACAAAACTCTGTTAGTTGGAGTCATACCTATCAACAAAGAAGATGATTGTAGTTGTTGGAGGTCAATCATTTCAGTCACAGAACATTCCTCATGGATAGTTGCCACCCAGGTAAATAGTGCTGTGAAGAAGGCATATGGTGTACTGGGCTTTATTGGTAGAGGAATTGAGTTCCGGAGTCCTGAGGTCATGTTGCAGTTGTATAAGACTCTGGTGCGGCCTCATCTGGAGTATTGTGTGCAGTTTTGGTCGCCATACTATAGGAAGGATGTGGAGGCATTGGAACGAGTGCAGAGGGGGTTTACCAGGATGTTGCCTGGCATGGTAGGAAGATCATATGAGGAAAGGCTGAGGCACTTGGGGCTTTTCTCATTGGAGAAAAGAAGGTTTAGGGGAGATTTGAAAGAGGTGTACAAGATGATTAGGGGTTTAGATAGGGTTGACAGTGAGAACCTTTTTCCGCGTATGGAGTCAGCTGTTACTAGGGGACACAGCTTTAAATTAAGGGGTGGTAGGTATAGGACAGATGTTAGGGGTAGATTTTTTTACTCAGCGGGTTGTGAGTTCATGGAATTCCCTGCCAGTAGCAGTGGTGGACTCTCCCTCTTTATGGTCATTTATTCGGGCATTGGACAAGCATATGGAGGTTATTGGGCTAGTGTAGGTTAGGTAGGCTTCGGTCGGTGCAACATCGAGGGCCGAAGGGCCTGTATTGTGCTGCATTTTTCTATGTTCTATGTTCTATGATAATGTCCCAGGTTCAACCATCTTCAGCCACTTCATTTTCTTTCCATCTATCACAAGGTCAGAAACAGGGAGGTGTGCTGATGATTGTGCAATGGCAAGTACCACTCATGACTTTTCATGTACTGAAGCAGTCTATGTTCATGTGAGGCTAAAGCTAGATAACATCCAGGGTTAGACAGATAAGTGGCAAGTAACTTTCACACCAGGCAATGACCATCTTCAGCTGGAGAATTTCCCCAAATCCCCTTTACATTCAATGCCATCACCATTGCTGATTCCACCATGATCAACATCCTAGGAGATACCATTGCCCAAAAGCAGAACGGAACTAGCCATATAAATATGCCTGCTCACCATCAACAGTCAAAACTCACATTCTCCACTTTCCTGAATGTGTTTATTTGAATCGATCTTTTAAATGTCCAGATTCTCCAGGAACCATGCAAGAACCATGGACCCCTCCCAATCCTATTCCCATGAAAATGCGAAATGTTGAGTACAGGGCAGATTTTGGATTCCCAATGTCTTCTAGTATTTTCTCCCATGATGAAGACACAGTGCTGTGAAGAAAATTTAGGCATAAGGAGCTTTCATTTCCTTATGGGAAGCCTAGTGTCTGTAATGAAATTGTGCCTTGGTTGATGAATTAGTCAAATCCTATTCTGATTAATGAAATTATTACTTTGCAAGAAATGTACTGAAACCTTATTTTGTAGATAATCTTAATTGTTTTATTTTTTTATCTCCGCACTTCAGATTAACCTATACAGTGGGTCTGACACTTTGTAGTAATTTCCAATACAAGGGCCAATTACTGCTCCAGCCAGACAATTAATCCATAATAACAATCAATAAATTATGTAGCAAAATTATCAAGTCATATTTTTTGTAAAAACTTACAATAAGCTGATCCATTTCTCAGCTGTTTTGCTATCAAATTCCATTGTTTCCATGAATTTTACTTTACTTATGCTGTTTTTGGGCTGATAAAAACTTCTGCTTCAGCAGTTGTTACCAATGTTTACCAATAATATTGCTTCTTCTACCCAGTCCTGCAGCTCAAACCTTACACAGTTTACATAATTGAGTCATTCTTTCCCATGTTCTTTTACTCTCAAGCAAAGTTATCTTTTTTAATGTATTCAATTATCTCTGGTTAATATTAATTAAATTAAGAGTGCTTGATATTGATGTGGATTAATTGTTTCATGTTCTTTGTTTTGGGGATATGCTGTTGTTTTGCATTGTCTGGTGCTGAGAAATAGTGGTTGCAGAAAGTCTGTAGATGCATTCTACAGCATAATAAAAGTATTAGATTACTGTAGAAAGTGATAATGTTCAGAAAATATCAGCAGAATTCAAAATGAAAAGGTCACTAAGCTGATTATAAGCATCTTAGTCTATTTAAGGAACTCAGGTAATAGATAACAAAGGCTTTGTCCTTTTTTATCAGTTAGATTTCAATTCATCTGAAGAAAAGAATTGGAGTAATCTATCGAAATTATTTGATTATTATTTTATCTATTGGCGCTCAGTCAGACATAGGAACTTCACTAACATTAACATTATCTGTTACGATTCTTGTCCCCTACCTTATTTTCCAGGCAAACTGCAACATTTCTTCTTATATATTGATATGTTTACCTTACAAAATGTGTTCTGCTTATTTGTGCACACAATATTAAATAGATTTCATTAACCCATGCAATCAGTCACTTCTTGAAAAATTCAAACTTATTAAACTTTACTTTTAGTAAATATATATCATTTGCCTCTGATTAATTTCAACATTTTTAAATGCTCACAAATTTAGTTTCGAATTATGGATTCTAAGAATTTGCCTGTAACTTTGACAAAGATTAATGTTTCATGTAAGAACCACGGATATGAAGCAAAAGTAGAGAAATGAAGTTGAGGTACAAATTAGCCGTCATCTAATTGATTGATGGAACAGAATAATGTGTTGAATTGTCTACTCCTATGTTTTCATGCTACAACCAAAACCATTTTCAGGATTTGACAACCAATTACAATATAGAGTTGGCTCCCTGCCAGCAATTCACCTCAGACTGTGAAATCTGAATGATCCTGCCTTGGAAGCATCACTGTCAGAAAAGGCAGAAGTAGCCAAGTAATGAAAATTGCAAAGGGATCTCAAAGAGCAAAAGGTTAATATCAAGGCATAATAATGTGAGACTTAAAATGCAGATAAAATAAGTGGAGCTTTCTATACTCACCACTCATCAACAGACTTCTGGGATTCCTCTGGACAAAGTGTCTTGGTATCACATGTTGCATAGAATTACACTGAAAATTACACAGAACTAGAAAGAAACAACAATAGGAAATACGATAGGCAAAGATGTCTCAGATAGCACAGATATGGGGTAAATGAGAAGGGGGCAGCTATGATCCTTTGGGGACAAGTGGAGGAAAATTCAAGTCAGCAATGGCTGGAGCTCTCAAGTTCCATCTCATGCAATGTTCACCACAATTTCACATGATTTGAGCAGAGATACAAGAACAGAATCCTGGCTGGATTCTATTATTGTTACATTGTATTTGGTTTTGACTTAGCTTCTTTCAGGTAAACTTTGTGTATTTATCCAGTCTTCTGCATTTTCTAACACAAATAATGAAGTTTAACCTAATGCTCATCATGCATCTCAACTCTGTATTTGGTTCTTCTGTCAAATAGAGAAAGCCGAATCACAATTTTGATTTATCTCCTCAATTCTAGGCTAGTATCTCCGACTCATCTTTCTTTCCTTAAATTCTATGTTGAGCTGCCAACAGGAATTTTTATTCTGATACACAGACTCTATGAGTAATGCGTCCTGCCATCACATCTTCAACATAATTTCAGTCACCCATCTACTTTTTAGTTTCGAACTCTGTCCATTTTCTGTTTAATTCATTTTGACTGAACTTTTATGTGTCCTTCTAAATTATCTTCTCTGCTGCATGAGTTATCTTCCCATTTTTTTAATGATGTGTGACTCCTGACTCTTTATATCTTGTACTTGCTTTCTTCTGTTGTTTTCCTTCCTGTTTACTTGCCAGTACTTTTCCTGATTGCTCACGTATGATGCCGTTTTGGGGCTTATTTTTGGATATAGAGTCATAGAGATGTACAGCATGGAAACAGACCCTTCGGTCCGACCCATCCATGCTGACCAGATATCCCAACCCAATCTAGTCCCACCTGCCAGCACCTGGCCCATATCCCTCCAAACCCTTCCTATTCATATACCCATCCAAATGCCTCTTAAATGTTGCAATTGTACCAGCCTCCCCCACATCCTCTGGCAACTCATTCCATAATGTTTTATGTCGTTTCTCTTTCTCTCTGATATCATCCCAATTTATTGGTTAGCAAACAAATTGGTTCCATACTCATTCTTCTCACCTGATTAGCTAATTGCTTCTTATGTTATTAAAAGTGTACACTGGAGGATTGTATGAAATATTATGTAAACTGATCAAGGTGACTTTTTAAAAGCTTCAATAATGTAAGGTGATCTCAGCCATGGCCTGCTTGGTAGCAATCTCACCTCTGAGCATCTAACTGCGAGATTGAAGTTGAATTCCTGTACTTGATGGCAAAAACCAAAGCTTCCACTCCAATATATATCACTGGAGGAGTGCTGCACTGCCAGTGGTCTATTTTTCAGATGAAACACTAAACTGAGGCACCATCTCCATATCTGGGTTGACATCAAAAATGTCATTGGTATATTTCAAAGAAGAGCATGGCAATTATGCCAAGTCTCATTATTATTATTCATTCTTCAATTAACATCACAAAAATGAAATTTCTGGTAGTTATTCCATTCTTTTATGGGAGTTTGATGTGCATAACTCAGTTGCTGCATAAAAGTTTTAAACATACTCAGTTGGCTATAGAATGCTTTGGAATGTCAATTGATCATAAAAGGCACCATGTAAATGCAAAGATTTCTTTCTTCTTGTCAAAACAGCAAATGAATCTGTCATCCAAGTCCAAAGCTCTTGGAAAAGTTCTGCATTGTTAAGCTGACCATTAAAGCATCACCTTTTGGCTCCTTCATCTATTCCATGTTGTTATGAAGATGTGGGTATACCTTTAAGAGAGTTAAAAGCGGCAGAACTACAGGACACAGCACCAAATGTTCTCAGTAAGGCAACAATGTATGTAACACTGAGTTCAGCAACTCGAGTAGTTTGCTGCCTGGAGACAAAAACAAATTCGAATTCAGCCAATCAGTTTAAATTATATCCCGATAAAATATACCAATTTGCAATCAAGTTTATTGACAATCTTAAAAGCCAATGACACAATCTGATGCTGTGGGGTATAAGACCGAGTGAAAATTGAACAGCTGAGAGGAGAACTAACAAACCCAGAATGTAAACAGATTGTCTGAAAAATACTGCTCTTAAAAAGGTACCTTTTCGATCAGTAACCTGTGACGCAGAAATTCCTAACAAGGAGAAAAGAAAACACAGGAAGATCTGAACACAAGAACCTACAGCTGCCTGGTTTTGAGGTAAGAAGTGTTGTTTTATAAATCTTATTTGGGAGTTTTGTCGGACTAGTATTATAGAAGGGAAGGTAAAAGATTGGTTAGAGAAAGAAATTCTAAATAGTGGTTCGTTAACTCTGTTAGTTTAACTTTCTGTTATACTTTAAGAAATAAAGTTGTTAATTTTTACTTTACTTGACCAGTGACCATAGTTCTATTAGTTTTATAATAGTGATGGATAAAGATAGACCAGATCTAAAAGTTGAAGTTCTAAACTGGAGGAAGGCCAATTTTGACGTTATTAGGAAAGAAATTTCAAAAGCTGATTGGGCGCAGTTGTGTGCAGGTAAAGGGATGGCTGGAAAATGGGAAGCCTTCAGAAATGAGATAAAAAGAGTCCAGAGAAAGTATATTACTGTTAGGTTGAAAGGAAAGGCTGGTAGGTATAGGGAATGCTGGATGACTAGAAATTGAGGGTTTGGTTAAGAAAAAAAAAGAAGCATATGTCAGATTTAGATTGAGTGAATCCTTAAAAGAGTTAAAGTCTGTGGGAGTATACTTAAGAGAGAAGTCAGGGAGGCAAAAAGAGTACTTCAGATGGCTTTGGCAAATAGCATTAAGGAGAATCCAAAAGGTTTTTACAAATACATTAAGGACAAAAGGGTAACTAGGGAGAAAATAGGGCCCCTCAAAGATCAGCAAGGCAACCTTTGTATGGAGATACAGGAGATGGAGCAGATACTAAACGAGTATTTTGCATCAGTATTTACTGTGGAAAAAGGCATCGAAGATATAGAATGTAAGGAAATAGATGATGACATCTTGAAAAATGTCCATATTACAGAGGAGAAAGTGTTGGATGTCTTGAAACGCATAAAATGGATAAATCCCCAGGACCTGATCAGGTGTACCCTAGAACTCTGTGGGAAGCTAGAGAAGTGATTGTTGGGCCTCTTAGCTGAGAGACTTGTATCATCAATTGTCACAGGTGAGGTGCTGTAAGACTGGAGGTTGGCTAACATGGTGCCACTGTTTGAGAAAGGTGGTAAGGACAAGCCAGGGAACTATAGACTGGTGAGCCTGAGGTCGGTGGTGGGCAAGTTTTTAGATGATTAGATTAGATTCCCTACAGTGTGGAAACAGGCCCTTCAGCACCACAAGTCCACACCGACCCTCCGAAGAGTAACCCACCCAGACCCAGCTCCTTGAAAGTGGAATCGCAGGTAGATAGGATAGTGAAGAAGGCATTTGGTATACTTTCCTTTACAGGTCAGAATATTGAGTACAGGAGTTGGGAGATTGCGACTGGAGAGGACATTGGTTAGGCCACTGTTGGAATATTCCATGCAGTTTTGGTCTCCTTCCTATAGGAAAGATGTTGTAAAACTTGAAAGGTTTCAGAAAGGATTTATAAGGATGTTGCCAGGGTTGGAGGATTTGAGCTATAGGGAGAGGTTGAATAGGCTAGGACTGTTTTCTCTGGAGCATCGGAGACTGAGGGGTGACCTTATAGAATTTTATAAAATCATGAGTGGCATGGATAGGAGAAATAGACAATTTTCCCTTGGGTGGGGGAGTCCAGAACTAGATGGCATAAGTTTAGGGTGAGAGGGGAAAGATACACAAGAGACCTACGAGGCAACTTTTTAACTCAGAGGGTGGTACATTGATGGAATGAGCTGCCAGAGGAAGTGGTGGAGGCTGGTACATTGCAACACTTAAAAAAGGCATTTGGATGAGTATATGAATAGGAAGGGTTTGGAGGGATATGGGCCAGGTGCTGGCAGGTGGGATTAGATTGGGTTGGGATATCTGGTCAGCATGGACTGGTTGGACCGAAGCGCCTGTTTCTGCGCTGTACATCGCTATGACTCTATGACTTGAATTTTTACAGATTACTGCACGGTAATCTTTTCAGTATTGTAGGTTTTAGATTAAGAGGAGAGCTTACCCCATGTCGTAACACATGTTATAATATCTTGATTTTCTAAGTCTCTCATATATGATATTTAATTTATCCTCTGAGTTACAACATTCAGTTTAACACTGAGCTTAGTTTAGTTTCCCTACAATGTACTTAAATATCCATTGCAGGGTGTGAATACATTCAGCGTACTAGATATGCAGCACCAGGGAACAACACTTCACTCCACTAGAATATACTAATATCGGAATTAAGTCCCCAGCATGGCATTATAAAATGAGCATGACTTTCATCAGAGTGGCAATAAAATTGATTTACCTGGTAAAGAAAAGCAGTGGACATTTCAACCTGGATAAAGAAACAGCACCACAATTATTTCCTTTGGGAGGAAAAAGCAAACATGATTATTTGGAATTGGTGGCCTGTCAGGGTCAGGTTATAAAAGTGTAGGATATTAAAAAAAAGCACCAAATTAAAAACGTTGGTGACACTTGGATCTAGAATTTAAGGTGTAGTGGCCACAGCAATGGAAAGATTTATAAACTGCAAGAAGATCAGCTCAGGATTATAGCTTTTGTGAATTCCTCAGCATTTAACAAATGATGATATAAAGAAATGTGTGAGGTAGTATTATGAGTAGTCTACACAGGAATATTGCTTGTGACCGACGTAGTACAAAACCCAGCTTGATGAAACCCGACACTCGGAGCAAATTACTTCAAAAGAATATCATCACATCCATGTTATGTGACATGCATTAATATGGAATCTATAAATATTTTCCCTGAATTTCACAGTTCATTCATTCCTCTGGAGCTCGGGTATGGGGCTCAATTCCAAAAAATAGTTAAAATGCATTAACATAAGACGTAAACAATTTTGTTTTCTCACAAGCGAACAGGAATTGGTAGATGTTCTACAGTCTTATCAAAAACCCCTGCTACAATCAGTTGCTGCTTGAAAATGTGTTTGATATCACCTTTCTACTCAGACATGGGGTTCAATTCTCCACAAGAAAAATGACTAAAAAGAATTCTTGCTCTCTTTTTTATTTGCTTTCCTGAGCTGGTTATGTGATATGGCAGTGGATCTTTGGTGGGTGACATTTCACCCCAGTCTGGATGGTGAGCTTAGAGATCTACTAGATGTTTCTTGTTCTTGTTTTCACATATATGTATGTATTGACAATTGATTTCAGCAGACCAACACTGGCAAACACAGAAGTCCACAAAAATCTACCCCGCTATCAAATTAGTGCATTCTCCATGGCAACATTTCTGCCAGTGCCCCCTTGCCAACCAATCAGCAGACTCCTCTCATACAGTAACAATGTTGTTTTCCCTTTACATTGGTATGCTTATGAATTCACTTGTCTATTGCTTTGTGACTATCTTCCTTCATAGAGAGGTTAATAGAATGTCATTGTGATTGAGTTAGTTTCAAGGTGACATGATTGATGATGGAAAATTTGAATCAATTCATCCTCTGAGAGGAACTTTATAATTCAATGCCAAACAGATCTGCAGTGGGCTCCCACAGTATACTTGTTAATCAAGTAGTCTGGATCATTAACAAGATCTTGATTTTTAAAAGGTGTTCTTTCATGGAATATGTATGCCATCAGCAAAGCTAGCAGTTGTTTCCCCTATAAACTGACTGAAAGTTAGACCATTTCAGAGGACAGTCAATCACATTGCTGTGGGCCCAGATTCACATGTAGGCCAGACAAGATAGGGACAACAAATTTCCTTCCCTAAAGGACATGAGTAAATCATGTTTTAGAGCAATAAATGATAATTTCATGGTCACCATTACTGAGCTTAAAGTTCAATTATAGAATTATTAATTGAATTTAAATTTTGCAGCCAGAGCATTAACCAAGGTTTCTGGGTTTCAAATACAGTGCCATTACCACTATGCCAATGTCACCCTAAAAATGTAATAATTGTCAATAAGATTCTTCCCACCTGATTCCAGACAATGGAAAGCATCAATGCCTGAATCAGTGGTATGGCTACAGTCAGCCAAGCAGAACAAATCCATCAGTTATTAATGCTGTAAACTGCATTGCATTTAACTTGAGTTTTTGTTTCTTCATTCCCACAGGACTATTGGATAAAGGGGAGCAATGTTTTAACTCCTCAGAGCCTGAGTAACATTATTTGAGCTTGCAGATGTGAAGTATGTTGCTACAGGAAGAGTGTTTTGTCCGTATCAGGTGATTGTGAGTTATGTTCATTTCTCAACAGTTAGGTTTCCAAGACTGATTAAATATGGTGATCAGCTCTCATGTATGCCCAACATCTGCCTGATTAAAACAAAGTGCAAAAAGGTTCCATAAAACATGATTAACTGAGAATTCAGTGTCACTTCTCAGAAAAAAACAATTTTATTTAGTACTCAAATTATAAACTCAGGTAATAAATAACAGAATCTTGTCCACTTAGCTAAAATGACAACACTGAGTACTCTAGCATGTCAGCCTATTTATAGGTTCACCAGAGCAAAAAATTATATAATGTGACCTGCATTTTGTGCGATGTTTGTACTTGTTTTTCACCTTTCCATGAAGTTTAAAAATGTTTGAGTTTCTGAGCCATTGAGAATGAAAACGAAATGTTTTTACCAAGTTCAAGTCCAGATATGACCAGGGAGATTTATTGCAAATGTAAAGCAAATTATTTTTACAAGTAGCATAGGGTATGCAAATACTGTACATATGCTTCATGATCCACATGCTTAAAAATGTTAGTATGCTTCTTGTTCTAAACCTCCAACTGCCTTCTCGTATTCACTTGAAATTATAAATACAAGCATGCAAATGCACTAGCGATTTTTGAGAAGTTTTGTAGCTCAGGTTGAGGTTCTGGATGTAAGTTTACTCACTGAGCTGGAAGGTTTGTTTTCAGAAGTTTCATCATTATACTAGGTAACATCTTCAGTGAGCCTCTGGTGAAGTGCTGGTGGTATGTCCTGCTTTCTATTTATGTGTTTAGATTTCTTTGGTTGGGTGATGTCATTTCCGGTTCTTTTTCTCACAGGATGGTAGATAGGGTCCAAATTGATGTGTTTATTAATACAGTTCCAGTTGGAATGCCATGCTTCAAGGAATTCTCATGCATGTCTCTGTTTGGCTTGTCCTAGGATGGATGTGTTGTCCCAGTCAAAGTGATGTCCTTCTTCGTCTGTATGTAAGGATACAGTAAGTGATTGTGGGTCATGTCTTTTTGTGGCTAGTTGGTGTTCATGTATCCTGGTGGTTAGTTTTCTGCCTGTGTGTCCAATGGAGTGTTTGTTACAGTTCTTGCAAGGTATGTTGTAAATGATGTTTGCTTTGCTTATTGTCTATATAGGGTCTTTTAAGTTCATTCTCTGCTGTTTTAGTGTGTTACTAGGTTTGTGATGCCAAGAGGTCTGAGTATTCTGTAAGTCATTTTAGAGATGTCTTTGATGTAGGATAAAGTAGCTAAGGTTTCTGGGTGCATTGTGTCTGCTTGTTTCGGTTTGTTGCTGAGGAATCGGCAGATTGTGTTTTTCAGATACCCATTCTTCTTGAATTTGCTGTATAGGCATTTCTCTTCTGCTCTTTGTAGTTCCTTGGTGCTGCAGTGTGTGGTGGCTCATTGAAATAATGTCCTAATGTAGCTTCATTTGTGGGTGTTGGGATGATTGCTTCTGTAGTTAACTATTTGGTTGGTGTGTGTTGTTTTCCTGTAGATGCAAGTTTGAAGTTCCCCAGGTTCACTCTGCTGTGACATCTAAGAATGGAAATTTGTTGTTGTTCTCCTCCTCTTTTGTGGATTTTATGCCAGTGAGGGCATTATTGATGGTGTGGTAGGTTTCCTCTAATTTGTTTCATTTATTGATGACAAAGGTGTCATCCAAGTAGCAGAACCAAAGTTTGGGTTGGATGGTTGGGAGAGCTCTCCCAAACATCCAACCCAAACTTTGTGAAGGTGCAACACTCTCAATTGGGAATGAAGGTTTAAATGACATAAAAAACAGCAGAAGATGTAAATATGGAAGTGTCAATGATTGACAAAATGCATTTGGGGAGGACAGATATTATTAAACTCTACAAATTGGGGATAAATAGCAATTGGCATAATCACTCAATGCATGAAAAATACCCATAAAACTAGACAATAATTCTTTATTGTTCTGTTTCATCTGACCTTTTTTGTAAGGAAGTGGAATATAAACATAAGGACATCTTCCTACATGTGGTATATTGATGAAATTACATTTAGAATATTTTGTGCAATTTTGGTCTCCTTATTTAAGGAAGGATATGCTTGCATTGTATGTAGTTTAGAGGAGATTCACTATCCTGATTCTTGGAATGAAGGGGTTGTTTTATGAGGAAAGGTTGAGATGAGTGACTAGTTATTTATAGAAGTTTGAAAAAGGACAGCTTAATTTATTGGAACATATAAGATCCTGATGTGGTTTGACAGGGTAAAGGCTGAGAGGATGTTTTGCTTTCTGGGTGAATCTAGATCTAGGTAGTATAAGCTACCACTTTAAATTTAATTCAATAGTGTTAAACCAGTTTAATACTTACGTTGTGGTTTCCATTCTGATAGGTAGAGCTCTGGAAGTTTCATTCTGGATTTTACAGCACAGGTCACAGATCAGGTCAATAGGAGAATTTTATAGGAGTAAGTGATGTGGGCAATGGCAAGATTTGTGGCAAAAGCAGACGTGTATGCTTTTCAAAAACTGTGAGTTTCAAGCCAGGCAACTAGTTAGTTGCCAATTAAATGGATGATTTCTTGCTAAACACCCTGTTGATGACCCAACCTGCCTCATTAAATTGACAAACTCATCAAAAAAGGTTGATGTTGGGAAAACCTGAGATGGAGACCAGTGTGGGTACCCACAGCTCACTCAGCTCACCACTTGCTCTGAAGGATGGCCATGTTACCTTTGAATGAAGTACAGGTCAGGGCCTGATAATAAGCATCAGTTTCATGTACCCATTGACCACAGATAATGGCATGCAACATTTGCCAACTTCTCATGACCAAAACGGTACGTCCCCAATGCATTGGAAGTGCACTCTGGAAATAGACTTGCGTTGCAGGACACGTCAGTAACTAGCATTGAAAGGCTGCATAAGGGAGGTTTTGTACATATGGATAGGCATTGCTCACGGCATGGACCTGGCTATAACTCAGGGCTGTTCACTTACCACCTACATCCCTGCCTTGCCTTGTCAAGTTAGTTAGCATCATTACACAATCAGACAGTTTGCCTTTCTGCTCAGCAGTCCACAGTCAAAGGGGTGAACATCTTGCAGCATGGCCGTGTGCTTTGTCAATCTCACCCCTGCACCATGTGCCAGCAGCTTACACAGCAAACACGATTCATGTGCAGCAATCAGGTGGCCATCTCCTAGAGACTTAGGAGGCAGTCACTACTGAAATTGAATGAGGCACCCAGGGATTACTGAGTCCTGGCACAGGGCAACCTCCTATAGCAGCATGGGGGTGTGGCCACGGTCACTTGTGTGTGTGTGTGTGTGTGTGTGTGTGTAAGTGTGTGTGTAAGTGTGAGTGAGTGAGAGAAAGGGGCGGTGCAGGGAAGGGGATGCTTGGTATCTGCTCTGCAGTCTGCTGCGTGGGTTACCATCAATCTTATCACTCCATAGTGGCCATTCTGAAGATTAGAGCTAACATAGTTAATTTACAGCCATCAGGACATTTCCCCTCCAGGACTGTCTGGTTGGGTCACTCAAGGGGGTGACCCATGATCAATTTGTCAGTTCTGTCAACAGAACATCAATGTAAAGGAGGTGTGAGTGGGGGGAATGAGGTCAGCTGTTGTCACAGAAATGCAACTGTGCAAGTTAGTCTTCAAGACTGGGGGACACGGATGGATGATCATTATATCTAGAACAATATTTGCAAGGGGAAGGATACAGTCCAGAATGGAAAGTGAAGAAAATGAGTGCGTCCACACTCAGAGAGGGGAGGGTACTGCAGGAACCACCAATATTAGGACTTCTAAAGGCAAAATAAAAAATCCCACTGTCCCAAGTACTATACAGGACATGGAGCTACAGGATCCCTATTCACTGGACATCCCAATGATTTGCCCCACTTTGTAGGTTGCTCTTACTTGCCACAGAAATCACTAACTCATAACCATTGCACATTTGGACACAGAAGCCACAAAAGAGTAGGGATATTGTACAAGGAGGTCTAAAGGTGTCAGCATGACCCAATTCCATGCATGTGCCTTGTTCCTTTTACATCAAACTGATGCAGCAGGTTCTCGGCCAGAACTTAATCCGTGGCAGATGAAGCATAATATGGATAAATATGAGATATCCACCTTGGTAGCAAAACAAACAAGCACAGATGATTTTTGAATGGCAGTAAATTGGGAAAAGGGGAGGTGCAACGAGACTTGGGTGCCCTTGTAACCAGGTGCTGAAGGTAGGAATGCAGGTGCAGCAGGGGGTGAAGAAAGCACATGGTAGACTTACCTTTGTACTGAAAGGATTTGTGTGCAGGAACAGAGATGTCTTGCTGCAATTGTACAGATTCTTGGTGAGACCACACATGGAGTATTGTGTGCAGTTTTGATCTCCTTATCTGAGGAAGGATGTTCTGGCTATGGAGGGAGTGTAACAAAGGTTTACCAGACTGATTCCTGAGATAACAGGGCAGATGTACAAAGACAGGCTGGATCGATTAGGATTATATCCAATGGAGTTTTGAAGAATGAGGGAGATCTCATTGAAACCTATAAAATTCTAAGAGGGTAAATGCAGGAAGGATGTTCAGACTCTATTACTGGGGAGTACAAAACCAGGAGTAACAGTCTAAGGATATGGGGTCAGCTATTTAGGTCTGATATGAGAAGAAATTTCTTCAACCAGAGAATGGTGAGTCTGTGGAGTTCTCTGCAACAGAAACTAGTTGAAGCCAATCCTTTGATTGTTTTGAAGAAAGAGTTAGATATAGTTCTTCAGGTGAAAGAGATCAAAGGGACTGGGAGAAAGCAGGAACATGGTACTAGGCTGGATGATCAGCCATGTTTATGTTGAATGGTAGAGCAAACTCAAAGGGCCAAATGGCCTACTTCTGCTCTTATTTTTGAGGTTTCTACGTTTCTATAGGAATATCATCTGAGGACATGAGTTGATATCTGATACTGGAACAATGCCATTCAGGGCCAATAGAGAGATAAACAACCAGTTGTAAGATGAAATCAGTCACACTTATTGAAAAAAAAGTGCAAAATCACCTACAGTGTATGATTTTCTGTGCCATCAATCTGTCCACAATAGATCTTCTTCTTCCTCTTCTTCCCACTATGTTTTCGTGCACTTCCTAGTCCCAAACTGGGGTAGACTGTGTCGGCTTGACAATGGAGCCTCTTGGCCATGGAGGTATCTATGAGCCATTGCAGGGATGCTAGTGTTTAGATGCACCAGATATGACAAGAGTCTTTTTGTCAGAGGCATGTTGACTCTTCTTGGCATGAAATTCCAAGGAATGGAGGAGATAGGCAGGATGGAGGCAGAGGGATTAGACACTTCTGGAATGACCCTGGAGGGTTGCTTATGGTTCCTCCTCTGTCTGGATACTTTTTGGCATCACACTGTCACTTTATAAAGAAAGGACATCTAGAGTCCACAGTAGCCTTTTAAAGATTGCGCAGGCACCATGGTCTAATGGAAAATATCCAGTGAGTAGCGAGTTGTTCTGGGAATGTCAAGGGGTAAGGTGTGACCAGAATCAAATGTGATGGCTAGTGTAGGGGCAGATTAGAAAGTTAAGGTCGCACATTTGGTAAGATCTGGCAAGAAAACCATTCAGCCTTGTGCAGAAAGCACTTGAAAAAGCAAAATGCAACTCAGACATAGCCAAAAAACATTAGAGTCAGCTCTTCGTTGTATTTCTCCCAATACAACCTTGATATCACTAATAGTCATATACCACAACCCACCAGATGTTCAGAAACTCTCTCTTGCCATTGATTTCATAGTTTGACTTCCATCTTCACAGATCAACTTGGCTCTGCCTTCTTCTCTAGAGCTCATTACTTCTCTCTGTAAGCGAATGGAACTGAATGATTTGGTTCTGGACAACAGGCTGGATACGTATAACTTCCAGAACATTTTTGATTCTCCCTTTTCTTGTTAAAAACAAAACCAACTAGTTTTCACCTCGAGCATAGTTCCATCCTCTTTGATTATCTAATAGCAATTTCAGAGATTTCTTCCTTTCAAGGAGTCTCAGCTAGGTCAAAAGTTCAAGTTCTATTTTGTAAGCCTACATAGGTCTCCTAATTGGGTCAAAATCCAAGCTTTATTTGCAAAGGCACATAGGCATAATATACAAATTGAAAGTAAAAAAACCTCAAATCCTCTTTAAAAATAAATCAAAATACTAAGTTTTAGCCCTTAATACCTCCAAATAGAGTCATTTATAACACTTTCATTTTATAGCCTATCACTGTATATTCTTCTCAAAATAACATACATCCACCCCTCCTGATTTATCCCATTGACTATAACCTGCTTGATTGTCTTGTCAATTGACTAAAAGGGAACAGATTCACTCTTGTCAGTTCTCCACATCTGTTAAAAGTGTTAATTAATCCTTCATGTCTACAGTTGAAGTTGAATATCAGAATGTCAATAATGTTTATTTTCAGTCATGGGACACGGGTATCACTGGTTGGCCAGCATTTAATACCCATCCTTCGTTGCCTTTGAACTGAGTGTATTGCTAGGCCATTTCATAGGGCAGTTGAGAGTCAATCACATCACAGTGGGTCTTGGGGCACGTGTAGATTAGACTGAATAAGGACAGCAGATTGCCTTCCCTGAAGGAATGAGAGAACCAGGTGGGTTTTTTTTCCTAATAATCAACAATGCTTTCATGGTCATCAGTAGAATCTTAATTCCAGATTATTATTGAAGTCAATTCCACTATATGAAACCAGGTCCCCAGAACATTAGCTGAGTTTTTGGATTAATAGCCTAGCGATAACACCACCAGGCCATTGATTTACCAATTAATATTATTAATTCTGAATCACATGCTTAATGTGCAATGTAACATACATAACAAAGAAAGGTCTAAAGTTGTATTAAAATATACTCAAAGATAATCATATCTTCATGGATACTTCACGTAGTGCAAAATGACAAATCAAAAATCCAATCATGTTTGGATATCCATGGTTTACAGTTAATGGACATTTGCAGTATCTTCATTTTGGAAAATTTTTTCTCGATTTCAAATGTTTTTAACGTATCAGACAGTAACAACAAATACATTGTGGGAACTTTTTTTTTGTTTGATTAGCAGTCTGCAGATGCTGAATAAAATGTACAAGAACACCTTTCATTTCTATGATTACAAAAAAGATTTGATGTGGTGTCAGAATTGGAAGTACAAATTGTACTTGCCTCAATACCGCTCATCCATGTTCAAGATAATGAAAGGTTTTGATAAGATAAATGGTAGGAATTAGTTTTACTTGTTGGTGATTCAGAAGGTAGGGGACTTAAATTTCAGATTATCAGCAATAGAACAAAAGCAGACAATATAAGATTTTTTTTTAAAATAGTGCTTGTTAGATCATGAATTCACATTTGATAGGAAAATGTGCTGTTTCGAAGGAGAAGAACATTATACCACGTTACAGAGACGATAGTATTCTAATACTGAAAAGTTGCAATATGCAATTTAATGTAAGCACAAAATGTAATAGTTGTTCCTATCTGGAGTGAACCATGACTCAGTAGACAGTGTTCTCACCTCTGAGTCAGACAGCTAACATTTCTCTCCAGAAAGATGAGCATAATAGGATGGATGACCCTCCAACTTGGTCGTAAGGAAGTCCAGCAATGTTGGAGGTGCCAATCCTGTCTGCTTTCTCAGGTGGGATATAAAATATCCTTGGGTCTGTTAGGAATGATATGAAGAGAGTACCATAAAGACTAATGGAACAAGTCTCAGGAATGACTTCAGTCATATAGGTTAGTTAGAAAAGTTGTGATTGTTTTGTAGAGGATATTCTCTAAGGAATTCTGGTGTAGTAATCTTGAAGCAGAAACCACTGATCCCCAACATCCACAATTTTTATCCTTTGTGCCAGGTATGACTCCAAACAGTTTTCTGACTGTTTTCTGACTGATTTACATTGACTCTAGTTTTGCTAGGGCTCTTTGATATCCAACTCAGTCAAATGCAGCCTTGATGTCAACTCACTGTCATTTCATCTCTGAAATTTACCTCTTTGTCCATATACAAACTATGGCTGTAATGAGGTCAGAGGCTGGGTGGCTCTGGCAGATGCCAAACTGAGTGTCAGCAATCAGGTACTTGGTAAACGGGTGGTGTTTGAAAGCACTGTTGATGACTCCTGCTGTCATTTTACTTATGATTGAGAGTAGACTGACGTGGCAGTAATTGGCTGGATTGGATTTGTTCTGCTTTTTGTACTGATCATCCCAGGTCAATTTTCCACATGGCTGGGTAGATGCCAGTTGTAGCTATACTGGGATAGCTGGGGTAGCTACATGGCAGGTCCTGGTGCATAATCTTTAATACTATTGCTGGAATGTTGTCAGGGCTAATAGCCTTTGTAGCATCCAGTGTCTCCAGCCATTTTGCGACATCATGTATAGTGAATCAAGACTCCACTATTTTTTGTCATTTACATAAATGATTTGCATGTGAACGTAAGTTGTACAGTTAGTAAGTTTGCAGATATCACCAAAATTGGAGGTGTAGTGGACAGCGAAGAATGTTACGTCAGATTACAACAGGATCTTGACCAGATGGGCCAATGGCCTGAGAAGTGGCAGATGGAGTTTAATTCAGATAAATGCGAGATTTTGCCTTTTGGGAAAGCAAATCTTAGCAGGACTTATACACTTAATGGTAAGGTCCTCAGGATTGTTGCTGAACAAAGAGACCTTGGAGTGCAGGTTCCTAGCTCCTTGAAAGTGGAATCGCAGGTAGATAGGATAGTGAAGAAGGCGTTTGGTATGCTTTCTTTTATTGGTCAGAGTATTGAGTACAGGTGTTCAGAGATCATGTTGCGGCTGTACAGGACATTGGTTAGGCCACTGTTGGAATATTACGTGCAGTCCTGGTCTCCTTCCTATCGGAAAGATGTTGTGAAACTTGAAATGGTTCCGAAAAGATTTACAAGGGTATTGCCAGGGTTGGAGGATTTGAGCTATAGGGAGAGGCTGAACAGGCTGGGACTGTTTTATCTGGAGTGTTGGAGGCTGAGGGGTGACCTTATAGAGATTTATAAAATCATGAGGGACATGGATAGGATAAATAGATAAAGTATTTTCCCTGAGCTTGAGGAGTCCAGAACTAGAGAGCATAGGTTTAGGGTGAGAGGGGAGAGATACAAAAGAGACCTAAGGGGCAACTTTTTCACACAGAGAGTGGTATGTGTATGGAATGAGAAGCTGGTACAATTGCAACATTTAAGAGGCATTTGGATGGGTATATGAATAGGAAGGGTTTAGAGGGATATGGGCCAGGGGCTGGCAGGTGGGACTAGATTAGATTAGATTATTTACAGTGTGGAAACAGGCTGTCCCGCTACCCACCCATATCCTTACATTTACCCCTTACCTAACACTACGGGCAATTTAGCATGGCCAATTCACCTGACCTGCACATCTTTGGACTGTGGGAGGAAACCAGACCACCCGGAGGAAACCCACGCATACATGGGGAGAACGTGCAAACTCCACACAGTCTGTCGCCTGAGGTGGGAATTGAACCCGGGTCTCTGGCACTGTGAGGCAGCAGTGCTAACCACTGTGCCACCGTGCTGTCCACGGGTTGTGTTGGGATATCTAGTCAGCATGGACGGGTTGGACCGAAGGGTCTGTTTCCATGCTGTGCATCTCTATGACTCTATGATTCTGGGGACTTCAAGAGGAGGTTGAGGTGAATCATCCACTTGGCACTTCTGACTGAAGTTTGTTGCAAATACATCAGTCTTACTTTTTGCACTGCTGTGCTGGGCTCCCCCATCATTAATGGGGATGGAAATACATGGCGTGCAGCAGAAGGATTCCTTGACCATGTTTGATCTAATGCCATGCGACTTCATGGGCTGTGGAGTCAATGCTGAGGACCCCAATGGCAATTCCTTTCATACTTTATACCAATATGCTTGTACCACTGTTGGGTCTGTCCTGCAGGTGAGACAAGATATATTCAGGAAGCTAATGGTGTTTTCTTGGACATTGGCTGAGGCATGACTCCATGGACAATAAAGCATTTGATGTATCCCTGAGAACTTAAAGTAAGAGAGTATAATGCAGACAAACTTTTAACCCATAACACTAAATTATACAGATCTATATTTTGTTTGCCACATTGCTCTTAATTGTATCAATTATATTTTGCTACATTATATTCATTAGTATTGGAGAGATTGTTAAATAAATCAATAGATCAAACCATTATAAATTCTGAAGATATACATCTATTTAAATACAGGATTCATCAACCAAATGGTTTAACACGTAAGCTGTTAATTCACCAAAAAGTATGTCACCTCTATAAGTGGAGCAGATGACATATATCTTTCATGTCACCCACAAGATTTGAGGTCATCCCTAACTATAACATTAAATGCAGTGCACCACTGAAATATGTTATTGTAAAAATGAAAAATTAAAATACCATGGAGGACAAATTGGATCAAATTTATCTCATAGGGCATGACAATGTTATTAAACATGACCAATTTTCATTCTAAATACAATTGCTATAACTTCCAGGTTCCCAAAGGCAAACTGTCATTTAATTGCTTGTCGCAGTTAAAATCATCAAAATGAGAAGCACACCTACTTTACCGTATAAATGAATGGGGTAGATCTTTGTTGATTTTATTGTAAAATCAATTATTACAGCCCATTTTACATCACTCCCAATTTTTATTTCTATTTGTGTCACCCATTTTGCACTAGTTCTCAAAGTTGAAACCAACCACCAATATAACATGGAGCTTTGTCAGCTTTATCTTTGCAGTTTGCTGCTGTTCATCTGAGGTGCAGCAAAAATACTGATGTGGAAAATATAAGCTTTTTAGGGCAGATCTTTAAAGTCTTCTGCATTGACCTCATTATGCTGTGCATTTGATTTCTCAGTGGTGCCAAATTAAGACATTCATTTCCATTATAGTGTGCAAATGAAACTTCAGTAAAATTGAACTAGTCAAATGGACCTTCATGATCTTTTCAGTTTTAAATAAATTTATGGTTGAAACTGTCAAAGAAATTGAAAACCTTTCCAATTGATGCTGTTAAATTGCAGCTCTCAAAAGCTGATATGCCATTAAATATTTATGATTATAAAGTTAGTTGCTTAATTAATGTGTTTACTATTTATACTAGTTACTTGGTAGCACTGATCTTGAACTGTGAAAAGAGAAATGCTATTGGGGTTTTCCATCTTACACTCATCAGAACAGACACAAGAAAACCAAATTTCGACGGGAGTAGTAATTTATACTGACTGAGAAAAGGCTGCATATTGGTTGGCAATTTAGACAAGGCATTGTAATGGAAAATAAATGAGGCAACTATTAAAACCACACAAATAGCATTGACAGCAGATCTCTCTATTCAGCAGTAATTCATATTCTTATGATTACATTATTACAGTCTTTGGGTAAAATCTGTCGTCAAGCAACACTTGCTCAGCAATATCCTGTTCATGTCACCCAGTTTAGGTTCTGTCATGGCCAGACCTCATTACAGCTTTGGTTCAAAAGAGCTTAATTCCAGAGGTGAGGTGGGAGTGACAGCCCTTGAGCAAGTGTGACATCAAGGAGCTGGCAAAACTGGACTTAATGAGCAAAATCTCCACTAGTTGAAGTCATATGTGACACACAGGAAGAGGATTGTAATTGTTCAAGTGTAGTTATCTCAGCTCTGGGGCATCTTTGCAGGAGTTCATTAGGGTAGTGTCCTTGGCCCAACCATCTTCAGCCACTTCGTCCATGGTCTTCCTTCCATCATAAGGTCAGTAGTGGGCATGTTCACCAATGTTTGCAAAATGTTCAGCATCATTCTCGACCCCTCAGATACCAAAGCAGTCTATATTCAAATACAACAAGATCTGGACAATATCTAGGCTTGGCATGGCAAATGGCAAGTAATATTCATGCCATACAAATGCCAACTGTGATGATGCTATTACTTTAAAAGGTTATTATTTTAGTTTCATTTAGAGAGAGTTTGTAAGGCAGAGGTACCAAACTGGTTACTGAATATGTCTTGTGTGAACAACTCCTGAGGCCTTGTTTTTTTTTGAACAGCCTGAATGGGTGTGGCCAGCTCTCACAGATCCAGATTTCTGAGTTGTGGTCTTTTCAGTTGCATCAGAAGCCTTTGCGGTCTCAAAAGAATTGGAAGCATCAGTGAATGTCTTCTGGCTACTACACTCTCTGAATCTTCTCTTGATATTTTCTCCTCCAGGATTGGAGACCAGCATACAGGGATCTGTGTCTGAATTTGCCTTTTTGCCAAGGGGTATTTTCATGGAATGTAACTGTATTGGAACAGTTAATTGTAATCCTTACTGTATCTACTATTTGGTTAAGTTTTTCAATTGTTAAGTGAATCTGAATTCCACTTTTTTTTATTTTAACCATAGTGTTTAAATAAATTGTGTCTTGCTAATTTCGAGTCATCTGATCAGTTGCATTGCATCTGGAACACACACTTCATATCTTCCTTTAAAATAAGAAAATTATTAGAGTCTGGGCTACCTTCCTAAAATATTTTGAGGGGGTCTGGTCTGGTCCATGGCACAAGCAATGATCACCTTCAATAAGAGACAATCTAACCACTACTCTTTGACATTCAATGATATTATCATTGCTAAATCCTTGACTGTCAGCATCCAAGGGGTTACCATTTACCAGAAATTCAACTGGACTCTCCACATAAGCACAGTCACTGCAATAACAGGTCAGAGGCTAAGAATACTGCAATGAGTAACTTAACTCCTGACTCTCCAAAGCCTGCCTGCCATCCTGAATGCATGAGTCAGGCGTGCGATGGCATACTCCCTACTTGCCTGGATGGGTGCAGCTCCAACAACACATGAGAAGCTTCACACAATCCAGGCCAACATCCAAAAGCATTCATTCCCTCCACCTCTGAACTCAGTAGCAGCAGTGTGTGCTGACTACAAGATGTACTGCAGAAGTTCACCAAAGATCCTGAGACAGCACCTTCCAAACCCATGACCACTTCCAAATAGAAGGACAAAGGCTGCAGATACATGGAAATGTCACCATCATCAAGCTACCCTCAAGCCACTCACCATCCTGACTTGGGAATATATCACCATTCACTGTTGCTGGGTCAAGATCTTGAAATTCCCTCCTTACGGCAATGTGGGAATGTGGGTCAACCTACAGCATGTGGACTGCAGCAGTTCAAAAAAGCTGCTCACCACCATCTTCTCAAGAATAACTAGGGACGGGCAATAAATGCTGACCTGCCAGCAATGCCCACAAATGAATTTTAAAAAACTAAATTCTTCAGTCTACTGAAACTTGCATATCTGCTGCCCAGATGACAACCTGTTTTTAGACTCTTGTCAAACCCTTCCTGGTACAACTTCAAACTCATTCTGTAAGAACTCGAAGTGGTTTAATTGCTTTTCTCCTTTTGAGACATATGTTCAGACAGATCAAAGTGGCTTAATGTAGATGATTATGTGTTTGTCCACCCACTCACAATAATGAATATTGGCATTCTACCACTCAATACCTCTGCTGCACCCTTGATTTTCGTTTTGTTTGCATATATTTTTGAATAGAAGCATACCTAAACAAATCTCTATTACTCAGTCTCTTCAGAAAACATAACCATCAACAATAAAAATAAGAGTGAAATAATCAATAGGATTTCTTTAAAGAAATTGTCATTGTATATGCTTCTATTTTCATCTGAGCATCATTGCCATTTTCACTTATTTTGATTGTGTTATTTATCACTGTGGGAGATCATGCAGAAGTGAATTATTTAATATTACAAAGTAACAAGATAAAAGTCTGTCATTTGCAATACACAATACATGATTAAAACGATAAAATCACAGTTATCTGTTCAGAGCTTTATTGCACAGCAGGTAACTCGAATTCAAAAGTTTGAAATTAATTTTTTTCAGAATGATATTTATAATTTATAACGATAGTAGAATAATCCATCTCCTGTTAGTATTTTTAATTATTTTACAGGTAAACAGATTTTAATATGTATGCTTATTCTTAAGAAATCCACCAGGGAAATATGTTGTGATGTAGATTCATGGTATGTTATTGTTTGGAAACTTGAGTTCAAAAGTAAACACATCACGCGTAGGTTTATTAGATTGGCGTTTTCATGCTGTGTAGTTTAGGCAGAGAAGGACTTTTCTTTAGCACTATAGTGGCATTGGGTGTGAGGAGATTTGTTTTGATGCATTTAAAAGAAGCTTTTTAAAACCCTTGTGTGGACTAGTTCAATACGTAGAAAACTAGGAGCTAATGAAAGAAAAAAAGATTGGGTTGTGGCCGAACAACAAAGTGTCTCATATCATCAGGGAGACAGAGACAAACACTTTTCCTTCAGGAAGAAAGAACCATTCAGAAGGTTAGGAAGTGAGCAGATTTCTCTTCCAGGAGAACAGGTTAGTGGCAGCAATTATGCTATTTGCTTAGCAGTCTTCAAAGGTATTGGGTTGATATGTCATGAACAGTTTAATATCAAGAAAAGTGAGCTCTGAAACAAAAGACTGCGGAAAGGAAATTTAAGGCTAAGTGAGAAGTTTTAACAGTTTGTTTAAGGGTCTGAGTGAGAAATATTAACTAAAGAGAATGGCATTGACTGAATGCAAATATTTGCTGCAAAAAACCAGGTTAATCTGTGCCAAGTGAACCAAGAATGTTAAAGTAGAAACAGAGTAATCATTTACTAAGTTTTGAGTATCTGTACAATTATTGTTGTGAGTAAAAGGATTGATTTTTACCTCTGATGTTTATCATAAAGTTATCTCAAATAGTTCTTTTTGTATGCAATAAAGTTGATGTTTTTTGTTAGAAGTACATTGGTAACCTCCATTGGATATGTTCAGAGATGTGACAGTCAAGGTAACCACATTGTTGAAAATACAGCACATGATTCATCAAGCCAGGTTGCACTGTGGGGTGAGACTTAACTAGTATTACCATGACTGGAATCATAACAATATAGAAATACACAGAATGGTTGTGCAACTGGCAACTAATCTGAATTTATACAAATATCTGAGGTGATACATTTTGGTAGAAAGAATAAGAAGGCCCTCCAACTTATTTTTACACAGCTCAGTTCACATTAAATGGTCAGAAAAACCTTCACCTCTCCCCTTCCCCAGCAGCACCAGTTAAAGGAATCATAAACTATTTACAAATTAGTTGTCAAGTTATTTCTTCTGGTTACTAGTTTAGTTCTACAGCTTTCTGGAACTTTTCTTTATTTGCTAAAGTTTGAATTACTTAAAAACCTTTGTCTGGTTGATGCTGAAGTATTATTTTGTAGATTTAAAAGCTTGTTTCCAGTTGTGGATAGCATTCTAGGACTTCATCTATGAATTTAACATGAATAAGAGAATTAAAAGGGGTCACACAGAGGTGAAGAATCGGATAGAAGAGGGAGGAGGTGCTGGAAGTGGAAAGGAAGAGTGAAATGGCTCAGGAAATGCAGGAATATGAAGATGAAGGTCTGATAGAATGTGGATTGTTTCTTTATCTCTAAGTTCAAATGAAGTGATATAATTAACTTCAATTACATCTCCCCAAACACCAGTTGTTCCATATTCCACTCCTTTCCTCTGCCATTGAACATCACATTACCTTCTTTCTGAAAATGCAACCAAAAAACACACATTATAATCAGGTTTTTAAAATGTAATCATAACATAAGGCAATCAAAACTCAACCACACTCACTATTCCTTAGTGCCTGTCTTCTGTGTGTATTTGGTTCTCCTGGTGCTCCTATCTGCTCTTCCCCCAGTGATGATATCTGCTGACTTTGGATTGAAGAGTCCGCACCAGACCTTGGAGGGTGACCTCGGGCACCACTGTGCCTAGAATGTAGACTTGCAATTATTTCATTATAGCTCAGATTGCAACAGTGTATGCTGACTGGCTGTCATAAAACAGTAAGTGTAAAAGCAGAGAAGTATGGGTGGAAGGAGGAACACTGTCGGCTTGTGAGAGGTCTTTTCCTTTTCCATGAAAATATTGGAATTCTTCTGCAGTCTGATTGAACTTTTGATGAAAAGATTGATGGCTGCTGTGACACCCTGGAAATGTATTTGAACAGTGATATCCAGAGTGATGAAGGCAGCTAACAAGGAATCATCGGATCAAGATCAAAGACATGAAGCATTGATTGATTTTCTTTCTCTATTCAAGGAACACAAAGGTTATTTTTTAACCTCAGAATCAAGATAGACTATAATGTATGATTACTTTACTTAAGAATCTGATGACATTGATTTTACCAGTCCTCTGGAGATGTGAGGGAGTTGGGCAATGATAGAGTTGAGATAATGGTGTTCAAAATTACCAGGGTGAGGGAAAGCACAATGTTTTCTAGCTATTATGGAGTATTTGAGAAGATGAGAATGATGTGATTTGATTGCCTGCTGACTGGAAGTGAGCAGCAATAAATCTAATTAACTGACCTCATAAGAGATAATTCACACCTCCACTGGCACCCAATAGTGAGACTGCCAGATACATCAAGGTGGTCCACAACTGGACCCCTGGAGAAAGGGTCTTCCTTTCTAGAGGTCCATGTCCAAGTTAGGGAACTTTCCCCAGTGACAGTGGCTGTCATTGTGTTGATGCTGGTGCTGGAAGGTTCACTCCGATGTCTGCACTCCTGACACCCACACATTTAATGCAAATTCTTACCCACTGTTTCAAGGTTGCTTTAAAGTGAATCCCTTTCAACCTGCCTGCAAGCTCAGCAGAGGTCAGCCTGAGCTGCCAACTTTGTGATTGGGTCAGCAACTTAGGAAGGCAAGCTGTCATCTTTAATTGGAAGCTGATCCTTTTGGTGACCCGATATTGGCAGCCACCAATAAAATCCCATTTGTTTACCCCCAATGGGCTTGGGACCCACATTTGGCACTAGTTTTAGGAGCCACTGAGTGCCAATTGAATTTACACCAGTGGGGCTAAACATTCGGGTAGCACAGAATATTTCAAATTAGCAAAGAGGAAATCTTCCAACCAATATTGATTTCCCAATGAATTTTGCTGTCCTAGACCCTCCCTGTTACCAGCCTGCCAAGTTGCCGCTGGCTGTATTTTCACATGACAAACCTAAAGCTAGTACTGAAACACTTCCAGGTTTCCTGTTTTCAGAGACTGGTGTACTTGAGATATGTCATACAAAGTTTAATAAACAGCAGCAGATGCAAGCATCAACTGCTCAAGGCAGAACTGAAGGATCCCTGGCAAAGAAAAGTCTCGAGATCTTTGAAAATACAGCTTTCTGTTGGTATTACTTGTTTTATTTTTTCTGAGCTATTCAGCCTTCTAAAGTCTACACTCGCTTCTTAATGTTTCTTATAAGGTCAGCATGAAAGTTTCTATATTAGAGCCTCAGCTGGTTCACTGCTGGAAAGGAAGCTGACACCCTAGACTGTGGGATGACATGGAACTCAGATCTGCACCAACCTGTTAAGAAAAATCTTCTTGATTTATCTCAAAATTTAAACTACTTGAGACAACTGGTAGAAACTTGGATAATCTGCAGAATAGAGGGTTTCTCTTATAAACAAAGGATAAACATGGAGTTTAGAAGAGTGAAAAGTGCTCTCATTTAGACATGCAGAACTCTTAATGGACTTGACAGGCTAAATGCTGAGAAGATGTTTCCCTCTGTGGCAGAGTCTAGGACTAGAGGACATTGCCTCAGAATTAAGGAACTCCAATTTAAGACTGAGATGAGGAATTCTCAGAGGATTGTGAGTCTTTGGAAACCCTTGCCGCAGAGAGCTGTGGGGGTGGTGGTAAAGTCCTTGTTGTATATTTAAGGTTGTGATAGATAGATTCATGAACAGTAAGGGAATCAAGAATGATGGGGAAAGGGCAGGAAAGTAGATGCAAGGAGAGTCAGATCAGCCATCATCCTATTGAATGGCAGTGCAGGCTCGAGTAGAAGAAAGGCCTATTCCTGCTCTTATTTCTTATGGTTTCAATTAAAACACTAACTTCGCGAAGAATTTTGCTATGAACACTTGCAGTAGTATTTGTATAGTGCCTGAATTTTTCCAGATGTAAGTTAAGTGTTAATTTTGGAAAGTTTCATGGTACTTTTCCTTCAGTGACTTCTCGCAAGTTTTCTCTCAATTTTATATTGCCCCCTGCATGGTGTACACTTCACACTCCTTCAGCACTCTGTTACATGATCATGTGCTCATCAGCAGTGGAAGCACCAGCCACTAGAAAGGTGGATCCTTCCAGGATATCCGGTGTCAACACTATGTTTAAAATCTGAGTACATGCTAAACACTCCTATCCATGAAGGTCTGTAAAATTCAGCTCATGGGAACTGATCTAATGTTTCAAGGGTCACTTACCATTTATTCTCATGTAAAAGTCAATCCCACTTTGAACTGTAACATACACTTATATGAAATTCTCTCTCTCTTGGGTAATGTTCCAAGGTGGGCGGGCAGTGGTAGTAAGGTTAGAGTGACAGCTTGCATTTAATCTCATGTAAAAGTCAATCTCATTTATAAGTTGATTGAGGACTGTATTTTGTCAGGCTTCTGAACATATTGTGAGAAACGGTGCCTTAGTTAGTAAGATGTAGCAAGATCAGAAAAATGACATTTTTGATGTTAAGGGAAAAAAAAATCTTATTTTAGGCTCTATGTTTGAATGGCAAGTTGGGTATCCCCAAGAGAGTAGCAAAGGCCTATGTATGCATGTTTACATCTCACTAGTATTTAATCTCACATCTTTTACTCGCAGTCTCCTATTCTCCCGTGTGCAGGAAAGAAATTTTAGAGTAACAATTCCTGACATGAAATTCAGAGCGGGTGCCTGATGGCTCCGGTTTACCACTTTTTCCACTGGATCTCCGTCTTGGACAGCAGTCCCCAACATCTTAGGGCATTGTCCATGGGCAGCGACAGCCTTTGTCCTCTGACCATGGAGGCTGACATCAGACATGCACCAGTCTCATCAAATCATGATGGTGCACCTCCGACTCACTTACAATATAGTTCTCCATTTCAATACTGCCCTTTGGCGTGTACCAATACCTGTTATATAGCAAAGCTGTTGCCAGGTCATTTTACACACAGGGTCAGATACCCATTTCATGCATCGAAATAGTATGTAACTAAGGAAATTTTGTTTAATTTCTTAGTGCTCACTCACTCTGAGCCTATTTGGATGCTCACAACATCTCTGTCTTGCCTTGTCTTGTATTTAGCACTTTGCTGCCTCATTCAGAACATAACCCCTAATATTACTTCTGTGTAGCCTTGGCATTTAGTGCAGAGACTAAGCCTGGCAGCTTGTCTGAGGCTAGACATGTTACTGTTTGGCACCATGTCATTTCAATGTCATATCTACATCATGTGTCAGCAGCTGATGTGATAAACACACTACATATGCTTCAGCCAAAGGCCATTTTTCAAAATATAAAGGGAGTTTTCTTCAGTCAAGTCAAGGGGGAGTGTCATCAGTCATGTAACTCACCACAGTCAGTTAAAGTCAGCATCTAATCCCAGTCCAGGGGTTTGCACATGGTCAGCTGGTCATTTGAAGGTTCTGTATCACTACAGTCCAGGATGATCAATCCTGAAGGTCGAGTACATCCAGACTGGAGTTTTATAGTTAGTCAGTCGGGAGATGGGAGTCAGGTCTGGTCACTTTTCAGTCAGGGCTGGCCAAGTCTGTCAGGAGGCTGAGCCACCATCAGACCTTGTGGTCTGCTCTGTGAAAATCAAGGCAGGTTATCAGACCCCACTGCTGTGATAGGGAAGCTGGGGGAGTTAATTGTGAAAATTGGAGACATCATGTTGGGATGCAGAGGGATATTAATAATGAAGAGAGAAACATATAAAGTTAGGAGACGACAGAACATTGGAAGGCATGGGTGACAGAGGAAGGGGTGGGTCATCAATAGTCAAAACCACTCTGGTTTCAACAGTTAATGATACACTATGATGGTTAGCATAAATAAGCTGCAGGTCTGGACCTTGAGTTAGTTTTGGGAGATGAAGGGTGAAATGAATGTGTTGGGTTTGACTGTGTGGAAGCTCAGGACTGCTGAGCTAGACAGGAGTGCAAGGAAGAAAAGAACATGGAGGTTTTGGAGTAGGCAGTGAGGAGATGGGGAGGGCATCATCATGGGAGTAGGGTGTCATTATTACTAGGCTGAAATTACAACTCACTCTGCCAAATGAAACAATTTGTCCTCATCCAATTTGTAGCTATGTAATGGAAATGGAAAATGCCTGTGTTCAAACTGGAATGGGCAGAGCAAGTGTTTTTTTTTCTGATCTGAGCATTTAGGCTCAATGTGGAGCGCAATGATGCCTTTCAAGGGTTAATTGTATTAATCACTGTATTCGTTATACAAGGCACATTCTAATCATAGCATTCTTTGAATCATATGCATTATCCATCAATGTGGGAGCAAATCTTCATTATAATTAATCCTGACCATATCACTGGTCATTGCAGATTGATTATAGGAATGTGTGAAGAAGAAGTAATCACAGACAACCGATGGGCAACAATTCACTAGGAGAGGCCAAGTCTTCACAGGCTATATGAAGACATGGAGTTGATTTCCTCTCACTTTGAACCATAACATACACTTATATGAAATTCTCTCTCTCTCTTGAGTAATGTGTCAAGGTGGGGGGTAGTGGTAGTAAGGTTAGAATGACAGGTTACATTAACCCTACTGTGCTTACAATTTCCAACTGTATTTGTACAACATGGCTTCTGCTGTATGCATCAGAATAAGGCTCCCTATGTTCGAGGTCTATGTAGAGACATTCAATGTTTCAGTAGATGGTGGATTCTGCTGAATAGACATTTGTGTGTGCTGTGGATGCTGACTACTCACAATACTAAGATACTTTTTTCTGTTTTTGATATTCCTCATGCAGCTAATTGGAAGCAGGACCAATAGATGCAGCCATGCCAGGGTTTATCATCATTGTTGCTGTGAAAAAAAAGCAATGGTCAAGAGAATGCATAGGCAAAGAACAGAACAGATGCAGCAGCAAGCCCAGGACTAGCCGCATCTTCCAGCAGCTGCTGAATAACCTCCACATGAGGAAGCTGCAGCTATAGTCCCCTTAGGATGTGGACGGGGAATGGGATGCCCAATGCCAATCATGTTTGATGCTATTTCCTCCAGATGAGTGAGGGACATTGCTGCTGCAAACTGCTGATGTCCTGGGACACAATCACAGGATTAGATTAGGTTAGGATATCTGATCAGCATGGATGAGTTGGACCAAAGGGTCTGTGTCTGTACTGTACATTTCTATGACTGTATGGCTCTATGACTCTATAACTAAACCATCTGTCGGGGGATATCTTGACCTGAAGGAGTGCTTATCACCCTATCCAAATGGCCGTCAAGATGACGACTGTGCTAAAACTTCAGGGATCCACAGGAGACTTATAATTCTCAACCCAAAAAAAAGTATCAAGGCTGTAGCTGATGCAGTTTGCCCCAGATCACCTGATTTTATCTTGTTTCTTTGTGACAAAGTCAGTGATGCTGCCCAGGTGGTAAACTTTGCCAACATAGCTGATATTTCCCCCCCAACCCACTACCACCACCACCACTACCAAATACAGGGCACTTTGGACTGTACACGTTGCATTAAGTGCTTTATCATAACGCACTAGACATCACCAACAGGAAATCATAGAATCCCTTCAGTGTGGAAGCAAGCCATTCAGTCCATCGAGTCCAAATCGACCCTCCCACCCAGGCCCACTCCCTTACCCCTGTAACTCCACATTTCCCATGGCCAGTCCACCTAACCTGCACACCTTTGGACTATGGGAGGAAAACAGGGGACCCAGAGAGAAAACCATGCAGACACAGAGAGAACATGCAAACTCCACACAGACAATCACTCAAGAGTGGGATCAAACACGGTCCCTCATGCTATGAGGCAGCAGTGCTAACCACTGAACCACTGTGCCACCTTACAAAGACATACAATGCATCTATATGAAAGTAATCTTTGATCATTGCTACCACATCTTAGAAGTCTGTGCCAGGTAACCTAGAAGCTGCTGTGATGCTATATCCTGGAGAATGTGTATGTTCCTGCTGTGTTTCAGGGGCTGAATGCCTTGTACAGATGGTTACTGGGAGATAACTGATTAGCACCACAATGACTTAATTATTCAAAACCCTAACTGAGCCCGCGCATATACAAAGTGCAATCTTTCTTTGACCAGTGCCATCATGGAGCAAATAACAGGCATCCAAGAAGATGAGGTTCTGAAGCTTGGATTGGTCTAGAAGGACTTGCAGTTCACTCAAAACAGAATTTCCGATAAAATTCCTGCATGCTGTGTGCTTTGCACAATTGGAGCAGGCAAGAGGGGATGTAATGGACATTATAAAGCTGGGAGAACAGTAGCAATAGTCAGAGGAAGATGAAGATGTTGAGCAGGAGCAGCAGCATCAGGTGTTTTTGCCATATGGGACCTATTTGACTCCCAGCTCCAATTGATGTGAGCTGGTTCCAGTGTTCATTTATTGACTGTAAATTTGCTGTTCTGAAGAGTCGAGTGGAGCCTGCCTATTCTCAGAAGCAAGCACGACTTTTTTCTCTTTGCTTTTTCTGTTGTTCAATAATAGTTATGTTTTCAGCTGTTTGAAGACTTTCTAGCATGTTATGCTCCAGCATTGAACAATAACAATATGTTATGCAACATTGGACATTAAGGAAAGAGTAACACTGCCTGAAACTGGGTACTAACATGGTATGATGTTAAGCCAGGATAGCTTGATTCTTGTAATTGTATTTCCAATGGGTGTCAGTCAGAAATGTGATGATGTAAAGTAATAATACACTTACGAATGTGAGCTTGTATTTGTAACAAATTGTTAGCTGTACCACCTATGTACCCTCAAAAGCTTTCCTTTTTCATTTCCCTCCGACAACATGAGCTGTGGAAGGCAGTGACCAGCTGGCTTGACCTGCAACACAGCTGGGCTTTAGATATAGTGCTGACACCAGAAATTCCGGAAAGTTCCCACCAGTACATCCACCCCTGATGAGTGCACAGTAGCTCGATTGTAGTGCAATAGAGGAGTGGTGTCTGTATAATGAAAAAAACAGCATAAACTTTCTGAGCTCACAAAGACAAACTTCAGGAAATCCCCCCAAAATAAACATTTTTCTGATTTTTGTTAAATTCACTTCTTTGTGCTTTTTGGCCTGTAAGTAAATTTCAAGTAAAAGCTTACCCTAGATTTTCAGGGATCAAAGCCCAAAAATTTCAGAAACAAAATGCAGTTCTGGAGATTAGATTCCCTACAGTGTGGAAACAGGCCCTTCGGCCCAACCAACACACACCAACCCTCCAAAGAGTAACCCACCCAGACCCATTTCCCTCTAATGCACCTAACACTATGGGGCAATTCAGCATGGCCAATTCACCTGACTTGCACATCTTTGGACTGTGGGAGGAAACCGTAGCACCTGGAGGAAACCCATGCAAACACAGGGAGAATGTGCAAACTCCACACAAACAGATGCCCGTGGTTAGAATTGAACCCAGGACCCTGTTGCTGTGAGGCAGCAATGTTACTCATATGATTACATTTTAAATGTTTCAATACTAATGCAAATGAATAGCAGTTAATAACTGCATAAAATTGTCGTGTTCTTACATTTTGTTTCCTTAATTTAATTTATTAAAGTAATCAGATTATGTATGGTGATTAATATGAACTCTTTAGTGTTGTTTGTTTTTACTTTATTCCATTGCAACGGGCTTTTTTAGGGCTCAAATTAAATGTGCACAAAAACAATACATAAAGTTGGCCACTTGAATTTTGACTTTAAAAACATCTCAGTAATTTAACTTGTATGCAGGTAATTATAGTTTTTTTAAATTTACTCATGGGATATGGCTAGGTCACCATGTATTGCCCATCCCTAATTGCCCAGAGGGCAGTTAATAGTTAACTACTTTGCTGTGGTCCTGGAGTCAAATATCAGCCAGACCAGGGTAGGGATGACAGATTTTCTTCCTGCAAGGATGGGTTTTTCCAAAAATTTTCAATGGCTTTGTGGTTGATATTAGATCCTCAACTCTAGGTTCTTTCATTGAATTCAGATTCTATCATTTCCCATGGTAGGATTTGAACCCAAGTCCCCAAAACATTAGCTGAGTTTGTAGGTTATAGACTTGTGACAATACCAGTAAGCCATTGCCTTGCCTCTGTTTTATTTCTTTCAAGAATTCTCTCTGGGTCCATAAAAATACATAAATTAACCTCACAAATAGTAAAGCTAAAGAAACTATCGTCCCACTGTCTCCTGAGAAAGCAACAACTAGTGGTAGTTTAACCTGAGAACCACCACACCTCAGGAAACGAGTAAAGTCGAAAAGGTAAAACCATTGTGGTGAGCTCAACTGCTCTAGGAATTGAAACTATGCTGTTAGCTTTACTCTGCCTTACAAACCAACTGAGCTAACTGACCCCACCTGCAAATTACACCAAGTAATCAAAAGTGATCTCTGAACAGCAATCTTTTATGAATAAAATTTGATTTACTTAAATTTTAATTCCATAATCAGAAATCTAAGTTGATACTCAACCTGATAGGCATTAGTTCTTCGAAGCGATATAAAGCATGTCAGTCACTACAATAGAATCTCACTGGTACATCCCTATCCTTGCCTCCACAAATGGGAAAAACAGAAAAGAAAAATCATGAGGTAGTGGAGATGGTGTAATTGCAGAGAACCAAATGTTGACATAATAATAACATCTGAATATAACAGTTGTCAGTTAAATCATAGTAATAAAAGATCTCTTTGGTGAAAATAAATAGCCCTATTTAAAGATAAGCAGGAGATACTTCAAATTTCTAGAATAAAATATTGAAATAATACTTAATCATTCTTTACCTGGAAATCATTTTTCTTCTTTTTCTATATGAATGCAACTCCATATTGTAATTCAGTTTTGGATAAAGCCAATAATAAAAAAGTGCAGATACAGCTAAAATTCTGATAATTTTACAGAGTCAAGTGTTTTTTTCTGAGACCTAATCCAAAACTGAATCAAATCCTTGACATATCTTAATATCTATATTCTCTGAATATGAAAAGCAATATCTGGAAAGGATTTGATCTCCATTGTGATATAGGGCTGTGTCATTGCTTCATATTAAAAGCCCTGGGCATACAGACTGTGGAATATAATTGCAGATGGATATTTATGGAGCTGACACTGATGGATGCCATTTTGATAAAGCACATGGAACTTGTGTGCTGGATGAATTCAAAATAATCAGATTATGAGGTCAGTCAGCATGTAAGGTTAACTTGAAACTAGCACTGCCACTTTCAACTTGAACACTCAATTAACAGCCTCCTTTAGCCTCACACAGTTAGACCTGGGTTATTCAACCACTTTCCGGTTAGTTGCTGATTAATTTCTCTGGGCTGTTGCTGAGTTTGTGGAAATATCTGGTGCTTTGCACTGCTTTTTGTAGTTGATGAAGGAAGTGATTGTAGCTTCAAAGTCTCTGATCAGATGTCATGTGCCCTGTCATAGATGCTGTTGTTTTGATTCTCCTGATAGATCTCATTCCTCAATCTATTCCGCGTTATTCAAATCTTCTTGGAATTTACTGTTTTGTTCCTTAAGAGCTTTCAATTCTTTTTCAAGCCTCTGTTTTTTTTTGTACACTGTACAGAGGAACTTTGATTATCTGAATGACATGGGTGGGGAGTATTTAGTTTGGATAATTGAATGCTGGATAATCAAATGCCGTTAGTTTAGCCAAGTATTGGGACCTTGTGATTAGATTAGATTACTTACAGTGTGGAAACAGGCCCTCCGGCCCAACAAGTCCGCACTGCCCCGCCGAAGCGTAACCCACCCATACCCCTACATCTACATCTACCCCTTACCTAACACTACGGGCAATTTAGCATGGCCAATTCACCTGACCTGCACATCTTTGGAGTGTGGGAGGAAACCGGAGCACCCGGAGAAAACCCACGCAGACACGGGGAGAACGTGCAAACTCCACACAGTCAGTTGCCTGAGGCGGGAATTGAACCCGGGTCTCCGGCGCTGCGAGGCAGCAGTGCTAACCACTGTGCCACCGTGATCTTGTTTGAATACTCCAAAATTTGGATAATTGATGTTTGGATAATCGAGGTTCCTGTGTATTCTTCTGATACTATCCAGTCTATCTAGTATATTTTCTCTATCCTAGCCTGCTCTAATAATTGAACAGCCTATCAATACTTTGTTTATTATGTTTTATTTGAAGCCTGGAGCTCTTTCATTTGTTGTTTCTGTGGTTGTTTGAAATCTTCAAAGGCCCACTTGAATTCTTTCACTTGAACATCATTGTTGGCTTTAATTTTTGAATAGATTGTGATTTGCAACTTTTTGCTGTCTCCAGTATTTTCAGCTATTTTTTCAGATCTCTAATGTATCTAGAATTGCTGTCAGCCCAAGCTGCTGTTAACTCGATAAGGTTGTCAAGAAGACATAAGGCATGATTGCCTTCATCAGTTGGAGCACTCAGTAAAAAAAATTGACAAGTCATGGTGTAGCTATATAGAACTTTAGTTAGGTCATTTTTGGAATATTGAGTAATTTCTGGTCACTACACTACCAGAAGGATGCGGAAGCTTTGGAGAAGGTAGAGAAAATGTTTACCAGGATGTCGCCTGGTTTGAAGGGTATTAGCTTTGTCTGCACTTGAGTATTGAAGGCTGAGGAGGTACCTTGCAAAAGCTTGCAAAATCATGAAACGTATGGACAGAATAGATATTTAGAATCTTTTGACCAGGATAGAAATGCCAATTACAATGGGACAGGTTTGAGGTAAAAGGGCATAAGTTTAAAAGAGATATGAGAGGCAAGTTTTTTCCACAGAGGGTGGTAAGTGTGCTGCCTGAGAAGATGGTAGAAGCAGATGCAATAGCAACATTTAAGAGAAATCTTGACAGATATATGAATAAGGAAGAAATAGAGGGATATGGACTGCGTAGAGTCAAAAGGTTTTTAGTTTAGAAAGGCATTGTGTGTTGGCACAGGCTTGATGGGCCAAATACCTGTTCTTGTACTGTACTGTTTTTTGTTCCAAGCCTGATTTGTTTTATGTGTAATTTGCTCCAGATCTTCCTGATCAGAAAATTGTTGAGATTCAGTTTGGACTTCATCCTGCTTCCTCTCTTTGTCTTTCAGCTCCTCATTCATCTTTGTGAGCTGAGGAGACATATCCCATACAGACCTAGGGGAAGGCACTCTCAAGTTTGGATTTGATTTGAGTGAGTTGTTCAGTCTTTTCCTCTTGAACTTTCAATTTTATCTCAATGCAGATGTCTGAGATTTTAGCTCCAGTAATTCAGAAGTAAGTGAAATGTGTTATTTTTCTTTCATACTCAGTTCTATAAGCGTTTCATCAATAGTCCATTGCAGTTTCTGTTAAGTCTGACTTTTAACTGATTTCATGGACTGTAATTCGGGTGAGGTCATGGCATGCTGGTATAACTACAACTGCAGGCTCAGCAGTGTCTGCTTTATAGAATATCTGCAATACCAAGGCAGTTTGACTGTCCTTATACTCCACCACTATTGATTCTGCACATAAAATTGGTGAAGCATTGTACGACAAGGTTTTTATTCATAGGTTTGGTCATGACTTCCCACATCTCTGGATGTCTTTTTTCTTAGAATTTGCAGGGATGATATATTGACATTTGCTCTCATGTCAGTCTTAGCCAATAATGAACCATCACCACATTTGTGCGGACAGCTGAATTGTTGCACTCAATTTGAACAGTATGATGACAATTTTTTTTTCACAAAATTGGCAGTGTGAAAATATGTGTTCACCACTGTTTGTCTCATGGTATACATCACCAGATTCTGGTTTGTTTATCACCTCATGCATAAGCCTTAAGTAGATTATTAGATAATAGAGTCAAAGAGATGTACAGAATGGAAACAGACCCTTTGGTCTAACCCGTCCATGCCAACCAGATATCTTAACCTAATCTAGTCCCATTTGCCAGCACTTGGCCCATATCCCTCCAAGCCCTTCCTATTCATATACCCATCCAGATTCCTTTTAAATGTTGCAATTGTACCAGCCTCCACCACTTCCTCTGGCAGCTCATTCCATACACGTACCACCCTCTGTGTGAAACACATTGCCCCTTACGTCCCTTTTATATCTTTCCCCTCTCACCCTAAACCTATGCCCTCTAATTCTGGACTCGCCCAACACAGAGAAAAGACTTGTCTATTTATCCTATCCATACTTCTCATGATTTTATAAACCTTTATGAGGTCAACCCTCAGCCTCCTACACTCCAAGGAAAACAGACCAAGCCTATTCAGCCTCTCCCTATAGCTCAAATCTTCCAACCCTGGCAACATCCTTGTCCATCTTTTCTGAATCCTTTGAAGTTTCACAACATCCTTCCGAGAAAAAGGAGACTGGAATTGCACACAATATTTCAAAAGTGGCCTAGCCAACGTCCTGTTTAGCTGCAACCTGACCTCCCAACTCCTATACTCAATGCTCTGACCAAGAAAGGAAAGCATAGCAATGCCGTCTTCACTTTAGTGTAACTTGAAAATACTCCATGAGCATGGTCAGTTTGGGTTGGTACATGGCTCTGTAACAGCATCAGCCTTTGATTTTGTGTACTATATCTACCATGGCCTTTTCTGCCAAATGCTTTGCAAAATTGACCGAAAACTGAGCATTTCCTTAATGCATGCAGAAGGTTGCACCTTCCACATGTTTTGGTATGTCTGGTTGCTGTCCTGATTGGTGCAAATTGTCAAATTTGTACTGGGGACCTGAATGCTTCATTGACCTCTGAGGATCACGCCATACTTACATCCAACCTTCAGTAATGCTTTGATGCAATTTCTCTTAGGTTGTCCAGCAAAACCTTCTGGCAAGCTTCCATAAGGATGGCTGTGATTGCCAAACTCACCAATTGTATTAACTAACTCCCCATCTGAAAGTCAAGTAATGATCCCCTTTCATTGTAATGATCACATAGTGGTCTATGGATTTGGGTAGTTTTCCATATAAACAACATCAATTCTAGTCAATGAATATGGAAGCTTAATCTGATAATGAACTGCTCTTCTAGTGTAGTCTATACTTTTTGGGTATCTTTTATCTCTTCGACCAACATATTAGGTCTGTACAGACTTTTGCTTCCAATTATGAAGTGATGGCTTGTTTTTTCTGTATTGGACAGAAATCTAGAAACCGTAGCTTTGAATGCTGTGAAAACATTACAAATTCTGTTATGAGGTTTACTATGTCCCAATTTTAACAGGGGAATTTTGTGGCAATTCTGACAATATGCCTTTGACTTTTCCTTGTTTGCTATCTCTCTTGCACATACCTTGATTAATTGTCTTTCTCAAGTGAGTTTAACTTGTCTTGGGATAGGAATTGATCTAATTACTATAAATAATGCTTTCAACACTCTCTAACATTGCAATAAACAAAAGCATTGATGGTTGTCTCATGACAATTGACACAATTTAAAACTGTTGACTGTGCATTTTATTTCCTTGTATATTAACTGCTTGTTGATTATTCAATCATAATAGATCTCAAGATCATGATGCTTCCTAGCACTTTTCACCATGTTCCATTAGAATCATATAGTCAAAGAGTCATAAAGCATGAAAACAGATCCTTCAGTTTAACCAGTCTATACTGATCTGAATCCCAAACTAAACTAGTCCCACCTGCCTGTATTTAGCCCATATCCCTTCAAACATTTCTTAATCATGTACTTATCTTTTAAATGTTACAACTGCACCCATATCTATCACATCCTCTAGAAGTTCATTCCCCACGCAAACTACACTCTGTGTAAAAAAAATGCCTCACGTGTCTTTTTTAAAATTTTGTTCCTCTCACCTTAAAAATACACCCCATGGTCTTGAAATCCCCCATCCTAGGGAAAAGACACCTGCTATTCACCTTACTTATATATCTCATGACTTTATAAAACTCTATAAGGTCACCCCTCAACTTCCTACACTCCAGTGAACAAAGTTCCAGCCTGTCCCAACTTGCCTTATGACTCAAATCTTACAATCCCAGCAAAATCCAGGCACATCTCTTCTGTACGCTCTCCAGCTTAATAATATCCTTCCTACCAGAACCGGACACAATACTCCAGAAGAGGCCTCACCAATGCCCTGTACAACCTCAATAAAATGTCCCACCTCCTATAATCAACGTCTGAGAAATGAAGATATGTTAAATGCATTCTTAACTCCCCTATCTATACATGGTGCAAACTTCAAATAATTACATACCCAAACCTGTAGGTCTCTCTGTTCTACAACACTACCCAAGGCCTTACTTTTAATTCTATCAGACTTATCTTTGTTTGTTTTACCAAAATGCAATACCTGCATTTATCCAAATTAAATTCCATTTGGCACTCTTCTCCACATTGACCCAATTGATCAAGATCTCCTTGTAATCTTAGAGACCCTTCTTCACTGTCCACTATACCACCAATCTTGGTGTCATCTGCAAATTTACAAACCATGCTTCCTGTATTGTCACCTAAATAATTTATGATATGACAAACAAAAAATGGACCCAGCACCAATCCCTGGGGAACACTGCTGGTCACAGTCCATCAGTCCAAAAAACAACCCTTGACCATCACTTCCTGTTTGCTGCCATTAAACCAATTGTGTATCCAATTGGCAAACTCACCCTGAATGCCACGAGATCTAACTTTACTAATTAGTAAACTAGTGATTTAATAATCAATCCTTCCTCAAGTTTTGATTAGGGTTAGATTTGTAAAACAGTAAAACACTTTACAGTTTATGAAACATACATTACAGCAATCAAACTGATCTCTGTGTGTACATCTCAAAGGTCCAGACAAAATTGCAAAGTTGTTGACAATTCTTAAAGGTGGCCTGTTCTCAATGGTATATAGAAGAATAAGAAGTGACCTTATTGAAATGTACAGGATTATTAGGGAACTTGAAAAGATAGATGTGGAAAGGTTGCTTCTCATTGTGAGAGACTCTAGGACTAGAGGGTATAATCTCAGGATATGGGGTCACACTTTTAAAACAGCGATGATGAGGAATTTCTTTTCTCAGAGGGTAGTGAATCTGTAGAATTATTTACAGCAGAAATTGTCAGGGTTAGTCATTAAGTATATTCCTGACTGAGAAAGTTGGATTTAAAATCAAAGGATTATAGGCAAAAGGCAAGATAGTGGAGTTGAGAATGATCAGATCAGGGATGAGGAGGAGAAAGTGAGGACTGCAGATGCTAGAGATCAGAGTCAAAAAATGTGGCACTGGAAAAGTACAGCAGGTCAGGCAGCATCCGAGGAGCAGGAGAGTCGACGTTTTGGGCATAAACTACATTCCTGATGAAGGGTTTATTCCTGAAACATTGACTCTCCTGCTCCTTAGACACTGCCTGACCTGCTTTGCTTTTCCAGAGCCACACTTTTTGATTCAGATCTGGGATGATCCCATTGAATGATGGAATAGCCTCAAAGGACTGAATTCCTACTTCTGCTCTTATGTCTCATGGACAATCAATAACAGCCATGTCTATCATCTACAACATGCACTGCAGAATCTTACCTAAACTTCTTGGACAGCACTTTCCAAATCCATGATCACTATCATATAGAAGGACAAAAGCAGCAGATACATGGAAACATCGTCATCTGCAAGTTTCTATCCCAGCTGTGCATCATCCTGACTTGGAAATATATCATTGTTTCTTTATTGTCACTGAGTCAAAATCCTGGAACTCCTTCCTTAATAGCATTTTAGGTGTACCTACACCAAATGGATTGGAGGAGTTCAAGAAGACAACACATCATCATGTTTATTGGAACTTAAGAATGAACAATAAGTGCTGATCTAGACAGCTGAACCACATCTCTGATTGAATTTTTTTTTAAATGGTTTCTTCGCCACTTAAGCTACTGGTGTATGCAGTAGGTTTGCCATGGATGCAGTGCAGTGTCATAAAGCTATATATCTACCTCTTAGACTGTTCACTGTTGGCAAGCATGATTTGGAGCCTGCTTATATTTCTGCATTAACAAGCATGGCAAGACAGAGATGTGGTGATCCTGTAAGTTCTCTTTGAAGAAATATTGTCAAGGCAAGTCAGAGACACTGTGAACTTCCAAGTAAATGCAAAGTGAATAAACTATAAGAAAGTATTCTCAGAGATGCATAGGTTGGGTATGTGTCTCTATATGTATAGCAACCTGGCAGGAGCAATGCAATGCAAAGTGGCTATGATCTCTAAAATGGTGAAGTATTGGCATGTATTGTGAGGTCACCTGATCAGCTGAGGCTGGTGCTCAGTTGATGCTGACTTCTGTGAATGAAATGCAAAAAGGTGGAAATGAGACATGAATGAATGTACCTGAAAATGGGTATCTAGATAACTAAACAGCAAGCTGCATGCACCAGGTTTCCACTCTGATCTTCAAATCAAGAATTGGTGTCATCCAGTTTTGTGGCAGTACATGGGAGAATCATGGGAGAACAGGGAGTGGCATGGTGGTACAATAGTTAGCAGAGCCAGGGAACTGAGTTCAATTCCAAGCTTGGGTAGTTGTCTGGAGGGAGTTTACAATACTTGCATTGTGCCGATGTGGGTTTCCTCCCACAGCTCAAAGAAGTGCAGGTTAGGTGGATTGGCAATGGTAAATGGGGATATGGGAATAAGATGTGGGTCAATGCAGATATGATGGCCAAATGGCCTCTATCTGCCCTGCTGAAGTTCTATGAGAACCACAAGGTGTGTATAAACGAGGTGGGATTAACTACTGAGATGCAAATACATAGAGATGAAGTAGTCACTGTTCAATGGTGAGATTCAGAACTAACCTTGAAACCTTGACAGCCTTGACATTTTTTTTCTCAACATTGAGATTGAGTTTTTTTTCATTCTTGTTGTGTTTTCATAGATTTTTCACTGTTGTCATGCTGCTTGAAGGCTGGAAAAATTCACCTCTTAACTGTTTGTCTCACCACAGAAGCTGCTTGTCCTGCTGAGAATTTCCAGAATTTTCTACATTTCAGATTTCCAGCATCCAGATCATTCTGCTTTTGTGTCGAAACAATGCAGGCTTCTTTTGTTCCAACTCTATTCAATAATTGTACTGCACAGACAGGCAGAAACACAACTGACCAGAATGAATGACGACCTTTTATCTTGCCCACAGATATATTTGTTCCCATCTTAGGCGACTACAGATTGAGTTTTAGCCTTTAGCAGCATATAATTGTGACTAAGATTTCAACAAAGTGCCCTTTAAACTTAAAAGCAATGAGGTTTGTTTTGATATCCTTTTGAAGCCAAACAGTGACATTTTGAAAGTAATTTGTTTCTTTTGTGTGCCGCAAGCTGCAATACTATTTCTCTCTGAAGTCCTATTATATCTTAGGTCAACCCTTTTGGCTGAACAAGAAGTCTACATAAAGTCAAACATGCACAGCCTTCTCCTCTACTTACTGCGGTTGTACTTAAAAAGTTCAGGATTAATGTTGAACCTTGTCAAAAGCAAGAGACAATGTAAAGACTGAGTGTTTGCTGAGTTAAAAAATAATTTGTAGATTCAGAGCAGCCATTTTGGAGAATTTTCACATTATAGTCTGTGAGTACCAGGTTATTAAAACCCAAGCATGCACTTTGAACAATTATCTCTCTATAAAATGTATTATTAATGTTATTATACTGAAACTGTATAAAACATCTTTAGAAATAAGGTCTGTCAGGTAATTTATGCTAATCTTTTGATCAGGATTGAGTTATTTGCTGGATACTGGATTAGTGGTGCTGGAAGAGCACAGCAGTTCAGGCAGCATCCAACGAGCAGCGAAATCGACGTTTCGGGCAAAAGCCCTTCATCAGGAATAAAGGCAGTGAGCCTGAAGCATGGAGAGATAAGCTAGAGGAGGGTGGGGGTGGGGAGAGAGTAGCATAGAGTACAATGGGTGAGTGGGGGAGGAGATGAAGGTGATAGGTCAAGGAGGAGAGGGAACATCTCCGAGACACCTCGGAGAGGGTGGAGTGGATAGGTGGAAAAGAAGATAGGCAGGTCGGACAAGTCAAGGAGACAGTAACTGAGCTGGAAGTTTGAAACTAGGATGAGGTGGGGGAAGGGGAAATGAGGAAGCTGTTGAAGTCCACATTGATGCCCTGGGGTTGAAGTGTTCCGAGGCGGAAGATGAGGCGTTCTTCCTCCAGGCATCTGGTGGTGAGGGAGCGGCGGTGAAGGAGGCCCAGGACCTCCATGTCCTCGGCAGAGTGGGAGGGGGAGTTGAAATGTTGGGCCACGGGGCAGTTTGGTTGATTGGTGCAGGTGTCTCGGAGATGTTCCCTAAAGCGCTCTGCTAGGAGGCGCCCAGTCTCCCCAATGTCGAGGAGGCCACATCGGGAGCAACGGATACAATAAATGATATTAGTGGATGTGCAGGTGAAACTTTGATGGATGTGGAAGGCTCCTTTAGGGCCTTGGATAGAGGTGAGGGAGGAGGTTTAGATTAGATTAGATTAGATTACTTACAGTGTGGAAACAGGCCCTTCGGCCCAACAAGTCCACACCGCACCCGCCGAAGCGCAACCCACCCATACCCCTACATCTACACCTTACCTAACACTACGGGCAATTTAGCATGGCCAATTCACCTGACCTGCACATCTTTGGAGTGTGGGAGGAAACCGGAGCACCCGGAGGAAATCCACGCAGACACGGGGAGAACGTGCAAACTCCAGACAGAGAGTCGCCTGAGGCGGGAATTGAACCCGGATCTCTGGCGCTGTGAGGCAGCAGTGCTAACCACTGTGCCACCGTGCCACCCACACGGTGTGGGCACAGGTTTTACAGTTCCTGCGGTGGCAGGGGAAAGTGCCAGAATGGGAGGGTGGGTCGTAGGGGGGTGTGGACCTGACCAGGTAGTCACGGAGGGAACGGTCTTTGCGGAAGGCGGAAAGGGGTGGGGAGGGAAATATATCCCTGGTGGTGGGGTCTTTTTGGAGGTGGCGGAAATGTATTTGCTGGACTTCACTAGTCTAATAGGAAGTTAATTTTAACATGTTCTTTGATGTTTTAAGCACAGTGGTTAAATTTGTAGTGTTCTGCCAATGATAATATGATTATCACTCATTTTCAGTTCAATGTGGCATAATAGCAAATAGGAACGTGGTTCTGGTGCTGTAATTCTGGAAATCTATTTCTACCATTTTATTCATGCTTGTATCAGACATCCTGATGATAGCTGGTATCACTGTTGCATTGTGGTCATTTGATATTCAGAGTAGACAGCCCAAGCTAGAGGCATTTGGAATGGGGATGTGCAACCGGATATAATTGAGGAAGACTCAAAGCAACAATGTACCTTTTTAAAATTGCCATTAATGTCGATATCTTAGCTGAGTAGCATCTTTGATCTTGAACTCAGAGTCCTGGGAAGTGGCTAGAATTCCTTGAACAGACTGTGAGCATTCCCCATCAGTCATATGTCAGCTGTGGTTCAGTAGCAATCTTAACCCTGAGACTAAAAGTAGAGGTCATTCTCTTCAGACCTTGAGCATGAAAGTTAATGCTGACATTCTGGTGCAGTACTGAGGGAATACTACGCCAACAGAGGTGTCTGCCTTTCAGGTAAGAGGCCTGTCTGCCTTCTCAGGTAGATGCAAACGTTTTCACGGTGCCATCTTAATGAAGAAAATTTATTCCATAATCAATATCACAAATCGATTATTTAGCCTATTTTGATAGGATTGCTACATGTAGGAGCTTGCTACATGCAAATTGGCCATCAAATTACCTAAATTATGCAGTGACTACGTTAACTAAAGTGCTGTAAAGTACCTTGGAATATCCACTGGTTGTGAAAGGCACTATATAAAGGCAATTATTATTTTTCCAGAGAATCCCTCAAACTGCTGCCAGGTCATATGATGTGCATGTTTGGAAAGGCTTAGGAGATAAGAGAGGCAGGGTTGATTTCAGGAAGCTGATTGTCTGATTAATGTGTTCTTGTGCTAAAGGAGCAAAACAGACATGCAGGCAAGCAACCACCCAAGATTGACAGCCAGAGTCATTTTTCACATGAAGAAAGTTGATCAATAAATAATAGCCATATTTATTGGAATAGGTGGCCTATTTTAAAATTCAAGATAAAACATTACTCTACGGAATTGCATAGAATTTGCAGCCATTCAGCTGACATGGTCCTTGTTTATTAATGCTCGACAATTGTTCCCTCCTATCCCTTGGTTTACTGATAGGCTTATCATACTGATGCTAAATATTTTCTGATTTGATTTGATTTATTTATTGTCACATGTACTTTGCTTCAAAATACAGTGAAAAGTGTTGTGTCATGTCGCCACTTTCTGGTGCCATCTTAAAACACAAAAATGTAAACTAAAACATAGAATATCAAAGCAGAAAAATGAAGAAATAAAGAATAAGTGTTCAACTTTACAGTCCTTCTTGTTGCATACTCCACCATAGACCATGGGCCTGCTGGCCAGGCATGAGGCCCCTTTGCTATGACACCGTTGGCACAAATGCGACCACACATTGGCACCACCTCACATCTACCAAAGCCCTCATCACTATGAATCCTTTCTGGACCTCACCAATATAGAGACCACCAATGCTGCTGGGTACCGCACTAGCCCAAACTCAGTTCTGCCATTGCCATGATTCCACTTCGAGTCGACCTCACCGATGCAGTTGCTGTCGATGCCACTGGGTCTCGTACTGGGCCCAAACATGCCCTCTGCTGCTGCCTCCATGAATCTGCACTAGATGCAGACGCTACCAGGAACCCAAACCCACCTCCGCCACAGCAGCCACGAGTCACGGCTAGCACCATCTCATCAACGCAGATGCCACCAGGGACCCAAATTCGGCTCCATTGCTGTTGCCACGAGTCCACAATAGGCCCAGGCTACATTTCACCACGACCAAGCTCTTCAACAAAAGGTAGGTAAAATAAAAAAGAAAATAAGAAAACAGGGGAAAAAAGGAAGTGAAAGAAAAGTGGATGACCCAGACAAGCCCTGAGCTCAGAAGCATTACTCCAACACCATCTTACCAGAAAATTTAAAGTGCAGCTCAAATTCTCCAAGCGCTTGGCAGAGTTTTCCTCCCAGGACTCAAAGGAGTTCTACCCTATCTCAGGACCTGATGATCTGGGGCACTATGGAGCACATCACTGATTTTAATTAATTGTACATTTAAATAAAATATTTAGAATTATTATTTTTGTAACAAAATTTGAATTTGACGAAAAGTAATTTTCATTGAAATGTTGATCACAATATTAATCAGCTAATCAATTGTACCAAATATACAGGGCAAACCCTCATTATGAAGAGAAAGAAATTGCATTCATTTTACAACAATGGGAGAAAAAAATGCATTTGGCAAAACTGCTGACTCTCAATAACTCACTAATTAGTTACCAAGCCGAACGTGTTGTCTGAGTTTGACTGAGTAAGAGAGGACTGTTGGAGAGAAAAGAGACAAAATATAGAATACTACAACAACACCCTATAAAAGATTACATATTGCATTTTTATGTGTTCAATTCACTATAACATAGAATTACTTAAAATTAATTTTTAAAATATTTAATATGGTTCAAGTTTTTATTCTAAAGCTATTATGAGCTGTAAAATATTAATATAATAATTGATGAAGATATGGAAAGAAAAATATTGTGCTTTTTTTAAGTGGGAAGCTTTATCATTAAACTGACTTGATATATATACATCATATTACATTCAAAATAGTGATTTAAAAAATGATCAATATGTTGAATTTTTTAAAAATTAACTCACTTAAGACAAATTTATGAACTGAACTCAAGGATTGTTTTAAAATGATTAATTTAATTAATTTCATGAGGAACATAACTCTGTAAATATGTTAATAGTTTACTAATTAAATAAATGAGATTACATATGTTCTCTGTTTGTTATTATCTACAGAATAGAAAATGTATTTACAATATAGGATTATATTTATACCTATATACAAATATGGAGTGAGTCACTGCTATGTAATAGTCTACGTAATGCATTATAATCTATTATAATAGTCTCTCTGTAACAGTATTCACACAGTGTTTAATGTTAAGTCTTTACTTTTTGCAACAAATATTTTGTGAGTTACATGTATGTCTAGATGGTAAGCTTAATGGGCCAAATGGCCTCTTCATTCTTCAAATATTCTTATGTTGTTGGTTGGCAGGAAATTATGCTATTTGTCAAAACTCAGTTTTGAATCTGCTGTGTTAACTTAGAAAGTGAGTGGGGGAAGAACATTAGTGACTTTAATAGTGAACTGAAAATCCAACATCAAAACTAATTGTGTAAAAAAACCATCAAGACTAATTGGTAACGTTGGTTACTCTCAATGGCTTCAGGAATAAATGTGTGGAAGGCCGTGTTGACTGAATTTGATTCACTCATCTGTTCTGAGTAATAAAGGGCTATTCTAGTTAGCAAAGATATAGGTACAGCATAATACATTGATACCTTGTAAAAGGTTGCATCATTAATTTTGACTTACAGAAGATTGAAGGATGTTATAAATAAGGAAAGTAATGCCTTTAGTAGATGTAGAATTCTAGATTTTTTTTAAACTGTGAAATACACTAATTTCTTTAACGTCAGACCAGGTAGCACAAAATATAAATGATTAGAGTCTTCACATTGTTATGACTTCCACAAAATCTGATAAGCTTTAAAGAAAAATTCAAACATTAGCTACAAGAAGAACACAACAAGATTTCACATTTTGAAATGTTAACTTTGGAAAATACAAAAAGAGCTGTAAACCATAGACTACTTTTTCTACATTGCTGAGCTATACTTCAAATTACTGAACAGAATTCTGCATTTACTGACAACTGAAAACCCCAATTTTGTCAGTTTACTCAGTAGACGTCTAATTATTCTGATTTACAGTCTTCAAATGTTTTAGTTATGTTGCTTTCCTTCCCCAATATCTTCTTTGTGGTAAGAATTTACCCAAAGATTTCTCCCTCCAGCTCTGGTTAGGTGAACTCTGCAGTCTTTTTGTAGCTCCTCACAAATTTGATCTTTAAGTTAAGCATCAATTCCACCGACATGTTACATGGTGTATAATAGTCAGGCATTGTTTTTATATCGGGTGAAGGCAAGGCTCGTTGTATTTCTTTTCCTGTCCTCGTTTCAGTTGAGCCTACAATCCTGTCTCCAGTCTGTAATGAATTTGGGGTTTTAGGATAAGCTGTAAACTGATCTCAAATTGGTTTCCTCTACTCTCTTCCCAATGAGAACAGTAAACACATTAGTACTATATCTAAATAGAAATACAGATCATTAATCTCTGACCCCAACTCTCTTATTGTAGAAATAGTTTATAGCGCAACCAATTACAATTTAATATCAATATCACATGTTTGGGATGCTGGAAGACACAGGACCTACCCATTTTTGATTCAGGAAGAACAGCTATCAATGTCTGCACCACCTCAAAAAAGCAATTCAAGTCTTCCTGCAATCTTAATGACTAAGTCGCTTGGGCTTGCTGTCAGACAGACTTCAGTACATGTCACATTCCTTCCATTTACTCAATACTTAACTATACAGTTCTTAACTGCAACAGTCTTATAACCAAAAATATAGACTTAAAACATCATAACCTTATAAACCTCACATTTGTACCTTTATCCTAATTAATGCTGCCTTCTCAATGCTACCTTTAGATCATTAAAATATTCTTAGGAACTATACAATATCAGATTATCAGTGATTATGAAATTACAGTGTCTGCTATTTCAACAAGGGACATTAACCTGGACACATCCCATAAGAAATTTAATTTTTTTTTAAAAATGAACTTTTCACTACCACTGGTTGAAATATCAAAACTTTCTTTGTCAAGAAAGTTGTCTAACCTACTCCTTTACCTTCTCACTTATGGTGATCTGCTCAGTGCTAGCTTTTGAAGAAATCTCCAAAAAATTTGTTCAATTAAATGATTTATGATTTTCAGCATCATGATCAGATGTACCAATGTCACTGTATAACTCAGGGAGGTGATGAGAGGGTAAGAATGGAGTATATCACCAGAGAAGCAGGCAAAGATTGATATTCTCCTGCATCAGCCCACACATCTTTCGATAATCAGATTATACAAAATTGTTCCATTTAATGCTATTTTCTTGTTTTTCAATATTTATTTGCCCCACTTCAATTATTAAGTAAATAGAATTTTGTAGTCCATCTTCCAATTTCAATACTCTGCTATTTGTTTTTCTACAAATAAAACTTTTCCCATATTAGAAATTGTCTTGTGAGATTTAGCACAACTTTAAACAGGAAAATGTTTCAACATGTGAATTTCATGAAACTAAACATTTTTTGTGCCCAAAGACCCAAGAGCTGGCATAATGATAAGAGTCCAAGTGTTAGCTTCTCATCATCAAGATAAACTTGACCAATTAAATCTTCACTCCTCTGATGGTGCATTTGCCTTCTCACAATCAGGTGATGCAAACCTAATATTTAATTTTTTTTACAAACTTTAGCCTACTTTTCTAATGATCCTGTTCATAAGTGTTATTACTGAGATCTAGAACAGGTGGGACTTGAATCCAGGCTTCCTGATTCAGGGGTATGGACATTACCACTGCACCACAAGAAAGTCCAAACCTAGAATACATTAATTTACATTTTATTAATGTCACAACTTGCTGGAATTAAGCTCGTTTTCCTAGTTAACTTCTACTCAGTCAAGATATTTAATATGCCAGATACATTTATTGGTCAGAGTATTGAGTACAGGAGTTAAGAGGTCATGTTGTGGCTGTACAGGGCATTGGTTAGGGCACTGTTAGAATATTGCATGCAATTCTGGTCTCGTTCCCATTGGAAACTTGAAAGGGTTCAGAAAAGATTTACAAGGATGTTGCCAGGATTGGAGGATCTGAGCTACAGGGAGAGGCTGAACAGGCTGGGGCTGTTTTCCCTGGAGTGTCAGAGGCTGAGGGGTGACCTTATAGAGGTTTATAAAATTATGAGGGGCATGGATAGGATAAATAGGCAAAGTCTTTTCCCTGGGGATGGGGAGTCCAGAACTAGAGGGCATAGGTTTAGGGTGAGAGGGGAAAGATATAAAAGAGACCTAAGGGGCAACTTTTTTACGCAGAGGGTGGTACGTGTATGGAATGAGCTGCCAGAGGATGTGGTGGAGGCTGGTACAATTGCAACATTTAAGAGGTATTTGGATGGGTATATGAATAGGAAGGGTTTGGAGGGATATGGGCCGGGTGCTGGCAGGTGGGACTAGATTGGGTTTGGATATCTGGTTGGCATGGATGGGTTGGACTGAAGGGTCTGTTTCCATGCTGTAGATCTCTATGACTCTATGACTCTATGACTGCATTCAGCAAACTCACAGCTAGATACCTGATTTACAACCTCTGGTCTGTTCACATTCTTTGCCTTTTCTTCCTCCACAAAACATTGCAAATGACTGTTATCTTCACAACAAAAGTGCAGTAGGCACTTCTAAGGGGAGCAAAGCAGGATGCAGTCCTGCACCCTCATAGAACCCAAATGCAGAAAGACAATGCAGTACTTATTTCTCAATGGCAGCTTAGCAGAGAAGGTAAGGTGGCATTTTTATGACTGTAGGACACAGCGAAGTGTCAGTGAGAAAGAATTGCTACATATGGCTAAAGGGCAATATGCAGTGACAATATCAGATATGGTACATGTACTTGCAACATCATGATTATGTACTGCACATACATGAAGATCATAAAAATATGTGGACAAAAAAGGGGAGGAATGTTTAATATTCCTGTCAATCAGGGAGTTCTAACACTATTGGACCATAGGGTTGGGCCATTTCTATTCCAGAATGTTGAATGGTCTTGAAAGGAGAAACTTTGAGGGTAAACTCTGATGTCAATCTAGAGAAAGTATAGGGCCAGCAAAGGCATGGAGATCTTAAATGTCAGGTGTTCCAGGGTAAAACAGAAACATTGATTGTAACATAAGGGGGCTCAGCCAAAACAGAGGGGGTTGTGAAGGTCATTGCAAAAACAGGCATCTCAAAACAGTGAGTGAGATACAGAATGTTGGGGGGTATATGGTAGTTCATACAGGTGACTTGGAACTTGCTGCAGTGAATACAAATTCTGCAGCTGACCATATTGATTGCAAAATCAAGTGCACAATATGTTTTTAATTTCAGTAAGACTGTACACAAAATGGGATGCATAAGCAATATACTTGTTTTCTGAAAGGGAGTGAAATTGATAGCTGGAACATGTGGCGAGTTAAAGGTCTGCTCCAGTAATCAGGAGTCCAGTGATTAATCACTGTTAAACATGTGCCTTCATTTCCCATTTAAGTAACATACATGTACAGCTCATACCTTCCAAGCTGTGTACAGCATAATGCTTTGCCCTCATTCCTCTATGTGAACATATGATTTCTTTAACACATTTAAGAGCAAGTTCACACCTCGATGTGCATCCTTTTTGCTTTCGATCCAGTTATTCCATAGATACTCAACCTGGTCAAGATGGCTGGAAAGAGGTCTTGGCAGTGGGCAGTCAATACAGTCATTCAGCCTGACGAGTCCCACTTTTGTTGTTACGTCTGTTCCCAGGTCTCCTTGGAAAGAGAGCATATTGTGCCTAGTGATATGTTTGAGACTTTCTATTACATGTGGGCACCACAGGGACTGGAGTGCATCCTCTCTACACAAATCAACACATTTATTTGAATTTTCTTAACTTAGCTTTGAAAATTTGTGATTTTTATTATGCTCCTTTAAGGGACTGGCAACCTTTAATTTGGCTTAATTCAATTTCATTGGCTTAATTTATCTTAAAGTTGCTTTCAGCGAGTGGCTCACACCTTCCAAGGACTATCAACTTGGTTTAATTTTGTCTAATTTAGCTTAATTTGGTTTATTTGCTCCTACTGTTTTCAAAAGAGTAGTTCATACTGTTCAAGCTGTGTCAAGCTCAAGTGTGTGCACTCTGAGTAGTGAGTTATCCCTGAACCTCTGGCTGAACATGCAGATTCATGAGCACATTTCAGAGCACAGACACACCCCTGTGTTCATTCTTCTTACCATCAGTTACCAAGGTTGCCATATACATGTTTAGGGATTGTTTAGCATGACTGCCTGCCCTCCTTTACAGTTATATTTGTGCATAGGTATCTTGGAAAAGAAGCAATATGGTGCCCCACTGGTATAGTCAAGACTTTCCCTGGCAGGTGGGCACTGCGAGGGTTGAAGTGAATCATTAACTTCCAAAATCACATTTTAAAAATGTCCCTTTAAGGGCTGTCAATTTGGTTTAATTTGATTAAATTGGTTGACTTGTTTTAAAGTTTCTTTACCATCCAATTATGAGCTGATGACTTGATGAACTTGAATGTATATTAACTGTAGCCTATTTATAACTCAGCTGTATCCACTCTTGTGTGTCCTGGCTAAATGGTTGGCCATAAAACTATTGAGACTGTTTGTGACGCTGAGCCCAATGCGAGACCTGTTGAGTCAAGGCAACACCCCCACTATAACAGATAGCCCATGGGAGAATGTCAAACAAAAGGTTTCCAGCAACATCCCTCAGTAAGAAGCAACACTACTTCTTGGAAGAGGAGGAAGTCAAAAGCAAAAGCTACCTATCCATGGAAGAGAATGCAGTGTCCCTATGGACCCAACATTCTGCTCTCTAACTGTGGAGGACAAAGTTTAACTGCTGCTGTCATCTACAACCATTCAAGTACCCTAGATCCTGAAATGAGTGGAGACCTTGAGGCTGCAACAGCCTATTGCGAGCTTGACACCCCTGGGATTTTGTCCAGCCTGGTTGGGAAATTCAGTGATGTGATTCCAAACTCTGGCTGGCAGTGAAGCCAGAAGCAGCCCCTTCCCTGTCTTGCAACTTGGTTCCTAAGTGATTAATTCAGACTTATTTCCGCACACTGTGGGTGAGCTGCTACAGGAGTAGGGTGCTGTCCCCTCTGCCACCCAAGCAGTCCAGCTCCTTAGAAGGAACCCAAAGAGGACACCTCTGTTGTTAATCTTCAATCACATGTATCAACCTCTTCCATAGACCCTCTGCATAAACAGTGATGACTTCTGGGTTATAAGGATTACCCACCTGCCTAAAGACACCTCTCAAAAAGTCTCAGACTGCCATCAAGGAGACACTTAGAACTGGTCATGTTTCACAAGAGCCAATGAAGAGAGGTCATAAGCTTCCTGAAAATGAGACTCCAATATCTGGACTGTCCAGGTGTTGTGATGCAGTATAACCCAGGCAGAAAGTGCTGCATTTAATTCTGTGTTCAGTCACTAAAGGGGGGATGTATTAGTAGCAGAGGAGATGTAGGTCCTATCACAAGGTCAGAATTAGGGATGTTTGCTAATGATTTCACAGTGTTCATCACTATTTGTGACTCCTCAGAAGCCATCCATGTTCAAATGCAACAAGACATGGTCAATATCCAGGCTTGGGGTGGAAAGTGGCAAGTAACATTTGTGCACACAAATGCCAGGCAATGATTATCACTAATAGGGGAAAAGTCAGCAGATCTACACCAGCTGAGAACTTTCTCTCCACTCTCTGTATTAAGCCACTATAAAACTGAAGATCACTAGTTTCTCATTCCTTCATCAGTTACTAGAAGATGTGTTACTTAATTTATATGTCAGATACCTTTTGTAAATGAACCAGCCATCCTGAACCTCTTGCAAATCAGTGGAAGCATTTGGAAAAGAAAGACAGAGAACAAACCTTCTCATCAGCAAGAAGGACGTTAACAGACCTTTTGAATAAAGATTACAAACTGCCTGCCTAACTTTCCTCCACCTGCATTTTTTGTGCCTCGGTGTCAACCAATCAATGGCGGAAATTCAGGTAAATTTGGTGACCTTTGCTTATTTATGTTAAAATCTTTAATTTTTATGACAATTCTGGGAATAGTGGAGATTGGTTTCCGGTGCACTTCCCCAATGAGTGGCAGTTTCAAATTCCTATCTACCTTGATTTCCCCTAACAAGAACATACCCACAGTTCAATGACCTCCACCATCTTCTGAGGCACATAATTCCAAAGTTGCACAGCCCTCCAGGAGAGAAAAACCTCATATCTGTATTGAAAGGGTGACCTAATATTGAAACCTAGTACTAGACTGATCTATATCCACATTGACAAGACCATACAGGATTGGATCCATCCTAATCAAATGAGCTCTCATTCATCTAATTTCCAGTGGAAACAAGTTCAGCTTGTCCAACTTATTCTCACAAAGCAACACATTCATTCTAAGTATCAATCTAGTAAACCTCTTTTGAACTACCTGCAGTGCATTTACATCCTTCCTTAAATAAGGAGGCCAAAACTGTGCAAAGTGTTTGAGATGAGTTCTCACCAATGCCTTTATAACAATCTTACCATTGTGTTCAATTCTTCTCATAAAATCATATGTACAGATGGGGCCCTTTGGCACTTCAAGTCTGTACCAGCAAAAACTACTCTAAATCTACACTCATCCATCTTGCCAACACATGGATCACAGCCTTTAATGTTCTGATATATCAAGTGCTTACCCAAGCACTCTTTCAAGTTTGTGAGGTTTCTTACCAAACTACCCTCCCAGGCAGTGTATTCCTGATTCCCACCACCCTCTGGTGAAAATATTGTTCCTCAAATGTCCTTTACACCTCCAGCCTTTCACCTTAAAATGGTGATTCTTGTTATTGACCCAAAGGAGAGCAGCTGGTTCCATCCACCTCGTCCATTCACTTCATAATCTTACAGAACTTATCAGGTACCATCTCAGCCTTCTCTTCTCCAAAGTAAACAACCCAAGTCTATCCAGCCTCTCTTCATAGCTAAAGAGTTCCATCCCAGGCAACATCCTGAGTAAATCTGCACTTCCTGTGCAATCACATCCTTCCCATAGTGTGATGACCAGAACTGCATATTGTACTCCAGCTGTGGCCTAACCAAAGTTTTGGACTGCTCCAACATAACCTCCCTGCTCTTCTAATCTATGCCATAAGAAAGGATAGTATTCTATTCTCCCCCTTAATTACTTGCTTCCCTGATTCTCACAATCGCACAATACCCTGTGATATAGTAGATGTGATAACATTTGTGACAACCATTCTAGACTTGAAACATTAACACTACTTTCTCTCCACAGATGTTGCCAGACCTGTTGAGTTTCACCAGCATTTTCTGCATTTGTTTCAGAACTCCAACATCCAAAGTTTGCTGAGTGACAACATTTAACCCACTCAACAATATACTTTATCTTCAAAATCAAAACATTCTGGACTTTTTATTGTCATTTTTGTTTGTATTGAAATTGAATTACTGCTGAAATTGCAAGAAATTCTTTCTTTATCATGCATTTTAAATGGACTTCTGATTAAAATTCATAACAGACTCAAAGCATTAATTTTGTTTCCACCTCCACAGCTTCAGCCAGACCTGCCGATCTTTTTCAGCATTTTAAATGTTTGTTGTTTTTGGTCATTTTCTTCGTTCTGGTAAGCTTTCCAGTCCAAGACAAGGAAAAAGGCATAAACATTTTACCTGGCCAACTGAATGATAGTCCATAGTTTATCAACATCCTTCCCCCCCACTTCTTCTCTACTCACATACCTGCCTCTCCACATTACTTTCACTGGTACTATTTCTGCATTGAACTCCAATTCATTCCATCAAATTCAGATAAAATTGAATCAAAGTCACATCAGTTTTATCTGAAATTGATCACATAAAGGAATAATATGCAAAGCACATTCCATCAGCTAGCCTCATTCAGCCATCCACACATAATCATGATTGAAGCATCACTTTACTCCTGAGCTACTTATCTATCTAAATTCCACTATTGTATTATTCTACAGTGATTTGCTTCAAAATGTTACAAAGTGGAGAACTGAGTAGGAGCATGCAGTTTTGTCATGTACTTGTTAGTGCCCTTCAAGTGCTGGGCACAGATTACATTCCCAGCAATTCTTGGCAACTCAACCTGCAGCAGCATATATTATATGCTCATTGATGGTGTTACTGCTAAAATTAGCAGCATTCAGTGAAATAATTGAACCGTATGAGAAAAATGACAGGTTCCCATGTTACTTAGAAACCAATGGGCTGAATTTTAAAGGTGATGTCAGCACAAAAAGATCAGGGTAAAAAATGGGTCCCTAACCACTGTCAATGGGACAAGCACAGCAACTTTATAACAGGTCACCCACAAATTGTCCATCCATAGGTATGCCATCCCAGTAAGGACAATAAGCAGATTCCTGATATTCCAGCTCTGAAGACTCAGCAATACCAACAGGAGAGGTAGACACTGCTGAGAAACGCAGGAGACTTGAAGTTTCCAACAAAACGTGTAACCTGAGATTTGAACAGATGGACAGCCCAAAGCTCACAAAACAGAGTCGCACTGGTGTCAAACCATTACAAGCATGAAGAAAAGTTATGTTTAAACATAAAAGGTACATTACAAATGCCTGGCTGGTGTTTTGCCCCATCGTTGCTACCTGCTGCTGGAGATTCCATTACACAGACTTGGAAAAAAATTTTAATAGGGCCAAGAGTTACAGCACAAACCCCTCCAGTGAAGTCATCACATTCCTATTTGCTGTCTATCTGCCTGCAGCCTCTGAGTCATAGATCCTTCTCCCCTTTTACTATAGTAGTAAGCCTGTCCTTATTTAGCTGGAGGCCTTCTCACACATCAGGGATCACCCCCATTTCAGGAAAATGTCAAAGACATTATAAAGTGGTCTCAACTTTGGCCTTTTGTAAATAAGCTGTCTGTCCTCTTGAGTAGCCCTGTGGTTGGTAAAATTCACTGACAGCTACACTACATTTGGGAATCAAATTGACCCCAAGGCCTGGCCTGTGTGAAATTAAAATGAGTGTTTTCTCTTATATAACAACCTCCAATAAAATTGTGGATCAGATCATAGAATCCCTACCATGTCTCAACAGGCCCTTCGGCCCAACAAGTTCACACCAACTCTCCAAAGAATATCCCATCCAGACCCATTCCCCTACATTTAATCCCTGACTAATGCACCCAACCTACACATCCCTGAACACTCTAAACATTTTAGCATGGCCAATTCACCTAATTTGCACCACTTTGGATTGGGAGAGAAAACCAGACCACCCAGAGGAAACCCAAGCAAAAGAACATGCAAACTCCACTCAGGTAGTTACCCAAGGCTCTGGCTCCCTAATATTATGAGGTAGCAGTGCTAACCACTGAGCCACCATGCCACCCTAATTTGCTCCCCCTGGAGAGATAAAAAGGTAGCATTTTCATTTGTGAACACACCCATTACTTTCAGAACATTTGTATGAAGTTAAATCATGTGAGTCAGGTATGTGTTGATGTAGCCAATCACTGGACTTTGGCTTTTTAAATTTTCCTGATTTTCATCAGCTGTATAGGCTCTAATACTTTCACATCTGTACCTCCCTTTCCTCCTGTAGGAAAGCTTTAAAACCTGTGTTTGACAAAGGGGTAAAATATGGAGGCAAGCCTGGAAAGCAGGAGAGATATTCCTTTACTGGTTCATTATTAAATTTGTTTGAAAATGTTCTTGTGAAATTGTCACAGGTGTTGGAGAGCATCGTATGATAAGTAAGGCACAGAAACTGTCATTACAAGTGATTAGTAACAAAGACAATAGATAAAATCACTGTTATTGGACAACAGAAGCCCTCAGCTGATCAGGATTGTCGGAGACGAATGACCAAGCCTTTGAGCAGCTGTGAGAATCCAAGTGATGCTGAACTGACGGACTGATATAGGTCATTTAAAATTAACACTGCTGTCAAACCCAGAAACTTACACACAGGATTTAATTGAAATGTCTATGGTTCATGATTCTGATGGCTCCTGAGTTAACCAAAATTTAGTGCATGCTGATATTAATAATAGTTGCATCTAGTTCAAAACAGCTAAATTTCATCTAAGGGTTAACAGCTTCATGGGGAAGACAAAAGCAAACTGAAACAAAAGATCTCTCCACACCTCAGCCTGTGCCAACCAATACTTATAGCAACAAACCGCATTATAATTGGAGAAAATCTAATTGTCTGCTCAGTTGCACTCTCTTGTGAAAGAGGAGGATGTAGATTTCAGCTGTTATGCAACTGAAAGAAAATAACAGGACATTTCTAAACAAGCTGGAGAAAGAGAGTTACTGGTGAAATCTGAGCTATGAAATAGATTCATTTCGTTTTTATCCCTGTATGAATTTTCAGGAGGTCTGAGATTCCTCATTGACTGAATTTTTAAGAATGTGACGCTGCTCAGGTTTCCCAAATTTAATTTGGATACACATAGGGGTGTGTGTTTTTATTTCTGGGGTGAAGTATGGAGCCAAGCCTGGAAAGCAGGAGAGATATTTCCTCAGAGGCAGGGCAGGCCATCTCACCTGATTACATTCTTTTAAGCTCGTTGCACATTCAAGTGTGAGTCAAACATCAAATTTTATGGGCAGGTGGAGATGAAGTCCTGCTACTCACCCTTCCATAATCTCCAGGTTCAATTTCCTAACACTCTATTTGCATGCACCTGGATATCACTTCATTTTCTAAAACACAGGAGTATCACACAATCTACGATCATCAGCCCAATCTACTCGTGCAGATTTTAAAGATAGGCTAGGCATCAGCCCTGTGCTTTAACAACAACTCCAATAGAGGGACCAAGGCAGCCTGGACTGAGGTGACCTCATGGGTCAGCGGCCTGTGGAAATGAGAACGGAGACTGGATACTGTGCACAAGAGGATGAATGATCTGTTACACACTGCCAGAAGAAGTGTCACTTTCTACCTAATGCTTCATGCTCTGCGTGTGAATTAACTTTGTAAAGTTGCCCTTGCGCGGGACTGTCACGTACAAGATTAGGTGCCAGACATCTCTAAGACATGTCTTATGTTCAATCAATATCTCTCACTCCATTACCCGTACTAATATTGAAGTACAAGCATCACTATGCCAATGCATCACACATCTGCCAGAATTCACACTTCAAACAAAGAAGCTACAACATTCAGCGGCTGATTCACTATCATTGCATGATGTTTCATCCCAACTGGGAGAACCTACACATCTAATAGCTTCTCACCAAAGACTTATGTGGGAGAAGTACACAATCACAGAAGATGGATTCAGGATCAATACCTCACAGGCACAGACATCATATGAGCTATATTGATTTCCATCACCTACCAGCTCTTTGCCTGCATTTAACTACTTTTCATTCAGAATATTTTAACTCATAACTTCTTCGCACCACATTCTTTTTACACATATTGCATATTCACCATCACAGCTCTGTGGATGGACATCTCTATCTGTATCTATTAATGCAAGCAAAATGCTAATGTACCCATGCTGATGTCTGTTAATGCTTCTCTTTTCTGCAGGAGAAGCATGTGAACAAACATTATGAGCATGTGCAGACTATGGGGACCCTGACAAAAGAGACTTCAAGACTTTCGAGGAAGATGCCAAGGAAATTGCAAGACAGCAAGGGGCACATGCCTGTGCCACACAGGACATTGAATGCATCCGGTCATCTAACATGAAAGCCTTGATCTGTTACTTCCAGCTATACATCAAGTAGCAAGACCCACATATAACGTGGTCAGTGTCGTGAGCTACCAGCTGGAGCAAATCTGTGTTCTTCTCCATTGTCTCTGGATCCTAGTCATGACAGCCCAACGCTCAAGTGTATCTCTTGAGGAGCAAAGAATGTACCATCAAGGCCTGGGTGGGTAAAGTAGACCTGGGATAGGCCTGGAGTCACATTCTGCTGAGTACAGCACTGCTGGAGGCTGACAGCTACAAGAGAAAGACTCCCTGACACCTAGAGGACTGCCAGAGGATAGGTCAGTGCCAAGCCTAGTGGAGATGATGAGCTTTTAGAATCGGTCTATAATAAGCTGATGAAAGTACAGAGGCAAGCAGGGATCATCTTTTGAGGTGCCAGAGATGGTGTTGAGTCAGGAGTGAAGGATAAAAGAGAGTGACAGTATTCTGTCTGATGTCATAGCTCTGGCCTGTAGGTGCATGTAGAGGGGACCATGGAGACCAATATCCAACAGAACAATTAGTATCTGCCATCAATGTGCAGGGACATTCACTCCCTTACTCAGACTTGGATACTTTAATTCACTGTTTAGACAAGAGGAGACTGAGGCATTTCGACTGAATTACATGCCTCATCCCCTCAAGAAGTAAGGAAAGTGTCATAAATCATTGATAGGGACAGACAGGCATTCAAGAACTGTCAGCTCAGGACTCAACAGAGGTGCCCTGCTGCATCAATTCTCCCATGCTTGCAGCCCAATTGACTGCATCAGATCAGACTGAGGAGGTTGCCCTGCCAACAGTGCAGGAGACACCCCAGGCCAGAGTCCTCTTCTCCCGGGCCAAACTGAGGCAGGCAACCGAAATAAGCTGTGATGAGGAAGCAAGGTGGTCAGAAGATTTCTTCAAGCTTAGCTACAGTTGTCAAGGTGGCAGCAAGGTGTAGCAGTAGGAAAAGAAAGGTTAAACAATATTGAAGTGTCTTTGGGTGCAGGGTATTAACCTTCTGTACAGCAATAAGCATGAAATAAATAGTGCTTTATATTACATTCCCGCTGTCACTTTCAATCAGTCAAGACATTTTCCTCTGAATGTTTTCCTTGTGGATTTACTCGAGGTCCAATGATTATTCCAGATGCTCTCATGTATACCGTGTGTTGGAGTGCGAAGAACACTGAAGCTCTCATCCAGTCTGGGAGCAACCTATTCTCTGAAAACCAGGAGCTTCAGCTAGATAGTTGGGTTTTGGCAGTCATTAAGCAAAGTGCACTTTCTCTATATCTCTGTGACAGATGAATGCTCCTTGCAAACTAAACTTTGTTTCATGCAAACGTATTATCCCATGGAAGCCTGCAGAATCCCATGCTGATTCTCTGACCAGCAAACAAAACTAGAGATAATTTGTGTATAGGGGCAAAGTCATTTACAATCCATGGTAAATGTTTCACTGTTATAAAACAGTTTTTCCCATGAAGGCAGGAATAGTTCTCACCATAAATGTCTATTACTTTTGAGTGTTCACATACAAAGTTAGTTTACCTCAAGTCTAACTTCTATCATGTTCTCTCAGGCCTGTCTGCCTCAGCTCAGTATTGTCCTGGTTTCTTTAGAATCATCATCATCTGAATTTCCATCAAAATCCCTGCGCTTGAAGAGATAGTTGGTTGGTCGATTGCCTCCTCTTCCTCGAGTTCAGTACTTCACTGTGCAGCAAGCAATGATCATTCTGGAGGTCCAGTTGGGTGAGTAGCAGAGTATTCCTCCTGAGTAGTCCAGGCAATCAAAGCACATCTTCTGAAGTCCAATTGCCTGTTTAATGATGATCCGAGTAGATGCATGTACCGCAATGTCTTGCATTAGTTGGATTTGGAAGTGCTGGTGTTGGACTGGGGTGTACAAAGTTAAAAATCACACAATACCAGGTTGTAGTGCAATAGGTTTATTTGGAAACACTAGCTTTTGGACCACTACTCTTTCATCAGGTGGTTGTCATGAGTAGCGCTCCGAAAGCTGGTGCTTCCAAATAAACCTGTTGGACTATAACCTGGTGTTGTGTGATTTTTAGCATTAGTTTGAGGCTTTCACATTGGGGCCATTAGCCCTTTCAGGGTCCTCCTTGTCCCCCACAATCTAACTCTAAAAATAGTGTGGTGAGACAGACATTCAATGAATCACTGAGTTATGCAGAATGTAAGTGTGGTAACAACTCTCTGGATAGTGAACACACAATCTGAAGAAATTGTCTGTAGAATCCCTATGATGTGGAAGCAGGCCATTCAGCCCATTGAACCCACGTCAACCCTCCAAAAAGCATCTCACCCAAACTCACCCCCCCCCCATCCCATTCCTGTAATCCCAAATGGCTAATCCACCTAGTCTGCACATCACTGGATACTGTGGGAAATTTAGAATGGCCAATCCACCTAATCTGGACATATATGGACAGTGGGAGGAAACCAGAGCACCTGGAAGGGATCCACACAGACACTGGGAGAATGTGCAAACTCCATATGGACAGTCGCCCAGGCTGGAATCAAACCTAGGTCACTGGCACTGTGAGGCACCAGTGCTAACCACTGAGCTACTGTGCTGCCCGATCCTTTAATCACAAATAAGATAGTCATTGAGAGAATGAAATCCCTTCCTTTCAGGAATCTAGTCAAATTATGCCAGGGAGTTCTGGGCGCCACATGTTCAATGCCCCTAAAACCTGAAGGAAGCAAACAATGGTTGGAAATCCTTTGAGCACTTTGGCTGGTGTGGAAGTTAAGGGCAGCATTGATCTTCAGTGCACTGGTGTCGTGCTGGCTCCTGAACCACATGGGTGCAGATCTGCATACAAGACATACCGAAACATCCATGTTCATTCAACCAAGTAAGTACCACTGTTCATTCCTCTGGAAATCTTACAGTAACCCTGGTGCCAATTTCCAACATTGCACACCACTTCTAATTACTGGCCACATCTCCTCCTCTTTCCTTTGAAGGAGAAATTGCTCCTTAATTAGTAATCCACCCCTTGTGTGAAAACGTTGCCCCTTAGGTCTCTTTTAAAGCTTCTCCCTCTCACTTTAAACCTGTGCACTCTACTTATGGACTTCCCTGCCCCAGGGAAAAGACTTTGTCTATTTAACCTATCCATGTCCTTCATGATTTTATTAACCTCTACAAGACCATCCCTCAGTGTCCGACACTCCAGGAAAAAACAGCTCCAGCCTTTTTAGCCTCTCCTTGTAGCTCAAACTCTCTAATCCTGGCAACATTATTGCATAATATTTGTGGGCGGCACGGTGGCACGGTGGTTAGCACTGCTGCCTCACAGCGTCAGAGACCTGAGTTCAATTCCCGCCTCAGGTGACTCTCTGTGTGGAGTTTGCACATTCTCCCGTGTCTGTGTGGGTTTCCTCCGGGTGCTCCGGTTTCCTTCCACAGTCCAAAAATGTGCAGGTTAGGTGAATTGACCATGCTAAATTGTCCATAGTGTTAGGTGAAGGGGTAAATGTAAGAGTATGGGTCTGGGTGGTATACGCTTCAGCGGGTCGGTGTGGACTTGTTGGGCCGAAGGGCCTGTTTCCACACTGTAAGTAATTTAATCTAAATCTTTTCTGACGTATTGGGCTGAAGGGCCTCTTTCCACGTGGTAATATCTTCATGAATCTACGATTTTCAGAGACCAGCCACCTGCTCAACCCCAGCAAGAAAAGCACCCAGTGTCCCAGAAGTTACAGCAATGCAGTGAATAATGCAGAAAGCTGGCTGTCTCCATGGACAGATTGGTAACAGCCCTGAAGAGCTAAGTCCTACATCCTCAGGAGCTGCTAAGTGGGGTGCACATGCCTGTACTTTAGCACCTCAGCCATTGGTCCTCAGGGCTGAAGGCATGGCAATATGGGGACAGGGAGATCAGCCAATGGCTTTCAGCTTTAGTCTTTACATATCAGTGAGTCCCCAAAAATCCTGCCATCTCACCCATCTTGCATACCCCATAGGGTTCTCACCTCCCCAGGTCACTACCCAATCTGTCTGCCCTCCCCTGCCTTGTGGCTATAACAGAGGCTTTCCAAAGAAATAAATCAGTGTTAGAGCAGAATCACACCTTTCCCTGAGTTGCCCAATGCATTGCTGGTAATTTCCTAGGCCCTCTGCTCCCAGAATTTGAATTCTCTCTTCTAGTCCTCTTAGTTTCAATTTTCTAGCTCAGCCTCATATTGTCTATTCTCCGTTGGAGCAGCAGATGGAGTGAAGTGGAGCAGAGTGAACCTGAGGGTAAACAGCAGCAACAGAGCTTCCAGATAAAAGCCTGAGGAGCGGGGCTTGGATCAAGCTCAGTTGATGTAGTAGAGCAAGGAACAAAACTGAATTCAGAGGCCTACCTCCGGAGGTGGTCATGATTCAAAAATTGATGTAGGGCTACTGTGGATTTGCTGCTTTAGATTCTGACTGAATAATGCCAGGAGAGTGAGTGTAAAATCCTTATTTGAGTTTGTAGGAATAGAGAGAGAGAAAGAAATCTGATTTTGTTGAATAATGGATAAGGTTGAATAACTAGGTCCTTGATGATAAGGTTCGAAATGGAAGGAGAACTTGACCCCATGGAATGCTCCTCCTGTTATATGTGAGGAATCAGGGACACATCCAGTGTCCATGGTGTGACCACTTATACAGGAAGGGTGTCCAGCTGCAGCTCATGATTGGCTGCATGGAGCAGCTAGGCCTGAGGATGGACTCACTATGGAGCATCCATGAGGCTGTGGAATTTGTGGATAGCATGTTTCATAGTTTCATAGTAATAGAAGTAGGAGTAGGTCATTTGGCCCATTGCACTTCCTCTGCCATTCATTAAGATCATGACTGATCCATCCATCATCTCAGCACCACTAATCTGCATGATCCCCAGGACCCTTAATTCCCCTACCATGCAAAATCCATCCCACTGTTTCTTGAATATATTTAATTAAGCTGTCTCTACTGCTTCCTTGGGCAGAGAATTCCATAGATTCTCTACTCTCTGGGAAAAGCAGTTCCTCCTCATCTATGTCCTAAATCTACTCCCCCTAATCTTGAGGCTAGGTCCCCTAGTCTTAGTCTTACCCAGTGGAAACAACCTATCTGCCTCTATCTTATCCATCCCTTTCATAATTTTATATGTTTCTATAAAATCCCCTCTCATTCTTCTAAATTCTAGCAAGTACAGTCCTAGGCAGCTCAACCTCTCCTCACAGGGTAACCCCCTCATCTCTGGATGAGGTTAGTGAGCTGGTCACACCACCAATAAGGACTAAACAGAGAGAGAAGTATTGGGTGTTCAACCAGAAGACTAGTAAACATGGATAGGCAGTGCAGGAGTTGCCTGTGGCCATTCCCCTTTCAAATATATGCAACATATTGGATACTGTTGTAGAGGAGTGGCCTCTCAGGGGTAAGCAGCAATGGCCCAGTTTGGGTGGCACCATGGTTGGCTCTGTTGCACAGTAGGGGAGAAAAAAAGATTAGAAGAGCTTTTGCGATGGGGACTTGATTTTAAGGGGAACTGATAGGCGGTTCTGTGGCAGTAAACAAGGCTCTTGAATGATGTGCTGCCCACCCCACCCACCCCCACCACCCCCCCCCAACCCCCCGGGTCAGGGTCAGGGATCTAGCAGAGCAACTGCATGGAATACTGAAGGAGAAGGATGAATAGTCAGAGTACATGTTGATACCAATGACATGGATAAAGCATGAAATGTGGTCCTGCAGCAAGAATTTAGAGTATTAGTTAGTAAATTAAAGGGGAAGACTACTAAAATTTCAATCTCTAGATTACTCCCTAATAAGTATAGGGATAGGAAGATGGGTCAGATGAACACGTGGCTAAAAAGCTAGTGTAGGAGGGGTGGGGGGCTTTAGATTTTTGGATTATTGAGCTAGTGTTTGGGGTGAGAGGTGTCTGTATAAGCTAGATAGGTTACACTTGAACCAGAATGGGTCCAATATCCTTGCTGGGACTTTCGCTTTTCCTGTTAGGAACTTTCCTAACATTAACTGGGATTGCCGTAGTGTGAAAGGATCAGAGTGGTTGGATTTTTTTAAAGTGAATCAGGAGAAGCTTTTGTAGATATTCCTAGTAGAGATAGGGCAATGAAAAACCTAATCCTAGGGATGAAGCCGGTCAACTGGTTGAAGATTCAATGGGCGAGCATTTTGGGGTAGCGACCATAATTCTGTAGGTTCAGAGTCATTAACAAAAGGGATAAAGGTAATGCAGAAAATAAGTGTCGAAATTGAAGGCTAGTTTCAATACCAATAGACAGGATCTAGTAAATATAGACTGGGAGCAACAACTTGCAATTAAGTCTACATTTGGAAAGATGGAGTCTTTTAAAAGTTGTAAGCCAACATGTTATTCTAAGAGTGAAGGGCAAGGAAAGCAGGTCCACGGATCCTTGTATATCAAGGGATATTATGAGTCTGATATAGTAAAAGAAGGAAACGTATATCAAATGTGGTGTATTAAATACTTAAAAGTAGTTTGGGTAGTCTGGGTAGATACTTAAAGGGTATAGAGAGCATAGACAGTTGTATCAAATGGAAATTGGACAGCAAAGAGAGGCCACATAATATTTTTATCAGATAGGATCAAGAAAAATACCAAGGCTTTTAAAACCTATGATAAGAGTAAGAGGATTATAAGGGAAAGAGTGGGGCCTATTAGGGATCAAAGGGCAAGAACTTTGGGCCAACATGTTATTCTAAGAGTGAAGGGCAAGGAAAGCAGGTCCATGGATCCTTGTGTATCAAGGGATATTATGAGTTTGATATAGTAAAGAAGGAAACGTATATCAAATGTGGTGTATTAAATACTTAAAAGTAGTTTGGGTAGTCTGGGTAGATACTTAAAGGGTATAGAGAGCATAGACAGTTATATCAAAAGGAAATTGGACGGCAAAGAGAGGCCACATAATATTTTTGTCAGATAGGATCAAGAAAAATACCAAGGCTTTTGAAACCTATGATAAGAGTAAGAGGATTATAAGGGAAAGAGTGGGGCCTATTAGGGATCAAAGGGCAATCTGTGTATGTAGCTGGTGAACATGGGTGAGGTCCTAAATGATCATTTCTCATCTGTATTCACAGAAGAGAAATACATTGTAGCTAGGAATTTCAGCCAGGGTGGTAAGGTTCTGGAACATGTTAAGATTAATAAGCAAGAGGCATTAAACATTTTAATGGGCATACAGGAGCATAAATCCCCACAACCGGATGAGAAGTATCCAGGGTGCTATGGGATGCAAGGAAGGAGATTGCTGGGGCCTTGGTGGAGATACTTAACACTTCACTGGCCACTGTCAAAGTGCCAGATAACTAGAGGATAGCTAATGTGGTTCCTTTATTCAAGAAGGGCAGCAGGGATAGGCCAGGTAATTACAGACCAGTTAGTTTGATGTCAGTGGTAGGAAAGTAAATGAAAAAAACCGTTTGAAGGATAGGATTAATCAAAACTTGTAAAGGCTGGCATTTTTCAGGATAGTCAAAATGGATTTGTTAGAGGAAGGTCCTGTTTGACTTAATTAATTGAGTTTTTCTTGAAAAGGCGGATGAAATATATTGATGAGGGCAGTGCAGTTGATGTGGTTTACCTGGACCTCAGTAAGGCCTTTGAGAAGGTACAACATGCAAAGCTGGTCCAAAAGTTAAAAGCCTATGGGATTCAAGGCAAGTTGGCAAACAGAATCCAAAAATAGCTTACGAACAAGGAGCAAAAGGTAGTGGTAGAGGGTTTCTTTTGTAATTGGAAACCTGTGATTAGTGGCGTACCACAGGGATTGGTTCTGGGACCTTTGCTGTTTTTCTTAATGCACATTTAAGATTTGGATGTGAATGTAGAAGGTATAATTTGTGATCTTGCAGGTGATACAAAAATTATTGGTAAAATAATTGAGGAGGATGGCTGCATTCTGATATTGATCAGCTGGTAAACTGGGTAAAGCAATGGCAGATGGAATTTAATCCTCATAAGTGTGAGCTAATCAATTTTGTGAAGTCTAATAAGGAAAGGACATACACTATGAATGGTAGATGCCTAGAGAGTACTGAGGAACAAAGGAACCTTGTTATACAAGTCCATAGATCCCTTAAGGTGTAATCATAGGTAGACGAGGTGTTGCAGGCAGCATATAGAATGATTGCATTCATTAGCTGGGGTGTAGAGTATAGGAGACTTGTTACAACTTTATGAAACATTGATTAGGCCTCAGATAGAATATCATGTGCAGTTCTGGTCATTACGTTGTTGGAAGGATGCGATTGCTCTAGAGATTCACCAGGGTGTTGCCTGGAATGAAAAGTTTCAGTTATAAGAAGAAACTGAATAAGATGCGCTTGTTTTCCTTGAAGCAGAAGAGGTTAAAGGGGTGTACAAAATTGTGAGAGGTTTAGACAGGGTAGATCATGAGAATCTCTTCCCTTGGCAGACATTTCTAAGATGACAGGGCAGATGTTTAAGGTGAGAAGCAAGTAGTTCAGAGGAGATCTGAGAAAGAATTTTTTTCTGCTCAGTGGATTACAGATGTATGAAATGTGCTACCTGAGAGGCTGATGGTGGCAAGCATTTAAGAAGCATCTGGATGAGAACTTAAAATGCTAGGGCCTAATCGGCTCTCACCAACTGCAGGTAAATGGGATTAGTGTAGCATGGTGTTTTTTGGTCAGCATAGACAAAAGGGCAATTCCAGCAATGCTCAGTCAAAGCTACAACTTACTTCTTTTAAATTTCTGCCCCTTTCAGCCTGAATTACCGCACTGTTTAAGACTTCCTCTTTTCTTCATGGGATTCTTAAAAACTTTACTGCATGTAATCCTCAACATCTTCCTGCTTACTGGTTCTACTCAGAATTGGGACTGCTTCCATAGACCATTACCTTGCAGGCACCAGTGTCTGTTTTGAAGCACCCTTTTTTTTCTGTCCTACACACCTTCTTTCAGGTCTGAAACGCTTAGTGTGCCATTCTCTGAAATATTTGTTTGTGTTGAGTGTTCCCACAAGGTTTGTGGAGTTTGCTGTCATTATCAATCAGCAATTTCTGTTTCTTTTGAAGCCAATGGGTCACCAGCATATTTATTTTTCTTTGAAGGCCTGAAATCTAATTTCTCCGATCTGGTGCCATTTTGCAACAGTGTCAGCATGCCACTACTGACACTCCTAATTGTTTCATTTGCGGTTGTGTGGAGTACAGTGTGGATGAGGGTAGTCACCTTTCTGGCACACCCAGAGAAGTCTTGTTGAATTTATTGTTTTACTGCAACTATTTACAGATTACATGACTATGATCAACATTACTACAAAGACTTTTAGAAATACAATAATCCTGTTCTTTTCCCTACCAGTTCTTACTTTACTGTCCCAATTCATTGTGACATTATCACAGTGGTGGTGCTTACTGCACTCAATCAAGTACTAACCCTGTTAGACCTTTTCAGGCCTAGACACAACAGAAGGTTTGACATTTTAGTTCAAACCTTGAAAAGGAAAGGTCATATGATCATGATACCAGTGATAATCACGTAAACTGTATGCAATTAAAAAAAAGTAGATTTTTTTAAAGTTCAAGACCCACTCCATGAACACTCCACAAATAGTAAGTTACTGTCTCAGTCAAAATGTCAGAATGAAGGATTGCACAAAAACGTTTCCACTCTATCTCTAATATTTCTTAAATAAAACAAATCCAGATTGAACAGAGCAAAAATCCAGATTGAACTACTTCAAAACATGTTAGGAAAGGAACAAGAGTATTCAAAAATGCAATAACTAAAAGAAGGTTGTGGAAGAATATTCCACAATTTTTTTCTGAGGAATAATAGCTTAGAATAATTGACACAGTCAATTTCCTAAAAATCAATAATCTATTAAACCAGATCCTACATTACAAGCAGTAAATTTCAAAGCAATAAACTTAAAATTAGTGACAGATGATGACAACATTCTTACTGGTGATAAGATCAAAAATATCAAAAAGCCAAATGTGGTAAATCTTTATGTAAAATTTAAGTACAAAATTTTTATTCAGATGAACTTAAAATTATTTTGATAAATTACGTTCTCAATTTAGAAAAAAATTGGACATGACATTCCTCTTGTGAAACATTGATAAACACATTCTGCTCCACGACTACGAATACACCATGTGCTTCTGTTAGCATGATGTGAATTGCCACATAGGCGCTATTAGCTGTACTGTTTTCTAGTTCACTAGTTCATTTAGTTGATCTGGCACAGATGTACTTTCCAAATGATAAGTTGACAGCAGAATTGAACAAAATGACCCTTGGAACAAATAATCCATTATCAACTGAATTTTCAGACTGCCGGGTGCACACAGAGGAGATTTCTGTGCCCACTGCCAGCACTGTTTCATTATCAGTTGCCTGATCTTTTTTATGTGATCCATGTTTCCCTACATTTTTGTATTCATTTTCTTGTGTGTTCTTACACATACACAACTGGAAACATGCCAAGAAAAAAAATAGAAAGGATGAGTGTTGCAACAATCAGGTGCCTGGAGACTTCAACTTTGAAAGTCAATGAGTAGAATTCAAGTACAAGAATCTTGAAGCAAGTCTATGTGCAGGCTGAAAGCATTCCAAACAGAGAAAACAGTCAAGAATATTAGTGAATCTCTGTGACTATGCAGGAGGATAAAAATGACCACTACTGAAGTATTGCTGTTCGAAGTGGATGAAGAATATAACCTGTAACATTCTTTCTGGCTATTTTATATGGTTAAAGTATGGGGAAAAATTAGCTCTGCATGCAATTTCACATCATCTATATATTTTGAGTTTATAGTTTGAAATAAGGAAATAATATATATGCTCTTTTTTGTACATTCAGAATGTGTCAATATGAACGCGTGTTGCAAATCCAAAGAAGCAGAAACCACTTTCTTTTCAATCTGTAACAATCCAGGAAAATTTCTGATAGAGTGACTGACCTAATCACATGCTATTAACAATAAGCTCTGCAGCACTTAACTAACCTTTTAATCACCTATGCACTCACTTCACAACCTGCCCAACTACAATTTGACATATAAAACACTTTTGCACAAAGCACTATATATTTTGTCCCTTGGCTGCTGGCCTTCTGCTCTGCCTATAAATACTGCCAGTCCTAACTGTGCCCAAGTGTTTCCAAGACTTCAGCACTGTTCATAATTTCACCACAGGGAAGTCAGAGAAAGGAATGTAGTATGAATGAGTCCACGAGTCAGATGTGTGTAGTTATGGATGAACAGTTGCCTGAAGTGTAGTCTACAGTGCAGCATGTAGTAATTCCAGAAACAGCAGTAGCACATCTTCTGAACACAGTTGGATACTTAGACTTCTGCTTGCAAGCCTTATAGTTAAGTATCTTCTCCATCTCTTCCACCTCAGTGATTAGGTCTCTGTAGCAAAATTATGGTGTAGACAGCAGATGAAAATATTCCAGATAGCCTTGAGGGCTGCCTAGTCCAACCATGCAGCTAAACAATACTACATTAACATCTCAAGTATTTACACAGCAATGATTCAAATGATTATTGGTCTTGTTCTATCTTCTCTTTATCTTTGTGTGTGGCTACCACAAAGATGTCTTTAAGCAGAATTAAGGGTGTCTTGAGTTCTGAGAAGCCATCATTCCAGTTAACCCCTACTTTCCAATAGATTTAGCACAGGTGAAAGCAGCCTGGCAGTCAAGTGAACATAGTTCTGTATAATCAGGTGTTCCTCCTTAATTATGAATTAGGAACATATCGATTTCTTATATTGAAGTTGAGGTTTTGGATGGATACCAGGATATCATGTACATATTCCTATATATTCAGAAAGAAGGCAAACAGGTAGAAGTTATTATTGGGTGGGAATGGAGAACAGGGTGTTGATCTACATAAATAATTTGTCAGTCAAGTATTTGTTGAAACTCTGTGAAGAAAGTTGGTATTTCCTGAACAGATGTAGAGACTTGAAAAATTGAGAAATATAACCACATAGCCATGGACAGACCTATCCCCAGGCTTGAGGCTCTTAAAATGAAACTTATAGCATAATTTTGAGAGTACAAATCTGCTAAACCTGAGTCTATTGAGGCAGCACTGCTGGAATCTTTACTGAAAAAAACATGCTGATAATCAGAGATTCAGACAGCATCCATGGAGATACAGCTAGCGGATATTTCGGGTCAGAGCTGAAGTGAAGTGCGGAGGAGGTAGTGTTTATGCAGTAGTTGGGATTTATTTGTTGCATTCTCTGTCACCATGACTTCTGTTTCCTCCACTCCAAAGGGACTATCTGTTCTTTTCGGTTCGGCAGACACACCATTGTTCCTCCCATTCTTACATTCTGATCACTTAATCTGCATTATCAGCAGCCTCTTTCCCCCAGCACTCTAATCCCCATCCTCTCATTATTGAATAAATGCTGCCTCCTCCACACTTCATTTCATGGCTGATGAAGAATCATCTAGACTGGAAATGTTTTCTCTCCATGGATGCTGCCTGACCCACTGTGATATCCAGGACTACTCTTGTTTTCAGTACAGATTGTGTGTGTTGGCTGCTAATGTAAGTTACTATGTGAGCAACAATTTCTAGGTTATAAAAAAAGAGAAACATAACAATAAGAAAAGAAGATATGAGAAACACATAAGAAAAAGAGAACGTAGCTGTCAATTATACATCCAATACAAGGTTATGGTCCAACAAGTTTATTTGGAAGCTTTCAGAGTGCAGCTCCTTCATCAGGTAGCTATGGAAGAGAATCATAAGACACCAAATTTATAGCAAAAGGTTACAGTATCATGCAGCTGAAATGATATATTAAACAAACCTAGATCGCTGTTAAGTCTTTAATCTTTTAGAATCGGTTACAGGTCTCAGTTCATTAATATGCAAATCCCAGAACTTCTTTTAAGTCACATTTTTGAGATAATCTAAGGCTTTATAAATAAAAGATGACATCTCAGCTCAGACAGTGTATTAAAGGTGAAGTTAGGGTCTGTATCCTATGCACTCATACTCACATGTACACACTCACACTCTCTCTCATGTGCACACACACACACATATAAGTCTATGGGGTGAATTTACATTTGCAGAATTATATTTGCAGATATATTCAAGTTTGCTCAAAAAGTGCACAATCTGGAGGCAGTCAATGCAGGCAGTCATAGAACATAGAACATAGAACAATACAGCACAGTGCAAGCCCTTTGGTCCTCGATGTTACGCTGACCTGTGAAACTGATCTGAAACCCATCTAACGTATACTATTCCATTACCATCCATACATTAATTCAATGACCATTTACATGCCCTTAAAATTGGCGAGTCTACTACTGTTGCAGGCAGGGCATTCCACACCCTTACTACTCTCTGAGTAAAAAAACTACCTCTAACATCTGTCCTATATTTATCACCCCTCAGTATAATGTTATGCTAGCCATCACCATCTGAGGAAAAAGGGTTTCACTGTCCACCCTATCTAATCCTCTGATCATCTTGTATGTCTCTATTAAATCACCTCTTAACCTTCTTCTCTCAAATGAAAATAGCCTCAAGTCCCTCAGCCTTTCCTCATAAGACCTTCCCTCCACACCACACAACATCCTGATAAATCTCTTCTGCACCCTTTCCAATGTTTCCACATCCTTCCTACAATGTGGCATCCAGAACCATACACAATACTCCATGTGCGGCCACATCAGAGTTTTGTACAGCTGCAACATAATCTCATGGCTCCGAAACTCAATCCCTCTACCAATAAAAGCTAACACACTGTATGCCTTCTTAACAACCCTATCAACCTGGGTAGCAACTTTCAGGGATCTATGCACATGGACACCAAGATCTCTCTGCTCATCCACACTGCCAAGATTGTTACCATTAGCCCAGTAATCTGTATTCCTGTTACTCCTTCCAAAGTGAATCACCTCACACTTTTTCACAATAAAATCCATTTGCCACCTCTCAGCCCAGCTCTGCAGCTTATCTATGTCCCTCTGGTAATCTGCAAAACCTTCCTCACTGTTCACAACTCCACCGACTTGAGTGTCATCCACAAATTTACTAACCCATCTTTCTATGTGTCATCCACAAATTTACTAACCCATCTTTCTATGCCCTCGTCCATATGTCATTTATGAAAATGACAAATAGCAGAGGCCACAAAACAGATCCTTGCAGTACACCACTAGTATCTGACCTCCAGGACGAACATTTCCCATGTACCACCACCCTCTGTCTTCTTGCAGCTAGCCAATGTCTGATCCAAACTGCTAAATCACCCTCAATCCCATGCCTCCATATTCGCTGCAATAGCCTACCATGGGGAACCTTATCAAACGCTTGACTGAAATCCATATACACTACATCAACTGCTTTACCCACATCCACCTGTTTGGTCACCTTCTTAAACAACTCAATAAGGTTTGTGAGGCATGATCTACTTTTCAGAAAATCGTGTTGACTATCCCTAATCAAATTGTTCCTTTCTAGATGATTATAAATCCTATCCCTTATAATCCTTTCCAACACTTTCCCCACAACTGAAGTAAGGCACACTGGTCTATAATTACTAGAGTTGTCTCTACCACCCCTCCCCCCCTTCTTGAACAAGGGGACAACATTTGTTGTCCTCCAGTCTTCTGGCACTATTCCTGTCGGCAATGATAATATAAAGATCAAAGCCAAAGGCTCTGCAATCTCCTTCCTAACTTCCCAGAAAATCCTAGGATAAGTCCCATCTGGCCCAGGGGACTTATCCATTTTCACACTTTCCAGAATTACTAACACCCTCCCCCCACTTACAAACCTCAATCCCATCTAGTTTAATATCTCAGTATTCTCCCCGACAACATTGTCTTTTTCCTGTGTGAATACTGATTAAAAATATTGATTTAGAGCTTCTCCTATCTCTTCGGATACCATGCACAACTTCCCACTACTGTCCTTGATAGACCCTAATCTTGCCCTAGTCATGCTTTTACTCCTGACATAGATATAGAAAGCTTTAGGGTTTTCCTTGATCCTACCTGCCAAAGACTTCTCATGTCCTCTCTTACCTCTTCTTTAGGTGGTTCCTGGTAACTTATAACACTCAAATGCCCTACCTGAGCCCTCACATCTCATTTTTACATAAGCTTCCTTCTTCCTCTTGACAAGAGATTCAACTTCTTTAGTAAACTATGGTTCCCTTGCTTGACCACTTTCTCCTTGCCTGACAGGTACATACTTATCAAGGACACATAGTAGCTGTTCCTTGAACAAGCTCCACATTTCAATTGTGCCCATCCCTTGTAATTTCCTTTTCCATCTTACATTTTGCCTAATTGCATCATAATTGCCTTTCCCCCAACTATAACTCTTGCTCTGTAGTATATGCCTATCCCTTTCCATCACTAAAGTAACCTTAACTGAATTGTGATTACTATCACCAAAGTGCTCACCACCTTCAAATCTAACACATGACTGGTTCATTACCCAGCACCAAATCCAATGTGGCCTCACCTCTTGTTGGCTTATCTACATACTGTGTCAGGAAATCTTCTTGCACATATTTGACAAAAACTGACCCATCTAAAGTACTCAAACTATCATGTTTCCAGTCAATATTAGGAAAGGTAAAGACCCCATAACACCTAACCTGTTACTTTCACTCCTACCCAGAATCATCTATGCAATCCTGTCCTCTACACCTATGAAACTTTTCAGAGGTCTATAGAAAACTCCCACAGGGTGACCTCTCCTTCCCTGTTTCTAACTTCAGCCCATACCACCGCAGTAGATGAGTTCTCATCAAACGTCCTTTCTGCAAGTGTAATACTGTCCTTGACTCATAAACCCACACCTCCCCCTCTTTTACTGCCTTCCCTGTTCTTACTAAAACATCTAAACCCCAGAATCTGGAGCAACCATTCCTGTCCCTGCTCTATCCGTGACTCCGAAATGGCCACAACATCGAAGTCCCAGATTTCAACCCATGCTGCAAGTTCAACCACTTTATTCCAGGTGCTCCTGGCGTTGAAGTCGACACAATTCAAACCACCTTCCTGCCTACCAGTACACTCCTTTGACCTTGAAATCTTATTCATGACCTCACTACTCTCAATCTCCTGTATACTGGAGCTATAATTCAGGTTCCCATCGCCCTGCTGAATTAGTTTAAATTCTCCACATAGCATTAGCAAATATCCCTCACCCCAGGATATCGGTACCTCTCTGGTTCAAGTGTAGATTATTCCATTTGTAGAGGTCCCACCAACCCCAGAATGAACCCCAATTATCCAGGTATCTGAATCCGTTCCTCCTGCACCATCCCTGTGTTCAACTGCTCTCTCTCCCTATTCCTACACCCTACTCGCTAGCAAATGATACAGGTAACAAACTAGAGATAACAACTCGGTTTGTTCTAGTTCTAAGCTTCCAGCTTGGCTCCTTGAATTTTTGTCTTACAGTCAATCCACAAAATACTTTATAAATTCCTAGTTTGGAAACAGAACCGGTCTGACTCAAGATTGGAATACAGACAGACTCTAACCTCACACTTTTAATACATTGTCTGAGCTGAGATGTCACCTTTTTTATAATAAAACCTTAAGTTATCTCGAGAATGTGACTTAAAAGAAGTTATTGTATTTACATATTAATGATCCGAGACCTGCAACCCCTTCTAAAAGTTGAAAGACTTAACAACAATCTAGACTTGTTTAACATATCATTTCAGCTACACAACACTGTAACCTTTTGCTATAAATTTAGTGTCTTATGATACTGCTTCACAACCATCTGACGAAGGCACTGTACTCCAAAAGCTAGTGCTTCCAAATAATCCTGTTGGGCTATAACCTAGTATTTTGTGATTTTTAACTTTGTCCACCCCAGTCACACACCAGCACCTCCACATCACAATTATACATTCAACATTGTTTCTGAGACATTATGTTGTATTTCTAACTTCAAAACAAAAATGTTGCCCTTGCAGTAAATGAAACAGAAATTTCCAAATATTTAAATTAGGGATATTGCCTGCCCAATTTGAGGCTGCTAGTTTGAATGCACAACAGAAGCAAAGAAGTCTGGGATTAAAAATATATCAATGTTTTCTGAAGGCCTTAGTACTATGGAGGTAGAGCTGAAAATGTGTTGCTGGAAAAGCGCAGCAGGTCAAGCAGCATCCAAGGAACAGGAGAATCGACGTTTCGGGCATAAGCCCTTCTTCAGGAATGAGCTTTTTTGGAGGTACTATGGAGGTACAAAAGTTGAAATTTTTGACCCTCTTTTTTTAATCACCAATACAGTAATTTTAAAATTTGAAGCATTGTGCAAACCAAAGATGCAACATTAATCAGCCTTTGCCTTTTTATTTCAAATTGATAGTGGTGGCACTTAATTTAAAGCTCACTTCCACAAAAACAATGCTATAGAATTCTGCAGCTCAGAACTTCAACCTTGCTTCTACCTTTGTTCCTTCATATAGGTTTCTGAGTATTTACATTGCCATCAGATATAGCAAGTAACTCCGATCAACTGCAATGGAATGCTTCTAGTACCTTCTCATGCAATGGATGGTTTCAAGTTTAACTCTCTTAAAAGGAACACTAACATTTGGCAAGATTGTAGCATAGAAATAAATTATAATGAACAGAAATTGTATCCAAATAGTCACTTGGTAGTACAAAACTTGAGATTGCTGAGAGATTGCAAATGCTTTGAGTATGTAAAAGAGATACTTTATGGTTTTCATCTTACATTTCTAGTATAAGGAGTTTGACTTTATGCCATTTTAATAAGAACAATATAATGCATAACAAGAAGTGATGCAATGTCACCTTTTCCCACTCTGTTTGCAGCTTTGTGGCAAAATAACGGCACAGTAAGATGTTTCTCAAATAAAGCTAATATTTTCCATATGTTAGCTGTTTCTTTCAATATTCTTTCTCAACAACAACACCAAGTCTATTTCTTGAAATCCCATCAGGAGAGGTACAAGAATGTCAAATTTCACCCAGAACAGCAATTGATACTGCATGAAAAAAAGGGCATTGGTTGGTTAGCAACTTATTTCGGATTGGTCAGGGCAGTACCATGCAAAATGTCTTAGTGAGCAGTAACTCCCCCAAGTAATTGTTTAATTTTTTAAAATGCAAACTGCCTCTGATTGCCATGAAAAATGCACCAAGGAATATTTGTCCCTCATGTTTTTAATTTAGTTAAAAATGAGCAATGTTGAAGAGCATATAGCCCAGTGTTTGATTACAGGCAGCTTCCAACAGGCTTGAGTGAGCCACTTTACAAGCCTGACTGATAATCTTAAACTTGATTTTTGTGTAATTCTTTTTGCAGTTTGGGGATTGTTTAAGTGGTGTTGCCCAATTGCAGAATCTAATCTAACATTGGACACTATCCTGAGTTTTATAGCCACAGGCTGGTTGAGTATGGTCAACACTCAGCCTATTGCGTACATCCCAAAAAGAGATACTGTCTGAATGATCCAGCAGTCACTGGAATACACTCTCTACATATAAAGTATACCTCTGTAATCCAGCACACTTTGGTCTTGCGATCTTTATGTTTTGGCACCTAAAGAACTTCAGTTTTCCCTGGAGCAGCATCTGAATTGATTTTCATTCATGTTACTTTTTGTTTTAGTTTGTCCAGTTTTTATTGCCCCAAATTCTCTTACTAGTGGTCAGTTGAAAAATAATGTATCAGCGTGTGATTGATACAAATCAAGGTGAAGTCTTTACTTTAAATGTGTTTGTGCATTGAATATACCTGACCTCCTGTTGTAGGAAAATGCCTTGGTTCACCTAAAGTTCAGTCCTGAAGCTACCATCATTTGGCTGGTAGGCTGATCCTCTCTGGCTCAAAGGGAACTTCCTGCTAGTGATAATTAAGGGTTGGCCTGCCTCCTGAGAGCACCGACTGCCTTTCTTTTGTCTCACCTCCAATAGAGCAGGCATGGGTAAATCGGAGATTGTTGGGGGTGAAGATTACATTTTTAAGTCTTTTAGAATCTCACTGAATCGCACCTTATTATTATTCGGCTGTATTGGTCTACAATGCTATTGGTCTGCTATGGGAACAGTTGCAGAATGACCCACCCAAGAGATATTAGTGTATGTTTTGGGGCTTTATGGAAATCCAGTAGCTCACTGGCCACTTTTTGGTGCTGGTCAAATTTAATAGGTCAGTTGATTTCAGTTTCATGGCATCCTTTGCTGGGATTTAGAACTAAAGACTATGTATTTGTAATCTGGTACATTAGGCATTAGGCTACTGTACCCATTTGGCAATAAATGATGAATTGGATTCAGCCTTCAGTTATTACAATGTTGTCAGCCTCCTAAATATACTGACTATTGCCGCTTTACAATAATAACACAAAATGACTGCTCTCGTATCTCATTGATGATAAACAAACTTACAGTTATTTCCAGTGAAAGAGAACTTTACACTGCCATCTTTTTAATTCTGTCCCAAACTTCATAACATTTTTTCTATATAAATGAATGGATAGCTGACATGTTGTTCTAGTCATAGTTTTCTTTTTGAATTTGACAATACCATGTCTTCAAGAGGTGTATTTTGTCTTTGTTTTTATGAAGAGAGGTTGAGACAGAGATACCGACTTTGTCTTTTCAAAGCCAATAAAGTAAACAGTTTATGAAGCCTTGACTTTTTTTTTCCAAGTTGGAACAACAGAAGCAGCATGCAAGGGTGAGGTCAAGTTCGCACAGAACCAGGATTTTAGTTTAACTTTCAGTAGTTGCTGAGGTCTTGAAGCTGCATGTGGAAGCTATTATTCCTCACTCTGTTACAGTTAAAAGCTGGGGTTCTCGTCCTGCTGCTGGAATTGCACATGAGACAATCTACTTTACTGAATTTGCCCTTGCCAAGAGTGTGTTTTTAGGATATTACTGTATTAAAACAGTTGCTGTTTAGTAGTTAAGTAACCTATTGTTCTGTTAATTTTTCCAGTAAAGTTATGCCAATTCTTCTTTCTTTTGTTTACATTTAAACTATAGTGTAAAAATAAATTATGTTTTGCTTCAAGCCTGGTAGTTCAACCAATTGAACTATATCTGGAAGCCAATAAAGTAAACAGCATATGAAGCCTTGACGTTTTTTTTCCAAGTTGGAATGACAGAAGCAGCATGAAAGGGTGAGGTCTTACTCTTGCCTTTGAAGAAAAAAAAAACTTGGGGTCTAGGCTATGCTTATAATATATCTTGAAAGGATTTGGACTGGTTCATAATATGAAAGTATTTTAGTTATATTTCAGTTCAATATGTAGAATATGATAAGAAAAAATAACCAAAGTGACGTTGATTGATAATCAACATGGTTAAGTATTTGACAAGTCTTTTTGGCAGCTGTACTTGGTTTGCACATAATGTCACTGAGATTAGCTATCATTAAAACTGAAATGTTTTAAAAGGATTTAAATGAGAAGTAAAATACAGCATGAGGGAAAAAATAGATATTGAAAGCTATTTGACAAGAAAATATGTAGGCTATGGTGCATTTGCTCATTAATATATCAAGCATGGCTTTGCCCCTCCAATATGAAAATCTTGTACGCACTTGCATGTTTTAATGAGAACAGAATATCTTGCCCTTTTCAATGGTACTACATGTTGATAATGTTGGGCTATTTGCATATATATCTGCATACTGGAGTCTGCTCGAGGAAAGTAAATTGCTTTTTCTCTGCAACAGTGATAAACACCTTAGCAAAGAAGCATGTTTTGATCACTGTAAATTTCATTCCTTAAAGTTCAAAACAAGCAAATGTTGTAAATCTTTAGTGTTTCACTCCCTGATTGAGCAGCTTCATAAGACAAATAAATGACTTACTTAGCTTGTGTCTTTGGTTAACCAATGTTTTTCCAATAGACTGGTTTTGAAAGTATCAGTTCTTACTTTAATGTGTGTGTTTTCCTATGCATTAAATTACTAAACATGCAATTCAGCAGCCGAAATAATCTCAGGTTTTGTCATCACCTCAAAGTACCTTCAACTTAACTTTGTATATTTCCTCCCAATCTTTTATTTGTCTTGCACCTATATTCTGTTTTTGCTTGTCAAAAGACATGCTTTCTTGATATTTCTATGCGAATTTCTCCCATTCTTATGTTTTTTCCTTTACTAGGAAATCATGAAGCAACACCGACAGACAAATAACTGCATTTACAAAAAATGAACATAACAGTAGATATTCCAATTTGCTGTCTGCATAAGGGAGCCGAGATTTCATGGTAAGATTGTCAACAAAGCTGAAAGTGTTCACCATCAGTATTTCTCTGAAACTGACAGCCACTTCTGGAGACCACATGCAAAAATCTAGAAGTTGCTGTTTATAATTATATGCATCTTCATTGAATGAGCTGCTGAAGTCCGCCCAGTCTAAAACCAAATAGAAATCATTGAACTGGTGAAAACTAATCTTTTGCTCTATTATTCTCACTGTAAATGCCTATGAAAATGCTGCATGGTATTGAATGAGGTGTAACTGGGTATTTATCAGTGTACTATGTTCTGGTAAACTGTTACTGGTGAACAACTGACTCAGAAAAAACTCATTTTACATTTATGCAACATTAACACTCTCTATTGTGATAGAAAACAATTCCAAACATGTCTTATAATTTTCAAAGAATGAAATTAATGTTGTTTGACTTTCTAACTTAATGTTCTATATGTGTCCCAACAATTTATTTTGCTTGGTAAAATTTAGCTTGGAGTGAAGGATAAGCAATACATTTAATATCTGGTTTGCTGTCAATGGCGGCTTACATTACTTCATTATATAACTCTTTTTGGATTGTTGGAAACTCTCTTGATTTGACACTCGCTTCCCACTAACATCAGGAAAGAGGAAAACTACTGCAATTGATACATTAGTTAGCTGCTTTCTCTGAGGTCAGCAGCAGCATCAGTGTTTCAGCATTTGTCGCAGAATTGGGCCTTGTATTTTAAATGTATTGGATTTACTCCTCATTCAGTCTTTGCAGGAAGGCTCCCAGTCTCTTAATTAAATGAGTAAAATTAACTGAACATTTATCTGGTACAGAATTGTTTCCATTTAGCCTGTTATGATGTTCAAATGTCATATTAATTTGAATTGATAGGATTATATTTTGAAAACATTAAAGTTGGGATGAAATCATGCATGTCTCCTTTGTCATTACTATCATCTTATGGGTGACATCTTGCAGCTTCCAAGTCTAATTATTTTGTAGGCCATATACATTCACACTGTGGTGAACTGGATAACCAAAGTGACATATGGAAATCCAACAAATTCCACTGATGGAGGCTGTGTGAAGCTTTTGTGTAAAGAATGTGTGTGGATCCATTGAGTGAACACTGCTGTTTTGAGGGAGGTAGAATTCTGGAAACTGTTGGCTACTCCAGCCTTCAGGTTATTCTGTTTGTTCTTCTTCCAGTGGAAGATTCCCCCAGCTTTTCTTTGGTCCTCCTGTCTTTAACTAATGTTATCACTTTGACATTTCAGTTTGTATGGTGTCAGTTTAAGTATTATTGGCTTTGTGCACTTCATTGCCATATGTTCATGTAAGGAGAGCATTCACCACACATCTTTGAAGCTATTAATACAGAGGAACCTGGATTATCCGAATACCAATTATCCAAAAATCGGATTATCGGAAGGAGATCTTGAGGTCACGATAGAAACATTACATCAAAGACGTGTTTCCAACTTTGATCACATCTTTTGTTTACAGTGATTAAACAGGCACCATCTCCAAATCACTGACCTCCCGCCCTCTCTCTCTCCCCACACTTTCCATGGAGTTCTACACAGGGGTGTACCTTAACCCCCGCCCCCAGATAATCTCTCCAACACTGTCCTGTACAGGGCAAAGATGGAACCTATCAAAAAATTGCAGTAAAAAGTTATGTTTGTGTGTGTGTGCGCGCGCACGCTATTTGGAGACTTACCCCACAAAGGCAGCTGCAACAGCAGTTTTGTTGTTGGTGTACAGCCCGGCTGCCCTGTAGAGGTGGGGAGGTGGGGAGCGGTGTTGGACTGGGTTGGGGGCGGGGTTGGACAGGGTTGGGAGCTTGGTTGAGGGGTCACAGTTTAGGGGGTGGGGAGGCAGGTTTGGATGGGGTTGTGGGGCGGGAGGGGAGGGTTGGACCGGTTTGGGGGGCAGGGGCTGGGGTGGGCGGGGGTGGTGCTGGGACGTGGGTTTGCACGCTTTGTGCTAGAGGGAAGCAGGGGTGAGCAGGGGGTGGTGTTGGACTGGGTTTAAGGGTGGGCAGGGGGGTTGGCCGTGGGCGGTGTTGGGAGCAGGGTCTCGTGCGCTGTGTCCTGCTGCAGTCTCCTGAACAGGGAGCAGGCTTTAAAAACTCCGAGCCCAAGAGGAAAGGCATTTAATCGATTAACCGAATAATCGACTTTCCGAGTGAAATAGTGCCCCCCCATCTCGAGGTTCCCCTGTATTACACACATATGATTTTTTTTCTGTAATATAGTAATTAAAATTTTAGGAAGGAGATAAACCAACCATGATTAACTAGGCAAATTCCTGATGAAGGGTTTTTGCCCGAAATGTCGATTCTCCTGCTCCTTGGATGCTGCCTGACCTGTTGTGCTTTTACAGCCCCACACTCTCAACTGTAATCTCCAGCATCTGCAGTCCTCACTTTCACCAAATTAAGAATTGTGTCAAATCAAATGGGAAAATAAATGATGCGGGCAAACTAACAAGACACATAAAAACCAACAGTACGATCTTCTTTAAATGTATAGAGGAGAGAGGTAACAGTGAACTTAGGTCCCTTAGAAAATGATACTGGGGAAAATTAATAGACAGCCAGGAAATGGGAAGGTAGGGGACACAAATAGAATTTCAAAAATACTAAGAGCTAACGTGGAGGAGGAAATAAACACAATAAATATTATTGTGAGAAACATATGAGGGAAGCTGATGGGGCTAAAGACTGATAAGTTCCTGGACCTGATAGCTTGCATCCTAGGATTTTAAAGGAAGTAGATGCAGGGACTGTCAATGCTATGGTAGTAACCTTCTAACGGTCCGCAGTTTCTGATAAAGTTCCAGTGATTAAAAACTCTCGATTTAACACCTGCTTTCAAAAAGTAAGGGAGGCAAAAACAGACCAGTTAGCTTAACATCTTTCACTGGAAAATTTACAGTCAACTATAAGGGATGTTATAGCAATGTATCTCGGAACATAAAATCTAGAAACGGAGTTAGCATGACTTCATTACAGGAAAATCTATTACTGTTCTTGGACAAGTTAGCAAGAATGGTAGGTAAAGGGGAACTAGCAAGTGTAACAGACTTGCATTTTCAAAAGGCATTCAATAAGGCACCACAAATGAGGTTATTTAAGGAGACCCTCATAGTATTCGGTTAGTTTATTAGCTTGGATAGAGCAATGGCTAACTAATAGAAGATGGAAAGTTGGGATAAAGGAGGGGCAATTTCAGGATGGTAACCTGAAACTATTGGAGTGCCAGAGAGACGGCTTGCACCTTAATAGATCAGGGATCAGCATTCTGGCAGGCAGGTTTTCTGCTGCAACACCGCTACATTTAAACTAAGTAGCGGGGGGGAGGGGACAAGCTGGATGTTTAAAAAGGAAATTGAAGGGGTAGTTAGAACAAGAGAAGTCAAGAAAGACAACTGTATCAAGGAGGCAGAAAACTGGAAAAGGCATCATGCTGTAAAGTTGAGTGAAATAAGGGTTGAGGGGAAGGGTGAGAGCAGTAACAAATTAAAAATTCTATATATGAATGCACGAAGCATTAGACACAAGGTGGATGAGCTTGAGGCTCTTTTGGAAATTGGCAGGTACGATATTGTGGGGATAACTGAGACGTGGCTTCATGGGGACAGGGCCTGGGAAATGAATATTCAAGGCTACACGTGCTATCGTAAGGACAGACTGACGGGCAGAGGGGGTGGGGTGGCCTTGTTGGTAAGGGAGGATATTCAGTCCCTTGCGCGGGGGGACCTAGAGTCAGGGGATGTAGAGTCAGTGTGGATAGAGCTTTGAAACACTAAGGGTAAAAAGACCCTCATGGGAGTCATCTACAGGCCCCCAAACAGTAGTCTGGATGTTGGATGTAAGTTGAATCAGGAGCTGAAATTGGCTTGTCGCAAAGATGTTACTACAGTTGTTATGGGGGATTTTAACATGCAGGTAGACTGGGAGAATCAGGATGGTATCGGGCCTCAAGAAAGAGACTTTGTGGAGTGCCTCAGAGATGGATTTTTAGAGCAGCTGGTGCTGGAGCCGACCAGGGATAAGGCGATTCTGGATCTGGTATTGTGTAACGAACCAGAATTGGTCAGTGACCTCGAAGTGAAGGAGCCATTGGGAAGTAGTGACCATAATACAATAAGCTTCAATCTGCAATTTGAGAGGGAGTGGGTACAATCGGAAGTGACAATATTTCAGTTGAATAAAGGGAAATATGGAGCTATGAGGGAGCAACTGGCCAAAATTCAATGGTGCAATACCTTAACAGGGAAGACCGTAGAGGAACAATGGCGGATATTTCTGTGTATAATGCAGAAGTTGCAGGATCAGTTCATTCCTAAAAGGAAGAAAGATCCCAGGAGGAGACATGGGCGGCCGTGGCTGACGAGGGAAGTAAAGAAACATATAAAGTTAAAAGAGAAAAAGTTTAACTTAGCGAAGATAAGTGGGAAAACTGAGGACTGGGAAGCTTTTAAAGAACAACAGAGGATTAGTAAGAAGGAAATACGCAGATAAAAAATGAGGTACGAAGGTAAACTGGCCAAGAATATAAAGGAGGATAGTAAAAGCTTTTTTAGGTATGTCCAAGGCAAAAAAATGGTTAGGACAAAAATTGGGCCCTTGAAGACAGAAACAGGGGAATATATTACTGGGAACAAAGAAATGGCAGAGGAATTAAATGGGAACTTCGGATCTGTGTTCACTGGGGAAGACACAAGCAATCTCCCTGGGGTAACAGTGGCTGAAGGACCTGAACTTAAGGGAATTTATATTGCCAGGATTTGGTGTTGGAGAGACTGTTAGGTCTGAAGGTTGATAAGTCTCCGGGACCTGATGGCCTGCATCCCAGAGGACTGAAGGAGGTGGCTCGGGAAATCGTGGATGCGCTGGTGATTATTTTCCAGAGTTCAATAGAATCGGGGTTGGTTCCTGAGGATTGGAGGGCGGCTAATCTTGTGCCACTTTTTAAGAAGGGTGGGCGGGAAAAAGCAGGAAATTATAGACCAGTTAGTCTGACCTCAGTGGTGGGAAAGATGCTGGAGTCTATTATAAAGGATGAAATTACAGCACATCTGGATAATAGTAACAGGATAGGACAGAGTCAGCATGGATTTATGAAGGGGAAATCATGCTTGACTAATCTTCTGGAATTTTTTGAGGATGCAACTCGGAAGATGGACGAGGGAGATCCAGTGGATGTAGTGTACCTGGACTTTCAGAAAGCTTTTGATAAAGTCCCACACAAGAGGTTAGTGAGTAAAATTAGGGCGCAAGGTATTGGGGGCAAAGTACTAGATTGGATAGAGAATTGGTTGGCTAATAGGAAACAAAGGGTAGTGATTAACGGCTCCATTTCAGAATGGCAGGCAGTGACCAGTGGGGTACCGCAGGGATCCGTGCTGGGACCGCAGCTTTTTACAATATATGTAAATGATATAGAAGATGGTATCAGCAATAACATTAGCAAATTTTCTGATGATACAAAGCTGGGTGGTAGGGTGAAATGTGATGAGGATGTTAGGAGATTACAGGGTGACCTGGACAAGTTAGGTGAGTGGGCAGATGCATGGCAGATGCAGTTTAATGTGGATAAATGTCTGGTTATCCACTTTGGTGGCAAGAACAGGAAGGCAGATTACTACCTCAATGGTATCAAATTAGGTAAAGGGGCTGTTCAGAGAGATCTGGGTGTTCTTGTCCACCAGTCAATGAAGGCAAGCATGCAGGTACAGCAGGTCGTGAAGAAGGCTAATAGCATGCTGGCCTTCATAACAAGAGGAATTGAGTATGGAAGCAAAGAGGTGCTTCTGCAGCTGTACAGGGCCCTGGTGAGACCACACCTGGAGTACTGTGTACAGTTCTGGTCTCCAAATTTGAGGAAAGACATTCTGGCTATTGAGGGAGTGCAGCGTAGGTTCACGAGGTCAATTCCTGGAATGGCAGGATTGCCTTACACGGAAAGACTGAAGCGACTGGGCTTGTATACCCTTGAGTTTAGAAGACTGAGAGGGGATCTGATTGAAACGTATAGGATTATGAAAGGATTGGACACTCTGGCAGCAGGAAACATGTTTCCGCTGATGGGGGAGTGCCGAACCAAAGGACACAACTTAAAAATACGGGGTAGACCATTTAGGACAGAGATGAGGAGAAACTACTTGTTGGGCCGAAGGGCCTGTTTCCACACTGTAAGTAATCTAATCTAATCTAATCTACTTCACCCAGAGAGTGGTGGCTGTGTGGAATGCTCTGCCCCAGAGGGCAGTGGAGGCCCAGTCTCTGGATTCATTTAAGAAAGAATTGGATAGAGCTCTTAAAGATAGTGGAGTCAAGGGTTATGGAGATAAGGCTGGAACAGGATACTGATTGGGAATGATCAGCCATGATCATATTGAATGGCGGTGCAGGCTCGAAGGGCTGAATGGCCCACTCCTGCATCCATTGTCTATTGTCTATTGTCTATTGTATCACTGCTGGGTCACACGTATTTATGATATTTATTGCTTGGATTACAGAAGTGAATGCATTATACATTTGTCAAGTTTACATTTGACACAAAATAGTTGGTAAGGCAATTAGGCAGGTAGGAAGATGGCACAAAGATTGTATGGAGGGATATAAATAGATAAAGTGAGTGGGAAAAAAAACCAAGATGATAGAATATAATGTAGGAAAGTATCAGGTTATGTATTTTGGCAGAATGAATAGAAGATGTGAATATTTTTTAAATAGAGGAAGACTGCAGAAAGCTAGAAGACAAAAGGATTAGGATGTCCTAGTACATGAATCACAAAAAGCTAGCATTCACATTCAGTGAATAATAGAGAAAGCAAATGGAATGTTGATCTTTATTTCGAAGAGAATGGAAAATAAAAGTAAGAAGGAATTTCTAAAACTATGAAGTCATTAGTCAGACCACATTTAGAATATTGTGAGCAGTTTTGATCTCCTTCACTAAGGAAAGGTAAACTAGCATTAGAAGCAGTTCAGAGAAGGTCAGCTGGGCTGATCCTGGGTATGGAAGTGATTTCCTATGAGGAGAGGTCAAATTGATTGGGCTTTTACTCACTGGAGTTGAGAAGAATGAGGTGATCTTATTGAATTATATAGGATGCTTTGGGACTTGACAGGGTAGATGCTGAGATGTTGTTTCCATTTGTGGATAAGTTTAGGATCAGAGAGCATTATCTCTGAGTTTGGAGTCACCCTAAGGTAGAGCTAAGCAGGTTTTTTTCTCTGTCGTAGAACAGAGGGTTCAGCGCTTAGATAAACACATTTCTAATCATTCAGGGAGTCAATGATTATGAGGATAAGGCAGAAAAGTGGAGTTGAGGGTTATCAGATCAGAACGATCTCATTGAATGGCAGAACAGACTCAATGGGCTAAATGGCCTTGTTTCGCTCCAATGTCTTATGACCTTATCTTAATATCAACCTTCTCTTGTTAAGCATGGAATTATAGCCATCTATAGATTTATTAAACTTGGAATGATATCAAACAATAAAGTGTGAACTGATCATGCATTGAAAGAGCCTTTCATGTCCATTTCTCTGATTTATTCCTGGGACAATGGCATCTCTGCCTGAGCCAGAATTTATTACCCACCTCATTTGCCCTTGGGATAATGGTAGTGAATTGCCTTTTTGAGCCACTAAAGGCCACTTGCTGTGGGGAATCCCACTATTAGTGTTCCCTGAAAGCTGAGCAGCAGCTCTGAGGTACGCACCAATTCATGTGCCAAACATTGCATTTCGGGGGTTTTGGATGTTTTTGCCACAAAACCATGGAGGTACATGTGCAAAAGAATGGAGGGGCTATTGCCCACAATGTTGTTAGTGAGTGTGTTCTTCAGTTTTGACTTAGTGATAGTGAAGGAACAGCACAAATGTATCTCCAAGTAAGGTTGGTGAGTAGCTTGTTGGGGACTGTAGCTAATGGTGTTTTGTATATCAGTTCTCTTTCAGAGTAACTTACGGAGTTCCACATCTGTCCCTTTCCTTGCAACCTAGATAATTATTCAGTTCCCTTTCAAAAGCCATGATTGTAGCCATCTCCTCTGCATTTTCAAGCAGTGCATTCCATATCCTAACATATGTTGCCTTTGGTTGAATGCTTATAACCTACAGCAAATTAACAATAAAAATACTGCAGATGCTGTAAAGCTGAAGTAAAGTCAGAAAATGCCAGAAGTACACTGCCAATCTGGAAACATCTGAAACAAGGATAAGGATTCAGGTTGATGAGACCTCACCAGCTTCTTTACAAACTTTTAAAGATGTTCACAAGAAGAAACACAGTTAAGAAACAATCCTTATCCTAAGGAAACAAAGGACCCATAGGTGAATCAGACCCATAATTGATATTTCATCAGCATCACACTCTAACCAACTGAGCTAGCAAACTGTGTTGAAAGCGATTGTCCTGCATTTGGGTTTACATTTTCAACATGTCCCTGGTTGCTGGGAACTGTTCGACAGTACAAGAGCATAACAATATAAGAAATATGAGTAGGCCATACAATTCAAGACTGTTCCACCATTCAATAACATCGTGACTGACTTGATCTTGGCTTCATCTCCATTTTTTCTGCCTCAACCCCTTGACTCCCACATACTTCAGTATTTGTTTGTCTCAGCCTTGACTATATGCAATGACTCGGCCTCCACAACTTTATAGAGAATTCCAAAAAAGCTCAAATGCTGAGAGAACAGCTTGCACCACATCTTCTCACAATACTTGGATGTTGAACTGAGATTGAGCAAACACAATAGCCAGCTTCAGGGTAATACAGGCAGAGTTTCCATTGTCTTGTCAAACAGTAGGCCTGCTCTCCCATTAGAAAGAGATGATTAGTAGTAGCTTAACCACACCTCAGATGATTGGGGGTGGTGGGGGTGGGGGGTGGTGGTGGTGGTGGGGGTGCAGTTGGTGGTGAGGGGGTAGTGGGTAAGATTGAGAAGAAAAATCCTTTGTAGTAAGTTCAACTGGTTTAGAAAATGAACCCATGCTGTTGGCATTACGAACCAGCCATCCAGCTAACTGAGCTAGACTGACCCTCCCCCCAGATAATAATGAGACAATGTTCTGCAATAACAAAAATGTTCTTTTGTATTCGATTTAGGCACCAAAGTCTAATTAAAATGCTTAACCTTAACCCCGACTTGAGGTGGTTAGGTGCACTTGTAATATTGTTTGCACTGCATGCTTATAAATACCATGATAACTGGATTCAATGCGAATCATTTGCTGGAAAAGCGCAGCAGGTCAGGCAGCATCCAAGGAACAGGAGAATCAACATTTCGGGCATCAGCCCTTCTTCAGGAATTCCTCATTCCTGAAGAAGGGCTGATGCCCGAAACGTCGATTCTCCTGTTCCTTGGATGCTGCCTGACCTGCTGTGCTTTTCCAGCAACACATTTTCAGCTCTGATCTCCAGCATCAGCAATCCTCACTTTCTCCTCAATGCGAATCATTAGCAATCATAAATTTTAAAAATCCTCCAAGAGATAGATACCTACCTGATTATTTTTAGATTAGATCCCCTACAGTATGGAAACAGGCCACTTGGCCCAACAAGTCCATACTGATCCTCCAAAGAATAACCCACCCAGACCCTACATTAACTGCTGACTAATGCACCTAACACTATGGGCAATTTAGCATGGCTAATTCACCTGACTTGCACATCTTTGGATTGTGGGAGGAAACCAGGGCACCCAGAAGAAACACACATGGGAAGAATGTGCAAACTCCACACAGACAGTCCCCTGTGAGGCAGCAATGCTAACCACTGAGCCACCATGCTACCCCAAAAGCACATTATAAAGCACATGGCCCAGACTCTCAGTGGAACACGCGGGTACAGTGGAACTAAGCAGGTCCAACTTAGAAATATAAGTGTCTTGTCCTGCATTTTCAACACAGGCTTCGAAATACAGAATCAGACATGCATCAGTCTTTGGAACTGTATTGACTTTGCAATAGTCCAAACATAACTGTTGGGTACCATCTGGTTTTGGCACCATTACTGTGGGTGAGCTGCAATCATGATAACTCACTTTGATTATGTCATTTTGGAGCCTGCGTTCAATCTTCTTTTGAACCTGTGCCAACTTTAGAGGTGCATGCCTATAAGGATGTTGCTTAATCAGAACAGAATCTCCTATCTCACACATAATTAAGTTAGAAATTCCCAGCTTATTTGCACAAATCTCCCTATGCGATAGTAATAACTCTTTCAGGTCATTTCAATTTTCCTCAGGAAGGTAACTCAACAATTTATCCCAATTTTTGACAAATATCTTATTCTCCAATTTAATTTGAGGGATGACCAATTCAGAAACCTCTGAACTTGGTTATTCAAGCTGTGTTGTAACCAATAACACACAATCTCCTTTGGCTTTCCTTCCCTGTCAAAATACCTTTTGAGCATATTCATATGACACACTCTGTGAGATTTCTTTCTGTCTGGAGTCCAAATCAAATAGTTCATCTCATTCAATTTTGTTTCACCTTGATAATATCCATGAAACCTTGTTTTTAAAGGTTCACCTATCACTGGAAATAGCACTAACACCTTATCCCCAGTAGCACAACTGTGAGTTTTTGATTTCTTGTCTGTTTCCTGTTTCATTATATGCTGTGATACTTTTAGATACTGTCCAGCCAACTCCTCCACTCTATTTAATCATTGCCAAAAATTTGACACATAATCCAAATATATGGTCTCTGAACTATGACTTATCAATTTTTCTTTAATCAATTTTAGCAACCCTGTCACCACATGCCCAAAAACTAATTCAAATGGACTGAATTTGGTCGATTCATTTGGTGCATCTCTGATCGCAAAAAGTACACAGGATTTCCCTTATCCCAACCATGTGGATAGACTTGACTAGAAGCCCTCAACATGGTCTTTAATGTTTGTTGCCACCTTTCTAGTGCTCCCTGCGATTCTGGATGGTATGCAGTACCATCCAGAATTGCTTTATTCCCAAGTTATCCATAAACTCCTTGAATAGTTTAGACATGAAGTATGACCCTTAATCTGGTTGTATCTCTGTGTGTACTCTCGTGAAAAATTTGAGTAATTCCTCTACCGTCCTTTTCACCGTGATATTGCATAATAGAAAGGCCTCTGGAAATCTAGTGGACAGATCCATTATCATTAACAAATACTGATTCCCACTTTTTGTTTTAGGTAGGGGACCTATGCAATCAATTAAGACTCTTGTAAAAAGTCCACAAATGCAGGAATAGATATTATAAGTGCGGATTTTATTAATGCCTGTGGTTTTCCAATTACCTGACATGTATGACATGTCTGGCAAAATTCAACTATGTCCTTGTACAGTCCAGGCCAATAAAAATGTTCTTGCATTTTAGCTCGAGTTTTTCTCACCCCTAAATGACCCCCTAGTGGTAGTTCATGCACCACTCGCGACAGCTTCTTTCTATAATGCACTGGCAATATGACTTGATGAATTTCTGCCCATTTCTCATCTGCCTGATATGTGATGGTCTCCATTTCCTCATTAAGACATCATTTTAAAGACAGTAGCATTCAGAGATACTTTCAGATGCTTTTTCTGTGTATGCTTTTGATACAGTTGCTTTACATTTTCATCTTTCATCTGTAACTCAGTTAATTTATCTGAGCTAAAGATGTCTGCTTTGTCACCTATCTGTTCCTGGTTTGTGCCAAATATCTGATCAAACAGGATCTCTGCTAATTCCACTTTAACTTTCTTTTTTATACTTTTTGATCTCTCCTGTTTCAACTGGTGACTTTGTGACCTCATTACCAAACAATAGGGAATAATTCCAGGATATGTGTCCTGCAATAGTTCAGTTGCCTGTGTCTTCACTGGCTTTTCAACCACAGTAGACCACACACCTACCTGTGAATCAGCTATATCATTAGCAAGTATAAATTGTATTCCTGGAGCTGAGAGTTTATCCAATACTACTATCACAACTTCCCCACTCTACACCGGACATTCTAACCTCATTCTAAATAATTGAGTGCTTCTGGTCTCAGGGTGAATTCCTGCTACCAGCACCTTTTCTGGCAATAGTCATTCAGGGGTACATACCTCCTCATCTTTCAACATCAAAGATTGATAGGACGCTATATCTCTATATATTATAACCTCTTTACCTGCTGCTCCTGGCCTATGTGAGTAAAATTTACCTTCACGGGTATATGGTTTAAGAAGATCTGGCACTTCTTCTTTAATCAAGCTCCGATCAGGTTGTACATTCTGGTGCAGCTTTCTAGCCTCCACTGTGCTATCCCTTACCATTCCAACAAAATTCACTGGATTAGTGGTGCTAGAAGAGCACAGCAGTTCAGGCAGTATCCAAGGAGCAGTGAAATCGATGTTTTGGGCAAAAGCCCTTCATCAGGAATGAAGGTAGTGAGCCTAAAGCATGGAGAGATAAGCTAGAGGTGGGTGGGGAGAAAGTAGCATAGAGTACAATGGGTGAGTGGGGGAAGGGATGAAGGTGATAGGTCAAGGAGGAGAGGGTGGAATGGATAGGTGGAAAAGGAGATAGGCAGGTAGGACAAGTCCGGACAAGTCATGGGGACAGTGCTGAGCTGGAAGTTTGGAACTAGGGTGAGGTGGGGGAAGGGGAAATGAGGAAAGTGTTGAAGTCCACATTGATGCCCTGGGGTTGAAGTGTTCCGAGGCAGAAGATGAGACGTTCTTCCTCCAGGCGTCTGGTGGTGAGGGAGCGGCGGTGAAGGAGGCCCAGGACCTCCATGTCCTCGACAGAGTGGGAGGGGGAGTTGAAATGTTAGGCCACGGGGCGGTGTGGTTGATTGGTGCAGGTGTCCCGGAAATGTTCCCTAAAGCGCTCTGCTAGGAGGCGCCCAGTCTCCCCAATGTAGAGGAGACCGCATTGGGAGCAATGGATACAATAAATGATATTAGTGGATGTGACTTATCCTGTTTTCCTACATCTGGCTTCCCAGTGCTTTTCCTAACCCACTAACACTGTGATTTCATATCGCCTACTTTATTGCAGTGAAAACACTGGAACTTTTTAACTCCTCTGTCCCTTTCAAGGGTTTCCTTTTTACCTTGTGGTAAATTATTCTCATGATCTTCACCAAGATCTACCTTTCCCTTTCCATATGAAGGTTTCTCTTTTCTCCAATTTCTATTCCTCAGTGATTGAAATTGATTTTGGAAGCCAAACTTTGATTTATATACCAACTCATAATCATCCGTCATTTCAGTCACTAATCTTGTTGTTTTAATTCTCTGCTCTTCTACACGTGTTCTTATTATTTCAAGAAGTGAATTTTTGAACTCCTCCAAAATAATCGTCTCTCTAAGAGTGCCATAGGTTTGCTCTATTTTTAGTGCCCTTATCCACCTATCAAGATTACTTTGTTTGACCTTTTTAAACTCAATGTAGGTTTGACCAGGGTCCCTCCTTAGATCCCTGAAACATTGGCAGTAGGCTTCTGGCACAAGCTCATATGCACTTAAGATGGTTTTCTTCACCTCCTCATACACCTCAGGTACCTCCTCTGATAGTGATGCAAATACCTCACTAGCTCTATCTACACATTTTGTTTGGATCAACAAAACCCACATGTTCACTGTCCACTGCATTTTTTTAGCCACCTTTTCAAATGTGATGAAAAAGGCTTCCACATCCTTCTCATCAAATTTAGGGAATACTTGAATATATTGAAACAGTTTCTCTCCAGGCTTTTGGATCCCATGGGTTTGCTCATCCACACTCTTTTCATCACTGAGCTTACCTTCAGCCTTCATCTCCATCCTTTTAAGCTGACCTACCAGTCTGAGTGCCAGTTTCTGAAGTTCAACCTCCCTTTCTTTCTTCCTTTCCTCTCTCTCTTTCTCCCTCTCTTTTTCTTTTTGTTCTTCCAAGGCGATTCATTCTATTTTTCCTTTCTCTGCTTTAAATTGTAATTCAAATGGTTTCATTTCTGTTGCCCTTTCCTAGTTTTAGATCAGATTAGATTACTTACAGCGTGGAAACAGGCCCTTTGGCCCAACAAGTCCACACCGACCCGCCGAAGCGCAACCCACCCATTTCCCTACATTTACCCCTTTACCTAACACACGGGCAATGGCCAATTCACCTGACCTGCACATCTTTGGACTGTGGGAGGAAACCGGAGCACCCGGAGGAAACCCACGCAGACACGGGGAGAACGTACAAACTCCACACAGTCAGTCGCCTGAGTCGGGAATTGAACCCAGGTCCTTTTGCCTCAAACTCAAGGTGCTTCATTTTCAATTGAATTTTAGCCATCTCTATAGATTCTGATGGTGTTTCTAGCAAATTTAAATGCTGAGCTTTGGTTATAATTATCTCTCCTTTCCCCATGGAAGGAGACAGCTCCAACTCCAGCTTGTCTGCTCATTCCAGCAGCTTGGCCTTAATCACCTTTTGTAAAACCCCTAAGGTCACTTCTTCCACCCCCAGAAAACTTTTGGTGACTGAAAAAGCTATTGCTATCCCAAGCACTATCAAATTCAACACCCGGAACAAAGGACACTAACACCTGCCACTTGCAGCCTTCGAGTCCAACAACTCTAATCCCCAGTTTGGAACTACAGAACAAATCCCACAAAGAGCCCCCAGTTTGGTACAGACCAGGCCAGACCCCCTCAAAAGATTTCAAGAAAGTAGCCCAGACTCTAACTTTGCTAGTTGTTTGAAGCAGGTGTAAAGTGGATATTCCAGGAGTGATGTAGCTGGCTTAACCACTTTCTTTAAAATAAAACCAAATTTATTTGCAAGATTACCGAATGAAACACAAACAAGTTAGAACAGAATACAGAATAACTTAACCCATCCAAAAACCCAACAAATTATCCCAATTTCAAGATGTTGTTCCAAATACTTGCAACAGTCCCCATAAACACCCCAGACAAAAAAAAAAGAAAAATCCAACACAGGTTCTAAGAGGAGAGATGTCAGAGAGAGGGAGGATCAGCCTGGACCTGCTTCTTTGGGTCCAGTAGCTTCACAACTGACTGCCTGCTAAACCCAAATGAAACCCAAGCTGGGAGAACTAGCCATTCCCTTTTCATTGTGTAAGTTTTTTTTAAACTTCAAAGCCTTTTGCCTGAGGCATTATCTGTTAGCTATAATCAAATTGACCCTAAACCCTTTCATACCTAGACCATTCAAAGTCTCTGTGTTTACGACCCCTCTGAAAAAAAACCCAAGCACAACCTAATCTTGTTAAAGTAGCAGCATCATCACACATAGCTGACACCAAGATGTTGTTGTTGCTGTTTACAGCATAGCTTGAAGTTGTCCTGGTCCCATGTCCAGCCTTTGACTTCCGCAGCAACATCGATCAAAATCAATGGTGTTTATGCTCATCCAGTCAGTGTTTCTGGGCATTTGCTCCTATGGAATTTTTGTAATTTGTATCATCAGCAGAGTCACTGTAAAGTATTATTGAAATATATTGGACATTTATTAAAGTAAGATGCACCTCCAATACATAAAGCATTTGTTTGGTTAAAAAAGAAGCTGTCAGTTTTAAGTGCTGTTTTAGATTGTCGTTATGTATCTGGGCAAGCATAATATTACTTGCAAGAGTGTGACTGACCCAAGAATTAGGGATTTGTTTGGTGGTCAACGTTCAGTCAAATTAATTGAGTGCCTCCTGCTGCGGTCTTTTAGCCTGTGACACAATGGGAGCCGTAGCCTGTTGTAGCATTTGCTGCATGCTTTTTAGGATTCCAGAAGCGAGGTTGCAACTTTGACATGGGCTTGCCCTGATACACAGTTTACTATTGTCTGTTAAATTACCAAACAGAAATTGAATAAATACACATCCACCAGAATGTATTTATAAAGTAAGCTCCCAGTGAGTCCAACAGTTCTTCTGCACATTTGGGGACCAAGGGATGCCAGGCCCAAAATCAAATTGGAGAGGGTGCAGACGAGACTTATTAGGATGTTGCTGGGACTGGAGGCTTGAACTATAGGCGTAGGCTGAGACTTTTTTCACTGGAGGAAGGAGATTAACAGGTGATCTTTTAGAGGTTTATAAAATCATGAGGGGCATAGATAAGGTGAATAGCCAAGGTCTTATGGTCTTTTCCCTGGGGTGAATGAGTTCAAAACTGGAGGGCATATTTTTAAGGTGAGGGGAGAAAGATTTAAAAGTGACCTGAGGGCAACCTTTTCACATAGAGGGCAATTCATATGTGGAATGAACTACCAGAGGAAGTGGTAGTTGTAGATACAATTACAACATTTAAAAGACATTTGGACATGTTCATGAATAGGAAAGGTTTAGAGGGATATGGGCCAAAGTGGGACTATGGATGAGTTGGCATGGATGAGTTGGACCGAATATCTGTTTCTATGCTGTTAGACACTATGACTCTTTGACAACACTCTTATCATGAATTTGCATGTTATTCTTGCACAAGGGCTCTGCTGATCTTCTGTATATTGTTCCAATTTAAGGAAATGTGCTGCCAAGGTGAACACAGGAGTTGTCCTTTAATTGACCACTTAAGAGACTCAATTGGGCACCAGACAGGCTGCCAATCTGCCACCTTTCCTATTATTGACAAAGTAGAAGGGCAGGTGTTAAGAACAACTGAATGTCTTCCTGTGCCACTTCACAAACTTTTCTACCTCCAACCTCATTGCTGGTGGCCTCTGAAAATTACAAGTGTTTAGAATGCAAGATATCTAATCAAATCTTGTTATAGATATTCCTACGCTGATATGAGCAGTGCAATTTCCATTTTCTAGAAGAGGAAACTTCTTAAAAACTATGGAATAATGAATGTGTACTTCTCATGGGAACTCATAAAATGATTTTATTCTGATTTGGTTCAGTTTGTCAGATTTTCTTTCAGACTTTTGAGATTTTAACAAATATTCGACTGCACATGTATTACATTTTGTAGACATGAATACTTCAACATCTGGCCACTTGATTTATTATTGATTCCTTATTTTTGGTACCAACATTAATTCTAGATCAAGTTATTTTATTGGTTGTTAATTCAATGTTGATTTTTTAATTTGAGATGTCCTATGAATAGATTGAAAAGCAGAACCATCTCCATCTCTGTCTAAGTTTAGTACAATATGTTCAGGCTGAGTAGTCATAAAATATTTTAGATATTTCCTAAGCAATCTGTTCTCTATCAAACCTCCAGAGTAAGTGTCACTGCAACCCAAATGTAGGGACACTATCAAGGTGCCACAACAGCCCTTCAATATTTTGTAATCAACCTGTTCAGAGATGTTATTCCATGCATCTGGAGTAGGTGGATAATCCATCTTGGACTCCTCCAGTGATCCTAAGCTTCAGCCAATTTGACTCATTCCATGGGATAACAAGAAATAGTTAGCGGCACTGGATATTGCAAAGGCAATGGGCCCTGACAACATGCTGGCAATAATGCCGAAGACTTTCTCCAGAACTTGCCACTCCCCTAGTCAAGCTGTTCTAGCACAACACTGGCATCTACCCAACAATTTGGAAAGATGCCCAGGTAAGTCCTGTACAAAAAAAGCAGGACAAATTCAACCCAGTCAACTACTGCTTTATTGGTTTACTCTTGATCATCATGGTAAGTATCATCAACAGTACTATCAAGCAGCATCTGCTCAGAAAAAGTCTGCTCACTGACATCCAATTTGGATTCTGCCAGCTTCTGACTTCATGACAGATGTTCAAACATGAACAAAACAGCTAAATTCCAGTGGTGCAGTAAGAATCACACCATTGACATCAATACTGCATTTGTCTGAGTGTGGCATCAAGAAGTACACACAAAACTGAAGACAGTGGAAATTAGGGGAAATACTCTCTGATGGTTGATGTCATACCTGGCAAACAGGAAGGTGATTGTGGTTGTTGAAGGTCAGTCATCTCAGCATCAGGGCATCTCTACAGTATTTCCTCAGGCCCAACCATCTTCAGCTGCTTCATCATAAGGTCAGAAATGGGGATGTTTACCAATGATCTCATAATGTGCAGCATCATCTGAGACTCCGCAGATTCTGAAACAGTCAATATCCAAATAAAATAGGATGAGTAGCAAATAACATTCATGCCACACAAATGCCAGGCAATGACCATCTCCAATAGGAGACAATCTAATCACCGCCCCTTGATATTCACTATCATGACAGAATCCCCACAATCAATACCTTGTAGCTTACCATTGACCAGCACCTGAACTGGAGGCATAACGAAATTCAGTGGCCTCAAGAGTAGCTCAGAGGCTAGAAATACTGCAGCAACTAACTCACCTCCTGACTCCCCAAAGCATGTCCACTGTTACAAGGCATAAATCAGGAGTGTGATTGAATACACCTCACTTGTTTGGATGAGTGCAGCTCCAACAACACTCAAGAAGCTTGACACCATCCAGGACAAACCAGCCCATTTGATCGACACCACATCCACAAACATTCAGTCACTCCATCACTGGTACACTGTAGTAGCAGTGTGTACTAATTACAAGATGCATTGCAGAAATTTACCAAAAATCTTTAGATCGCATCTCCAAAACCACAACTACTAGAAAGGCAAGGACAACAGACACAAAGGAACACCATAATGTGTAAGTTTCCCATCAAGCCATTCACAATTTTGACTTGAAAATATGTTTTCAGTCCTTCACTATTATTGTTTCAATATCCAAGAATTTTCTCCCTAATGGCATTGTGGGTCTACCTACAGTATATAAACTGCTGCAGTTCAAGAAGACAGCTAGGCACCACCTTCACAATAAATGCTGGCCAAGTCAGTGATGCCCATATGCCATGAGTGAATTAAAAAAAGATGTGGGACTTGAATTCGGACCTGCTGGTTCAGAGGCAGGCACATTACTATTGCACCACAAGAGCCATCCCCTCTCTCCTTACCCTCACCTCCCCCATCTCTGTTTGGAATTTCTAATCAACCTCTTGAGACATGTTAACCGTTTCTGTTTGCACAGCACTGCTTCATCCAAAGCAATGGTTGGAATTAATTCTGATGAAAGGAGATCTATTCCCTTTGTGTCGATTAAAGTCATTAACTCCTTTGGGCATCAAGAAAGCATATTTTTAATAAATAAAACAGGAAATGCTGACAGGGATTACATTTTGTTTTGTTTGATCCAAGAAGGTGTGAATTAAAACAAAAGAATTATAATGCTTAACATTGAAATGGCATATTCTTATCAGTAATTTAATGTAATGATAGTGCAGGCCCAGTGGGTGATATTAAAAAGAGTTTGCTCTGAACTGCATATGATGCTGTGGGATTTTCCATTCAATGGATAGATGGTTCGGGGGGGTGCTGGGGTTGGGAGCAGATATTGCGAGCTTTATTATTTCCCTATTTAGGAAAAAACGACATGCATACAAGAATTTGAACCATGGACATAGCAAGTAGAAGTTCATGTTACATAATTATGGAAATTTAAAATCATTATGCAAAATCAAAGCTCCAGAGAATTATGTCTCTGTAAAATCAAAGTTGTAAATCATTGGCTATTAGTAGTTAGGGGAAGTAAGCATGTACATATTATTACTACCACTTGACTTAACCCTTTATTGGCAGAATAAAGACATTAGTATCATAATGGTTCCAATATAATATCTAATCTGCTATAGTATGTCAGCTTCAAATTTGTTGTCAATATGTAGAATAGTCATATCATCACCTAGTTATCTTTCAATTATTTTATGTATAATTCTTGCTTCTCTGCTAAGGGGGGTCCACTTTCCTCTGCCTTGTTTGGATATTATACCACACCTCTGTGATCATTCTACAGTAGGACTTTAACACAGATAGTCAAGGCTAAAGTTATGGATTTCACATTGCCCCACAAAACCCTGTAACGATATACTTTCTAGAATGCAGTTCTGTGACAATTAGACGACTGGTCTAAGGGCCCCTCCGTAGTTCAGTTGGTAATGCATCAGACATTTGGGATTAGAATAGTTAGTAATTTGTTTTTGACTGGTTCGGATGCAATGGACCAAAGTGTTTTTTTCTGTGCTATAGATCTCTGTGATTTATGATATCTGATCGATGGTAGTCATCAACTATCCTCATAGTGAGCATTAACAGGCTATTTCACTGGTGGAGTTTAATAGAAAGCCCAATCCCACCTTGACCACATCACATGGGCAGAACGTGCCATTTTTAAACATAGTTTCTGATCAAGCATGTGACACTGAGACCCTACAAACATTTATTGGTATTGTTGACTTCACTCATAAGCATTCATAAACATGGAATTAAGGTAATTACTTGTAAACCTGATTTCTCAGAAGAGCATGTTTGCTTCATTTTGTCTGTCAAGAACATCTGTTTACATATTGTGTTTTGTAATCTATTATTTATTCCAGTAATAGTCATAATTAAATAAACTTTGAACTTAATATGCACCGCACAAAGTCAATAACATATCACTAGAGTTTTCTTACAACACTAGTTCATCTACTACATATTTATCACACCTGAAATACTGTAGCCATAGCAACATCACACCTCTCTGGTACTGTAGGAGCTGCAAGGCTAACAATTAGCATCGATATGAAATGTCCTCAAGCAAAATATATGTGGTGATTTGTTTTCTCTGATATTTCCTATTATAACTGCATTTCCAAAAATGTAAATATGATGTAAGACCCAGCTTTATTAAATACCTAGCATTTATTCAGTAAAATAATCTGAACAGGATGTAAGCCCACTGAGATGTTCTCAGTGCCCAGAGAGGACCTCAAAAATAGAAAGGTATAAGCCCACATACTTGACCTCAATCTTCTTTCAGAACTAATGCAGGTAACTGCATTGAAAGAAGGGTTATGTTGTTTACATGAGAGCTTTGCTAACAAGCTCAAAGTCAGAAACAGCTTGGCTCATAGAGGTGCCATTTTGTACCCTGGAGATCTACTCGCACAGTAACAGACACCTTAGCTTTGCAAAGCTATCATCTCTTCAGCAGTTCAAACAAAAGCAATTTCAGACATATTTTTAAATGTGTTCTTGAAATACACAACTGGTAATGAATGATGTCACCAATCACACCATGTTTCCAAATCTAACTAATTACTTTACAAAACAACAATCAAAAACTCTCCAGAGATTCACAACTGATGCCTGGACCACTTTTCCCTCAAACACTTGCAATTCAAGTCCAGATGTCACTGATGCAACACTTGTCGACACTTCCTTTAGAAGACAAGAAGATATATGTGCATTGATACTGCAAATGATAATAATTAAGGCAGGGATTTTTGACAACTAATACAGAGAAAAACAGAAAGTATTGTTCTATTACTGTTTGCAGAGGTTGAAAAAAAGTTTTTTTTAAAATTTGGTTTATTTGAACTATCAGGTACCCATCCTTTCTTACCAATAAAAGATAGCAGAAGCAAAATAATCACAGCATAAAAGTTTTGGACAGCCAAATAAATATTTCATGTTATTAAAGGTCAGATAATTAAAAAGCACTGAGTCATGTTATTTCTTATTCAGTTTGGGAGAAATGGTAGGGTAGTGGTAATTTCATCGGGCTTGAAAATCAGAGGACCAGACTGATACTCCAAGATTCATGTGTTTGTATCTCTCTGTTATACATAGTGAGATTTGAATTCAATTAATATGTCTCAAGTTAAAAGCATGTCTGCTGGTGAATAATAAAACAATGTTGATTTTTTTCCGAACACTTATGTCCTTTAGGGAAAGAACTCTTACATTCTTAACTAGTCTGGCCTGCATATGACTCCAGACCTACAATGTTAACTTTTATATGCTCTCTGAAATAACCTTGCAATCACTTAGCCAAGTCAAATCACAATGAAGGCTCAGGAAAGAAGTTAAATCAGATGAACCACCAGCACAAGCTAAGGCACAAGGAAACAACAATGGCAATATATGAACAAAAGCAGGCAGTGCTGCACAGCACATCTGACAACATCTGCAGAGGTTTTCTCTCCATAGTTGCTGCCACACCTGTGTGTTTCTCTAACATTTGCTATCTTTGTTTTAGATTTCCAACATCCATTGTCCGTTGTTTTAGTGCAAACCAAGCCATGTCAACCCTGTAAAGTCCTGCACGTGTACTAGCATCTGTGGTCTTGCAACAAAAATGAGAGAGCTGTATTACTAACTAGTCAAGTAACAGCCTGACATTGTCTTTCTCACCAAATCTTACATTATAGACAATGTTCAAAACAGTATTTTTACTATACCTGTCCCATCTATTGGACCACCAGAGGTGGCAGGACATTAGTTTACAGTAAGGATAGTATTATCCTTGAAGTCCTCAATGTTGCCTTTGGACCGATGAAGTCCTATGACAGTAGATCAATCATGGTGAAGGAAATCTCCTGCTACTCGACCAATTGTCACCAAACGCACCCCTTCCCCGTTGGTTAATGAATCAATACTTCTCCATGTTGAATATTGCTTGGAAGATACATGCTTGGGGGCAACAGGGGGTAAGTGTAGGGTGTAGTGGGTAAGAGCATAGAATTAACTGTGGATGATAAACTTTAATATCCATCACTGAGATTGGCTGAGGACTGACAGGGCTGGCCTACTACTAAAGGACATAGTTGATAAAGTGGGTCTTGCACAGGTAGCAAGAGAACAAACAGAAAAGCTATTTGACCTTGTCATTAACCATCAGCTTTTTACTGATGCATTTATTTATGACAGTATTGGCAAAAGTGACCACCACACAGTCATTTTGAAGATGAAGTCTCAGCTTCATGATTTGGAACATCTCACTTCAGATTTTAGAGGAACTCACACACAACATATGCTATCCTCACCAAACCTTGCCATGAATTAGCTCAAGAACTCAAATCAAGTGGGTGAAACAAAAGTTTATTTCAGCAAATATATGATGCTCATCACTGATAACCATCACAGAAACTATGCTTTAGTCCATATCCCACCCATCTCTTGCTCAATATGAACATTTCCCAGTTCTGATGAAAGGTTACAGACCTGAAGTTTTCACTCTGCTTCCCTCTTCACAGATGCTGCCTGACCTGTGGAATATTGCCAGCATTTTCTGTTTTTATTTCAGATTTGCAAGATCCATGGTACCCTGCTTTTACAGATTAACCCACAACTTTATAAATCACAATTTTATCCCAGATTACAGATTCTAAGACATTTCCCCTCCTGACGTTAGGTTGACTAGCTTAGATTTACCTGTTTTATCCTGACCTGTTCAGTTATCAATGTTGAATTCACAATGGATATTGATATCCATTTTTCTATAGTAGTAAATAAACATTTAAGCAAGAATGCTTAACAACAAATGTTTCAAAAGCATTGCTTTATGACGTTTGTGATTATACATGTTTTTCCCACAATTCCAACACCACCTAGCCCATTCTTCAAAGTCAGGATTTTTCTTTGTATTGTTTAAGAGAACTTATTTCATGGGCAGGTTCTGTTTCTGTGACAGTTTGAAGTTTACCATATTGCTTTTTTTGATTACACTGGTCTTTACACTTTAGTTCCACTGGTCTTAATATAATTTCTTGGACTGTGGATTGCCAAACAGATCCATTCATGTTCTACAATTTATAATCAATTGCCTGGTATCTCCATAAACGATAATTTTATTTTTCACAAGTGTCTTAAATATGTTTTCATCCACATTTCTTTGGGGTTGTCTTTAGGGTGTCAATGGGAGATGCTACAGCGCAATATTATCCATTAAAAAAAGACCTAATAATATACCTCTGGGGTTCAACATATTACTGCTGCAATCTATCAGGATAACAGTCCATCATCCACATTGCATGCAGCAAAAAATTATGAATGAAATATGTAAGTCTAGGTCCTATACTAATTGCAGAGCCCATGGGAATTTTTAACTATCAGTTCTGTAGCATTCCAGGGACTCTCCCTTCGATAAGTGCTGATGAAGGCTTTTTTGGAATTATTTTTGTGCAGCTTTACCATATATTAAACATTAATATCTAGATCATTTTTATCAAAGGCCAATACATCTCTTAGACAACCTTGGGTTTTAATGTGCTTTTAGAGATCTCTATTGTTCATTTTTGTGTTCATTCTATAAGTACTTGACTGGTCTTGAATTTACTTCATTCTGTTTGTTTAGTTTACCTTTAAAATTGAAATCAAAATAATCTGTGGTGGTCATTCTCATCCCTCATGTCATAAATTCCAGGTTATCATTCTCGTGTATTTCAGACCTTATCTCTTTCATAGCTTGCTGAATCTTGGTCATACCATCCTCAGAGAAGGTTCATTATTACAGCACATTAAAGGTTCCTGTTTTTGTCACTACTTCTGTTTGATTGAATAAAATACCTTTTCAGTTGTCAGTGTTTCTGGCCATGTGAAGTCAATATACTCTGCTTAATATTCCACTGAGAAATATCTCATTGTCTCTTATGTGATTTTGAAAATGTTGAATCATTCCCTGGAGCCAATTGAGTTTAATGATCGAACAGTTTCAAAATAGCTTCATGCAATTTGTGTACTTGTAATTTTTTTTTTCAAACTCATAAAATTCAAATATCTTCCAGTCAAAAGACCAGTTGAGGTTTTTTTTTTCAAGTATGTTTTCAATTATAGATCTTAATGTTTATGTTTTATAGTTGATTTTGTTGCACAATTTCAAATGAATACATTCTTGGTGACATCAATGCAGTTTAGCACTGGTGCTAAGAGGAGATCGTCTTGACCTCATGAAGCACTTTGATGTAACAGTCCCAGGTAAAGCGACTTCTCTCACAAAGAGTAGCAATTAACTTTGAAACTTGGAGCAAATTGAAGTGGATAATTAGTCATTCCTAGAATTCTCTAGATACCTTCGTTGTTGATGGAAGGAAGTATTTTGAACCCTGCTTCAACCAGAGAAGGATTTGGGTTTAGTGAGTCTATAGGGAATAGTTGACCCATATATTTCAGTTCTGGTTCCTTGAACTTCTTTTTATCCCTTATTATTCTGTTATCTTTTTGTTGCCATTTCTTTCTCAAATCTTTTAGTTTTTGATCATGATTGTGATCATGTGTCTCACATACTAAAAAGTGACCTCACAAAATGATGTATCATTCCAGATTTTCCATTGCCTCATAAAACCTTTTCTGGACTTTCTCAGCAATTGGAACAAAGCCAAAAGAAATTCACAACCATCAGTATGTTACAAATGGTGCTGAAAAGGTCACAGGAAGCTCATCATCTTTCCATCAGATAAAGTGTACCAAAATCCACCTTTTGCATTAAAACGGGGTTGGTAAATTTTCTTTCATTATTTTGGCCATTAATCATTATCTATAGTGAGAATTACCGAATGAATGTTTTGTACTTCACTGATCAAATAATGATAAGTCTGCTGTTGATTATGGTATTTATGTAAAGATCATGCAGCAATCTCAAGTGTGGAGCAGTTGCATGATAAACTGTCAAAACCCAAAGGTTTGATGTCAAGCTGTGCTGCTTCACAAATGTAACATGCCTAACCACTGAAGGCTATTCAATTCCATAAAGTTGAAAGGTGAGTAGGTATTAAAAAGTGGTAAGACAGCAAAATATTGCAAAGGCTGGAAATTTGAAGTAAAAACTGAAAATGGTGAAAATGTCCGACAGATCTGACTGCAAACCTGAAGAGCAGAGTGTATGTCCAGATCAATGACTTTTCATCAGAACTGGTACATGTTCAAAATGTGACATGGTTAAATAAGTCTAAAGGCAATAACTGGGCAAAGCAGGTAACAGAATACAAAGGAAAGCTTGTGATCAGCTGGAGGGAGCACTTATATGACAAAATGGATAACAACAGGAAATGCTGGAAATATTCCGCAGGACTGGCATTATCTTTGGAGTGAGAAACCAGAGGTTTTTTGTTCAGAACTGTGACTTTTGATCAGAACTGAAAGAAGTTAGAAACACCATATGTTTTGAGCAAGTGGTTGGGAATGGAGTAGAGCGGGAGTTACAGGAAGGTAGGAAAAATGAAAGAAATAAAGGTTGTGGTTGGATAGCGAGCAAGACAGATTAAATGACAAAAGATTTAAATCATACAAAGCCAATGAGAGTAGTAATTGTAATAAGATCAGGTGAGTAAACAATAACAAGTAAATGGCAATTGCTTTTGTCAGTTTGCTGTCACTAGTCTCTGTCTCATTCCATTAATGTTTGTCTTATCAAAATCTGGAATTTTAGGTCAGATTTTCATAATGACAGAAATCCTTTCCACAAATTTCATCAAGTTCAGACCTGCTCCAATTACGTCAAATCTGCACATAACGTATTTGCGTAGCTAATGGACATGAGCATAGACAGCAACTTTTAATATGAACAGCTGTCTCCATGAAGCACATTTCTGTGACACTAAATCTTCCCCATTCCTTATACTTGCTATATTTCAAGACTTTATAACCAATTGTACTTATCAATCAAAGAATAAAATGGCAGGGCACCCTACTTTATAATTGTGAAATCATTCGTGCAGTAACAATGCAGTAATGGAAACCCTCAGGCTTACATCAACAGACAAAATGAATTAGAAAACATTCATCTTTCTAGCACACCAGAATTATTTTTATATTTTTTCATGCAAGAGTTTGAAATACATTGACAGATTGACAATTCCCTTTGTTTAGACAGTTCCTCTCAACCAATTTGACATATCTTCTTGATGATTTTGACAAGTCATGTTTATAATTACTTTGACCTATGATGTTTTTAAGCCTGTAAACAATTCCAAAGAGCTTGACAATTAATCCATTTATGCTGTTCCTGTGCCCATTTTAATAATTCCAAAGGACATCTCACATTGCCCAATTGTATAGGATCTGTCCCATATGGCACCTGATGCTCCTCCAAAATAACACCTTTCTTACCTTTTCCCAAGATGTTCAGGAACTAAATCTAGAGGAATGCTTTAGCTTTCCAAATGAGTACGCTGCCCAACTAAAGCAATGCAAAAACATTCAGACCAGTTTCTCATGAGTTCTACCCTGTACGTTTCATGTCTTACTCTCCTGGGCAACCAATACTTTTACATCAGGAAAGTCAACCGATGATTTTAACAGCCAACTCTTTCACAAAGGATCATCTCCATTCCTGTCCTCTTAAGTGGGAACTGCTAGGCTTAGGGTGGGGCTTGCAAGTTCTGGATCCATCCAGTATTTTTGCTACGATAAAGATGTGTCTGACACAAGAGAAATCTGGGGCTAAAATTTGTGAGCAGAACCTCCATCTCAACATTTTATTTTCAATTCTACAATAATAGATTATTGATTGAGCACTCCCCATTCCCCTCTACCACCCCCATTTCCCCAAACAACCATTTAAAGTGCTTTTAGCCAGCACAATGTATCATTTACATTATAGGCTTGGGTCCTGCTCAGCTCAGGTGAAGCCCATTCCAGCTTCCTTCAGCTTCAGGTAGAATTAGGTGTCGTAGTTTACAAATAGGAGGTCATCCATTTAAGACAGAGATTAGGAAATATTTATTTTTTCTCTCAGAGGATTGTGAGTCTTTAGAATCCCCTTCATCAAAAAGCAGTAGTTACAGAGTCTTAAAATACTTTAGGGGAGAGGTAAATAAATGCTTGAATACCAAGAGGATGAAAGACTATCAGGGATATGCAGAAATGAAGAGTTCAGGTTAAAACCAGAGCAGCCATGGTTTTATGAAATGGTACAGCAGGCTCGAAGAGCTGAGTAGTCTACTCTTGTCCCTTGTTGACATGTTTGTATGCTCCTTTCTTAATGCTGGTGTGACTAAATGATGAAATGGAATCCTTCCTTCTCATATCAATTCTTTATCATATCAATCTTTTATCTTTCTCCATTTGTCAGTTTGTATCTGGTTCAGCTAGGGATCCTAAAATGATTAGCTTTGATATCCTGCTTTTATTTTAGCTCCTAATTTCTGACACTGCCTTTGCAGAACTTCCAGATATCTCTTTTAATAATATTTCTTCTGTGACAACCTGGCCCACATCTCTGTCACCTGCAACACTGTCTCCCATTCCCACTGCACCTTTCTATGTTAAAAACAGGAGATGCAAGAGCTGTCCTTTTACCTTCTTTCTTCTCAGCCGTGAAGTGAATGGGAATGGTACATTTCAGTACAAATAATTATCAGGTCATCTATTTTGGATCTCAAATTGAAAGATCAGAGATTTTTCTTTCAAATAGAATGCTAGGAATGAGGTAAGTATAGGCCTATTTATAGGGGAATCTCCAATTTATAGTTGTCCAGCTTAGAAATATTCATACTTACAAAGGGGATCCCTGATGGGGTTGTAATTTTTAAAGATGCGACATAGGAATACTTCCTGTACTTATGAATGTTAGGATGTCCTGCATTGTGTTCCAACTTGCATAAAAATTGCAAATGGACTCGAGAACCCATTTACAACCTCAGGAGTGCCTATTCACAGATGAAAATTTCATAAACAAGTACAAAAGATACATTATTGAAAATCTGGGATATTAAGAGCAGCTGGTGGGAAGCGTTTAGATATAGATTAACAATAGCAACCTAAAGAAAAGTCCTTTAGCAAAATATAAACGCTGTTTCTCTTTTGCCAGACACTGTGAGATTGATTATTTCCTACGCTTCCTCTTTTTACTACAGATCAGCCATGATCTCATTGAATTTTGAAGAGGCTTGAGGGGCTAAATGGCCTATGCCTTATAAATTTCACACACCTTTCCATTTCAAGCAGGTGCCCAAACAAGGGGTAATAATTGTTCATTTATAGATACTGGTCACTGTTACAGATAATTAACCATTACACATGTGGAGCCTCATTCCCTTTATGTGTTAATATTGTTTGAAAATGTTAATACTGAAAAGTGCCTTAAGTGCAACCCACTATGATAATGTCATATGAACTTTTGGGTGCAATAATTAAGGATCTCAAAGAATTGAGACCCAATATCTGGTTGTAATAATGTTCATCAAATCAACTTAACCTGTTTCTAGTTGCTAACATGCAAAAAGCTGTAATTGTTTGCAATAGAAAAGATCTTCTAGTTAACCCATGAAATGTTTTTCCAATACACATGAGACTAAGCATGCCCTATAGTTTTTTACACTTGAACAGTACAGTGGTAATACTCTTCATTTTGAGTAGCTTGTGCAGTCCAGTGATCTACTATGCCTATTCCACAAATTCTTTAGGAAATAATCAATGCTGGACATCGAAATATCAAATTACCATTTGTCTTATGTACACTTTCTAATGTTTTCTTCTGTCTCTTGATTTGAGCAAGTTTTTCTTCTCTTCATCACTCTTTTAAGCATCAGTGTTGATTTTGAAATGTTGCACTGTATTGTTCACTGCCATCCTGGTCCTTGAACTATTCATTTTTCACCCCTTCACTCTCACGGCAATACTTTCCAGAAAAATGCTCAAAACACCAACTCATTAATATGATAATTCAGAAGCTTTTTTGCAGAACATAAAATGAATGGCCAACTGTTGAGGTGTGACATTGGATCCAACATGAAAGTAGAAAGTGCCTGCAAATAAATGATTCCATGTGCAATATCTTAATTTTTAACCATTGCAATTTGTTTTTGCAAGTTTTGCTGAATTATAAATTGTTACAAGGTTTTTGATTTGTGGTCACAGCTCACATGTATTTCAGTACCCAGGAAAGGTTGTCATATATTTGTCATTGTTTTTAATACAGTTCTTTCATTTATATATTGGTGCTTTTGCTGAAAAGGAAACGATAAAAGCAGGCTTTTAATCAGTAAGGGAATCAAGGTTTATAGGGAACAGGCAAGAAAAATTATCAGTTCAGCCAGGATCTCATTGAATGGTGGAGTGATGGGCTGAATGGTCTACTTCTGTTCCAACATCTATAAGCTTATAGAATCCAAGGTTTTTTCTGCCAACTGCATCATCAACATCCTTTAATATTCAATATCAAGTAGAACACTAATTCTAATGCCACTTGCTAGTTGAAATATGTATTGCTTATTATCCAGAAGTACCTCGGCATGCAGAAGTAATTGTTCTGTTTCAGTAGAAAATTGCCATTTGAGAACATGCAGCTTCACAATATGTAATCCCAGTGGATATGGAATTGCTTTCCTTGTAATTTGTAAATGTATTATTTTTGTACAGATCCATCAACTTCAAGCAATAGGTATGTATCTAAATCACCAATGATTTCATCTGCTGCATACGACCGTTGTTTTGGTTTGTTAAATTTATGCAGTTAGTTGCAAAATGATTCTGTTCTGTATGACCAAGGAGGACAGCTTTTCCTTTTTTCTTAAGATGTTTCCAAGGCATATGCAGTCGAGGAATTTCAAAGACTTAGGCCTGAATTTTTACTCCCTGGCTGAGATCACAGGGTTGGAATATTCCCTACTTCCAAAATTTGAATGGGGAGAATATGACTGATAAATTAGGATGTTCATTCTGGAGCAATGTGGTCTTTTCTGAATTGGGCATTGAGATTCAGATCAAGTATGTAGAAGTATCTTTAAAAAAGCAATAAAACAAAATATATCCCTCTACTCGTTACCCCTTACAACATGCCTCGACACCCCCCCCACACATTTCCTAGGCCCAATCCATGATCCATCTATGTCACGTCACCCCGAATCCAAGACCCACATCCTCCATTCAGCCAATCCCTTCTGCCTATGTCCTGATGCTCCTCATGCCTTCCAACTGAATCTCTGCCCCTTTATAAACAAATTGCCTAATTTGCACCCCAATATGCCAACATTTTCATGCACAAGTTCAAGCAAGACTCCTTCACTGTGTAGGATCTCTGACCAATGCTATACACCAGATACATCGACAATATTTTCTTCCTGTGGACTCATGGTGAGGTATGGTAGGCCTAACATACGATGAATGGCTGAGGATCCTGGGATTGTATTCAATAGAGTTTAGAAGGTTGAGGGGAGATGTAGTGGAAACTTATAAGATATTGCATGGCTTAGAAAGGATGGGCACTGGGAAATTGTTTCCCTCAGGCGGGCATACTAGGACTCATGGGCACAGCCTTAGAATTAGAGGGGGTCAATTTAGAAAGGATATGAGGAGTCATCAGCCAGAGAGTGGTGGGCCTGTGGAATTCACTGCCATGGAGCTCAGTGGAGACTGGAATGTTAAAGATCTTCAAGGCAGGGAATTAATAAATTCTTAATCTCATAAGGAATTAAGGGATACGGGGAGAGTGAGGGTAAGTGGTGTTGATATGCCCATCAGCCATGATTGAATGGTGGAGTGGACTCGATGGGCCAAATGGCTTTACTTCTACTCCTATGTCTTATGGTGTTATGATCTTATGGAATCACTGAAACAACTATAGAGTGATATCAACAGGCTTCATTCCACCATCAGAACTATCAGAGATTACTGTTCAGAATCGGTCTCTTTCTTCGACCTATGCATCTCCATCAAGGATGGACACCTCAGTACTTCACTCTGTCGCAAGCCCACAGATAACCTCACAATGCTGTGTTTTGCTAGTTTCCACCCTAACCATGTTAAATAAGCCATCTCCTACAGACAAGCCCTATACACAGGATCTGCTCAGATGAGGGGGAGCTTGACGAACACCTAAAGAAGCTGAAGGATGCCCTCATAAGAACGGGATATGATACTCGACTTATCAATTACCCCAGTTCCGACATGTCACAGCGAAAAATCGCATTGACCTCCTTAGGAGACAGATACAGGATACAACTGATAGAGTACCCTTTGTTGGCCAGTACTTCTCTGAAATGAAGAAACTACACCATGTTCTTCACAGCCTCCGACATTCATTGATGATGATGAGCATCTCACCAAGATCATCCCTGCACATCCACTTCTCACTTTCAAGCAATGGCCAAACCTTAAACAGACCATCGTTCGCAGCAAACTACGCAGCCTTCAGGACAACTTCATCCACAACACCACACAATCCTACCACGGTAACTTCTGCAAGACATGTCAGATCATCAACATGGACACTGACATCACACGTGAGAACACCACCCACCACGTACATGGCAGATACTCATGTGACTCGGCCAATGTTATCTACTTCATACACTCAGGTAAGGATTCCGAGGGCATGGTATATTGGTGAGATCATGCAAACACTACAACAACAGATGACTGGACACCGCGCAACTATCGCCAGACAAAGATGTTCCCTCCCAGTCAGGGAACACTTCAGCGGTCAAGGACATTCAGCCTCTGCTCCTCAGTTAAGTGTCCTCCAAGGCAGCCTTCAAGATACACAACAACACAGAGCCAACAAGCAGAAACTGATAGCCAAATTCCATTCCCATGAAGACGATCTCAACCATAGTCTTGAGTTCATGTCGCACCACATTTGACCCCACCACACTGTTCCATACCTGTAAAAGCTTCCTTACTATCCTTCTTTGACACCATCACCTTGATCATTGTACCTTAATTAGGTTGTACATCTTTGGATTACTTATTACTTTGGTTAGACCCTTGGCATGTGATTCCTATACTTATCATGTTATTCCAGTCAAATAAAAACTGAAGGAACTATGGATGCTGTAAATCAGGAGCAAGGACAAAGGTTGCTGGGGGCTCAGCAGGTCTGGTTGCATCTGTGAAGAAAAATCAGAGTTAACGTTTTGCAGCCGGTGACCTTTCCTTTGGTTTCCATCACCGACTTTGTTCCTTGTTATTCCAGTCATTTGATTTGTCTCCAGCACTACAGCATTTTTAATTTTTAAAAATTATCTCTCTGCCTCATTTAATCAGATTATAGATCATCCCTTCAGTTGTTATTCAGCTATTGACACTTTACTAACACTGTCTAACATCCTCGGTCACCTGCTGAGACTTATTATTCGACACTCCACTCACAGCATTTGTATGATCTTTTGATCTCTCTGCCCTTGCTCCCTACACTCATAAATTCTGTCTGTGTGCTCCCCTCTCACTGCACCTGATGACAGGGCTACACTCTGAAAGCTTGTGATTTCAAATAAACCTATTGGATTATAAACGGGTGTCAAGTGATTTCTGCCTTTATAACCTCAGTAACAATTAGTGTCAATAGAAGTTCCCCACCTATGATGCTTTGTCCTTACAACTGTTATGGTAATCATCTGAACAATGGACAGATCTCAGGATCCATGCTTTGGTGAAATAATACAAAGTTTGAAGCGTTTACTTCAGATGTAATTTTTTATTAAAGTTTCGCACTCGCTTGCTAGAGTTAATTTCCTTTAACTACATGATTCCTCACAACTGCAAAATTTTCATTCAAATGCATAATCCATTAAAGCAAGCTCCTTTCACAGTCCTATTTTTAAGAGTCTATAACTACTTGGAGCTCAGTATTCATGTAAAGCAATAGGCACCATACTAGGTTGTGAAATCAGTCATGCAGAATTAATCCAGTAACGGTAACTCTCAGGTCTCTCTCAACAGATAATGTGAAATAACATGCAATTTTTTTTTAACATTCCAGAAAATCGTGTTTCACAGATTTAAATCGCATTTTTAAATGCCTTGACAGTTTTGGCATTTCTTCTGCGTAGGCCCTTGTGTTATTTTGACAATTCCTCTTGACAGTTTCAATGAGTTTACACATTTTTATGCACATTCATGCCTACTTTTAACAATCCCAATGGCCACTCTCCAAAGATCACTTAACATCCTGCAGAGATCCAATGGTACTCTTCAAAAGATACCTTGCCTATCGAAGCAAATTCATGAATTTCAGACCAGATCCTATCAAGCCTAATCCATGCATATTGTGTTTCAGACACCCAGGTCACCAAAGCCATTCATGAGTGAAGGTAGTTGCTGTTTAATTTGGGAAGCTGCCTCCATGAAACACACATACACAAAACATGATCTGCCCTCACAAAAACAGGAAGTGTTGTGTTTGTGGATGGGATTTCCAGAATCCAACATTCTCCAGTATTGTTAGAACAATGGGGAAGTAGTCCATCATTACCAAAATCAATTTTGCTTTTAGATATTTCTTAATCGACCTGTTCAGATCTGTTACAACACACCTCTGGATCAGGTTGGCCTTGAACGCAGGTTTCCTAGTCTGGAGATAGGTACATTACCACTGCACCACAAGAACCCTTTTGCGATACTAACCAGACTTGAGTTTGCTTAGCTTCCGAGATTAGAAGAGAGCAGTTGTTTTTAGGTTAATATGATTGAGGGCCCAATTTCTCCTTTAGATATTTTCTTATTAAACTGCTCAGAAATGTTATCACACACCTCTGAAATAGGTGGAACTTGAATCTGTCTCCTTGTACAGAGATAGGGACACTACCATTGCACGACAAGAGCCTTTATGTTTCCCTTTTATCCTCCCTAAATATTGCACTCCTGTCAAGATGTTTATTGCTTTCAGGTTTTTTTTTCTGTCAATTGACTAGCTTCACTTACATTCATAGAAGCTTTCAATGTCAATTTAGATTCTTATTAATGTCTCTTTTTTTGCATCACTTAGCCTGTATTCCAACAACTATTCTGTTTCTGATTAAATATTGCTGTCTAGCTCCATAGATACAAGTTGTAGTTTGTATGCAGATGCCCATTTCATGTACCATACATACCCCAGTAAAAGTTGATCTCATGTGAAAATGGACCCCTATTTTTGGCCAAAAAATCTAGATCTTCCATATAACTCATGCAAACGTTGACCATAGTCCTTTACAGATAACAGATCAACAGTTATGAGTCAAGGTATTACCCTGTAGATAAAAGTTATGATGAGGGAACTAATTTCTTTTCATTCTATTATGTGTTTTGATGTACAATACACACCAGTTTGGTGCAAAAGTTTGAGACGCATCAGGTCAGAGTCAGGTGACAACCTCTGTCTGTGTGCAGCTCAGTTGAGCTCAGTCCCCCTGTTGCACTCTTGAATACAGTCATATTACCGTAATTGTGTATTTTTCTTTTATCATTTAGAGATTGTTTGGGGTTCTCCTAATGACACAGTAGTTTGGACTGTAGCACGAATTTCAGCCCTTCAAAAATAGTCAACCTCATGAATTAAACCTTAAAAAAAGTCTAAAAAAATTGAATTTTACACGAGTATATTTGGTAATTCTATTATTTTATAAGATTATTGAAGCCTACGGTTAAAAATAAAACATTTGCAGGTTTAATTTGTTTAGCTATCAAAGCTTCTTTCACCTCACAAAGAGTAAAAATCAATCACAAATAACATTTTGTTGAAAATCACTCAGAGTTGCAGATAGTATTTTTTTTTAACATGCTGGCATTAAGTGTTGCTTGCTTTCATCTGTATATATTTTTGTACCAGTTTGACAATTTCCATTCAGTTAATGTTTGTTCTTAAAGGTTAATCAGTGACAATTTCAAACTTGAAGTTGTTTGCTGTTCACAAATGTTAGCTGACTCTTGGATGCTGTTAAACATACACACAATCAATAAACTCAGATGGAACAACAATAGCTTGCTTTTCAGTTATGCGTTTAAGAGAATAAAACATCTAAAAGCACTTCACAGAAGCATGTTCAAACAAAATTTGAGTTCAAGCCACACAAGGAGGAATTAGTGCATATGACCAAGAGTTTGGTCAAGGAGCTGGGTTGAAAATGTGTTGCTGGAAAAGCTCAGCAAGTCAGGCAGCATCCAAGGAGCGGGAGAATCAACGTTTCGGGCATCAGCCCTTCTTCAGGAATGAGGAAAGTGTGTCAAGTAGGCTAAGATAAAAGGTAGGGAGGAGGGACTTGGGGGGAGGGGCGTTGGGAATGCGATAGGTGGAAGAAGGTCAAGGTGAGGGTGATAGGCCGGAGTGGGGTGGGGGCGGAGAAGTCAGGAAGAAGATTGCAGGTTAGGAAGGCGGTGCTGAGTTCGAGAGATTTGACTGAGACAAGGTGGGGGGCGGGGAAATGAGGAAACTGGAGAAATCTGAGTTCATCCCTTGTGGTTTGAGGGTTCCCAGGTGGAAGATGAGGCGCTCTTCCTCCAACCGTCATGTTGCCATGGTCTGGCGATGGAGGAGTCCAAGGACCTGCATGTCCTTGGTGGAGTGGGAGGGGGAGTTGAAGTGTTGGGCTACAGGGTGGTTGGGTTGGTTAGTCCGGGTGTCCCAGAAGTGTTCTCTGAAATGTTCCGCAAGTAGGCGGCCTGTCTTCCCAATATAGAGGAGGCCACATCGAGTGCAGCGGATGCAATAGATGATGAGTGTGGAAGTGCAGGTGAATTTGTGGCGGATATGGAAGTGTCCCTTGGGGTCTTGGAGGGATGTAAGGGGGAAGGTGTGGGCGCAAGTTTTGCATTTCTTGCGGTTGCAGGGGCAGGTGCCGGGAGTGGAGGTTGGGTTGGTGGGGGGTGTGGACCTGACGAGGGAGTCACGGAGGGATTGGTCTTTTCGGAACGCTGATAGGGGAGGGGATGGAAACATGTCCCTGGTGGTGGGGTCCGTTTGGAGGTGGCGGAAATGACGGCGGATGATACGTTGGACATGGAGGTTGGTGGGGTGGTAGGTAAGGACCAGTGGGGTTCTGTCCTGGTGGCGGTTGGAGAGGCGGGGCTCAAGGGTGGAGGAGTGGGAAGTGGAAGAGATGCGGTGGAGGGCATCGTCGACTACGTCTGTGGGGAAATTGTGGTCCTTGAAGAAGGAGGCCATCTGGGTGGTACGGTTTTGGAACTGGTCCTCCTGGGAGCATATGCGGCAGAGACGAAGGAATTGGGAATATGGGATGGCGTTTTTACAGGGGCAGGGTGGGAGGAGGTGTAGTCTAGGTAGCTGTGGGAGTCGGTTGTCCGTGTCGATTCGGTCACCCGAGATGGAAATGGAAAGGTCTCGGAAGGGGAGGGAGGAGTCTGAGACAGTCCAGGTGAATTTGAGGTCGGGGTGGAAAGTGTTGGTAAAGTGGATGAACTGTTCAACCTCCTCGTGGGAGCACGAGGCAGCGCCGTTACAGGCACCGATGTAGCGGAGGAAAAGGTGGGGGTTGGGGCCAGTGTAGCTGCGGAAGATGGACTGTTCCACATATCCTACGAAGAGGCAGGCATAGCTGGGGCCCATGCAGGTGCCCATGGCTACTCCTTTGGTTTGGAGGAAGTGGGAGGATTAGAAAGACCATCGCCAGACCATGGCAACACGACGGTTGGAGGAAGAGCGCCTCATCTTCCGCCTGGGAACCCTCCAACCACAAGGGATGAACTCAGATTTCTCCAGTTTCCTCATTTCCCCTCCCCCCACCTTGTCTCAGTCAAATTTCTCAAACACAGCACCGCCTTCCTAACCTGCAATCTTCTTCCTGACTTCTCCGCCCCCACCCCACTCCAGCCTATCACCCTCACCTTGACCTCCCTCCACCTCTCGCATTCCCAATGCCCCTCCCCCAAGTCCCTCCTCCCTACCTTTTATCTTAGCCTTCTGGACACACCTTCCTCATTCCTGAAGAAGGGCTGATGCCCGAAACATCGATTCTTCAGTTCCTTGGATGCTGCCTGACCTGCTGCACTTTTCCAGCAACACATTTTCAGCTCTGATCTCCAGCATCTGCAGTCCTCACTTTCTCCTCAAGAAGCTGGGTGACAGGATTGTTCGAAAGAAGGAGAAGTGGTAGCAAATTGGAGAGATTTAGGAAAAGAATTCCAGAGATTAGGCCCAAGGCAACTTAAGTCACCCTGACAGCAGTGAAGTCATCATGGAGTGAAGAAATTTCATGACTTTGTGAGATTGGAATAAGTTTCAAACGCAAATAGAGTGGAGAGTTTTGAGAAAAAAATATGATCACTTTAATATCAAGACAAAGTATTGCCCGAAATTAGTAAAGGCTAAATAGGAGAGGGTCAATGGATGAAAGTGGGACTTGGTAAGCAGCAGATACTTGGATGAGCTCATTTAATGAGGGACCAAGGTGAAAACCTAATGAACAGCATATGGGATTGGTCAAGTCTCGAGATAGCAACGGCACAGATAACAGTTTGAGCAGTATATGAACTATTGCACGTCCACAATTTGGCGATATTTCATTTAAATGTGCTTGAGTAGAAGCTGCCTTCGCAAGTTTAGTATGTTGCCCCAAAAGAGAGAAGAGAAGCATTTAAAGACAAATTAAGTTGAATCAATAATACACATGTGCCAGTTATGAACACATTTTTAAAATGCCAGTGTTAGATACCTTCGAGTAAATCAAACACTCAAAATAGAAATTCACCTTTGCAGGTAACATAGAACAGTCAGCATTGGTTTGGCCGTCTGATCTAAACTCCAGCAGGTGTTGAGCTCCATTGAAGTAAACAGATGGTTGATGTGATCCCAGTCATGCTGGAATAGTTCTCATCATGACTTTCTATTTTTTATTCTATTAGTTGGTATTTTAAGAGAATTGTATTGGGAACAGAGAAGGAATGAAATTAAAGGAGGCTATGATAGCTGAACTAAATTCTAAAGGAAACAAGGCCTGAATTGTGCCAAACACCAGCCTTTCAGCACCCAACATGACATTTTTTCAAATAAAATGCTAGTGGTTAGCTGAAAGAAGATGAGTTGTTCATATGTATTGTGTAACATTACTACAATGGTTTTAACATTATACTTTTGCCGTTCTGTAAACGATTGTGCTCAATGATTAGAATTATGGCAACAAAATCAAGTGCCTGTTTTTTTTTAGGAAAGGCCTGATTACTTTCATGTGTTTATTATTTATGTAGCAATTTAATGAGGTTAAAAAATGAAATTGCAGCCTTCCATTGGCTAAAAGTTGAGTTTTTTAAAAATACAATACAGAATTGTGAAAACGAATAGCGATGTAATTGAACATAATTACTGCACAGTGAGATAGATTTTGTAATTCCTTTTTTATTGTTTGAAAGCTTAGAGACTGAAGGTTCCAATTAATAATGTGAGACTCACATATATCCCACACACATAATTGGCTACGATACTGCTTAACTACTGCACCACTATTCAACATAATAAGAATTTGTAAAGAAGGGGAAAAGGCCTTGAGCCCTTAAACCTGCACAGCTATTCAGTCTGGTGATGCTGATCTTTCACTTTCCCATTCCATGAAATTATCCCTTGATTTAGTTTTGAATATACTTAATGAGTTAATTTTACTGTCTTGCTGCTGATGTCTAGTTTCCTGCTTATTCAACTTCTAACAGCATAATTGTATTGAAATCTGCAGGGTTTGGATTTACAGTTGAGCAATGTTATCTTATTAAGAATTCTTGGTAAACGTTAAGAGCCATTGCTGGATTTATCAGAGCAAAGAGTATTTAGATAGTCATTAAGGTAGCTATTAATTTGTTTTGATTTACAGTTTTATGAGCAGTAGGAGTTAAGTGGTTTGAAGAGGTTTTCAAATGGCTAGATTTTTGTTTTGATAAATTTATGTGAACTTAAGGATGAATCTATTTTTCAAATAGTTTTGAACAAATATATATTTGAAAGCTTAAAATAGAAGCAATTTTATTCAAGTGGAGTTTCAATGGATAATGTATATATTTTATGAGCATGTGAAATATTTCCCAATGTTTTTAGAGAGCTCAACCATTCAGCTTGTGATTGGAAATATAGGATGCAAGAAAGCTATGATGGCTATTAATGTGGAATGGGGAGGCACCATTCTCCAACTCAAGTTCCTCATAGAGAAAGTAATGTATGCATGTGACTCATTGAGGACCCAGGAAAGTGACTTTAGAAAATAGTCTGATACATAATTTCCAAGTCTGTCTTGAAAATCCATGATAGAACATCCTTTCTGGGGTGTTTTCAAAGGTTCACAAATTTTTGACTGACAAAATTTATTGTAATCTCAGTCCTAAATGGCTAAACAGTTTATTTTGCTATTGTGACCCTTAGTTTTTCAATTAGCATAATCCAATGCCCTTGCCATCAGATGCAATGGTAGTGGATAGATCCCTAACATGTTTAATACCTTTGCTCCAAGTGAGCCTGGATAGATTGCAAACAGTTGTCCCACCCTATTGCCAATTAGAGGGGTATACTTGCATTGAGAACAACTCAACAAAGGTCCACTTGAGTGATTCCTTGAATGAAAGGGTTGTCTTATAAGGAAAGGTTGAGCAATTTGGGTTCTACTCATTGGATTTCAATGAAAGAGAGGTGAAACATATTGAAAGATATGCTATTCTGAGGGGTTTTAACAGGTTACATTTAGACAGATGTTTCCTTTTGTGTGAGAATCTAGAACTTGGGCCAACTTTTAAGAATAAAGAATGTGCTATATAAGACAAAGATGAGGAAGAATTACTCCTTTAATCGGGTAATTAGTCTTTGGAATTCTTTCTCCCAGAGAGCAGTGGAGACTGGATCATTGAATAATCACAAGACTGTATTTGACAGATTTATGATTGACAAGAGAGTCAAAGGTATTAGAGATTGGCAGGGAAGTAGACATAAAGCAGTAAACAGATCAACCATGTTCTAACTGAATGATGGAGGAGGCTGAATGAGCTAAAGCACCCACTAAAGCTTCTATTTCTTATGATCTTACGATGACTTACTAGCTCTAATATAATATGATCACTTTTTCCAGAATATATTCTAACATACTTTTATTCATTACGCAAGTCTCTTTGCATAATGCTAGATCCATAGTCAACTGTTTTTTTAATTGTTTCTTGGCACACTAATGTGGAAATCTATCTTAAAAGTTGTTGACACTTCACTCACATACAGCAAATTTAACTTGCTCTGTCTATTTGAAGATTAAAGTCCTCATGATCATTGCATTAACCCAACTGATTTGCTCCCATTTGCTGATTTGGCCTCTACTGAATAATATAACCACTGTTAAGGTGCCTATAAAAAGTCTCCCACTATTGTTTTTGTGTCATTGCTGTTTCCAATGTCCACCCAAGTTGATTCTACCTTTCTCATCAACCTGGTCAGAGATGCTATTCCGCATCTCTGGAGCAGGTGGGACATGAACCCAGGTCTCCTAAAAGCACAGGTTTTATTTTGAGATAAGATGTTTCCTCTCTCCTATCTTTTTTTCTATTGATATTATTGTTTCAACCTGCTAAGCAGTGAGATCTTGATTATTTATAATTGTGAACAAAAAAATTTCTTCCTCACACCTCTCTGCCTAAAACCTTAAATCTATGTTTGCGAGCTCCTGTACCATCATAGATTTTGTTACAATGCATAGAGAGTAATTGGTGTAATTTCAAAAGTTTAATTTAAATGATCTATCTTATTGAAAGGATATGTATTACATCAATGGTAACCTATGAACTTAATATGCTCATAAATAGATCCTTTATGTCAAACTTTTAAAAAATCATTTGCACCAGAAGCCTCAGCTACAGAGTATCATTAGTTCTCATGTCTGAGGTTATTTACAACAACATGAAAGGATAAGGAAATACTCCGATATGTACCAACCTAATTTGGAATTTGCACAAACAGAAAACCTGATTTGAGGATTATTTATTTTGCAACACAGAAATAGATTCAGAAGATTCACTCTGAAAATTCTGTTGTGGCAAAGAATGGGCTTGTAGATTTTATTTTTGATAGATTAAAGGAAATATTCCTAAATAGGCCATTCAAAATAAGAATGCAGCTGTGAAATTAGGCCGGTATTTATCAGTGCCAATAACTTTGCAGACTCAGTAATATCAAAGATTAGGTTGTGTGGGGAAAATAAATCCCCTAAGGATAATAAAAGTTAACCCACCATCGACTTAAAGACCTTTGCATTTTTAAAATTGTAGATTTTTATGTATATATAAAAGGGACATTTATCTGTTTGACAAATTAAAGAGATTTCTGAGAATGTTATGATGAGAAATTTTGATCATGTGGAAAGACTAGATAAACTGGAGATGTTCTTCTTCCAGCAGAGCAGGGAAGGAGAAGATTTAATGAAGGTGTTCAATGTCGTAAACGGCAAAGTGTCTGTAACCAGAGGATACAAAAAAACTACCAGAAAATCAGAGGCAACATAAGGTTTACAAAAAGGTTTTCCCAGTAAATCGTTATGACCTCGAATGCACTGTATGAAAGATAGTGTAACCAAATTCAAAATGCCTTTCAAATGGGAATTGGATAAATACTTGAAAGAGGATTATTGCCACAGCCAGTGGAAAAGAGCAGAGGAGGGTTAGACAGCTGTTTCAAACAACCAACAGAAGCCAAATGGGTCAAATGGCCTTCTTTTATGATGTGTCATTTAATGATTCTATGATTTCTAAGTTTGAGAGCTAAGACCTCCTGTTTCTTTATCTTCAAAATGAATGAATGGAATATCATTAAACACCTCCTAACTCACAAAATGAATACCTGTTCGGCCAGGCTCTGCATTGGGAGCACCTGCCAGAAAACTTTGCTTCCATCAGTATGAATATAATAATGTTACATGGGCTTGCCTCCATTAAAGAACTAAATGGAGACAGAATTACACTCTCATGCAGATGGACTTTGAATGATTTAAAGACAGAGGTAATGTTGTATGAAATCTGCTGCTACTATTTTGGTATTGGTTATTTTGAAGAGACAATAGAGATCTCCAAGAATTGTTACAACTAAAATACACAGGTACGTCATGCGGCTGATGATAATGTTATTAGCCTGGGCAAGGAACTTCAATAACGCTCCATGGAAACCATTCAGTCACTGTCCACTTTTACAATTTGGCAAGGTCCTTGTTGATGAATATTTTGATTTTTTTTTAGATCAGACCTCTGGTGCCTGATTAAGAATGTCTTCCATTCTAGGGACCTTAATTTAATTACTTAATGTGGTAAATCTGCAACAGCAGACTGCTGTGGATCAGGGCTTATATCCTACACAGCCCAAGTTAGTTAATTCATTCAGCTGTAGAAACCATTGTGTGGTTATGCTTTCTGTGGTGGTGTGTAGCTTGTTCAGGTGGTTATGATGAACTACATGTCTATAGTTATGCAATTACATATATCCCAGGTTCTAAATTCATGCTAGATAATCACAAATTTTACAGGTTGCTTATGAAACTTTTACATTACTGCATCAAATCGTGATATTAAATGTAAGCCTGGCCTGAATACATGTCGTCAATACTTTTAAAAGTTTACCATCTTACTTTATGGACTGCACATTAGAACTGCATACACGTCTTCACTCCTTCACAAGCATTCTTCCTATAACTTATTAATTTTACTAAACCGTAGGTGTGAACAATGTAGGTGCTGTAAAGATCATGATTCAAGGCAGAAAATGAGCTCTATCACCTATGTCTCTTTAGCATTTTTTAAAGAATTAAGAAAAGCCTCTACGAACATGAAAGCTTTCTGTGTGTGCATGTGTGTGTGTGTGATAAAGCCTATTGAGTCTCACTGGAAATCATAAAAAGTAAGCAAATGCAGTACCAACTGTGATTAAGGCAATGATTTGTGGGTTGCAGGAGACATTGGCATTATCTTCTCATACTTGAAGCATGAATCTAAAATAATTGATTTTTCATAACATATTGAAGCTCTTCAATTATGTGGAATTTTCATTAAGTTTGTATTGAGAAGGATCTGAGAGATGCCATTCAATGTTCAAATATTTAGCCAGTTCCCACTTTGTTTTAAAAATAACTCAGTCCTAGGATATGAACATGGTTGGAAAAGCAAGTGTTTTTTTGCCATTCACTAACTTATTCTGAAAACAGTTGTGAGCCACTCTATGTCAACTTTAAAGGATGGAGATGAAGGCTGATGGTGTGCTTAGTAAGGAAAAGAGTGAGAGTGAGCAAACTCATGATAGTCAAAGGTCTGGTGAGGATCTGTTTAAATATATTCAATCATTGCCTAAATTTGATGAGAAGGATGTGGAAGACTTTTTTAGCTCATTTGAAAAGGTGGCTAAACAAATGCGGCAGATAATGACCATGCCAGTTTTGTTGATCCAAACAAAACATCAAGGTGGAGTTAATGAGATATTTGAATAACTATCAGAGGAGGTATCTGAGGCTTTTGCAGCTGTGAAGGAAACCCACTTAAGTGCAGATGAGCTTGTGCCAGAAGCCTACTGCCAATGTTTCAGGAATCCAAGGATGGACCCTGGTCAAACGTACATTGAGTTTAAAAAGATCAAATAAAGTAATTTTGATAGGTAGATAAGAGCATTAAAAATAGAGCAAAACCATTACACTCTAAGAGAGACAATTATTTTGGAGGAAAATTCACTTCCTGAAGTATTAAGAACTCATGTGGAAGTGCAGAGAGTTAAAACAGCAAGATTAGCAGCTGAAATGGCTGATGATTATGAGTTGGTCCATAAATCAAAGTTTGGCTTCCAAAATCAATTTTAATCGTGAGGGATAGAAATTGAGGAAAAGAGAATTCCTCATGTGGAAAGAGAAAGGTAGATCTCGGTGAAGATGATGAGGATTATATACCACAGAGTAAAAAAGGAACCCGTTGAAGGGGAAAGAGAAGTTAAAAAGCTCCAGTATTTTCACTGCAATAAAGTAGGCCAATTGAAATCACAGTGTTGGTTTAGGAAAAGCACTAGGAAGCCAGATGTAGGAAAACAGGATAAGCCAGTGAATTTTGTTGGAGTGGTAACGGAAAGCACAGTTGAGGCTGGTAAGCTGCACCAGAATGTACAACCCGGTTGAAGGTTGGTTAAGGAGGAAGTGCCAGATCTTCTTAAACCATATACCTGTGAAGGTCAAGTTTACTCTCATAGGCCAGGAGCAGCAGGTAAGGAGGTTACAATGTTAAGAGATACTCTCAGTGTTTGACATTGAATGATGAGGAGATATGTACCCCTGAAGAACTATTGCCAGAAAAGGTACCAGTAATGGGAATTCACAGTGAGACAGGAAGTGCTCAATTATGTAAAGTGAGGATCGACTGTCCAGTGAAGAGTGGAGAAGTCGTGATAGGAGTGGTCATTTTCAGGATTACAATTTGTCCTTGCTAATGATACAGCTGTTTCAAAGGTAGGAGTGTGGCCTACTATGATTGAAGAGTCAATGGAAACTCAGGCAACTAAACTATTGCAGGACACGTACCCTGGGATTTTTCCCAACTGTGTGGTAACGAGTTCATAAAGTCACCAGTTGAAACAGGAGAGATCACAGAGTACAGATAAGGACACCGAAGTGGAATTAGCAGAGACCCTGTCTGATCAAATGTTTAACACAAACCAGGAGAAGATAGATGACAAAGCAGACATTTATAGCACAGATAAATTAACTGAGTTACAGATGAAAGATGAAAACTTAAAGCGATCGTATCAACATGCATACACAGAAAAAGAATCTGAACGTATCCCTGGATGCTACTATCTTAAAAATGATGTCTTAATGAGGAAATGGAGATCATCACATATTCAGACAGATGAGAAATGGACAGAAATTCATCAAGTCATATTGCCAGTGGGGTATAGAAAGGAGGTGTTGTGGGTGGTACATGAACTACCACCAGGGAGTCATTTAGGGGTGAGAAATCCTTAATCTAAATACAAAAACATCTTTATTTGCCTGGACTACAGAAGGATGTAGTTGATTTTTACCAGACATGTCATACATATCAGGTAATTGGAAAACGACAGGCAGTAATAAAACCCACACCTTTAATATCTATCTCTGCATGTGAGGAACCTTTTACAAGAGTCTTAATTGATTGCATAGGATATCTACGTAAAACAAAAAGTAGGAATCAGTATTTGTATTATGGATTTGTCCACTGATTTCCAGAGGCCATTCCTTTACGCAATATCACAGCTAAAAGTATTATGGAGGAGTTACTCAAATGTTTCACTAGATACAAACTACCCCCCAGAGATACAGTCAGAGTAAGGGTCAAACCACGCATCAAAATTATTCAAGGAAGTTATGGACAGCTTAGGAACAAAACAATTCAAATCTTGTTACATACCATCCAAAATCACAAGGAGCACTAGAAAGGTGGCATCAGACATTAAAGACTATGTTAAGGGCTTATAGTCAAGATTATCCAGATGATTGGGATAAGGGAATTCTATTTGTGCTTTTTGCGATCAGAGGTGCACCAAAGACATTGACCAAATTCAGTCCATTTGAATTCAATTTTTGGCATGAAGTTGAGGAAGTTTTGCGGGTAAGTGGAGCTGAAATGCGCATCAGCCATGATTGAATGGCGGAGTGGACTCGATGGGCCGAATGGCCTTACTTCCACTCCTATGTCTTATGGTCTTATGGTCTTATGGACTCTCAAATCCGGACGACACAAATTTCCATTCAAAAGTCGATGTTTTATTTCTGGATAGCACCCCTCGATGAATCTTTGAACTTTACATGTAAGCAGTGTATTTTATATTTTATTTGGGTGTGACTAATACAGAAGTATAAAATCAAATGGCTGATTGTTATTATGTTGTTTAAGATAGGTATTTCACAATCTTACAATGCCCCGTAGTTGCTGACTTCCTGTGACAGATACGAATGGTTTATAGGAGCTGGTTATTGTATTATTCACAATCGTATGTTAATGGGTAAGGGGTTTAGATAATAGGATTTTTGTTTTGTTCCCATTGTTGGTCTTCACATACCCTTGTTAGTAAGTAAGAAAGTACGTTAATATGGACAGGATGCAGTTAATAAGATCTATAACAAAGGCTATCAGTCTTGTGCAGGGAGAACAAACACCTTTGCCTGGGGCTGAAAGTAAGATTCACATGTATGGCTCCAGACCATTTTGGCAGTTTGGAGATAGCAGCCAGACTCCCCACTGTGATTTCCAGTCTCACTCTATCAGAGAACAGGCATGCAATCAAACCTGCAGCGAGTCACTTTAATAGGGAACCTTTAACCTTTGAATTCCCAATAAACCATCATAAGCAAGTGAATTTTTTTTTTCTTTTGTGGTTCTCAAACTTCATCAAAGTGAGGAGGCCACTAAAATTGATTAAGGAGAAATGGGTAAATCATAATTCAGAGACCACATATTTGGACTGTATAAAATATTCAGGAACGATTAAATAAAATGGGGGAGTTGGTCAGACAGCATTTGAAAGTATCACAACACATAATGAAACAGGAGACAGACAAGAAGTCAAAAACTCACAATTTTGCTATTGGGGATAAGGTTAGGTGAATCTTTAAAAGCAAGATTTAGTGGACCTTATCAAGTCGAAAGGAAATTGAATGAGGTAAACTATTTGATTTGGACTTCAGACAGAAAGAAAATCTCACAGAGTGTATCATGTGAATATGTTCAAAAGGGATTTTGACAGGGAAGGAAAGCCAAAGGAGATCGTGTTATTGCTTAAACACAGAGGGAATAACGTAGTGCAGAGGGTTCTGAATTGGACATTCCTCAAATTAAATTGGATAATAAGGAAGTTTTCAAAAATTGGGATAAATTATTGAGTTACATTCCAGAGGAAAATTAAATTGACACAGAAGAGTTATTACTATCGCATAGGAGAAAGTGAGGACTGCAGATGCTGGAAATCAGAGTCAAAAAGTGTGGCACTGGAAAAGCACAGCAGGTCAGGCAGCATCCAAGGAGCAGGAGAGTCAACCTTTTGAGCATAAGCTCATCATCAGGAATGTGAGTTATTACTATCACATGGGGAGCTGGGAAGTACTAACCTAATTTAGCATGATGTAGATAGATAGGAGATGCTGTACCTTATGCTGCAACCCTCTCAGTTGGCACATGTGCAAAAAGACATTGAATGAAGGCACCAAGACACATAATTGAAGTGAGTTACAGTGACTGGAGCTCACCCATAGTGATGGTGCCAAAACCAGATAGTGCCCAACGGTTATGTGTGGACTATCAATGCAGTTACAAATTCTGTATTTGGAAGACTATGTTGAAAAGGTGGGACAAGAAACTTATATTTCTAAGTTGGACTTGCTCAGAGGATACCTTAGTCTGAAAGAGTGTAGACAGTTTTGGCATACATAATGCCGAATGGACTGCATCAGTTTAAAATCATGCTGTCTGGTATGAAAAATGCTGTTTGGTATGAAAACACTTCAGGGAATTACCAATAAGGTCATTTCCGGATTACCCAAGTGTGTAGTTTATATTGATGACCTGGTAATTTTTAGACACACATAGAAGGAACTTTTGCACCATTTAGCAGACTTGTTTGATCGACTTCGGAAGGCAGACTTGGTGATAAATTTGGCTAAAAGTGAATTTGCAAAAGCCCAAGTCACCCTCCTGGGACATGTTTTTGGATACAGACAAATAGCCCCATAGAATGCAAAATCAAAGGTAATTGGGGAGTTTCTTACACCATCGACAAAAAAAGCAGAACTACGATTCCTGGGATTGAGTGGATTCTAGCAAAAATTCATACCAAATTTTTGCAGTGTGGCTGCTCCACTTGCCAAATTGTTAAAAACAGGCAAGAAATTCCAATAGACAATGAACTGTCAGAAGGCATTTGACAAATTGAAAGCTGCCCCAGTATTAGCCACACCTAATTATGCAAAGCCATTCAAGGTGGCTATTGATGCAAGTGGTGTGGGTATTGATGTTGTGCTCTTTCAAGAAGATAAAGAGAAGATAGAAAAACCTATCAGGTATCTCCCCAGGAAACTGAACATTCTTCAACAGAAATATTTGACAGTTGAGAAGGAGACTTTGAGCTTGGTGTTGGCGTTATAACATTGTTTATTTTTACCAATAATGTACCTGCGTCGACCATATACAGTGATCATAACCCATTGAAATTTGTGGAGAAATTTAAGGACAATAATTCCAGACTATTTAGATGGAAGTTGTGGTTACAGCCATCCAAGTTGAAAGTTATGCATGTGGCAGGACAGGAAAAACGTAATTGCCAACAAATTGCCAAGACTTGAATGAGAAACAGATGCATTCGGTTGCAGAAGTAAAACAGACCGAAACAAAATGTAGTAGTGCATGTTTGCATGTTTATAGTCAATGTATTGAATATGGGTGTTGCAGTGTACTAATGATTTAAGATTAAGGGGCTTTAAAATGAAGCCTTCTTTGGTTATCGATTGTTCTTTTTTTTAAGGTGGGAGGTGTGATGATGCTGCAGCTTTAACAAGGTTGCGTTGTCCTTGGAAGTTTTTTCAAAAGTGTTTTATGACACAGTTTCTAAAATAGCTGGCTTACTCAGCTTGAAGAAGTTTTTAAGTTTAAAATAAAATGTACAATAAAAGGGAAATGGCCAGCTCTCCCAGCTCAGCTCACTCTGGTTTGGTTAGTTTGGTTTGGTTTGGTTTTAGTGGTCTGGCTCTTCAGAGCAAGCAATGAGTCAGTTTTGAGGCTGATCGTCAAAGAAGCAGCTACATGGAAGAAGTTGTTCCATCCTGAATCTCTCTGCCATCTCTCATCTCTCTGACTAACTAACTGATTTGACCTTCTCAAAGCTATGGTCTCGGCTACTTTCTTGAAATGTTTTGAGTGGGTCTGGCCTGGTCCATAACATAGTTCCAAGTCAGAATGGTGATTCACTTGAAAAGGCATTCCCATATGTCTGGGCCATCTGTCCTGCTTGGTAATAGAGGTCACCAGTTTGGATGTTGTTGTCGAAGGGGCCTTGGTAAGTTCCGGCATTGCAGCTTGTAAATGTTACACTTTGCATTGGTGTTAGGGGGAGCAAACGTTTCAGGAGGTAGATGCAATGCAGATCGAGTAGGCTGCTTTGTCATGCATGGTGTTGTGCTTCTTGAGTGATGTTGAAGCCCCTTTCTTTGATGGAGAGAATTCCACTTCCAACATGCCTTATAGATGGTGGAGAGGGTTTGGTTGCAGGATGTAAGTGATTTGCTGCAGATTTCCCAACTTCCCAACCTGCTCTTCTCACTACTGTTTTGATGTGGCTGATTCAGTTATGTTTGTGACAAATGGTAACTCAGGTTTTCATCCTGGGGAATGAATGATGAGAATGTAATTTAATGTCCATAGGAGATGATTTGATTTTCTCTGTAGGAGATGATTATTGTCTTGCATTGATGTTTAATGAATTCCACTTGTTATCTATCAGATCAAGTTTGAATGTTGCCTTGGTTTTGCTATATGTAGGCATGGATTGCTTCAAAACCTGAGAAGTTATATGGTTTCCTAAAGTTGAAGGTACATTATGTTGGTATTTTCGTGGTGCCATATTTAATAGGATGTAGTCTAAATGTATTTGCATGCAGCATTTGGTCATCAATTGCCAGAATTTGTAGATGTTCTCTTTGAAATGCTTCAGCAAATATCATCCTCATTTACATGAAGGATAATGTGCATGTAAGCACTACCCCGGTCCTAGTCTTCACTCAAGAACATTCCTATACTTTTAAAAGAATACCATTTTGTTAGCACTTCTGACAGTAAAGCTTTCAAAGCTGCAATCTTGAACAGTGCCACACAACCTTGTGGGCTTGTTGCAGGTATTTCTACCACTCAATAGCAATACAAATTTAAAGGAGACTAGCAACCTTTTAAGAGTTATTGACATTCAATAAGTCGTCTCATTATCAATTGTGCTTCCAGGTCATTGTATGCTTTTGTACTCCGAAAATTGTGAAATATTGTAAATGAGAGCTGGCCTGTTTTTATAGCACAAAGTCAATTAACAACTTTTCAGTTCCTCACCTCACCCAGAAACCAAAAGCTATATTACTGCAGTGCCAGGATTACAATATCAGGCCTCCTAGCTCAAGAATATTTCTCAAATCATAAAACACAATCCAGATTTTCATCTATAAAGGTGCAGGATGTGCTTTGCATACATATGAGCATTTCTTTTCATAGACACTTGGATTCATATCAGAACAACATCACACATGTTCACCTCACATGCCATTATGTGAAGAATATGAAGTTGTATTTTCAATCCAGGTATTGTACAGAGAACAGAGAGACATTGTTTGCTTTCTTCACTTCTGCAGGACCATTTGACGACATATCCAAATCTTGTATTGCATATTATCCTGCAAGTATCACACAGTAAGATGACTGACAAGGGGAGAATATCAGGTGCAGTCCCCTCAGCACAACTATTGTTAAATATTAACATATCTCTCCCCCTCAAAATAAAGTTCAGATGGATAAATTTTTACATAAACAAGTGTTATTTGAACCCTATAAATTGTAAGTTTGTTCAGGCAACTGATGCCTCCAATCTATTTACAGTCTGTTACCATAGAAGGATTATTTTTTTCAATTGTAAAAGCAAGATTAACTCCTCCATCAATACACAGTGTCTGAGATTTCTGTTTTACCTTCCTGTTTGATTTAATTTCAGGGTGGCATTGTGGCTCAGTGGCTAGCAGTGTTGCCTCACAGTGTCAGGGACCCAGGTTTGATTACAGTCTCGTGTAATTGTCTGTGTGGAGTTTACACATTCTCCCCATGTCTGCATGGGTTTCCTTTGGGTGCTCTGGTTTCCTCCCACAGTCCAAGAATGTGCAAGTTAGGTGAATTGGCCAAGCTAAATTGCCCATAGTGTTCAGGACTGTGCAGGTTAGGTGGATTAGTTAGGGGTAGATATAGGATAATAGGGTAGGGGAATGGGTCTGGATGGGTTACTGTTTAGAGGGTCAGTGTGAACTTGTTGGGCTGAAGGGCCTGTTTCCACACTGAGGGATTTCTATGTTTGAAAAAATGAACAGGAACAAAAATGGGAAGACAAGGGAAGGGTGACCCATGGAGTATTTGACTTTAATCAGCATTGCTCAAATATTATTTATTCCTTCAAAGTGGATTGATACTGTGAATTACCAACATTTTTGAAAAAATAAACATCAAAATATTTGTTCTAAGGTGTCTGCCAGAGCGCAGTAGTCACACATTTAACTCCAGAATATAAGCAATACATTTCAACAGATACTTCAGTGTAATGCAGCTTAGTAAAAGTACCATCCTGAAGGTAGATGGCGTATCAAAATCCTGTCTGCCTTCTCAGAGTGACTTAAAAGATTCCATGATACTCTGGGCACAGGTCAGATGATGCTACTGTCCACAAAATACCTTGCCCCTGTAAAACGCGATGACCTTACTTTAAATTAAACTGTGCTAAAAAACAAACTTATATTGAGATTTAAAATAAACTTTAAACTAGTTAAACTTGGAAGAGGGAAAGTACGAGTGTGGCTCCAATCCCAAGGATACTTTTGGAGGATTAAATTCACAGTATGCACGAGCCCACTCTCCACTTACCCTTTAAATGCTCCACAATATGTTCAAAGTCACTTGTTCTACTTAACCATGATACATAAGCCCATTGTCTCAAGGAGCTTTTAAAATTTCAGCCAAAGTGTTATCTTGAAAATAATTCAACCTCATTTTCATCAGCATTAATCAGAAATCTGCCATTACTGAGTTGAAGACGTGAAATTAAAGGGACAAATGGACAAATGCTGTGCTAACTGTTGAGTGATTTTTTTTTAGATTTTGCAAGCAACTGCAGAAAGGCTGTTCCTGTTATCGTGCAAGGTATAATCATGGTGTGCTACCTAATGAAAGCAACAATGGAAACATCTTGCAACAGCCAACGAAAACGTCTTGCAACGGACAATGGCTCAGTATGCTCTGCGGCCCTTCCAGAAGAAGGCAAATGTGACACGATGTGCAATCAAGGGTAATAAAGACGATTGTAATCTGTACTGAACAAGAAGCCAGTGGAACTGTGTTTAGGTGCCATGCTTCTCCCAAAAGCTTTTGTTAAATAAAGCTTAGTCTGATTCACTGCTAAATTTGTATTTTGTATCTTTACCTACAACACAATGAAACTGGTCGGTTGCAATTATTACATCAAGAATCCTAAAGATTTCAAGATGCTTCAAGATAAGAGAACCTATTTAAGTGAATATAATATTCCTGATTTACTTTTCAACTGCATTAGCAATCTTATCTCCTTCCGTAAATTCTCCTCACGTAAACTGCTTCAGGGTGAAAATGTCCACATCTCAGCAGCTTTACCTCATAATTCAGATCCCTGAAAGAAGGGATTTACTTTGTAACTGCTCTGTTGACTTCATAAAGTGCTTCTATGCTTCCCATGTTTCTCCACAGCTAGAACTGAACATAGCACTCACAATCCAGAATGACAAAACAGTCTCATGTTCTTGTCCCTCATAGTCCTTAGCTGTAAATGTGTTCCCAATATTTGCCAAATATAACTACAGACAGACTTGGAAATCTGTTGTTGTCAATGTCTTTTCAATAAGGATTCCTAAAGCACCTCTGGTATGATAGAAGTCGGATGTTTAAAAAATAGGATTTCCCCAGCCATTGTCCAGCCTCTACGTTTATCATCCATGTATGTGTACTTTCATAAACGCAATACTTTAGTCAAAATAATTTCCAGGCAATGTGTCCGCTGATCTCAGAGACCCAATGGGAAAATGTTCTTGGCTCCAAGACAAACCTAATGTTTTCAAATCCCTGGCTACCCTGTATGGAGCTCAGACGTACTCTACCTTCATCAAAATGGGCAATCATCTGCACTTTCTCCTGATTCACTGACTGCTGCTTAAGATAAGCTCATAGAAACACAGAAAGTGGAATCAGAAATAGGCCACTCAACCCTTTGACCCCACTCTACCCATTCAACATGATCAAGGCTGATCATTTAACTCCATATCCTGTTTCCACTTTTTCCTCACACTCTTTGATCCTTGTAGCCTGATGAACTATATCCAACTCCTTCTTGAAAACATTGAATGTTTTGGCCTAAACTGCTCTCTGTGACATAGAGTTTTACATTATTTCGGGCAATAATTGCATTTAATTATGCTCTCAACTCTATACCCTTGATGGCTGCATTTTCCCCATCTTCGAACTTCACGCTAACTCTTAAATTCAAATCCGCCTTGCAGCTTTGTTGAGTTTACAGCCATGAATTATATGCACTCCCTTTTCTCCTCATTTGCAGTGAACTATGGTCACCATCTCTCATCTAAGGGGTCTGCAAGGAGCAAACCCTGTTGATAATTATAGATCAGAGACGATTATGGACTTGAACAGAAAAAGAAAAGGCGATCCAACAAACTATTTATAAGTGATGATGGGGGAAAACTGTGTGTTAATATTCCTTTTGGTTGTTTGTCATGATATTCCTTATAGTGTTAATTGTCCTTTAATGTATGGTTATATACTTTTGTGATTTAGATTTTCAATAAACTAACTTCCAAATTCATTAACACATGACACAATTGATGTTGCCATATGCAACCCCGTTTAGGCATGCAAAAGCCCTCCCATGCACATTCCTATATCAAGCTCCTTTCACTAGGAAAATGTGGACAATCTATCTGGGCAATATTTGCATATCATACTACAGCTAAACAAACTGGCACCATAACGTACATTTACAGAACTGTCTCCAAACAGGAGACAGAATCAATATCACCAGCTTGACAACCAATGATCTGTATTAATGGTAACAAGACCATGATCAATTTTACTGGTACCAAGCCCAGTTTTATTGGCACTACAGCCTGTATCACTTTAGAGTTGTGGAGATGTTCAGCATGGAAACAAACCCTTCAGTCCATCTCATCCATGCTGACCAGATATCCTAAATTAATCAATTTGTCAACATTTGGCCCATATCGCCCTAAACCTTTCCTATTCATGTATCCATCCAGATGCCTTTTAAATGTTGTAATTGTATCAACCTCCACCACTTCCTCTGGCAGCTTATTTCATACACACACCACCCTCTGTGTGAAGAAGCTGCCCCTTAGGTCCCTTTTATATCTTTCTCCTCTCACCCTAAACCTGCCCTCTAGTTTTGGACTCCCCTACCCCGGGGAAAAGATGTTGGCTATTCACCCTTTGCCCCTCATGAATTTATAAACCTCTGTAATGTCACCCCTCAGCCTTCAATGCTCCAAGGAAAATAACCACAGTCTGTTCAGCCGCTCCCTATAGCTCAAACTCTCCAATCCTGGCAACATCCTTGTAAATCCTTTCTGAACCCTTTCAAGTTTCACATCATATTTCCTCTAGCAGGGAGACCAGAATTGAACATAGTATTCCAAAATTGCCCTAACCAATGTCCTGTATAGCTGCAACATGACCTCCCAACCCCTATACTTAACACACTGACTAATAAAGGCAAGCAGACCAAATACCTTCTTCATATTCCTATCTACCTGCTACTCTGTTTTCAAAGAACTATGCTCCTTTACTCCAAGGTCTCTTTGTTCAACAACAGCGTCAAGGACCTTGCCATTAAGTAGATAAGTCTTGCTCTGATTTGCTCTACCAAAATGCAGCACCCCACAGGTATTAAAATTAAACTCCATCTGCTGCTCCTCAGCCCATTTTCCCATCTGATCAAAGTCCTGTTGTATTCTGAGGGAACTTTCTTCCCTGTCCACTACACCTCCAATTTTAGTGTCAGCTGCTAACTTACAAGCCATACCTCCTATGTTCTCATCCAAATCAATTATATAAATGATAAAAAACAGTGGAACCAGCACCATTTATGGAATACTTGTCCCAATTCCATGGTATACTGATGCCAATACTGCTGCTTCTCCTCTGGGATATACATCAAGAACGTGTAAGAATTCAGAGTGTCTGTTTTTTGCAATATGAAAATTGCCAACGTACCACCACTGTAATCGTTGTAGTTACATGAGCTACAACAGATAACCTGCTCAAGATGCTTTCAAGTGGCTTGTATTCTACTTTGTGAAGTCATCCAATAAATAAGTGTTTGTACCTCAAGTAGTCAAAGGATTTGATGTTTATTCATGTTTTTACTGTACTTGGCTCTTTTTACAAAAGTAAACAAGGTCAGAACCTGAAATTCTTTGGGTGATTTTAGCCCTCAATTCCAAAATGCCCTTTATCTTTAAAGTAGAGATCTGCAGGGGTAGATTCAATGTCTGGCTTGCAATAGTCCTGTCTGGGACTGATGGTATATAACAAATGTGCAAAAGGAATTTTGACCATACTGATCTCTCACGACTACAATGAGAACAAGAGGCTGATGATGATTTATCTATTGTGGATTAAGTCCCAAACTGCAGACACATTTTGCAGCTTTCCCTTTGACATATATCATAAGACCAGATGATCGTAAGATATAGAAGCAGAATTAAACCATTTGAAAGTGCTTTGCGAATTGAACATGGCAGGTATGTTTCTCAACCCCATTCTCCTGCTTTCTCCCCATAACCGTTAGTCCCATTACTAATCAAGAAACTATCAATCTTTGATTGAAATGCGCACAATGACTTGGCTTTCATACTGTTCAGTGGCAATGAGCACCACACATTCACCTATGACTGAAGAAATTCCTCTTCAGCTCAGTTGTAAAGGATTGCCCCTTCACCCTGAGGCTGTGTCCTCATGCCCTAGGCTCTCCTACAATGGAAACATCTTCTCCACCTTCATTCTGTCCAGGCATTGTGGTATTCTGTAAGTTTCAATCAGATCCCTCCTCGTTCTTCTAAACTCCATCGAGTTCAGTCCCAGAATCCTCAACTGCTGCTCAAATGTCAAGACCTTCATCCCTGGGATCTTTCTTGTAAACCTCCTCTGGACCCTCTCCAACACCAGCACACTCTATCTTAGAAATGGGGCTTAAAACTGCTCAAGGTAGTCCAGATGTGAACATAGAAAATATAGTTAATAAGTTTGCAGATGATACCAAGATTGATGATATACTGGGCAGTGAAAAAGGCTACCTAAGATTACAGAGATCTTGATCAATTGGGTCAGTGGGCTGAAGAATGGCAGATGGAGTTTAATTTGGATAAATGTGAGTATCGCACTTTGATAAAACAAGCAAAGACAAGACTTTTAAAAGTAAGGCCTTGGGCAGTGTTGTAGAGGGACCTAGAGGTTCTGGAACATAATTCATTGAAGTTTGCATCATATATAAATAGGATGGTTAAGAAGGCATTTAGCATGCTTGCCTTCATTGTTCAGACCTTTGAGTATAGGAGTTGGGACATTATGTTGAGGTTGTACAGGATGTTAGCTAGGTTTCTTTTGGAGTACTGTGTCCAGTTCTGATCACCCTATTATATCAAGAATATGATTTATATGGAAAAGGTACAGAGGAGATTTAACAGGCTGTTGCCAGGAATGGAGGGTTTGAGGTATAAGGAGAGGCTGAATAGGCTGGGACATTTTTTCACTGGAATGTAGGAGCTAGAGAGATGACCTTCTAGAGGTTTATAAAATCATGAGGGGTATAAGTAAGTTGAATGGCAGATGTCTTTTTGCTAAGGTGGGAGATTTCAAGACTAAGGGGCATATTGTTAAGGTGGGAGGAGAAAGATTTAAAAAATATATGAAGGGCTTTTTTTTATGGGAGTGGCTTGTGAGTGGAATGACCTTCCAGAGGAAGTGATAGGTGCAGGTACAATTGCAACATTTAAATGACATTAAGATAACTAAATGAATAAGAAATGTTTGGAGGGATATGAGCCAGGAACAGGCAGGTCGGACTAATTTAGTTCAGGATTTTGGTCAGTTGTACGTGATAACCGATTATGCACAGATATGAATAAAGAATGTCACAGTGCACAGAGTCATAGAGATGTACAGCACAGAAACAGACCCTTCGGTCCAACCCGTCCATGCCGAACAGATATCTCAACCCAATTTAATCCCATCTGTCAGTACCTGGCCTATATCCCTCCAAACCCGTCCTATTCATATACCCACCCAAATGCCTCTTAAATGTTGCAATTGTACCAGCCTCCACCACTTGCTCTGGCAGCTCATTCCATACACGTACCATCCTCTGTGTGAAATAGTTGCCCCTTAGGTCTCTTTTATATCTTTCCCCTCTCACCCTAAACCTACGCCCTCTAGTTCTGGACTCCCCCACACCAGGGAAAAACTTTGTCTATTTGTCCTATCCATGCCCCTCATAATTTTGTAAACCTCTATAAGGTCACCCCTCAGCTTCTGCTCCAGGGAAAACAGCCCCAGCCTGTTCAACCTCTCCCTACAGCTCAAATCCTCCAACCCTGGCAATATACTTGCAAATCTTTTCTGAACCCTTTCAAGTTTCACAACATCTTTCCGATAAGAAGGAGACCAGAATTGCATGCAATATTCCAACAGTGGCCTAACCAATGACCTGACAGCCATAACATGACCTCCCAACTCTTGTACTCACTAATCTGACCAATAAAGGAAAGCATACCAAACGCCTTCTTCACTAGCCTATCTACCTGGGACTCCACTTTCAAGGAGCTATGAACCTGCACTCCAAGGTCTCTTTGTTCAGCAACACTCCCTAGGACCTTACCATTAAGTGTATAAGTCCTACTAAGATTTCAGAAGGGGTTGAAAGCCTTGTTTCAAGATAAGAAGCAACTAGCCTTATGGATACTGTATATGCAGATACCCACAGCTCAAGACCTTCCAAGCAACGAGAATTGTTGCTGTCCGTTACACACAATGTCCAGCATTTACAACTCTCGGATACTGAAGTAGCTTGAGTCCACATGGAGCAAGAACTAGACAGCACACAGGCTTTGGCTGATAAGTGGAAACAATTTCACCAGACAAGTGCCAGCCAATAACCATCAAGAGAAAATCTAAACTTTTTCCCTCGACACTCGTAAGTGTTACCAATTGTTGAATGCGCCACTCGTAACATCCTAAAGTTACCATTGTCCAAAAACTAGACTGGACCAGTTAAAGACAGCGGCTGCAAAAACACATCAGAGATGAGGAATTCTGAAACAAATAATTTCCCTCCCCATGTCTACTTGTCATTTACAAAGTTAGGAGTGTGAGGAAATGCTGTCCAGCTACCTGGATAAATGCCGCAGCAACATTTCCCAAGAAGAGCAACATTATCTCACTTGATTGACACTCCATCCACCACCTTCAACATTGACTATTCTCATCCCTGGCACACAGCACTGCAGCATGTACTATTGACAAGATGGCACTGAAGCAACTCAGGAAGGCTTCTTCAACAGCGCCTTTCAAACCCATACCTTTGCCACTTAAAAAGATGAGCAGCAGACGCATAGATATACCACCTATAAACTCCCCTCCAAGTCATACACCATCCTGATGTGCAACTATCTCACCATCTCCTCAGTGTTATTTTTTTCAAAATTTGATCACCCTTCATCATAGCATAAGCAGGCTACTTATGCCTCAAGGTCTGCAGCAGTCCAAGAAAGCAGCTCACCATCGACTTTGCAAGGGAGATTAGGGATGGAAAATAAATTTTGGCTTCGTCAATGACACCTATGAGCAAATAAGAGTAAGGACAGAGTTTAGGTATTTTGCATCTCTTACCTTCCCAATGACTTTCCATCTTCTAAAAGACAATAATATGGCACTGCATATTCCTGAAAGAATGTTGCTTCAGCAACACTCAAGACATTTTACACCATCCAGCACAAACAAACCCCTAGATTGAAAACTCATTCACCACCTTGTTATTCCTTCATCTTCGAAAAGTCTTCAGAAGAGTACTTCTCCATGCACTATTGTGCGGATCTAGAACATATACACCAGCAACTTAGAGCAATTAGGGATGGACAATAAATACTGGCTTTACTAGTGATACACACATTCCATGAATAAATATATAAATATTTTTGTCAACCGCACCAAAAGACAAATCTGATCAGTATCACACTCCTGTCTATAAGGTTTTTTTTGCAGTTTGTGGGCAACATTTCCTACATTGTAAAAGCATCCAATGGGTGTAGTTAATTTCGGAAGATTCTGAGATAATGAAAGTCCTATATAAAGGCAAGCTTTTTCTTCCTTGCTTAGTGTTGATAGAAAACCCATACAGTATTCCACAACTCAACAGTCCCATTACAAAGTAAGCATGTTACTTAGGTTAGACTTGGCACTGAAAAGAACACACACATGAGAAATGTTGCTGTTGTGTACGAGCCCAGTTCAACAGAGGTGCAAATTACTATGTAATATGATTAGTGAGAGATGGTGATATAGCTGGCCATTTCTCCAGACTTCACTCATTAGGCAGAGCTGTGTGCTCCCCATGCTGCAATACTGTTTTTCATCACACTGCAACAGAAGGCAAATATCTTTTCATGCAATTCACTCAGCATAATCACAATGTATGAGAAATATATATCATTGTGAAATATATAATGTAATTTTCATAATCGAGGTAGTTTCACTGTTATTACTAAAGACCACACTTGTTACCATGATTTTTTAAAGTCTTTGTTGTATTTTGTATACGTCTCTTACAAGTACCACCATCCATCTTTTCCCTGCTGTCACAATCCTGTATATCTATGATTTACATCATGTACCTTATTTCATACTCTTTTCTAACAGGGCCTTCTAGGTATTGAGATTTCACTAATGATTTTTCACATCCACACACTTACCTCATTCTCTTTAACAGTTCAGCATTGCCTTCCTCATGTAATGGATCATTGCACTGTTGAATCAAGAGTCCACAGGGACTTTGAAGTGTTTGGTTGTTACAATGATAGTTCCACTACTGTTGGTAAGATCAGCTCAAATAATAGCACCCATGTACAAATAAAATAAAATGCACTGCCAACTGGATGAGTAAAGTTTGACATTTACATCAAGTTAGATGTTTTGCTCATTGCTTGTAGGCTATTAAATGATCATTATTGCAGGTAAATTATTGTTACATTTTGGGATTTTGATCATTACATAATGACTAGTTTGAAATGAGTTTTGCTCAAGGATTATATTTTAAAATAATTGAATTTGCAACCATTTAAAAGACACTGAAATAGAGATGATGTGATTTGATAATGAATCAACAATCCATGAAAACTGTGGTCATTCAAAAAGTTGTCACCTTTTCCCAGACAACAGAGCAACATAGCTATCCCTATTACAGGGGACATCTATCTGTTAGTGTGAGCTCAGAAACAGATAAGATAATTGACTCATTGGTGAGGAACTAATACCAAAATGAGCACATAAACCACAAAAGGGACAGGAGTACCAATTTCTTTTAAGGAAGATGTGATTAGGAAAAGGAAATAAATTTACTTGAATTGTTTATTTTGCTTTCCTCAAAAACATCACAATTAACTTCTAGTTTTGTAACATGTGAGTATTTCTCACTCCATAAATGAAAGAGAGCAACTAAGAGAAAGCACATGAGGGACACATTGGCCCTGAATTTGCAATAGCAGCATTAGTAAAAACAGCAGTTGCCATCATTTCGTCCACCATGGCACCTGCCAAAACCAACAGCAGCATCTGAACTCCAAACCTAAATGTTGCTACCAATGATTCCATTCTTTTTCAGTCAGCTGTGGTTCATGGAAACAATTAAACTAATTGAATTCACGTTATTAGTCTCACAATAAAAATCTTGAAAATTACTCATCCCCTTTTGACTGAGTTGTTATTATGTTTTTAAAGATGTACCAAGTTCTTTATGATTGATGAACAAGGTCTTTGACTCTGAATGGCTAGCTTTGTATTTGTGCAATCTTATTTTTATAAACATCTCCACCATTGTTACAAAGTACACATTTAGAAAAGCGCAGACTGAAGTTTCTTTCAGTTTTGATTTTAATCTGATGCGCAATTCCAAACCTTTATTTTGAATTTTAAAAACTCCAAGAGACATACCCACGCAAACGTCTGGTTTAAACCAACTTCCCAAAGGACACTTATTTCTCAGCTTTGAGTCACAAGCTACCTGCTCCCAAGCACTAATGCTGATGCATGTTATAATTCAGCCAACTAAACTTGTTTCTCTTTCTAGAGATACTGCTGGACCTCTTATATTTAGAGGACTTCTTTTATATCTCAAGAATATAAATGGGTGTAGTTGTAATGTAAATGTGTCCCTGCAGAGACACATTCTGGCTAAATTTCATCTGTCACACCAATAAATGGGCATGGGGGTGAACTGGAGCAGAAAATAAGCAGATATCAGTTCTGCCAGATCTTCACCTATTTAGTGTGAGACACGCATCCTTCAGAATTCTACAGGGGCTACATAATAATATAATGTATTGGAAGTGGTGTTATTAAGACCTCTAAACCATTTTTCTGCCTTTTTGCTGGAAATGCAACATGGTCATAATTTTACCCATAAATTGGACTTCCAGGCTGCACTTTGCTAGGCTGCACTTTGTAGTGGAAAGCAATTTAAAATGACAACTAGCAATTTGCAGGTGTTACAGTGGAGTGTTTTATCGACTTATGCTGTTTCATTTCCTTTGGTACTCTCTGAATGTCCTGGGTTTCTGAGCTACCCATTTCTGTAAAGCAAGCTATCTCTTGGAATAGTCTGAAAATCCATTTTTGTTTGTGCTTTTTGGAGACAGTAAAAATGGAGAATGCATGGATATAAGTCTAACAATATTTCATCATCTGAATGTATTTACCTTGCAATATCTTCTCAATCATATCTATAGCCATTAGCAAATATGTAGGGTCAGATTTCGCAGGGACAAGCACATAGCGACAATACTGTCAGCATTCGTTATCTCTGTTGCCGCACTTGTACTGACTGCAACTTTAGGATTTAGCCAATACAAGTGTGGAGCTCCTGAAGGTAGTGTGCTGTCAGCTATGGCTCTGTTACAACTTGCTCTATGTAGCACACACCTCCTTCACACCTCCTCCTTCCAAAACCCACCTGTCAAAAGCCAGCAATGACTGAATTCTGTGAGATCAACTTTCTAGCTCGCGCATTGCTGTTAGAAACCCTTTAACAAATTATACCTTGTTCAATCAGGTTTTGAACCAGGTTGACAATACAGCTGGACCTGAAATAAAATTTGAAATTTGAAATAAAAGTCAATTTTCAAATTGTTGGATGATGTTGAATGGTTATTTAGCAGGTTTTTTAAGCTTTCATCAAAAAGATAATTTTCTCTTCAGCTTTTCAGTACATTTCGCATGCTACTTCCAGCCTATGTGAATGCATCAATCTTTAACTTGCTCAATGGAAAATGTGAAAATCCAGCTTAGAATCAGTTGCCATTTCACTGCATAGTGACAGCACATGACGTTTGCCCAAAGAGATTGCAAGATTAACTCGAGGTCAGTTAATCAAGTGCCATGCCCACATGTTGACTTCCCTAATATTTTCCTGCACAGACCCTTCAATACAAATGACTTGCAGTTGCACCTATTCCCCTCTCTCCATCTGAATAGTTAAGATTAAGTATTACCCTATGTCCTCTCCTGCTAAATCCTTGAAATCCTTTCCTCCTCTGTATGGAAGCCATTGCAAACAGACACTTTAATAACCTTAATGAGAGGCAATGCATATCCACCTAGTCCACTGGGAAAGACGTCAATCCAGGAGCCTGACGATGTCACTCAAGAGCTCCCCTGAGATTATGTAACCCTCCTGAGGCATTGGTCAGGAGAGCTAATCTTTGTACCTTAAACCCAGTGTTGGAGGGCTTACCACTTTACAACTGGATATTGATGTCAATTTCTGTGGTCTTGAAGAGAAAGGTAGTGTGTTTTATTGCCTTCACCAGAAAGGCAAGGTGGTCCCGCACAATTTGTTCCCGTGCCATATTATCAGGCTGGGTGCCAGAAAATGCAGCTGAAGGCAATTGAATGGACTGATAAAGTACCTTCCAAGATGTTGGTAAGTAACCGCCACCCTCTTAGTGAAGAAATGTTTTGAAAGCTGTCTCTCCGTGGTAATGCCTGGAGCTCTTCGGTGTAATTGATCATTTTCTGACCATTCTGTCAGTTTCACTGAATGAAACTCTTCTCACTGTGCTCTTCTGGCTAAATGCAGACAGCTTGGAAGCTGTGCATGGTTGGGAAAGAGGAATGCATTGTTTAAAAGATCTTAATTGCATTTTTGATAACCGCAATCTATTTGTCATCAAGACTGCAAGTTTCCCTGCTGCATGTGTAACCTAATCAGTGGAAAGCCAGAAGTGAGCAAGATCATAAAAGTGACTAGAATCAATTTCAAGAATTTACCTATCCAAAACATTGTAGAACAGCCCTGTCTCCAGCCCAGAAAAATTCTGCCCTACATACAAACAAACATACAAACAAAGAAGAAAAGTAAGCCATTCAGCCCTTGGACTCTGCTCTGCCATTCAATAAGGGGCAGCATGGTCGTTCAGTGGTTAGCACTGTTGCCTCACAATGCCAGGAACCTGGGTCCAATTCTAGCTTTGCGCAACTGTCTATGAGGAGTTTGCACATTCTCTCCACATCTGTGTGGGTGCTCGAGTTTCCTCCGTCAATCCAAAGATGTGCAGGTTTGATGAATTGTCCATGCTAAATTGCCCATAGTATTCAGGGATGTGTAGGTAAGGTGCATTAGTTAAGGGAATGAGTCTGGGTGGATTACTCTTCAGAGGGTCGATGTGGACATGTTGGGCCAAATGACCTGTTTCCACACTGTAGGGATTCTAAGATTATGGCTGATCTGATTGTAACTTCAACCCTATGTTTCTTTACAATCCTGATTACCTTTCATCCCCTGGTAATCAAGAATCTATCTACCTCTGCCTTAAAAATATTTAAAGGTTCTGAATCCATTGCCTTTTGAGGAAGGAAATTCCAAAGTCTCACAACAGTCTGAGAGAAGTGTTTTTCCTCATTTCTGTCTTAAATGCATGACCCTTACAGGTGCCATAACGCGCGTTTCGTTAATACAAATTTGCTGTAACACAATTGACAAACTGGGGACACTGTTCCTAAAGCGCAAACTTTTAAAACATGTGTTGGCTGTAATGCAATTACATCACCAACACTTTAAGCACTGTTTCTAAAGCATGATTTTCCTATAATGAGGGATTGCACAAAAATGCAAACACCGTGTTATTGAAGAACTACCTGTCTTTCTAAACTATAACCAGGCTTCAGTTCTAGATTTTCCCACCGGACAAAACATTCTTTCTCACGAGAATGAAGTCAGGAATGAAAACATATGAGGAACGTTTGAGGACTCTGCATCTATATTCGATGGAATTTGGAAGGAAGAAGAGCAATCTAATTGAAACATACAGAATACTGAATGGCCTGGACAGAGCAGATATTGGGAAGATGTTTGCTTTGTAGGGGATACTAGGACCCGAGGGCACAGCCTAAGAGTAACATGGAGATAAGGAGAAACTTCTTCAGCCAGAGAGTGAATTTTATGGAATTCATTGCCTTAGAAGGCTGTGGAGTTCAGGTCGTTGAGTATATTTAAGATTGAGATAGATAGGTTCTTGAGTATCAAGTTGATCAAGGGCTACAGGAAGAACGGGGTTGAGAAACTTATCAGGCCATGATTGAATGGTGGAGCAGACTCGATGGCTGAACAGCCTAATTTCTGCTCCTATGTCTTATGATCTTCTGGTCTTATGGAGTTACAGCATTCAGTCAAGACCCCTCAGGATCTTATGTGATTCAATTAAGTAACATCTGACTCTTGTAAACTCCAGAGGATACAAACTTAACCAGTCCCGTCTTTCTTCATAAGGCAACCTAATTGTTCCAGGTTTCAGTGAGTAAGTGGTCAGACAATGAAGCAGACTCATACGGAGTCACGCATTCAAATTAGATACATTTCCTTCAGTAAAGAATATTTTGGGATGCAGCAGATGTATAACTTGGGATAAGGAAAAGTATGCTGGCAATATTACAAAGCATTAAAGAAAGAAACTGGATTGCAAGTTTTGAAAGATAATAAATAATTGTCATGATTGTGAAAGAACTATTAACCAGAACAAAACTTAAAACTCAACTCTATCACTTTTATGAAAACATTGAAAGTTTGTGAGCCATTTTCACATTCCTTTGCTGACTTTTTCCTTTCCTCCAATTTTAAATGAACTAGAACATGATGAAGTCACTTCCTCTCAAATTCTAACTTGAAATGTGCTGTAAGGTATTTCAAGCTCATTAGTTGTTGCGAAAGTCTATGTAGAAAACATCAATATTTTCATTTCTACAGTGTAAACAGTGATCTATTGTATCTGAGCCATAATCCATGTAGAATTTTAAAAATGTTCAGCAGGTTGTGTACAGCAAAGAATGAACATTACCAGTCCAAAGCTGAAAATGAAAAGTAAGTTGGTCTTAAATTCATTGTCTTAATGATATCATTAGAAACTCTTATATTATGGCAGTTTACAATGGGATAAGTAATTTTCATATGTTACAGCTATATTATCAACTCAGCAAGATCCATTAATGACAGCACCACAGACCAAACTCAAAATATTGGATCAAGGATTAAGAACAATAAGGAATTTAAGGCAAAATATGTTCATTGTTCTTAGTTTGTTGGGATTAATTGCACTTTATTTACCTAATTGAGAAGCTTCTACGAAATTACCATTTTCTCACCAGGTGTTCTCAAAATATGTGTCATCATTTACGCCATTTAAGTATTCAATAGTTTCTATTTAAATTTCCATTGTTGAATGATGATGCATAAAGTAAAATATATCAAGGCCCAGAATTTCCAATGGCCACCTAATATTTCGGCAGGATAATTGGAGTTGCATGTCAAAACTTTGCAGAAATTCTAACAAAGCTGACCCTGTGGGAATTACCCAGAAAACTGAAAGTCTGAAAAAATCTCTTAAAGTCAGTGATATAGAAATTTTCTGAGTCAAGCTTAACAGTTGCCCAAAAAATGTTGGAAAAATTAAAACATACTCTACTTACTATTAATCTGAACTCTTGACTGATTACTGACTCCACCAGTTACACAGACCCTCAACTCCTGATACTCCTTCAGCAATCTACCCAACCATCCAACCTAAATCCCCCATCCTAATTTAACATCAATCACATCCCTCTGACCCTTGACCCTATGGACCCAACAGCACTCCAAACCCCATGACTCCTCTGGACCTAACAGCGCTCCATCCCTTCTCATATGTTACCCACTGGACCTGACATCACTTCAAACCCCCGAGCCCTGACCCAACTGGACTTGACCCCACTGTGACCCCTCTGGCCCTGCTGGACCTGACACCCCTTTGACAGCATTAACCACGTTCGATTCAAATCCACTGAAATACCAACCAATCTCACTAACCTGATATTTCCGAACCCAGTCTGGCCCAGTACCCAACCTGCACCCGGCCAACCTGATCCTGATAAATCCAAAACTACCCATCAATCCAACAAGACAGCTGGACCTTCTCCTGCCTAACTTGACCCAATGCATCTCGGCTTGTCCTTCCAAACCATTCCCTCTTTGAAATGACCCTTCCATACTAAAAAGGAGCCTCCAACTCTACTCAATCTGACAAACATCTCGACCTGGCTCATTGATCTCAGCAAAGCACTCATCCACTTATCTCACTCTTCCCCCCCTTCAAACCCCACACACTCTCCCCCTATCCCTCTCATACACTCTGCTCTCACTCTCTCACACTCACCCCCTCACACTCTCCACCTTCACTCACCTCACATTATCCCCCCACACATGTCTTCCCTCAGGTCCTTCATACTGCCTACCCTCTCTCCCTCATACTCTCCCCCTTACACTCTCCCCCACCCACTCGTAATTGAATCCCCCCACATTCCCCTCTCTCAGCCCCCTCACACTAACCCCTCAGCCCCTTCACACTACCCCGTCTCCCCACACCGAATACTCTTTGACCCTCACTGTAATTGGCTGGTACTTGACCATCTTGCCCACCTGGCATCCTAACCCCCCAAGCAATCCTCAGTCCTGACAAAGTGTTTACGCCCAAAACATTGATTCTCCTGATCCTTGGATGTTTGGCTTTCCCTGCTTCACATCTATTGACTCCGACTTCCAGCATCTGCAGTCCTTCCTGTCTCTGATACATGAGCCCCTCACACAGGCAGCACCCTAAACTTCCCCACCTATCGGATGCCCAAGCCTCCCACCCGGCTTGCACTCGAATCTGTTGCCCATCTGGCAACCAAGCTACCATTTCCCTATTGCTACCCTAACTCCCAACCTCTTGTCACTCTATCTGCACATTTACCTTAGACACTTACCTCCTATCATTAACTTTCAAAGTGGTTGCATGAACCTTAAAGCACAGAATATGGAAACTTCTGGTGAAAAATTGGGCATCATTTCCACACTGGACCACTCTGTTCCTGCTCTTGTGGATTCCTGAATTCACTTACACCATGTCAGGAGAGAAACCTTCTTGCCACAAAATTCCAGCAGAGGACTCATCTGACAGTGTTTATCTTTTCTCCCAAACCTGAGTCATTATGTGCTAAAATCATTCATGCTAATGTAAAGACATGGAATAAAACATCTTTTATAATCTCCTGGCATTCATTTATTGCTCGAATCTTGTTAAGTAAAGAATGGAGTGTGTGTGAAGAATCTGATTATTTTCTTTTTACCCATTTTAGACACGGTGCTCTGAGAATTTTAAAAAAACACATAATCTTGTGGAATTCTGATTTGTCATTGTGAGTTATTGTGTACATAATGTATATTGTTAAATCTTTATCCAGAATGCTTTGCATTACTACCACTGTTAGAACTATGTTAGATATTATTCACGCACTCTAACACAAATCACTGGTGAGAGGAGATATGTTTGCCAGGTAATGGAACAGATCACCAATATTTGATACTGAGGAGCAAAGTGATTTTCTGTCACTGAAACAAAAAACATATAATCCACATTTCCTGATGGTTTGGGTTTCGGCTACTTTTGACACAAATAAATTACATTTTTAAAACAACTGCTGAGACATTGGGAGAAAGGTGGTGATATGGTCTACACCACTAAAGCATTAAGCTTACCAGAAAGCTTTCAACAATACTAAATTTGGCTGGTTATGAAATACTTAAACAATTATTGATTCTTAAAGGAAAGCTAAACCCCAGCGGTGAAATTGGTCTTTTCATTACATTATTCAATTTCATTTTCATTAAATGAGCAGTGGATGTTGCTCAGTTATGTTTCTCGTTAGTATAGTTCATGTTCATTAATTTAGGCCACCTGCATTGCCATGACAGTTCTTTCCTGCTAAGACTTCAAGGTGAGCAATGTAATTTAGAACTCATAGCTACTGTGTGGTGTCTACCCTTCCCAAATGGCAACAGTTTAATTACTAAAGCTAAGAATAATCGCAAAGGGACAATTTGTTAAACAGAAACTGAATCCAAAGCAATAATACTTCCCCAGAATTCTTAGCAGAAACATGATGAGTGTAACCCTGCTGATTTTAAACAGTGTTATAATCAAGTGAGAAGGGTAAGAGTGAGTCCCCTTCCTTCCCCTCTCCTCATGAGTATCAAAGCAGTTGTTTTAAAGGAATATGCTTCCAGTTCAATAAGTGTTCAACTGTTAACATGCTGTGGCTGTAAAAAACACCCACATACTGTTTCATGAGATAATAATTTGCAGGGAACATTAAAGTTACATTGGCTGCACCCATTCTGTTGATATCACAGCCTTCATAGGTACCAGATGTAATCAGTAATTACACATGATTTGTGATGTAGTCGTACATATTGCTATCATGCAAAATTCCATCTTATTAGCTAGGAATGGTGACTCTTCTGGAAAGACTGTATGGTGATGTATCCTCTATCACTGATCATTTTACAAATGTGCTAGATAAGGAAATAAGTGTCAGCAATCTATCTTTTTTATTAATTCTTAGATGTGCTTGTTGCTAACTGAGCCAATGTTTATAGCCCATCCGTAGTTGACTTTACGAAGGTAGTGGTGAGCTGCCTTCTTGAATCATTGCTGTCAATTTTCATTAGGTAGACCCAACATTCCATTAGGGACTGAGTTCCAGGATTTTGACCCAGTGATACAAAATAAATGGCTACATATTTCCAAATCAGAATGTTAAGTGACTCGAAGGAGATCTTGAAGATGGCAACATTTCCATCAATCTGCTTCTCTAGGTATTAAATTTGGAAGGTGCTGTCAAAGAAGCTTTGGTGAATTTCTGCAGTGTATCTTGCACTGACAGACACTGATGCTACTGATTGTCAGTCATGGAAGGAATGAATGTTTGTAAGTGTGGTGCCAATCAAGTGGGCTGCTTTGTCCCAATTAGTACCAAGCTTCTTCAGTGTTTTTGGAAATGCACCCATCCAGGCAAGTGGGGAATATTGCATTACACTCCTGACTTGTGCCTTGTAGATAGTGGACAGGCTTTGGTGGGTCAAGTAGTGAGTTACTCACAGCCTGTGACTTGCTATTATAGCCACAGATATTCCAGTTTAGTTTCTGGTCAATCATAACATCAAATATTTTGATAGTGGAGCATTAAGTAATAATAATGCCATTGAAAGGGGTGTTGGTTCGACACTGTCATGGCAGATGTGGTCTTGGCTGGACTTGTGTGGAACAACTGTTACTTGCTCATCAGCCCAAACTTAGAGTTTGTCCAGATTTTGCTACATTTGGAAATGGACTGCTTCAATACTTATGGAGTAGCAAATGCTGCTGAATATTGTGCAAATATTTGCAAACATTGCCCCTTCAGACCTATCTTTGAGCTATGATGACGAACCTTCAACTACCCACCCATCTTCCCTGTGCCAGGTATGACTCTAATCAGAGGAAAGTATTCCCCTGATTTCCATTGCTTTTGGTTCTGATAGAGCTCCTTGATGCCAAGTGTGAGGTCAAGGGCAGTCACTCTCACCTCACCTCGAGAATTTAGCTCTTTTGTCCAAATTGGAATCAAGGCTGTAATGAGGTCAGGAATTGAGTGATCCTGGTGAAATTCAAACTGAGCATCAGTGATCAGGTTATTGCTAAGCAAGTGTTGCTTGAAAGCACTGTTGGTGAAACTGTCCATCATTTTACTCATAATAAGGCAGTAATTGGGCAATTCTAATTTCTCCTATTATTTGCATACAGGCCATACTGGGCAATTTTGTGCATTGCTGTATAGGTGCCAGTATTGTAGCTGTAGTGGAACTGTTTGGCCAAGAACAGGGTGAGTTATAGAGCTCAAATCTTCAGTACTGTTGCCAGAATGTTGTCAAGGCCCATAACATTTGCAATATTTAGATCCTGCAAACCACTTCTGAATATCTCACGCCCCTTGTCCTCCATGCCAACTTCCTTCAGAACCAGGCTTGCTTCCAGCTCTGTTCCTTATGTCATGGCCATAATTGCATCGGATGAAGACTGGCATCTGTGATGTGGGGGGCCTCTGGAGAAGACCAGATGGATCATCCACTCAGCATTTTTGGCTGAAAGTTGTTGTAAATCCTTTGGCCTTACTTTTTGCATGGATGTTTTGAACTGTCTGTGCTGGGATCTTTGTGGAGCCTGCTCCTCCAGTATATTGTTTAATTGTCAACCACCATTCATGACTGGACGTCGTAGAACTGCACAGCTTATATCTAATCTGTTAGCTGTGAGCTGGTTCAGTTCTATCGATCATTATGCTGTTTATCCAACTTTTAGTCCTGTTGCAGGGTCACACTCCGTTCTTAGAAATACTTGGTGCTGCTCCTGTCATGCACTCCTATACTATTTATTGAACCAGTGTTGATCCCCTGGCCTGATTATGATTGTGGAGTTGGCCATATTCTGAGCCATGTGATTGCAGATTCTGTCACTCCTGATGATCCAAAGTGCCTCATAGATGCCCAGTCTTGAGTTGCGTGACCTGCTTGAAGTTCACCATTTAACACAGTGATAGAGCCACATAGCATAAGTGCAGAGTGTTCTCAATATGAAGATAGGATTTTGTCTCCACAAGGACCATACAGTGGTCACTCTTGCTGATACTGTCAGTCATAAGTATCTGCAGCAGGCAGATTGATAAGGATGAAATCAAGTATGTTTTTTTTCCCTCACCACCTTCCCCACATCTAACCGAGCAGCTATGCCTTTTAGGACTCAATGCCAGTTGTGGTGCTCCTGAGCCTCTCTTGCTGATTGACAATAAAGTTCACCACCCAGAGTACATTTTGAGCCCTCGCTACCCTCAGTGCTTCCTCTAAGTTATGTTAAATGTGGAGAAATAATGAATCATCAGTATGTGGTAATGATCAAATGCTTTCCTTACTTAAATTTCTCCTCATGCCATGAGACTTCATGAGGCCAGGAGAATCTTTCAAGGGCTCCTATAATAACTCCACTCTGATTGTGCAGCACTGTGATACCACCTCTGCTAGGTCTGTCCTGTTGGTGGAACATGGCATACAGTTATGGTGATGGCAGAGTCTGAGAAGAATCCATGAATATGATTATGTCAGGCCATTACTTGGCTAGGCTGTGAGACAGCTGTGTCAATTTTGGCAGTAGATGTTAGAAGGGAAGGTTGAGAGGGTTGTGTTTTCCATTGCTGTTGCTATTGCCTTTATCAATGTCAGTGATTTGTCCAGTTTTCATTTCCTTTGTGACTTTCTGACAGTTGATACAATTGAGAATGTGCTAGGCTATTTCAGAGGGCAGTTAAGAGTCAATTTCAAGTTGTGGGAAATTGTTTTCCTTCCCTAAAGTATATTTGTCCGGAGTCCATGTAGGATCAGTTGGTTCCATAGCCGGGCACTGAGGGAGGAGATGTGGCTGTGGTAGTGAGTCTGCTTCAGGATGTGGCTGAAGAGCTTCAGGTCAGAGGAGGTGACCTGGGGGTTGCAGTGACAGAGAGACTCACTGAGATCCTTGTAGAGAGAGGAGGAGAACTTCTTCAAGGTAGGCATCCTTGGAAGAGGCTTCGCAGTAAGGTTAAAATCAATGAGGAGAAAGTCAGGATGGCAGATGCTGGAGTTCAGAGCCAAGAGTGTGGCAATGGAAAAGCACAGAAGTCAGGATAGTACCAGTCCGATAAGCAGGAAAATCAACATTTCAGGCATAAGCCCTTCATTCCTGATGATGGAACCAGATTCTGACCACTGATCTCCAGCATCTTCAGTCCTCACTCTCTGCCAAAGTGTATCAGTAAACCAGATGGGATTTTATGACAATTGATAATGGTTTCATATTTATTGTTAGACTTTAAATTCCAGATTTCATTGAATTCAATTACCAACGTCTGCCATAATAGGATTTGGACTTGGGTCTCCAGAAAATTACCTGGATTGCTAGTACAGTGACAACATCACTAGATCATCACGTCCTCCACATCTAATACCCTTTACTCTGAATTATCTACAGGCAAAGGTGGCAGGTACCTTGAGATTTCAGTGGTGGCAATTTCAATTTTGAAAAGAACAGTATTGTACTTATCATACTTACGCAAGTAAAATACTTAAGTAAACAAATAGAAATTCTTGAAATTGCATGCACTCAGGTTCACCCACAACACACACACAAATAAGTTACAAAGTGATAGAATGGATGAAACAGTATTTTTCAAGTCCAATAAGACTTAAAGGTATCCTAATCTTGAATTGTGATGACTTAAATAGTTTCAGGCTGAGCTTGATGGTCTCTCTGGATTCAACATTGTGGTAAGTCAAATCTGTTGACAGACAATTTATGCGTGTTCTTATTTACTCAGCAGCCATTGATTCTTGACACTAGCAGCAGAATATAGTGGTTTGCTGAATAATAAGCGGGCTTAAACTTGCTGGCTAGATGGGGAAGAGAATGTTTTGCACAGGACTTCTAGCTCTTCAGCCAGCTTCTGTTTCTGATTTTGGGTCTGGTGAAAAGCAGTGTCTTATATACAAAAGAGGGTGGCAATATTTGAGCAGTGTGTCAGAGTGCCATTAGAGGGAATGATACTCCTAGAATATCAAAATGGATAATGTGGTTACTGGTAGCATCATGCTGCAAGTAGCATAATTGGTACAGGATGATACATTAAATGCGCAAGATGTTGGAGTGAAAAAGGAGCACAAAGAGAACTTTCCCCTGGTTACAAGATTATGGTAATAGATTTGGTATGATGCAAAAAGAGACCATTTGGCCCTTTGTGTCGGCCCCAATTCTGCGAATGAGCATTTCACTTAATAACATTCTCCTGCCTTGTTCTTTTCAAATAACAACCTAACTCTCTATAATACACTGCTTGAATCTGGTTCTACCATATTCTCAGCAGTGCATACCAGGCCCTAACCACTTTTGAAAAATGCATTATTTTCATATAATTTTTGTTTCTTTTGCCAATTACTTTAATCTTGTACTCTCTTGTTCTCAAATTTTCCCTGAATAGGAATTTGTTTTACAAACTCTGCTCTATCCATACCCTACATGGTTTTGAACATCTCTACCAGATACCATCTCAGCTTTCACTTCTCCAAAGAAAACAGCCCTAAATTCTCCAATCTAATTTCATAACTGACGTTAAAGAAGAATAGGAAATGGGATGGACACTGTCAAAGGCTGCCTCAGCCACTGCAGTGAGGTAGGGTTCCTCCACTGGGGAAAATAGCAGAAACACCTGTATGGGAGGCTGCATCATTAGGATAGATGTGGCAACAGTAGAGAAACTAGGAATATTGAATAGAAACCTCACACAAAATGGATTGTAAAGAAATGCAGTTGAGGTGGTTGCTGGAATTGCGGTAGTTACAGTGAAAACCAAAAAGTGCAAGAGATATTGAACATGGTGGCATAGTCGACAGTGAAGAAAGTTTTCTAAGTTTACAAAGAGACCTTGATCAAATAGAACAATAGGTTGAAAAATGGCAGATGGTATTCAATCTGGATAAATGTGAGGTATTGCATTTTTCTACAACAAACAAGGGGAAGGGCTTATAGAATTAATGGAAAGGCCTTGGGTGGTGTTGTAGAACAGAGGGACCGAGGAGTTCAGGTAGTTAATTCTTTGAAGTTTGTGGTTGAAAAGGCATTTAGCATGCTTGTCTTCATTGTTCAATCCTTTGAGCATAGGAGTTAGGAAGTCATGTTGTACAGGACATTGGTGAGGCCTCTTAAGGAATATCGTATTCAGTTATAGGAAGGATATTATTAAGCTGGGAAGCATTGAGAAGAGATTTACCAGGATGTTGCCCCATATGGAAGGTTTGAGTTAGATGGAAAGGTTAGATAGGCTGGGGCTTTTTTCTCTAGAATACAGGAGGTTCAAGGGCAATCTTACAGAAGCTTATAATAATAATGAGAGGTATAGATAGAGTTAATGGCATTTGGTTTTTCCCTAGGATGGGGAATTTCAAGACTGGGGACACATTTTTTAAGGTGAAAGTAGAAGAGATTTTAAAAAGACGATGGGCAATTTTTTTTACGCAAAAGTGATCCTGAGGAAGTAGTAGATGTGAGTACAATTACAATACTTAAAAGACAGTTGGATAAGCACATGAATCAGAAAGATTTGGAAGGATATTAGCCAGGAGCAGGCAGGTGGGACTAGTTTAGTTTGGGATTATTTTTGGCATGGAATAATTGGATTTAAGGGTCTGTTTCCACGCTGTATGAGTCTATGACTCTTTAAGAGGAAAAGGAAGAGTCAGAGATAGACCATGTCAAAATTAAAGAAGGATGGAATTTGGAAGCCAGGTTGATGAAATTCATTTAGTTTAACATCTTAAAGACCTGTGAAAGCAGTGCCTGATTACCATTATTGTAACCACAAATGTGCTACAAACATAACAGATCATTTTGAATTGCCAGGTGAGAAATCAACAATTTTAGTTTTGCACACTGTTTCATCCACTGCCTGATTTTACCCTCCATGAAATTTAATATAAAGCAGTCTCTCTCTAACGAAACATTGTGCCTTAAAAATAATCTCAGAATAATTTCTCAAGAGTGCTACAAACTTTACAGAAACAGCTTGAGTTTGAATTACCACTGATTACAATTAACACAGTGTTTACACATAGGTAAAATCCCTGTGTTTGCTAGTTAAAATATGTTCCTTATTTTAGTAAAGTTGCAGTCACTAAATTTTAGTTAAGTAATTGACCAATAAACTAGATAAAACACAATTGTATTTCAACTACCCTGAACATAATGAGACTCTCTTCATTAGCCTCAAGCTTAATATTATGCACTCAATCATTTTGCTGTATTGAATCTACAGGTTTGAAATATAGTATTATATCTAATTTCATATACTGTATATGAAATATCAAAGTAATATTTAGAATGTATAAATGGACATTAAACAATTGCATTGCATGCATTAGATGTCAAAATTAGCATGAATGATGTTCCAGTGCAACATTGTATCATTTTTAAAAATCCAAGATCCCATTCCTGACCTTTGCCAGAACGGTAATTGAGGTATTACAGTTAGTCTTAAAGTTCATTTTCTAGGGTGTGGGATTATACTTCAAGCAACTATCCTAACCTCATTGCTGTCAAGTGATGACTCTTGCCAAGTGGAATTTTTAGATATTAAGAGAAAATGTCATAAAGTTCAGCCAGCATAATTTAGTTGTTCACCATCACCCATAGCTTAGTTTTAATGATGAATACCTAGTGCATAGTTCATGTGTTTTGAATATAATTTGGTTTCAGGGAATAAGGTTTTAAGTAGAAAATGGGAGAATCTAGTTGAGAAACTGATAGCAACCCTGGGGTGACACACAATTCAATAAACCTTGGAGCATCAAACTTTTAGTGGATTAGTTTCATTTGACATCGTGTTCTGCAAAATATCGTGGGCCAAGCGGCCTGTTCCTGTGCTGTACTGTTCTATGTTCTATTTAAAAGGTTAAGGCCATGTTTACATGAGAAATCAACTACTAGTAAGGCAGTTAGGCTTGCACTTTATGAAGATAAAAACCTATCTTCAATGTTCCCCACATGGAATATGGGTAAGGCTTCATCTCTCTTTGGACTTCATGATAGACAATAGACAATAGACAATAGACAATAGATGCAGGAGTAGGCCATTCTGCCCTTTGAGCCTGCACCGCCATTCAATATGATCATAGCTGATCATTCCTAATCAGTATCCTGTTCCAGCCTTATCTACATACCCCTTGACTCCACTATCTTTAAGAGCTCTATCCAATTCTTTCTTAAAAGAATCCAGAGACTGGGCCTCCACTGCCCTCTGTGGCAGAGCATTCCACACAGCCACCACTCTCTGGGTGAAGTAGTTTCTCCTCATCTCTGTCCTAAATTGTCTACCCCGTATTTTTAAGTTGTGTCCTCTGGTTCGGCACTCCCCCATCAACGGAAATATGTTCCCTCCTGCCAGAGTGTCCAGTCCTTTCATAATCCTATACGTTTCAATCAGATCCCCTCTCAGTCTTCTAAACTCAAGGGTATACAAGCCCAGTCGCTTCAGTCTTTCCGTGTAAGGCAATCCTGCCATTCCAGGAATTGACCTCGTGAACCTACGCTGCACTCCCTCAATAGCCAGAATGTCTTTCCTCAAATTTGGAGACCAGAACTGTACACAGTACTCCAGGTGTGGTCTCACCAGGGCCCTGTACAGCTGCAGAAGCACCTCTTTGCTTCTATACTCAATCCCTCTTGTTATGAAGGCCAGCATGCTATTAGCCTTCTTCACGACCTGCTGTACCTGCATGCTTGCCTTCATTGACTGGTGGACAAGAACACCCAGATCTCTCTGAACAGCCCCTTTACCTAATTTGATACCATTGAGGTAGTAATCTGCCTTCCTGTTCTTGCCACCAAAGTGGATAACCAGACATTTATCCACATTAAACTGCATCTGCCATGCATCTGCCCACTCACCTAACTTGTCCAGGTCACCCTGTAATCCCCTAACATCCTCATCACATTTCACCCTACCGCCAAGCTTTGTGTCATCAGCAAATTTGCTAATGTTATTGCTGATACCATGTTCTATATCATTTACATATATTGTAAAAAGCTGCGGTCCCAGCACGGATCCCTGCGGTACCCCACTGGTCACTGCCTGCCATTTCGAAATGGAGCCGTTAATCACTACCCTTTGTTTCCTATTAGCCAACCAATTCTCTATCCAATCTAGTGCTTTGCCCCCAATCCCGTGCGCCCTAATTTTACTCACTAACCTCTTGTGTGGGACTTTATCAAAAGCTTTCTGAAAGTCCAGGTACAGTACATCCACTGGCTCTCCCTCGTCCATCTTCCGAGTTACATCCTCAAAAAATTCAAGAAGATTAGTCAAGCATGATTTCCCCTTCATAAATCCATGCTGACTCTGTCCTATCCTGTTACTATTATCCAGATGTGCTGTAATTTCATCCTTTATAATAGACTCCAGCATCTTTCCCACCACTGAGGTCAGACTAACTGGTCTATAATTTCCTGCTTTCTCCCGCCCACCCTTCTTGAAAAGTGGCACAACATTAGCCGCCCTCCAATCCTCAGGAACCGACCCCGATTCTATTGAACTCTGGAAAATAATCACCAGCGCATCCACGATTTCCCGAGCCACCTCCTTCAGTACCCTGGGATGCAGGCCATCAGGTCCCGGAGACTTATCAACCTTCAGACCTAATAGTCTCTCCAACACCAAATCCTGGCAAATAGAAATTCCCTTAAGTTCAGGTCCTTCAGCCACTGTTACCTCAGGGAGATTGCTTGTGTCTTCCCCAGTGAACACAGATCTGAAGTACCCATTTAATTCCTCTGCCATTTCTTCGTTCCCAGTAATATATTCCCCTGTTTCTGTCTTCAAGGGCCCAATTTTTGTCCTAACCATTTTTTTGCTTTGGACATACCTAAAAAAGCTTTTACTATCCTCCTTTATATTCTTGGCCAGTTTACCTTCGTACCTCATTTTTTCTCTGCGTATTTCCTTCTTACTAATCCTCTGTTGTTCTTTAAAAGCTTCCCAGTCCTCTGTTTTCCCGCTTATCTTCGCTAAGTTATACTTTTTCTCTTTTAACCTTATATGTTTCTTTACTTCCCTCATCAGCCACGGCCGCCCATGTCTCCTCCTGGGATCTTTCTTCCTTTTAGGAATGAACTGATCCTGCATCTTCTGCATTATACACAGAAATATCCGCCATTGTTCCTCCACGGTCTTCCCTGTTAAGGTATTGAACCATTGATCTTTGGCCAGTTGCTCCCTCATAGCTCCATATTTCCCTTTATTCAACTGAAATATTGTCACTTCAGATTGTACCCACTCCCTCTCAAATTGCAGATTGAAGCTTATTGTATTATGGTCACTACTTCCCAATGGCTCCTTCACTTCGAGGTCACTGACCAATTCTGGTTCGTTACACAATACCAGATCCAGAATCGCCTTATCCCCGGTCGGCTCCAGCACCAGCTGCTCTAAAAATCCATCTCTGAGGCACTCCACAAAGTCTCTTTCCTGAGGCCCAATATCATCCTGATTCTCCCAGTCTACCTGCATGTTAAAATCCCCCATAACAACTGTAGTAACATCTTTGCGACAAGCCAATTTCAGCTCCTGATTCAACTTACCTCCAACATCCAGACTACTGTTTGGGGGCCTGTAGATGACTCCCATGAGGGTCTTTTTACCCTTAGTGTTTCGAAGCTCTATCCACACTGACTCTACATCCCCTGACTCTAGGTCCGCCCGCGCAAGGGACTGAATATCCTCCCTTACCAACAAGGCCACCCCACCCCTTCTGCCTGTCAGTCTATCCTTACGATAACACGTGTAGCCTTGAATATTCATTTCCCAGGCCCTGTCCCCATGAAGCCACGTCTCAGTTATCCCCACAATATCGTATCTGCCAATTTCCAAAAGAGCCTCAAGCTCATCCACCTTGTGTCTAATGCTTCGTGCATTCATATATAGAATTTTTAATTTGTTACTGCTCTCACCCTTCCCCTCAACCCTTATTTCACTCAACTTTACAGCATGATGCCTTTTCCAGTTTTCTGCCTCCTTGATACAGTTGTCTTTCTTGACTTCTCTTGTTCTAACTACCCCTTCAATTTCCTTTTTAAACATCCAGCTTGTCCCCTCCCCCCCGCTACTTAGTTTAAATGTAGCGGTGTTGCAGCAGAAAACCTGCCTGCCAGAATGCCGATCCCTGTTCTATTAAGGTGCAAGCCGTCTCTCTTGTAGAATTTATGGTTCCCATAAAATATACCCCAGTGATCCAAGAACTTGAAACCTTGCTTCCTGCACCAGTTCCCCAACCACACGTTCAAGTCCATTATCTCCCGATGGAAAAGAAGCTAGTAGTTTATCTAAATTGAAGCCAATGCAAAAATGTAATCCTTTACTCACAGAACTGTTTGACAAAAGAAAGTGACCAGCAGATTTTCTTGGAGGCATTGAGAAAGTACCTAGAACAAGGATCAGAGGTTTTTATCGTCAGAAAGTTTTAAATGACGATTGCTAATATGCAAAATAGCTTGAATAGGAAAGAACTAAAGTAAATTACAAACTACTGTGACATACTTTCAGTTGATCCTGACATAAATAAATAACTTGATGATATCATAACGTATAAGAGAATTCTTGGGGGAAAATAAGAAGTACACCTGAAGGCAGAGCATGTTAAAGTAGGAGTCACAATCAAGATTAGAGTGGTGCTGGAAAAGCACAGCAGGTCAGGCAGTATCCAAGGAGCAGAAAAATTGACATTTCAGGCAAAAACCCTTCATCAGGAATGAGGCTGGGAGCCTCAGGGTTGGAGAGAAAAATGGAAGGGGGGATAAATAAGTGTCACAATGTTGAGCAGATAATATTTTTGTTTAATTTTTTCTATATATAATAAAGTTATTTTGTTTTCTCATCTAAATTCTAAAAACAACACTGATATCTTTGAATGTTTATTAAAGGCTTTGATTAAAACCACGTAATTTAATGGTGTAGTTCTATTGGTTAAATCACTAAGTGTTTGGACTTCTCTTTAAAGATTAACCACTCCTATCTGGATTGTTGCAAAGTACATTTCACAAAATGATGACCAAAGTGAAGCTTTGGAAAGCATTCACACTTGTAGATAAAAGAATAATGTAAAAAGGGGAGAAATCTGCAAAGCAACCAGTATCCTTACATTCTTACATAACACAACATCTTTCATTGCAAGCTATCAACAGAAACTGAAATAGTAAGATGTATTGCTTGGAAAATGTATTGTGTTCTCTCGTGTTCTGAAAGAAGAAAAAAATACAAAGTCATTGAAGCAGCATTTGTTACTAATTGGAAATAGAGATATATTTCTCAAAATTACCCTTACTTCAATATAACAGAGCTACACATTTGATCCGTGACTCCAAAAATGATGATGTATATGATATAATGGTCAAAGCCAATGGAAGGGAGTCTCATTGTACTCAGGTTAATTTAAAAGTAGTTGAATACTGAATTTAGCTTACTGGTTATATAGTTGAGAAAACATTAATGAGCTTATTTTTAATTAAATTGAGATTATGGACTGAATTTTACTGTCTTTTGTCTGAGTCCAAGTTACGATGAGTTTTTCTTGGAGACTTAGTGATCGTTCTTGCCCTATCTTACCAAACTTGCCTCATTAGCTACCTATCCCACACATTGTTTCTCAAGCCAACTCGCCATTCAACAGGTAACTTTGAAAAGACCAGCATCCCTGCACCTGAAAGGCCACTGTGGTCATAGACAAGTGTTGGCAATCAGGAATCAGTCCTCATCGGCAGTATCATGGTACAGCAACAAAAAGGCCATGCTGCACAAAGTACATAGTGGCACAGTTGACACGCCCTTGTACATTCAACACCATTCTGTCACTGTCATTGTTACTTCGACACCAGGTCACAGAATTCACCTGTCTACAGATAGGTCCCTTCTGATCATCCTCTAAGTCAGCTTTCTCCTGTATTAATTGCCCCCTGTAGACCTGCAGCTTATCATTGTCCAGTCAGGGAATATCACACACAGACAAGCAATCAGACAATTCAAACACAAACCATGATATACAGACAACAAATATAAATGCAGACAAACAATACAAATAGATTTTGGCATCATGACATGGCTATTTTACAGTCCATGATGGTCTGCAGTACCATAACTCTCATCCATTGTAAGTAGATGTCAATGAGGTTCTGTCTGGTTTGCAGCACCTCATGCAGATGAGTTTGGTCAAGACTGCTCCCATTTCCAGAGTTTCTCAGCAACAAACATATCATCTCAAATGGCTTACTCAAATGACGCAGAGGACAGCGTGCCAGGATATCACAGCACAATCCGTCCGGACTATACTGGAGTGCCTCCCCCCACCCCGGACAAGTTCAAGCAGTAGAACTGCATCATCAGCAGCCCTCATGTCTACTCCACCATAACACCTGCCAAGTAAGGGCTGCATTATCTCTCCGCTCCACATCAGTCAGGAAATAGTGCAATGGTGTCATGAGCCATAATTGCATTGGATAGCCTTTGTACTCTAGTAACCAACCTTGCAAGACTACTGGACCTTCAAGTGTACCAGGTAGGAGTAATGGCAGTGGGCACACACTTTCTGGAAATGTTAAGGTGATTGCAGATCATTTGAATATTAATGAAATGGCACCCCTTCCTCTTGATGAATTCTGCAGCATTGTGATATGGCCCAATTGGTGCACAGCAGATCAGGCAGCATCCGAGGAGCAGGAAAATCAACGTTTTGGGCCAGAGACCTTCATCAAAAATGAAGCTGGGAGCCTTGGCAATGGAGAGATAAATGGGAGGGGGGGAGGTTCTGGGGAGAAGGTAGCTGAGAGTGCAATAGTTGGATGGAGATGGGGGTAAAGGTGATAGGTCGGAGAGGTGGGTGGAGCAGATAGTTGGGGAGGAAGATTGACAGCTGGGACAGGTCATGAGGGAGGTGCTGAGCTGGAAGGTTGGAACTGGGGTAAGATGGGGCGAGGGGAAATGAGGAAATTGGTGAAGTCCACATTGACGTTCTGGAGTTGAAGGGTCCCGAGGCAGAAGGCGTTCTTCCCCCAGGCGTTGGGTAGTGAGGGAATGGTGATGGAGGAGGCCCAGGACCTGCATGCCCTTGGCAGAGTGGAAGGGGGAGTTGAAATGCTTGGCCACAGAGTGGTGGGGTTGATTCATGTGAGTATCTCGGAGATGTTCTCTAAAGCACTCTGCGAGGAGGCGTCCAGTCTCCCCAGTGTAGAGGAGACCGCATTGGAAGCAACACATACAATAAATGACATGTGGAAGTGGAGGTGAAATTTTGATGGATGTGGAAGGCTCCTTTGGGGCCTTGGATGGAGGTAAGGGGGGAGATGTGGGTGCAAATTTTGCAATTCCTGGGCCTCCTCCCTCACCACTCCCTCACCACCCAACACCTGAAGGAAGAATACCTTATCTTCCACCTCAAAACCCTTCAACTCCAGGGCATCAATGTGGACTTCACCAGTTTCCTCATTTCCCCTCCCCCCACCTTACCCCAGTTCCAACCTTCCAGCTCAGTACCACCCTCATGACCTGTCCTACCTGTCAAACCTCCTTTGCACCTATCCGCTCCACCGTCCTCTCTGACCTATCACCATTACCCTTAACTCCATCCACCTATTGCACTCTCAGCTACCTCCTCCACAGCCCCACCCCTCCCATTTATCTCTCCATCCCCGAGGCTCTGAGCCTCATTCCTGATGAAGGGCTCTGGCCAGAAATGTCGATTCTCCTGCTCCTCGAATGTTGCCTGACCTGCTGTGCTTTTCCAGCAACACACTTTCAAACCTAAACCATACGGCCTGGCTGCAACACTAGTCTCATCATTAAGGAATAGAACAAACTGATATGATATTGAACGGATGGTATTAGTCACCGTCCCATGCATTGAGGATGCACGATTGAGAGCTCCCTTGCCCCCCTGAAAGGATCCAGTCTCATAAAGGCTCAATGCAGCTGTCACCTTCACAGTCACTGGGAGAAGATGGCTTCCCACTCCTGTAACTCTCAGGTCCTGCTCCAGTATCAGGTGTTGTTCCATCATAGTGTCCCATGACATACAGAGCCTTTGTTGACTCTGCATCTTGCTTAATCTCAGGAAATTATGTAAGGGCAACTATAGTTAAGAAATTCCTTCCAGTGTGGAAGCTCAGATCCCTATAGGGAAGTAATGTCTTATTAATTCAATCACCAATGGAAGCATGAGAACCTTGAAATAGTTCTGCAGCTACCAAAATTCCCACAACATCAGAGTTGTGCCAGATTATGGAGTTGGAAAGATTATGTCAATGATGCAATAAAGAGGTCTCACCCCTCCAACACGGAGCCATGAACACTGATGTCTCATGAGGAATCCATAGCCTGCATTGGCAAATGCTAATTCTCCACAATGCATATTTACAAAATTCCACAGACAGCATTAACATGAACTTAACATATTTACAGAGAAAGAAAATTAAATTTCAGAATCAACTCCTCATCAAACTGTTCAACACTTAATAGCAGATAATAAGAAGCTATTGAGAGAAAAGGTTATTAACTCCAACTGGATCAAGTCTGCTTTGATCATTCAGAGTTTCAAGAGCTCAAAACTGCCTTGACACAGCTTAAGGTTGAACATCAAAAGCAGCTTGAAAGCGTTTTCTATAACCAAGAGTTGGAGAGGTCCAGCTAACTTACAAACAACACTGAACTGAAAACCCAGCTGTCGACAGTCTCACAATGTAACTATCCTTTGGAGACTGAAAAATGAAAGGGTACAGAAGATTTCCAAAACTCCTACACAGGGGCAGCCATTGTTATTGTGCAATTAAAATTAAAACTTTTATAATCTGAAAGTCAGTGGACATTATTATCTGAGGAAAACATTCTGCGGTAATCAATAAATGATGGCCTTACAGAAAAAGTGAGAAATTTGAAATAGGGAACAAAATCTTTGGTTTATTTGATAGAAGACTATTACACAGCAGCAAATCCTTGTAAAAGGTGATGATTACCTGAAGGATAAGGATGACTGATGAGAAAAACATGAGATGGTAAAAATTTTGCTATTCAGCATGCAGATCACAATACTTCAGGAACATCCATTAAATCCTGACCTTTATTGTTTGAGGCGAAGCTGCCTTCTCTGTCTAACCATTTGTTCACTGTCCAAGACAACAAAATGGACTCCATTCTATATTTCCTCTGAGGAAGGTGAGAATGCTGTTGGAGGTCTTGGCAATAAGCTACCCAAATGCAGTAGTGTGTTGCGAACAAAGTGGGACTGTAGAATTCAATGTTTGTAGCCAAAGTTAATAGTTAATGGCTAATTAAAAGAATTTGGGGAGCATATATAGTAAAAGGTTAATTATACATTCATTCTGAGGATAACGTTTGAGCATGTGCAAAATGGCATGCCATAGTGACATCAGATCATGTAGAAATCTTGCCTGAATCTGTAAGGTTTCAGCAGCATACCCACCCTTATTATATCTTGCAAATAATTATTCATAATAAATGGTCACTAAAGTGTGTAGAAATCATATGTTTATAGCATTATTTTATCAGTTGGATTTTTTAGGGTGCCATCCTAGAGAAAAGGTTGGTGGTTAGCCTGTCCAAAATGTTAATACCTGTTATTCAGACCATCATTATTTTTCTTTGAATTTTTTCATTTCTGGTTTGGAACTGTAATTGCAGTTAAGACCTAGTTTGGTTAGGAACTGAGTGATTTTGAGGGCCATTGAACGCCTTAATTTCATTGTGTTACAAATCCAGTGTTAGCGAGTCTGATTTGGTCTGGCTTGCTTTCCCAATATTGCAACTCTGTCCTGAAACAATTCATGTTGAGGGCAGCATTAATTGTTTTAGGGGAAGGCTTTCACCCCTATCTCAAAAGGAAATAATAGATTAGCAAATTAGATGTTTGGCAACTCTGCCGTTCCAGTAACACCTGTCAGTAATGTTGACTATGACTGAGATTATAAATCCTAACAAAGAGGAGCCCAGTCTCAAAATTAAGTCCAGAGTATTGGCTGGGCCTGGTTCACAGGCCTCAGTCAGTAAAGGAAGAGGCACTGGGTTTGATATGACAAAGGGAAAGGATGAAAGTAGAATTCTGAATGTCAGAAAGGTGATTCCCATAGGCAAAGTATCCCCAACTGAGCTGCCTCCACCACTTATCTGACACCAGCTCCCTCAGTTAAAGAAACAGGGCTTCATGCATGACATGAGTATCCTGTTATAATGAGATTCAGGTGGGGACATTATGAGCTCTGTATTTGACTATTAATTGTATACTCAAGGGCATCAATAAATCCAAGAGCTATTTGAGACCTCCAAGGCCCTGTAAAACTTCAGAGGTTAAAAATGTGTTGCTGGAAAAGCGCAGCAGGTCAGGCAGCATCAAAGGAGAAGGAGAATCGACGTTTTGGGCGAAGGGCTTATGCCCAAAATGTCGATTCTCCTTCTCCTTTGATGCTGCCTGACCTGCTGTGTTTTTCCAGCAACACATTTTTAAGCTCTGATCCCCAGCATCTGCAGTCCTCACTTTCTCCCTGTAAAACTTCAGTGTGGCTAAATTTTATGAACTTTCCTTCACCTTCAAAATCACACTTTAATATATTTCACTTAAAAATAACTTATAATAATGACTTCTACATTTCCTGTTTGCAAGTTTCTAAATGTTCTGGTTATATTTTGCCTAGACACAGAAGTAGATTCATTTGTTGTTTGCAACCACTTTGTTTTCCTTCTTCTTTTTAAGTTGTCTGCTGGAAGTAAGTCTGATCCACAGCACTACAACCTCCACGACTGGCAGGAGAAAGAGGCAGGTCCCAAATCCAACAACCACCAGAGCAATGATCAAACCCTTTGCTTTTGTACCAATCTGATCTACATTGGCAATTTAGCCAACTGAGTCAACATCTCCTCTTCCCACTGGCCCCAAGGAGTCAGAGTTGCTATGGCAGCAAGTAATTTTGCTTACATTTTTTGAGTCTGGATCCATGAGTAATCTTAGTGGAGGCTCCAATTTCTTTCTATCTCACAACTGACCAGGAATCTCTCCTGCTTTTGACACCTGCCACGAGAATATGTTGGAAGAGTTTATAGGTTGCTAGTCAGTCTGTTTCACTTGATTACACATTCAGCTTCCTTGGCCATCACTTACTAGAGTGGGACTTGAACTTGGAGCATCTAGCTGAGAAGTAGGATTACAAGCCACAAGAGCTCGTATTAGTTCCATTATAATGAAGCACAAATCTGCTTATGGAAATGTTATTTTAAAATGTTCCTATAAGGCTGTTAAAATATCTATAAGTCTTGAATTAAAGTTGAACAATGTTCTGATATAACAGTTACAGGGACATGTATTCATCTCCAAGTCCATTGTCATTCCTAGCAGTCCAGTGGCACAGCGGTTAGCACTGCTGCTTCACAGCGCTAGAGACCCGGGTGCAATTCCCGCCTCAGGCGACTGTGTGGAGTTTGCACATTCTCCCCGTGTCTGTGTGGGTCTCCTCTGGGTGCTCCGGTTTCCTCCCACAGTCCAAAAATTTGCAGGTTAGGTGAATTGGCCATGCTAAAATTGCTCGTAGTGTTAGGTGAAGGGGAAAATGTAGGGGAACGGGTCTGGGTGGGTTGAACTTCGGAGGGTCGGTGTGGACTTGTTGGGCCAAAGGGCCTGTTTCCACACTGTAAGTAATCTAATCTAATTCTATTATTGCACGAACCATCTTTTTTCATGAGCACACAAACACAACAGGCAAGGAAGGACAAAATAATCATCCCTGTCTGTGCCATCATGGTCCAGCTTAATACAATGACCTCAAAGACCCTTTCAGACGTAATCTTAACGGTAGATACAGTAAGTGTTTGTATCCATTTCCGAGAAATTTTCTTTTTTCCCTGGAAGTTTTCTAGGCTGTCACCAGAGTCTAGCATAAGTAACAGACTCTGCATCTAATATGGCTGATCACGAGACTCTCCCAGTCTTGCCACCTGGTGTTGGAAGGATTCTCAGGCTCATAATCACCTGTTTGGCCAAGTTTTGATAACTTTCTCAATAGCCATCACGTCTTGGAGTGGGACATGATCCCAGAAGTTCTGACTTGGTGGCAGACATGCTAGAAATGACACAATAATACCTATTTGTATCTTAGACAATTCCAACAAAAAGGCTGGATCAAAAAACTGTTTAAAGTGACAAAAGTTTCAGTAACGTTATCTCTGACATTTCCTCCCCCTGTTCTCATTCATGCCAATTAAACTAGTTTCATGAGATGACAGTGTGAAGGGGGCACATTACTCAGCACCTTCCCTGCCTTTTGTTTGTAATGAGATCAGCCAAAGTTAGAAACTCAACCAATTCTATTTTCAAAGCTTGCAACAAATCCATTAATTTGCACTGACTCATCCAAAAGATTAAGAACAAAAATATGTAAGCCCATTATATGCTTATATACCTTAAACAGTACACTTCTCCATGGTCAGCTGTGATCAATGTAACTCAAAAAGTATATTGACATGAGTTAAAGACCTCGATTAATGCTTCTTGAATTCAATATTTTTCGAGACTAAGACATCCCTCAAATGTGAAATGTGCTGGGAAATAGCACAAAAGAAGCAATAACAGATCTCTAGTCATCATCCAAATCTTAGTAACTTTTTAAATGTAGTCCTCATTTCTTTCTTTTCGACATTGATTAGTTTGCTGTACTGCACATCCTCTCCTTTGCTTTGTTCACTCCTTCATGCAAAACAAAGTACATTGAGCAATTGAATACTTGTAGAGAAATACTGTATAGAAATTGATGCACGCAAACACAATTCCACTTTATTCACAGACTTTAATATTTGCTTTTGGACATAGTTTTTTTTTGTCAAAGGCAATTGCTGTTCTCTTTCAGCAAAATCTTGCAACAATCCCATGAACCATCCACATTCATGAAAGATTATTGGGAAATGCATTAATTCCTCTGTTTTGTTACAGTTTGTTTGATTTTCAATTTCCAAGACATAATAGTTTGGTATCCCAATGTCCATATACTCATTGGAGCAGTGCAGACTGTAGTTGCTATGTGCCAATACCATGCTGAATTCCCAATTGCTGTGTGATTTGCCCAGGAAATTGAGAATCCAGATGGCAACACCCCTGCATATTAAACCCTGCAATGGAATTCATTTAGTTGCACAATTCAAAGGGTTACTGTTCAATAAAGCTAATATTTTCCCAGGAACTGTTTAAGAATTAGAAACCTAGTCTAATTCATAAGTTACTATTAAACTGACCCCAAATTAGCACTCACCACACCCTCCACCGACCTCTTACAACTCCACTCCCCTCCCACCTGCTCAGAAATCTCACAACCACTGCCCCATACTACCCACCCCAATGCAACTTGATTCTTGTCCTCCTCCAGCCCTAACATATCCTGCCACTGGAACTGCTACCATCCGCCTGGCCAACTTGACACCTCTCTGGATGTCAAACTCCAACAATACCCACCATCCAATCCAAAACCATTAGATCCCAAACTACCTTAAACACTCTATTTATTGCCTGGAAGACTGACAAACCATGCGTGGCACCATGGCAGCCTATGTACCTAGAATCTTAAACACCTGGCAACCAACTGTCACCATTATCACATATGCAAACATACCTTTTCACTGGAGCTATCAGAATAATGCATGTTCTACTGGAGATTTAAAACACAAAACACAGCACAGCAAAGGGGCATTGTGATTTCAAGTCCACTGAAAATGCTGCACCACAAGGGCACTAATTTCAGCTACACTTCACATTTTGCAAGGAGTGAAGATGAGAATTGCTGTCTGGAAATGCAGAGCTCAGTTCTAATTGAATATAGGGGTGGAGCAGCAATTTGGAACTGATTTCAATTCCTCAGAGTATCTGTGCTAATAGAGACATTGTAGGAATTTTGAACAGCATATGGGGAACACATATAACCATAGTTTAAGCATTAAGATACAGGAAAAGGAGCTGTTATGGTCTTAACTTCACCAATACACGTCAAGGCTTTTTTTTATCGAGAGCAGTCCATGGTCAATATGCAAATCTTATACAAATAGTTATAAAGGAGCTGTCTATAATATGCATTATTCCCTTTCTCCAATTTTTTCTTATCCTCTCAAGAGTGGTAAGTTTATGGATACATCCTTTAAACCTCAGTGGGAATAATAGAGAATAACCTAATACTAATTAAGCAAAGTCACCAAATATCCTTAGACAGCTCCTTCTAAGCCCACGACCATTTCCATCTGGAAGGACAAAGGCAGCCTATACATGGGAACACCACCTGCAAACTCCCTTCCAAGCCCTCACCATCCTGACTTGCAAATATATCTCTGTTCCTTCACATTCACTGGGTCAAAATCATGGAAACCCCTCCCAAATAGCATTGTAGATCAACCCACAGCATATACCCTGCAGCTGTTCAAGAAGGCAGCTTATCACCACCTTCTCATGGGCAGTTAGGGACAGGGATTAAAATGCAGGCCATCCAGCAATGCTCACATCCCAAGAATGAATTTTTTTTAAAGTGAGACAAATTGGCATGAACTCTATTTTTTTCCATTAATTTGGTGACTGGAACCTCAAGCTAGAACTCTGACACAAGTGAAAGGCTTTTGATAGAGGTTCTCCACTCCAAAAATTAACCACTGGCTTTCTTTACCCTTCTTGAATGTGGATGGACTAGCTGTGCACTTCTAGCATTTTCTAGTGAGCAGGTGTTACTTAACTTCAGTTGGAATACTTTGCTGTAATGGAGAGGAGCTGCATAATTATCCTCCATAACTTTTCAAGGAATTCAACCAAGCTAAGCAAAGCAAAACAAACTTTGTTGAATCAAATGCATTAATATACATTTGTAATATATGAAATATACCCCTTGATCAAAGAGCAGTGGTAATTAGCTCTTACGTCCATATGTATATTTTTACATTAAAATAAATTGTATAGTGTTTGCATTTAAGTTTTATATGAATCTGTAAATAAAAACAAATTCTATATGAGATTATAACATATCAATATTTCAGATTCATGAACAAAAATGTTCAATTGTCTCAATAGATACTCATTATGTTTTGACGTTAATACCGTTGGACAACTTACACATCTCATATTTATTTTCTTATGTTTTATATTTTAAGTTTTACAACAATGAGAATGAAATATGAACATGACCAGAGAATTTATCTGAAAACGCATCTTCTTTTTGGATATTGAATGCATCTATTTGCTTCAATCCATTTATGTAGAGAGATTCAAGCTTGTGTTGAAAAGAAATGGCAAAATTCCAAAAAAAACCAAGAACAGGAATTTCTCGCGAGTTTGTAACTGCAATATATTGATCTCTTTTTCATAATGTGAACATTGTGGGATTGATTCTGCTGGGGGAGTGGGGAGCAGTGACACAAAAAGAATGAGATTAGCATGGTGGGGAAATATTCTCTTCAAGAAATCCATTGTAGAGTTTATATTTATTCTTATTAAACTCAAAATGGCTTCTCTTTTCCAGAATCAGTTGTTTTGTTCATAAGCATATCTTCACTCAAAAACTGCTCAATACTTTTGCTGGCATATTAATCTGATAAAGGTTTGTGAGTGGGAACACCTGCCATTACTTCTTAAAGTCTTTTCAAGTATTCTTCTTGTTAATGCTTTGACACACACAAATCCAGACTTATGCCATACATCAGCAGATTGCTGCTTTTCTCTACATTGTCTGACATTGTTGTTAGTGATTACTTTTCACCATGGGGATTTGCTGGATATGTATAGTCTGTGTCCAGTCTTACAGTTTCTATATTAGAAGCTTTTTCAAAAAATAGTTGTTAAGGTTTGGTGCTCATGTACTGTTATGTCAGACTACATACTTAGACTTCTAACACAGCACTAAATGGAAGGGCCATCCGCCCTCTAGGTGAATGTAAAAGATCTCAGGGAACAAAACAAAGAGGAGAAAGGAAATTTTCGTGGTGTCCTGGCCATTATTTATGCCTCAAAAAGATCACTAAAGCAGATTCTTGGTGTTTAAGCAGTGTCTGCACTTTATACACTATTTTGCTCACAATAAACATTTTAAGTTCATCAGTTATTGATTATCAAATTACACAGCATTGACAGCAAAGAAACAGATCATGCAGTGTAACTATTCATCTTGCTGTTTATACTGCAAAGAAGCCACATCTTCTTAACTTCATCTAACCCTTTCTGCAAAGTCTTCTGTTTCAATGTCCTTTGTATACTTAACTGCATTCCCCTTGAGCTAATTCATTCAATCCATTTTGAACACTCTATGCAGAAACATGTTCCATATTCTAACTTTTTTCTGGGTTTAGAATTTCTCCAGAACTCCTTATTAGGTTCATTAATAAAGACTATTTTATGCTAAAGGACTCCAGTTTAGACTTATTCATAAGTGGAAGTGTTAGCTAGAAATTACACTCAGCAACACCCTGCATTTTGATACTACAGGTGTCAGTTTGGCTCTAAGATGGCATCTGAATCTTGCACACATTTTTGATCAGCCTGAACTGATAGCCATTTTGAATAGCTGAAAAGCACGGCTGTCCATAGCATCTAACATGAGTATACAGAATAGATAAATCAAGACGTGAGTCATTTTTTTAATGATAATTTTGTACCGGTGTAACAACTTTCTAGCTAACCTACTCTCTTCATCTTGCACAGATGCATCCAACAGCAGGAAGAACCCCTCATTAAAACTCAGATAAGTTGCCTATTATATTCTGCCAATTCAGTTTCAGCATATAGAAATGTTTGCTGCTTTGTGGGGTTGAATAAAGTTGGTCGTAAAATCTATAGGGATTGGAGCCATACATAGAAAAAGGCTCAATTCCAGCTTTAATCTTTCTGGTGAGTCCTCCTGTTCCTAGCCATGGGTGCTCTAGTTACATTAGCCCTCGTCTATAGTATGAGGGGAAGATAGACATAAGGCAGAACAGAACAACACAATCTGCTCACACTGAAGGAGGAAGAGGAAGGAGGAGACGTTGTACATCAAGGAATTCATAGAATTTTTTTTTTATATCAGACTAAACCAAGAACAGAATGTACTGATGGTCCACAGCACCTCATGGATGCCCAGTCATGATCTGTATGATGTCTATCCCATTTGTCACAGTGATAGTGCCATAAAACACAATATGCTACATTCTCAATGTAAACATGAGACTTCATCTCTACAATTACTGTGTACTGCGCATTCTTATTGATCTTCCAATGACAGATACTTCTGCGGGAGATGAGTTGGTGAGGTCGAGGTCATGAACGTGATGAAAGAATGTCTTTCCCTCTTATTGGCTCCATCGCCACCTGCCACAGACACAGTCCACCAACTGTGACGTTGAGAATCCGACTAACTCATTCAGTTCTGGAGCTGCCACCTTGTTGATGGATATTACAGGCCCCCACCCAGAGTACATTCTCCACCTGCACACTCAGTGCTCCCTCTATTCTGTCAGTACAATCCACTTCTGTGACAAAGATGATTTTCTTTTATCTGGTATCGTGGAATAATTTTAAACTCTCTCTAACTGTTTAATTCTCCTTATTTTGTCTTTTTATTAGTTTATCATGATGATTATTGACAACACCAACTTTTCATGATCATAAGAATTTATGTTTAAAGTTGCAATCTGTAACTCTGTTTTTGGCTATTTTTTCATTATATAGAGCCTCCACTTGCACCTTTACACCAGGACTGTTACTGTAAGATTTCCGGCTTGGACAATCAGAGGGTTATTCTCTGATGCATGAACATTTTTTGACATTTTTTTTCACTTCATGAAACACTATCAGTACTTTTACTGTGTTCTTTTACTCTCTATGCATTCTCCAAAATCTGTCAGCTCAATGACCTTGCTTCTTGACCATCAGCTGGAGCATTCAATCAATTCTTACACTTACTAGTAGTTTTTCTTGTATGTTCTACAGTTGTCACATTTCTCTATTCACTAGACCCCTCTAGAATATATGCCACCTCAGCACCACTCTGAGCAATTTGCCTTTGGATGTGAGATCTCTATCCTGTGTGTACCATTGTCAAGTGTTTGAGCTACTGCACTCTGTTTGCTGGAACCTTCATCACACTGCAAGCAAGAATTTGAGTTACAAGATATTTTGATTTCTTCTATTAGCTGTTCAGAAATTGAAATTGTGTAATTAGTTCAGATTAATTATGAGGGATTTTCCTTAAAGTTTAATTGCCATCTTGACTAAACACAGTCTTAACACCACAGTCTATTATCTTACCTGAGTCTCTCAAATCTATATAACCCTCTCCGTTTTATTACATCAAGCTTCCTAAATTAAATTCTTCCTAGAATAGTCTTAGAGAATCTGACCATGCTGCCTATATTTTCAGCCTTGATGAAGACATGCTTCCCTATATGTAAAGCATAATACACAGAGGAGAATTTGAACTAACTGTAACATTTTCTATCATAGAAAACTATCACACAAGACATAAGACTCCTTGCAATTTCATTCATTAATTGATTGATAAAGGTTATATCCTCAAACCATCTGGCGGCAAATCTTTGCTTGGATTGGTCTTGGCAGAGCATTTGTCATCTTGGCCATCTGGTTTAAAAATGGAAACTGCAGGAAAAACTCAGCAGGACTGACAGTATATGTGGAGAGAGACACAGAGTTAATGTTTTGAATCAAATGTTTCTTCCTCAGAACTGAAGAGGTTTGAAAAATGATGGTTCTTATACATTGACAAAAGCAGAGACGGAGCAAGTGGAACAGATGGTGGAAGTGCCAAGGACAAAAGATGAGATTACTATGATAGTGAGAGATAACTCTAAACGCAGAATAGGTGTTGATTGGTCAAATAATTGAAATAGGTTGCAAATATTTGGCTTTCCAATTGATCAGCTAAAATGTTTTGCAGCATCTCTTTAAGCACTATATAATGCCTTTCACAAAATTCATTGCTGAAAGGATGTTAAGTGTTATGTTACTCATTAATATTTTCACTCTTGTCTGAATTTACCATTGATAAATCTCTCTCCATTATCAATAAGAAACATGGTTCAAAATGCCAAATCTGGTCATTAACCATTTCTTCATGCTTTAGTTTAGAATATCCCTCTGCCTTTATTAAGCTTCATTGTAGAAAGGATAACTCCAGTCATTAGATTTATAAAACATAAAATAAAAACATTTCTTTGTCTTAAATGTTTCTGTCTAAAGAAACCATCTCATTAATGTGATTATGAAAAGCACACAATAGGTTGTGGCAGCTTCCTCTGATACTTCCATCAGTTCTCATGAATTTCTCCAATTTGTCTGTAAGAATAAAGTCACTATAATTTCACTCTCTCTATTAAAGAAAGAAACTGGTAGCAGTTTAACTTGAAAGTCACCACACCTCAGGTGAAAGAGCCGGTTGGGAAGGAGAATACTTCAGGATAACATTAGCCAATATGACAATTGAACCTATGCTGTTGTCATAGAGTCATACAGCATGGAAACAGACCCCTCAATCTAACCAATCCATTCCGATCATGTTCCCCAACTAAACTAGTCCCACCTGCCTGCCCTTGGTTCGTATGCCTGCAAACCTTTCCACTCATAAACGTATCCAAATGTTTTTTAAACGTCGTAACTGTAAAAGGCTGTCCCTCATGTCATAGAACATAGAACAATACAGTACAGGAATTGGCCCTTTGGCCCACAGTGTTGTGCCAAACATGATGCCAAATTAAACTAATACCTTCTGCCTGCCCTTCATCCATGTCCCTCCATTCTTCGCATATTCATCTGCTTATCTAAAAGTCCCATAAATGCCCCTATCTTATCTGCCACGACCCCTGGTAACTCACTCCAGACTCCTACCACTCTCTGTGTAAAAAATATTTGCCCCTCACATCTCTTTTGAATTTTCCCCCTCTCAACTTAAATGCATAATCCATAGTATTAGACATTTCAATTCTGGGATAATAATTCTGAACGTCAACCCTTTCCATTCATCTCATAAATTTATAGGCTTCTATCAAGTCTACATTCAGCCTCTGCCACTTCAGAGAAAACAACCTTAGTTTTTCTAGCTTCTACTTTAGCTCATACATTCTAATCCAGGTAGCATCCTGGTAAACCTCTTCCACATCATCTCCAAAGCCTCCACATTCTTCCTGTAAGTGTGGTGACCAGAATTGAATGCAAAACTCTAAGTGTGGCCTAACCAAAGTCTTATAAAGCTGCAACATGACATCTTGACTCTTGTTCTCAATTTTCCAACTAATAAAGGCAAGCATATAAAATTCCTTCTTTGCCACCCCGTCTACTTGAATGACCACTTTCCGAGAGCTATGGACTTGAACTCCAAGATCTCTCTGTACATCATTGCTATTCAGGGTCCTGTCATTAACTATATACTTTTCCTTCACATTTGATCTCTCAAAATGCAGCACCTCATGCTGACACGAATTAAACTCCATCTGCCATTTCTCCACCCATACCTGCAACTGATCTATATCCCAATGTATTCTTTGACAACCTTCTACATTATCCACAACTCCACTGATCTTTGTATTATCTGCAAACTGATTAACCCACCTGTTTACATATTCATCCGAGTCATTTATACATATCACAAACAGTAGATGTCCTAGCACAGATCCCTGTGAGACACCACTAGTCACGGACCTCCAGCAGAAAAATACCACTCCATCACTACCCTCTGCTTTCTATGGTCAAGTCAATTCTGAATCCATGCGGCCAAGTCACAGTGGATCGCATGCATCTTAATCTTCTGGCTGAGCAACCGATGAGGCTCATTGTCGAAAGACTTATTAGAATCTATACAGACAATATCCACTTCTCTACCCTTATTGATCAACATTGTCACCTCCTCGAAAAATTCCTTTTTAAATCTTCCTCCTCTCACCTTAAAAATATGTCGCCTCGATTTGAACTCCCCCACCCTCCAAAAAAGGCCCTTGCCATTCGCCTTTTCTATGCTCTTCAAGATTTTATAAACCTCCATAAGGAGTTTTATAAGCCTCAGTATGCTCCAGTGAATAAAGTTTCAATTTTTCTACTCTACAATACATTGCAAACCAGCTATTCAGCCAACTTAGCTAACCATTCCCATTAGTCTGTGTATTCTTCATCAACTGCAACTGCATCTTCTAGCAGGATTTTTAACCTTTGACAGATTGGGTGTGTAAATTGTCTATGTAACTTTAATGTTACATTTTATGTCTAATTCTTGCCACTTGATGCCATCAATACTTGTACAATAAATCAGTGAGAAACATTAGATTTTATTAAAGACATATCATATTGTGTCTGGGTGAAATGTGGAATAAAACTGACTTTCCAAAAATAGTTGTCCCTCATACTGAATATTATGTTTATTACTCCTTATTGTATGGAAAGCTTACTCAATAGTGTAGGTCAGTAACTAAAGACTCCATCACAATTTAGAAAATAATGCACTCCAGCTATTTTATATCAACTCTTTTTAGCAAAATCAATGTATTATCAGCACCAAATCTAATATAAGAAGTACTTTAATATGACTTAATCTGCAAACATTCTCACTTAGATATCACAATCAAACACCTTCAGTGTTCCATTGTCCAGAAACTGTCTGGAGCAGTCTATATTAGTATTGTGGCTGCAATAGTTGGACAAAGGTTAGGAACTCTGTCAGTTGTCATTGGCCTCCTGTCTCCTAGTGTCTGTTCACAATTGGCAAGGTACAAGGAGGAGTATGATGGAATTATCCTACCTTATCAGGATTGGTGCAGCTTGAAAAGCACTCAAAGATCTTGACATCGTCCAAACAAAGCAGCTTATTTGATTGGCGCCCCATCCATTGCCTTCAGCATTCACTCCAGCCACCATTGAGTGGCAGCAGTGCATACCATCAAAAAGATGCACTGCTGTAATTCACCAAGGCTCATCTGATGTCACATTCTGAACCTGTAATCTCTATCACCTGCAAGGATAAATACAGAATTGCAGGGCATACAACAATCTGCAAGTTGCTTCCTAACACTCTCACCATCCTTATCTGGAAGTATATATTTTTTCTTCATTGTTGCTGGGCTAAAATCCTGGAATACACTTCCAAACATCACTGTGAATGTCCCTGTACCCCAAACCAAGCAATAGTTTAAGAAGACAGCGTATTATCAAATTCTCCAGGGTAATTAGACATGGGCAATAATTGCTGTCATAGTTAGCAATGCCCACAATGCATGAGTAAATTTTAAATGCTTAGAATTCTAATGACATGTTAACCAAACAATTTCACATACCATCAAAGTGAAAGAAGTCTTCAGCTGACACATTCAGATTGAAAACCCTTTGTATTCACTATAACTTGTTTAGATGCATCATTATTTTCGCACTCTTCATCAGATTCTCTACATCGTGTGTCTTTTTAAGGACCCTCTCTCTCCAATTTGGCAGAATGCTGCACATTGCTGGAGTCATATGTGAAGTTCCAACACATAGTTCCTTTTTGTGAACCTGGGATCCATTCGCTATTAATACTGCAATCAGATCTTCTACAGGTGCTTTCTTCCTTATGATACCTCTCTTTAAACCTTCCATTGTATTGATAGTATGTCAAGTAACTGAACCAATTTGAAATCCAACAATTAGCAAGACCTTCATTCTGGGTCACCACAGAGTGAGGGCTTACGAAAGGTTCGCTGATTACAACTTTGTTTTTGATGATAAAGATTGAAATTGACCACAGTCATTGATAATCTTGTTATCATGGTGGTGCTCCCATGACCCAGCCTGGGGGGTGGGGGGGGGCTGGCGAGGGGTGGTGGTGGGGGGGTCTGATTGATTTATACAAAATTATGAGGCATAGACAAAGTAGATCATGAGCATCTTTTCCCCATAACAGATATGTCTAAGACTAGAGGGCATAAGTTTAAGGTGGTGAGTAAGTGATTCAGAGGTCTGAGAAAAAATATTTCACCAAGAGGGTTATTGAAATGTGGAATGCCCTATTTGAGAGGATAGTGGAGATAGGTTCTCTTGCAGACTTTAAGAGGGTTCTGGATGAGCTAATAAAATGCCAGGGTATAGTAAGCTATGGATCAAATCCAGGTAATGGGATTAGTGTTTGTTTGTTGACATAGACATGGTGGGCTGAAGGGCCTGTTTCTGTGCTGTATAACTCACTGTTTACATTAACTGTATTAGCTATTTGCTTCTGCTTCATTTCCAGTGTCTGTCTAGAGAACCTCTTGGCCCTTTGTGACCCAAAGATTCTGTTTGAAGGTGATGCAAATGACACAGCTATGGAATATAGATAGAGAGAAAAAAATCAGACAATGGCTGATGCACTATCAAGGAACCCCATCCATATCCTAAGCAAGGGAGTCAAAAAAATCAAGTAGTTAGACCTTTTATGAGCTCAGTCACTCATTATTTGCCAACCACCATAACTAAACTGCAGGTATTTCATAGGCCCTATTATGCACAAACATGTAAGTTCTATTTGAAGAATGGCTAGAGTAGGTTTCTAATAATGTGTTTTTGCAGCAATGTTTTGAATGCAGTCATATCAGAGTTATTGATGATGTTTTGGTGTATAATGATCAGTTGTGGGTCATCTGGGCATTCTTAAGAAGGTCCAGCAAGGGATCTGGATATTTCAAAGTTTTAGGTAAGGGCACAACATTTTGTATGTTGGTCTGAATTTCATTTGAGAAACTAGTCTCCAACTGCAAAGTTTGTGGTATTCATAGATAGAAACAGAAATTCTTCTGATTTTCTGTCATCCAACTATCTGTCCACCTCCAAACGGACCCCACCACCAGGGATATATTTCCCTCCTCTCCCCTATCAGCATTCCGAAATGACCACTCCCTCCGTGACTCCCTCGCAAGGTCCACACCCCCACCAACCCAACCTCCACTCCCGGCACCTTCCCCTGCAACCGCAAGAAATGCAAAACTTGTGCCCACACCTCCCCCCTTACTTCCCTTCAAGACCCCAAGGGATACTTCCATATCTGCCACAAATTCACCTGCACCTCCACACACATCATCTATTGCATCCGTTGCACCCGATGTGGCCTCCTCTATATTGGGGAGACAGGCCGCCTACTTGCGGAACGTTTCAGAGAACACTTCTAGGACACCCGGACCAACCAACCCAACCACCCCGTGGCTCAACACTTCAACTCCCCCTCCCACTCCACCAAGGACATGCAGGTCCTTGGACTCCTCCATCGCCAGACCATAGCAACACGACGGTTGGAGGAACAGCGCCTCATCTTCCGCCTAGGAACCCTCCAACCACAAGGGATGAACTCAGATTTCTCCAGTTTCCTCATTTCCCCTCCCCCCACCTTGTCTCAGTTAAATCCCTCGAACTCAGCACCGCCTTCCTAACCTGCAATCTTCTTTCTGACCTCTCCGCCCCAACCCCCACTCCGGCCTATCACCCTCACCTTGACCTCCTTCCACCTATCGCATTTCCAACGCCCCTCCTCCAAATCCTCCTCCCTACCTTTTATCTTAGCCTGCTGGACACACTTTCCTCATTCCTGAGGAAGGGCTTATGCCCGAAACGTCGATTCTCCTGTTCCTTGGATGCTGCCCGACCTGCTGCGCTTTTCCAGCAACACATTTTCAGCTGTCATCCAACTATGCCTTGGAAATGCCTTGGGGCTGATTTCTCCAAGTTCAAAGGTGCAGTCTTCCTAATTATCAGCTATTATGTCTGATGGATTGAATTACAAATGTTCAACTGACCCATCTCAGACGCCATGTAACCTCTTTGAAAACCATACTTTTCAAGCATGAAATTCCAGACCTAAATGTCTCCAATAATGGACCACAATTTACCACGGTCTTTTTGCAATCCTCTGTGGCCTCAAATTGATTTGACTATGTTACAAATTTACAGTGAAGAAATCCAAACAACAAGAAAGCCTCTTCGTATTTTCCATCCAGAATGACAATTCTCATTTAAACCTACTCAGCTACTATTCAACACCAACTTTCGCCCATTCCTACTATTGGTGGAAAGGAAGTTACTAACCAACTTCCCTTCCTTTCCCAGGCAATAATACCAAATGTTATGTGAGGAGACTGTGAACAAGGAGGACAGAAGTAGGAACATTTAATGATGGGAAGAGTTTGCACCTTCCTCCAGCATGACAAGACTCATAACTGGCCCATACTGGAAGAAGGCTCCCAAGTGATCAGTATTGCTGAAGCTCTAGCATTTGAGACCATACCTTGTCCTCAAATCAAATAGCATTACTCAAAGGAGTAGGACTGCTTTGTTTGTGTTAATATTCAGCCCAATAGCAGGATATATAGCAGGATAATTTCCATACTCAGATCCTCAGGATGATGCTCTGGTTACTCATTTGGAAGTGATCAATACAAGAGCTGGAAATTCTCAGGGCCATAGTTTGATATGCATCAATTGACCAGTACTTGCAACAGAACACTATGCACCTTCCAAGAGATTAGTTGAACCACAGTGCAGATATTCCCATGGAATGATTACATCTCACAATATGTAGCAAGTGAACCACAAATGTCTCATTCTTCCTCAAAACATGCTAAAAACAGAGTGTTAGACAGAGACTTTGATGAGGAGAGTGTGAGTGAGAAAAATGTTGGTACCTCAAATGTTAGATGATATGTTAATGGATAAATGAATTTTTGTAAAGAGATCAGGTTAATGGTTAAATCCTGTTATACTAATTAATTGTCTATATCATCAGTGATTCCTGCTGGCATGATGCACACTCAGAACTACTAAGGCTGAGTTTGTAAGGTTCTGTGAATGCTGTCCCCTACCCAAATGTATACAATGAAAATAATTTTTGTAAGAAGTTATTATTGACCAGTATGTGGACAGAATCAACTGTCGACCTTTGATATGATCTCACAACAGATCCTTGATGCTCACTGTTTACATTAACAGTAATAGCTATCTGCTTCCAGTTCATTTCCAGTGTCTGTCTGGAGAACCTCTTGGCCCTTTGAGAGTGGAGGATCTTAATCTTATATTTTGTCTTGAGCACCAAGACTTCCAGGGCTATATCACCGAAGATTGATATAGCCTCCCCATCTCGCTGCACAGTTATATTTTCCTTCTTGCTCAGGTATTGTTTTCTTGCTCCTTCCAGCAGCTGCCACAGCCAGAAATCACCTCCCTTTTAAAAGCTGCTGGCCTGAGCAATACGAGTTGAAGTGGTATTAGCCTTAGACAAACTTGGATCCCCATTGAGTTGTGAGCCCACCCAATAGCGCACCTAGATCTGAGCTATCATACAAAGTGGCAGACAATACAAGGTTTGCAACTCCTTGCATCATAATGAACAGTTACAGATTAATCATACATTGTAATTCTGCCAACCATTTTTGAGGCTTATTGAATTTTCCTCTGATTTTATCTATATCTATCGTATCAAACCCCCTAATATATTTGTTTAAACTTACACTAGGTCATCCCTGGTCCTCTCCTTCCTTCAGTAAGGAGCTCTGGGCTGGCCAGTCTTTTGCTAATATTTATGCAGTCTTTCTGATCAACACATAAATGGGGACATAACATATTATACTGCGAAAGATATCTTTTTTTCATTCAACTTCGGCTATTTTGTATCTTTTAGTCCCCTTTGTACAGCTTGAGATGCTACTTCTTCAACATCAAGATAGGAAATTAAGAAAGAATCTTTGTCTTATGAATAAAGGATCTGCTGATGTCATGGAGTTCAAAGTTCTGCTCTGCCCACCAGAGGAACTGGACTCACATGCATCATCTACCTCATCAATAATACATTTGTTACAGATTTCTGTCAAATCAAATACATTAGTCTTACCCTGAGATTAATTTTTATTTGATTTCAATGATTAAATAACTTGTCTTTGCCCGTTATCTATATTTATTGTGCTTTTGTCATTGTCAGAATAATTGTCTACTTTAATTCTTGATTATTTTAAACACCTTACTGTTAGTCCTGTGCTCAATATGCCCATAATTGATTTCACTCTCCCATCCTTTCAGGTTTTATAAACAGAGAAATTTCTATTCTGCCAGCCCAATAACACAGCATTTTTCAAAACCATCTTCTCCAAGGAGACAAGCTATTGTTTCATATGTAACTTGCCAATTGCAAATCCCATAAATTCAAACGATGTATAGGACTGCACGATACCTATAGATACCATTACATGAAAATATTCAGTCTGGTGAACAGTCATACTGGACTCAAAACAATAACTTTGTTTCTCTCTTCACAGATGCTGCCAGACCGGCTGAGTTTCTTCATTATTCTTTGTGTTTCATCCAGATTTCCAATATTTGCAGTATTTTGCTTTTATTACTCAGTTTGTTATCCAGAAGTACTCACAATTTGTACTTGTATTAAGGCATAATTTGATAATTCTGTACATTGTAGCATACACTATTTGCGGATCCAAATCACTTTGAAGCTGTGAACCTAACAATGAGAAGACATGGTCAAAACAGCTTTCCCATTGGGCATTCATGACAAGAAGTTAAGTTAGAGTCTCCTGGTGTTCAGATGGATCATGGTAAACTACCATTTTTGATTTGCATTTCCCTCCATCTGGAATTGTTCTGAATGACTACCAGGTACCTGATCAAACTCAGTGATATTCTGGTCCTTGGTGTCTTTTCCACTTCTGAGATAACAAATCACCTTCACCCCTGATTCAACATATTTTACATGTTATATAACAATTCAAAACCTTTTTTAATCTTTGTTATCGCATAACAGGTGGTATAACATCCAAACACTTCTGCAAAACAAGGAAACCATTGTACACTGGGTTTTTTGCAGAAATATGTCACTTTTGGATGATTATGAGTGTATAAACACTAAGAAGTGACTAGACCTGTGCAGCTTTGTTGCTGAGCACATGTTGCCCCAAAGCCTACCTTCTCATGTGTACATTCACTATCAAATGTGATTGCTTCATTTGGAACATGAATTCATGAAATAATCTAACAATGACTGATGCATTATTAAAAATCATATTTGCTACTCTGTATAAAATACAGTGGATCTCATGAAAAACCTTTCACATGCATTATGCATTCAGTATTTTTGAAGTTTTGGAAAATTGCACTTGAAGTACACCACCACATAATATAACAAGAAAAAAAGATATCTCTAACTCCATTGAAACAATTCTTTGTCCAATGTAACCATGAACAACTTGTTGATGTTTTTGTATATATGTTTGTCACAGACACATTGAAAAACTCTCCTGGAACAATAAGAAACTTAGGTAGGAATGTGTTCTCCATGTCTATTATCACTGAGTCCTGAAGTAAAGTTCAAACTTTATGAGTTAGTATGCTACAGAACATAGGAACATTTGAGCAGGATTAGACCATTCAACTTTTCACCCTGCCCCAGCATTATAGTTGATGGCTGATCATCTACTTCTATGCCATTTTCCTGCATTATCGCCATAACTCTTGATGTAATTAATACTTAGAAATCTAATGATCTCTGTGTCTTGGACACCATGACTGAGATTTCACACACTTCTGATGTATTTATTTCCAAAGATTCACTACCCTCTGAGCAGAGAAATTCTCCTCCTAATTATCAAATGTCCTATTCTGAAACTGTGTGCCTGGATTCTGGAATGTCTGCCTACCTCCATCGCCCCGCCAGCAAGGGGAAACATCCTTTCTGTATCTAACCCATATATTCTTTTACAGGTTCGAAACATTTCTATACGATCAGCTCTCATTCTTCTAAACCTCATATAATACAAGCTCATTATCTTTAATCTTTCCTTGTGGGAGAATACCACCATACCAGGAATTAATCTGGAGAACATCCACAGCACTCCCTTGCCCTAACATCAAACCTCCAAGATTCAAATTAAACAGAACCTGAAGTTGCATCTGCTTCCCTACTGATTACTGTCATCAACAGACTTAAGCTGTTATTTGCCTTCAAAGTTTAGCTCAGAATGTTAGATGCTCAAATTGATATTGTGTTACATGGAAATAAATGCCTCATTTTACGTTTAAGGCATCACATGAAAGGACTATGTAATACAACTGATGTGCCTGTTAGACTTAAGAAGATTACGTATGGATTTTTCGGAACATTTCATACAGTAGCAGAAACTGTTTTCTCAGCAGTTTTAGGCATATGCTTGGCTTCTATCCTGTGTATCCTATTTATTTATGCACGCAAATTTGAACAGACATAAGGTTGTAAACTCTCCTGCTTTGTTTCTGCATTCTGTAATCCTGCACCGTAACAATTATCTGGTAGAATATTGTACTTGTTCAATAAGGCACAACAGCTAAGGGCTTGTTGGTATCATTAAAGGAAAAGTGGTCTCTAAAGTTGAATGTATACTTGACTTGCTTCATTATTTGTACTTTTAAAAATGGTCGATAATTTCAAAGCAACACCAGGGAAGAATGAAACAGATTAGGTTAACCTTCTAACTTACACTGTGCCTTTATTAGTGCTCAAGTGACCTCAGTGAATCAGCTGTCTTCCATCCATTACATTCTCACAAAGTGGTTCAGGTTAAAATGGGAATCAGTTCGGAGCCTGCCTGGCTTTCAGGATTCTGAAAATTGTTGACAGGCTGATTTCTGTCAACAAGTTCAAATCCATACTGAGTGGTGCTTGTGCTGCTTTATGACTGTTTTGAATAACCATCTCCACTTCCTGCTCCTGTTCACCAAATTTTAAGTTTTATATTAATTTTTATTTTAAAAATCTTTGGTTATTCTCAGGTAAATCTGAGTCACATGCATTTCTCTCGAGGTAGCTTTTTTTTGACAATGAAGAATTTGGTTTCAGTTGCTTTCATAATTAGTTTTAAACTTAAGCTTGAGATGTATGCAATGTCACCAAGGCCTGCATTTATTGTTCTCTCAAGTTGTCCTCAGGAAGATGATTGTGAGTTGGCTTCCTGAAAAACTGCAATAGTCTATGTAGTGATTGGAACCAGTTTGACCTAATTGATTATGAGGTCTTTGATTGGGTTTGTTAACCTAGGTTAATCAGGAAAGCTCTTGCTGACCAATAAGACCAGCAGATGTTGTTTCTTCCTTGTGTCCCACACCTGCACGCACACGATATGGTGAGGGAAAATAATCACTACCGCTGTTTGGTGGTACTGTGATGCTCATGTATATATAAAAACATAACCAGTAGATTTCCTTTTGTAGAAATAATTTTATTCAATGTTTCACAAAAAAAAATGGCCAGCAGATTTGAATCTCTTCAGTAGAGGTGACTGCGTCCAGGCTGGCTAGCTGGCCACAGTTCGTGTACTGTGCATAAGCAAAGAAAGGGTGACTTGGTGATGGAATACTGGCCTCTATGCAGTGTGATGAGGATACTCCTGCATTTCAATAAGTAGAAAATATTGTATAAGCTCATGCATATTGTTACACCATGGCAGTGAGCTCCTCTGTTACTTAAACCAAGCACCCAGAAAAACTCACCTCACCTGATAGTCTGTTAAAATATGAGTACCACAGAACTCTTCAAATTCCACTATTTAAAGAAAATATCTAAAGAAAAGAAAAAATATTTTTAATTCAAAAAGTGAACATTTAACAACAACTATTCACAACTCTAAGACCCCCTTCTCTTAATTGTTTATTATCTGCCTGCAACTCTAAAGAAATATGCGTTCCAATAAAACACTTCTTAAAATTACATCAACTGAATTTCAAAACCACACAGCTATTGTCATATTTTGTGTTTTCACTCTTCCAGCTGTGGATCTCCCTGGGTCATCCTCTTTATTTTTACTGTGAGTATATTTCATATGAAAAGATACCTTTGATAGACAGGGTTTCCTAATTTCTTAGATCTCTTTCAATGGCAGTTACTCTCTCTCTAATTTTCAATATGTCTGCATTTTTATATCTGAAAATGTGTTGCTGGAAAAGCGCAGCAGGTCAGGCAGCATCCAAGGAGCAGGAGAATCGACGTTTCAGGCATGAGCCCTTCTTCAGGAATGAGGAGAGTGTGCCAAGCAGGCTAAGATAAAAGGTAGGGAGGAGGGACTTGGGGGAGGGGCATTGGAAATGCGATAGGTGGAAGGAGGTTAAGGTGAGGGTGATAGGCCGGAGTGGGGGTGGGGGTGGAGAGGTCAGGAAGAAAATTGCATTTTTATATCCTCAACATCGGATTGTCTAATTAATGCTGGTGAATGATAAATCCAAACTCGATTGGGTTTTAACATCCTGGAGCATAATTTAAACTGATTGATTAAATTTAAGTTGTTGTCAAAACAGCAACCAAAATTCACATATCCATTCCACAGCCAAATGTTACATATTTTCAAATTTCAAGTACACTTTGGCATCTGCCATCTGGTCATATCAACAGGTGCTTATAAGGTCTCAGTTTAGAACAGCATTCACTCTCTCTTAAAGATACTGTACATGCCTTCAATGTCATAACTCTTCTCCTGTTAAGAAAAAAGAACCATCCTAATGAAAGGATGGCTTCTTTTTTTCCCTGATTCTCAGTCACACTACAATGAAATACATAGGTCATTAACTTAAGTCATATTTTCATGTTAATTTCTGCACACATATACATTATATGACATTGAAATCTGTCCAATCTTATCTGTACTTCTTCCTTTAAATCTGCGATAATACATCTGCTATCACATTTTTCCGACCCACAACATGAACAATTTGTAAATTCAAAGCCTGTAACATAAGACTCCAATGAAATAGTCTCATATTTTTATTTTAAATCTTTCCAAGAATGTAAGATTATTGTGGTCAGTTTACACAATTGTCTCTGACACATTGTTCGTCACATAAACATTAAAATGTTGTAAGGCTAGTATCAAACTCAATAATTATTTTTCGATGGTAGAATATTTTCTCTGGTAGCCAATTGGCCATTTAATTCCATCATCATCTTGTAACATTACAGCTCCAACTCCTATATTACTAGTATCAATTGCAACTTTGAAGGGTTTCAAAATACTTGTTGTAGTTCAAAATTGATGTAGTGACTAGTACTGTTTTTAAATTCTCAAATGCCTCCTGGCATCATTCTGTCCTCCAAAAGTTTGTGTTCTTCTTTAGTAAATCTATTAGTGGGGCCACCATACCGCTGAAGTTTGGAACAAACTTCCAGTAGAATCTATTTAGTCCCAAAAATTAAAGCACCTCTTTCTTTGAGGATGATCATGGAAATTCTTCAATGGGCCTTCATCTTCGTGTTCCTTGGGGTCAACCCTAGAATGTCACCTCTGCCTTTACAAATTCTGTTTTCTTTAAGTTTATTACCAGTTTTGCTTCTCGTAATCATTCAAAGGGCTCTGCAAACTGTACCATGACTCGCTAAAGATCATGACATTATCTAGATAAACAGCACAATTTGTTAATCTGGCCACAACTCTGTTCATGAGACTTTGGGATGTGGTTGGGTATCCAAAGGGCATCACGTTTGAATTGATATAGCCCATTTGGGGTTACAAATGCAGAAACTTCTTTCACCTTCACTTTTAAATATATCTGCCAATGACCACACAGCAAGTCCAACTTTGTGATGCAAGTGGCTTGTCCAACTTTCTCTATACAGTCCTCCAATCTTGGTATTGGATAGGAGTCCGATTTTGTGACAGCTTTGACCATCCAATAATCCACACAAAATCATTCAGTCCCATCAAGTTTGGGGAGTAACACAATCAGCAAACTCCATTCACTCTGATTCAGTTCGATGGTATCTTCATTGAGCATTGCATGTACTACTTTCTGGACCTGTATGGATCTGAGAGGATTATGTCTGCAGGGATGTTATTTTATCAGAACAGCATTCCCTACTTCCACCTCATGCACAATAGCATTAGTCCTCCCCATCTTATTCCTGCGAATGTCATCATACTGCTGCAACAACCCTTTCAACTGGGTTCTTTGCTCCTGAAACGGATAGTACACTAACCTATCCAACTCCTCAAGGACTTCCTCATTGTTTAACTTATTCTGAGGTACATCAAACTCCACAACACCTGGATTTGGTTCTTCACTCTGCGGGGCAGCAACTAACACCTGTTTCTCCAGTTCTCCGTCTCTATTAAGGAAGGGTTTCAACATAATCACATGACGTACCTAATGAAATTTTTTTCTGAATGGCATCTTTACCAGACTTAACTTTCTCTCAATTTGATTGTGACCACTTAACCCGACTTTGAAGAGATCTCCAACACTGGTAACAATATTAATACATCATCCCCACAGGAAAATGTCTGAATTTTCGAATTTTTATCTGCCACCTAAGTTTGGGAGAAGATTTATAGCTCGGGTGCTCATTGTTGTGGTTCTGTTCGCCGAGCTGGGAATTTGTCTTGCAAACGTTTCATCCCCTGTCTAGGTGACATCCTCAGTGCTTGGGATCCTCCTGTAAAGCGCTTCACAGGAGGCTCCCAAGCACTGAGGATGTCACCTAGACAGGGGACGAAACGTTTGCAAGACAAATTCCCAGCTCAGCGAACAGAACCACAACTATCTGCCACCTGTTTCATTTTTGCTGTGCCTTCTTCAGGTGCTGTTTAGCTAACTCACCTCCACCATCTAATCACTTCCTCACGTCAGATGCATAATCCAAGTGTGAGATCTCCAACTTTGGCCATGTCAATTTCTCTTTAATTAATTTCAAAGGTCCTCTCACTTCATGTCCGAATATTACCTCAAAGGGTGTAAACTGAACAGATTTGTTGAGGGCATTCTCTAATGGCAAACAATATGAATGGGACACCTTTATCCCAATCACTCGGGTAATCCTGACAGTATGCGTTTAACATGGTCTTCAGGGTCTGATGCCACCTTTCCAAAGTGCCCTGGGATTTAGGATAATATGCACTGGATTTAAGGTGCTGTATGCCTAAGCTATCCATCACTTCCTTAAACAGCCTGGCAGTAAAATTAGACCCTGGGTCTGACTGAATCTCTCTGGGTAGCCCATACCATGTGAAGAAAGCTACTAACTCTTCTCCCACCCTTTTTGCCTTAATACTCCATAATGGAATTGCCTCTGGAAATCTGGTAAACACATCCATTATGGTTAGCAAGTACTGGTTCCCACTTTTAGTTTTAGGGAGGAGACCTACACAATTAATCATAACCCATGTGAAACGTTCTTCAAATGCAGGAATTGACAACAAATGTGCTGGTTTTATTACTGCCTGTGGTTTACCTGCCATTTGGCATGTATGACACTAACGGCAAAATTTAACCACATACTTGTGCAGTCCAGGCCAATAGATGTGCTTTTGTACCTTAGCCTGAGTCTTCCTCACACCGAGGTGACCTCCTACTGATAACTCATATACCAACCATAACACTTTCTGTCTGTATGCTATTGGCAAAATAATCTGGTGCACTTTTGCCCATTTCTCCTCTGCACTGCCATGGTCTCCATTTTCATCTTAAGATTCTATCTATAAGATAATAACCTTCAAGAGTACGTTCTGATTTCTCTTCTGAGTATGCATCTAAATATATCAGGTGAATTGGTTGTGCTAAATTGCCTGTAGTGTTAGGTGCAGGGGTAAATGTAGGGGAATGGGTCTGGGTGGGCTGCGCTTCGGCAGGTCGGTGTGGACTTGTTGGGCCGAAGGGCCTGTTTCCACACTGTAAGTAATCTAATCTAATCATATCTTTTATTGTCTTGTCTTTCTGTTGCAAGTCCATTAGCCTTTCATGACTAAACATTTTTGTCTGACCCTCTGCTTGTTCAGGTTTTTCCTGCACCATTACATCAAACAGGGTGTCCACTAACTTAGCCTCAACTCCTTCATCTTTCTCTTTAGTTTTTGCTTCTTCCTGTGACTTATGGCAATGGGATCTTGTTACTACACAGTCTGGAAAAATTCCAGGGCATTTTTCTTTTAACTCCTCAGTTCTCCAGTTTTCCTTTGGCTTCTCCATAGCAAGGGTTGTCATTCCCATCTTGGACCAAAGGCGTAGCCATGGGCACACGTATGGGCCCCAGCTATGCCTGTCTCTTTGTTGGCTATGTAGAACAGTTGATCTTCCGTAATTACACCGACACCACTCCCCACCTCTTCCTCCGCTACATTGATGACTGCATTGGCGCCACCTCGTGCTCCCGCAAGGAGGTTGAGCAATTCATCAACTTCACCAACGCATTCCACCCTGACCTTAAATTTACCTGGACCATCTCTGACACCTTGCTCCTCTTCCTGGACCTCTCCATCTCCATTAGTGACGACCGACTTGACACTGACATTTTTTACAAACTCACCGACTCCCATAGCTACCTGGATTACACCTCTTCCTACCCTATCTCTTGCAAAAATGCCATCCCGTATTCCCAATTTCTCCGCCTCCGCCGCATCTGCTCCCAGGAGGACCAGTTCCACCATAGAACACACCAGATGGCCTCCTTCTTTAGAGACCGCAATTTCCCTTCCCACGTGGTTAAAGATGCCCTCCAACGCATCTCGTCTACATCCCGCACCTCCGCCCTCAGACCCCACCCCTCCAACCGTAACAAGGACAGAACGCCCCTGGTGCTCACCTTCCACCCTACAAACCTTCGCATAAACCAAATCATCCGCAGACATTTCCGCCACCTCCAAAAAGACCCCGCCACCAGGGATATATTTCCCTCCCCACCCTTTTCCGCCTTCCGCAAAGACTGTTCCCTCTGTGACTACCTGGTCAGGTCCACAACCCCCTACGACCCACTCTCCCATTCTGGCACTTTCCCCTGCCACCGCAGGAACTGTAAAACCTGTGCCTACACCTCCTCCCTCACCTCTATCCAAGGCCCTAAAGGAGCCTTCCACATCCATCAAGGTTTTACCTGCACATCCACTAATATCATTTATTGTATCCGTTGCTCCCGATGTGATCTCCTCTATATTGGGGAGACTGGGCGCCTCCTAGATGAGCTCTTTAGGGAACATCTCCGAGTCACCCACACCAATCAATCAAACCGCCCCGTGGCCCAACATTTCAACTCCCCCTCCCACTCTTCCGAGGACATGGAGGTCCTGGGCATCCTTCACCGCCGCTCCCTCACCACCAGACACCTGGAGGAAGAACGCCTCATCTTCCGCGTCGGAACACTTTCAACCCCAAGGCATCAATGTGGACTTCAATAGCTCCCTCATTTCCCCTTCGCCCACCTCATCCTAGTTTCAAACTTCCAGCTCAGCACTGTCTCCTTGACTTGTCTGGACTTGTCCGATCTGCCTATCTTCTTTTCCACCTATCCACTCCACCCTCTCCTCCTTGACCTATCACCTTCATCTCCTCCCCCACTCACTCATTGTACTCTATTCTACTCTCTCCCCACCGCCACCCTCCTCTAGCTTATCTCTCCACGCTTCAGGCTCACTGCCTTTATTCCTGATGAAGGGCTTTTGTCCGAAACGTCAATTTCGCTGCTCGTTGGATGCTGCCTGAACTGCTGTGCTCTTCCAGCATCACTAATCCAGTATTCCCATCTTGGATCCTGCTGAATCATTCCCAAGAGTAATCTGTATTTCTGAAACTGACACTCTGTCAAATACTACCACTGTTACTTCCCTATTCTTGAGCTGGCACTCCAACCTGATCTTACATAGGGGAACACTTAATCATCGTCCATCTATTCTACAAATTACCACTCTCTCGAGTAACATGTCAGAAAGAGTGCAAATATGTTCATCTTACTATTAGAGACTGATTAGATCCTGAATCTCTCAAAATTGTAATTTATTTCCCTTCTCCCCCTGTTCTTTCTGAGTAAACTTTACCCACTGAGGCGAGATCTTCATAGAGACCAAGCACTAACTCCAGCTCCTACATCCTCCTGCAGTTCTTCAACTTTTCTTGGGGTTTCCTTTACTACTTTCACTAACGCCACTGGCTTAGTCTCTTTTACCACATCTTTTCCCACAATGCCTTTGTTCAACAACCAGCACTGTGACGTTACGAGTCCCACCTTACCACAGTGGAAACACCTGAGGCTTTTCACCTCCTTTTCATCCCCTTGGCCTTCATTTTCTCACCTGTAGTAAACTATTACAGTGTCCTGTATTCTTCTTTTGCAGGGTAGGACCTCCCCTTTTCCCAGTTTCTTTCCTACTCCGGATGAAATTTCTGCCAGAAGCTAAATTTTGCCTTATGCACCAATGTATATTCATCTGCCATCTCTGTCACTCTTCTCACTTCTTGAACTATCTGTTCATCCACATGAATTCTTATCATCTCTGGAAGTGTGTTTTTAAGCTCCTCCCGCAGAATAATGTCTTTTAGACAGGACCTTCAGCGAGGTTATTACACTGACCATACCAGAAGAGAGCAGAAGAGAGAAGACGATGAGGAAGGCAGAGAGGAGACAGGTGCAAGAGACCACAGGGGAAGTGCCGATCAGGAATAAGTTGAATCTTTTGGAAACAGTAGAGACAGATAACACTGCCAGTCCGCGAGGCGGTCAGGTCTGTCAATCAAAAGTTGGCGTGGAGGCAGAGCTGAGGAGTCAGACATCGCACAGAGCCGTGGTGATAGGGGACTCCATAGTGACAGGAACTGAACGGGGTTTCTGTGGCAACAGGTGGGATTTAAGGTTGGTGTGTTGCCTTCCTGGTGCCAGGATTAAGGACATCGCAAACAGAATGCAGGAAATCCTCAAGGGCGAAGGTGAAGAGCCAGAGGTGGTTGTACATGTCGGCACAAATGATGTTGGGAAGAAGAGGAGGAACATACTACAGCAGGACTTTGGAGAACGAGGAAGAAGGCGGAAAAGCAGGACATCCAGGGTGGTTATCTCCGGTTTGCTTTCAGTTCCTTGGGCTGGAGAGGCCAGGAACAGGGAGATAATGGACTTGAATGTGTGGCTGGGGAACTGGTGCAAGAAGCAAGGATTTAAATTCTTGGATCACTGGGATATGTTTTGTGGTAAGCATAAATTGGACAAAAGAGACGGTTTGCACCTTAATAGGTTGGGGACCAGCATTCTGGCAGGCAGGTTTGCTACTGCAACAAGCTGCGTTTAAACTAAATAGCGGGGGGGGGGACAATCTGGAAGTTTAAGAAGGAAATTGAAGGGAAAGTTAGAACAAGGGAAGTCAAGAAAGACAATGGAGTCAATGAAGCAGAAAACTCAAAAAGGGATCATGCCATAAGGTTGAGTGAAATAGGGGTTTATAGGAAGGGTGAGGGTAGTAACAAATTAAAAATACTATATATGAATGCACGAAGTAGTAGAAATAAGATGGATGAGCTTGAGGCTCTTTTGGAAATTGGCAGCTACAATATTGTGGGGATAACTGAAATGTGGCTTCAAGTGGACAGGGCCTGGGAAATGAATATTCAAGGCTATATGTGCTATCTTAAGGACAGACTGATGGGCAGAGGGGGTGGAGTGGCCCTGTTGGTAAGGGATGATATTCAGTCCCTTGGACCTAGAATCAGGGGATGTAGAGTTAGTATGGATAGAGCTGAGAAATTCTAAGGGTAGAAAGACCCTCTTGGGAATTATCTATAGGCCCCCAAACAGTAGTATGGATGTAGGGTGTAAGTTGAATAAGGAGCTGAAATTGGCCTGTCGCAAAGATGTTACTACAGTTGTTATGGGGGTTTTCAACATGCAGGGAGACTGGGAGAATCAGGATGGTATTGGACCTCAAGAAAGAGACTTTGTGGAGTGCCTCCGAGATGGATTCTTAGAACAACTCATGCTGGAGCCTACCAGAGAGAAGGCAATTCTGGATCTGGTATTATGCAATGAACCAGAATTAATCAGAGACCTCGAAGTGAAGGAGCCATTAGGAGGTAGTGACCATAATACAATAAGCTTCAATCTGCAATTTGAAAGGGAGAGGGTACAATTGGTAGTGACAATATTTCAGTTGAATAAAGGGAACTATGGAGCTATGAGGGAGGAGCTGGCCAAAGTTCAATGGTGCAATACCTTAGCAGGGATGACAGTGGAGGAACAATGGCAGATATTTCTGGGTATAATGCAGAAGATGAAGGATCAGTTCATTCCAAAAAGGAAGAAAGATCTTAGGAGGAGGCATGGGTGGCCGTGGCTGACGAGGGAAATTAAGAAACATATAATGTTAAAAGAGAAAAAGTACAACATAGCAAAGATAAGTGGGAAAATGGAGGACTGGGAAGCTTTTAAAGAACAACAGTGGATTACGATGAAGGAGGTACGCAGAGAAAAAAATGAGGTACGAAGGTAAACTGGCCAAAAATATAAAGGAGGACAGTAAAAGCTTTTTTAGGTATGTGAAAGGGAAAAAAATTGTTAAGACTAAAATTGGGCCCTTGAAGACAGAAACAGGGGAACATATTACGGGGAACAAAGAAATGGCAGAAGAGTTGAATTGGTACTTCAGATCTGTGTTCACTGGGGAAGACACAAGCAATCTCCCAGAGGTAACAGTGGCTGAAGGACCTGAACTGAAGGGAATTTATATTTGCCAGGAATTGGTGTTGGAGAGACTGTTAGGTCTGAAGGCTGATAAGTTCCCGGGGCCTGATGGTTTATGTCCCAGGGTACTGAAGGAGGTGACTCGAGAAATCGGGCATGCGTTGGTGATTATTTCCTGTGGATTGGAGGGTGGCTAATGTTGTACCACTTTTTAAGAAAGAAGCGAGAGAGAAAGCAGGAAATTATAGACCAGTTAGTCTGACCTCAGTGGTGGGAAAGATGCTGGAGTCTATTATAAAGGATGAAATTACGACACATCTGGATAGCAGTAACAGGATAGGTCAGGATCAGCATGGATTTATGAAGGGGAAATCATGCTTGACTAATCTTCTGGAATTTTTTGAGAATTTAACTCTGAAGATGGACAAGGGAGATCCAGTGGATGTAGTATACCTGGACCTTCAGAAAGCCTTTGGTAAAGTCCCACATAGGAGGTTAGTGAGCAAAACTAGGGTACACGGTATTGGGGGCAAATTACTGTCTTGGATTGAAAATTGGTTAGCTGACAGGAAACAAAGAGTTCCCTTTCCGAATGGCAGGTAGTGACCAGTGGGGTACCGCAGGGATCAGTGCTGGGACCGCAGCTTTTTACAATATATATTAATGATATAGAAAATGGTATGAATATTAACATTAGCAAATTTGCTGATGATACAAAGCTGGTGAAATATAAGGAGGATGTTAGGAGATTACAGGGTGACCTGGACAGGTTAGGTGAGTGGACAGATGCATGGCAGATGCAGTTTAATGTGGATAAATGTATGGTTATCCACTTTGGTGGCAAGAACAGGAAGGCAGATTACTACTTATATGGAGTCAAGTTAGGTAAAGGGGCAATACAAAGAGATCTGGGTGTTCTTGTACACCAGTCAATGAAGGCAGGCATGCAGGTACAGCAGGTAGTGAAGAAAGCTAATAGCATGCTGGCCTTCATAGCAAGAGGGATTGAGTATAGAAGCAAAGAGGTTCTTCTGCAGCTGTGCAGGGCCCTAGTGAGACCGCACCTGGAATATTGTGTGCAGTTCTGGTCTCCAAATTTGAGGAAAGACATTCTGGCTATTGAGGGAGTGCAGCGTAGGTTCACTAGGTCAATTCCTGGAATGGCAGGACTATCTTATGTTGAAAGAGTGGAGCGACTGGGCTTGTATACCCTTGAGTTTAGAAGACTGAGAGGCGATCTGATTGAGACGTATAAGATTATTAAAGGATTGGACACTCTGGAGGCAGAAAACGTGTTTCCGCTGATGGGTGTGTCCCAAACCAGAGGACACAGCTTAAAAATAAGGGGTAGGCCATTTAGGACAGAGATGAGGAGAAACTTCTTCACCTAGAGAGCGGTGGGTGTTTGGAATGCTCTGCCCCAGAAGGCAGTGGAGGCCCAGTCTCTGGATTCGTTTAAAGAAAGAGTTGGATAGAGCTCTCAAGGATAGTGGAATCAAGGTTTATGGAGATAAGGCAGGAACAGGATACTGATTGAGAATGATCAGCCATGATCATAATGAATGGTGGTGCAGGCTCGAAGGGCAGAATGGCCTACTCCTGCACCTATTGTCTATTGTCTATTGTCTAGAGCCTCAGAGGTCTTATTTATTTTTAAGAATGCACCCATCTATCAAAATTACTATGTTTAATTCTTTCAAATTCAACTTAAGTCTGACCTGGTTCCTTCTTTGTGTTTCTGAACCACCGTCTATACGCTTCTGGTACCAACTCATAAGCTTTCAAAATAGCCTGTTTTGACATCTGTATAGTCTCTTGACCCCCCCTCATCTGACAGCGCTGAAGTACTTCACAAGCTCTGCCACCAGTTTAGTCTGAGCTAGCATTACCCACAAGTTCTCTGGCCACTCCACCTGCCTAGCCAATTTTTCAGATGAAATAAAGAAGGCTTTGACATTTTTCTCATAAAAATGTGGCAATGTTTTAACATATTTGTAAATATCTCTCTTCTCTCTTCATCTACATCTTGTTAAATTGACTTACCTGACAAATTTGCAACATTTGAAGTTCAAATTCTCTCACCCGTTCTCTTTTTAATTCTTCTTGCTGTCTTTGCTCAGCTAAGAACATTTCGTTTTCCTCTCTCTTTCTCTTTCCTCTTTGTCTCTTTGTCTTTCTTCTTTCTGTCTTTATCTCTCTTTCTCTCTTTTTCTCTCTCCCTCTCTCTTTCTCTCTCTCTTTCTTCTTTCATGGGTCTCCTTTGACTTTCTTTATCTTCTACCTCCATTTGCCTCAATTGTAATTTAAGTTTTTTTCTAATTCTATTGCACTTGTCTGTTTCTCTGATATATCTGAATGCTTGACCAACTCCATTTCAATTTCAGCTTTCATTTTGTCCCTGGTTTAACCCAATTCTAACCTATTTGCTAATTCTAAAAGTATGTCCTTCCTTTGTCTTTCTACACTTTCTTGGTAAATTTTGGAAGCATTATCAAACCCCAGAACTTCTTTAGCAATCTTCAGAGCCATTTCTCTCACTTTTAATTTAACCTACCACAGGAAATGACATTTTTTTTTAAATTATCTAGTTTTATTTAAAGATCTAGGACACTGATAGGCAAGTGTTTAAATCTACTGGGATCTTTCGTACATCAAATCTGTCCAAATCTCAGCCTGGATCTGTCTAAACCTGTCCAAATCCTGGATGAGCCCCAAACTGTTACAACACAGTGGTAAACCCCTCTGTTACTTAAACCAAAAGCCCAGAAAAGCTCAGCTCACCTCGTAATCTATTTAACTATGAGTGACAAAGAACTCTCAAATTCCACTATTTTAAGAAAATAACATCAATTTATTTTTTAACTCTAAAACTGAACATTAAACAAGAACTATTCACAATTCCAATCCCCCTTCTCTTAATAGCTTATTACCTGACTCCAACTCTAAACAATGTGCTGTTCCAATAAGACACTTATTAAAATTACATCAATTTAATTTCAAACCCACACAGCTGCTGTCATCTTCTGTGTCTTCACTCTTCTGGCTGAAGATCTCCCTGGGTCATCTTCTTTCCTTTTACTGTGAATATATTTCATGTGAAAAGGTACCTTTGACAGTAAAGGATTCCTAATTTCTTGCATCTCTCTTGATGGCAATTACTCTATCTCTAATTTTTAATATGTCCACATTTTTATATCCCAACATCGGATCGTCTCATTGATGCTGGCAAATGATAAATTCAAACTCAATTGGGTTTTAGCATTCTGGGGCATAATGTAAACTGATTGATTAAATTTGAATTGTTGTCAAAACAGCAACCAAAGCTCAGGTATCCATTCCACAGCCAAATGTTACATATTTCAATTTTTGAGTATACTCTGGGAGTGCCATTTGGTCATATCCACAGGTGCTTGTAATCTCTCAGTTCAGAACAGCATTTATTCTCTCTTAGAGGTACAGCATACACCTTCAACTTCATAACCATGTGATGAAAGGGTTAATCTATAACTTAAGCTGGAACTCCACTCATTCTGATATATAACAGTCACTGAGTTGAGTACTTGCCATTTGGCTTTTGAAATTAGGAAGCTACAGGGGAGCAAGTAGCTGTTAGGCATAACTGCCTGATGGAGGCATCACACGTCCTGTCCACCTCTTATCAGTAATAGTTAATTTTTCTAAGAGTTACCTTAACCTGGATATATGTATTGAGATGTAATAAACTATGTCCTTTATCTATGACAAAAGTTTCTTCGATGCAGAATTATTTGTGATCAATCCTCCAGCACAGAATGCTGATTAATTCTTTATACTCATACAGGAATGAGGATCGATAGTGGTACATTACCCCAATCACATGGTTGGTATCCAGGCATCACATCCAATGATTACAACCTGACAATGCTTTAGTCGTTCCTGTTATAAAATGGTTGCAGCACAGCAGATCTGAACCTTTCCCATAAGGGGACAAAACACAGAAGAATCTGAAGGGAAAGGGAAAAAAGAAATGCAGACAAGTTTGTAACAACCATGGGAACATTGCCATTTTAAGAAAGGCTCAGCTGGTCAATCAGTAGCTTAAAGTGTTTTAACAGATATCACTTGACATAGACTTGTGAAGGCATAAGGCAAGCACTGAAAAATCCAGTGTAGGTTACAGACAGTCACACTTGGCCTGTCAGTGAGCAGATATGTGATAAGATGTCAATGCTCCACCACTAAATTAGACCCCTAAGGATAAAGGATAGAATGCTTAGCTGAACGGCACAAAATCCAGGCTGAGATACTGGAAGAATGAAAAAGGAATGCTTGCTGTTAAAACTGACCTTGCTGAAATCATGAACAAGAACCATGAGATACAATTGCAAAATTTAAAATGGGGTCATTAACCTTATATCAAAGTTCAGAATATTGGCAAAAAATTTCAATATTGTAAGGGCCCTGTAGACAAGATTTAAAACCAGTCAAACATTTCAGGACAAACCTTAGTTAAAAGTTTGCAATATTTTCATTATGAAAATTTTTATGTTCTCAGCCGGAAGAATTTGGAGATACCATTTTGTGGGGGAGGGGCAAGAAATCAAAAGTCTTTCTAATAAGAAGGCAAAAGGGGTGAACTTTTATTCTGCTCAATATGGTGGAAAACCTCTCTGTAATGAATATTAAAAAAGGTTGAAATGCTCCACTTTGTTTTCTAAAATTAGGAAGATTACATTAATACTGCAGGTAAAAGCTATTCTGCACAATTTCCTGTCTTTGAACATTTTAAAAAATGTTAAAGCAGCATTGTAACAATATTGCTAAAGTACAGAATTTTAAACTCTAAACAGTTCCCAAAAATGCATTACAATACTTTAAAATATTCTATAAAATAAATATTTCAGTGCTGAAGACAGCAAATCCTTATAGAATACCAATAAACACAACGTGAATTATGATTAGAAGGATTTGAGGCAGTTCAAAGGAGATATGGGATTGATAAAGATAGGTCAATAAAAAAAACTGCAAGCTTTACAGCAGTTTGAAATAAAACATGGATTCCGAATGAGAATTTTGTTTTGTGGAATAAATAGGAAGTAAATGCAAATCTAATTATACAATTAGAATATTTCATAGCAACTGGTTCAAAAACGTATTGAAGAGAAATTCAAAAGGCATAATACTTTGTAGCAGATTCAACAGCAAAGATGGTCCTAACAGATCATAACATTGGAATTGATGGCGAACACAGTTCTTAAGAGATAGAACTACTTCATAGCTGAATTTCAATTCAGAAGCAGAACAAGTTAAATTGTGACTATAATCAATGGATCCTATAGCTGATGATATTATACATTGTCAGAAAATGAAAGAAGACACAAACAATTTTGATGACAATTAAATTCTCCAAGCAAACTTTCTGAAGGCTTTGGGGAGAAGATATCTTTCATAGTCAATACACACATTATAATTCTGAAAATCTGCATACAGTGCAATGACCTCACATGGGTAGTCAAGGTCAGTAAATCTATCTTCAGATGTCATATCTTTACATCTAAGCTCACATACTGTTCCATTCATCACCTGTTCTCCATTCATCTACCTGCTATCTCCAATAATCCTCGCTCATATCTCACATTTACAGCTTTACTTCGCACACTTACCGCAAACTGCAAGCCTAAGCTAGAGTAAGGAGAAAATAAAAGCAAGGGTTTATATTCTACTTAGTTTAGATATGCCTGGGGACCTCAGGCCCATGATTCGCATATTCGGCACTATCTGGGAAATCCTAGACAATCCTGACAGTCTGGATGACCAAAGGGCTTTGTAGTTTGAGCAGAAGCCAGGGACACTATGATGTAGTCACCTCTCACCTTAACAAAGTGCTGAGATAGAATGGGTGACAAAACAGACAGAAGGGGAGCAGGCAGATGCTGAGGGAATTCCCCTCCCAAGTGCATCCCACACAGACATCTTTCTCAACTTTGGGAAATGCTGAGAGTGATAATTCCTCTGCAGAAGCAAGCCAAAGCAAAGGTTGTGGCACTGTGGGTGGTCATCAACTCAGGAGCAGTGGAAAAAGTGTGGAAGGGAAACACTGATCAAGGATTTATGAGTGAGGGGAGTACACAGACACTTCCACAGCCATAAATGTGACTCCAAGTTAAGGTGATACCTTTGTGTGCCCATAGCACCTTCAAAGATGCCATGGAAGGAGCTGAAGATCATTCTGAAGGGAGAAGGTGAACAGCCAAAGATTGTGGTCCATGTTAGGATCAATGGCAGAGGAAGAAAGAGGTCCTGCAACTAGACTTTGCAGAGTTAGGTATGAAATTATAAAGCAGAACTTCACAGGTAGTAATCTAAGGATTATGTTTGGAGCTGCACAGTGGAGAGTTTAGCAATAGAAAGATAGAGCTAATAAATGTATGGCTAGAGGAATGATGAAGGATGGATGGTTTTAGATTTCTGAGGTATCATATTTAGAGCAGCGAAAGTTGAGAGGTGATTTGTTGGAAGTATACATGATTATGGATCGATAGGCATCAATAACCAGGGGTCATTGATTTAAGACAAGAGGTTTTTGTTAAGAGGGGAGTTGAGAAAAATCTTTTCAAGTAGATAGTGGTAGGAGTCCAGAACTGAGTGCCTGAAGGAATGGTTGAGTTAGAAACTCTAGAAACATTGAAGATATATTTAGATATTCAGTTGCATTACCATAACCTCCAGGACAATAGGCCAAGATTTTGAAGGTAGGCTGAGTGTAATCAGATCTTTGTTGACTGTTCCTGTAAACATCTATGAGTCATGAAAGCCTGGAACTTTCAAAAAGTATCCATGTAAATTGAAAAATTTGGAGAATTCCTGTGTAGTTAAGAGAAAAGTTAACCAGAAAAATGAGACTGTTAAGTACCTAGTCTAACTCCTGAGTAACCCTTCAAGTGTCTTCTTAACGTATCACAACCCCTCTTCTTCTTGGACCCAATAGCCTCTCCCTCCTCCCTAATTCAGGACACCACAACCCTCCTCCACTCCTGGTGCTCACCCCCAGAATAAACACCCTATGGTCCAGCCACCAAACCAACACTCCCATCTCTCCTCTGAGACTCAACACACACTGCCCCATCACCCTACTAGGACCATTCACCCACTGACATCTAGTCCTCAGAAGCACATTACTGGAGGACACAACATGTGCCTGACACTGGAACGGACAGTCCACATGGCCTCCCCACACAAATGCTAGACCCAATATCCACAATCCCTCTCTATCACCATGGGAACCAACACATCCTACCCAGTTCCTGGACCCAACAAAACCCCTCTGCTCCATGGTGCAAGACAAACCCCATCCCTGCTGGAGCAGATGCAAAACCCCACCCTGACTGAACCTAATACCCGATCCATTACCTGGCCTAATTCTCACTTTACAACCTGGCAAACTATCCACCTGGTGCCCTAACCTCATCCAAGAGCATCCTGTGTACCTTGCATACCTTGCACCCTATCTACCTGTCATCGAACACTTATAGAATTATCCAATAACAAGAGTGTCAAAGTTGCTGTCTGTGTAGCTGGCCATTTAAATCCAGAGTAGGACAAGTAATATCTTTTTTTTAAAAAAAGGAATGATTTGCCTCCCCATATTCTGCCCTATGAGGGACCTGTCAGATTTAAATAGCCCTGACTGGAACTTCTTGTCAGAAATATGGACCACTTTGTTAATGTATAAAAAATAGGAGTGGAGTGGCAAACTGAAGGTAATTGTCAGTCTTCAGAAAATCCAACGCTCCAGTTTTATAAGTGGTCATTGCCTGGCACTTTATTGGCACGAATTGAGGTATCATATTTGGAGCACCTGAATGTTCCAAAATATTGCTGCTTGAGGACAAGGACTGTTTTATGGTCTGAGAGATTATAAAAGGAGCTGAGCAGAGTGTAATTACAGTTTAAACTGCTGAGGTGTTTTTTTTTTGATGGGAACCCTTCTTGGAAAAAAGGGCAAAAGTGAATATTCCAGATGCTGGAGATCAGAGTCCAGATTAGAGTGGTGCTGGAAAAGCACAGCAGGTCAGGCAGCTTCCTAGGAGCAGGAAAGTCAACGTTTCAGGCAAAAGTCCTTCATCAGGAATGTTGATTTTCCTGTTCCTTGGATGCTGCCTGACCTGCTGTACTTTTCCAGCACCACTCTAATCTGGACTCTTCTTGGAATCTCAGTCTGGAAAGAAGAGAAGAATGAAAAAGAGCAGGCAGAAGAGTTAAACAGAACTGACACTAGAGGAAGAAAAAATAGATAAAAATAGGTTTAGAGAATATTTCATTTTTTCCAATAAAACAACAGCACTGCTTCAGACTGATGATGGTTGTAAGCCCATTCTGTAGTCCATGTTCACATTTACAAGTTGGCACATACCTTCCTTGAGAGAAAAACTGATTCATCATTTCCTCCATGGATAGCTGGAATGAGTAAAATTGAACCCTAGATTGTAGGATTCTCTCACATGCAAGGTATTATTAACTGTACACATATCACTTTGGGGATGCTTTAACAAAAAAACAAACGTTATTATGAATTGCAAGGTGTTACATTGTTGTAATGCAGAACTACTATATGATAACCCAGAGTTTTTTTTAAATTCCTTTTTGGGATACAGTTGTCCTTGGTCAGGATTGCATTATTTGCACATTCCCAGTTGGCTTGAGAAGGTGAACTATGACCTGAATTTGTAGTCCACAAAATGTAAGTTTGTCCATTGTTGGGTTTGAGAGCAAGGTCTGGAATTTTAACACAGTGATATGAAGAAACAAGACAGAATGCCATGTGACTTAGATTCAAACTTATGGTGGTGTTCCCATGCATCTATTGCTACTGTCCATCTAAGTGGTGGTGCTATTGAGACACTCTTGGAGGTAGACATTGAAGACTTCACCCATAATACATTGAGTATCTTTACCACCTTCAATGCTCTTCCAGTTGGCATTCAACATGGTGGAGTACTGAGACATCAGCTTGAGGGCTGGGGTGAGGATTTGGTAATCAACAAGAAGTCTCCTTGCCCATATTTGACCTGATGACATGAACCTTTATGGATTTTTGAGTCAATGTTGAAGACTCTGATAGCTAATACATCCCAACTATGTTGCTACTCCCGGTGGGTTTGTCCTGCCAGTGGGTTAGGTGATGGAGGTATCTGAAACATTATCCTTTTCATCCATAGGACGTGGGCATTGCATTTATTGCTTATTCCTAATTGTGTTTGAGAGGGTGGCAGTAAGCTGTCTTCTTGAAATGTTGCACATCGTGGATGTACACCTAGAGTGCTGTTAGGGAGGGAGCTCCAGGAATTTGACTCAGCTGCCATGAAGTAATTGCAATAGAGTTGCATGTCAGGATGACATGTGGTTTGGAGGGGTACTTGCATGAGCTGGTCCAACCCGTCCATGCCAACCAGATATCCCAACCCAATCTAGTTCCACCTGCCAGCACCCAGCCCATATCCCTCCAAACCCTTCCTATTCATATACCCGTCCAAATGCCTCTTAAATGTTGCAATTGTACCAGCCTCCACCACATCCTCTGGCAGCTCATTCCATACACTTGCCACCCTCTGCGTGAAAACGTTGCCCCATAGGTCTCTTTTATATCTTTCCCCTCTTATCCAAACCTATACCCTCTAGTTCTGGACTCCCCGACCCCAGGGAAAAGACTTTGTCTCTTTATCCTACCCATGCCCCTCATAATTTTGTAAAACTCAATAAGGTCACCCCTCAGCCTCCAACGCTCCAGGGAAAACAGCCCCAGCCTGTTCAGCCTCTCCCTGTAGCTCAGAACTTCCAACCCTGGCAACATCCTTGTAAATCTTTTCTGAACCCTTTCAAATTTCACAACATGTTTCCGATAGGAAGGAGACCAGAATTGCACGCAATATTCCAACAGTGGCCTAACCAATATCCTGTACAGCCGCAACATGACCTCCCAACTCCTGTACTCAGTGTTCCCATGTATTAACTAACTTTGTCCTTCCAATCGATAGAGGTGATAATTTTGGAGGGTGCTATCAGCAAAGTTTTGCTCAATTATTGCTGTGCATCTTCTACACATTGCTGCCACTGTACTTTGGTGAAGGAATAGAATATTGCTGGTGTTATATGAGAATGTCAATCAAGAACTTTGCTTTGTCCTGGATCGTGTAAAGCTTCTTGAGTATTGTTAGAACAGCACAAATCCAGGCCAGTGGGCAGTATTCCATTACGCACCTGCCTTGTTTTTCGTAGATTGTCTGTAGATGGGTTTTGATGGTACATTAGGTGAGTTAGCTGCCACAGAATTCCCAAATTCTGAACTGCTCTTGTAGCCACACTATTCAAATGACTGGTTCAGTTCAGTTTCTTGTTATTGCTAACACCCCAGAAGCTGATAGTGGAGAAGTTCAATGTGGCAATGCCATTGAATGCCAAAAGGCAACAATTAGATACTTGCTTGTTAGAAATGCTCATTCCTTTGATTTTTATTATATGAATGTCACTTGTCATCTTGTCAACCCAAGCCTGAATGTCCTCTTTCAGCATTTTCATGTGAACTGCCTCAGTATCAAACACTAGCAAACCTGAAGGTATAATTCCATGAGTGTAACTATATCAGGCTGTTACTTGACTAATCTGTGGGACAACTCTTTGAATTTCATCACAAGATCCAAGATATGAGTACGGAAGACATTGCAGGGTCAATGAGGCTGGTTTTTATATTGTTTTTCCTGGTAAATGTCAGGTGGTCCATCTATTGCTATTCCATGGCTTTGACATGTGCGAATTCTATGCAATTGGGTGGTTTGACAGGCCATTAAAAGTCAACCATGTAGCTGTGTTTCTGGAATCACACATCAGCCAGATCGAGTAAAAATGACAGATTTCCTGCCCTCAGTTATTTTTATGACAATTGACAATGGTCTTATGTTCACCATTAGATCACTTTTTAATTCCAGATTTTTAAATTGAATTTAAATTTTACCATCCATCATGCTCAGATTTTAAACCATTATCCCACAACATTAACCTGGGACTCTGGATCATAGACAAGTGATATTACTGTCTTCTCACTATGTGCCATTGAACAGCAAGTTGAAAGCATAGTTCTTTCAAATAAGGATCATCCTCTCCATCCAGGGAACTCCCCCTCAGCTGCAGAACTAATTTTGGTGATTTGTCACAAAATATTATTGCATCATATTGCTCAAGCTGAACATGTTGCTGTACTCCCCTCTTAGATGGGAAGGAGTATATATTTAATTTTATAATAGCAGCTGAAATAACTCCACAGAGGCCAGTATCCCATCACCAAGTCACCCCTTATTTACAAATGGCAAGTCCTTGACACTGATCAAGCTCCCTCAGAGTCAGCTCTCAGAGTGAACAAGATGTCTGACACATATTTTTTGGACACAGTGAAAAACAACAAGTGTGTAAATCTTTAGATTAGATTCCCTACAGTGTGGAAACAGGCCCTTTGGCGCAACAGGTCCACACCAACCCTCTGAAAAGTAAACCACCCAGTCCCATTTCCCTCTGACTAATGCATCTAACACTATGGGCAATTTAGAATGGCCAATTCACCTGACCTGCACATCTTTAGACTGTGGGAGGAAACCGAAACACCCGGAGGAAACCCACGCAGACACGGGGAGAATGTGCAAACTCCACACAGTCACCTGAGACGGGAATCAAACCTGGGACCCTGAGGCAGCAGTGCTAACCACTGAGCCACCATGCTGCCATGAAGAAAGGACACATCTGAGTGGCCCGTGACAAGTAATGCCCTTCTCAGAGGGCAATGCTGCATGATCAAACAATGATGGGGAGAGCAGGGATTAAATCAAAAATAGAGTTGGAGGCAAAAATAAACACTCCACTCCCTGCTGTGCCCATCTTTCCCTGAAAATCTCGAGGGTGTTGGCCCAGGCAACACTCCTGTTCTTATCTTACAGCCAGGGCTCCCTGACTGGACCATATTAACAGCCCCAATCAGGGAATTCATATTCTATGAGGTCTATCTGGCTGAACTCATTACAATCGCCGTAGCTGCTGGCTAGGAATCCACATGGTGTTTTGTCCTCAGTGCTGTACACAATAGAAAGTTGTCAGTAAAAGTGAGTTAGAGTTTTCTTTCACATTTCATTTTAGGTATTGGGGACTGAAGACATTTCTGAACCTATTTAGAACTTCTAAATTTGATTTTGAGGAAATTCACAATGCATAAGTATTGATTTATTGCAAAAAGTAACATATTTGAGGACAAGGTTGACACACTCAACATTGTTATGAGAGTAAAGTCAAGTTTTATTGCTTATTATTTTCCCATATAAATTACTTTGGAAATATTTATCATGTACATTTTAGTTGTGAATGCATCCACAACTATGCAACACAGCCTGTTAAATTTTCAAGTATTTGATGTTGGTTCCTTATATTATATTTTGGGAACTTATGAAAGCAGCTCACTATCACCTTCTCATGGGCAATTAGGCATGAGACATAAGTGCAGGCCTAGCGAGTGACACTTAAATCCCATGAACAACAACAAAGAAGTACTATTTTACATTTTAAGTTGTCCATTTAAGTGGTGAAGAAATACCGTGTATTGCAAGATTTGACATTTCATTATCCTGCTCTCTCTGTTGGGGAGGTGTAAATAAAGTTAGTTCAATAATAGCTACTTGCTGTGAATGCAGATAGTGAGCTTGTCTCAAAGTAATTCACGATTATAACCCTTAATATCACCTTCTTCAAGCTTGAGGTACAATCAGATCATATTTCATTTTCTTCCAGACTTTATTATCCAAACATTTTTCTCCTGAGCAATTCCACCTTTTCTAATCAAATGCAATCACAGTGGGACAGATTTATCAAGACTGGTGCCTCCACTGAAGAATCCTTGCTCCTGCTGTGGGATAAAACTAAGGTTTGGCAGATGAGTCAAGTTATTACTTTTCTTTTTATGAAGATAAATTCTAAAGTAGAAGAGTAAGAGGATCTTAAATGTCTCCCTGCAACTTTGGAGCAAACACAAAAAAAAATGAAGATCGTACATTGCAAAACTTTCCTTTCGAGTAAATGTTCCAGAAATTTAAAACCTGACGGCCAGTACCTGTGACTTTAGTTATGTGATTATTTGTTATTGTAGATAATTTGGTATGACTCTTATACCTGAACTAGAGTTCAGGTGATTCTAGGTATTTTCTAATAAATTTGTTTTGAAATATTATTATGCATGTCTGGAGCTGGTAGGACTTGAATAGAGGTTTCCTGGTCTAGAGGTAGGGACACAGATTCTAATGTTGACTTCGAAATTTTAAGAACACGAATCCTAATCAACAATGTGATTGAGATGAAGGTTATATAGACTTGAGTCAATTGGTTATCATAATCAAATGCCTAATTAATAAGACAAATAAATGTTCCTGATAAAGAAAATTCTAGAGAAACTAGGGTCTGGCAGCATCTGTTTTTTCCTTGATATGTGTTTCAGATATCCAGCACCCACAGCATTTTGCTTCAGTTAATGTGTCTGTTTTATGCAACATTTGGACAACAATGGCAAAGGGGTATTAAACGTCAGTGCATAGTTGTTTTCAGAATGTGGTGATTATCCTAGTTTTTGAATCACTGAAGTTCTTGAACTGATTGTTTTCCCATAACTGCATTCAGTGCAGAATTTTGAGTTTCGTACTGCAAAGTATAAGTCAGGGTAGAATCGAACATGAACCTAAAAGTGTATTTTTATACCATTGCGCTTGTCCTTTTTTGGTGGGAAAGCTTGTGTGACTAGGAAGTGTTATTATGTCAAACCTGTTGAGTAGCTCCAATCCATTTACTAATATTCACTGTTTTATTGTTTTATTTCTCTGTGTTTGAAAGCCAATCTTTTATCCTTGCTAATATGTCACTCTCTGTATGATGAACTTTTATTGTACACAATAATCCTTAATCAGGCACTTCATCAAGTGTTTTTCTAGAAATCTAAATACATCATATCCATTAGTTTCCTCTTTACCACAGCTCATGTTATTTTAAAAGCCTCCAATAAATTGGTTAAATGTAATTTCCTTTTCATAAAAGTATGTTGACTGTTTGATTAACTTGAACTTTTCAAAGGGCCCTGCTTTACTGTCTTTAGGAATAGCTTCTATTATTTTCCCTATATGTTAAGTTAATTGCTCAGTAATTTCCTTCCTTTTTTTGAGTAAAGGCGTTATATTCATTATTTCCAATTTAATGGTACCTCCACTGAATCTAGGAAATTTTGGAAAATTAAGCTCAATGCATCAACATGATATTGCTGAAAAAAGACACATTTCATCAATGGTTAATGAGTTACACTCATCAGAACATTTATAAGAATACCAACATAAAGGGAAACAAAATGTTGTGCTACATGAAAGCAAATGCTGATTAATATGCAGAGAAACATTGCCATGGTGAGTGCAACAATTACTTGGTTACTGACCGTTAATTGCCAAGTTTTGGTTAAATATTAACTAGACAGGTTGCCTCTGATTGGACAAGCCATCGCCACTTGAAGTGAACCAGAGAATGGCCATTTCCTATTTGGTACATTAAAACAGTTCCTGTGTGTGTACATGTTCTTCCTGTCTTATTAACATATGCACTTCCAGTACATGCAAGATTACCACGCTATGAACCTGACTGCTAAGCTTAAACAGCTCATTAGCACAGTTATTAACAGATTTAGGACCAATCGAGAAATCACATTTACTGTTGCACACTGTAATTTGAGTTTTGCAAGAATGGGTTGGTTGGTATAGTCACGACTTTTTCTCTGACAAACAGCTAAAGGTTGTCAGTTTGCTACGAAGTGTAAACCTTATGGACATATTGCCTACATATCTTGCACCATTCCAGCAAGGAATTCATCCACTGCCTTGGTCAATTATATGATAGACAGAATATCTTTTTGGCTCAATGATAATTTCCAGTTGATAGTGAACACCACTCATTTTGTTAATTCATAGTAACAATATCCAAACATTTGAGATATATTACACTTCCTCGGTAATCTGAGGTGAATAGCACTTTTATGGAGAGAGAACGTCAGGCTGATCTATGAGTTCCTGCAAACAACAGTGAGAAATGATTTGATCAGGCTAGCCATTATTTTTTTTAGATTACTTACAGTGTGGAAACAGGCCCTTCGGCCCAACAAATCCATACCGCCCCGCCGAAGCGTAACCCACCCATACCCCTACATCTACATCTATCTCTTACCTAACACTACTGGCAATTTAGCATGGCCAATTCACCTGACCTGCACATCTTTGGAGTGTGGGAGGAAACCGGAGCACCCGGAGGAAACCCACTCAGACACGGAGAGAATGTGCAAACTCCACACAGTCAGTCACCTGAGGCGGGAATTGAACCCGTGTCTCTGGCGCTGTGAGGCAGCAGTGCTAACCACTGTGCCACCGTGCCACCCACAGGATGGACAACATCAGGCTTGCATGGTGAGAAAATAGCTTGAGCCCTATTATTGAGTCATAGAATCAAAGAGATCTACAGCATAGAAAAGGGTTTCAGCCCAATGTGTCTGTGCCAGTGAATAACAGCCATCTACCTATTTTAATCCCTTTTTTCTAGCACTTTCTGAAGTTGCTGATAAAGCCAACCTGATTATGCATGGAATTATAGGAATTCTGAAGTGCATATTGAGAAGTGATGATGAGAATTATGAAATAACAGAGTTATGTTGACAACTAATTTAAGATTGACAGGTGGGTTCCCAGTATGGCACACCTTTCGTACTGGAAATTATATTTATTAATATGCTGGGTTTTGTTCTTGAAGACAAAAATATCACAGACAAACATTGCAACTATCTTTACACAACAAAACATTTGAAAGCCAATCTCTGGTTTATTCCTCAAGCTTTGACCAATCAGAGTCAACATGTCTCATTTAAGTATGTAAATTTGCTTGATGAGCTGGAAGATTTGTTTTCATACATTTCGTCAGCATAATAAGTAACATCATCAGTGAGAGTCTGATGTTGGTACATAGTATGGTGATGAAACGTCTGAAAATAAATTCTCCAGCTCGGCAAACTAACTTACATATTTGTCATCAACCTGAGCTATAAAACTTCTCAAAAATGCCTCATTTAAATTTAAACCAAATTTGAAAGTTAATTATCTGTCATTATCTTACTGGTGCATTCTTCATGACAATATTTTTACCAGATTTGACTTGCCAAACAATCAACATTCTTTTCTTTTCATGCATATAAAATGTTAAATCTATTTATGTTGGCACTTTTGTGAATATCCTGATGACTGCACGTTGAAAAACTATGACAAAATGTGAATATGATAAGTTCTATACCACAACCAACTATATATATTTACACATAAGCAAACTGTTTTTGATCAAGGCTCGTGGAAGGTAAGCACCAACCATTGCGCCTGCTGCATTTATGATACATTTTTGGGCTGGTGAGATGTAACAAGTAGTGTGCCACAGGGATCAGTACTGGGATTCAACTCCTTACAATTTATATAAGTGATTTGGATGAAGGGACAAAGGTAGGGCAGCTAAATTTGTTGATGACACGAAGATTGGTCGGAAAGTAATTCAGGAAGAGGACATAAGGGGCAATTAAAGTATATCAATAGGTGAAGTGAATGGGAAAATCTGGGAATTGGAGAATAATGTGGGTAAATTTGAAATTGTCCATTTTAGTAGAGAAAATAGAAAAGAAGTATATTATCTTAATGATGATAGAGTGAGAATCTCTGAGTTGTAGGGAGATCCTTGTTTTCTAGTACATGAACTGCAAATGTTAGTATTCAAGAATGGCATGTAATTAGGAAAGCTAATAAAATTTATTGTTAATTTGTGAGGGGAATTGCATACAATTATGCTTCTGTTATGCAGAGCATTTATGAGGCCGCATCCAGAGTACATTGTACATTAGTAGTTTTCCTTATATCTATGCATTGGATGCAGTTCAGAGAAGGTTTAATGAAGACAGGAATAGGTGTGTTATGAAGAAAAAGTGGACAGACAAGGTCTGTATCCACTGGAGTTTGGAAGAGTAAGATATTGTAGGTTATAAGATTCTAAGGTGTCTTGAGAGAGGAGACGTGGGAAGAATGTTTTCTATTCCAAGAGAACCTAGAACTAGGGATCACTGTTTAAAAATAAAGGGTGACCCATTTAGGATGCAAATGAGAAGAACTATTTCCTTAGAGGCTTGTGAGTCTATTGAACTCTTTTTCACAAAAGGCAATGCAAGTTGAACCTTTGAATATTTTAAAGAAGAAGCAGATTAATTCTTGCTGACCAGGGAGTGAATTGTTATCTGGGATAGCTGAGAATGTGCAGTGAGATTTCAGACAGATCAGCTATGATTTTATTGAATGGTGGAGCAGGCTTGAGGGACTTCTACCCCTAATTTGTATATTTGAAAATTTAGCTATCCAGTTCAACCATTGCATTTGCCTCACTAAGTTCTTTAAATCATATGTATAACAAAATCTATTGGAAGGAGGGACCTAGTGTATTTAAATAGACCAAACTTCAAAGAGAACACAACACAACTATATTTCTTTAATAAGATTCTGAGACAAAGCAGGGAAAAGGTTAAGGTGGATATAATGTAATCCAAATATCAATTGGTTATGAATTCATTTTTATTGAAGTTTGAATAATATCAATATATTCAAGTTACCCTTTTCTACTTATTTAGATGATGAGGCTTTTTTTTTCAAAAGTTCTCTCCTCTTAACATTTTACATCTTTGTTATGGTTCTGTTCGCCGAGCTGGGAATTTGTGTTGCAGATGTTTCGTCCCCTGTCTAGGTGACATCCTCAGTGCTTGGGAGCCTCCTGTGAAGCGCTTCTGTGATCTTTCCTCCGCCATTTGTAGTGGTTTGAATCTGCCGCTTCCGGTTGTCAGTTCCAGCTGTCTGTTGCAGTGGTCGGTATATTGGGTCCAGGTCGATGTGCCTATTGATTGAATCTGTGGATGAGTGCCATGCCTCTAGGAATTCCCTGGCTGTTCTCTGTTTAGCTTGTCCTATAATAGTAGTGTTGTCCCAGTCGAACTCATTTACTCAGAATTTTCTAAGATTATAATTAGCACAAAGGGCTTAGTTTCTTTCCTGCTACCTCAAGCAACAAAGCAGATTAAAGAAACTGAAATTCCCAGCCTGAATTTTGTATTGGCCAACCGTACCTTTTCTGCTTCATTTCAAGATGTGATCAAATATTGGTCGCATTATTATTGTTATTCAGTTGAGAATTTTCCCACAATTGTTTTCACTCTGCTGACGTATCACTGTTTGTAGTGGGAATATCATTTATGCACATAAAAGTAATTTCTGTTACACACGTAGCAATGTTGCAGCAGCATGGTAATTTCAGGTTTGGACTCTCAAGTTTTCTGCGACTTATAGCTGATGTTAACGTCAGTAGGTTAATTTCTTATTCTCTTCCTAATTTGTAAGAACAGTTTTCTTTTTAGTTTATTCATGCAGACAGTAATTTTATATATTTTTACCAAGTCCTTTGAATGCATCTAATATCTGAACACCACCTTTTTCAGCGCATTAGCATTAGATTGCACTTGGACAACTTTTAATCAGTGGAAAGCGTGCCATTGAGTATATCTACGAAATATGCTAATTGCATATAAATTCACAGATAAAATTAATTTGTACCAATATTCACAAAATAATCATTCTTCAATATTCAATTGAATTTAATTCTATTTTAGCCTGTTTTGAAGGTAAAAATATACAGTTACTATTTTCATGATGGTGCAATGGCACCAAGACAGAAATAATTTGGAGCCTCGGAAACCTTCTAAAACGTAACTATATATGAAGAATTATGTATCACTGCATTCGTTTGCTAGATCACTGAACTTTACGTTTGTTGACTGAATTTATATTTTTCAGCATTCTGTGAGTTGCCCTGAGGCTTCCACAAGCTGAGTTTTCTCGTCTTGATGAATCACTCTGGTCTTGGGAACCATCCATGCACAGATTCTGATGCACGTATATTGACAGCAGTTGACATGAATTCAGACAGATATTAAATGAATTAATACATTTGGAGCAGTCATTACTAGATTGAAAATAAGGATTAGAACTTTAACTTCTGAAATTTTTATGCCTTTGGGAATCAATACCACCTGGTGGGATATCACAGGAAGCATCCTATTAAGAGTCTGTTACTGTGTTTGCCATACAATTAAGAATGATAAACTGAGGAGAATAGCGTGGAACTAGAAAAGGATACTGACAAATTAATAAATTAGTGGGCAGATAGTTAGCAGATGTACGGAAGTGTGAGGAGATGCACTTCATTGGGAGGACATTGAACTACAATATTTAATTTGGGTACAATTCTAAAGGGCCTGCAGGAGCAGAAGTACCTGGAATTATATGTGCACAGATTATTGAAGGTGGCAGGACAGGGAAAGAGAGCAGTTAGTAAGCATAAGGGCAGGATATAGACAATTAAAAGTAGGGCCTTGGGTACTGTTGTGGTACAGAGAGATGTTAAAGTTTGCATTGGAAATAGACACAGTTGTTAAGAAGGCATTTAGCATTTTTGCCTTCATTTCTCAGACCTTTGAGTATTGGAGTTGGGAAGTCATGTTGAGGTAGTACAGGGTGTTGGTGAGGCCTCTTCTGGAGTACTGTGTCCAGTTCTGCTCCTGTTATAGGAACGATATTATAAAGCTGGAGAGGGCTTGAAAAAGTTTTACCAGGATGTTGCCAGGAATGGAAGATTTGAGTTATAGATATATATGGATAGACTGGGACATTTTTCACGGGTGTGTAGACAATTGAGCAGTCTCCTTATTGAGGTTTTAAATTCATGAGGGTTATAAGTAGGGTGAATAGCAGATGTCTTTTCCCCAGGGTGGGAGATTTCAAGACTAGGGAGCATATTTTTAAGTTAAGAGGAGAAAGATTTAAAAAGCACGTGAGGCACAACATTTTTACACAGAGTTGTTCATGTGTGGAATGACAATCCAAAGAAAGTGGTAGATGCAGGTACAGTGACAACGTTTAAAAGACATATGAATAAGTGCATGAATAAGAAAGATTTGGGGGGTGGGTGGGATATGGGCTAACTGCAGGCAGCTGGGACTAGTTTAGTTTGGGATTATGGTCGGCATGGACTGGTTAGACTGAAGAGTCTGTTTCCATGCTATATGACTCTATGACTCTATACAATATTATTAGCCTTATTAAGAGGGGCATAGCATGCAAAAGGTGATATTGAACTTGTACAAGACACTTATTAGACTTCAGCTGGAGTATTGTGTCTTTTTGTGAGTACCCACATTATAGGAAAGATGTGAATGCATTCGAGAAAGTGCAGAAGGGAATAAACAGCAATGGTTTCAGGAATGACAAAACTCAGTTATGAGGATATATTTAAAATCAGGAGTGGGCTAGAGAGAGTTCAAAGGAAGAAGCCATTCTTGCTTCTAAAAGAAAACAAGTGAGAGGGCATAGGTTTAAAGTGATGTGCAAAAAAAGCAAGGGTGATGTGAGAAAAAAAACTTTTTCACTCAGTGAGTTCTTTGGGTATAGAATGCACTCGGGATGAATGGCAGGGGGGAAGGTTCAATTGAGATCTCCAAGAGGGCATTGAATGATTACTTGGACTGAAATTGTGTTCAGGGATATGGGGAAAAGACAGGATTGACACTGGGTGATAGAATCAGTGCAGATGTGATAGACAGGATGGCCTCCTTCCACGCTTTGTCAATTCTGTAGCCTGACAAGTGGCTTTCAGCTTCAGTGTGGAAACAGGCCCTTCAGCCCAACGATTCCACACCGACTCTCTGAACAGTAACCACCTTGATCCATTCCCTTATTTCTCTACATTTCCACTGACTAATGCACCTAACACTATGAGCAATTTAGCGTGGCCAATCGACCTAACCTGCACATCTTTGGACTGTGAGAGGAAATTGGAGCACCCTGAGGAAACCCACGCAGGCATGGTGAGAATGTGCAAACTCCATGCAGACAGTCACCGGATGCTGGAATCGAAGGCAGGTCCCTGGTGCTTTGAGGCTGCAGTGATAACCACTGAGCCACCGCACTGCCCCAAGGCAAAGGCCCAATCAGTAGGCCAGCAATTTTGGACACACAGCAATGTCAATTTAGTCAATGGTAGTGTTGAATGTGGTGACAATTACAGGCTTTCCCATAGCAAAGGGTGCTACCGATTGCATACATCATTTTTGCATGTTAATATTTGGAATGAGCCAGAATTAATTACCCATTTCCTTGTAAAGCTGTGTGCTTGGTCTGCCTGATTCTGTCTGACAAAAGAAAATGAAAAGCATTCAATAGGTATAAAGTGAGTTCTGTGGGGCTACTTTTACCCAGGAACAAGATGTTCTCCAAGTCGCGGTGAAAGAGCAGATGTTTTAATCACTAGCTGGGTTACATTTAGATAAAGAAGAAGTAATAGCAAAATTCCCTGAAAAGCTAAGACTGAATGGGATGCATCCAGAGATACTATAGGAAGTAAGCATGCAAATTTCAGAGTTACTTGCCTTAATTTTCCAGTCCTCCTTGGATAGATGACTGAAGAATTGCAAACATTATAATAATTTTTATCAACCTGCTTGAAAATGTTGTGACACACCTCTGAGGCAAGTAAGACACAAAACATAGATCTTCTGACTCAATATTTGGGGCACTACTCCTACACGACACGATCCTCAAAATCCTCTTAAGGATGGAAGTTAGTACCCATGCAGTAAACAGTTTTAAAATACTCATCCATTAGATCAGGAAATGGCAAACATTTTACCCTTATTGAAAATGGATGTAGTGATAAAGTCAAAAAACTGCAGTCCTATCAGTTTAATACAAATTCATTCATGAGGTAGTTTCTAGAAATGTTCATTCAGGACAACGAAAATCATTTGGAAAAACATAGATTAATTGGAGAAAGCTAGCATGCACATGTTAAGGACAAATCATTCTTAACTAGTTTGGGATTTCTTCGCGTGATAACAGAAAGGGTTAATGAGGGCTTTCTGGACAATGTTTCCTTTTCCTCAATTTTTTCCTTGTTCTATCTCAGAATTTCATCAGAGGAAACTGGCTTTGTTGCATTCCCTTTGTAGTTTGGTTTTGCAACAAATTTGTTAACATTTTCTATGAACGGATGTCTCCTGCCAACAAATTTGCTTTGTGCACATGATTTTCAACCAACCTGGAGAGGAAAATGCAATGGTTGAACTGGCTAGCTAGCAGTGATCCAGGTTAATTTATTCAAAATGTTCAGAAACAGCCCCAAGTCTGCTTTACAGTTGGCCTCTCAGTATGGCACACTCTTTTGGACTGGAAATTAATGGATAGCCATTATGTTGCAGGATGGACTGTAATATTACTATCTCCATTGTTGCCATGATAATGCTTTGATGTTATGTCAGTTGTGGGTTTTCTGACTACGTGCCACTGAACTGTAGATTATATGTAGATGAGTTTTGATGATACATTAGGTGAGTTATCTGCTGCAGAATTCCCAAATTCTGATCTCCTCTTGTAGCAACACTAGTTAAATGACTGGTTCAGTTCAGTTCAGTTTCTTCTTATTGCTAACACCGCAGATGCTGATAGTGGAGAGGTTCGATGTGGTAATGCATCACTGAAGTAACACCATTTTAATATACAAAATGTCTTACTAACCAAAGGTAAACTCATTATCCAATTAATGGTGCTAAGTGTTTCTGGAGGCTACAATCAGTCTGGAGTATAGTACTTAAAGGTAGACAGCAGCCATGACTGGGTTTGTCATTGCCTTTCAGATTGGAGTAAGCAGGCAAGAGATCAAAAAATTAAAGCCTCATGATGAGAACAAGTGGATAAAATGTTAATTGGAAAGTAATTGGTCCACTCTGCTCAAGAAATAACACTGTTGTGTCACCATTTGAGCATCTTATTTTGATTATTCCTTTCTTTTCAACCTGATAATTCAGCAACAATATCACTTTTTGACTCCTTGCAATGATGAAGTGTCTTAGACTTAGTGTTTGCTTTTCTCATTCATGCATTTGAAAATCTCCTTCTGGTCCTCAATAATCCATTAGCAAGCTCCTCAATGAGCGTAACAGTTTGTTAAGAAAGAGACACTTAAAAATTGGTAGTGCTGTTCTGAACTGGCCTTGTATAACTTAAAATGAAATGCCAGATCAGACCAATGACAATCATTTCTAATGTTTGATAAAAACCAACCTCTCCCTCGCTACCATCAGTTCTGTAGAACATTCACTGGACCCGAAATATTAATATTGATTTCTCTCCAGAGATGCTGCCAGACCTACTGAGATTTTCCTGCAATTTCTGTTTACGTTTCTGATTTCCAGTATATGCAGTTCTTTTGCTATTTTATTTCCAAATGTTACTGTTTTGAACTTCTTTGATTTCATTTCATTTGATTTATTATTGTTACATGTACCAAGACATAGTGAACAGCTGTGTTTTGTGACCTAACCAGACAAATTATACCTAACGTAAGTACATCAGGATAATAGAACAGAATGTAGAATATAGAGTTATAGCTACAGAAAAGGTGTGGAGAAAGGTAAATTCTAATACATGAGAGGACTGTTCATAAGACTGAAAACAGCAGGGAAGTAGCGTTTTATGAATCTCTTGGTATGTGTTTTTCAAACTTTTGGATTTACTGCCCAATGGAAGAGTTTAACTGGGGTGGGAGGGGTTCTTGATTATATTGGCTGCTTTCCCAAGGCAGTGGGAAGTATAGGCGGAGTCAAAGGAAGGAAAGCTGGTTTTTGTGATGGACTGGACAGCATTTGCAATTTCTCTCTGACTTCTTGTGGTCCTAGACAAAGCAGTTGCCATACCAAGCAGTGATGAATCTGGTTAAGGATGCTTTCTATTTTGCACCTATAAAAATTACTAAGAGTCATTGTGGACATGCTGAATCTCCTTAACTTTCTGAGGAAGTAGAGGCATCCTTGTGCGTTCTTGACTGTAGTGTCGACTTGGATGGATCAAGATAGATTGTTGGTGATATTTACATTTAGGAACGTGAAGCTCTCAAACATCTCCTCCTCTGCACCTTTGATGCACACAGGGACATGCCAGCCACTCCACTTCCTGGAGTCAATGACAAGCCTCTTTGTTTTGCTGACATTGAGGGAACAATTGTTGTCTTTGCACCATGACACTAAGCTGCCAATCTCTTTCCTTTGTCTCATCCTTGTCTGAGATCAGAACCACGATGGTGCTGTAATCAACAAATTTGTAAATGGAATTAGAGCAGAATTTAGCCACACATTCATGAGTGTATAAGGTGCATAGTAAGAGGCTGATACACAGTCTTGTGGTGAAAGAGTTTTGAGGATTATTGTGAAGTACATGTTTTCACCTCTCTTTACTTATTTCTATCTGTGATTTAGGAAGTTGAGAATCTAGTTACAGAGAGGGGAGTAGAGTCCTTGGTCTCAGAGTTTGGAGATGCATTTTACTGAAATTATGGCATTGCAAATGCAGCTGAAGTCAATAAATAGGAGTCTAATGTTGGTCATTGTTATCCAGGTGTTCCAGGGATGAGTGCAGAGCTAGGGAGAAGGCATCTGCCATGGACCTACACTGACAGCAGGTGAATTGTAATGGATCAAGGTAATCTGGGAAGCCAAAATCGGTTTCTGTCATTACTATCCTCTTGAAGCACTGCATAATAATGAATGTCAGAGCCACTGGGTGGTAGTCATGAAGGCATGTTGCCTGATTTTTCTTTGGCAATGGAATGATAGCAGTCTTTGTAAAGCAGGTGGGAACCTCACCTCGTTGTAAGGAGAGGTTAAAGATGTTTGAAAATACTCCTACCAACTGGTCAGTGCAGTGTCTGAGTGCACAGCTGGGCCAATCATTTCCCATGGGTTCCTTCTCAAGAAGACCGATCTGATGCCTGCAGCAATGACTGTGGGTACAGGTCCACCCAAAGCTGTCAGGGCAGGTGACATTATTGGTGACAATACTATGGCTTTGAAAAGTGTATTTTGTCCTTTTTCTTAAAGAAGAGAGGTTGAGACAGAGGTAGCAAGCAGACTGCTCAATGGCAATAGAGTAAACAGCTTGTGAGGCTTTGGCTTTTTTTAAAGTTGGAACAATAGAAGCAGCATGAATGGGTTGAGTCAGGCTCCCACAGAACCAGGGTTTCAGTTCAACTTTCAGTAGTCATTTGGGTTTGGAAGTTGGAAACTATCTCTCTAACTCTACTAGAATTTTTTTTTTCTCTGTTACAGCTAAGACCTGGGGTTCTCTTCCTGCTGCCAGAATCACATGTGAGACAATCTATTTACTGACTGTGCCTTTGCCAAGGGTGTGTTTATTGGATGTTACTACACTGGAGCAGTTGCTGTTTAGTGATTAAACAATCTGTTATTCTGTTAAGTTTTCCAATAGAGTTAAAGTTACATCAATTCTTCTTCTTTTTGTTTGTATTTTAACTGGAGATAAGAAGAAAGTGTATTTTGCTTAAAGTTGAATAGCGAGACCAATTGAATTACATTTGGAACACAGCAGCTCACACTTGACTTTAAATAAGATAAATGTTATGGTCTAGGCTATCTCCTGGATATATTTGAAGGGGGGTTGGTCTGGTCCATAACACATTTCACTGACGTTCTGTTCAAAATGAGCTTAGAATGCTTTCAGGTCATTGGGGAGGAATTCATTGTTGTCAGTGCTTCTACTCGACTTTGCATTGAAGCTCTCTATATTGAATAAGCTTTGCCACAGTTGATGTGTGTTCACATGGTTAGTCTGGACTCTAGCATAGTCTTATTTCATGGCAAACCTGATGGCTTTGCAAAGATTGCACTTAGATTCCCTGCATAGGTCAGGGTCACCTGATTTGAACATCTGAGTGAATTGCTAGTTCCCCCACCATTGTCATTGCTCTGAACATTACACGAAGTGTTGGAGATATTGACATGCCATCAGGGAGGGGCTGATAAAGGGCTTTTGCCCAAAACATCAATTCTCCTGCTCCTTGGATGCTGCCTGACTGGCTGTACTTTTCCAGCACCACACTTTTCAATGATGCCATCAAGGACGGCTATTTTTAAAGCACACTCACTCACAACTGATCTTGTTCCCATGGGATTTTAAAAATTTGAACCACTTTTGTGGCAAAGCTGCACACAAACCACCAAAAAAATGGATATGTAGGAGACTTTCATAACCTTGATCATTCTGCATTCCTGGTGTTCAATTTTAATGTTCTGTCAAGATACTCATTAAATGTGAAATGTGTTTGTCAGTTAAACTCCAATGCTTTATTGTGAGTTTGATAAACAATTTGGGTGGGCAGTTTCTTTCAGCACATTGTTGAAGGCCAGCAAAATTCAATAAAAAGTTCTTGGTAAGAGGTAGCATATTTGTGTGAAGAAGTATTGGGTTAAGGGCATTAGAATTCATAGAGAAGGTAGGTTAGCTTCAAGTAAAAGATGGATGGATGATATTGAGATACAGATCAGTCACAATCTGTTTAATTGAGGTGTAACAGACTTGAAGGGATGAACAAAACCAAAACAACTGCAGATGCTGTAGATCAGAAACAAAAGTAGAAATTTGAGGAAGGGTCACTCAAGCTGAAACATTATCTCTGATTTCTCTCCACTGATGCTGCCAGACCTGCTGAGTTTTTCCAGCAATTTCTGTTTTTGTTTCTGAAGAGATGAATGGTTGTTTCCTCTTTCTATGTTCTATCACTGAATTAAAGGTTTGGAAGAACTCATACAGTAAGAAGTGGATTGAGCACCATTCCCATTGAGTTGATTTCTGTGTTACCTTGACAACGTGCCTCTCTTTAACCATGAGAATACAGCAGAATAAAAATAGCAAACAAAACATTTGGATTTCATTTCTGGAAATATAGATTTGAAAAGCATTGATTTATATTACATTTATGTAAAACCTTGGTCAGGCAATACTTGGAATAGTGTACACAAATCTGATGCCTATATTCCAAAAATAATATTTTGGCAGTGGAGGAAGTCCAAAAAAAACCATAACAATGCTACTAAAGCACAGAAGATATATTTCCTGATGGACACATTGGGGTTCTTTTCTTTGAAAAAAGAAATTAATGGGTGGCTTGCCACCACAATGAAAGAGTTTAATGGAACAGACGTAGAGAAAATATATCATCTTAAAATACATTAAAAGTGAGTGAGCATCGAGAGAGAAGGGCCCCTTAAAGATGAATGAGGTCATCTTTGTTTTGAACCTCAGGAGATAGAAGAGATATTAAATGAATATTGTACATCAGTTTTTACTGATGGAAAAGAAATGGAGGCTAGAGAATTCAGGGAAATAAATATTGATGTATTGAAAACAGTTCACATTACAGAAGAAGTGCTGGTAATCTTAAAAAACATAAAGGTGAATGAACCTCCAGTGATCAAGTGAATCCCAGGACGTTGAGGGGAGTTAGAGAGAAAATTGTGGGGCCCCTAGCAGAAATATTTGCATCATCTATAAACACTGGGGAAATACCAGAGGACTGGAGGTGGCTAATGTGCCATTGGTTATGAAAGTCTGGAACCAGACACCTGGAAACTCTAGACCTGTGAGTCAACATTGGTCATGGGTACATTGTTGATGTGATTTTTAAAGATAGGATCTGCATGTATTTGGAGAGACAAGGATTGATTAGGGATCGTCAGCATGGTTTTCTGCAAGGAAAATTGTGTCTCACAAACTTGATTGAGTTTTTCTGAAGTGACCAAACAAATTGATGAGAGCACTGTGGAAGGCATTATTTACTTAGATTTCAGTAAAGCCTTTGACAAGGTTCCACATTGTAGACTAATTTGTAAAGTTAGACTGCTTGGGATTCAGGGTAAACTTGCCATTTGGCTATAAAATTGACTTTTTGGTAGGAGACAGAAAGTGATGGTGGAGGACTGTTTTTTGCACTGGAGGCCTGTGACCAGCAATGTTTCACAGACGTCAATGCTGGGTCCACATTTGTTTGCAATTTATATAAATGATTTGGATGAGGATATAGGAGGCATGGTTAGTATGTTTGCAGATGACACCAAAAATGGTGGTATAATGGACAGTGAAGTAGGCTATCTGAAATTACAAAGAGATCTTGATCAATAGGATCAATGGGCTGAAGAGTGGCAGATGGATTTTAATTTGGATAAATACGAGGCGTTGCATTGAGGTAAAATAAACAAGTACAGGGCTTACACAATTAAGATAGGGCTCTGGGTAGAGTTGCAGAATACAGAGACCTAGGCGTTCAGGTAAATAATTTGTTGAAATTGGCACCATGGGTAAAAAGAGTAGTTAGAGGACATTTCGCATGCTTGCCTTCTTTGCTCAGACCTTTGAGTATAGGAATTGGGACATTGTGTTGAGGTGAGGCCTCTTCTGGATGCTGAGTGTAGTTCTGGTCTCCCTATTACAAAAAGGATATTATTAAACTGGAGAAGGTTCAGAAAAGATTTACCCAAATGTTGCTGCGAATAGGGGAATTGAGATGTAACAGTAGACCTGAAAGGCTGGGACTTTTCTCAATGGAGTGTAGAAGGTTGAGGGGTGATCTTATTGAGGTTTATATAATCATTTAGATATATGTATAGATAAGATGAATGACAAAGGTCTTTTTCCTGGTGTTGGGGAGTTCAAAACAAGGGGACATATTTTTAAGCTGGGGGGGGAAAAGAATTAAAAAGCTCTGAGGGGCAACTTTCTAACACAAAGAGTGGTTTGTGTGTGGAATGAACTGTCAGAGAAAGTGTTGAATGCAGGTGCAGTTGCAATGTTTAAAAGATATTTGGATAAAGTCATGAATAGGAAACATTTGGAGGGATATGAGCAAAACTCAGGCAGGTGGGACTGGTTTAAGTTGGGAACATAGTTGGCTTGGGCTATTTAGAATGAAGGGTCTGTTTCCACACTGTATGACTCGATGACTTGTGAAGCAGTCAAAAAATGAAAGGTAGTCATTAAAAATCCCATTGGAGTTTCAGTAGAAATGTCTTTACTAAAAGAATGGTGAGAATGCAATGTGTTAGCATAAAGAGTAGAAAGGGTAAAATGTGCAGACAACTTGGGAGAAGAAAGGTAAGAACATGAGGTAGAAAGGAATGAGGGACATTCTGTAAGATTCGGTAAAAAGGGATGGGAGAAGGCTTGTAAAATATGTAAGTACCCAGATGGTTAAGATGGCTAGACAGTGTGTTTATGTGTAGTGGATTAAGGTGAGATTTTTAACACATTGCAAATGCATTCACTCACACAGGATTCAAAACAGGCCAGATATGGCATTCAATGTAATGAATATAACACAACAGCAAGGGACCAAAATAATAGACAAAGAACAAAGAAGCTCAACAGCACAGGGTAATAAGCAGAAAATAATATAAAACAATTGAGAAAACCTGTAGAAATAAAGAGATCTGTTTTTTGTCTTCCTTTGTTAACCCATTTGTATTTGGCTTATACTGCTTCAAAACTAACTTAGTCTCAAGTGTTACTGGCATTACCGTATAATTAATCAAGGTTCTATGGTTCTTGGGATCATATGACTGGTAGAAGGCAGACATTGTGCAGACGTCAAAATAGTAGGGGTGGTATCCAATGAAAGTACAGTAAGGAGAGAAATAAATAGGAAACATATTAATATGCAGAAAGGAATGATGTTATAAGCTATCTACAGCCTTAACCAAAGCTGAGAATTAAGCAGAGCTGAACTCAGATACAGGGGAAAGGGAGCATAAATGTAGATGTTAGCTTGCAGACATGTGATCATCCCAACAGTCAGTTACCATTGATAACCACCAAGTCAACACTGTGCAGCATGAAGATCCTGCAGCATGAGAGATCCTCTGTAGTACTCCCCAGTGTACTGCATAAGAGAACACTGCAACTCAACAGCAGGAACACACAGCAAAATTTCAGGCCACACCTCAATGATGGTGTCCTTGTAAAAATGTCAGCAGCATTACAGAGAACTGTAGGTGGCATAACAGCAAATGGCCCAGCTTCATTTCTGCCCATCTGTCCATCACACCCAGTAAGCCATAAACTGCATGCTTTTCTATTTCCCAAGTGGGTTGGTTGGGACCTGCAGAGATGGCTATTGGCTGCTTGTTTGTTCTGTGCCAAAGACCATGCTGCCTCCAGAATGTGCTGGCATTGCCCTGTTCTATGTTTGATTAACTAAAACTACGCAAACTGTGACTGGGATATTGGAAGATCTTTGTAGTTTAATTGTTAGTCAGGCATTTATATTTTGTGATGAAATGAAAGAGTGATTGTGTGGTATTATAGTCTCATCTGAGAAATCTCTACCATAATCACCTGTCTCTACAGATATGATGAGGCACGTGATGAAAAGTATTAATTAATTGAGTTTTGTGTTGTGGAGGTGTGTGCCATTCTCGATAAGTATGATAAAATGGCCAAAATCGTCACCCCTACATTTTACAATTTTGTGTGAAAGATTAGCTTTAGCAAAATTATTTGATCAAATTGTGACAAACATTAACCTGCTCAGTCTTGCACTATTAATATTATCATTGCACATAAAAAAGTTTTCTTTTTAAAATATTGACAATGCCATAACCCTTTATTGAGGCAAAGGATGCACACACTCTTCCCCACCTCATCCATGAGGATTTCCAGGTCCTCATCAGAAAAGCAGGGTGTCACTTTCTCTCTGGGCATCATGTCTGGATGTATTGACAAGGACTGGGCCAGCCAGCCTTTTTTGTTTCATTTTCTCGAATTGCAAAAATATATTTCATTCATAAAAATATCTTTATGTACATACATAGTCACTAAAACATTTCAGGCTTGTACAGTAACATATAGAGAAACAAAGAAACATTGGAGTTTGACTCCATCCAAAAGAATACACACAAGGTATTTCTTACTTAAACTAGATTATATTTACGTATATTTGAGGCACCGGGAGGATGTGATAACTGAATGGATCCTCATTTAACTTCGGCAGGAAGGCCTCAGACAGTGATCTTCCCTCACTGCACTTTACTGGCAGCTGTGTCCCTCAGCACAAAGTCATGGACCTTGGAATGTGCCCATCTGCAAAACTCAGTCAGGGTCACCTCCTTACTCTGGAAGGCCAACAAGTTTCAGACAGGCCAAATAGCGTCTTTCTCCAAATTTATGGTCCTCCAGGCACAGTTGTTTGTCTCAGTGCACATGCCAGGGAACAGACCACTGAGCATGGTGTGCTGCGTCATGGAGCTGCTCGAGATGAACCTCGAAAAAAATCATTGCATCTTTCTCCAGACATCGATGCAAAGGCACATTTCAGCCGGAGATGCGAGCCAGTCTCTATCATCCCCATTCCCTCCACAGTCACTTCAAGGGAAGCGGGCTTTAGTGTAGAGAGTCAGGAGGTACATGAAGGATCTCATAGGTAGTGCTCTTCTCACCACCAGCCAAGCGATGTCTTGGTGCGTGTTGAAAAGTTCAGGTGATGAGGCATTCTGCCAAATGACTTTGACAGTCAGCTCAAGGAACCACATGACAGGATCCTCCCTCCCTTCCTACAGGGTCTCAAGAACACGACGTGCTGACCATTTCTTGATCGACTTATGGTCAAAGGTGTTTGTCTTCACAAATTTTCTCCACACGGGACAAGTGATACAGAACTGTGTGCTTGCTTGAGCATTCCGTTGCAACCAGGCTAGTCCCATCCTTCGCAACACCGGGGACAGGCAGAACCACAGAATGTAGTGGCACTTAGTGTTCGTGTACTGAGGGTCAGTGCACAGCTTAATGCAGCAATAGACAAAGGTGGCCATCAGGATGAGGACAGCATTGGGTAAGTTCTATCTCCTCTTATGCAGAGTTTTGTACTTGGTGTCCCTGTGGACACAGTCCATCGTAGACCTCCAGGAGAAGTGGAAGGTAGCTCAGGTGACTACATGGTGCAGGTACTGGAAATGGGCCAGACCTGCACCATGTACAACAACAGAGAGAATGTCTCACACCTGATGACCAGGTTTTTACCCACAATGCAGAGTGAGCAGTGCTCCCAAAAGACCAATTTCTGCCTCAGCTTGGCAATACGCTCATCCCAAGTTTTTGTTCATACCCAGTTCCTCTCACCATATTCCCAGCACCTTCTGGTAATCTGTCCTGACGTTGAAGGAGATAAAGGCTCGGTCATCCCAATTTCCAAAGAACATGGCCTCGCTCTTCCCCTCCACTAATAGAGACAGCACTAATGAAGTTGGTGTAGAGCAATCAGATCCAATTGCAGATTCCTTCCCAAGGCCCAGCATTTCTACATCAGTGCTTGACTGGGTGCATGGCTGAACCTTGATTATGGCATCAGTGCTGAGACATCCTGGTCACTGGCTGCAGTGAGTGGGAGAATAGAAACAGCAGCGTGCCATATGGACATGGTGCACAGGTAAGGAGGTGAGTCTGGGAGGATAGTATAAGAAAACCTGTTAGTGCTCGCGGAGAGAAAATCTCTGTGAAACTTGCAAAAATTGACACTGTGTCAATTTCCCATAGAATGCAACCCTGAGTTCAATCAGTAGAAGAAATTCTAAATAATATGTTGGGTGGAATCTTTTCAGCCTTTCAGCAACATGCTGACTCAGTTGAGAAAGTATGACAACCTCAGCAGAAATTAGATTCGTGACAACAAGAAAATTAAATATGGATTCTGCAACTAAGTTTTGAAATGGTGAGATGAAAATTTCACAAGTGAGCAGCATTTGCATGCTACTAGAATATAAATCTCACATCATGGATAGGCAATTCGCTGGTCATCGTGTTCCAGCAAGAGACTAGATAGCAACACATCCTGCCATGAAAGTCTGACCGAATACCGAACTGAATACTCCAGCTTGCCCCTTGCTGCTTCAGTGCCTCAACCTAGATAGCAGTTACTAAAATCTTAGGGTATCTCCATGGGCAGTGACTGCCTGCATTCCCTGTCCACAGAAGTAGGCATTGAATATGCACCAGCTTTGCACATCATCATGGCACACGTTCACTCACTTAACAATATAGAGCTCCATTTCAATTCTGCACATTGCTTGGTCTCTCAACACTCACTTACTTTGCATTATACTCATATATTCATCGAGTGTCTGCCTTGCCTTGCCTTTTTGCACTATCCCCTTTCATTCAGAATTTAATGGCTCACAGTACTACTTCTATCTTGCCTTGCTGTTTAGTGTGAATGCACAGCCCAGTTATTATGATATGGTTGTCAGCAGTGATCAGTCAAGGTGGGACATACTGCTGCACGACACTGTGCTACATCAATGTTACACCTGCAACCTGTCCCAGTTGCCTGCACGGCAAATGTGCTACATCTGCTTCAACCAAATGGCCATGTCTCAAAGTTGAAAGAGTATAGTCCTCAGAAAGGTCAAGGGGGACAACCTTCAGTCAGAGGATCACAGCACAATAAATCAAGGGCATCATCTGATATTGTTCCATACACCCCTGGATCCAGTCAGTTAGCTGCTTTGGACAGTCAAAAAGTTCTATATTAGCATTCAAATCTGATTCTAAACTTCACTGCAATGCACAGCCATCGGAGGTCCATGTCGCTGGCAAGAAAATTAAAGGGAGCATAGATGCACATCACTATGGTTTGGGAGATAGCCCAAGATCACTCCTGCAGGTCTAGAGTCCCCAGTCTGAAGATTTACCTAAAGTCAGTCAGTGAGCTACATAGATATCGGTCAGGCATATTCATTACTTGAGGCTGTCCATCCAAGTTAGTCAGTGAGGGTAGGCTATGGACAGTCCTAAGGGTCAGCTCAATGACAGACAAAAGGTGTTATCAGGAGCTACTGTTGTCGTTGGGATGCTGGAGAAGTTAATTGTAGGGATTGGAGGCAGCATGCTGAGCTGCAGAGGGGGCAATAATTGAGAAGTGGGCGAAGTCAACATACAAGCAGGGGAGATGATCATGTATTGGAAAGCATGAGTTACAGTAGGTGGTGGATTCACTAACAGTCACATCCATATAACTGAGGAATGGTGAGGTGCAACAATTCCGGGTCAGGGAATATTGGGAAATGAAGTTGTACTTGAAAGAATTGTGTAGAAGTTTAGCATTGATGGAATCAACAGGGACTTCAAGGCAGAAAGAAACATGGAAGTCCATTGATTACCAGGCTGAACCTGCATCTCACTCTGCTAGGTGTGATCTGTGTTGCCTTGCATACTCATAAAAATTGTAACTATGCCATGGAAAATGGAAAATGGTTGCGACTAGACCCTGAGTGGTTGGAGAAAGTGGATTTTATTTGTTCCGAAGACCCAGGATTTACTGTGAATGATGTGAGGCCCTTCAAGGACAATTTCATTAATCAGGCATTTTCACACTACAGGCCTCTGTAAGCCTAACATCCTGCATGTGAAATGCCTGCAGTGTCCAGCTGCATGACATAGAAATCGTGGTCACACACAATCTTGACCATATCATCGGCAATTCCAAATTGATCACTGTCATCTCTGTGAAGCAGAAATACTCCCAGACAACTTACATGTGGCATTTGTGGGCCATAATTCATGAAGATGATCCAAGGTCTCATCGGCTGCGCAAGGGCACAGAACTAATTTCCCTTCACCTTGAACTGTACATATTTGCTTTATATGAAATTTTACCTGGTTTGGGGTGATGTGGGGTGCAGCATAACAAGATATCAGCAATCATACGGCTTCTGTAGTCTCCTGAATTGATACAACCTGGTTCATGCTGCATTCACCAATATAAGGATCTGTATATCATAGGCCCACGTAGAAGCATTTCATGGATCTCCTGGTCAGAGTTGTCTGTGTCCCACTGTTTGGAGGAGTATGCTAAACCATTATTTATGAGTGCTGCAAATGCTGACTGTTCACATTTTGAAGAACTTGTTCTGTTTCTGATATTCCTCACACAGGTTCATTGGACTGTGATCAAGGGCTCTAACCAGGGCATGGGCAATGTCACTGTGGCTGCAGTTCTACGAAGGCACAGAGAAATTGAGAAGGGACAGATTTCCTAGCAAGTCCAAAGCAACCGGTAGGCTCCAACTTCTGCCAAACTGCCTCCACACAGCCCCTCAGACTGCAGAGGAGCTAAAGGAGAGTCAGAGTCTATCATCCTTAATGCTACTTCCTCCACATGAGTGAGGTTCAGTGTTGCATGTACTAGCATTCTGTCACAGAATTATGTTGACTGCTGGAGAGGGATCTGCAACATGAAGAAGTGGGATGAGTCATCTTTTACCAGTGGCCATCCCAGGTCACTTCTGCTTTAAACTTTTATGCAACTGGCTGCTTCCAAAAATCCAGTAGGGACCAGTATGAGATCTCACAAACCTTCATCCACAAATGTATCAAGGTTCTAACTGATGGAATTTGTACCAGATTACAGTACTTGCATCTCATTTCCCTGTGATGAGGTTGCGTTCTGCAGCCTGGACAGTAGAATTCAGAAACATAGGCTTCCCCAAGGAGCATGTACTGTACACACATCTAGTTGGGAGTATCATATAACACAACTGATTTCATCAATAGAAAAGGCTTCCATTCCATCAATGTACAAACCATCTATGGTCATTGGTATGATATGTCAGAAGGCTGTGCCAGCTACCCCAGGTGAAGACATTATGCCTATATCATTGAAACTTCCCATACCTGGAGAACTCTTATATTCCTGCTCCACTTCAAGGGCGAGATGTATTATGAGGATGGCTGCTGTGAGAGAAAGGCTACCTAATGCAATCATGGTTGATGATTAATAGGCAAACTTCTAAATGAAGTGCAAGTTAAAACCCAGTCTTCCACCTGGGGCGTAGGAGAGCAAATAATAAAATGATAAGGTTCAGCCAGGCAGGCTGTGCCACATAATGTGTGTCCTGTACAACTGGATCAGTCACAGAAGGAATGTGATGAACACTGAAAGATTGAGAGAGCTATCTTCCAAGGAGAAAGATGAGCATGTTAAACAGAAAGAATGTCAACTTCATCATGATAGAGCACTCCAGAGTCAGGCTCAACAATCAGACTGGACTCAATTGACATCATTCCAATAGATATGAGCCTTGATTGTGATTGACTATAAATTTGTTGGTTCACAACACAACAGTGTCTGTCTGTTCCTAGAAGCAAATATGGCTTTTCTCTGTTTTTTAACTTTGCTTTTATCGTTAAATAAAAATGAATGATTTCAAAAGTGTGAAGATTTTTCAGTATATGATGCTCCCACAATGAATAATGGGAAGGTGTTAGGCTTCATAGGGCACTGAGAAAGAGCGACACTCCCTTAGATGGCCTTCTAAAGTGGGGTAATGCTGAAGCTGGGTGACCTGTGTAGCTTAATTCTTATAGCTGCAGTTACACTGACTGTTGATCAGGTTGAATCGAGAGTGTGGTCTTGGACAAGCATAACAGGTCAGGCAGCATCCAGGGAGCAGGAGAATCAACATTTTGGGCATAAGCCCTTCATCAGGAATGAGGCTTGTGGATGGGATGCTGAGAGATAAATGGGAGGGGGATGGGGCTGGGGTGGGGTGAGATAACTAAGAATGCAATAGGTAGATGAAGGTGGGAGAGAATGTGATAGGTCAGAAAGGAGGGTGGAGTGGATAGGTGGGAAAGACGATGGACAGGTCAAGAGAGCGGTGCTGAGTTGGAGGCTTGGGAGTGAGCTACGGTGGGGGGAGGGGAAATGAAGAAACTGGTGAAATCCACATTAATCCCATGTGGTTGCATCAGATAGGTGATGATGTGAATTAGTATAACATTTACGATGTGGCTTAAACTGGCAATGAAATGCCAATTGTGCCACCTATATACCCTCAGCAGCATTTATTTTTTGTTTGCTTCCCATGAAGTGTACTGTGAAAGGCAGCTCCTGATGGCCACATTTGGCCTGGTGCATGACTGGCCATGAGCACTGGGAATCCCAGGAACTGCGAGAAGTGTCAAATATTTCCGTCATTGCTGAGTGGAAGTGGGGCACTGCAGAGATGTGGAGCATGCTTAATAAGGCAAGCTGTGAAGAATAACATGAGAAAACCCATGAGGACTCACAGAAAGAAACCATCCAAGAAACTCCCTGAAACAGACAGCGAGCCAACTTCTGGTAAAATTCAGTTCTTTACTTAGGCATTGCATAAGACTTCACAGGTTTTATTTATGTGCATAAAATTAAATAACTTCACAGTATACGTAGGATAAAACCATTGAAGTTTGCAACAAAGCATGAGGTTCTTTGTTGCTGTTCTGAGTCCTGTTACAGTACTCCAAAACTAATGCAATTGATCCACATTTTCCAATAGACCTTAATCTTCCTCTGCTTGAATTGCTTATTTAAATTTTATTAAAAAGTAATCCATGTCTCACTCACCCCTTGAAGCTACCTTGGCATACATCAACAATTCTCTTTTTGAAGAGACATTTCCTAACATCTCTCTCACTGTTTTAGTGAGAACTTGAAATTGTTAACTGAAAGACAAGCCAGGGAACTATAGACCGGTGAGCCTGACCTCAGTGGTGGGCAAGTTGTTGGAGGGAATCCTGAGGGACCAGATGTACGTGTATTTGGAAAGGCAAGACTGATTAGGGATAGTCAACATGGCTTTGTGCGTGGGAAATCATGTCTCACAAACTTGATTGAGTTTTTTGAAGAAGTAACAAAGAAGGTTGATGAGGGCAGAGCGGTAGATGTGATCTATATGGACTTCAGTAAGGTGTTCAACAAGGTTGCCTATGGGAGACCGATTCACAAGGTTAGATCTCATGGAATAAAGAGAGAACTAGCCATTTGGATACAGAACTGGCTCAAAGGTAGAAGACAGAGGGTGGTGGTGGAGGGTTGTTTTTCAGCCTGGAGGCCTGTAACCAGTGGAGTGCCAAAAGGTCAGTGCTGGATCCTCTACTTTTTGTCATTTACATAAATGATTTGGATGCGAGCATAAGAGGTACAGTTAGTAAGTTTGCAGATGATACCAAAATTGGAGGTGTAGTGGGCAGCAAAGAGGGTTGCCTCAGATTGCAACAGGATCTAGACCAGATGGGCCAATGGGCTGAGAAGTAGAAGATGGAGTTTAATTCAGATAAATGCGAGGTGCTACATTTTGGGAAAGCAAATCTTCGCAGGACTTATACACTTAATGGTAAGGTCCTAGGGAGTGTTGCTGAACAAAGAGACCTTGGAGTGTAGGTTCATAGCTCCTTGAAAGTGGAGTCGCAGGTAGATATGATAGTGAAGAAGGCATTTGGTATGCTTTCCTTTATTGGTCAGAGTATTGAGTACAGGAGTTGGGAGGTCATGTTGCAGCTGGACATTGGTTAGGCCACTATTGGAATATTGCGTGCAATTCTGGTCTCCTTCCTATCAGAAAGATGTTGTGAAACTGGAAAGGGTTCAGAAAAGATTTACAAGGATGTTGCCAGGGTTGGAGGATTTGAGCTATCGGGAGAGGTTGAATAGGCTGGGGCTGTTTTCCCTGGAGCGTCGGAGGCTGAGGGGTGACCTTATAGAGGTTTATAAAATTATGAGGGGCATGGATAGGATAAATAGACAAAGTCTTTTCCCTGGGATCGGGGAGTCCAGAACTAGAGGGCATAGGTTTAGGGTGAGAGGGGAAAGATATAAAAGGGGCAATTTTTTCACACAGAGGGTGGTACGTGTATGGAATGAGCTGCCAGAGGATGTGGTGGAGGCTGGTACAATTGCAACATCATTTAGGAAATACTTCTTCCTCTTTTCACTCCATCAAGTTTAAATACTTTTCTCCTTGCCTTTCTATTCCAGTGGAAATACTCTCACAAACTACTTAATTATATAATCCTTATCTCTGGCATTATTCCAATGATTCTCTGCAATATATTTTCCATAGTTTTTATGTTCTTTGTCAAATTCAAAAACTTTTTCACACCATTCGCTTAATTATGATTAAAATTTTTATGACAAATTTTTAATTGCATCTTTATTCTTCTAGTTTAAGCCCCCTTTATAAAATACAAATGCCACTTAGTCTTTCTAACATTTTTTCTTTCCAACTCACATTTACCATATGCTCTTGACTCTGTCACCCACTGAGTGTTGCCAGGTTTTCCTCCCCATACTATTTTACCTCACTCTAAACTGTATTAGCTTATGACTTCCACCTGTTTGCTTAGTTCATTAACCTTCTGTCTTCCTTAGATCCTTTACCATCCTCCTTTTGATATTTGAAAAAATTCTATTTTTATTGTTCTTCTGATACTTAAGCCATTATTATGTCAATGTATGTCTATGTGTGTCAAACACAAAAGTAGACCCCGCACTGATTTTTCGTTACATACTTTTTAACCATACTCCAGCCTGATCAATACCCATTTAATCTAACATTCTGTCTATGTTGTGCCACTCCCTTGCATACCACAGTAAGAATTTTATTTCCAAAAAATCTCATGTTTAAAAACACAGCTTGTATTTAACAAACTGATGCTGGCTGTTCTTGGCAAAATGCTTATTTGAAGTGCTTAGGAATTTGTTTTCAATCATAGAATCTAGCAGTGTACGTCCCCATGAAATTTTGAAATACTATCCTGATGAAGGGCTCTGGCCTGAAAAGTCAATTTTCCTGCTCCTCGGATGTTGCCTGGCTTGCTGTGCTTTTCCAGCAACACACTCCCAACTCTGATCTTTAGCATCTGCAGATGTCACTGTCGCCCTATTTTGAAAATGAGTCTCATTTTAGTTATCAGAAAAAAACTACACTTTGTTTAATATCAGTGCTTCCCTCATTAGCAGAAAATATGAAATTTGTATGAAATGAGTTAAAGCTAGATCAACAATGAATTGCAAAGCTTAAGTCTAATCATTTAAGGAAGTAAACCAAGACCTGGAAAATTTTCTTGTTGTATGTAAGAGTCAGTTATGCTTCCAAACAATTTAATTGCCTCTGAAGTAAATCTGAAGCACATGTCTTCTTGTTAAAATAATTCTAGTTATGTGTGGTTAGATGATTGTTCAGAATCCTGGTTCAGGATTGTTACGGAAACATTGATTTTGTTTTCATGAGCATGGATAAAAAACAAAACATGAAAGCCAAGTTCAAACCTAGCTGAACTCTGCAGTTTGCAAACTGCAGAGCTGGAAAGACAGTATCTATCTCGCCAGGTTGACAATCAACTTTCTGTTGAAACCAGACAGGCCTGGAACTGCCTGGCCAGCTGCAAATGGCTAAATTGTTTCAGATTGAACCATTGTTCACTCTTTCAGTGAATCTGTTTTGTGAGAAGAATGCTGACCTGGTGGCATCCCTTCAGAAGGAGGCCAGAAGAGGACAAAACTTTTGGCTGCAAATACAAAACTCATTCTTCAACCTGCAAATATGGAAGTACTCACTTCATTGACTCTTCCTGGCCTATTTGAGTCTCGGCTACCAAATCTTTGAGAAGGGCATGAACAGGGGATAAAACGGGCAACCTGAGGCCCCAGCTGCCTCTACTTTTGCAACTTCTTCAACAATGTCTCCAAGAGAGCACCTTCGACTGGCACCGAAGCTGCACAGCATCTCGAGCTCCCTAAACCTCATGATGAGTATCATCAGACCAACCAGACCTCGAGGGACCACCTCGGTGAGATGACCAAAGACCAGGACAAGCCCTAGATGAGAGGAGAAGCCCAAATCGACATCTGCAGGTTCTGGAACATTAGTCAACCCTCAAAGACCAAGGAACAGCCTGTCCTAGCCTTACTGAATGGGTATTACCAGTCCTTTCAGTCAAACAGTTGAAATATAGTGGTAGGGAGTTGTGGACAGGGGGTAGTGAATCCTTGGAAGCATGTGTCAGATGTAAATAGCTAGTGTAGATCCAGAGTGTTTATGTAAAGGTTTAAGAATCTTTCCTGAAGAGTCTTGTAAAGAGATTGATAGGAGTTTAATTAAAGTACAATAATAGAATCTGATTACGAATGAAAAATAATAAAGTGTTCAATAAAGTTGTGTTGGACCATACCTTGACTCCTGTCCCCTTTGTCTAACTCACTGTGTAAAGAGTTAAAAGGGTTACTTCAAATTGGTCAAGATTAATCAGGGTACATTTACTAACCTTTCACTTTACATATGATTAAAAGCAGTAAAAGATAATTTTAGGAAACACTTCTTCTGAATTCTACATATATACTTTCTCATATCTGTTTATCTACCAAGACTATTACCATTTTTGCTTTTGATTGTGATCAGCAAAATTCCAACAAACAAGAGCTTGGAATGACAATCCATAATAATATATACTTTGGGTCTGGGTTGTAACTTCCTTTATCATTCTACTTTTTAACAGCAAAATGATTATCCAATTATACCCTGCTGAAGATCAAGTGACATTATTATTCTGCAGTGATGATAACATAGAAGTCTCCTGTCTTGTTTTGTATAATTTTAGTTCCATTTTTAGACGCTTTTAGCATTGTTTTCATTTTACTGAGACTATATCACAAAAAATTATGGATCCTGCTAAGAATGAGGATGTTGGTTAATCTTATCATTCAGACAGAATTTAGAATAAACTGCATTTTTATGAAATATAAAGCCCTCAATTAAATTTTTACCTTGTCATTCATTTCTATCTATCCACAATTCTATGCATGACTTGAATAATATGCGGAATCTACTTTTGATCAGTTGTGAATTATTTTCTCATCAAAGTGAATCAGATCATTATAGTAAAATATTTACTTCCATGGTGATTAGGTCTTTATATTAGGAAGCCAACCAATCTTTCCTATACACAACCAAGGGGAACATAACTTGTTATAAAATCCCTACAGTGTCGAAAGAGGCCATTTGACCTTCCAACCCAGGCCTATAATCCTGAATGGTATTTTTAACCATGGCTAACTCACCAATACTGCATATCCCTTGATAGGGCAATTTTTAGCACGGCCAATCCACCATCTTCGGACTGTAGAAGGAAACCCACACAGACACAGGGAGAACATGCAAACTCCACACAAACAGTCACCCAAGGCTAGAATCGAAATCAAGCTCCTAGCACTATGAGACAGCAATGCTAACCACTATGCCACTGTGTTTGACTTGAATATAATTTCCCCAGGCAGGCTATGTTTCCAAAAATTGCATGGGCCATCTAACGGCTTCATTCAATCCCAACCCTATAGCATAATTTAGAAACATCTCATCAGAACCAACAGTAACCTCCTTACTGGGAAGCATAGAAGAACCTCCATACAATTTAGAAGTCAAATGCATCTACGACAGATTATTTTGCTCAGTGTATTAATAAAAAAAATTATTTACACAAAAGGTGGTTAAAATGTGGAATTCTGTCACAAACTATAGCTGAAGCAATTTCCATAAATTTCTTTAAAAAGGAATCAGATAGATTTTTGAAAAAGGAAAATTATAGGGTATGAGGAACAAGGAGAAGAATCAAAATAAACTGGATGGCTCATGTGGAGAAGAATACGGCAGAAAACAAATGGTCTGTATTTGTGCTGTAATGTTCTGTGGTTGAATTCTACATGATACAATTGTTATACAAAGTAATAAAATTAACTAGGATGAAAAAACAAATCTCCTAAATCACTAATACTTACTCTTTAAAAAATCAGTGCAAACATTATAAATGATTTGAGCCCAAACAACTCTTTCTAACATATCTACTGAACATAGTTTATGATTAGCTTTTGAATAAGACTAAAATTATAAAGTTAGCTCCAGAGTTTAACATGAGCAATCTAAGAGCTCATTGGAGATTGTAGCCAATCACTGAAAATGGTAACAACTTATACATGAAACTCCTTCACACTTTGAGTCCAACCTCACCCCCTTACTGATGAGGTGGAAAGTTTGAGATTAGAAAAGAAATTGAAGCAAATCCTGCACTCTATGTCACACTAACTTGAATGACATTCTTCCCTTTTGCCCAGTGATCTGTATGTAGAGAATTGACCTGTTCTGTCACATCAAGACCAACAATTGAAACCCATAATCCTGAGTACTGTTACAACCAGAATCCAAGTGAGGTTTTCCAATCTATTATCACATTATATGGGTTGCTTTCAGTGTAGCTCACCCATTCTTTCTTACTCTTATCCCTTATTATCACTTATTCAGCTTTTCAAGTGCCTTGGCCTGCTATCCATAATCTCTTTATCTACCTATCCCTTTCATATCTCACTCTCTGGGCTCTATCTCCACCTATTACCACTTTCCCCAACTTCAGCTTCAGCATTAATACCACTTTTTCCCAACTGCCACCAGTTCTGGTGAAGTGTCACTGGACTTGAAATCTTAACTTTGCTTTCTTCCCGCAGATATTTCCAGACCTGCTGAGCTGTGCCAATGATTTCTAGGATCTTTTTGAGGTTCTCCAATCTATCAATTCAGATGAGGTAGACCAAACTGATAAACTCCTGGATGAGGAGAGACAAATTGACTCCCTTTCTTGGTTCATCCATTCTCTCAGTTGCTTGCAACAAAGTTAATTTAAAATGGATCTCTTCCCTTGTGGATACTTTTCTCCCAGATGCATGTAAACTTGTATTTTAAAAGGCATTGATTTAACCAGATTTTCTGAGCTAAAAATGAGTGAGCTCATTAATTTCTAAACATGAGGAGAATTAACAATGCAAGAGACATGCACACAAATTAGAAATAAGAGCTAAGTACAAATAAATAAAACTTTTTAGAAAAGTAGGCATGTTTAAAAATGGATTTAAAAATGAATCTGACTCTGAAATGTTCACTCAGAGTAGATAATTGAATGTTGCAGCTGGTGTGGTGCTCGTTATCAGTTATTGACATTGACAGTTTAACAATCAGTTTCATGATCATTACCTTTGCAGATCACATTCCAACAATCAGGGTGAGAGAGCCCTTTTGTCCTATTTTCCTTTTGTCTGGCTGTTAGCTAGCTGACTTCCAGCATTGAGAGTGAGAGAGGGCAATCCTTTACCTGCAACACAATGGTGATTAGGGAATAATTCTTTGATTGTGTCCAACAGCACACTTCAGTCGAGTTGGAACTGACTTTTTCACCCCTAATATTGTGTATTTCTCAAACGAAAAGACTCAAAATGTGTCTGTAGTTTTGAACATAATTTGCAGGGGTTGAACAAGGTGTCGTTGATTCTTCATTATCTTTGTAGTCGCAAGAGGTCACAACCTAATGCAGCTGAGATTTCTTCGACCCCTTTAGGTACATCCTCTCCTTGTCCCATACAGAATTTAACTAGCCAGGCACTGAAATAAACCTGCACTTACTTTGGTTCAAAACTAATTTGTTTTTTAAAAAAGACTCATTTTAGAATTCAAGATTAAAAATACTTATCACGTTTCAAGGCTCCATTCCATCATCATAACAAAAGATGCCATCCAAGAATCAAAGAACTGTCATCAATGATTAACCCTTAGGACATTTAAATCTATAGTTTCAGAATTGCCAATGGCAAGCTCAGAGAGGACTCATCTCTGGAGATTTAAGTGTTTGCATGGAAAGATGCTGTTGCTTCTCTGAAATTCAGACATTTTGATCCATTGGTTAACCAATAAATTTCCCTTTTCCCATCACTACCTTTGTGCAAAGTGCTAATTCCAGAGATGGTTAGATTTTAAAGTAAACCAATTGCTATCAGTTTCTGCAAAAATCTTTCCATTCAGTGTCATCATGCTTCTTACATGAATCCAGGATAAAACTCTGATATTTGTGAAGTGAAAAGGATCAGCAGGATATTTGGAGATAGATCTTCATCACGATGATGGACAGCAAAAGCAGCAAAGACCGTTGAACAAGAGCAACATTGTTAAAATTTGTGACTTTCCACACCAACTATGACCATGGTTTTATCTTTACTGGTAGGTTCTGCAAATAGCTGTCCCAGTACCTATGGTTTGTTTATCATTTTTGCACTGAATATCCAGTTAATTACTAATCAGTTCATTGAATGATTGAAACAAAAAAGCATTATTCTATATAGCAGTTACTCAAACAGAGGGAAATGGGTCTGGGTGGGTTACTCTTCGGATGGCCTGTTTCCACACTGTAGGGAATCTAATCTAATCATATCAGTTCTGATTTTATCAAGTAGCTGAAATTTGCACAGAGTGTTGAATCCAATATAATTTCACAGACAAATTTAACTTTTCGATATTTTTCATGAAACAAGTGAGCAATAATAGCTGGCCAGGAGACATTAAGAGTATTTCAAGTGGCAGGAGATAACTGACCATCACCAGATGTTGTTTTCATCAAGCATAGTTGTATCAAATCAAGGGATGATTAAACAAAACAGCTAATCTTCCACAATAGTAGGGATATCAGTGATCATAATGTCTTTTGATGACTAAGCAGTTGATATCTCAAAAAACACTGTATGAATGCCTTAGAAACCCACAGTTTTCAGAAACTATTGCAACCAAGTGTCTGGTCTAAGTTGATGTTCTTTTCTAAAAATGTTGTGAAATGGCCTTTGTTGACAATATTTTTTAATAATACAAAATAGAAAGTAAAATGAAATGGAAAAACACTGCCTTTTTGTCAAATACAGTACATTCCAAACAAACTTTTTTAGATCATCACTTTCTACCAGCAATTGCTCCAGGGACTATGGTCAAGGAAGAGGTCTCAGGCATGTATTTTCAAAATCAAGAGCAATTAACTATGATACCATGAAGTTCTTGTAAAGTCAGGAGAAAGTATTTTGAATTATTTTTCACGAGAAATGTGCTGTCTGCGAGTGTCCACTCAGGATCTGGTTCCTTTGCCCTTTTATAGCTCCACTATTCCCCACATTCCATTTGCAACACTCCATCATAAAATTCTCTTTCGCAATACCCCACAATCTAAGCCACCAATAAAACATTGTCATCACAACTTTATCTAAACACATCCAATATTAGTATCAAAACATGTTAATCCTTTTGTGTTCCCTTAATGCCTATCATGCTGATGTTTTTACCTGGTGCAGTTCTCCTATTTGGAAGTTCTATTTGATATATCTCCATGATATGGGCTTTTGCATCCAGCAGGGTATTTGTACTTGATGATGCATCCTTATTAGCTTCCATAACATAAGAATATACTGAAACATTCAATAGATATTTATTACAGCTCCTGGTAAAAAAAAATTCAGATACAGGAACTTCAATATCTGTGCTACTGCTAAAATCTTTGTTTCCAAAGAGTTGCACACGTGCATTAGCATATCATGCTTCAAGTGGCCCAGTTAAGATAGAGACAGAGACCGTTATGCTCCTAAATTGAATATTGTGATATGGTGTTGACACACTGAGCATCCTAAAGATAAACTGAATACTAGCTGTGAGACAAAATACAAAATCCCACCTTTTCATAAAGAAAGAAAGATCCTAAACAGACATGCACTGTGAGACATAGACACATGTTGTTAAGTCACTAATTACATAAATACATAAAACAGAATTTACAGGAGTAATAAATCAAATGTTGATGGATAGTTTTGGAGGTTTAATTACTTTATCTGATGATTGTATATCCATCTGGAGAGTCAAGTAAGTTCTTAATTGCTCTTAGTTAACAACTTAGTTGTCTTCTGCTCATTGCTGTCACACAATATTGTCACTCAGTCATCATCAGCTGAATTTGCTTCTTTCCTTTCTTTGAGCAAATTGATCAGGGGTGCTTGTACATTCCAAAAAAAAACTTTGCTGGCTTCTAAATATTTGAAATAGGATTTCTACCTCATGCTCCCTGCCTTGTGTCCAGTAGTAGTAGTTCTCTACTGGCTCATTCATTTCTCTCATTCTCCTCTGTCTTTTGTCTCAGAATGGTTGCACAATTGGTTGCTCAGCAAGATCATTCTCACTTGTCTACCAAGCCTAAGCCGTGTTGTGTATTTTAGTTAATGTTATATGAAAATGAATAAATGAAATGCAAAAATCTTGTTTTATTACACAAAACTTTATTTGCCATTACATACCATATGCATTGTTAGACCATTCAAATGAAGATAGTGTAGTTGTTGATGTGATATGGATGAAGATAGTGTAGTTGTTGATGTGATATGGATCAATCCCCACATGGCACCTATGCCTAAAATGGTTTGTCAGTGATCTATGATTCATTGTCAGACACTATCTATTCTGGTATGCCAATTAAAGTAAAAACAGCCATCATCTGCCAGCAATGGCTATACTTGTTATGTTGCTAATTCATCAAAAATGGGAAATTTGGAGAAGTAATCTGTCATAAGGATGTATTCTTGCTTCTACACTGTGAGTAAAACTGTTACCATTTTTGTCTAAAGAGTGATGGAACATCATGTGAATGTAAAGGCTCCCTGCATTGTTGGAGTAATTATATTTAACATGCCTCACACGCATACCTGCGTCATTGAAAACTCTGATTCACCCCTAGCCAGTACATAGATTCACATCCAAACCATCTGTCAAATACCCATGTGCACCTGATTTAACATGGACATGATATCATGGCAAAATGATTTTGGCATTCAGACTTGTTTGCTCTTGAAATGATATAACAAGTTTGTTTCTGTGTGCCCAAAATGAATGAATCTTCTCACGAACGGTTTAAATTCTGTTTGGCCATCCCTCAACAGTAGTCTTTTGCAACACTTGTAGTTACTCATCTTCATCAGTTACTGACTGCAACTGTTCACACTAGCTCTGAGCAAAAATTAACAAGTCTATGTTGAGAACAAGTTCAAATTTATAGTCAAGAGCACCAACATGCAGATAAAGAAGACATTAATTAATTTGCTTGGTGTGTCAGAAGCAATTATCTTGGGATCTGGCTTGTATGTGACTCCTAACATCCTTGCACCTTGATAAGTAAATGCTGCAAACATTGTAGTGCACCTGCTAGTAGTTTAGTGCAGATCATTTCTAATGGTTTAAGATCTGCTTCGATATTGAATTTCTTGCAAAATAGCCAGGTGTGGATATCTTATGCCGTATATTGAAAGAGGTAGGTTATGCAGATATCAGGGCTATTAAACCAAAAGGAATAGGTTCCTGTTTTGCAAAAGACTTGCACCTACGGCATTTTATGAGACACCACTTTGAGAACTGTGATTTTCCCACTGTCCTAATATTTCAATACGCACACTATTGTTGACAGAAAAATAACACTAAGAACTGTGGATGCTGGAAATCTGAAACAAAAACAGAAACTTCTGGAGAAACTCAGCAGGTCTGACAGCAGCTGTGGAGAGAAAGCAGAGTTAATGTTTCGAATCAAGTGACCCTTCTTCAGAACAGCATTGCAGTTCTTTGATTTGCTTTGCCTCATAGTTCAAGGACTGATACTTTTCTCTGCAGGAAAGAATTAGGAAGGCTGTATTGCTTGTCAGTCCCAGGGTTAAGGATATCTTCTTGCTGGAAACATTGCTGGAGAAACTTGGCAGGTCTGGCAGCATCTGTGGAAAGAAAACAGGCTTAAATTTCAGGTCCTAGTTCTGCTGAAGGGTCAGTGGATTTGAAACAGTCACTCTGCTTTCTCTGCACAGTTGCTGTCAGACCTGCTGATTTTCTCCAGCAATTTCTGTTTTTGTATAATGGCAAAGAGAAAATGGACAAACCCATGGCAGCAGCATGATCTATCCTCCCTATTGTACATAGTTGTCATTTCGTTTAACATCCTTGGTTGTGTTTGGATCTGGATGGAGTCTATGGGTGGAGTAAATGGACAGGTAAAATGAGTGATTTTTATAAAATCCTTAATGTTTGGGATGACTCGAGGAATAGGAGAGCTTGACTTTTAGCATGCTTCCTCAGTGAGACATATCACCTGAAGCAGAACTTCCTGTAATTTCAACGTTCAGTGAGCTGGTACACAAGCTAGCCTTCTCCCCAGGCTTGTAGCAGCTTACTCATATCCAACTTACATGCCCTGCCAGGTATGTTTTCATTAGGATGATATGGGAAGGGGGGTGGTCATAGATTAGGATGAGTACCCAGACCCTACCTTTGTACCCATATCTGAGCTCCCCACATGATATTGAAAGTGGGTAGATGTTGAAGATAGTCCACCACATATATATGAATAATTAATGTCAACTGGGTTTGCTGAATTCTCAGTTGACCCCAATATCATCCTGCAAGTACCAAAATATGGTTGACATGAATGGGGAGATTGGGGGTGGATAGCAATCAGTAAAAAGATGTTTAAAATGCAGAAAGGACATTATCCTAGCAGAGTATATTCTGCTCATCAGAGGTATCCTGCACTGAAGAAAATGTCCCCTTTCCATCCCTGTACTTATTTAACACTATACTTCCAACCTTCTTGCCCTCTCCCTAAGGTTACCCAACCCTTACTGCCTAATGTCTTTGATTGAACTGTGCGAATACATTGAGGCCTTCATCCAGGGATTGGTTGCCACCATGGCAGCATCCAACCGTTATCTCTGGCACTGTCAGGATTGCTGGAGCTGCTACCCAATCAACGTTTAGCAGTTGCTTCCTTAACTACCAATGCACATGTGCAGCTGTCCATACTATAAACAACTTCACTTCAGCATGTGATCAGCAAGTGTCCCTCGACAGGATTTTCTAAACTGACAACCTTCACTATCACAAAGGACATGGGCAGCAGATGCAAGGGGACTCCACCTGGAAGTTCTCCTCAAAACTGTACACTATCCTGATTGGGAACTATTTCATTGCTCATTCAGTGTTACTGGATCAAGATCCTGAACTTAATTCCTAAAAGCACTGTAGGTGTACCTGTACAACATCAACTAGAGTGGCTTAAGAAAGTGTGCCATGACCATTTGCTCCATACCAATCTGGAGTAGGAGACAGAAGCTGTGAGAAATGGTCACATTCCATGAAAATATTCTTAAAAATCTATCACTAAAGATTTTCTGCACCATGCCTGTGAACCTTGAAGCCCTCTCTTTAGTGTTGTTCCATTTGCTGATCTTTTCTTTGTACTCAATGCAGTACTGACAGCTGCAGACCCCAAGTAATGAGTGCAACACCCCATTTAAGAGAAATAAACAAAAACACTAATTGTTGGAGAATTTCAGCTACTGGGTGGAGAGAAAACAGAATTAACATTTCGGGTTCACTAACCCTGCTTCAGAACATATAAATATCTCTTGAAATTTCATCTTTTGTTGGCTTCAGATCTCCAGCATTAACAGTTCTTTGTTTCATCTTTATTTTATTACCCCTTTAAGAGGGTCCGGCTATTTCTAAGATGTGCAGTTTAGCTAGAACACTTGCAAGACATGCAAGCTGTTTGGCTCCACCCCAAGAGTCTTCAGCCAGTCGGCAGTATATGCATGGCTGAACAGAACAACCATTTAAATGAGGATGCAGCACCAAGTGTGTTTGCTGCCTATCTCAATAGGGCTGGGTGTAGCACACTACAACATGGCCTTCTGTCTGAAAATAGGAAAAACACATTTAGCTTAATATCAATATAAATTGAACATATCAGTTGAACAAAATAAGTGCTAGTTTCAAAAAAAAACAAGAAATCTAACCAAACAAGCAATGTTGATCATGTTTGGAAAAGCCTGTCACTCTATAAAGTACCATTGCTTGATTCAATCCAGTTCAGCTTGATTGTTGTAAATCAATCAAAACATGGCACTCCAATAACACAGTGCATGCCAATTCAGTTTCAGTGTAGGTTCATTCATCTCCAATGTCTATTCACTATAGTTAATAACGTCATGAGCTTTGAATTAAAGATTGGTTTCTCTAATTTTTTTCAGAAACAAATGCATTAGCGGCAGTATTCAATATTGCTCTCTGCTGAAATTTTTGCAGCTTTTGTTTGATTGCTTGATTATGATTTTGTAAATTAAAGAACAAGACAGAACCCAAGGTCATTAACATCAAGGCTTCATGCACCAGTTTGCTTTGTGTCATGTTGAATGGATGTCTGTCACAAGTGCAGTGTTTGAGGAGCTGCAATTTTGTCCATGGTTGATTGCCTTTTTTTAAAGAAACAATTTTACATTGGACAACCATTTGGCGAGTTTCAAATTATCTTGTGGTCAACACATGTGATTTAGCGCTTGGAGTGAATGGCTCTATTCCAGAATTCAAGCAGGTTTATGCTGGTTTGTATTCAGAATGCATTGATCTGTTCTTAGTTTCATATAAATGCATTTAGGGACTGATTTTAAACACAGCTATTATAAGAAAATATCAGAAAATAAAAGGTTTAGAGTACGGCACTACAGAATTGGATTAATTGTAATTAAAGACCTTAGCTCTTATTTTTGCAAATTTCTAAGTTTTAAATGGCATTTTTTAAATCTTGCATTTTATTCAGTTTTATTTTCTTACCTGAGGGTACTAGTGCATTTTGATATATACTTCCATAAAACCCAACAGCCCTCAGAAAATAGCATCACATTTGAGTGAGAATTCTTTATGTGGCTGAACGATGTGATTCCAAAAATCCACAGCTCACAATCCCTGCACATTCAGAATTACTGCATTGATACAATACAGAGGGAGGCCATTTGGCCTTCCATGTTTGCACCAGCTCTATGCAGGAGACTTTGCTCCAGCCACTGCCAGCAGGCTACCTCAGGCTTCGGCTTCAGTGGTAACCCAGCTGCTGTTACGATTATTCTGGCAACATTCCCAATCTGGCCTTAATTATGCACTACTTTCATTCATTTATAGGTTGTGGGCATTGCCAGCTGAGCCAGCATTCATTGCTATCCACAGTTGTCATTGAAGAGGTGATGTTGAATTGCCTTCAAAGCATACAAAACAATTCTTCACTATCCTATCTACCTGCGACTCTACTCTCAAGGACTTATGAAACTACACTCCAATGTCTCTTTGATCAACAACACTCCCCAAGAGCTTACCACTAAGTGTGTACGTCCTGCTCTGATTTGCTTTTCCAAAAAGCAAAACCTTACATTTATCTAAATTAAACTCAATTGCCACTTCTCAGCCCATTTGCCCATCTGATCAAGATCCCATTGTACTCTGCGGTAACATTTTTTTGCTGTCCATAAAACCTCCAATTTTGGTATCATCTGCAAACTTACTAACTATATCTCCTAAGTTCAAATCCAAATAATTTACATAAATGACAAAAAGTAGTAGACCCAGCACTGATCCTTGTGGCACTCCACTGGTCACAACCCTCTACTACCACCCCCTGTCTTCTATCTTTGAGCCAGTTCTGTATCCAACGGCTAGTTCTCCCTGTATTCCATGAGATCCAATCTTGCTAACAGTCTCCCATGGGGAACCTTGTTGAATGCCTTGCTGAAGTCCATATAGATCATATTTACTGCTCTGCCCTCATCAATCCTCTTTGTTACTTCTTCAAAAAACTCAATTAAGTTTGTGAGACATGATTTCCTACACACAAAGCCATGCTGACTATCCGTAATCAATTTTTGCCTTTCAAATTACATGTATATCCTGTCCCTCACGATTTCCTCCAACAACTTGCCCACCACAGATGTCAAGGTCACCGGTCTACAGTTCCCTGGCTTTTCCTTATTACCTTTCTTAAGTAATGGCACCACGTTAGCCAACTTTCAGTCTTCTGGCACCTCACCTATGACTATTGATGATACAAATATCTCAGCAAGGGGCCCAGCAATAACTTCTCTAGGTTCCCACAGAGTTCTTGGGTACACCTGGTCAGGTCCTGGAGATTTATCCACTTTTATGCATTTCAAGATATCCGGTCCCTTCTCCTCTGCAATATGGACACTTTTCAAGTAATCACCATCCATTTCCCTACATTCTATATCTTCAATGTCCATCTCCACAGTAAACACTGATGCAAAATGTGCGTTTGGTACCTCCCCCATCTCCTGCGGCTCCACACACAGGTTGCATTGCTGATCTTTGAGGGATCCTATTCTCTCCTTAGTTACCATCTTATTCTTCATGTATTTGTAAAAGCCCTTTGAATTCTCCTTAAGCTTATTTGCCAAAGCTATCTCATGTTCCCCTTTTTGCCCTCCTGATATCCTTCTTAAGTATACTCCTACTTATGCTCTTCTACGTATTCACTTGATCTCTCGTGGCTATACCTGACATATACTTCCTTCTCTTTCTTAACCAGAACCTCAATTTCACTGGTCATCCAACATTCCCTACACCTACCAGTCTTTCCTTTCACCCTAACAGGAATATACTGTCTCTGGACTCTCATTATCTCATTTTTGAAGGCTTCCCATTTTCCAACCTTCCCTTTGCCTGCAAACATCTGTCCCCAGTCAGCTTTTGAAAGTTCGTTCCTAATACCATCAAAATTAGCCTTCCTTCAATTTAGAACTTCAACTTTTAGATCTGGTCTATCTTTCCATCACTATGTTAAAACTAATACAATTATGGTCACTGGCCTCAAAGTGTTCCCTCACTGACACCTCAGTCACCTGCCCTGCCTTATTTCCCAAGAGTAGGTCACGTTTTGCACCTTCACTAGTAGGTACATCCACATACTGAATCAGGAAATTGTCTTGTACACACTTAAGAAATTGCTCTACATCTAAACCTTTAGCACTATGGCAGTCCCAGTCGATGTTTGGAAAGTTAAAATCCCCTACCATAACTACCCTATAATTCTTACAGATAGCTGAGATCTCCTTACAAGTTTCTCAATTTCCCACTGATGATTAGGGGGTCTATAATACAATCCCAATAAGGTGATTATCCCTTTCTGATTTCTCAGTTCCACCAAATAACTTCCCTGGATGTATTCCCAGGAATATCCTCCCTAAGTACAACAGTAATGCTATCCCTTATCAAAAACACCACCACCCTCCTCTCATGACTCCTCTTTCTATCCTTCTGATAGCATTTGTTTCCTGTAACATTAAGCTGCCAGTCTTGTCCTTCCTTGAGTCATGTTTCTGCCATTGCTATGATACCCCAGTGCCAAGTTCCTAACCATGCCCTGAGTGTTTCTATCTTCCCTGTTAGGCCTCTTGCTTTGAAGTAAATGCAAGTTTAATTTCTCAATCCTACCTTGTTCTCTGCTTTGTTCCTGTCTACCCTGACTGTTTGACTTGCTCCCTTTCCCAACTGTACCACCTCAGATTGATCGCTTTCCTCACTATTGTTGTGAAGGTGTAGGTGTATACTGTCCCTTTAACAGAGAGTGGAAGCTGACATAGACCTAGAAAAGCACAGATTATGCTGAGAAATTTCAAAATGTAATATTTGGCTGTGAAACAAATAGCTGGAGCTAAGTTGCCATGGTACACCACAAATTCAAATTTGGCCAATCAGTTTAAATTATGCCTCAAGGTACCAAAATCTAATCAAACTTGAATGTTAATGTTTTGATGACATCATACCAATGAGAATGGTCTAATGTTTTGGGGTATATAAAGTTGGGCATTTTGAACAGTTAACCAGAGCAGCAAAGAGGACCAACACACTGCGCCCACAGAATCGCTCTCTGAAAGGTACTTGTTGATATGAAATCTGTGCAGCAGAAAACTGAAGAAAACATCCAGGAAAAATCTACAGAGGAAAATATAAGGGAAGACCGAAAACTGACTGGTTTGGAAATTTAATTTTTTTGTTAAACTTAATAGGAGGGTAGGGTGTTTATCAAATCAGTATGCTGTTGTAGAGTGGGAGGTAGATACATTGATCAGACAAAGGAGATTAACAGTGTTGTTTAATGTTTTTTTATTTTACTTGGAGTTAAAGGATAAATTGTTAATTTTTTTCTTTAAATGTGCTAGTTCTTTGTCACTCATAGTTTAACTGATTACAAGGCAAGGTAAGCTTTTCTGTGTGCTTGATTTAAACTAGCAGAAGGGTTTACCATGTGTCACAACAGTTTGGGGGCTCATGTCCATGATTTGAACAGGTTTAGACAGATCCAGTCTGAGATTTGGACAGAATTAAATAGATTTGGGGTATAAGAGAAGCCCAGTAGATTTAAATATTTGCCAGTTAGTGTCTTAGATCTTTAAATAAAATGTAGTTGAGACAATTTGTTTAATTTTTGTTGTTTGTGGTTGGTTAAAGTAAAACTGAGAGAAATGGCTCTTAAAATTGCTAAAGATCTTTTGGGTTTTGAAGATGATTCACAAATTTGACAAGAAAGTTTAGAAAGAAAAGAAAATACCATACCCTTAGAATTAGCAAAGAGGTTAGAATTGGGTTTAACCAAGGACAAAAGTAAAGCGGAAATTGTAAGGGAATTACTCAAACACTTAGGTGTGTCAGAGAAATAGACAAGTGCAGTAGTTAGAAAAACTTAAATTACAATTGAAGAAAATGAGGTTAGAAGATAAACAAAGGGAGAGAGCAAGAGAGAGAGCAAGAGAATGAGAGAGAAGAGAGAGGGGGGGGAGAGAGACGAAAAAGAGACAGAGTGGAAAAAGAGAGAGAAGGTACTTAGCTGCACAAAGAGAGAGAGAAAGAGAGACTGAGAGAGGGAAAAGAAAGAGAAGGTTCTTAGCTGAGCAAAGAGAGAGAAAGAGAAAGAAATGGAGAGAGAAAAAAGAGAGAATTTGAACTTGAGAAGTTGCGACTTAGTCAGCAAAGTCAAGTTAACAAGGTGAAGATTAAAAGAGAAGATAATGATATATACAAAATACTGTCACAACTCTGCCATTTTTATTGAGAAAGATGTTGAAGCCTTCTTTATTTAATTTGAAAAATTGGCGAGGCAGATGGAGTGATGTGAGGACGTGTGGGTAATGCTAATTCAGACTAAACTGGTAGGCAGAGCAAGTGAGGTATTTGCCGAGCTCTCAGATGATGGTTCAAGAGATTATGAAGAGGTCAAACAGGCTATCTTAAGTGCTTATGAATTGGTACCATAAGTGTGTAGATAGGAGTTCAGAAACATAAAGAAGGACCCAGGTCAGACTTACATTAAGTTTGAAAGAATTAAACATAGTCATTTTGACAGATGTATGCAGGCCTTAAAAATGGATAAGACCTATGAGGCTCTAAGAGAGATTATTCAGCTGGAGGAGTTTAAAAACTCACTTCCAGAAGTGGTAAGAATTCACGTGGAAGGCACTGTGGGAAAAGTAGGAAAAGAAGCTAAACCAGTGGCATTAATGGAATTAGTAAAGGAAACCCCAAGAAAAATTGGGGAGCTGCAGGAGAGTGCACAGCTTAGGAAGGGGCTGAATATGGAGTTAGTGCCTGATCTCTGAATTTGCTGCTGTGGGAAAAGTTTACTCAGAAAGAACAGGGAAAGAAGGTGAAGAAGTTATACTTTTGAGTGATACATGATCCAACCAGTCACTAACAGTAAGGGATGAATGTTTTTGCTCTTTCTGACTGGTTAACTGACAGAGTGGTAATTGGTGGGATAGATGGACAGAAATTTAGCCTTCCCCCATGAAAGATCAGGTTGGAGTGCCAGCTTAACACTGGGGAAGTTACAGTGGGAGTGATTGACAGAGTGTCAGTTCCAGGAACATAGTTTGTTCTTGGGATTGAGTTAGCAGGGTCCAAGGTGGGAGTGACACCTCTTGTTGTGGAGAAGCCCAAGGAAGACAAGGAAACTGAGGAGTTAAAAGAAACATACCCTGTTATTTTCCCAGATTGTGTAGTAGAAAGATCCCACTATCATAAGTCACAGCATGAAGCAAAAACTAAAGAGAAAGATGAAGGAGTTGAGGTTCAGTTAGCTGATACGAGGGGGCATAGCTTTAAATTAAGGGGTGGTAGATATACGACAGATGTTAGGGGTAGATTCTTTACTCAGCGAGTCATGAGTTCATGGAATGCTCTGCCAGTAGCAGTGGTGGACTCTCCCTCTTTATGGGCATTTAAACAGGCATTGGATAGGCATATGGAGGATAGTGGGCTAGTGTAGGTTAGGTGGGCTTGAATCGGCGCAACATCGAGGGCCAAAGGGCCTGTACTGCGCTGTATTCTTCTATATTCTATGTTCTATGTTCTACCCTGTTTTACATAATGGTGCAGGAAAAACCTGAACAGGCAGAGGGTGAGTCAGAAATGTTTAGTCCTGAAAGGCTAATGGACTTGCAACAGAAAGACAAGACAGTAAAATATATATATATGTTAATGCGTACTCCAAAAAGGAGGGAGAGAATATTCCTGAGGGTAATTATCTGAAAGATAGAATCCTAAAATGAAACTGGAGACCACAGCATGTTAGTGCAGAGGAGAGATGGGACGAAGTGCACCAGATTGTGCTGCCAGTAGCATCTCGACAGAAAGTGTTATGAGTAGGAAGTGTTATGGAACGACCTGTAGGAGGTCACCTGGGGGTACAAAAGACACAGGCTAAGGTATAAAAACATTTCTATTGGCCTGGAATGCACAAGGATGCGGTTAACTTTTGCCTTATGTGTCATGCATGCCAAATGGTAGGTAAGCCACAGGCAGTAATAAAACCAGCATCTTTGCTGTCAATTCCCACATTCGAAGAATCTTTCATGAGGGTTATAACTGATTGTGTATGTTCCTTCCTGAGAGTAAAAGTGGAAACCAGTACTTGTTAACCATAATGGATGTGTCTACCAGGTTTCTGGAGGCAATTCCATTACGGAGTATTAAGGCAAAAGCGGTTGGAGAGGAGTTAATAGCTTTCTTCGCATGGTATGGGCTACCCAGAGAGATTGAGTCAGACCAAGGATCTATTCTTACTACTCAGCTATTTAAGGAAGTGATGGATAGCTTAGGTATACAGCACTTTAAATCAAGTACATATCATCCTGAATCCCACAGAGCTTTAGAAAGATGGCATCAGACCTCTGAAGACCATGTTGACAGCATACTGTCAGGATTCCCTACATGATTGGGATAAAGGTATCACATTCGTATTGTTTGCCATTACAGATGCCATTACAAATCTACTCAGATTCCTCCCTTTGAGTTAATATTTGGTCATGAACTGAGAGGGCCTTTGAAATGAATTGAAGAGAAACTGACAGGACCAAAGTCGAAGATCTCACAGTTGGATTATGTATCAGAGTTGAGGGAGAGATTAAATTGAGCAGGTGAGTTAGCTAAACTGCACCTAAAGAGGGCACAGTGTAGAATGAAGCATGTGGCAAATAAAAGCTCTGAGACTCAGAATTTTTCCCATGGGGATGATGTGTTCATACTGTTATCAATGATAGGTTGCCACCTTCAAAGTCAGGTTTAGTGGTCCCTATCAAATTGAGAAAAAAGTTGAGTCAGGTGAACTATCTGGTAACGATGCCAGATAGGAAAAAATCTGTATCAGGTATGTTATGTGAATATATTGAAGCGTTATTATCATAGACAGAAAGCACTGGAGAAATAGGTGTTAGTTGCCACAGGGTGAAGAATCAAATCCAGATGTTGTGGAATTTGATGTGCCTCACAATATGTTAAACAATGAGGAAGTCCTTGAAGAGTGGGATAGATCAGTAAACTATCTGTCCCAGGAACAAAAGGCGCAGTTGAAAGGTTTGTTATAGCAATATGAGGACATATTTAGAAATAAGATGGGGAGGATTGATGCTATTGTGCCTGAGGTAGATGTACAGAATACTGTTCCAATAAAACAACACCCTATCGGCTTAACCCTTTCAAAGCCAGACTGGTCTAGAAGGAAGTGGAGGCCATTTTCAATGAAGATATCATCGAACTGAGTCAGAGCCAGTGGAGTTCGCTAATCGTCTTAGTTCCCAAACCTGATGGGACTCAATGATTTTGCGTGGATTATTGGAAGGTCAACATCGTAACAAAATCAGACTCCTACCCAATATCGAGATTGGAGGACTGTATTGAGAAAGTTGGACAAGCCAGTTACATCACAAAGTGGGACTTACTATGTGGTTATTAGCAGGTACTTTTATCAGGGAAGATGAAAGAAATTTCTCTGTGTGTAACCCCACATGGGCTATATGACTTCAAAGTGATGCCATTTGGAGTGAAGAATGCACCCGCCACATTCCAAGACTCATGAACAGAGTTGTGGCTGGGTTAACAAACTGCACAGTCTATTTAGACGATGTAGTGATCTTTAATAAGTCCTGGAAATATCACAAGGTACAGTTGGCAGAGCTCTTTGACCAATTAAGAGAAACAAAACAGGTAATAAACTTATACAAAACTGAATTTGTGAAAGCAGAGGTGATATTCTTGGGACATAACATCAGTCATGGAAGGTTGATCCCAAGGAATGCAAAGTCGAAGGCCATTGAGGAACTTCCATGACCAACCTCGAGAATAAGAGGTGCTTTGATTTTTGGGACTAAGAGGATTCAATTGGAAGTTTGCTCCAAACTTCAGTAGCATAGTAACACCGTTGACAGATTTGCTGAAGAAGAACTCAAAATTTAAGTAGACAGAACAGTGCCAGGAGGCATTTGACAATTTGAAAGCAATATTAGCCACCACACCAGTTTTAGCTCCACTAAACTTATTGAAACTTTTCAAAGTTGCCATCGATGCTAGTGACATAGGTGTTGGAGCTGTACTGCTACAGGAAGATGATGGTGGAGTTGATTTGCCAGTTGGTTACTTTTCAAAGCAACTCAACACCCACCAGAAAAAAATACTCCATGATCAAAAAAGAACTATTGAGTTTGGTACTGGCCTTACAACATTTCAATGTTTATGTCATGAACAATGTGTCAGAGACAGTTGTGTACATGGAACACAATCCTCTTATGTTCTTGGAAAGACCAGAATGTGAGACTATTTTGTTGGACCCTTATGTTACAGATTTTTAATTTAAAAATCGTACATGTTCCGAGTCGTAAGAATGTAATAGCAGATTTACTATCGCAGATTTAACTGATAAAGTACAGATGAGATTAGTATCTATTCAATGTTATATACATGTGGGAAGAAGTAAATATATATTTCGATTAAAGTCATATGTATGTCATGATAATGTGGTTAAGGAATAGAGACAAAAAATGAAGCCATCTTTTCATTATGATGGTTCATTTTTTTCTTAAGGGGGGAGGTGTTATGAAGGTGTAGGTGTGTATTGTACCTTTAACAGAGAGTGGAAGCTGGCACAGACTTAGAAGAGCACAGAGTGTGCTGAGAAATTTAAAAGTGTAACATTTGGCTGTGAAACAAATGGCTGGAGCTGAGTTACCATGGTACACAACAAATTCAAATTTAGCCAATCAGTTTAAATTATGCCTCAAGATACCAAAATTCAATTGAATTTGAATTTTAATGTTTTGATGACAAAAACAATGAGACAGTCTGATGTTTTTGGGTATATAAAATCAGGCATTTTGAACAGTTAGAGCGGCAAAGAGCACCAACAGATTGCACCTACAGAATCACTCTCTGAAAGATACCTGTTGATTTGAAATCTGTACAGCAGTAAAGTGAAGAAAAGACCCAGGAAAATCTACAGAGGGAAATAAAAGGAAAGACTGAAAGCTGATTGGGGGTTGTGAAATTTGAATTTTTTGTTAAACTTAATGGGGGACTGGGGGTGTTTATTGGATCAATATATTGTTGTAGAGCAGGAGGTAGATAAATTGATCAGACAAAGGAGGTTTACAGTGTAGATAGTTGTTGTTTAATGTTCTTTTTTTACTTGGATTTAAAGAATAACTTGTTAATGTTTTCTTTAAATTTGATAATTTTTTGTCACTCATAGTTTAACAGATTACGAGGCGAGGTGAGCTTTTCTGTGTGCCTGGTTTAAATTAGCAGATCTTTTAAAACCTTGTGTCATAACACTATTTCTGTGTGTCCCATCCCTCCACCACCACCTTCATAGTTTAAATCCTCCCAAGCAGCTCTAGCAAATCTCCCTGCCAGTATATTAGTCCGCTTCCAATCAGGTTAAAAATCACACAACACTAGGTTATAGTCCAACAGGTTTAATTGGAAGCATTAGCTTTCAGAGCAGCGAGTGGTTCCAATTAAACCTGTTGGACTATAACTTGGTGTTGTGTGATTTTTAATTTTGTACACCCCAGTCCACCGGGATCTCTGAATCATGTCCAATTCAGGTACAATCCATCTTGTGCGGGTCACTTCTATCCCAGAAGAGATTACAATGATCTCAGAAGAGATTGCAATGATCCAAAAAAGTAATACCTTCTCCCCTGCACCACGACCTCAGCTATGTTTTCATCTGCTCTAACCTCTTAGTCCTACCCTCACTAGCTCGTAGCAACAGGATCGAGGACCTCCTTTTAAAATTCATGCCTAACTTTCCATATTCTCCCTTCAGAATCTCATCCTTTCCCCTTCCTATGTTGTTAGCTCCAATGCGTACAGTTCTTGATTAAACTCTGTCATACTATTTTGTTACTATGTGGAGTCTAAAGACTACTCTCACCAGTAAGCTCTTTGCCTTACTATTTATTATCTGCATCTAAAGTTGTTCTACATCTTTTTGCTTGCACAATATAGTCCTTGATCACTAATACATTCCTTCTTCCTGAGGGCTGGGCTGATGTTGGACAAGGGGAGGTACCTCTTTTAGGGGTCCTCTGTGCCTGTATGAGGCACCTATCCCAAGGTTATACTGCCTTTAACACTCCTCCTGATGCCCATCCTCTCAAACTCTCTCCGCCCCCAACCCATTCATATCATGAGGGCCTGCCAGTCAGGCCCTGCTGGTAACTCCGTTTTGTATTCAGTCTGACCTCAATTAGCTCCTCTTTTTCAGGTAATTCCTGCAGTCCCAACAGTGGCCAACAGTTGAATCCAGTATTGCTATGACAACTGACCATCCAATTAGCTACTTTTGAATTGTGGGACAGATTCCAAACTGTACTGGTAAGATAGTTACATGACATCATAATGTGTGATGGAGACAGTGTAGTCAATTTACAATAACATCAGTAAGTATTGGATCCAGATTATGTGGGTAAGTTTGTGATATCGAGACTTTGTAAATAGTTAGCATTGTAAGTAAACTTGAAGATATCCAGCTCAACAGAATCTGACTCTCTATGGTAGATGCTACATGGCCTAACAGAAAACCAGAAATATCATTACTTAGCAGATTTTTAAGACACAACTCTCTCTCCAGTGGAGACAGAAATCTCACTATGTGCTACTTAGTGCCCTGCTGAATATGCAGTCACTGCAGAAGAGCTGCTATCAATGAACATGCATTCCTCATCACCTCTCCAGGTGGTGGAGTGGGAAGCTGTATCAACTGAGAAAAAAATGCTTGTTGTTTTACTTGATTAAAACTTTTAATTTCCCATCTTCAAAGTTAAATAAATTTTCAAGTTTAGAGAGGGAAAGAAAATCTCACCTATTTTCCTATCATATGTCATGCTTTGATTTTTTTTCTTATTTGCTTGGAATTTTGATTCAAAAATTATTTTAACTCAGTCCCAACTAACTCTTCTCAAGCATTGGGACATATTGAAATGTTTCACTCCTTCCCTTTTCAGTCTATCTGTTCCCATTGTTGCTCCCAAATGTTGCTAGCCATTTCGACTGTTACTGTTCCATACAACATTTTGGGTACATATGGACAGGTGCATAATTTTTAAGGGACTAAGAGGCATCAGCTAATTGACAGGCATGGTTATAATATCATATCACTTTGTAATTGCTATATCCAACCCATCCCCTTTTGCTCATGAGCCAGGGAGATGGAAAAGTAGCAAATCCTAATAGGAGTCTCCACAGTGAGTTGCAAATCATTCTTCAACCCAAATCCATCCCAGGATTTTGTATAGAGCAGCTGGAGGATCCGTAACTTACCAACTCCATTCAAAAAATCCAAATAGTAAAGAAGTGGCTTAACTGCATTTGTGTCATTTTCAATTGGCTTCTGCCAGATGCCAGTTGAATTATGCTGACAATCTAATAGGACCCCTGATTTAGTAATGTCCTGAGAGCTGGTAAATTACTTGCAATGGGTTACTATGCAACTCATAGAATAGTGATTGGGGGGTTATACCCTGCATAGATACTCTTCTGCATATAGGGTGAGCTGAGTTCAACTAACCCCGCTCAGATTAGGAATGAATCTTCTGAATGATATAATTCAGTGTTACCGTGAGCAAATTAAATTAAAATGGTATTTGTTTTGTCTTTTTTCTTCTCCATCATTCATCAGGATGGAACAAATTTAAAGTCCGTTCCTGTTATATCTGCTATTGTAGCTACTCTCACAAGTATTATAAAATCTGAACAAATATCACCCGGCTCACACCCAGAGTTGCAAAGTGCTCATTAATGCTTTATGGTACTGAGGAAAACCCTTTAAACTTGCTGCTTTATTAATTATTCAACAATTTGTTCTGCCTAAGTAAAAGGTGTTGTCGTATTGTAAATTATTTCTGAACCCTTTATATTCTTTTAGCAGATTCAGGATTTCTATGTTTAGATCTTTTAGATCGTCGTGTGTAACAATTTGCTTCATTTGCTCCTAATAACATGACTGAAGTTTAAAGTAAAAAAACAAATGATTGCATGTTTTCTTATCTACATAATGTGCACATTCAGACTTTAAAATTATTTTCATATGGTAACAACATTTCCATGAACATAAGCACTTTTCATAAATTGTGCCTAATTTGAATGATGACTCAAGTAATTGTTTGCAAAACATAAATAATTTGGTATTTAACCAGTAATAATAAAAATGAAACATTAAAATAGCTTACAATACATTAAGTTTTTTTTGTTGTGGAATGTCATGCCACTGGTATTGATTCAAGTCTCCTAACTGCTTAGAATGATATCCAGCTGGTAGACCTAAATTATATCGCTGGCTCCACATTATTATGTGGCCAGTCAAAACAGAAATCTAGCCATGTGTGTTCCCACATGTGCAAAGGTTTCCACTCAATAATATTGAGAAATATATTTTTAACATTATCACAAAGCTGGTGAGACAGTTGAAACTTCTCACTTGAAAAAAGATTAACAAATGGTTAAAAAAAAATTTAAAAGTTGAACTGTCTGGAAGCATTTTTGCTAGATGGCCTCCTTGAGATGGCCTTATATTATTTGCCTGATACAATGCTGATAGATTCCCTCACAAGTTAGACAGCATGTTGCACTTCAATGTGAAGCTGACCTTGTTTGCTTGAAAGCAAAATTTGGAATGTAACTGAGCTATTAGTTCCTAAACCTCTGTTTGATTTTCCAACCTGTAATCTTTATACTTAGTCAAACTTTCTTAACATGTAGAAGTTAGATTTTACAAGAGAAAGGTTTGTTAAAGTTAATAAAAATTGTTACTTATATAAAGCTTATTTTTAATGTTTTCAATTGCTGTCTAATTATGCCTTTGACTTTTTAATGAATCTAAATCATAAACTTGCCTGAAAGGGCAAGTCCACTCTAATTATAATTATGGATGTGTTGAAAGGCCATTAAAAGGAATTTATTTTGCTATCCAATTGAGCACAGCTGTTATGTAGCTTACACAGAGTTTTAAACACAACATCTGAATGGCTCCTATGGTTCAGTAGTAGTATCCATACCTCTGAACCAGGAGGTCCATATTCAGGTTCCACCTGCTCCAGAAATGTGTATTAACATCGATGAACAGTTTGATTAGAAAATATTAGCATAACATGTGGGGGAGTGGCCTCATAATATAGTGGTAGTGTCCCTACTTCTGGAGCAGGAGGTCTGGGTTCAAATCCTACCTGAAAATGTGTTGCTGGAAAAGCGCAGCAGGTCAGGCAGCATCCAAGGAGCAGGAGAATTGACATTTCGGGCATGAGCCCTTCAGGAATGATTCCTGAAGAAGGGCTCATGCCCGAAACGTCGATTCTCCTGCTTCTTGGATGCTGCCTGATCTGCTGCGCTTTTCCAGCAACACATTTTCAACTCTCATCTCCAGCATCTGCAGTCCTCACTTTCTCCTCAAATCCTACCTGTTCTGAATGGATGTCATAACATATCTTAAACAATTGATTAGGAATGTCTAAACATAACATACACAATAGGGGAGAAGGCTTCACCCTCTTCTTGAATTGGAGTGTATCATTTCCAATTCCATTTTAAATAAGTTCTCTCCCTTTTTCCCCACCATCCCCTTTATTTGTTATTGTCACACAGCCCCAGCTGGGCAGTTCTTGTGAAATTTTATTTCCAACAATAACACAGGTGACTTGGTTGTTATAAAAAAAAGTCCAGAGGTGAGTTATAGCATCTCTGAACAAAAGGGAAAATAAAAACACATGTAAGGGGGCTCTGGTGGTGTAATGGCTGTGTCACCACTTCTGGGCTAGGAGGCCTAGGTTTATGTCCTATCTATTCAAATTAAGTTGATTAGAAACATCTAAATGCAATATGTGATAAGGATTTTTTGGCAGAATGGTGGTTTCCCTATCTTGTAGCAAAAATGCCCTGGTTCAAGTACCACACACTTCAGAGGTGTGTTGTAATATTGCTGAACCAGGTGATTAATAGTAACTGAATAGTAAAGGCACAGAAGGAGAAAATACGTGAAATATTTCATCTTGTTCTGTGTGCTGTCTTTCCTGGTGGTTATGTTTTGATACATTCATTCTTTCCAATACTATTTCATTATGAATTCAATCCAAACATGAATTTCCAATGAACAAAGGATGAACGGCTTTGCATTTTTATTCAAAAATGCAAGTATTGCAAAGATATTTCCTCAACATAGTTCTGATGGTAAATGACAAACCAGTACTGTGGCACTGAGTAAGCAGCCTGCAGATTCTGACATGAACAGCTTCCCCCAGTTGGAGTGAAACGTAACATCATTAATAATGACAAGTCATACTTCATCTGATCCACAAATATAATTAGGGTGAAGTTGTCTTATTGAATAAATTGAAACACAACAAGTATAAATTGGGCATTACTTTATATTCCAAAACCATTTGGAGACCAGACTGTAACATCTCTGGATAAGTTTTGACTGATGGCTGTCACAGCTCTAATGGGTTTATGCACTACACAGTGAGTAAAAGCTGACAACTCTCACTCAACTGGATTTGGGGGATCTGTTTATCCCTAGCAGTTCGATACCTGTGTACAGTGAATTGGAAAAGTCATATTCCGGAAAAGAATAGGAACCAACATTTCAGAGCAGTTAAATTGGTTATAAAGAAGACAATATTAATTTATCTAGTATCACATGTGGTTGTATCAATTTTTGAAATTGTTTAAATCCTGTAGCCAAATACATGCAGGTTATTATGCAACATCCAGATGTGCATATGTTATGCTTAATATCAAAAAGATAGAGCATATTGTAAGACTTTAGTTTGTTTGAATGATTCACTTCTTTTTCTGTATTGCTCCATATCCATTCACAAAACATAGCTTTTGTTTTAGTTTTGTAGAATATCATTAAGTTCTAAAGTCAAATTAAACGATATAAAATATTTATGCAGTTGCATTTATACTTATATCACTCAAACAAAATATAAACTGAGTATTGTATGCACAGATACAAGCATGTACATTTTGAAAGGATTCCATAAATATTTGATGCAAGTGTCATTTTGAATCAAAACTTATAAAGTTGCATAAATGATGATTAATGTGAGAAGACTGCATTTATGTTACTTTCCTAAAACTGCACCTCAAGGAGTCAAAGATACAGGTGCTTGTCATCAGTATTGGTGTTATTATAGAAACATAACACAATTTGAGATTGTTTAATTTGGATCTGGATCTTTTTTTAAAACTCATATGGAAGTAATATAGGATATGTCAGATAAAAGCTTGTAAACAGACCAGAATGCATTTTTTATGGCTTCTTGGGAATGCTTTTGAAATGCACTGTGACATGTTTTCTTCTGGATCATTTGACATCTATTCCCACATGAGTCTGTTCCGAGTACATATTCAGTCTTTCAAAACTGCTGTCTTAGTCAAAGTGTAAGCAATAATTATGATGTTGTTTTTAGGTTTTTGTTTTTAATTAGCTTTAATTTTCTCCCTTCTGTTTTGTGTAATTGATGCAAATGTAATTGAAATGTGAAAATATCATGATGTTGCCTACATTCCAACATACTAAATATTTAATACTTGTAGAGCTGAAGGATTAAGCTGCATTGCTAATCCTTCTCAATAATCTGTTAGTTCTCCAAAGTTGGTTTATTCTTCCTATACACATTTTATATTTAAAACATTGACGTGGAAGGTGAAGAAGAAAGAAGTGGCTCTGAATGATGGATTTGCTGATCTCCACAAATGGCTCCTACTATAATTGCAATATGTGAAGGTATTGTGGGTAGGCTTTCCAGAACTCCTTTTGAATTTAACTGCATGACTTGGAATAAATAGTTTGCAGAGAATAGCTGGCAAAAGCCAATCAGGCTGAGAGTCTGACGGGTTGTTAAACATGAATTCCAATAGGGAACACACTGAGGTAATGGATATTGGGTTATATCAGGATTCAGGGAGCCTGAAATGATGTGTGGTTTTGCACCATAAAGTATGGAGGTGCAGGGTTGTGCGTGTCAGACTTGGTGGGAGATTAAGGAAGTAATTTAGATATCTGATGTTGGAGGAACATAAGTCAGATATCTGGGTTTAGTATATCTGGGTCTACAGTTTCACAGGTCTATAGTTCCCAGGCTTCTCCTTACAGCCTTCCTTATATAAAGGCACAACATTAGCCACCCTCTAGTCCTTCGGCATCTCACGTGTGGCTACAGATGATTAAAATATCTCTGCTCGGGGCTCCACAATTTCTGCCCTAACTTCCCACAATGTCCTGGGATATACTTGATCAGGTCCCAGCAATCTATTCACCTTTATGTTTTATAAGACCTCTAGCACTTCCTCTTCTATAATGTAGACATTCAAGACATCAATTTTTATTTCCCTGAGTTCCCGAGCCTCCATTTCTTTCTCCGCTATAAAACTGACACAAAATATTCATTTAGTAACTCTTCCATCTCCTGTGGTTCCATATACACATGGCCTCAGTGATCTTTAAGGGGCCCTATTCTCCATTAGTTGCTCTTTTGCTCTCAATGTACTTATAGAATCGCTTTGGATCATCCTTAACTTGATCTGCTAAGTTTATCTCATATCCCCCTTTTGCCCTCCTGATTTCCCTCTTAAGAATGCTTCTTCCAAGTTAAGATTGCAGCCAGATATATCAGTGACTCGAGCTACATATAAACAATTGTGCACCATCAGCAGTTAAATTAAACTGGAATCCCCTCATAAACCACCCCCCCTTTACAAACACTGATAGGCATAGACAAAAAAGAAATAAAGGTGTCATGGGTAAAGGAGATGACTGGGAATGCATTTCGCAGGCTGTGTCGAGATAGTTCTTCGACTGATCAGAATGCTATTTCTTTGTCTTCCTTTTCCAGATACTTTCACTGGTTTACATAGGACATAGGGTGACATGTTCCCCTAATAAAGTTCTCTGACTGACTTGCTAATAAAAAAGGCACAAGATACAGCAATTGTTGAAATAAAAATAAGCTGGCTTTCTTCAGGCTTAAAGTGACCTAATGGCTTTTTTTTCACAGCACCAAATTGGTCAGCTCCCTGAGAACCAATCATATTCTTGTCAGCAGGCAGAGGGTCTGTATTAATGTTAACTGGTCAATAATTCACACAGTAATCAGCTACTTGATGCTAGCTGATCCTTTATTCATGCCTTTGATTCTAGCTTATCCACAAACATTCCATTATTGTTTAAATCAGCAGCTATGTAAACAGCACTTAAAATGAGTGTTAGGTTGCTGGATTTCTTTCCAAAAAGTGCAAAGATCTTTTTACAATCTTGTTTTTAAAAGAGTTTCTTTTCCCCATTTCAATCAACAATCAAAAATACAGAAAAAAATAGAATAAACAGCCTTTAAACTGCCAGTAAACTTTGACTGTCAGATATTATTTCTCCAGATATCATCTAATGTAAACAATATAATTTTTTAGAAAATATTTAATGACAATTTCAAGAGTGCAATTTGTTTCCTGAAAACTTTGTTTTTAGCCTTCACTCTTTGCTTCAGGTTTTTTGACCAAGTCAGACTAATGCCCAAAACCAGTTCTACAATTATGAAAATTATTATACGCTCTTAAATACATCGTATATTCCATTCATACATAATCATAAATAGCAAGTTCTGACTACAGTTCCAATAGCACAAAAACAACTGAAATTTATTGAAAAGATAAAGTTGACGTTACTGTCTTCAATAAGTTGTGGAATCTAAAGCCAAACCAAGTAAAAATACAATCACTTCAGGGCCTCCTTAAGACAGAAACACTATTAAAATGAAGCTAAGATATTGTTCCATTGTTTATAATAATAGCAATTTCAGCCCACATAAAATTTAAAAATATTTGAAATGTCTTGACATTAGAAGAGTTTTTCAACTAAATGAGATCGATTTTAACAAGCTATAATGAGCTAGATATAAATTTTGGTACTAAATTTAAAAAATTATGATTGACAATGAAACATGCCCTCAAGGTATTTTAGCAATACACCTAGTGGATCAATGGAACTTTCAGCAGAATTCTTCCAATAACAGGAAGGGTGGGCTGTAACATTCTTAATCGCTATGAATCTATATCTTTAAAGCTAATTGAGTAATTATTATGAATATTATCTTTCAAAAACAATCAACCAATCAGCTGCTATTCCACAAAAGTAATTATCTGTTATTGTATAGTTGAATAATTGCAACATAACCATTGATTCTGTTACTTTTCTCCGCATTTTCCATGACTTTCATCTTCCTCCATGTTCTTTAATGATTGTTTTTACACTTGACAGCATTTTAACTGTATGCATGAGCACTGGGACATCTGCAGTGGTGTCACTGACAATCATGTGTGCAAAGTTTGAATTCCCATGCCTGCTGTCAAGAAGATTGAAGAACAGCAATATGGAGACCACAGGAAGGCTGTGCAAATAGATGAAGATAAGTAATTTTAATTCAATTTACAACATACATTTTTTGGAAGACATTGCAGTGTGGATTAGCAGGTGTTACAATTACCATGGTGGAACGAAAATGTGCACTGTATTATAGTTAATTGTATTGGTATTGGGTTTCTTTCATCATAAAGATTCAGCATGATTCATGCAATTGCCTTTGCTTTTTCTGTAACTACTCTGACCCCATTAGGTGAAACTTCCACTCAAATTTCCTGATACCTTAGCCCTCAACTCTAGCTTTCATTAGTTTCCATCTTGACAAGCCTTCTCCAAGTTTATGTTGAGCACGTGACTCATGTCCTGTTACCTTGATCCTATTCTGACTAAACTGTTGATAACCTAATTTCTTTCCTGGGTTCCATGTTAGCTAATATTGTTAACAGTTCCTTCCTGTCAGATACTGTTTTCCATCCCCACACTTGAAATCTGCCATTAACTCTCTGCTTGGAAAGGAAACATGTTTGACCATTTGGTGTTTGTAAACTACCACCTTATCTCCAAACGTTTTTTTTTAATTCATTCATAGAATTGGGAGGTCACTGCCTAGGACAACATTTATTGCCCATCCCTAATTGCCCAGAGTGCAGTTAAAAGTAAACCACATTGCTGTGGATCTGGAATCACATGTAGGCCAGACCAGGTTAGGATAGTAGTTTCCATCCTTAAAGGACACTAATGAGCCAGATGGGTTTTTCCAACAATCAACAATGGATTCACAGTTATCATTACCCCTTAATTTCACATTTTTATTGACTTCAAATTCGCTATCTACCATGGTGGGATTTGAACCTCAGTCCCCAGAACATTACTGGGGTCTCTGGATTTACAGTGCAATATTAATACAATTAGGCCATCACTTCCTCAACTTGCCTTTCTTTTTCAAAGTTCTTGAATATTTTGTCTTCTCCTAAAACCATGCCTATCTTTCCCTTATTTCCATGTTTCAAATGTTCCAATTAAGATTCTAGACTTGCAGTCTCCCAATCAGTCCTTCTCAAATTCATAAGCAACATGTTTTGTGATTCTAACAGGATAAACTATTCCTCCTCATTCTTCTCAATATATCTGCAGCATTTGACACAGCTGATCACACAGCTCCCTCTTCCAATGACTCTCCTCTGATTTCTAATTAGGTAGAACCATGGTAATGTCCTTGCTTGGTTCCATTTTTGTCTGTTTCATCATAGCCAGAAAATCATTTGCAATGGATTGTCTTACCAATCTCACACTGCTATCTTTGGAAACTTGAAATATCTACCTTAGGTTTCTCATTTACATACTACCTCTCAATAATGTCATGGAAAGCACAACATCAATTTTCACATGTACACTGACAACACTAATCTTTTTTCTTATTATCTCGTCTCTAAAGTCTTACATTGCCTCTCATTTGTCAAACTTCTGTCTGACAAATGTTGGATGGCCTGAAATATCCTCCAACTAAATATTGGGAAGACTGAAGTCATGTTTACAAATTCTAGACTCTAGCCTTTATTTCTATCTCTGGAAATTATCTGAAGTTGAATAAGACTCTTCACAATCTCAGTGCTGTGTGTGATTCCTATATCTGACATCTTAACCACTACATCATTTGGACTGTTTACTTCCACTTCCATAACATCACTTCAATCTAACCTTAGAGTAATGCATCAACTACTGAAACTTTCATTTGCGACTTTGTTAGCTCTAGACTTGCCTAGTCCAATGCAATCGTGGCCAGCCTGATGGTTTCCATATCACATAAGGTTTGTGTTTATCTAAAATATAGATATCCATCTTAACTCACTCCAACTTTTGTTCTTTAATTATCCACTTGCATTTAGCTCCACATCGAACAGTGCCATAGTTCTAAAATTTTCATCCCTATTTTCAAGTCTATCCATGGTTTCACTGTTCCCTATTGCAGTAAACATCTTAAATTCTTTAAGATTCCTCCACTAATTCTGGCTTTGTTTACATTTCTGATCTAATTGTTGTACCAACTGGGCTTCCAGTTGCTTTGGCCCTAAGCTGTGAAATTTCTGCTGAAAAATACTCTAGCTCTCTACTTCTCCCTTGTCTTTTAAGTTGATTCTTAAAACCTACCTTTTTAATTAAGATTTTAACTATCTGTCATTTTATGACTATATGTGTTTTCTGATTTCTATTAGTGTTGCTATTACTATGCATCTTGGACCATTCACTTATATTAATGGCACGATGTAATTGCATGTTGTTGTGGAATAGAGGTTTAGTTGATGTGCTCAAGCTCTACATTGTTTAAGTTGTGAGAAAATATATGCTAACTCAGAGTAAACCAAAGGACTCCTCACTTGCTTCATGTTGCACTATCAATTCCAATAAGTTTGTGTAGCAAAGATATTTCTAAGAATACCTGTCTGCCAAATCAATTCACAAGAATGTCAGACATATATTTACCCAGATATTGATAGACATGTAGCCAACAGTTGTCAGAACTCCTGTCTTTCATCTTCTGAAAGGTATATGTGGATATCAATCTTAGAGGTTGTTGTACAAAGAATTATTCTACTTGTAGTTTTATAAATGAAGGTGAGGTGAAATTAGAAAAAGGAGGTATGTAATAAGGTTTAAGTTAAGCTGACATTGCATATATGCAAGGCAACATCCTTTTGGGATGCAAGCAAAATTTGTCACGTAGGAATACAATGTAACAGGCTGGGAGATCGGACTCATATAACAGGACAGAACTCAATATTAAAAATTCTTTGGATACAGGTGTTGATTGAGGATAATATTTCTGTGCTGAAAAGATATGTCCAGAAGGAATTGAGGACAGAATCTATTTGGTTAGTGATAAGAAACAATAGAACTGCTGAGCAGAATCTTGTATGGTCTGAGTGACATAAGGAGCTTTGTGAAAGAATCAGGTGAGAAATCCAATGAGCTTTGTCTTGATGTCAGGAGTAATTCATTGCACCTTTGATGCTTTTGCCAAACACTGAGATGAGTTTCTCACTGGCCAGCAGCAAGGTGTCATTTAAGGGAGATTACAGCTTGTTAGATACTTTGTTAATATCACAACTCATCTCAAAGGTGTTCAGCTTCGTATCTCACCAAACAAGTTAGGGGCCAAGATTTCTCGACATGAAAGTCAAAGCGGGTACTTGAAAAATTCAGCCTACTACTGACTGTGGCCATCCTCAATGTTCCTCAGTGCCAAACAACGTGTCAGGGAACAATTCACCCCTCTTCCATGAACATTGGCACCTGCCACTTGCCAATTGTTCACAACGATCTCCAATCCACTTGCAGGTTTTCTAGGAAGCATAGACTTGCATTGAAGGGTGCACCAGCAACTGTCATGGAAAGACTGCAGTAGGGACAATTTGCCTGCAAGCATAGACACCCAATTCATGGAATGGACGAGCATCTCAGGGCTGCTTGCAAAATTTCTTAATGTTCACTCATTAGTGCCCACCTGTATGCTAATAGCCTCTGTTCCTTGCCTTGACTTGACATACCATGCCTGCTATCATATTGGCACTTATGTCAGAGCCGAAGTCCACCATCACATCAATGTGGTCTTTTGTGTAGGCACACAGACAAGCTGCTTTTCAGTAGGGATCTGTCTGGAGTGGGGGAATGTGATACTCGATGGCACACAAACACATCAATGTAACACCAATAGCCTGTGCCAGTTGTCTGCACAGCAAACACACTGTATATATAACCAACCAAACAGTCGCCTTGGAAACTGGATGGGGCTGATCTGTAGTCCCATCAAAGAGGGGAGAGCCACTGTCATTTAGAGGGTCCCTGTGCCATCAATCTGGGGCACAACCTGCACACTGCTCCTATAGAGCCAGCAGAAACAGTCAGGGGAATCGTGTATCATCAGTCTGGGTGCTTCTGATACACTCCAAGGTGATGATGGCATGGTAGCTGGCCCATTTGAAGTTGGGTTAATCTCAGCAACAGCAGGTTAAGACACATAAACAATCAATAATTGGACACTTAAGCACCTCAGCTAACAAGATTGGAAATGAGCCCTTCCTGGGGACGGGAGACCCTCATTGAAAGGCACTGGTGCCTAAACAACATCACTAAGAAGGAGAACCAACTTAGGATCACTCTCCAGTCTTGCAGCTTTCCTCTTCTTTGTGACCCCCTTCCCACAATCACAACTCAGGCTCTGAAAATCAGCAACAAACCTGAGTGAGGTACCGAAAGTGCCCATTGCCTCACAGTTGCATCGCCATTCATTAGAGCTTTTGACCTTTGATTGGTCCTATCAATGGCCATTTTATGGCCATTTCACCGGTACCACTGTGGTTCACTCACTACCTCAGAGAGCTGTCATCTTCAAGGAGGTGGGACCCCTTCAGCAGTCTATGAGAACAACGAAGCCTGAGATCCCACAGCCCGCTGAGGGAGGAATATGCTCTGCAATCCTCCCCCGACCCCTCATCAATCCTAAATTTTAACTTGAAGTTGTGTCTGCAATAAATTATCTCTGCAGCAACTCCTCTGTTCTGAGCCACCCCCAAGCTCTTTGACCTGTCTCTGTAGAACCCATCCTTCTTGCTGGGACCATTGAGCCATCAAATCTGTCATCCCTCTGATTGGCCCAGCAGCATCAGGAAGCTGACCACCATCACATATTCACAGGGAACCAATTGGTTGGCCATGTGGGGAGAAATAAGTGAGCCATTCCCTCTGCTGGCAAACGTTGCCTCAAAACACATTTTTCATCAAAAATCCATTGGGGTAAAAAGCCCGTAATAAACTCCAACTCAAAGAATCGACAAAAGGCAACTTAGTTGGATGAGTGGGAAAAATCTGACTGGCGGAATATAATGAGGGTATTTGAGAGGTTCAGTATCCACTTTGATAAAAAGAATAAAAGTGCAGAGGAAGCTGCTCTGTAGCATTATCTGGGATCCATTGTCCATGAAACAAAAAATATATATATAGCATATGAGAGCATGTAATCAGGAAGGCAAATGAAACTTTGGTCTTTATAGCAAGGACATTGGAGTATAGAAATGGGGAAGTATTCCGACAATAAAACATAGTATTGAATACCAGTAGTGGCCAGTCACTGCAACATACCTCTGTTTCTTGTTTCTTCCATGTGCCCCCAACCTCCCAAAGATATCTGCAGTGACTAGACCATCTCTCTCAAAAATCACATCCTCAAACCCTTCAGGAAACAGTATTGAGGCAGAGGAGCAAGCATCAGTAAGACTGTCCTCTGCACCCCTTCCCTCTGCAGCTCAGATGATGATACCTCAGTGAGGTCAATACTCATACAGAGTGTGGGATTGCAGACTGTTGCGAACCACTTAATAGCTCCATGGATAGCCAAGGGGGAAGCGCCTCAGATTGCTGGCAGTCAGAGAACCGTTGGAGACCAGGCATCTACTCAGGCCCCAGCAGGAAGCAACTCCATGTTCTTAGTGATAAGGACTTTGTCTAAGTGCACAGGGAGGAACAGGAGCAGCAGACGGGCACGTGGGATGCAATGGCCTTCATTACCAAGGAGCTGCAGCAGCGCAGCGAATTATATAACTGTCTGTCTGTCCCCATGTGCAGTTTGATGCTTTGCTATTGACAGACAGGTTCAGTTACCTCAGGAGAGCAATTCAGACCTCCAGTCTAGTCCGTAGTCCTCAGGACCAAAGAAGTGGTTATGATGGAGAACTTTGAGCCAATTCAAGTGCTCTTCCTCACCAAGAGTCAGGCCGGTGCTAGGCAGCACCCAACCATAGGTGAAGCCAAACACAGGCCCTCTGCATTTTCTACTCAGGAAACTGCAGAAGTAATAAGACCCTCCAACTCCACCCTGCCTGCCCCATTCCAATCCTTGGAAGTCCAGCTCGAGGACTGATCTTGCATCAACCTGCCTCTGGCATGCAGATCCCTGAGAATATAATAAAATAAAGAAGTGCAGATTGCTAGAAATCAGAAACAAAAACAGAAAATGCAGGACGAACTCAGTAGGTCTGACAGCATCTGTAGAGACAAAAGCAAAGTCAATGTTTCAAGTTGAATGCTCTTCACCAGAGTTTCTTCAGCAAGATCCTCAGCACTCTAAGCTGTCCAGATGAAAATGCCCCAGCATTATCCCATCAAACCTCCAGGGCCAATAAACCCCAGGACCAAACAGGCTACCCTATCTCCAGAACAGTGGTACTTATTAAGATACAACGGAAGTGAGAGGAAGAGGAATGTGTACTGAGGACATGGTCAGTGGCCCAGGTGACACTGTAAATATTTCACAAATGCATTATAAATCTTTGTTTTTCATGTATCATGTGGCTGTTTGTGCCCATGTAGGACACAGGCACTTTGTCATCCCAGCATCACTTCATGGATACCAACGAGTTACACAGGGAGTGCGTGCGTGCTGTGTGCATAATACATCAGCCTAACATATCAGCAGATATGTGTGTACATGAAATTAGGTCACCCTGTCATCTTAGATGCTCCCCATTCAACATTCTATACTGTTCGAGAAGCTATATGCATGGGGGTGTAGCTCTCAATAAGTTGCCCAGCAGTCATTGTACCAGGTGAAACACACAGAGTTACACTGAGAGCAACACACATATTGCAGGACGACAAGAGGATAAGATGTCCTGCATGCCTGTTGCACAAAGACAATGCAGCCACTGGTGTTCAATGACTGACTGCCTGTTTAATTTGAGAGTTACAATGGAATAACGTGGTACCTTATACAATTGGCAGGACATGGAGTACAGTCAAGGCTGAGATAGACAGATTATTGAATGGTGGGGAGTTGTGATCTACAGGGTATAGGGAAGAAAGTGGAGTTGAGGCCAAGATTACATCAGGCATAATCTTACTGAATGGCAGAGTAGGTTCGAAGGGCCTCCAGCGTATTGCTAACTTCTGGCCTTTATCTCTTATGTTCTAAAAATAAAGTGGATGCTGCAAATCTGAAATTTAAAAAAAACTGCTGAGCATGGAAAGCATTTTCATTTAAACTTCCTTACGGAGCTTTTATTTCAAACTTGGACAGGCTTGTCTGGTTTCTAGCAGCTTGGCATTGGGCCTTGCATTCAGGCAGGTTAAAACACTATAAGAGCCTATGGAACCACAGTTTGCATTTACTGATGAGGATCCCACTAGAGTCAAACAGATGAATAACCAGCTATATTGAAAAGCAGAATTGGTGGAAATGGAATTGATCTGAATTAGTCTATTTTAAGTTCTCCCTGACTCCTTTTCAAAGAGCTGCAATTTACTGCTAGATTTTTCCTCAATAGTTCAAGGAATTTCATGGATCCTTATAGTTGCGAGCCCTGTGTGCGTAACCTCCCAATTCTACCAATTTGTGTCTGAAGCTATCAAGCTCTGCTTCCTGCGTAGCTAGAGTTTGATCCAGAAATTTCTGATTTTCTCGACTGTACTACAGTGTGATCAATTATTCCTCAGCCGCAACGGTCTTCTGCTCCAAAGACTCACATTGGATGTAAATCTGCTGTCCCCACACAGACCGGGAATCGATTCTAGCCATATTTCATGTATATTACCAGAATTCCATTTACTGAATCCCTCTCTATCAATCCAATTTTATGTGAAAGAATCAGGGTAAGTTCATGTACTTCCAGCAAGTCTTAGTTATGGGACAGAAAGTCTTACTAAGAGACCCCAGGACAAATATAATATTGCTTAAACATTTAAGCTTGACTTTCATCAAAAGTGGAGAGCAGGTGGCTTTCCTAAAATTGATATGTGAGAGGGGATGGTTGTGGAAGCAATTTAGTCAGCAATGGTAAAGTTCAACAGCAGTGAAACAGGTCACTTGCCGACTCTCACCTTCTGCTCACAGTGACTTTTTGAAGGAGTTAATTAAACAAATGACTGATCGTTGAAAAAGATCTGAATATTCATCTGTTTTTAGCACCCACTGAGCCCATGAATGTTTATAAATGAAAGAAAATCAAGCACATCAGCCAGCAGAAGGATATTTATACTTGGTAAGTAAACTAGAATCAGTTCATGGTAACATCTTGGGAGAATCTTTTCTTAGATGAACAACGTAAGAAACATCTTGAACAGACCAGTTGATTTCTGAGGTATATTGTTCAGGTATGGGAACCAGAACAAGAAGTGTGTTGGACTTAGGAGCATTTTCAGGACAACCTCTGAGTTTGTATGTTAGTCACTTAAAATGCTAAAATTGGTACAGGATAAATGTTTATGAGTTCACTGCAATATTTTGGACCACTTGATCAAAATAAAAGTTTGATGTCTTTGAGATGATTAAGGGTTCCAGCTATCTTGTCCCAAATTGTAATGAAAGTTATCATAAATTTTCCACCAATGGCTCAGTGAGATTATTCAGTAAATTCAGAATTGTATTTTAGGCAGGAAAGGGAAATGTACAAATGCACATATTTAAAGCAGGAATGAGAAATAAGAAGCAATAAGATTCACACAATTGATCAAAATGACAGGTTGAGGACTATGGCCCAAAATAAGTATTTTTTTAAAAAACACATGGAGTACAAGAAACAGATTGAATTAATCGTCAGGCACAAGTTCAAGTTGAAGGATATGACATATCAGTCATTAATGACACTTGACAGGAAGATGGTCTGGAAATTGCCAGAGCAAAAGTTGGAACATTGAATGAGGCTTACAGTCTCATTGTCAAATTTAAAGTTCCAAATTGAAGATGTTGGTCACTTTCTTACCTTCCAGCCACAGATAAAGTGAGAAATTTATGGATTAGAGGTGAGTTTTGGTCAGGAAACAGATTTTTCAGAATTTAGTGTAACCCCTTCCCCTCCCCTATACCCTGCCAGCCCAAGTAAACTCTCCTTTCCTTTTGGGTTAAAATTCAGCCAAGACTGTCCACAATAAACTGAGCAATTTTTTTCAAAGGTAAAATGTTAGAAAATCAATGGGGGTTGTTCAATAAAATATTTGATGTGATACTTGATTATGTTATTTGTTTTTCCTCCTCTTTCATGGGATGTGATCTCACTGGCAAGGTCAGGCTTTGTTGCCCAACCCTAATTCCCCATGAAGCGAATGGTTTGCTTGGTCCCATCAGAGGGAAATTAAGCCAACCACATCACTGTGGGCCTGGGGTCTCATGGAGAGTAATGGACATGAGTGAACCAGATGTTTTTGTTCACGACAATCGCTGAGAGACATGTGGGCACCAGTGCTGAACCAACCTTCAATTTCAGGTTTTATTAATTGAATTTAAATTGTTCCTGTTATGTTGGGATTTCAATCCATGTCTCTTGTCTCAAGGACAACTACAGATGGGGAATAAATGCTTGCCCAGTAATGCCCACACCGATAAATGATTTTTAAAAAATTTGTTGGGCCAACCAAGAGACCATAATGTAATAAAATGGACATAATATGACAGCCACTTGACTTTAAGATGGATGAGCAGGAATTGGACTTTGTTTAATTGTTTGCAATTCTGTACCTATTGTGGCTAGCAGTCCCTGCTTAGTACAAAGCAATTGAACACATTGCTATTTTTGCATACCATGTTATTTTTACTGTCCTTGACCTTTTGTGTTGCTGAATAAGTGCCTTGTTATCAATGTGATTTTATGTACAATACTTCAGGTGATTCCAATGTAAAGTATCTGCACATGAGGTGGCCTACAAGAACATTAAGGGGAAAAAAGTGACAGTGAGATGATACACTATCATCGCATGGCACAAACATTAGGTGGCTTTTAAGGCATCCATCAGGATATAAAATCTGAGTAATATCTGTGTAGTGAGGTCTTTCATGAGAGTCACCGGATTGACAAGAATCCGGACAAAGCTCCTTTTGATCCTTCCATCATGAGTAATCCTTCAATGATTCAGAACATGCAGATTACAGAGAAACCTCGATTATCTGAATATCAATTATCCGAATCTCGGTTTATTTGAAGAAGATCTCAAGGTCCTAATAAAAACATCAAAGAGGTATTTCCAACACTGATTGCATTTTTTTGTTTACAATGATTAAAAATAACCTGCTTACTGAAATGCTGCCAAGAACAGTCCTGGACATCGATGGGAGCCCAGGCAGCGTCTCTTAAATGACTGACCTCCCGCTCCATCTCTCTCCACACTTTCCTTGGAGTTCTACACAGATGTGTACCCTAAACCCCTCTTCCCCAGATAATCTCTCCAACATTGTCCTGTACAGGGCAAAGTGGGAACTTGTCAAAAGGTTGCGTGTGGCTGTGTGCGTGTGTGTGTGTGTATGCTATTTTGAGACACACGCCCCAAAGACAGGAGCAGTCTTCCTGTTGGTGTTCAGTCCAGCTGCCACCTCCATTCTGTTACTTCATTTTGTTCTGGAGTCCCATTAAGGAGAAGAGATAAGAAGCATCTGGCCACTTCACTCCATCTGCTGGCTCGAAACTTGGAGAGTTGAAAGCACACAGTAGGGGGTGCGCTGTGTGCTGCTGCCTAGTCTCCTAGGGTAGGGACATAGAAAGTCATCACTCTGTCAATCCCATTGAAGAGAAGCAGCAGCGGGAGAGGCTTCAGCAATGCTGCAGCTCCCTTACACACAAGTGTGTGTCTCTGCTCAGAAACAAACTGAGACAGAGAAAGGGAGCAAGGCAGGCAGAGTGCAGAAAAAGGAAACTTCAGAAAACTCCAAGTCCCAGAGGAATCAGTTCTCTGAATAATCAATTATCCGAACAAAATACTGCCCATCCATCTCATTTGGATAATCGAGGCTCCTCTGTATTAAGTTGCCTTGAAATGCTTCAGCATCCTCCCAGACAGTGCCTAACCTGTGAGTGGCAGCACTCTTCACAGACCTGTGAGCTATGAGGGAGAGTTGAGGTGTGACCTGCCCATTGTACACCACCTTACCTTGAATGAACATGCACTCTCTTGGAAAGAAGAGTGAACCTTTCCCTCTTAAGATGTGAAAAATCATCATTGATTCATCACAAAGTGAGCATGAGAGTGTGAGACTGTGAGAGTGAAATGATGGACATTGCATTTGGCCTCAATGTTACCCACATTGAAGTACCTTGGAAGCAGTCCTGAACCTTAGAGTTCAATGATTCCTGATACCCGAGGCTACCTGTAGACAAGGAGTTGTCGAGTTGTGAGAAATGAGTAATGCTTGTCCATTTCAACTTCTTTTGTCATTGGGATGTTTGAAAAGGCTGTTCAGCTCTCAGACAGGTGTAATTTAATCAGGTCTAACATCAAAAAAACAACCAGCAAACAGTTTGATAGTGCAAGTGAAAACTTATTAATAATAGAAATGCCCACAGTATAGTTCCTTCTTCCTCTCCTTCCCAACGTATCTACATACAGGACCAATTTCTGCCTTGGAACATAGGAAGCCTGCTTTGTGGCTGGTCCTGTTGACATGGAAAACATTTAAAAATGTCTCCTGGTACCTTTTGGACTGAGAAGGCACAGATCTTCTCAGCGACTCCTGCCCAGCTGCAGGCCTACTCTTTTCAGCTACAGGCTTTGGGATGAAAGTCGAGGAAGCAGAAGGGCAGGGTACCTCTAGAGTGTGTAGAAAAATATCTAGGAAGTCAGCATGTCATTCTTCTCCATGGGTGATGTTGGTGTCCTCCTATTTTCCTGAGTGGAAGGGGAACTTGGATGAAGTTGATGTCCCTCATTCCCCTCTGATGCTGCGCACCATTGGTTAGAATGATGAAGTGTGGGCTTGTGCCCAAATCCTGCAGGTTGTGAAGATGCTGCATCTGGACATCCATAGCAGTCACCCACTTGTCCAAGGAGGTAACCAAGTGTGAGCATTCTGGGACCGGCAGACTATGTAAAATATTGGTGGATTACTTTATCCTTTAATCCAGTTTACCAAGGGCCTCTGAAAAAACTGCTTGATGTTATTGTGTCAGCTTTTGAATTTTGACGAAGTCATTAAAAGTTGAGAACATGGGAATGTCTACTGCATGAATGAGGGTACCTGGTCGCAGTATCAGAGACCAAGGCTTTTCTTCATTACCAGCTGCAGAAACATGTCAGTGACATGTTCACCAGATTGTGGACCTGAGTCTAAATCCAGAGAAGTGAAAGTAGCTGATCTGGTGGGGGACGAGATTGGGGTGGAGGTGCCTTTCTGGTGCATTCTCAAAGAGTTCACTGGTCTCCTCTTCAAAGGTGGTGGTGGAGCTGAGTACCTCTGAGTGGGGGTTCTTTGAAAGCTGCTAGAACTTGCATAAGAGAGGAGCTTTTTGTTGTACTAGATGGATAAAAGCATGGGCATGTTAAGGCTGAGTTACCACAAGCGGTGATAGGACAGCAGTACAGCACAATAAAGATGACAGGGTTTGTTGTTCTTTGTTGTCTCTGCATCCCCACTCGAGCATTTGTGCTCCACTCCTCCAAATCTAATACTCACTCTATGTAGGGAGAGAGGAGCTTGATGTCTATCTTGCCCAGTCAGTCTTGGACCTCTCAGCCCAATTATGGTCCAATTTTTCCTGAAATGAAAGAAAGGGAGGGATTGATTCTGAAGGAAGTGGAAGCAAGTGCAGTTAATGGTCATACATGAGCTGGAGAGGTGCTGTGGTATCACCAGTGAGTGAGAAAGAAATGCAGAGGGCAGAAAGGGTTTGCAGATTAGGAAGATGAGGTAGTTGAAATGCCTCATACATGATGCATACAATACTGAAAGACTATAATCCTGGGTAAGATGCACGTGTAATGCAAGAGTTAGACTGAGTACTCCACTTGTAATTCTGAGGTAACAGAGAGAAAATGTGGAACTTAGCCTATGGGATACAGAAGATCAAGAACTTTCTCACTACCTTACCAGGCTCCATCGCTTTATGGGACAGAGCACTGGCCTGGTATTGATACTTTGGTCCAGGCTGTCGAATCTGGTGATATGGCCTTCCTTGGCAGTCAGGTGTAAAAATAACTGACCCCCCCCCTCTCCATTAGTCTAGATTAGTGTGATGCTGGAAAACCACAGGCAGCATCCAAGGAGCAGGAAAATCAATGTTTTGGGCAAAAGCCCTTCATCAGGAACAGAGGCAGGGTGCCTGCAGTGTGGAGAGATAAATGAGAGGCGGGTGGAGCTGGGGAGAAAGTAGCATAGAGTACAATGGGTGAGTGGGGATGGGGATGAAGGTAATAGGTTGGAGAGGAGGGTGGAGTGGATAGGTGAAAAGGAAGATAGCCAGGTAGGACAGGTCATGGGGATAGTGCTGAGTTGAAAGGTTGGAACTGGGGTGAGATGGGGGGAGGGGAAATGTTTGGAGGTGGCGGAAATGTCATCAGATGATTTGGGTTATGTGAAGGTTGGTAGGGTAGAAGGTGAGCACCAGGAAGGATCTGTCCTTGTTACGGTTGGAGGGTGGACATTTCCACCACCTCCAAATGGACCCCACCACAGGAATATTTTCCCGCCCCATACCTTTCCGCTTTCTGCAAAGACCGTTCCCTCCGTGACTACCTGGTCAGGTCCATGCCCCCCCAACAACCCACCTTCCCTTCCTGGCACCCTCCCCTGCCACCATAGGAATTGCAAAAACCTGCGCCCACACCTCCTCCCTCACCTCCATCCAAGGCCCCAAAGGAGCCTTCCACATTCTTCTAAGTTTTACCTGCACATTCACCAATATCATTATTGTATCTGTTGCTCCCGATGCAGTCTCCTCTACATTGGGCTCACTGGACACGTCCTAGCAGAGCGCTTTAGGGAACATCTCTGGGACACCCGCGCCAATCAACCACATCATCCTGTGGCCCAACATTTCAACTTCCCCTCCCGCTCGCTGAGGACATGGAGGTCCTGGGCCTCCTCCACCACTGCTCCCTCACCATCCAACGCCTGGAGGAAGAACGCCTCACCTTCCACCTCAGAATACTTCAACCCCAGGGCATCGATGTGGACTTCATCAGTTTCCTCATTTCCCCCTCCGCCACCTCACCCCAGTTCCAACCTTCCAGCTCAGCACTGTCCCCATGACCTGTCCTACCTGTCTATCTTCCTTTTCACCTACCTACTCCACCCTCCTCTCTGACCTATCACCTTCATCCCCACCCCATTCACCCATTGTACTCTCTGCTTCTTTCTTCCCCTCCCCACCCCCCCTCTCTCATTTATCTCTACACTCTGCAGGCTCCCTACCTCAATTCCTGATGAAGGGCTTTAGCCCGAAACGTCGATTTTCCTGCTCCTCAGATGCTGCCTGACCTGCTGTGCTTTTCTAGATCTAGACTCTGGTTTCCAGCATCTGCAGTCCTTGTTTTCACCTCTCCATTACCTCATCCACCAACACCTCTAGAAGATCCCAGTCGTGAAAGCACTTTGCTTGCTACTCTGATATCTCGTTAGTGACTAGACATGGCACCGGTGTGGGAGGCTGATCCTAGCTCACAGCATCTGAAGTGGTGTGCAGCTGGGATTCAAATATCATGATAGAAATATTACATGAGTTGGAAGGTCTTAGCAGTAGAGAGTGCTATTACTTTTCACATCACCAAATTATATAGTGAAAAATGGTAGATTGCATGAAAAAAGTCATGCATGGCCATGGCAGATCTGGATTAGATTAGATTACTTACAGTGTGGAAACAGGCCCTTTGGCCCAACAAGTCCACACCGCCCCGCCGAAGCGTAACCCACCCATACCCCTACATCTACATCTACATCTGATGTCATGAAACTCACACTTTTAATGGCAATTGGAAAATTGCTGTCCAAATGTGACTTTTAATGTCCTGCAGAAAATTGAGGTCGGCACCTCAATATTTTAGCGTATTTATTAACAAATTAGCTGATGGGATAGAAAGTTATAATTCCAAGTCTGATAATGATACAAAGATGTTGCATTGTTGGGAGTGTGGATGGAGATATCAAATTCCAAAATTATATTGATGTGATTAGAAAAACTGTGGTAAATAGAGTTACGTTGGCAAATGTGACTCAACTTGCGTTGAAATTTGTAGTTTGGACAGAGTACTTTCTGAATGGAGGGAAGCTAGAAACAATAGAGGTGTAATGTAGATTATTACAATGCCATGTACAGCTAAAGAAAATAAGCAAAGAGGTTAATGGGTTGCTGGACATTTTATCTTGATTACTAGAGTAAAAGTATTCTGAGTCATGTAGATATATGCCGTCCTAATTAGACCACATCTGAGGTATTGTCGATGTACCACAGCGAAGGAAAGGTAGACTTTGCCTTGGGAGGAATGTAATGTGGATACAATAGAATGATACCTAGCCTCCCAAGGTAACATTCTGGAGAAAGATAATACAAATTATGTTATATTTCTTATAATTCAGAAGATTAATAGATGATTTGATGAAAATGTTGAAGTACAATCCAATTGATCCGACTTCTCTTATTTATATAATCCTGCAAGAATGTTTTCCTCCAGACCTATCCAACATCCTTTTGAGATCAGCAATCTTCTCATCTTGCATCACCCTCATATAAATTAATAGTTGCAAAGATTTGGGAAAGAAAAATTGATTATGAAGAAAAAGTTCAAAGCACAAGTCAGAAACCTAAATGCTTGAAAATAGACTTGAAATTATCGTTCGAGAGTCCATCTATTCTGCAGGCAAGAATACATTTCATCAGATTCCCAGCAACTGTGTTTAGGCAGTTCTATTTACAGTAAAAATAGTTTGAAAGAAACGTTGACACATTCATCTAATTCTATCTGCTAAATTAAGTTGTAAAATAATTAATTTAAATTAGTGAAATTTTGCCTCCACAGCTGCATTTAATCTGTAAAATATTGCGTTCACCTACATTTCAAGAGCCAGAGAAGTTCAATATACTGAACACAATTGTTTCAATCTCCATATATGACTCCTTCTTATATATTCTCCTCCATGGATGATATCATTCCTGAAGCTATAATCCTTTCAGAAAAGGCCATGAAATTTTGCATGTGAATATTGAATCTCAAGCAAAAATAAAATACCTGCAGTTCCCCAAGCAAACCAACACTAACCTTCTGATTGGTAGGATAATCCTTCAATTTATTTTGTCAGATCAGAAATACTGACAGAATCTCTTTCAGTCTGTCTTTGTTCTTCTGGAGTTTATTATTTTCTTTCTGATTATTGACGAGATTTGTAGGTTTAATGAAGACATTGAATTTATGCTTTTGTCTTAAAAACAATCATAGGTTCTGTGGATCTTGTAAGAAATTACAAATTTTCCTTCCTATAATTCTTCCTGGTTAAAGTTCAAAGCTTCACATCAAATGTATCATCCTGATAAAATAATGATGTGTATGTTCTCTGCTTTAATGTCCTTTAGATAACAAGAAGCTCAAAAATATGTTTTAATTGTAGCCTAATCATTGCCTTGCAGCATTCCCTTTACCTTTAATTCTAGGGGTGAACAAATTTTTTCAGTGCATTGCGCCTTTACATTTTTTTGCACGATCAATCATGCTTGGTAATTTAAAGACCTATTTTTGCCTAGCTTGCTTTGAATGAGCTTGTAGTTTTGTACTAAATGTTTGTAATCTTTTAGCCTCTAATTCTAATGTTGCTATTATATATTTTTTTAAATGTTCCTTTTTCAACAGCTTTTATAAGCCTTTCAAGAAATTCTACATTTGAACACCTCACTCATCAAATCACTTACACCTTTGGCAAGTATGTTTTGAATGTGTATACCCGGTGGCTAAAATTGTAATGGACCTAATCTGTCAGTTCAAGTGAGAGACAGCAGAACCTACAACTGCTTTAACTGAAAGATAAATATTAGTTCCCAATGACAGATATGGATTCATTAACATACCAATGATAAGATTTTTTTGGAATGTCTTATCACTGAGAACTGAAACTGTTGGTAATACATTGATTTTCTTTTAGCAATTTTGTACAGTATATTACTTACCTTCCCATGGTAGAATCTGATCACCTAAAAGACACCTATTGTTGTGTTGTTTTCAATTGTCTTTGGCAGAGAACCATGATCACTAGAATCATGGCTATTCTTTGATTTCAACTCCATTGCCTACCCAATCTTCATATTCTTCAATTCCATTAGAATTCAAAAACCTATCAATCTCAGTCTTGAATATACTCAATGGCTGAGCATGTAGAGCCCATTGAGATAGAGAATTCCAGGTTCATGATCTTCCAAATAAAGAAATTTCTCATCATTACATTACTATGAGACTCCAGCCAGTTTGATCCTGACTTCTAGATTCTTGATCAAAAAGAAACAATCTCTCCATAAGTATGCTTCTCAAGCCTCTTAAAACTTATGCATCCTCTTCTGCTAAACTCTAGAGACGATTGGACATTCCGCTTGATAGCTTGAGATACCATGAGACTCTCTAATGAACCCAATAATAAACCTGTTGAATCTTCCCTTCACCCTCAAAGGAGAGTAAAACTTCCTTAGGTTTAGAAAACAAAATTGTACACGATATACCAGCTGTGAGTTCAGTGAAGCCCTAGACAATTGCAGCAAGACTTCCTTTCTTTTATATTTCTTCTATTTGCCTTCCTGTTGGTTGCTTTACCTATGTGTTAATATGTGCAAAGTTCAACCAAATCGTGCTGGGTACCAACATTTTATCCCTTCTCACCTTATAAAAATATTCTGATTTCTATTCTTCCTACCAAACAAAGACTTGGCATAGCTTCATGTTACACATCACCTGCTACCTTCTTGTTCATTCAGGTTATCTATTTATATCCGTCTGCAGCTTTCTTGAATCCTCTTTTGAGCTCAATTTCCCACCGAGCTTCGTAGCATTAATACTAGAGGAAGGTATACTTTGTCCCCTCTTCACAACAGTCAAGAGCCATATTCTGAAATTTAAAGGTCTGAACATCCACTTTGTCATTGTCATTCTGAAGAAGACTCATACCTGACTTGAAATGTCAACTCTGTTTCTCTCAAACCTGCTGAGTTTCTCCAGCATTCTCTAATTTTGTCTCAGATTTTCAGCATCTGCATTATTTTACTTTTATACCACTCTATCTATCTATTCTCAATCATTGTAAAGTAAATGACATCATCAGTAATATCAAGCAGTACTCTTATTGTAATAATCTGCGAACTGACACTCAGTGTGGGTTTTCACAGGTACTGGCCTAAAACATGGTCAAAGAGCTGAGTTTCAATGGTGAAGTACAAGTGACTATCCTTGAAACCCAGGCTGCTTTTGACTTAGTATGGCATCAAGGAACCCTGGCATAACTGAAGTCAATGCCAAGGAAAACTCTCTGCTGATTGGTGGCGTACCTGGAACATAAGAAGATGGCTGTGGTTGTTGGAGGGCAGTCATTTCAACTCCAGGACATCTCTGCAGGAGTTGCACAGGGTAATGTCCTAGCCTCAATCATCTTCAGCTGCTTCATCAATGACTTTCCCTTCATCATAAGGTCAGAAGTGTTCACTGATGATTGCACAATGTTCAGAACCATTAGTGACTCCCCTGACACTGAAATAATCCATGTTCAAATGCAGCAAGTCCAGGATAATATCCAAGTTTGGACAGACAAGTGTCAAGTAACATTCTCACCACAAAAGTGCCAGCTGATGACCAACATCAACAAAAGAATATCTAACTACTCCCCTCACCACCAATAAATCAATGACATCACCATAGCTGAATTACACCCACCCCTCACGATCAAAATCTTGAAGGGTACCCAAGTGCTGACAGTGAGAACCAGAACTGATATATCTTTTTACATATATCAATGTATCCTTCAAATCGGCCACCACAAATTCAAGGCCTAACCCCAAGGGCAAGCAGTTAAGCTGCAATACCAGCACCACAGAAATGTCAACTGGAAGCATTGTGGACCAAATACTCCCCATCATATACAATTTTGCAACAGCCACTTCCATCAAACAAATATAGCACTGACAACATAACTGCATTAGATTTACCATGTAGTCTTCACACTAACTTAAAAAGTGCAGCCTATATTCAAGTAAATATGTTAAAGTGCAGGAGGAAATATTTAATTTTAGCTCCAAGTATATGACTTGGAAAATGGAATTTAAATGAAAAGTTACAGTGTTCTAATTAATCTCAAGCAATTTAATTGCTACATAGATCCAACCTGTGGTTTTGTCCTTTATTCACCTTGTGGGAATCATTTTATTAATTTCATCTGTAAGTGTAAGGCATGTACCAATTCATCTGCCATTGTATATATCTTGGCAAAATGAAGACTTTCTGCCCTAAAGTTATCAGTAACAAGTTATGAACGTAATCATGACAGATTAATTCAATTCGCTCTGGTAAATTCATTCATAACTTTGAATGGTTAACCCATAATGTTATGCAGTCATTCTTGATTTGATGACAATGTACAGGTTCCAACAAGAAGGTCGTCAGCTCCTTACACTTACGAATGAAGTGTTCCCATTACATAAATAAATGACAAGGTCATAGTTCAGGCATCAATAGTAATTACACTGCATGAAAATTAGTGCACTATAAAATTTGATTGATATTATATTTTCAATGTATACTTTTGAAGCCAGTAACATTGCAACATTTGTCCTCACTTTATTTGCAGCATGAGCACTCACTGAAGTACTTTCAAAATTACAGGCTTTCTGGTGCTGAGGGAGCATATTTGGACTGCCATGATAATTGCACACTCCACTGCATCTGCTGCACTTCATATTCAGAGGCAGTCAGGTTGCTGATGGCTTGGAATGCTAAGGTAGGTAGGTCGGATGGAGCAAAGTGGTGGGATCCGATTTAGTTGGCAATGGTATTTCCATCATGCCTCCCCTTCCCCATCCAGTCATCCTTCCACAGTTTGCTGTTGAATGCAAATAGTTTTTCGGAGATACTTTCACTTTGAGCACATTTGACTCCTCAATGTGTGTTCCCTCACATTGTGCCCTGTGGAAATTATAATACATTTATGTGCCTTTAGCAAGGGGTGTTTACAAGCCTTCAAGAAGCACTTAGCTTTTTTTCCCTCCAAACTTTTACTTTCCATTAGTTGCCTTTAAGCCCTCTAACACTAATAGCAGTCCACAGCATAACACCGTTAATGGCTTTTTGTGCTTATCCATGATTGCCTGTAGGGTTGCTAAGGGTTTCTAACCAGTTACTCACATATATTGTCTAATATACATCCCGTAGAAAATTTAGACCTATGGTTCTTGTCCTTCCGTGCAGGAATGAAAAAAAAGTTTGCATTTATAAAATGAATTTTTTTAATTTATTCACTCACAAACGTAGGTGTTTTTGGAAAGGTCAACATTTATTGTCTGTTTCTAATTGTCTTTAAGAAGTGGGTTGTGAGCTGTTTTCTTGACCTGCTGCAATCCATGGGATGCAGGTACACCACTGTGCATTAATGTTTCAGATTTTAACCCAGCAACAGTGAGAAATGACAATATCGCTCACACTTTGGTGTGTCGCTTCAAGGGGATCTTGATTGTAGTGATGTTCTCACATATCTACTGCTCTTGTTTTTATTAGTAAAGGTGAGGGGTTTAGACAGGGTTATTGAAGTACTGCAGTGCATCATGGAGATTTGTAAGATGGTAGATGGAGTATCAATCTAGCTGCAACTTTGTCCCAGATAATGTTAAGCTTTTTAAGTATTGTTCATTCATCCAGGCAAGTGAAGAGTATTCCCTTATATCTGTGCCTTGTAAATGGTGGACAAGTTTTAGGAAGATAGGAAATGAGTCACTCACTGCAGAATTCCCAGCATCTACCCTGCTTTGTAGCCATAGTATTTATATGGCTTTTCCAGTTCAGTTTCTATTCAGTGGTAACCCCCAGTGTGGAAACAGGCCCTTCGACCCAACAAGTCCACACCGACCTGCCAAAGCGTAACCCACCCAGACCCATTCCCCTACATTTACCCCTTCACCTAACACTACGGGCAATTTAGCATGGCCAATTCACCTAACCTGCACATTTTTGGATTGTGGGAGGAAGCTGGAGCACCGGGAGAAAACCCACACAGACACGGGGAGAATGTGCAAACTCCACACAGAGAGTCGCCTGAGGCAGGAATTGAACCCAGGTCTCTGGCGCTGTGAGGCAGCAGTGCTAACTACTTTGCCACCATGAAAGTAGGGGTTTCTGTGATAGTGATATAATTGAATGTCAAGGGGTGATGGTTAGATTCATTCTTGTTAAAGATGGTCATTGCTTGGCATTAAGTGACATCGTTTTTGCTGGCCACTTGTCAGTCCATGTCTGAATGTTGTCTATTTCTTTTTGTGTATAGAATTCTTCACAAGGTGTCATGAACAATCGTGAACATTGTACAATCATCAGCAAATATCCATACATCTGACCTTATAGGGGTCAGAAAGGTTATTGATGAGATAGCTGAAGATGGTTGTGCTTTGGACACTACCCTGATGAACTGTGTGATATCAGGGGAGTTATATGATTGATCACCAACAGTTACAACCATCTGGCTTTATACTAGGCATGACTCCAGCCAGTGAAGAGATTTCCCTCTGATTCCAATTGACTTCAGGTCTGCTGGACTCCTGTCAAATATGTCAAAATATTGCAAAACTGAAATGTTTTTATAAGGCTGCATGATAATCCATCTAGAATCCCTTACATCTCCTCATTATATTATTTTCTGTATCTGTAGTAATTCCAGGTTTTATCTCATCTACTCAGTATGGAAATTGATTCACATTGTCCATGCTTTTGAGTGAACTATTTCATGATATCTGTCTTAAAGCAAAAATTTACCCCTTTTGAAAATTTTAAGTGGTTGGAATAAAGACAGGTTCCAATCCCTATAAGTATCAGTTGGTCATACAGCATCACAATTATATAGGAGATGGCTAAACCCACACTTATCCTCCAGGGGAGATGTTACCTCATGTTATTGTCACTAGACTAGTAATCCAGAGAAGTGGATAATGTCCTGATGACCTAGATTTGAATCCCACCGCGGCACATGGTGGAATTTGCAATCAATAGAAATCTGGAATTAAAATTCTATGACCATCGCCAATTGTTCTAACAATCCATCTGGTACACTAATGTTCTTTCGAGAAGGAATCATAGATAGAATCCCTACAGTGCGAAAAAAGCCATTTAGTCCGTCAAGTCTACACCAACTCTCTGAAGAGCACTCCACCCAGACTCCCATCTTATCCCTACATCTACCACGGCTAATCCACATAGCCTGCTCATCCCTGGACACGAGAAGCAATTTGCCATCGTCAATCCACCTAACTGTACATCATTGGACTGTGGAGGGAACACATGACAGAAACCCACACTGATAGGTGGAGAATGTGCAAATTTCACACAGACAGTCACCCAAAACTGGAATTGAACCTAGATCCTTGGTACTGTGAGGCAGTAGTGGTAACCATCATGCCACCCGAAACTAATGTCACTGACATGATCTCACCAACATTTGACTCCAAACCCACATTAATGTGTACAGGCCATGTCATTCAACAAAGAAATAGGTTTCTTTTTAACATTAAAGACATCTCAAAGGAAAAAGTGAGAAGGTGGTAATAGGGCATTGAAATAGAGGATCATTCATAATCATATTGAATAGTGGAGTAGGCTTGATGGGCTACTGCTGCTCCTAGTTTCAATGTTTTAATGACTCTTATTTCCCCTCTGTACAATTAGGGATAGGCAATAAATTCTGCTCGCATCCCCTGTATGTATAAAAAAACGTTAAGAATGGCAGATGGGTTTTCAAGGTGGAAATCCCAACCAGGGGGCTTGAAGGTCCAACAGCCTGCAGACCCAACAGTTGAGGTGGGTATTGCTTAAGCAGGCAAGAGTCTCATCATGAAGGTGATTTTGGCAGCATTTCAAAAAGCCAGGGTCACTTTTGTCAAGCTTCTGCACAGCATAGTTGGTTGCTGCAGCTAGGGCCCTATCATCCCAGCATCTTGAAGCTGGCATACTTAAGCAAAGTCCAGGAGACACCCTTATCAGAAAATACATCTGCTGTGAGGTCAGTCATGAACTGATTGAGTGGTGGAGCAGATTTCAAGGGTCAAGTGGCCTACTCCTGCTCTTATTCCTTCATATATTCTTCAGTTCTGTTGGGCTACAGCATAACCAAGCTCCCATAGATCCCTTAATGGACTTAATTCCTGTGTTGACCCTGCCTCTGACAAGATTGCTTTGAGGTGGGAATAGGTTGGTCTTATTCCCAATTTCCTCCTTTCCACCTCCTAAGTCACCTGCTCAGAGCATGGAAAATCCCAACCTCTACATTACATTTTGACCGGTTTAAATTCCATGATAACAGTTTAATCTAAGTTTGTGTTATGGCTTGATATTTTTCCACAAATTAACAACTTATGTATCTTTACAAATCATTCCTCTAGTGTCCACTTTCTTGGCTGAAAATTCCCAAGTATCATGAGCTTATTCTCATAATCCAAACTATTGATACATGCTCTCCTTACGCATTTCCCTTTGCTTGGTGGCCAGTGCTGAATGCAATATTGGTGTGTAACCTTAATGATAACCAAAGAGAATGATCATTACCTGCTCTGACTTCTATTCTGCACTTTCAGGCCATACAGCTCTTCCTCATTGACTTCTTCCTCATTGGCTGTTCTGCATGTTTTTAGAAAAGTGCAACATTGAATCCACTAACACTCCTATATCTGTTCCATCTTCATTTTTAGTTCTTTCAACTCCTTTAGTTTCTGAGCTTTCACTTCCCACTGACTAGTTTGGTATTGTCCTCCAAAATTTGAGTCACTATATCCTTAAATTATTTTGGTTGTTCCTAGTACCTATGGTGATTCCATTTAGAAGCAGGTTGCACACAGTTGTAGTTTTCAATTGGGTTTTAATTGACATTACTTTCTGGGTTATATCCTACATGTGGATTAGAAACAGCAGTTGTTTCTGACATGTTATGTGAATCAGTCTTTTCAGCTAAAATTACATAACTCCTCCAAATTGACTGAAATGGAACATTTTTTATTTGTTAATGGGAGAAGTGGAGAAACTACTGATAAAGGAAAAGGGGTTCAGATCAGTCCAGTGAAAAATGTAATGTTATTGCCTTGCAGCAAATGATATAAATTTAAATGACATGCTCATCGTGTCATCACCGTTTCATGGTTCATGGCCTAATCATATAAAGCTCATCGTCTCCATCCGACTGAGCTCTGTTGACTCACTAAGGGAAATCTGCTGCAGTGCATCCAAATTACTTAGCTTCACCCCAGAGATGTAAATACCTGTGATTAAAATGAACATATGTAGATACCAGAAATTATAATAAAAATTCATTGAATTCTTCAGTACCGGGTGACCCATGTCTTATATTTATGTTATGGGAGTTAACATAAGTTTCACAGCATGGTAGGGTCAACTCATCAGTCCATCAGCTACCACATCACATCAAGCTTGAAGGAGTTACTTTTATTCATATGTTTCTTTCTCCTTCAACAATCTATTTTCTATATTAAACTGAACTTTCTCTAATCTTTCTGCATAATCACTTTCTTGAACTCCAGACTCAAGTCTTGCTGGATTTTTTTATGTCTGGGATCATTCTGATAGCAATAATTCATATCTTATATCCCCGCTAATATAAAACAAAATCCTAAGGCATGATCATGGGCAATGAAATGGATAGGCACTAAGCCAAAGGAGATATCAGGAAGAATGAGTCATCAAGGATATAAGACTGAATGAGGACATTAAGAGGGAAGTAGCAAAGCAGTGGAATTTATGAAGAGGTTTTTTCTTAAATCTTTTGTGGGATATGGGTATCACTGGTAAGGCCAGCACTTTGTTGTTTATCCCTAACTTGAACTGAATGGTTTAATAGGGCATTTCAAAGGGCAGTTAAAAGTCAATTACATTGTCGGGAATCTGTGGTGAGAAGTAGGACCGACTAGAAAAGATAGATTTCATTCCCAAAAAGCTATGAATGAACCAGATACATTTCTAAGCCTAGTGTTATAGTCCAGATTTATCAAATGAATTTAAATTCGACTAGCTGCCAGAGTTGGATTTGAACTCAATAGAGCTTTAGCCTAGCTCTCTGACTAAATAGTCCAACAGCATGAACCATAGACTATGAATTGACTTTATAATTCCATAGCTTAGGGCCAGGGCGGAGGAATCAGGACATACAAAATGCACAAGTCGTTAGACTTAGAAGGATACAGTATTCTGAGGGAATTGTAAGGCAGAAAAAGGTAAGGAAGATTGGAGTTGTGAAGGGTTTGAATACAAGTATTAGAATTTCAAATTTGATACACCAGGGTCTGGATCTAATCCTTGGTGATGGATAAGCAAAACCTTTTTCTGGGCAGAATGTGGGTGCCAGATGTGTGGATGAGTTGAGTAGATAGTAGGCTGGCCGTGAAAGCATGGTATAATCAAGTCTGGGTGGGAAAGTGAAATGAAGATGGTAATTGGCAAAAATGGCTGAGGCAGAAGAGGAAATGGGTGATGTTACAGATGGATGATGTAAGCAGTCTTGAAGATAACCAAAATATAGGGTGAGCTTCTAGTCCAGGATGAATAGGAAACCAAGGTTTGAAACAGGGAGAAAGTGAGGACTGCAGATGCTGGAGATCAGAGTCAAGGGTGTGGTGCTGGAAAAGCATAGCAGGTCAGGCAGCATCTGAGGAGCAGGAGAATTGATGTATCAGGTGGTGCTGTGCCTTTCCAGCATCACACTCTCAACAAGGTTGGAAATAGTTTGGATCAACCATAGGAGCTGGTGTTGGTGGCTGATGGAATCACTGGATTAGGAATGGATTTGTGTGAGATCAGAAGGTGGGAGCTTTTCGATATTGAATTCATGGAAATTTCAGTTCAACTAGGATGTGTTATTCAACATGCAGGCTGACAATAGAGAAGTAGCGAAGCAGTTGAAAGAGCTAGGTATCATCTGGGTACATAGAAAACACAACCTATAGGCTTTGAATGTCTAATCTAATGGCTGCAAATAGATGTAGAGGCTATCAAGGATTCGACAAATCAGAGCTAACAGAGGGAGAAGGGAAGGGATTCAATTTCTGGTGATGCCATAAGTAAGCTAGGTAAGAGAGAAAGCAACTTTGGGTAGTTCCACATAGCTGGAATATTGAAGTAAGGTACTCGAATAGATAGTGTGGTTGACAACCTCAAAAGTTGCAGAACAGCATATGGATGAGTATAGAAAGGGCACCATAGTCACAGTTCTGTTCTGCACAGTTTTGTTCTCAGTGATTATGTGCCAGATTGTCCAGAAAAATCCAAAGCAAAAGTAGGACCTTCACATTGCCATGAAGATAATGAATAGTGACCATTTTACAAATAACGTTGGGTACGATTACATGAGCATGAATTATTCAGTTATATGTTAAGGGTGAAACCAAAGTGCAGCTTCGTAGGAATATAATGAGTCAGCATATTATTTTTATTAACTGTTGAGTATTTGACAAATGCCATATGACACAGCAATCATGTTTGATAAGGATTACCTTACTTGTAAAATTGTGAAAAGAGACTAAAAGACCCACATACTTTGATGTTTATGCACCAGAGAATCTTACTGCTCTTGATCAGTTTAAGCAAAATGAAGGTAGTGAATTTCTTCAGGCATTTCTGTAACTGCATGAATGGTAGTATCTCCTCCAATGAATGTTGACTATCCCTTCTAAAAGGTCTGTGGCTTTGGTGCCCAAGATAGTTAACACAAGTATCCTTCACACTATTTGTACAATGCACAGTACAAAATACCACAAGTAACTTGAGAACTTATAACAATCCTAAATTTACTTACATGAAGAACCATTCTCAGAATGTTCTGCTTTTCTACTCAGCACGCTATACAATCAAAGTGGTGCTACATATCTCAGACCCAAGATGTACAGATGAAGCTAACAATACCTGAGCTCCAGGAATGAACTCCCATGTGTGGAGGACCACGTATATCCATTGAGCATTTTGCAAACAGCAATCATGACCTTAGAGAGTTTTCAGAAGATTTGTAGCTCAGGTTCAGGTTCTGGGTGTAGGTTTGCTCGCTGAGTTGGAAGGTTCATTTCCAGATGTTTCGTCACCTTATTAGGTAACATCTTCAGTGGGCCTCAGACAAAGCAGTGTACATGATTCCTCCTTTCTATTTATAAATATAATAAATATATTATATAACATATAATAAGTAGAAATTATTTGTAAATGTCATTTACAAAATACCATGCAAGAACTGTAACAAACATTACATTGGACAAAGAGGCAGAAAACTAACCACCAGGATACATGAACACCAATTAGCCACAAAATGACAGGACCCACTCTCACTAGTATCCTTACATACAGATAAGGAAGGACAGCACTTCGACTGGGACAACATATCCATCTTGGGACAAGCCAAACTGTGATACACACGATAATTCCTAGAAGCATGGTATTCCAACCGGAACTCTATCAACAAACACATCGAGTTAGACCCTATCTACCATCCCCTGAGAAAAAGAACAGGAAATAACATCACCACAGGAAATGACATCACCAACCCAAAGAAACCCAAGCATATAAATAGAAAGCAGGAATCATGTACACTGCTTCGCCTGAGACCCACTGAAGATGTTACGTAGTAGGGTGATGAAACATCTGGAAATGAACCACCCAGCTCAGCAAGCAAACCTACATCCAGAACAATCATGATACCTGTTCAGTTTGTACTTCAGAAAAGGACTAGATGGAGAGTAAAATGCAGGCTTGTACAGCCGGTGGAATTACACACTGAGAAAAGAATGGAGTGGCTTTTGAGTCTCTTGTATTGAGAACGAATCTTAACTTACATATAAATCCTGCATAAGCAGCAACATTTCTGAAACTGGCGGTGTGACAAAGATCTCACAGTCGTACAGTCATTGATAGTTCGTGTTATTTATACTTTGTAAAATCAATTGGGATCTAAAAATTAAAAGGTGCAGAAATCAATGTGTTCTGATCTCTGCTAAAAGCAATACCTAACTGACAAAGCAGGTAGCATTTATATGGTTACAACTATCAGAACCTTCACTTAGAAGACTGCTTAGGAATAACTACAGTGTTCCAGAACTCAGTTTATCAGTAAACTGTGCTCATCTGTTTAACATTATAAGAGATCACCTTCAAATTATGAAGGGTTTTGGTAAGAGTTGACATGGAGGAGACATTTTCACTTTGGGGATTCCATAACTAGAAATCATTGAAATGGGACTGCCACTAAAAACACAGTAGAAACTTCAATTGAAACAATCTCCCCAGAATGATTAGAATGGAAATGTTAACATGAGAAATAGTTGAAGCAAGTAGCATAGTTATCTTTACGAGGATGCCATGTAAAAAGTTCGGGAATTTGTAGATCAAATTTCATTAAGCCGATTTGGAGGGTGCAAACTGGGCATTTAAGCACCTGTATGAATGAATTGAGCTGAACAGCTCATTTTTGAGATGAAAATTCCATGCAACTACTGTGTGTGTTATATATTTTGTGCTTTGCTATTCAGAATTTATTGTCACATAATAGATGTTGTTCTTATTTTATCTATTGAATTAAAGCTGAGGATTAAGACCTGCATGGTTGCTTAATGGCAAAGGATGTGATGTCATTTTCTGGGAAAGGTTCTGCTGGAAGGAATTGTTACTTGTTTATATTTCAGGGAGAACAATTAAAATAGTGGTGACAAGGTTATTGGTGTTAACCACATGGGAACAGTTAATTGATAGCTGAATTAAGAACACTGCAATTATTAATGAGAAATCATCTGAGTGAAATTACTTTTTATCCTCTATCCCATCTTGTTCTCTGTCCAAAGTAGAGAGGGTCACTGCCCTCTGGAATCTCAGTGTCCAACCCTTTTTGAATAGCTCAATTATGTAGAGCACAACAAGCTATAAAATATTGCAGAGCTGTTCCTTATCCATAAATGGAGTAAAAATGTCTCAATATATAATTGGTCCTCTCAACACATTATCATTAGAGCGGCAAGTGTGAAAGTCACTTTATAGGTTGATTTGTCATTTGAGAGATGACTGGTGATTGGTTTAACCTAAAGGTCACCACACCTCAGGCACTGGCTGAGGTTCAAACGGCTGGGCCTTTGTGGTGACACAGGAATTGAACCTATTTCATTATAAACTAGCCAACCAGCCAACTGACCCACCAACCCCCAAACTGTTTGCAAGGGTTATGCTTTCCTACCCACAATTCATTTGCTCGCTGAACTGTACTCCTGAAAAGCTCTGGAAATGTATTGCATCATGCTAAACTTTCAGCAACTCTGACATTCATCTTAAGGAATGTTTTACATCAAATAAAACACAATTGGAGTATTCAGTCTTTTGAGGCATTCATTACAATAAAGAAAGTTGACAGGGTTAATAGCAGGACCTCCCAATCGTGTCATCTAAAGCACTTGGTACTTTGGAGAATCCCAAAAATGATAAAAATAGATGGCCCTTATCACGCTGCTGCCTTGCTGTCATGTCAGACTGGATGAATTCTCTAGCTCTCTTAAATGTGTCACTTACCTGATAAATATGTGCTTGGACAGCACCCTGGTTGGTATTGCACAGAACTGCTGTGCTGCTTGAAATGAGCCTGTGGCATAAAGGTTGAGTGCGGTCATCAATTTCATAGCCACAGGCACAGCTGCCAGGCAAATGATCTTTATGCAAGTTTTTACGTAGAAGCTAGAGTGCATAGTGTTTTTTTTTCTGTTCAGTAAAGCAGACAGAGTTCATCACTAACGTCATCTACATATCTGCCTGGCCTGTAAAACATTTTTGGAGGATGTGGGTAATTTGTTGTAGGACATTTTCTTCTCCGATACTGCATTTTTTCCTCCATCCTGCAGCTCTCCACCTCACCCTCCTCTATCATTGCTTAAAAGGAAACACTTATTGTGCAAGACATACCTGGTAATTTTAACATCTTGCAGTGAGAGGAAGCACAAGGAAAACCCATGGTTTCAGACCACCAAAAACTAGTCCAGAATAATGCAGGGAAGACTAAAAAAAAAGCTTCAAAAGCTCTTCAGTATTTCCAGCAATATCTCTTGAAAGCGTCTTCAGACACAATGTTCCAAATTAAAGCAATTCTGCCAGTATCAGCTGATACCAGGAACAGGTACTCTGTTTTTATTACCTTCTAAATTACTCTTGTTGTAATGGGAGTGCAAGTCATGGGATCTGGGGACCTGAACACAGTTCCTCCTTATTACAGTTCATGGTAATGAGCTCTCAGCAGCATTGCCAAGCATACAAGCAAATGGAAGATCCCAGATCATGCATTTAGCACAGCACTGTGAATAAAGGATTGAAATCCAGAAGAAACAGGACATACCTCACAATCCACCTTGAAAAGTGACAGTATGACTATTTTAAGACAGAACCTTGATAAATCGGCAAGAACATTTCGGGACACTATCTCTAAAGAGTATGCAGAATTACATCAGAACAAGTAGACAAAAAAAGGCAACAGAGCAATTATCTCTAAAGAATTATGAACAGAGGTACTTGAGGGCTAGTTTTAAAAAGGCCAGATACTTATGGAGATACAATGCACAGAATTAAGTGGAAATGGTGGGACCTGAGGTCCACCACCAAAATTAGTGACTTGATCACCTTAAAGGGAATTAAGCACCAACTGGTAGTTTCAATCCTGCAGCCAGGTCTACCACCTCTAGGAAAGGCATTTGGGATTCAATTTTTATGAAAGTGAGGGTTTCAGTAGGGAGATACCTTCCAGACTCTGCAAAGCCATCTCCATCAGTATGTCCACACGTGTAATTGCTTGTTCCAGGGAGTCAGGCTCACTGTTTTTTGGAGGCTGGCCAAAGGCACTAATAGAGCTGGGGGAGAGTTTTGGATGTCAAGGCTGAATTGCTGGACTACTTGCCTCCACGTAGTGATTGTAATGATGATTGTCAACAGCTTAAATCCTTAACCCCTACCCTGCACATGCATGCTCCATGCTCATCTTATCTCCCATGACGTTTGGTGCTCCCTCATACCCCTATCCTTGCTTCCTCAATACCTCCTACATATTGCATGCCCCCTTCATACCCCTTAAATTCCCTTTGTCATTTCATTTCGGAAACCAATATTGTTTCCACATTCCCTTAAACACCCTTCCTTCAGCCGCCTGCAATTACCTTTGACTCATAAGCAATAAGATTAAAAACGTTTCATGATTTCTTTGAAATATACGTGGGGAATCCATTATTGTTTTTTGAAATGTTTAAAAAGGACTCTCAAGCATTGGCATCAGTTGGAAAGAAATCAATTATAACTTTCTTGGACAATAAATAATACTGGTCCATGGTGATCTCAACAGGAAGGATGTTAACTCAAAAAATCACATGGCCAGACATAGAAAAGACAGTCTAAAAAGATACTGTTGTAAAGAAGAAGAGAGAGCTATTTTGCTTTTGCTGTTTTGCTGTATCTAACCAGACGGGTTTAACAGGATTTATTAGGGGGGAGTCAGATGAAGGTGTCTCTGGGGAATCTGTCATAAAGCTAGCTACAATGCAGGCTTGTGCCATTGAGATAACTATTGTCTCTCAGGACTGTGAGGATCTGTTCAGATAAAGAAGAATGTGATGGACACCTGAAGGTGCTGAAAGACACCCTCATAATAATGGGATATAATGCTCAACTCATCAATCACCAGTTCTAACATGCCACAGTGAAAAACCGCAATGATGTCCTCAGAAGACAGACACAGGACACAACCAATAGAGTACCCTTTATCACCCAGTACTTTCCCAAACTGGAGATACTACGCCATGTTCTTTGCAGCCTTCAACCTGTTATCAATGATGACGAGTATCTCGCCAAGATCATCCCTACGCCTCCATTTCTCACCTTCAAATAACTGCCAAACCTTAAATAGACCATCATGCCATTGAGATAACAATTGTCTCTCAGGAACATGAGGATCTGCTCAGATGACCTTCAGGTCAACATCGACCACAACAACACAATCTGCCACACTTTGTCCAATTTGCCACAGCAACCTATGCAAGACATGTCAGATCATCGACATAGATAGTGCCATCACTCTTGGAAACACCACCCACCATGTACACAGCAGATACTCACCTACTCGGCCAATGTTGTCTAACTCTTAGCTGCAGACAAGGATTCCCTGAGGCATGTTAGATTGGTGAGACCATGCAGCTGCAATGACAACAGATGAATGGACACTGTGCAACAATCATCAGACAAGGATATTCCCTCCCAGTAGAGGAAATACTTCATTGCCCAAGGACATTCAGCCTCCAACCTTCAGGAAAGCATTGTCCAAGGCGACCTTCGAGATACACAACAATGCAGAAGCACCAAGCAGTCAAGTTCCGTACCCATGAAGGCAGCCTCAACCATGATGTTGGGTTGATATCATGCTATATGTAATGCCACCACACTGTTCTATATTTGTAAAAACTTCCTTACTGTGCTGTTTTGACACCATTACCTTGATAATCTGTTGTGATCTCTCTATCTTAATTAGTTTGTAATGTTTTGGATTACTTGTTACTTTGGTTAGACTCTCAGCATGCGGCTGTTAAACTTATCATGTTATTCCAGCTTATCATGTTATCATGTTATTTTTAATTTTTTGTAATTATCGCTCTACCTCAATTAATCAGATCATAATTCATTCCTTCACTTGCTATTCCACTGTTGACACTTTACTCACACTGTCTGACACTTTTGATCACCTGTAGAGACTTGTTATTCAGACTGTTGACACTCCAGTCATACCATTCGTATGATCTTTTGATTTCTCCGCCGATAAATTCTGTGCCTGTGTGTTTCGCCTCACTCCACCTGACCAAGGAGGAAGGTTCCGAAAGCTTGTGATTTCAAATAAACCTGTTGGACTATAACCTGGTGACATCTGACTTCTGGCCAGGAATACAGCTGTCAGAGAATGCAACTCAAGGGCCGTAGCAATTGAGTGTATGATGAGAAACCCTACATAGTAGATGTCAATTTGGGGTGGCACGATGGCTCAGTGCCAGGGACCTGGGTTCAATTCCATCCTTGGGCGACTATCTGTATGGAGTTTGCACATTCTCCCCATGTCTGTGTGGGTTTCCTCCAGGTGCTCTAGTTTCCTCCCACAATCCAAAGATGTGCAGGTCAGGTGAATTGGCCATGCTAAATTGCCCATAGCGATAGGTGCATTAGTGGGGAGTAGGGGAATGGGTCTGGGTGGGTTACTCTTCAGAGGGTCGGTGTGGACTTGTTGGGCCAAAGGGCCTGTTTCCGCACTATAGGGAATCTAATCAATTTAGAGAATTTTGGAACGTGGTGTTCCATATCTGTAGGGAGTGATGCTTTTGTTTGTGGTTGTATTAGAGATATCTTTGTAGTACCAACGTTTAAAGTAAAGATTGCCTGTATGTTTAAATGATAAACAGCCTTTTTACTCACAAGTATGTTGGTTTTGTTTTATATTAAAGTAATAGTTATAAGAAGCAAAATTCAATAGCTGATTTCTTTATTTTGGGGTCATTTGGTAAACATGATCAGTTTGGTTTACAATACCCCTTGGCTCAGACATAGTTTGACAATGTCACTTGACCTTTGTCACTAGAACTTGACATTACCTTATGCACAGGACTCCTGTGAGACATAGTCAAAAAAGGTGACTCATGGCACTGGACAGATAGTAGAACCTTTCAGCTGGTCAACTCGTGCTGTAGGGTGATGTGACAGCATTGGCTGTGAATGGAAGAGAATGAAGCTCTTTGATTGCTATATGCATCTTCAGACATGGGAGCAACTAAATCTATATAAGTGAATAATGTAACCAATTTTTTACTTGTGACATGGTTCTTTAATTACTACTTCTAACATAGCATTCCAAGACTTCATATTCCTCTTTTCAAGAAAAAAGCTTTGCCTGGTAATTTCGATATAATATTTTTATCCATACCCTCTTGTGTTAACCCTCTCTGTAGAATAATCCCTTCAACAAGTCAAAAATACCCTCCAGTTGGTGCAGAGCAGCTAGCCACAACTGAGTGAATTAGAGTAGACCTTTATTTACACATAAGGCCTCAAAAAGCACTGGTTGAAATCTTAAGAGTGCAGCTAATGATTCTGTAGGAAATAGGTTTAAAATGTTTTAAAATATCAATAGCTGTGTTTGGTATTTAGCCACAAAGACTTCTATTTCTGTAACATCCTTAAATTAAAAAAAAAATGTCCCAGCATGTTTCACAAAAGAATGGGTTGGAAACCAAACCAATTGTACAAGATAATATCCTCTCATTCAGTTTCAGTCACGAGTCAACCCTTCAAGATTATTTTGTAATAATAAATTCCATACTGACTGTAAACTGAATTCAAATATAATGGTGAATAACCTTGGCATTTTCATCAGACTTGTGCTGAATTTTCAAACCACAACTTGTCAATCACTGGAAGTGCCTTTATTCATCTCCAGAGTTGTCTATTTGTGATCTCCTTACCTCCTCTGCTATTGATACCATTAGCAATCTTTCCATCACCTTGGGCACAATTTTTCAAATACTATCCCCAGCAGCCTCCAAAATTCATGAAATTTTGTGATTTGGATTTTTTTCCAATCAAAGCCCCAAATGACCTTATACAATCTATGTCCAGTTCTATCAGCTGCCTGTACAAAGTTAATCAATTCTCAGGGTCCCATCCTTCTTTTGGAATCTCAAATACTTAAGAAATCTTTTGTTACCACATAACTATACCTCTAGTCCTTTAATACAAAAATGGTGAATGCTGGAAATACTCTGCAGATCAGGCATTACCTGAAGACAGAAACAGAGTCAACCTTTCAGATCATTGATGTTTAGTTACAACTGAAGTTGTTAAAGATTTAACAGCTTTTAAACAGGTATGGAACCAGGATCATGACAACTGGTGGGGAATACAACATGAAAAGGAAAACAGTGATTAAAAGATGAAAGGGAAGATGGTGCACAGCAAAAGTAATGGGGCAAGGAAAAACTATTGTAAACATGGTCTCAATCTCACCAGACATTTTAGATTAGATAGATTTGGCCTTTTTGTTTGTCTAAGTTCCTACAGTCCTGGTTTGGTGTTTGTTTACTGCTCTCTTCCACCACTTGATTAGAGACAAAACAAAACTACAAATGCTGGAATCCAGAGTAGACAGGCAGGGAACTGGAAGAACACAGCAAGCCAGGCAGCTTCAGGAGGTGTAGAAGTCAATGACTTGGGTGTCACCTCCAGATGCTGCCTGGCTTGCTGTGTTCTTCCAGCCTCCTGCCTGTCAATTCCTTTTCATCACTATCAGAGGGTTAACTTCCACCCAGTACATTACTGCCCTCTGGAATTTGCTTGCAAAATCACAGTGAATTTATACTTTCTGTTCATCAGCTACATTCCAGATAGCTCTTACATTCTTCCTGGCATACATTTCCTCCCATCGTAAAATGCGATTTTTCATAAGTTTTACTGTCTAACTATTGATACAATATGATAATAACTTCTCAAGTCCAAGTTTTATTCTGGTATTGGGATGAAAATCTCATTTGCAAGTGGGCGGCACGGTGGCTAGCAGTGCTGCCTCATAGTGCCAGAGACCTGGGTTCAATTCCCACCTCAGGTGACTGACTATGTGGAGTTTGCACATTCTCCCTGTGTCTGTGCGGGTTTGCTCTGGTTTCCTCCCACACTCCAAAAATATGCAGGTCAGGTGAATTGACCATGCAAAATTGCCCCTAGTGTTAGGGGCAGGGATAAATGTAGGGGGGTGGGTTGTGGGTTGGTGTGGACTTGTTCGGCCGAAGGGCCTGTTCCCACACTGTAAGGAATATAATCTATGATGACCTGTGAGAATTACATATATCATGATGTTGAGCAGTTTTATTCCAGTTCCAAATGTGTACAAGTCCAATGTACAAAACCCATTGTAGTTTGCCAGAAAAGGGCTTAACAGATTTAACCATTCCCAAAGAAGTAATGGGTGGCATGAGTACTGGGAAAATGTGCATAAGAAGCATTCTTTGATTGTTGCAATTAATTTGAAGGCAGTTTGTTCAGACAGAGCAACCTACTGTACATCTAGTCCATGTCATAATCTTGGAATAATTAATGCCTTGCTCCCAACACAAGCCAGAAGATTAAAAAAATACCTATACTCTTGTGGTGCAGTGGTAGTGAGCTAGGTAGGCTTGGGTTCAAGTCCCTTCTCTGCCAGAGTGTGTAATAACATCTCTGAATATGTAATTAGGAAAAAAAAAGTGTTTCAGAAAATGCATATGATGGAATGGTTTCAGATATCTAGTGATGCTATGTGCTTTATACTCAGCATCACTTCTATATATATTCAAATCAGTTGCAATATTCAGATATTGGTACTTGAATTTCAAAACAAAAATCGCTCTATAAGATTACAAAATATTCGAAAATCCTGTGAAATAAATTCTGAATTCATGTTTTAACTGCAGAAAACTTCATTAGTTTACATTAACGCATTTTTAAAAAGGAGAATTGGTGCTTGTGTTTCATCCGTATGAAATCGTGCCTTCTCTCCGGCTGACTTTTGCAAAGAACTCAATGGATGATGTGGAAGTCTTGGAGCTCACGCATAGAGAGGCCTGGGGTTCAGAAATCAATTACCTTTGCCCCTCCTGGTTATTTTATGCACACATACCATGAGCCACCATTGGAAAATAAAGATGCTTTTGTTGTTTCACTTTGAACGGGAGCCCGTGCATTTGTTTTGGAATGCTTGTCTCTCCACAAGGGATTCTCCAGCATTGAGGAGAGAAGGGGCCCTGAGATGTTGTCAGTGCCTGGTACCTGTATTGTCATGTAAATCCTTGGGATGGGGAGGGGGGCGGAGCTCTGGCTTTGCGCTACGGCTCCGCCTCTGGGTGGGCGGGGTTACAGTGACGTGTCGACGGTCTTTTGGGGGGGGGGGGAGGAGGAGGAGGAGGTGGTGAAGCGCCGCGCACCTGCAGCGTGAAATTGACACACAGAGAGAGACAGAGGCAAGAGAAGAGCCCAGTGCAGAGCCCACACAGAGACAGCAGCAGGCAGCTGAGATCCGCTCCACTCTCCCACTGCATGAACAGCACCGAAACGCCGCTAGACAGGGGCTTCATTTTCACCTCAACTTTGCCCGACTTTCTTTTTTTTCTCTCTGTTCCCGGTGGGGTGGTGGTGGGGGTGGAGGTTTGCAGTTAGCAGGATGCTAACCTCCGCTGCCATCCTTCCGATCGCACTGCTTATTTGCTCAGTTCGGGTGAGGGGATAATTCTTGTTAATTGCTAGTGATAAATGCATTTTCTTACACGGTGCCTTTGCGAGCCGCAGTTATCGCGAAAGCACGGTTTGGTCTCTTGTCTTTATGTTTCATTTCTGATATGTGTGTGGGTTTACTGCTGTATTATTTCCCAAATGCTTCAAATTGTGGTTCTACTGCCTTTTTAATTTTTTTTATATATGCAAAACTGCCCTGCTTCCAGTAGTTTTAACCCGCAATAAGTTTGAATGGGGAATTTTCTGCTTGATCATCTCAGGCATCGGCAGCGGATGCTGAAGGGAGACTATCCTCGTGTCGGACTGGATTTTCTGAAGATGTGTATGCCGCGTTTGTTTCAAGGAGTGTTTTAGAAGGCCAGAGTTTTCTTAAAGGTAAGGGCAATGAGATGTTTAAATGCGATCCTCTTAAGACAGGCTGTGCCCAGTACCGTTATTTCGCAAGGGAGGCTTGGGAGATCCGTAGTGCAAGTGGCAAATCGCCAGATAGTGGAAATGTGTAAGGAAACCTCTCCTCACCCACCCCCGACGCGACTCGGCAGCTTTGATAAAACTTTCGTTGCCGAGTTCTATCGGAAGGCGAGATGCCCAGGCTTTAAATTTTGTTTGTCGTTGAACCGATGGAAATGTTTGCTTTCTCTGATGCTGGCCCGGTGGCTGCGGAACCTGTTTCTGCCTAATGCAACCACTAGCTATTTCTTCAAGCTGTGTTGATGTATAGCTCCACTATATTTCACTCCTTGTGTTAACAAAACAAAATTGTGCTTTAACTGTGTTTGAAAGCTGTCCAATTGAATAGAGACCTTCATTGTTTAGAGAAACGGTGTAAATTTCATTTCACTCTCCGCCTGTTTCTTGACATGAACGTAGTTTGAGTTTGAACCTTGCAAACTTTGTATCTGTCAAGTATTTGTGCATCGATGCGTGAGATATGTCTGTTTTTAAAAGCAATTTTCACGCGGGGATGGGGGAGGGAACACCAATTGTTGAGAGCTGGATTTGTACCATTGTTCTATGTGTAAACCAATCTGCGAGTTTCATTGATCCCAATTCCCTTGGCAGGGTTTCTCGGCTTTATTTTATTGGGATTTAAACACGGGCGAATGGGAGCAGGATAAAATGAATCAGTGACTTTCCGAATAAGGGGAACACATTGTAATGTTTTATGCCCGCGTTTTAAACATATAGCAGTTGGATACATTCGCTCTGATAGAGTGGACTTTTTGAGTTTGCCAAGTGAAGTCATTGGTGTCCAGAAATTAGGAGTGAAAAGGGTATGGCAAGCTGTGATCCTTGCTCTCAGTTGCGTTTCAGATCAATCCATGAAGGGTATATATTTTGTTCCTTTTTTACTTAAGGTGGCTGCTTCTTCTGGATTTTTACTCAACAAAATCATGGATCAAATTTGATTGTCTTGAACCGATGGGACTAACGATCTCCTAAATGTGACGGTGTTGATCTCAATAAACATGGGTATTCATTTGAATATCCATCTTGTTGAGTCTGGGCATACTTTATTCTTTTCGATTGTTTGTTTGTTTGTGCTGAAGTGCGCATCATTGTGATAAGGTGACATTCGGTTTTATTTCTTGAAAAGTGGAAAACGTATGAAAAAATTGAAAGGTAAACACTGAAGTGACATTATGTTTTTTTAAAAAAATATAATAATAAACCAAGATTTGGATGTACAAAGAGTTCCTAATAATTGAAAAGCTAACATCTTCATTTGCTGGAAACTGAGGTGATTTAGTGAAAGGTACAATTTTTCTGCATTGTGAATTATTGGTGATTCCTAATATTTCCAGTATCATGTCAAAATATTATTTTCATCAACTAACCAGTCATTTATGAAGTTAATTTCACTACTCAAAATATTTGGCCTTTCACACTGCTCCAGAAAATATAAGGGTTTTCCTTCCCACTGCAGATAAGCCTATATGCTAAAACTTGTACAATTTTGAAGAAACCAAAGCTGTGAGATTTGAATAATGACATCAGATGCTTCAAAAGCTCCAGTAGTGCAAGAAATGAATGAATTGTTTGTTCTGAATGACTAAATTGTAAGTCTTATTTGATCTGATGATTTGAAAATTGTCTACAACGGTTTACGTTGAGCCCAAATTTGATATGGAACACCAAAATTACACATCATACCCAAGTGGCAGGGGAAATTTCTAAATAATAGTGAAATCTAGAATTTAGAATTAGATTTTTAAACTCTGTCTCTGCACCCAGAGATGCATGACACAGACAAGCGACATGTTTACATCTGTTTCCATTGCTAGTTTTTTTTCTTGGAGCTAGTCACTATCCTGTGCCAGAGGCAACAGAATTTGTGGGTGCCCCAGTCTGCAGCAAGCGTACCTGACCAGGAAACTATGATTCTTACCACCTCCCATAGGCACACAAGTTGAAGTGTGGAGTTACCTTTAGCTGATTTGTGTTTGTTCGAGCATGATCACAGCATCTAACCTGTCTGTCTGGTATCAAATTAGATATTTTCAACTTCATTGACATCCTCTTCAAAGATAAAGGGTCAATTTTGAGTTATGACTATGGACATTACAGACTTCTGTTGTTACTTACTTCTGTTTTTGTACAGAAAATTCTTTACACCTCAATAAATCAGGTTCAACCTTGAGATTGCTAACCAGTTCAGGGTTAGTCAATTTTGCAATTATCAATTCATAGACTGATGTTGACATAACATTATATTATACATTATAATGTTACGATACCAGAACCATTCTTGTGTTCTGAGTAAAAGTAATATTACAATACTGTTACTTAAACTGAAAACTCTTTGTTATAATTTGTGTAAAAATGATTGAACAAACTTCTGCTTACTTTTTTTAGATATTTCTTTGCATTCCCTTATGCATTTTTAAAATGTTAGACGGGCTAATTGAATATAACCTATTCATATTATCTACACTTTTTAATTTTCTAAGTCTACAGCATTTCTTCTTTCTTTTAAAAATCTCATTCTTTCTTCAGGCACTTGACTTTGCACAACCTAAGAAGTCGATACTAATTGGCTGCTTATGCCAATTATGCAAAAAGAATTATGTTTATTGGCTAGACACCAATTTTAACCCCAAGTTTGGTGATTTAACACTTGGTTCTGAAATAGGTGAGGTTTTTCAGCCCTCATTTATTGTGTTTGGTAGCGCTTACATATATTCCTAATGGCATACCATACCTAACTATCCAGCGCTGACTTGTCTTGAGTTCTCAATTGGATAGTGAAGGTTCAGAGAAAGATTGTACTGTACCAAACAGGGACCAATGCGACATTAATAAGATCAGGATGTTAAAATCAAAGTATTTGGAAGCCAGGAAGTTTAGAGTACTCCTGCTCTGGCATCAACAGAGTAAAAGTATGCATGTTATTGATTCTGGAGCCAGACAGGTGTTAGATGTAAATATTTGGGCAGTTTAATTTGAAAAGAATTTTTATACAACAGCATACTTGTCATTTTTAAGGTCAAAACTGTAACAACGTCAATCTTGTAAACCTTAGTTTCATGAAGAATTTATATTTTATGCATTGCTTAATGCTATAATGATTGAAGATGGTCTGTGTGTGAGCTTGCATGTTTATGTGACATTAGTTGTCCATCCAGACCAGGCAATTTAAACATCAATTTTTTGAACATAAATTCATCACTTAAATCATTACAGGTATTTTAATTCAAAAGCTAAATGATGGCATTAAATATTGTTACTATTATACGTGAATAAAGTCATCAATATACCTTTTTATTAATTCCTATGGAAATCAGACCCATTGGTTTTGTCACTGACGTCTGTTTTGGGTAACAAAGGCCAACTGATCCTACATATGGCCAATTCTTTTTAAACTGATGAATACATAAGTGGTTTTTAAATTTCAAAATACTTTCCAGACAAGAATGGTCATCCAAGGAGGCAGTTTCTTTTTGTTCCTTGTAAGCTTTTCACCCAGACTCCAGTACAATTGCTATAGCCTATGTAAAACATCAGGAACTTCATAAGTAAATTAGATCCCACAACAATAAATATTGAGAAATATAAATATGGAACAACTTTTTTCTGGTTTAAAATATAGTTTGGTTATTAGATCCTGCCCATATTTACCATGTCCAACACAAGAGAATTCAACTATGAACATTTAATGTTCAATGGCCTTACCATCACTGCTTCACTAGCAGACATCTATTGCCCAGAATCTGAATGAGAAGAGCGACATGAGTACTATGTCAAAAACTTGGAATCCAGAGGTGTGTGACTCAGCTCTATCTTCTCAACCCTTGTAAGCCATAGGCAAAAATCCAGAGTTTGATGGAATACTCTCCATTTGCCTCTATGAGGGCAGCTCCAGCAACACTCGAAGCGTGATACTATCCAGGACCAAGCAGTCCATTGAGTTGCCACCCCATCCACTACCTTCACTTTTCACTGTCTTCATAACTGCCATAAATGCTACACATGGTTATAGTGCAGTAACTCACCAAGGTTACTTGAAACCTCCCTCCAAAACCATGATCTCTACTAACCAAAATGATAAGAGCAGCTGATGCATGGAAACACCACTGCTCACAAGGTCCCCTCTGAGCCACTCATGATTCTGATTTGAAAAGGTCTTGCTGACTCTTCACTGCCACTAGGTCAAAATCTTGGAACTCCCTTCCTAACAACAGTGTGGGGATTCCTAAGGACCAAGGACTGCAGTGCATCAAGACACTTAACACCACCTAGTTAAGGGTGGTGAGGAATGGGTAACATGCTGGTTTAGTCAACAATACCCACATCCAGTTATATTCTTTAAATTGGCCACAACTCCGGTCGAAATTGGAAAATTCATCTAATCCAGGAAGGCTCTTCAAATTATACCTTTTCTAAGAAATGTAGGTACGAGTAGACACTGACAAGTTTTTTTTTCATGTATTTACTTAATTTACTGAGACTGACTAGTGTACACCAACTTTAAAGTATTAAATGATTCATGTTACTTAAAGAAATGTTCAGTGTTAAATTTGGTTCCTCATAAAGAAGATCATTGCTCCACTTTATTATAAAAGTGTTGTGGTGATGAAACCTATTTTCAAGTAGTTAATAAAACACTAAGTCACAACTGTAATGAAAAATGAATTATTACATTATGCCTGATTAGCACTGGTTCATTGAAGATTTTACTTTTGTGATTTATGCAAATATTTTTTAACAAACTATGGCCTAAATAGTTCAAATTCCAGTGTATTTAGGCACAATTTCCTGAACTCACTTCATGGCTTTACTTCTAGATGTAGATTAAAGAAAAAAGTGAAGATTATTTGGTCAGTAGCTTTCACCTGTGTGGTTCAGTTTTCATCTGTTCACTCTTTTTAATTTTTTTTCTGCACCTTCTGCTGTCCAAAGGATTATCTGTTTACTCTGCAACATATTGTCCCTTTAATCCACGTCATCTTTCCCACCAGCAGAGCTGTTCACAATGTGCCAGGAAGTTATCTGATTTTCCAAGGCTAATACAAGGATTAATACAGCAGGATCTTGATTCCTGTTTTTCATTATAATACCTACCTCTACAAATAGCACTGAAGGGACTGTGCTGACATGTATAATAGAACCACTTTAGTACATGATTTGTTCAAGTAAAGCCACTAATTTAGTTTGATTAAACTAAACTGATGCTTGAATGTTATCTGTTTATAATTTACGTTCAATTGAATTGGAAAATTAAAATCGATGAAATAGCATTTAAAATATTGCTAATTTGCATAGATTGGTTCTGGTCAGTGACAGTGCATCTCCAGGTGGAAGTTCTCATTGCTGCATCTAGGCGGGCTTTTACATTTTAATGAAAAAGGAAGGTTGTACAAATGGGATTTAAATTTTCTCTCAGATTTCCAGAAAATTCCCTGTTCAGTCCCTAATAATCTGTACTTAATGCTTTCATATGTGGAAGTCTTGCAACTCTTGAGAGCTGAAGTTAGTTTTTAAACACATGCATTCAATCACTTGCCTAATTCCAGTAGTGTACTCAAATGTATCGGCTACAGAAAGATATACTAAGGTCCATGGAATAGAAATTTACTTGGAATCATGAAAACTTTTTTTGTGTGCAGATGTTGTTATTTATATTTCACAAACAATGGGATAGATCTTAAATTCTCTGTGTGACTGAGTTAACAGCAGTGTTAAAATTTAAGGTGGGTGACGTGTAATATTCCTATTACACTGCTATTTATCCTCCCGCTTTGCTAGGTTACTGATATGCCTACCTGAATCAGACAGGGGACACCCTTTTGCTTTATTTTTTTCAGGGAATGAGCATAGATACAAGATAACTATGCCTTTATAATGTCCTGTTGGCCAGATGGTGCATCATAGAGGTTTTACTCAGTAAAACATAGGGCAGTAGAGAGAACAGACAGTTGGACATATGAATAGTAATATTGTGAGGCAAGAAGCAGCATAAGTTGCTGCCATGGTCTATGAGAATAATGAGGACAATTGAAATCACTGGGGTCTCTGCTCCCCTCAAGCCTGTAGGGATACATGCCAAGAGGGTTTCTGACCCATCCCAGTGTAGTGAGCAGCAGTAGAATGCTAAACCAGCTGGTCACTTGCTGTGTGGAATCTATCCATATGTGTGTTAATTGGAATTCAATTGATTCATTTTAAACTATGAAATATAAAGTTCAGTAAATCCTACAATATTTCTGAAGTGATGTGGATTTATTTTTATCGGAAGCATTTAAATACATGCTTTAGAAATAAAATGGTAAATTCTTTCTTTTCCCCCAAATGAAAGACCAAAATGTTTTAAAAATGAAACAATTGTTATGGCTGGGAAGAAGTCCATGATTTGACAAACATTGTGTTGTACAGTTTGTGCTGGATCATCAATTAAAATGTTGTAAATAGGAATTATGGTATATCTTGCAAATGTTGCCTTCAGTGGGAAGAATGTATTGCATTTGACAGAAATCTTGAACTGGCACAATTTGCACTTTGTTTCCTTTTGGATGTTGGACCTTGCATTTCTCCATAGCAGGTCAAGATGAACATAAATTTCTGCTCGATTGTGCACAGGGTCTGTTTAAATTCTTAAATCATTGGAAAAAAAAAGATGCCAAATCCAATCATTGTAGGAAGTTATTTTTCTTGACTCTGTTATTTTACTACTCAAAATGGTCAACATTATGCCATAAACTGCTTTTCCTTTACAATTCTGTCTGTCCTGCATTTTCATTTTCCTATATGTTCCCACTTGCCTTTTCCAATGGTTTGTACTTCTGTGCCCATATATATCCAAAAATGGTAAGCTCAATACATCCTCCTCATCAACATGATGCTAAAACTGACAGCATTTTAAGAAGAAAACTGGAAATGCCCAATCTACCTGGCTGCAGCATCATTTACGGGTGCTGTCAGTCTCCTTTTGTTTTGGTAGATAAGTCAGAAGTGACGATGACGACAACTTCAATTTCTACAGCACAATTAATATAATTAAATTCTCCAAGGTGATCCGCAGAAATACTTTTAATCAAGATTTGTTACTATTGTTGGGAGACGTTAAGTCAAATTGCTAAAAAGCTTGGCCAAATGGGTTTTAAGGGATATCAGAAAGCGAGAAAAAGAGGTTAAGATCTTGGTGTTTCAGCAGCTAAATGGTGGTACAACTTAAAACCAAAATTAACCAAGAGACCAGAATTAAATTGATTGCACAGGAGCAGAAAAGTCCTGTTAACTCCTGTTCATTAAGAAAAAGGGTTAAACTAAAATTCTTTATTTAATTCTATACACTTTTCTTTGCTTTCTGTTTGATCTTGACGGTGTGTAATATTGTTTTTTTTGTTTGACCTTAAATTGATTTTAAATTAGATATCAGTTTCTTCCCAGTATTGTTCACTTCTGTAACATAATCTATCTTCATTGTCACTTCTAATGAAATTTTAATGTGCATTTATCAAATCCAGGCTCAGGACTTTTCCTGTGCCTTTTCCTCACAAATTGTCCAAACCATATAAATTCAACTCAACAGTGCCCCTGCCTGCATCCTGTCTTATACCAAATCCATTAATTTGATGTAAAGTATGCAATCGCATTTGGTTTCCCCCACACTCCAACTTGCATTGTGAAATGATTTGGGATGTTTTTACGTATTGAAAGAATTATGAAGTTGAATCCAAGTTCCAGGCACTTAGTTCTAAGATTTGTGTATCTAATTCTATCCTCTGTACGCTTTAAATTGTACCTGCTTTTAGAAACACCATCAACCCAAAAATAATGAAAACAATTCTTACCATGTGGAATGGTCTAGCTTGATTTAACAATTAAAAGTTCTGTAATCCATTCAAGGGATATTTGAGCAGTTGTTATGCCCCAGTATGTTCTGAACTTGAAACCGACTTCCATACATTGAAAACTGATTATGAAAAGCTGCAAAAAAATCTAATGATTACCTAAGTTGTTCTTTCATTGAAAAAGCTTCCCTGCACAAGTGGGGGGGACAAAAGAAACATTTATTGATGTTCACTTGGTTCAAGAAATGTTGCTGGTTCAGATACAAAGGCACTGAATATTGCAAACTCTCAATGTGTGAACACTGTATCATAGGACCAAAACGTGTGGTGCTGCAACAGCACAGCTGGTCAGGCAGCATCTGAGGAGCAGGGGAATCAACGTTTTGGGCATAAGCTCTTCATCAGGAATGAAGCCTGTGGGCTAAGGGGGCTGAGAAATAAAAGGATGGGCCTGCAGGAAGGGCAGCTGGGAGTGCGATAGGTCGGAGGAGAAGGTGGAGTGGATAGGTGGGAAGGAAGATGGACAGGTCAAGAGGGCAGTGCCAAGTTGGAAGATTGGGACTAGGATAAGGTGGTGGAGAAATGGCGAAACTGGTGAAATTCACATAGGATCCTGAAACCACATGGGATCGAAGATGGAAGGTGAGGCGTTCTTCCTCCAGGCATCGGGTGGTGAGGATTTGGTGATGGGGGAGGCCCAGGACCTGCAGGTCCTTGGTGGAATGGGAGAGGGAGTTAGTGTTCAACCACCTTCCACCCCACCAACGTCTGGATACATCATATCATTCTCCACCATTACCGCCACCTACAAACCGACCTCACCATCCGAGATATATTTCCCTCCCCACCCCTATCTGCGTTTCGGAGAGACCATTCCCTCTGTGACTCCCTTGTCAAGTCCACACTCCCTGCCACCCACGCACCCCCACCCCCACCTTCCCTCCTGGCACCTTCCCCTGCCACTGCAAAAAGTACAAAGCCTGCACTCGCACCTCTCCCCTCGCCTCCATCCAAGGCCCAAAAGGATCCTTCCACATCTGACACAAATTTACCTGTACTTCCATACATGTCGTTTACTGCATCAGTGCACCCAATCTCCTCTACATTGCAAAGACAGGATGCCAACTTGCGGATCAATTCAGAGAAAATCTCTGAGACACCTGCACTAACCAACCCCACTGACCTGTTGCTGAACACTTCAACTCCCTCTCCTACTCCACCAAGGTCATGCAGGTCCTGGGTCTCCTCCATTGCCAAACTCTAACCACCCGACAATAGGAGGAAGAAAGCCTCATCTTCCACCTTGGGACCCTCCAACCACACGGGATCAGTGTGGATTTCACCAGTTTCCCCATTTTCCCCTTCCTCCACCTTATCTCAGTCCCAACCTTCCAACTTGGCACCGCCCTCCTGAACTGTCCTACCTGTCCATTTTCCTTCCCACCTATCTACTCCACCCTCCTCTCCGACCTATCACATTCCCAGCTGCTATCCCCCGCATTTATCTCTGAGCCCCCTTGGCTAACAGCCTCATCCCTGAAGAAGGGCTAATGCTCAATGTCAATTCTCCTGCTCCTCATGGTGCCTGACAGACTGTGTGCTTTTTCAGCACCCTGAATTTTGACTCTGATCTCCAGCAACTGCAGTCCTCACTTTCTCCACTGTATCATAAGATTTATAACTTACCTAGTTATCCACCTAATTGGAAAAGTACTTTAGACTTGAAGAACACATGATGAAATAACCATTTTTAATTTTGTGTTTTAAAAATATCAAAAGTTAGAAAACCATCCAGTCCACTTTTGTCATCTCAGTAGCCAAGATAACAAAGAGAACTAAGTTAGTGCGAGTAGGGCTTCTTCCAATGTGCTCTAAGTTCAAGTTATCCGAGAACCAATCTCCTGGAAATCTGACTGCAAGAAGCGTTACAGCTAACTGAGAATCTCTGCTTCACAAAATCTTGACTTCAATTTAAACATCAACTTATCTAAGAAACCAGTGGCCTACAATGAAAGAGATTGAGACAATCGTAAACTATAATTTTCTTGCTTTACCTTCATCAGTATCTAACCTTTTTGTATGTGTGGGTAATAGGTAATAGAGGTGAATGAGACATTGCATTGTAAACAGGCAGGATAAAGTGTTTGTTAGACACAAAACCTGCTGCTTGAAGTTTTAAACTGGGACAATCACACTGATGAACAAATACCTACTCTTCTATACAAACATGTTGATCAAGGGCAATAAGAAGGAATGTGCAAATACTGTCCATGACACAGTTATGATTTAAAACTGTCTAATTTTGATTTAATGATGTATTTTTAGCTTTAGAAAATAGCAAATCTCATATTCTAAGTTCAAATAAAATCAGTTGGTGTTTCAACCCTAGTTCCATTTGGATAAGTCATTGGTATCAGACTGTCATGTTTGATATTAATAAACTCACCAACCTTATCTGAGTCGAAAGAAATTCATGCTGAAAATTGGAGGAGCTTTCCTTTTGCAATGCAGAAATGTTGGCCAAGTGAGCAGAATTTGTATGTGGAAGTATGCTATGCCTGGCCTAAGAGTCTGTAGTGATTGTAACGTGGTCAACCAGGTAGACTTTTCATAATGAGTTCCTTTGATTGAGGCTGTTAACCTGGTCCAATCAGGGAGCCATGGCTGATACACCGGAGTGTCAGAGCTCTGATCTCCAGCATCTGCAGTCCTCACTTTCACACCGGAGTGTCAACCTACTCAATCTGAGAAGTGGCTGTAAGGAAGCTGGACCAGTGTCAAGTACAATGCACATGTAAATAAAGGGTAACTTGGTGATGGGATGCCAGCCTCTCTGTTTAGTTATTTCAGTGGTGATGAGAGAAAAGGAATATGCTTGTTAAGAAATTTGCTTGCAACAGTCGTATTTGATTTGGGGTAAGCATTTCTGCCATCATGCCATTCTTTGAGAAGCGTGACTTGTTCGATCCTGCTAATGAAGACTGGGCCCAGTATTTGGAAAGAATGTGTTTTTTTTTCCCCAGCAAATGAAATTGGGGTAGATGCAAGTGATAATTCTCCTGACAGCTTGTGGATCCACAGCTTTTTCAGTTATTAGGAGCTTAACGTTTCTTGAGGCAACACATACGAAAACCTTTTAAGAATGCTCTGATTTAGTTAAGCAATATTATGACCCAAGCTGCCTCTAATTCTAAAAATATCGGCTTTACTCGGCAGTTCAAGAACTAGGAGAGTCTCTGTTGGGATTTTTGACGAGGGGGTTAAAACAATTAGCAGAGACATGTGACTTTCATTTAACCTTTAATGAGATGCTGAGATCCCATCTGGTATGTGGGATTAATGATGTGACCATGCAAAAACACTTGCTAACTGAATCCCAATTGGACCTGAAAACAGGCACGACAACTGGTTTTATTAGAAAATGTGGCAAGTGGAGCATATGAATAACAGGGTATTCCAATGGAAGTGGACACCCTCACCAGTCTGACTGAGCCTGGGGGAACACCATTTGACTGGAGAATTGCATATCCTCATTTGGGACATATCCTGAACACAGAGACTCTCGGTCAGCCCACAGCAAACTCCAAAACAAAGCTAAGCCTCAGCCAAACGGTTAACATTTTCTTCAGGATCTGGGCTGGCAAGTCACTATATTTGCTGCTGGTATGCAGACTTGGGGCAGCAAGAGTCCCACTAGGCCTGAACTGAGCAAGAGAACTTGTAAGCCGGTATCCGTAGAGTGCACATCCTGGAAATTTTACAATAAAATTGGTTCTGATTTGGATATTGCTAAGCAATCACAATAAACATCTGGTTAAATAGGGATCTGGTTCTCATGGAGGTTGATACCAGCATGGCTGTATCAGTGATGGCAGAACCAGTCTTTTAATAAAATTTGCTCTTGATTCCACCCTTTAAGTTTATGCAAGACTTCAGCCAGACTGAGAATCTATACTGGGGAACCTTTTACAGATTAATACTACAATCTCTTCGATTCCGGACTCATGCAAAGGAACTGGTTCAGTTCTCACTGATTATAGTAAAAGGCTTGAACTCAAGCCTGATGGGGCAAAATTGAGAGATTGACCGAGAGTGACTCAACATTTTGCAAATAGAAAATGACTGCCTTGAGTGAAGGTTCTTCAAGAAGATTGGGGGACTAACATTGGAGCCAAGGTCATTTTGCATATTGACCTGGAGGCAATCCAATGATTCAGGGCCTGCCCAAGGCCATTTGCCTTGCATGCAAAAATAGAGATAGAAAGCGAAGGAATCATCAAACCAGTACATTTTGCGGAAAGGACAACTGGTCGTACCAATTGTGAAGCCTGGCAAGTCTGTTTGCTTTTCTGGGGATTTTAAACAAATGGTAAACTGCTTTTTTGCAGCTGGATAAATACCCAAACCCTCACATTGATGCAAAGCTGGCAGGGATGGGGGACTGGCCTTCACAAAGCTAGACATGAGCCATGTGTAAATGCTTTTGCAGTTAGATGAGGATTCTCAGAAGTACGCTACAATTAATATACATGAGGGTTTGTACCATTTTAGAGACCCTTTTTGGGTTATCATCAGCCTATGCCATTTTTCAGCAGATGATGAACATTTTATGTGGCCGACCCCGGATTGCTATTTATCTAGATGACATGTTAATGACTGGGAAGACTAATAAAGAGCTCCTAGACTTGGACATTAGTCCTCGCACATTTCTCACAGGCAGGCATACACCTTTTTAGAAGGAGACAAATGTGCATTGCAGGTACCCCAAAGGACCTACTTGGGCTGCAGAGTTGACAAGACTGGATTACACCCATTGGAAGATAAAGTGAGGGCGATTGAAGGTGCTCTAGCTCCCACATCTGTACCAGAGTTTAGGTCTTTGCTTAGAATGGTTAACTATTATGGAAAGTTCATATGTAACCTGGACTCTATCCTGGTACCTTTCCATCTGCTATTAAAGAATGGTCATCCTAAGCAAAACCTGGCCCTTGGAGAAGTGAAGAAGTAGCTATCATCATTAAAGGTGAGGATATATCACGATCCCAAGTGAGATGTGGCGCTGACATGCGATGCCTTCCTGCACGGTATTGGGGTACTGTCAACTCTCAGCCCAATGGAGAGAAACATCCATGAGTGTATTTATTAGCTGCATTAGCCAGATATAGAAGGAAGGTGTGGTAGTTATCTTTGTTGTGAGAAAGTTCTGCCAATGCTTTTTGAAGGATGTAAGTTTCTAACAGTAACAGACCACAAACACCGGCCAAGTCTAGTCAAAGAGGACATAACTATGCCAGCCATAACTTCAGGTTGAATTCAGCAGTACGACTCTCAATTACAAGTTGGAACACCATCTGGGAGGGAGGGTAGCAAATGTGGATGCCTTGAGCCATCTCCCACTGCCAGATACACCACTGGTGTTCTACCACTGGAAGAGTCTATTCTGCTTGGAAACTTGCTGGTCACCATTTCGGTCACCACTGACAACATCAGACAGCGGATACAAAAAGATCTGTACCATCAAATAGTCTGGCAGAAAGGGCAGTCCAAACTTTGAAGGCAGGCTTAAAGAAAGAGCCTACAGCTTCATTTAATACCGAACTATCCCAGTTCCTATTTTAATTCTTGGATATTCCCCACCAATCCCATCCCCCCTCCCCCTCCCCATGCGTGGGTAAGAGGAATGATCGATGTATGTTATGGGACCTGACCTCACAAAGTTCAGATAGGTGCCCTGAACAAGCACATGGATCACATGAAAGCTGCAAACTCAAAAGGGGAAGGAGCAAAACATACCCATCCCTCATAACAACTAGAAAGTCTGTCTGAGGCAGTGGGTACTTCCTCTCCATCTAGCATTGAAGAAACTTCTAGGATCTGAGATAGACAAGATGGATGTCTCTGTCTCAAAACCTTTACCAGCTGAAGGGAAGAAATTTAATTCTCCCAAGACATCCTGGGCACAAGGAGCGGGTTACTGTCTGGTACGTGCTGCTCTTATCGGAGGCTGAGTCAGAGGAACCGGACCCGGTTTGCAAACTCCCCAGGAGTGGCTAGAAGACAAATAACAACAGGCTTGCATGTCTGGAATTGAAGGAGGAGGAATGTAGTGATTGTAATGAGGTCAGCCAGGTGGACCTTATGAGTTCCCTGATGGGGGCTGTCAATCTGGCCAAATTAGGGAGTTCTGGCTGACAGATATAAACAAGAGTGTCAGAGCTTCTGTTCACTAAGAACTGGCTCTGAGGAAGCTGGACCAGCCTCAAGTACTATGAGGATATGAGTAAAGTGATTTGGTGACAGTATGCCAGCCTCCTGTGGAGTTATCTCAGTGTTGTTTTAGGGAAATACGCACATCGAGAAAAGAAGAAAACATGACTTTCATTCACTCCTTTTGTCTCATATTGCAGAATGTGTAAGTTTTTTTATAAGCAAAAATTCATAATCAAGGTAAATGAATAAGATTGACAAAAAAAACTTCAAGACATTGTAACCATCTGGGGTGAAATTGGAGATACCTAGGCAGTTCCCACTGACCCACTACCCACACTGCTCACTGTATTGAGTTTAATTACCAAATGAAAACTTGATAAAATTAACATCTGTTTGAAAGGACAGTTGCATTTTATCACTTCATCACAGATTTGATTTGTGTTGAAGCAGTCGATAATGTTAAATGAGCTTTCTGAAGTGTTGGCACTATTTTAGGCAAATGCAGCACCCTGCACTGTAAGGTTTAAACTTGATTGTGTTGCTTGATGCAAGATTGTTCCACACAGTCTCCATCAAATAGTTCTGTGGATTGTTTGCATTCATCTGAACAGTTACATGAACCCTATAAAATATTCTATCAACAATGAGCTAAAGTGTGACCCTTGATGTCCACAGAAGTGCAGCAGGACTTGAACAAATAACTTCCGTTTAGAGGTTAGCAGGTAGGATAGAAAACATTCCTTGTCTGGCAATTATTTGACGTACATTGCCAGCAAAACCAATTGAAGCAGGAATAAAAAGGGGTAAGTGAAGTTGATAACTGGTTAATTTATTATTAAATGTTCTGTTTATCGGGTCTGTAAAGTCGTCAATTCATGTTATATCACCTTACCTGAAGATGCAGAGTAAATATATGCCTATTGCGTATTGTATCAGCACTGCTGATAATCTGCTGAAAGGAAAACTTGAAATTGACATTATGAAAAGAGCGTGTCAACACATCTGTGATGATTAATTAGGAAAATTTGATGAAGAATGCCAAGGGACTCTTTGATTTTACAATGTGGAAGGACTATTTAAATCATTATTTTTTCATAATTCATTAGATTATGGCATAATTTGAGGGGTCAGACTGAAATGAACTGGTTCAGTGACAATTCAAATGTCTAACTTTTTAATTTTTTTCTATCTAATGAGAAGTTTCAAACTTCATCGCTTGTGGCTAATGTGTGGAGGATTACGCTATATCAATTGGTTGACGAAATAAAAGGAGCCATCAGTAGGAGCTTAAACAGTAGTGAGACACAAGATTGAGCCTCTAACAGAAGTTAGAGCAAGTTAAATAAAGCAGACGGGTATGGCAGGGAATGAGGAAAGACCGATGAATTAAACTGAATTTATTTATTTCAATACAAGAGGCCAGACAGGTAAGGCAGATGAAATCTGGGCATGGGATTGGGATTTAAAGCTAATATAGAGGCATGACTGAGGAAGGGACAGGAGTAGGGAACACTAGATGACAAGAGATATTAAAGCTCTAACCAAGAAAATGAAAGAGGCATATGTCAGGTATAGGCAGCTGGGATCAAATGAATCCCTTGAGTAGAGGGACTATAGGTGTACACTTAAGACGAAGATCAGAATGGCAAAAAGATAATATAGTTTTTGGCAGATAGGGTTAAAGGGAATCTTTTGGATTCTCCTTAACCCTAAGTATTTTAAGGGCAAAAGAGTAACTCGGAAGAGAATAGAGCCCCCTTTAAACATGGCCATCTCATTTGCTGAACCACAGGAGATAGGTGTGAACTTAAGTGAATATTTCTCATCAGCATATAACATGGAGAAAGACATGGAAGAAATGGAACTCTTGGAAATAGTGATATCTTGAAAAGAGTCCACATTACAGAAACGGAAGTGCTGGAGGCATTAAAATGCAAAAAGGTAGATAAATCCCCAGGACTTGATCAAGTGTATCTGAGGACATTGTAGGAAGCTAGGGAAGAAACTTCAGGATCCCTGACAGAGACCTATCTTTGAGAGCTATGTCTATCAGCGAACCAAAGACTGGAGGGTGATTAATGTGCCATTATTTAAGAATGACAGCAAGGAAAAGCTAGGCTGAGCCTTGTGTCTGTCAGTTGTGGGTAAATTGTTGGAGGGATTCTGAGAAAGAGGATCAAAATGCATTTGGAAAGGCAGTGACTGATTTAATAGAGTCAGCATAGCTTTGTGCATGGGAAGTTGTGTTGCAAACTTGAGGTTTTTTTAAGGAAGTGGCAAAGAAGATAGATGGAGGCAGAATGGTAGATATTGTCCACATGGACTTTAGCAGGACCTTTTGATAAGGTTTCGCATAGTAGACTGGTTAGTAAAGTTACTACAGTTAGAAAGTGGGATCCAGGGAAAACTAGTAAAATGGATGCAAAATTGGCTTGACTGTAGTTAAAAGGGTGGTGGTAGGGGGTTACTGTTTAGACTGGAAGCCTGTGACTCGTGGTATGCTGCAAGGACCAGTGCTCGGTCCACTGTTTATATAAATGACTTAAGAGTATAGGAGGGCATGGTTAGTAAATTTGTGGATGACAACAAAATTGGTGGTATAGTGGACAGTGAGACAAATGTTATCTAAGACTTGAAAGGAATCTTGAGCAATTGGGTCAAGGTGCCAAGGAATTGCAGGTGGAGTTTAATTCCAATAAATGTTGGGTATTTCATTTTGATAAAACAAACCAGGGCAGGACTTGCACAGTTAATGGAAGTGCTGTCTAACAGGGAGACCTACAGGATGCGATACATACTTCCTTTGAAGTCACTGGTAGACAGTGATGAAGTTTGGCAAGCTTGGTGTTATAGGGCAGAGTCATAGAGATGTACAGCACAGAAACAACCCCTTTGGTCGAACTTGTCTATGCCAAGCCAGACATCCCAACCTAATCTAATGCCATTTGCCAGCATTTAGCCCATAACCCTCTAAACCCATCCAGATGCCTTTTTTCAAATGCTGTAATTGTATCAGTCTTCCCCACTTCCTCTGGCAGCTCATTCCATGCACTCACTACCTTCTGTGGGAAAACTTTGCCCATTAGGTCCCTCTTTATATCTTTCCCTTCTCACCCTAAAACTATGCTGTCTAGTTCTCTGCTCCCCCATCCAAGGGAAAAGACCTTGTCTATTTATCCTATTCGTGCCCATCATGATTTTACAAATCTCTATAAGGTCACCCCTCAGCCTCCAACACTCCAGGTAAAACAGCCCCAGCCTATTCAACCTCTCCCTATGGCTCAAACCCTCCAATCCTGGCAACATCTTTGTAAATCTTTTCTGAACCCGGTCCAGTTTCACAATATCCTCCCAACAGGAAAGCGACCAGAATTGCACGCAATATTCCAGAAGTAGCCTAACCAATATCCTGTGCAGCCGCAACATGACCTTCCAACTCCTGTACTCAATACTCTGACTAATAAAGGCAAGCATACCAAACACCTCCTTCACTATCCTATCTACCTGTGACTCTACTTCCAAGGCACTATGAACCTGCACTCCAAGGTCCCTTTGTTCAGCAATGCGCCCTAGGACCTTACCATTAAGTGTATAAGTCCTGCTCTGATTTTGCTTTTCCAAAATTCAGCACCTCGAATTGATCTAAATTAAATTCCATCTGCCACTCTTCAGCCCATTTGGCCCAGCTGAGCAAGATACCGTTGTAATCTGAGGTAACCTTCTTTGCTGTCCATCACACTGCTTCAGTATTCACTAAGGAAAGGGACCTTGTTGTGAATGAGAACTTGGAAGAACCAGGAAATGGCTTGAACAGATCGAGATTGAGGGAGTTGATGTGCTGGAAATTTTGGCTCTTGCTCCGTCTCCCTCTCCCTCCCACTATGGGAGTCATACTATAGATTGGAGGGAGGTGAATGTTCCTCTTTTTCAAGAAGGGGAATAGGGAAATCCCTGGCAATTTCAGACCAGTTAGTCTTGCATCTGTGGTCAGCAAGGTTTTGGAAAGAATTGAGGGATAGGATTTATGACTACTTGGAAAAAGCATAGCGTGATTAAAAGCAGTCAGCATGGCTTTGTGAGGGGTAGGTCATGCCTCACAAATCTTATTGAGTTCTTTGAGGAGGTGACAAGTTGATGAAGGTCGGGCATATAAAATGACTTCAACAAGACATTTGATAAGGTTCCCCATGGTAGGCTCATTCATAAAGTCAGGAGGTAGGGATACAGGGAGATTTTACTATCTGGATTCAGAATTGGTTGGTTGACAGAAGGCAGAGAGTGGAAAGTATTCTGCCTGGAGGTCAGTGGTGAGTGCTGTCATGCAGGGCTCTGTTTTCTGCTTTTTGTAGCTTTCATAAATGACTTGGATGAGGAGGTTGAGGGGTGGGTTAGTAAATCTGCCGATGACACAAAGGTTAGAGGTACCATTAATAGTATCGAGGGCTGTTGCAGGCTGCAGCGTGACATTGACAGTATGCAGAGCTGGGCTGAGAAAAAGCAGATGGAGTTCAACCTGGATACATGCAAAGTGATGCATTTTGGAAAGACCAACTTGAATGCTGAATGTCAGGTTAAAGACCAGATTCTTGGCAGTGAGGAGGAACAGAAGCATCTTGGTGTTCAAGTATATAGATCCTTCAAAGTTGCCATCCAAGTAGATGGGGTTGTTAAAGCATATGGCGTTTTGGCTTTCATGAATGGGGATCGAGTTTAAGAGCCACAAGGTTTTGCTGCAGCTCGACAAAACCCTGATGAGACCACACTTGGAATATTGTGTCCGTTCTAGTCACCTAATTTAGGAAAGATGTAGAGGCTTTGGAGAGGGTGCAAAGAAGGTTTACCAAGATGCTGCCTGGACTGGAGGGCTTGTCTGAGGAAGAGAGGTTGACTAAGCTCAGACTTTTCTCTCTAGAGAGAAGGAGGAAGAGAGGTGACCTGATCCAAGGTGTAAAAAGTAATGAGAGGCATGGATAGGGTTGGTAGCCAGAGACTTTTCCCCAAGGCAGGATTGATTGCCACGAGGGGTAAAAACAATGACTGCAGATGCTGGAAACCAAATTCTGGAATAGAGCGGTGCTGGAAAAGCACAGCAGTTCAGGCAGCATCTGAGGAGCAGGAAAATTGACAATTTGGGCAAAAGCCCTTCATCAGGAACATGAGGGGTCATAGTTTTAAGGTGTTAAGAGGAAGATATAGAGGAGACGTCAGAGGTAGGTTCTTTACACAGAGTGTTGTGAGTATACTGAATGCGTTGCCAGTTGTGGTGGTGGAAGCAGAATCTTTAGGGACATTTAAGTGACTGCTGAACATGTACATGGACAGCAGTGAAATGTGGGGAGCATAGGTTAGGTTATTTTATTTTAGAGTCATAGAGTCTGTTTCTGTGTTATACATCCCTTCGGTCCAACTTGTCCATGCTGACTCAGATATTCCAACCCAATCTAGTCACACCTGCCAGGATCTGGCCCCTCCATATCCCTTAATGCTTCCTATTCATATACCCATCCAGATGCCATTTTAAATGTTGCAATTGTACTCGACTCCACCACTTCCCCTGGCAGTTCATTCCATACACATACCACCCTCTGTGTGAAAAAGTTGCCTCTTAGTTCTCTTCTATATCTTTCCCCTCTCACCCCAAACCTGTGCCCTCCAGTTCTGGACTCCCTCACCCCAGGGAAAAGACTGTCTATTTATCCTATCCAGCCTACAAACGTCTACACCCCCCAGCCTCTGATGCTCCAGGAAACAGCCTCAGCCCATTCAATTTCTCCTTTTGGCTCAAATCCTCTAACCCTGGCAACATCCTTGTAAATCTTGTCTGAACCCTTTCAAGTTTCACAACACCTTTCCGATAGGAAGGAGACCAGAATTGCATGCAATATTCCAATAGTGGCCTAACCACTGCCCTGTACAGCTGCAAAATGACTTCACAACACCTGTACTCAATACTCTGACCAATAAAGGAAAGCATACCAAATGCAATCTTCGTTATCCTATCTACCTGAGATTCCACTTTCAAGGAACTATGAGCCTGCACTCCAAGGTCTCTTTGTTCAGCAACACTGCCTCGGACCTTAACATTAAGTGTATAAGTACTGCTAAGATTTGCTTTCCCAAAATGCAGACCTCGCGTTTATCTGAATTAATCTCCATCTGCCACTTCTCAGCCCATTGGCTCATCTGATCAAGATCCTGTTGTAATCTAAGGTAACCCTCTTCGCTGTCCACTAAACATCCAATTTTGGTGTCATCAGAAAACTTACTAACTATAGCTCTCATGCTCACATTCCAAATCATTTATATGAATGATGAAAAGTAGTGGACCCAGCACCGATCGGCAAGCTGGCTCAGTGGTTGGCACTGCTGCCTCACAGCACCAGTCACCCACGTTCGATTCACACCTCAGGTGACTGTGTCTGTCTGTGTGGAGTTTGCACATTCTCCCTGTATCTGCATGGGTTTCCTCCCACAAATCAAAGATGTGCAGGTCAGGTGGATTGGCTATGCTAAATTGCCCATAGTGATAGATACATTAGTCAGAGGTAAATGTAGGGGAATGCGTCTGGGTGGCTTCCTTATGGCACTCCACTGGTCACAGGCCTCCAGTCTGAAAAACATCCCTCCACCACCACCCTCTGCCTTCTACCTTTTTTTGAGCCAGTTCTGTATCCAAATGGCTAGTTCTTCCTATATTCCATGAGATGTAACCTTGCTAATCAGTCTCCCATGGGGAACCTTGTCGAACACCTTACTGAAGTCCATATAGATCATGTCTACTACTCTGCCCTCATCAATCCTCTTTGTTACTTCTTCAAAAAACTCAATCAAGTTTGTGAGACCTGATATCCCACACAGAAAGAGCATTGAATACAGGAGTTGGGATGTCATGTTCCTGCTGTACAAGACATTGGGTTGGCCACATTTTAAGTACTGCAGCACATATAATTATGATTGTCCTGCAATGGAAAATAAGTTATTAAGCTGGAAAGGGTGCAAAAAAGACGCTCAAGAATGCTACCAAAATGAAAAGTTTATTATAAATAGGGAGTGGTTATGCTGGGAACTTCCCTCCCTCGAGTATAGGAGGGTGATGGATGACTTATGGGTTTACAAAATCTTGAGGGACATAGAAAAGGTCTTTTACCTAGGGTAGGGGACTCCAAAACTGGAGGCATAGGTTTAAGTTGAAAGGGGAAAAATTTAAAAGGGACCTGAGGATGGTGCATATATGGAATGAACTGTCAGAGGAAGTGGGAGAGGTGGATACAATTACAACATTTAAAAGTCATTTGGACAGATCCAATGATAGAAAAGTTTTTTAAAGGGATTTGGGCCAAATGTAGATCAACTTCGGAGACCCAGTCGGCATGGACGAGTTGGGCCTAACTGCCTGTTTCTGTGCTATGTTTCTCTGACTGAATTGGGTCCAACTGTGGAGTTAAGTGAAAGATAATGCATATGAATTGAAGGAAATTGTGAAATATTTTTGATTCATGGGAAAATTTTAATAATATCTTAAACTATACAATAGGCTGAAAGACCTGCATGCCAAATAATACATGTTTTATTCTCATCACTCAACTGACCAGAACGTGGAATGTTCACAGTTCATTCACTTATGAAATGAACTGTGGTTGTAATTCATTAGATTGTTTTTATCTCAGCTATTTCAACAATTACGAAGTTCAAGGATAGCATGACTGAACATCCGCTTATCATTGGTTACAGTTCAATTTCTGTTGCATTTTCAGTGGAAATGTACTGATATGTTTTTTTAAAAAAACCTGGTGGGAGGGAAATCAAATTTCATGTTATTGCACCATTCTTGGTAAAATCGAAATCTTCATTCTGTGCACTGTTGGACCGCTTAATGCTAAGAGTTAACTATGCAGAACTAATGTTTAATTTGTCCCAGAAAAATCAATTTTTGTACTACCTTAAAGATACATGAGTAGATATTACACTCTGCCGAAAGGAGCAACACCTCGAAGCAGGTTGATATTGTTCAGTGGTCCCATGTTTAATCACAGATTGCTCTCTTGCAGTGTTTCTGCAGTTAACTACTTTGCCAAATGAACCGATTTGAAAACTGATGGGGAACTTCAATTTGTTGATTCGCCGCCAGGAGAAAACTCTCTGTCGCGTGTAGACTCACACTGTAACTGAGGAGACGGCAATCGCTCCGTTTTCCTCCCGGGCTGGTTGCTGAAGCTGCCCGGGGCCCCCTCTGCAGGAAGGCGGGGACCGAATTCCAATGTCACAGGCGCCATACAGTATTCATTCGTTACACCTTAATAGTGGTGACTTGTCCCACATGCAAACCTAACCGGCAGCCATTGTCAGAGACTTGACATGCGGAAGATTAATTTGAGCCTGGTGTGACAGGAGAGCGCAGGGGATTGGCAGCTAGGAGCAGTTTTCCCATGGCAGGGTGGGGACCTTTCTTGGATTTTAAAGTCAAACGTTGACTGCCTCAAATTCTGTGATTTTCCAAAGACTTGCACAGTTTTGTTATATTCATTTGTGGGGTGTGGGTGTCGTTGGCTGGCCCACATTTATTGCCTGTCCCTAGTTGCTCTTGAGAAGGTGAATTGAATTTATTGAATTGTGAGCTGTCGTCTTGAACCGCTGCAGTCCACCTGCTGTGGGTTGTCCCACAATGCCCTTACGGAATTCGAGAATTTTGACCCGGTGACAGTGATCATTTGACTATTGTATTTCTGAATCAGGATGGTGAGAGGCTTGGAGGTGAACCTGAAGGTAGCGGTGCTTCCATGTATCTGCTGCCCTTGTCCTTTTTAGAAGGAAGTGATTGTGTGTTTGGAAGGCGCTGTCTGAGAATCTTTGGGGGGTTCTGCAGTGCATCTTGTAGATGCTACACGCTGCTTGAGTGGTGGAGTGAGGGAGTGTATGTTTTGCTAGTCAGGCATGCTGCTTTGTCCTGTGTGGTCTCAACCTCCTTGAGTGTTGCTGGAGCTAAACACATCCAGACAATAGGGAGTATTCCATCACATGCTTGACTTGTGCCTTTGGTGGCTCTATTAGCCACTATGGATGTGGCAAGTCCAGTGGAGTTTCTGGTCAGTGGCAATCCCCCAGGTTGTTGATATTGGGGGATTCAGTGATGGCAACACATTGTAATGGGGCAGTGGTTAGGTAATCTTTTATTAGAGATGATCATTGGATGTAGCAAAATGTTCTAAGGTGCTTTTTGAACGAAATTTGATGAAGGACAGATGATCAAAAATATCGTCAAATAGATAGGTTGGATTCAGGGGTAAAAAACATGTTTTTAAAGATCAGTGGCGGAGAAGCTAGGGAGGGAATACCCAAGTGTCAGCCCTGGGAAGTTGAGGGCAAAATTGACTTTGGACAAAGACTTGAAATCTGGGATACACAAAAGATGTGAAGTGGCAAAGTGAAGTCATTCCTGTTGCAATGAGAACAGATTGAAATCTTGATTATTTCATAGTTGCTACCTGTACCATCACTTTCAGATCCAACATTCCTTTCTTAAAATATTTTCACAATTTGTGATTGGATGAATCTTCCTGTCTGCTACACTTCAAAAGCCTCTTGGATGACTTAAGATCAGTCCAATATCTATCCGCTCGAGTTCATTTGGGTTGGAGTCAGCACTTGGGGGATATAAGTAAAATTCCAACTTACTTTTACCATAAAAAGTAATACATTTTAAACAATACATTACGTCTGCCATTAGTTTTGTACAGTTTTTGAGCAGTATCTTTGGGGTGTGATTGCAGTGTAGTTGAATATCAGTGGTCAGCTCAGAAGAGTTATCTTGGTCTCATTCTGGTAGCTTTAACAAGCACTTTCCTTGAGTTTTTTTTTCCTTAGTGAAACAGCTGTTTTGTAAAGTTTTTTTGGTAAAAAATAATCTCTTTCCCTGAAAGTGCACCCAAGATTGTCAGCCTGGTTCTGATCAATTGAACTCTTCTCGATAATCTCCTTCCTTGGGTATTGAAAACTAGATTGAAATATCTAACCAGTCATATTGAAGATTATGATAAATTGACTTCTAAAGCTAGAGTTTTGAAGAAAAAGCTTTTTAAAATTCTTCCAAGTTTTAGAAATTACATGGTAAAAGTGATAGAACAACATAATTTAAAAATTTTAAATTAAAACATAGCTAAGGATACTATTTTGGAGATTGGAATCTCCAATTTAGACAAATTATGCTGTTCACTTGCTCACTCAATGATTATATTGGTTGATCTTATTTCAGTATCTGATTGGTAACTCAAAGCCAAAATAGTGTAAACGAATGAAGTAAGTGTATTTTCTGGGTTTCCATTTACGCATTTTGTTTTTGTGAGCAGATTGGATACTTGTGGTCATTCTGAACTATGGAGAGGAAATTATATAATGGGTTTCCTTGCATTGCAATATTGAGAATGAGTTCTTAGCAACTACTGAAGTTAATAAAAAAAGTGATACCATTGCTACCTGAGGGAAATGTGTAATTGCATTAAAAGAATCTTTAACAGCATGTCTACTTTAATAAACTGGAAAGAAATTAGATGTAAAAATTCTTATTTTGTGCAATCACGTTAGCAGCAACTGTTTTGGATATATTTGAGGTTTGTTCTTCTCATCTATATCCTTTGGCAACACATTTATAGGATATGTACTATTTCCATTTCTTGTTGAAGATGACCAGTTTCCGAAATCAATTGCAGGAGCTAGCATGCATGCTATCAGCTTGCTCATCGCTATGGTCAATGCTCATAATAGTCTTTAATCTTTTTAAGCCTTTTTTAGGTGATGAAAAGCTTACTTACATAATTCAGGAGATCATGTATTACTTTAAGAGCCATGCTTCAAACCGGCAGATTGTTTTGACTTTTCATGATTTGATTGGGTGCTTTGAATAATCTCATGAATATTAACTTCATATTACCTTTACTGCACATCCTTCTCCAGAGCTGTCAAAGGGGGAGAAAAGATTTATGTTTACAATACCAGTAAACAGCTCAAAATATTCTCGAATGAGTAAAATATTGTTTATAACTGAATACTTTGACCTTTTACTTATAATTGGGTGAATTTTAAACTATTCTGCTTAACATGAAACTGAGTGCAATGCATATTTTTATATTCCATTCAATTTTACTCTTTGGTTAAAGTCAATGCAGAGCAAAATTTGAATGAGTATACCAAGGTCGAAGCCACTTTGATCTGATTTGTTTATTACCTCAATTCTAGGAAGCTCTTGGCCAACACACAAGGTTAAAGCTAAACCCCAAAATGACTTATTTCTAGATTTTTAACTCAAGTGCCATCACTCTCCGTAAAAAGATTAATATTCCTGTTTATCTTTGTGTCCCAGTAACTTGGAATAAAGCACTACAGAAAGAAGGTTTCTCACATACTTCTGGCAAATAAGTGACCAACTCTTTTATGCTTTGATTTTTCTTTAAATGATCTAATGTATACTCTGGGTGTCTATCAATTTTCTAAAATTGTCGCTTTTTTTTGTTTTAGCAGCTAACCTAAGTAGAGACTTGTTTTTCATGGTGATGTAAAAGTATATTCAAGTCATTTTGTTTTGTCCACTAGTGTTGGATATTGAAGGAATATGCGAACTTTTGTTAAAGTTAACTTAGGAATAATTCTAGATGCAAAATATTTAATTTATTCTAGTCCTGAATGCATAAAAACATAAATTAAAAATATGTAAATATATCTTTCTCTGGTATTTTAAAGTCATGGCTGAAATTTTAACTGAAATTAAATTTTAAGAATGAATTGTACTTGAAGGAGGTTGAAGAAGCATTCACGTTCTTATTTATCCTAAACGTTTTAATTCTTATAATTTTGAGGCAATACACTTTTCTACAAATGTAATTTAAGATAAATTTTGCTTTTATATAGTGAAGCGTGACCCAAAGACAGCTTTGCTAGTTGTTTTAATGCATGAGCTTACCATTCGATTATTGTGGTATAGATCTTAATGCTTTGAGTACGTTTTTAAAGCATACGTTTAAATGACAACTAAAGTATGCCAAACCCTTTTTAAATCTTGTGCTAAGTACATCAGTTCATCTTTGTTATTGTTTTTTTCTTTAAAAAAACATGACGTATAAAATTGAAACTGTTTTATCACTTGGTATCATTGCTAGTTTCTGGGCGAATGATCTAGAACTGTTTCACCCTGACATTAGTACATTGTGAACATTGCTATGACAGACAACTGGAAGACTGATACTTGCTTGCAGTCTTATCGAGTGATGATGTGAATTACATGCTCAGTTATACAAAAATCAGTGGCTACATGAAACATTTTTTAGACTTAGCAGAATAGAAGTATTCAATATTCTTTCAGAGAAAACAGGCTTGCCCTTTAAATGTCTCATTTATGATGCACTGTAGCTTGCTATCTATCTTGAAAATTGTTGTCCTGTCACCCCCACAGAAGCCTACATGGTATTGAGTTTGACAGCAGTATTGTCTGAAAGACGTCTGCCTTTGTCCTGGACTACATTTCGTGTCATTTTTTGGAGGAAATCAATGAAACTTCATGTCTAACATTGTGAATGAAACTGAAGTATGAAAGCAATGCCAAATCAATCTAACCAGAGTCACTGTTCTAACACCTCAACCATATGAGAGCAAGTTTCAGAATTCATGACAATCCTGCAATTGTATGAGAAGCTAAAGAACAGCATCAACATATTGAATATATGCAAATACTAAATGCCGCCTTTTCAGTTAGCCTATCTCCTTTGAATCGATGGGTAAACATGATGGAGCCTGAGTCCTTAAGCTCTGGGGCTTTTCTTGTATGTTTGGACAGGACAATAGACAGTCATGTTTAGAAATGCCAAGGATTGTTCTTGTTTGTCTGTGTGCTTGGAGACAGCTTAATACGTGAACATCAAATGTGGTTTGGAATGGATGATTTAGAACAATTTGTGTATGTAATTCCTTCGAAATTTATTGGAGGAGGAAGGAAAGAGGCATTGATATAAATACTTTGGCAAAATGATGATCATGTGATTCTATTCTGAAACAGCTTTGTAAGCACTATACTAGTAATATTGTCTTTTGGGATTTGATTAGTTATTGTCAAGCCCTATCTATGTAGTGTTGCTACAGCTTTACAACAACTGCAGATTTACAGTAAGTCTCCACTTTATGCAATTCAGTGCAGTAGGTTTTAATGTGTGCCCTTTCTCATTTGTGAATTTGCTTGTACCTGTATTGATTTTGTCTTGTGTGATCTTCAGAGTTCGCTTCCGGCTAATTTCTTTTCCTATTCCTTTGTTCCTTTCAGTTTGGTCAGTCTAATTTAAAAAAAAGCTAATGCTTTTTCTTGGCAATTGTGATGATGTATTCCAAGTTTAAAAAGAAATTCATCATTGCCTATGTGCTAAGTTGTCAAGTGTTCTGTATTGGTTAATTGGCAGCATTTGGTAACAAAAGTCTTGCCATACCAGCATTCAAATAACCTGTTGTAGCTGCCTCTTGCTGAAGGTTGCTTCTGGTAATTCTATGTTATGCACAAACTTTATGAAGAATAGTGAGTTACAACCTATAGCGCACCCAGCCAAAACATATTTTCCTGCAGTGTTCCGATAGGAGTGTACTAAAACAATTCTAAATATTAGTGAATACCACCAGAATAAAGCAGAGGTCAGAGTATTGCTTAAGAGCTGAAGAGGGTAAAAGGTAGGAGCAGTAGTTGCAAGGCTTATAGGCAAGATTTGAATTCTGGCTTGAACTGAGGAAAGGGAATGGTTTGCCAGTCTTAAACTGCACAAAGAATGCTGCCACAAAATTAACAATGAAGTTTTAAAAGCATCACTTTCAATGAAGGGACTGAAATTTGGTTTTGGAGATCTCTGTTTGATCGGACTAATTAGGCGATTGCTAATTTGTTAGGTTCAGGGCATTTTTAGGTCCCCTTTTGTTTTTACTTGTCTATTTTTAGAATTGTAACTTTGCGATCAATTCAAGAACACAAGGTTTAAAAAGAATAAACGTCAGGTGATACAAATTGGTAGTACCTTATTGCTGGGTTTATATTTGTAATTAACTAATTGATATATCCAAATTAATTTCCTGGGTTTTTAATGTTTATGTTGTACTTTACCTAGATATGATGTCGATCTAAAGCTCTTAAATGATAATGCTTATGTTTTCATGCTGAATAGTGATTATTGGCTTATGGCAGCAGAGAGCTAACCACTGCTAATATTGTCTTGTCAGTTTGAGGTAGTTATATCAGGAGGCAGCACTCTGATACATTATTACTGTCGATGTAAGACCACTTTCACCAATGCACCTTAACACAACTAGACCAAATTGACTGTTTATGCATTGTGGTGCTGTCTGTTTCATTCATTCATTCATTCTGTTTAGGAAGAGAGATTAAACAATTGGAACAGTGTATAATCTAAATGTCAATGAATCATTTATTATTGAATCACTTAGTTACAGCTACCTACAGCTCCAACAGGGAAAGTCTAGTAGTGATAATTCTCTGAATAAAAATAGTTTAGCAAAATGTTATTGTTGACGTTAGTGCAGATGAATCCACATTTGAAGTTCTTTCAATGATCCAGTGTTGATCATAAACCTAGGGATTACATGTTATTTCCATATTGATCGGATAAAAAATGTATTTTAATTTATGCGGATGTTCTCCTGGCCAGACATTGTTGGATCATGTGCATAGATGTTGTTTGTAATGAATAATTTCATGATATGGGGACACAACATTTGCTGGACATAATGGGTTTTCAACAAAATACTTTAACAGCCTTTTAATGAACAAAGTGAATATGATAAATGGGAAGAGGAAATTAGCTGCTGCAACTATGCAATTTGACCCATCACAATATTTTTGCCCCATCTGTTTGTGCATCTGCTTCAATTAGAAAAGAAATAAACAGTTGAGGCTTTTTAAAAGAAACTAAATTTTTTCGATTATGTGGTATGTGCAGGTAGGCTTCTAGTGAAGTCTGACCCTAGGGCCGTGTTTCTAACTGGAAAAGCTCAATAAATAGTCCGTTATTTTTCAGTGATTACTTCATTTACGAAGTCAATGTTTTGCTGTGAGGTACTGTAGCATTTGTTTTTAGTATTTGCTATGCATTTTAAGAAGAATCAATCTGATAAATCATTGCTTAAAAAAAGTGTAAAACTCTTTCACTTGTTATGGTCTGTTGAACCTTCACTGAAGTTGGTGAAAGCGAAACCAGCATCCCCATTCACTTGCTGTTAGTTAAATATTGAACCATGCCCAAGTTCACCAGTCTACTGTTATTGAACTTGTTTTAAAGAATTCCTGACTGGTGATCTAGTGAAAAGAAAAGCTATTTATCTTAATATTAAAATGCATTTTAAACCTGAGACTTGCTTTTTTGGATTGGAATAATTCTGTTATTTGTGTAACCATTTTTCTCATCTCTCAGTCCTCGCTTTAGTTTTATTTTTGTGTGCATCCATCATGAATAATGAATCAGCTTTTTGCAGTTGATTTTACTTCTGCTTTGTTGTGATGGGGTAATTCCTTTCAATTGATGGCCTATGTCAAACACCTCAGGCAGCACTTTCAATGGATTTCTGCAGTAATTGGCCAGTTAATGTGACAGTATTGAAATATCATGAGCAAGATGAAGCTGCAGGGAAACTGGTCGAATGGCTTAAACTCTAATTAATGAGTCCTACTGTGATTAAGTTTGGCTTTCTATATCTTTTTTTGTCCTATGCTGGTATAGTTTGGGATTTGGACCACTGCTGCCTTTGTTTTTCAGATGAAGAGGACACCATGCCCTCATAATTTATGGTCAGATAAGGCAAAATTAAATTGTCCAATATACAGCAAATGATAGTATCATAAGTCTAGTCTTTTGAAGTCCTTTATAGATCAAATGAAGCAAACCCAATGAGCAAAAATATGTATGTTCATCTCTGAGGCAAGCATTGTGACTGCTACCATCAAAACCATAGTTGAGCAAACAAATATTGCAGATTATTTTTCAAAAACTTTCCTTGCAATGTGTTCACTGTCATAAATTTACTACCCTATGATTTGGAGGTGCAGGTGTTGGACTTGGGTGTACAAAGTTTAAAAATCGCAACGCCAGATTATAGTCCAATGGGTTTATTTGGAAGCACTAGGGGGATGCTAGTCCATCAGGGGGATGTGGAGTACTCCACAACCACCTGATGAAGGAGCAGCACTCCGAAAACTAATACTTCCGAATAAACCTGTTGGATTATAACCTAGTGCTGTGTGATTTTAACTTTGATTACCCTAGTTCAGTAAAATTCAAAGCCTGCATGGATGTTAAGTTTTTGTAATTGCTATAATGGTAGCAGTGCCTTTAAATTTGATGCTAAAAGGTTGGAAGCTGTCAAGTAGGAATAAGAACAGAAAATTGATGTAGTGGAATGTTTGCTTTTTGTGTTTAAAATGAACATATTTTTCAACTTTTTTTTCCACTTTATCATAGTATCTTTTCACTTTTAATTAAATAAAATCCTGAGGGATTTTGCAGGTAGCAGATGGGTGCAAAATGATGCAGTGCCTAAGAAATGATGGAGGCAGTGAGTGGGTAGGGATCCACAAATAACCTTTGCTACACTTTATGTATGAAGGTTATATTAGAATCCAAGTTAAGATTGTTATGGAATCTCACTGCCACTGGCAGGTCAATACTATTGCAAATTCGTCTGGCACAGTTATGCTCCCATCTTTTTGTATTTAGTTACTTCATTTGCTATAAACCACACCAAAGTAGACAGCAAGATTATTTCATTCGGTTTACCCTTTCCATGTGGGGGGAAATTGAGGGAGAAGTACAGAGATCATAGACTGATTTTGTTTTGGTGTTTGTATTTCTAGCAAACCAGATGAATATATCATGGCTATGTGCAAGGAAAGAAAATACAGGTATTGGTTTCATAGAGCTATAAATGCAAGATTAAGACCTTTTCAGTCTATAAACCTCCTGTACTTGTCCCATTTTCTAAACACAATTTGCTCAGTCTCCACTCCACTCCATTCCTCTTCCTGAAACACATTTGTTATTTGTAAGTCACTGTATTTGGGTAGGGTGACAATCATAATGAGGCCATTCTTTTTGGTGACTGAAAAAATTGAATAAGGTTACAGCAAATTAGTGCTGCTAACCCTATGTGCATCCCTGGAGGCCACAACATCTGATCCATCCCCGCAGCCATTCTGGTGCAGACAGCCGTTCGTGCACCAATCCACCTGCTTTAGGATATTTTACAAACAAAACTCTCTTTCAAAGAAATGTGGGAGCAAATAGGCACTTAAGATAGCCCTTTCAGCCCCTGTTTTCACACTCCTCTGTGTCTGGGTTATTGCTCTCTAATTCCTGGAACCTTCCTGGACACACCTGAAGGTGTGGCACTCCTTATGTATAAATTATTTTTGTGCAATTATTCCAATAGTATCCTTCTGCGAGTCCTACAATTGACTTGTTATATAAATTGACCAACTCCCCACAAGTAAGAGGTCAGTTGGTCTCCACCACTGACTACTATTGATTAAAAGACTTAGATCAGACTGCTACGTGGAAGGCTGAATCCTTTTCAAGTTTACTGACCTGGCTAACCTTGTCCATTCCACCTGTCATCCTTTATATGAATTAATTAGATAATAGGAATTAAGTGATCCACCCATGGGCGTAGTAGCCTAGTGACTAACATTGCTATCTACCCCATCTGCTCCTATTCTGCTGCCAACGAGATCTTAACATGCCAAGCTCGGATTTCAATTGTTAAAAAAACTTCGTCAAGTCCTGTTGCGGAGCACAATGTTTTCTAAGATTTAAAAGCAATTACAATCTGATATTAAAACTAGAAATTGATGAGTGTTTAATGTTATGAGATGTCAACTTGTGTTCTAAAGTTACAACCATATTTTACAGTGAAGGGCCAAATTTTAAAAATAAATACCTGGAAGGAGATCTAGTTGGGTGTGCTGGCTGTATTATAAAATTGCCAAGAGGATATTTTAGGTTATTTGAATAAATGGAAAGAGGAGTCTTGCTGACACTTTAAAAAGGCTGAATGTAGGGCGATGATCTGAAAACTGGGCAGAAGGATGAAATTCTGAGGTCGCAGCTATCGTTTTCAAGATTATAGTGATGCGCTTTTTTAAATCTGTGGAGGCAAGTATTGAACACAACAAAAATTCCTTGGGATATGCATCTGCCAACAAGTTTAATCCAACTATTTTTTTTCTATTCAGTTCAGCCTCATCTCCTTTGCTTAGCCTTGTTCAGGCTCAAGGTTCAGAAAGCAAAGTTTAATTTCCTATGTAAGCTCCTGAAAATATGTTCAATCCATAGCATGTTGGTGTACTGAATTGAAAATGAGAGCGCTCACAGCTCAGTGAAAGACAAAAACGTGTTTAATAATAAGTGAGAAAAAGTCAACAGTGTAATATTTACCACTAGTGTTATAAAGGCAAAGCAGTAATTTAGTGCTGTTTTTTGCATGTCAGCATTGATGTTATGATTACAAACAATCACTGTTACTATTATTTCTCAGTTGTAGGCTAGAATTATTATGTCTTTCTTTGGTGGATAGCTTTGGGTAGACAGTTTGGCACCCAGACAGTTTCAATGAGTAAATCAATTGAGGCGAGTGTGCATATGCTATAAAAATTAGATTAGAATACATGAGTTCTATTGATCAGTTGTCTGGTGCAATCATTATTTCATCCTGAGAATTTAAGGGATTGTATATTTTTTTTAAATTTGGGCCTCTATTTTTGCTCCATCTTGATATAAGTTCATGTTTTAATTTGAATCCTATTCAATGTGTATTGGAATATTAGAGAACTGACAGGCGGGAGATGATGGAGCAGTATTTTGTAATTCCATCTTTAATTATTGTGATGGTTAATTATGCATATTAGAATTTCTCAAATGTCTGGGGCCAACCTAAGTTGTAATTAAAACTTCCATTGCAAAAGAACTATGTGGTAACAACAGGGAATTACACTAACACTGACAGCGTCTCTGGAAACAGTCCAGTTTAAAAATTGGCATTGAACAAATGCGACTGATTCTGGACCAGGAAGTCATTGGCAAACCATTATTAGTTTCTGTGTAGAAAGCAAGATGAACAGTAGTGTTCTTTGCAATGATGTGACCTGCCTGTCTACAATTTTTCATCTGTTATCTGGTTTTGGTGATAATGCTGTGCAAGTCCATAATTTGCTGAAGACAAACACTTGCTAATAAGCAACTTCAGGGAAGATTGAACTTTTATATCTATTCTCAACATTTTAATAGTGAAGGGAAGGATGTTGTACAAATGAGATGATTAGCGTGTTTGGGGGAAAAATATCTCTTCCTCTAGCTGATTTATATGGCACTATTTGGGGAACAATGTCTACAGAACATTCTTCCCCCAGCAAACACTAAGGCTGTTGATTGGTGGAACCACAAGTCAAAGCTGCATCCAGTTTTGCTTCCCTTATTTAAGGAAGGATTTTTAAAAATACTCTGAAAGGTAGTTTAGAAGAGGTTTACTAGGCTGATAGTAAAATGAATAGTTTGTCTTTTTTGAACAAATTGAACATACTGCTTTTGTTTTCAGTAGAGTTCAGCAGAACAAGGTGTGATTTGTTTGAAGTTTATAAGATCTTGAATGGTCTGGACGAGGTGCACAGAGTGTTTCCTCTTGTTGGTTGGTCCAAAATTAGGGATTGCCCTTTTAAGGGCAAATAGGAGACAAATGTTTTATTTTTTTTTTCCTCTGGTTGTGACACTTTGAACATTTGACCTTTTTTAAAAAAAGGTGATGGAGTCAAGGTCATTATGTTATGAAGGTGTAGAGGTACTGTACGTTTTTAAGAGAGTTGAAAAGCTAGCAAGGACAGAGCACAGATTCCAAAACAAGGTAACGATGTAACATTTGGTCAAAACAGATAGCAGCATTTGGGTTGCCATGAAACAAAAAAGAATTCAAATTCGGCCAATCAAATTATGCCCCAAGATACCAGAATCCAATCAAATTTGAATTTAGTATTTGGATAATAAAACAAATGAAGCAGTCTGATGTTTTGGGATATAAAAGTGGGCATTTTGAACAGTTTGAGAGAATTGCCAAAAGACCAACAAATCTAGGCTGCTAGCTCAAGAGCTCTCTGAAAGCTACCTATCTGTGGAAGGAGTTTGCACAGCAGAACATTGAAACAGACCTGAGGAGAATTTACAGAGGAAAATCTACAAAGGAGAGTCAACAAAGCTGACTGGTTTTGAAACTTGTTTTTGTTGTTGGCAAATCTTAATTGGGATTTTTTTTTATCGGACTAGTATTATGGAGTGGGAAGTAAAGTGTAGGTTTAAGAGAAAGGAGTTGTAAATAGTTGGTTTTAATATTCTCTGAACTTAAAGTTGTTAATTTTTACTTTGAATAGTGACCTCTGGGATGGTTCTTTGCCTCTCAAATTTTAATAGATTACTACACTGGGTGAATCTTTTCTGTGTTGTTGGTTTAAATTAGCAGAGGGGTTTACCCTGTATCATAACAATTATCTACATACACTTGAAAGTATGTCAATTCTCATTCGGCAAGGTAACCAGGGAAGGTTTGGAATTTTGAATTCTAAACACCAGATCAGCCATGATTTTGGATGGTAGAGCAGGCTTGAAGGGCAGAATGGCCTACCTTAGCTCATAATTCACATGTTCACATTAACTGATCATGTGTCTGACTGCTGTACATAATCTCAGCAAACATGACAGACATGCTGTACAGCAACAGTAGCTTTACTTCAAAAGAAATTTATTGGGTGATTTTTCTCCCTCCGTGAGCTATTTGTGGGACCTTACGACTATACTACTATATTTATTAACTCAAAAACATTTAGTTAGTTTCAAGGAGCATTAATGGTCTGTGAAATATTTTGGAATGTTATGATACACAAAAAAAAAATCAAGTTACAAGATTTTATTCTATAAAAGTGATGATCTATTTTATAAACTGTCCAAAAATAACAGTCTGCATAAAAGTTGCATCAAGACAAGAAAGCTTCCTTTTCAACAAAACATACTGTTTTTTCCCCCGGGAAGCCAAACAGCAAATTGAACTGAAAATTGTCTTTAAATTCTTCCAAGATAGTTTATTCCATTCGTAGCAGGTGGGTGTCACTGGCTGAGCCACCAATTATTGCATATCTCTAATTATTCTGGAGAGATTAATGATTCTAATCCATTAGAGCTGTGTTCTTGAACCGCTGCATCTTTGGGAGTAGGGGCATTTACGTTTTTTTGGGCAAATGTCTGGGAGTATGGATGTAAAACTCACTATGGTATATTAATGTTACATTTGGCTCTAACAATCGAAAACTGTGCTGCAAATTGATCCTGTAGGACCCATAAAGCTGCATTAGCAGTAATTCCTCCTGCACTTCATAAACCTTGTCTTAATAACATTCATTGGCTGAAATTATTATAGATTTTTATTGTAAATGATAGCTATAATCATTTGTTTTAATCTAGCATTTGTGTAATAACACTTCATTTCAACTTTTACCTCCTATACTGCAACCAGTGCTGTTACTTGATATCACAAATTGCTGCAACTTTTGCCATATTCCATGAAAATAAGGACAAAATGAGGGACTGGGTTCATAGAATTGTCGGTTCTGTTAGAATTATTTCTCTTTCTATCTGATCCCGTATCTCTTGAAATCTATGCATATTCTTCAGACTCCATCTGCAATGTCTAAGGATATTAACTTGCTACTTTTGTGCTTTCAAATTTGCCATCAGCATTCAACAATAAGGTTAGCCATAACTCCTGCATTATAATCATTAGATTTTAGGGGAAAGATGGTAGCCCTGCTCTGATAGATCTTCATTTTCAAAGGCAGGTTTAGATGTGCTTTCATTATCTGAAAGCTTCCAATCCTTCATGGATCTTGGTGGAAACTTGAGGAAAGTTCATCTTTAAATATTTATTGGAAGCTCTGTAATATTCACTTTTTCTATTTTTGACTTGCATATTTATTAATGTTAAGAATGCAAGAAAGAATCAATGCTTTGGTGTGAAGAAACAAGTCCTTCACTAACTCCTCTTCAATGAGCAGTTTACATTTGGGCATTTAGAGCAATCAATTAAAGATTAAAATTGCAGACCATCATTGACCTGAAACATTCACTACTCTCTCCACAGATGGTTCCTGACCGGTTGACAATTTCTAATATTTTTGATTTCTTTTTTAAATTAGGAAGATTGTTGATTTTTGTGTTGTTCATGAAGGAGGAAATAGTCCCTTCCGTTATTACGGATGGTGGGGATTAAATGTAAAATAACAATGAGAATCAAATGATATCTCAAAATATTTCACTCGTGCTTCTCCCATAAATTATTTTCTGTACTGGAGATTTACACCTGCTCAGTAGCAAGGTTTTGAGGAAGTGCAAATCTTGTTAAGATCCCTGCAATCTATTCAGAGTATTAAAGTTTATGTACACACTGTCGGATACTTATTGGCTTCATGCAAAGCACAGGTGATTGTTTCATGCCAGGGGCTAATCACTGACCCATTTGCAATAAATACATTCTATTATATAGTTCATGTCTGTGCAATGATGATCTAAATCCTCACTGCATGTGTAAACTGCATGTCCAAGAGCAGTTCATTTAGCTTGTCATATAGGAATAAATGTGTGTGGTTTATGTATACAACATTCTAAAAGATCACTGGATCCAATCATGGATACTGTAATCTACTATATTCAAGTTTTTCTCTTTTTAAACTATGGACAGAATTTTCCCACTTGTGCGGAGTGACCGTGTTTTAGGTGTTGACTACCAGAACACCCAAATCACTGAGTACAATCTTCAAATATCCTGCCAATCTTCTCTTCACAACATGCAGGTGAGTGTGGATAAGTTCTTTGGTCCCAGGTCATTCTGCTAAAATGCAACAGTTGTGTACCTCTGCAAACTTGTGCTATGGAAAACCATGATAGAAAATTGTGCTTTAGAAGATTGCTAATAGAAAATCACTGTACCCATTCAGTAGAAAGTTCACATTATCCAAACAATGTTCGCAACTTGTCAATAGCATTACTGCTAATTTGCACTGACGAAGCGACAGTTATAGCAGGACGACCTCTAAATTATGGACCTTTTAATACTAGTAGCTCAGGTTGCTAAAAACTGTTGTCCAGTTTCTAAAGACCACTAAGACTAAGCCCACTCCTTGGAGGATCCAGCATTGAGAAAGTGAGCACTTATCAGATTCTTAATGTGGGGTGGGGATTGTGGGAAATTGAGGGGAGAAAATGTGGTGGGGAGGAATGGAGTCAAAGGCAAGGACTGTCTTAGAGTCATAGAGATGAACACAGAAACAGACCCTTCAGTCCAACTCATCCATGCCAACCAGATATCCCAACCCAACCTAGTCCTACCTGCCAGCACCCAGCTCATATCCCTCCATACTCTTCCTATTCATATACACATCCAGATCCCTTTTTAAATTTTGTAAGTGTACCAGCCTCTGCCACTTCCTCTGGCAGCTCATTCCATACATGCACCATCCTCTGCATGAAAAAGTTGCTCTGCAGGTCCCTTTTACATCTTTCCCCTCTCACACCAAACCTGTGCCCTCTAGGTCTGGACTCCCCCACCCCAGGGAAAATACCTTGTCTATTTACCCTGTTCATGCCCATGATGATTTTATAAACCTCTGTAAGGTCACCCCTCATTACAGAGACTAATGCTTAACTTAAGTATATCAGGGTAATAGAATAGAATGTAGTATTACAGTGTTATGCGGAAGAGTGTACTGTACCTTTTGAGAGTTGAAAGCTAGCAGAATTATCTGACAGCACCAAGTGTTCTGAACAAGATATAATTTAACCTTTTGGTCCAGCAGCTTGTGTAGCTGGTTGTCTGGAGACAAAAACAAAATTTGAATTAGGTCAGTTTAAATTATACCGCCCTCAAAAAAAACAAAGTTTGAATTTAGTACATTGACAATGTTAAAAGCCAATGATACCATCTGATGCTTTGGGGGTTTAAAACTGGGAAAAATTGAACATTTGAGGGAGAACTACCAAAAGAGTAACAGATGTAGGCTGCTAGCCAGAATCCTCAGAAGTACCGGTCTAGAGAAGGAGTTTGCACAGAGAAAAACATCAACACTAGCCTCGAGCAAATCTACAGATGAAGATATAAAGAGAAGATTCAACAGCTAGCTGGTTTTGAAATTTGAATTCTTCAGTAAATTTTAATCGGGGGTTTTATCAGACTAGTATTACAGAAGGGAAAGTAAAAGATAGGTTAGAGGAAGGAGTTGTGAATAGTTGTTAGTTAATTATTCTCTGTTATACTTTAAGAAATAAAGTTGTTAATTTTTACTTTAAATAGTTGGTCTCTTGAATGTTCACAGATTACTGCACAGGATAAATCTTTTGTATTGCTGGTTTGAATTTAGCAGGAGGATTTACTCTGTGATGTAACAACAGCTATAAAGAAGGTGCAGAGAAAGCTCAACTCTAATATGGGAGGTCTGTTCATAAGTTTGATAACAGCAGGGAAGAAGCTGTCCTTTAATCTGTTGGTACATGCTTTTTTTTCAGTTTTTGTATCTTCTGCCCAATAGAAGAGGGTGGAAGAGATTGTAACCAGGGTGGATGGGATCTTTGATTATGTTGGCTGCTTTCCCGAGGCAGCATGAAGGGTAGATAGAGCTAATGGGAGGCTGTTTTTTGTGAAGGACTGGGCTGTGTCTACAACTCTAATTTCTTGCAGTCTTTGACAAAACAGTTGCCATACCAAGCTGTGATGCAATCGGATAGGATGCTTTCTATTGTGCATCTATAAAAATTGAGTCATTACGGACATGCCAAATTTCCATAATCTTCTGAGGAAATTGAGGCATTGTTGTGCTTTCTTGAGTGTACCATCAATGTGGATGGATTAGGATAGATTGTTGGTGATATTTACTCCTAGGAACTTGAAGCTTTTGACCACCTCCACCTCAGCACCATTGTTACAGACAGGTTCGTGTCCTTACTCCGCTTCCTAAAGTCAATGAAAACTTCTTTGTTTTCATGACATTGATGGAGAGGTTGTTGTCTTTACATCATGCCACTAAGTTGTTGATCTCCTTCCTGTAGTATTGTTGTTTGAGATCTAATATATCAACAAATTTGTACATGGAGTTAGACCTGAATTTGGCCACACAGATGTGAGTGTATAAGGAGGTGCTGAGTAAGCAGCCTTGCAGGGCACCAGTATTGAGGATTATTGTGGAGGTGGTGGTGTTGCCTATCCTTACTGATTGTGGTCTGTGGGTCAGGAAGTCAAGGATCCAGTTGTAAAAAGGGGAGGGGAGTCCAAGGTCTATGAGTTTGGCAATGAGTTTGGTCAGAGTTATGGTGCTGATGGTGGAACTAAAGTCAGTAAGTAAGAGTATGACGTGAGTGTTCTTGTTATCCAGATCTTCCAGGGATGAATGTTGGGCCAGGAAGATGGTGTCCTTGATCCCTTGGACCTATTGCGACAATAGGTGAATTGTAACAGATCAAGGCAATCTGGGAGTTGATGCATTCCATTACAAATCTCTCAAAGCACATCAAAATGATGGATGTCACTGTGTGGTAGACATTAAGGCATGCTATCTGATTTTTCTTTGGTACTAGGATGGTGGTGGTCATCCTTTTTAAATAGGTGGGAACCTTGCATTGTAACAAGAGAGATGTTAAAGATGTTACAAATGATCCTGCCAGCTGGTCAGTGCAGGATCTGAGTGTATAGCTGGGGACTCCATCTGGGCCATTCAGTTTGTCCGTTCACACTCCAGAAGGATGATTCATGTCTGTGGTGGTGACTGAGAGTACAGGAACCCTCCAGGCTGTCGGGTCGGGTGACATCATTTCCCTGACCTTCGGGGAAGGTTACTATATACATCTCCATTTTTGAATGAACACAGATTTGGTGAAAATATTGGTTTTATACAGTTGCTGACCAGTTTCACTTAATTTATAGTTACACATCATTATTTTAGAGCAGGGATGTAAGTACAGATTAATTCTTCAGAAAAACATTTGTTTTTCTGAACATTTAGAATGAGATCGAAAATAACATTTGACATATTGTTAGGTTGTGGGTTTTTAGATTGGAGTTAGCAAACGTTGGAGGTCCATCAAAAGATCTTGGCTGTTTTGAGCGTCCTCAGATTCTACATCCCTTGGACCTGGGCATGTGTGTGTAGAGCTCTGTATTCAATTGTTTCAAGATAGAAAGTCAGCCATCATAGAAAATTAACATTTTATGTACATATTGCAGGTAACGTTGAACTTGTCTTAACTTAGTTTGAGGTGTTATGTGAAGTTTTGGTCACTCTAAAGGGAATAAAACAATAGGGAAAGTTTTTTGAACACATTAGTGAGTTATTACAATGTTTGTGATCCTTTAGTTATGAAGGGAGATTTGGAAAGTTAGGTACTTTTTTTTCTGGAGCTGGGGTGATAAGGGATACCTGGTCATTTGGATTATGAAGAATACGAGCAATATCTTTCTGAATAATTGTCGTCATGACCATGAGCAATTATTTTCGTGAGTTTGATGTGATGACATGCACTAAAGTAGAACAATTTAAAGAAACATTAGAAAAAATTCATTATTAACTTGAAGATCATTTATATCTAACCAATTACTTTGTGGGGTGGGGGAGAAATGTGTGAGAGATATGGGGAGGAAACAGAAGAGTGGAAGTTTTCAAGGTGTTTTATTTTCCACAAGGAAATGTACACTTATTGGATAATTGTCTCCATGTTGTCACATTTCTACTTTCATCATCATTTTCCCTGCCATGATAACAGACTTAAAGTATTGTTCAGCAAGTACAAAGTTAGGATGAGTCTCTAGACTTTCACATAATTAATGGTAACAACCCACACAACTAGGTAACAGCTCAGTGCTAAGGTAAACTTTATGCGCAAGGTTAGTTGCTACCTCTAGTTTTATATTAGAGAAGGTTAATATCAGATGTATATCTGGGAATTAAGTTTTTACCAACACATTCTCATTGCAATTACAGTGGACTAGATTTTCCTGGGAGTCCAATTAGATTGGCTTCCTAGTGCACACATTCATCCAGGGAGCATTCCAGGTCAGGCTGGTAATAGGATTGTCTACATTTTGCAGTGGAGTGGAAAGCCAGTTAGATTGGTTAATGTTGCACTTAGGGGTAATTTTGTGGCATTGTTGGAACTTTCCCAATGATGTGCCTGTCATCCGCACTGTGTACGGAGGCAGCCAACTCATTGGAGGCAGACTTCCTGCAAAGCTCTGACGCTCCATGCTCAGTGATGGCTTTATGAACGCAAGACTAAATGCATGACCATGTTCAAACTTTTATGGAGGGGTTTCCCACTACCCTGATATTCCTTTGGTAATCTTCCATGCCACCTTCTGTTGTGCTTTTGTCTTTTGTATACAAATAATTTCATGGCAGTAAAGAACTTAAATTTACTGAAAAGACATGATATTAAAGCTTTTTGTCTTGTACTCTGACTGAAATTCAGGAAAACTAACATGAGTTCTTCCCTCATATTGAGCATCCAGTCCTCTGAGTGTGAATGTTAAGACCATAAGACATTGCAGTGTAAGTAAGGTCTTTTGACCCATCAAGTCCACTTCGCCATTCAATCATGGCTGATGGGCATTTCAACGCCACTTACTCGCATTCTCCCCAAAGCCCTTAACTCCTTGCGAGATCAAGAATTTATCCATCTCTGCCTTGAAGACATTTAATATCTTGGCCTCCATTGCATTCCATGGCAGTGAATTCCACAGGCCCACCACTCTCTGGTTGAAGAAATGTCTCCTCATTTCCATTTTAAATTGACCCCGTCTAATTCTAAAGCTGTGCCCATGGATCCTAGTATCCCTGCCTAAGGGAAACAAATTCCCAGCTTCCATCCTTTCTAAGCTATGCATTATCTTGTAAGTTTCTTTTAGATCTCGCCTCAACCTTCTAAACTCTAATGAATACAATCCCAGGATCCTCAGCCGTTCATCGTATGTTAGGCCTACCATTCCAGGGGTCATCCATTTGAATCGCCGCTGGACACGCCCCAGTGCCAGTATGTCCTTCCTGAGGTGTGGGGCTCAAAAATGGACACTTTTACGGGCACTGAAATTCTGAGCCATCTGGAGCTGACCTGCTGTTGCTATCTTCCAAGAGCCAAATAAATCTCTCCTCTTCGTCTTGTCTTCTCTGGGCCACCATCCCACCAATAAACCTTGAGATGGCTCCTCAAAGTCCTTCACTGATCTTACCTAATTTCTCAAGATTTTTCCTCCCTGACTTTGAGACTCATTGTCCCACAACTTCAGATAATTGACTTTACTCCTTTCCCAACATTCATAAACAGGAGGACTGTCCTGGTGGTCACATTGGTCAACTCTGCTCAGTTCCTACATTCTTGAGCTGCGAGCTCTTTCTTGCCTCTTTTCTGTGAATTTAGACTGTTCCCACTTACTTCATTTGACATCCTTGCTCTTCATCACTTTACAATTTTCTGGACCTAATTGTTGCCTTTTCACCATGGAATTCCAAATTTCCTACACCTCCAACTCTCACTGGCCAGTATGAATACTCTTTGGTACTTTCTTGAATGGGAGACCCAATTAGTTTCCAGCAACTTCCTCTACCTTGGCTGATTATCCTCTCATGAAACATCTCACTGCACTCCCTTCAAATAAAAAGGTTTTCTATATGGATTCTAGCTATTTCTGTATTTTAGTGGCATTCATGCATACTCCTTGTTCCAGTCTTTCTCAGGCCCCCATCCTCAACTCTTTTCCTGGTACATTAACAATGTTGATGCCATTTCCTGCTTGCCCTGCACTTGAAAATGTCTCAACTTTATTTTCAGCTTCTGCCTTTTCTCCCCTTCACATAAGTCACAAAAGTAAGTCTAAGATAGACTATCGCCCAATCTTCAGTATTAGCCCACTGAGTTCTGCAGCTTTCTATAAGGACTCCATTCTATTTGGTCAGTTATGCTTATCACTGTTGGGTTGCTCAGATATCACTGCTCTCTAATACTAGCACATCTGATATGTCTTTCTTTTGAATCTGGTTGACCAAGCACTCAAATGATTTGTCCCAATTTGTGCATGTACTCTCACTCATTCCCCTCTCTCCGAGAAACATGATAGGATTCTTGAACCAAGAAAGTTGCTCTATTTTATTACAGCACCTACCACTTTGGATTTTGAGACAACAGCAGAACAGATTCTGTTTTCAAAGCCTAGAAATTCTTGAGTGGACTGTGGCAAAGTGTACCTGAAGTTTTCTGTTTAATTACTCAAACACAATTGACTTCTTATTTCATTGCTACTCAAATAGTAGTCATTTTGTTAAATATATTTACTATTTTCAACATTATGGGTGAAATTTTAGCTGCATTTTAGATTGCAACATTGGAAAACTGGCTTTTTATTAAGTATGTGTAATTGTGATTGACATGCACATTTAAGGTGCATCAGTATAAATGCATTTTAATGGTGTTTGTGTTGATTTATTAATGATATCAATAGGGTTTATCTTAATGAGTTGCTTGTTTGTCTGTGCAAATTTAAGAATGGACTTTGAAAGGAAGCTAAAGACATTGCTCACAGCTTGTTTTTATTTCCAGTATGACCCCATCCCCGGTGTAGTAAATCGAGCTTAAAACATGCTTGATCAAACAAGATTGACATTGCTATTTAATGGTAATCTTTTAGATTTTCACATGATATAATTAAGTTCTCATTCAGGTCCTGACAAAGAGAGAATGTACTTGTGGTTTTTTTCTTTCCGTTTTCCAGCAAAATTTGGTCTTGACATATCATCAAAATTATTATTGTTTAGGCTCACTTGGATCCCTGCTCCTGAGGGTTTTGGCCAGTATTTTCAGTGACAGTCTCTGCTTGCAAAGTTATTTTGTTCTGATGATGTGGTGTGAGAGGAGTACTTATTTAATAATGTCTAATATCTTCAAGATAATTACTGGTATTTCACCTTTAATGATGGTCATTGTCCCCCAAGACATTTCACAGGAACATTAATTTGGCTCAGTATCAATTTTGTTTGATAAAGAAATAATATAGCAGATGACCGATTGCTTAGCCAATAAGGTCAGTTTAAAGAAATACCTGTCAATTGAGGAATAAAGGGAAGAGAGGCAACAGGGTTTAGAGAGTGACTTCCAGACCTTGAGGCTTTTGGGAGCTTAAAGACATGGTGGAGAATTGCAGAGTTGTCGGCAGTTACGGAACTAGGGAGGGGTGGCTGCATGGAGAGATTTGAAAACAGGGATGAGACCCTTAAAATTAAGATGTTGCTGAGATGAGAGCCTGTTTGCAAGAGCAGATTAAAATGGAAGACCGTAGAAAGGGAAGAATATTGGTGGATGACTCTCCTAGTTTGTTTTAATTGCCAAGCTGGCCAATTTCTGGTGGTGGACAGTGTTAGGATTGACTTTTTAACAAACAGATCAATGGATCAGCACTGAGAAATCTTCAAATGTGAGGTGGGTAAGAGTACAAGTATGCAGTGATGTGGTAGAATAGAGTTCCAGGGATAAACAGAAGCACAAACTAAACTGAAACTTAAAAGTAGACACTTAAGATAGAGATTAGCAATATCAATAGTTAATCTGAAATATAGCAAATATTGTCACAGGAGCAACAGGGTGTTGCATGGTTTTGAAAAGATCTAAAAGGAAGTATTTAGTACTTCCATTAGCAAACAGAAAAGTAGTATTTCTTTGTGTGAATAGACTGCTTGGGTATGAAAAGTAGTGTCCAAATTTAAAAGATAAATTGAAAAGTTAAATATTATGCCATGAGCTTTCAAATTGATGGAAGTCAGGGGTTAAGGCTCTCTAATGTGCTAATGAGACAGTATGTATCACCACAGGAAGAGCGAGATGATCATATGATGCTCTCTCTTATGGCCTTGAGACAGGATTAAATCACAGTAAAATGGTTCTTTAAAGTTAATGCTTTCCTTTCCTTGGCAAACTCTGTAAGTATTCTTTAAAAGTACAATGGGACAGAATATTATAGGAAGCTGTTTGGTGAGGAAATGATTATTTTGAGCCACTTAACAGAACATTTCCAGGCTTGAGTTATTTTGCCCTCCAATGCTATTGCAGCAGGTGTTTCCAGAAGCCTACGGCCTTTGGAGTGATCTTGTGCATTATTTCTGTGCAGTCCACATGGCATCCTGCTTTGTTAAAGGTGTTGGTAAGGGCTAGCTGTGCATGCACTAGATACCATCTGGTATTTGTGTTATATTACGAACTACCTATTATGGCTGATTTGGTGAATAGGTTTGAAACTTGGACTGCACAAGTCCTTTGAATAGTTATGTTATCCATTTCTTTAAAAAAATCATGAATTCTAGTGTTTGTTATTTAAAGACTGGTCATCAAAGTTGCAGGTAAGTTGGTTCAGACTAACCTATCATTGCAGTACCGAGGAGTGGTTTTGAAGTACTGTGGTTGCTGGATTTAATATGCAGGAGAAAGGATTTGGTAACTTGTCCACAGAGAGACCCAAAGAGGTATGGAGGCTGCAGCTACAGTACCCCTGGGTTTACACCAGCACAAGGAAATGGAGCAGAGGTTACAAAGATGGAAAGCTCTGCATAAAAGCAGAGATTCTGTAGAGGGGATGCTTCTATTATAGTCTTGATAGGCTCTTCATATGCTTCTCAAAGTTTGTGTTCGGAGGACAGAGTCTTTCACCACTGTGTTTATACTTTCCTATTCATCTGTTACAGTCGGAGGGAGAAGGATTAGATTAGATTACATTACATTACAGTGTGGAAACAGGCCCTTCGGCCCAACAAGTCCACACCAACCCGCCGAAGCGCAACCCACCCATACGGGCAATTTAGCATGGCCAATTCACCTGACCTGCACATCTTTGAACTGTGGGAGGAAACCGGAGCACCCGGAGGAAACCCACGCAGACACGGGGAGAATGTGCAAACTCCACACAGACAGTCGCCTGAGGTGGGAAATGAACCTGGGTCTCTGGCACTGTGAGGCAGCAGTGCTAACTACTGTGCCACTGTGCCGCCCACCCACTGTGCCACCGTGCCGCCCACAAAGGAAATGTTATGATAACAGCAGAACTGGAAAGTGTGTTTTCTCGGTCTGTCATACTCACGTGCTCACTCTTGGTCTCTCTCCCTGATTTCCCCCTGCCCCTCAAAACACACAAGTATGCACAAGTTATCAATAAGTAATCCCGGTCTCCGGTCAAAAGCTAACACTTCGAGTCTGTGTGGCCTAGATACACTCTCTCCTTTCAATTTGTGTTTTTGTCTTATGTCATGCCTCATTTTTCTTTTTTTGGTTTTTAAAGTACTAACATTCCTCCAGTTTTCACGGAAGGAAACACTCAAATTGGCTTCTTAATTTTGATGATTGTAATGTTTTAATTGAAATGAGATACAACTGCATACTGAAAAAAAAAGACTGGAACACGAGTAACAGAAAATGCTCGCACTGAGGAAGTTCTTTGCAAAGGTAGAACACAATCTCATAAAAACTGACATTGATCCTTTTTTAAAAAAAGCCTGTGCAAAATAGAATTTATACCTTAATGTGGCACCAGTAGCCCACAAGAGACAATGAAAACCAGATGGTAAAGGTGTGCTTGAGAGATTACCACTTAATCATTGAGGAATGTTGGATGTAATGGGAGTCATTTTATTTGGTAATCTATAATGATCTGCAGCTAAATCTTCAGAATCAAAGCACCATATTTTCAACCTCTCTCTAATCCAAATATCTTTTTATTTAATTTTGTTTAGAATAGATCAGATATTGACACTGGCCAATCAGGCACACTACTACAGCACAGTTTTAAGATTGCACAGCTATTTTGTTCTGCTTTGCCTTTGGTTGGCTTCATCCCTCACTGGTTGCATTGTAATTTATTAAAATGGTTTTGTACTGCACAGTGTAATATCTGGATTAGTTCCATTTACATGTAGCTTTGTCTGGTTCTACGTTTGAAGGTTTTTGTGCATATTAATTGGCTCTCAAAGAGTCATATTCACATCAGGTGGTATAAATGATATTGTAATCAGGGAATGTATCTTCTAAACATTTGCTATCCATATCATTATGCCCAGGTGAGGAAGGATGACTCAGCTTTCCTCTTTTCAGTCTCTTCGGTTAGCTACAATGAAGATTTAGGTTTTTTTCATGTGGCTATACCAGTCTTTCATAAAAATGTAGTTAGCAAGGCAGTATCTTCCAGGCCCACCCTGAGTTTTAGAATGGTGGATAAGAAAAAATAGTTTCCCAATGGCTGGCTAATGTTTTGCTAGTAATCTTGTGGAACTGTTCAGACAGGATGGCTTACCGGACCTTGTTTGCATTTATTAATATATTATGAATACTTGTTAACACCCTAGCCTCTTGGAATTACAATCACAGGCTCAAATGTGCTAGTCAAAAATTGCAAATGTGTGTTCATAACCAGACTATGTGAGGCAAACACTTGTAGGGTAAGATGACTTCCTCCAAAATCTGGGGAGTGCAGTCTTTTTCACAGACTTGGTTCCTTCCTAAATAAACCCTTTTTTTTTGCACAAGCCCTTAAAGTAGGCATGAAGCCTGATTGATTGGCTCAACTAGCTCATGAGACGTCTTGGTCATACATAGTTTTGTTTGTGGTTCTGAAATATTTGCAATGTAGAAATTGAAGGTTGCTTGGCTCAACAAGCTTAGGCTGGCAAGGCAAGCATGGTGACTTACGTCCGTGAACCTGACTGAGGCCAGGCTTAACTCAAAAGCTTCAAAAAACAAAAAGGTGGGTTGAGAATAAAAGATAGACAAGGAATAAAGGACGGGTAGGATTTGGTTGTTGGGTAAATTGGATTGCTCTTGGGGAATGCAGAGAAGAACTGATTTCAGAGGGGAGAATCCCAAGGCAGATTCTTATCAGGTTCTGAGTGACGTTGCCTCTCGTAAAATTTGTGGCACAATCTGACGAGGCTGATCTTCACACCAAGATCAGCTCCCTCCATCCTTCTTAAGCTTCAGATGAGTGTTTGGTTTCTTGCTAGGCTGTATTAAATTGTCAATTAAGGAAGATTGTTAAAGCTTCTTAAACATCTTGGTAACAGCCAAACCTGCCTTATTAAATACTCTTGCCAAACTTGTCTGACATCGACAAATCTTAACATGGAAATTGGAGTGGGTATCTGGCCAATTGCTTTAGGACACTGGGCACCAATATCTCAAGATATTCTCCATGTAAACCAGCCGCAGGCGTTCCGTGTCCACAGAAATTGGTATCAGATGTGTGCCATCCTCTAAGAACCCACGTTCACACATTGATCCAGTTAGTGGAAGCTTATGCACATCCATAATGTACCTGAGCCTACACTGGCAACTATTGTTCTCCTGCTGCAAAATGGACACTCTGTGCTAAAGGACATGCACCCAGCACTGGACTGGAGCAGGCTGCATCTTTTGTACTTGCTCAGTCATCTTTGACCATGCCTGGTGTGCTCATTATCCCTGCCTTGCATTGATTTTTTTTTTGCACATTTTCCCCTCAGCCAGAGAGTGCGTCTGAGGTTTCACAGACAAGATCAGCCCTTACACTGGTGGAGTGGCAAATATCATTGACCATCTTCCTCCAGACAGCTGCGATTGTTGTAACCCACTTGGCAACCTCAGATCAAGCTGATGCAATCAGCTGTTGAGGTCTCTAATGCTGATCCTGTGGGATGAAGACAACCCAGCTCTGCAGCACTCCATCCTGCATGGAGTGCCCACAAAGCAAGGCATGATTTTGCCTTCTGCAGGGCAATGTCATGAGCTGTGCAGGACAGCTCCGATTTGCGTTTGTCTGCGTGGCTAGCAAGCTTTTAGAGATAGAATTCACCAACCTCCCTTGTACTCCTGCTGAGATATCCACTGAATAGTGAATTGTTCTCAGAATGGTGTGTGATAGATTGGGGCTTGAGTAGTATGTGACAGACCCTTTGGGAGCGGGGTAGGTTGTTAATGAGGTCAGTTTGGTGACAAGAATTTACTGGGCCTACTGGCAAATATCCCTCCCAAAAATACTGACGGAACTTGGACTTGGCTTTTTTTTTAAAAAAAGCCCCATCCATTGGGGTAGCGGCAAAGCAGACCTATATAGGAACTGCATATTTAAGGCAGGGAATACATTAAGGTACATTGAGGAGGGAGAAAGAGCATGTGAATTGAATAAGGGGCAGTGTAAGAATAAGGCTGGGGATTGCAACTTGGATGGGAGTGGGATCAATGGGAAGAGTAGGAATAACAGTGGAGAAAATGGAAGAGATTATGGTCACGGGGATAGATTGAAGAAGGAAACAGCATGTGAGGGGAAGGAGAAGGCTGCCTACTGTGAAGAGGGTGAAACTTTTGTCTGGGGGATGGGTAGAGGACAAATGAATCAAATGGAAATATATATGACTATCTGTCGATAATTGATTTCGAGATGCTGGTGTTGGACTGGGGTGTACGAAGTTAAAAATCACAACCACCTGATGAAGGAGCAGCATTCCGAAAGCTAATGTTTCCAATTAAACCTGTTGGACCATAACCTGGTGTTCTCATTTTTAACTCTCTATAATTGTCTTGCAAAAGAATGCTGCACAGAACATTCACATATGGATGGGAGAGGTCTAATATCTGTTTACATGTAGTACTACACATTGCAAACACACTTAACTGCAGAAATTGAAATGGAAACTGGAACATGTTGTTGTGTGAACACCCTGTCAATATGTTAGCAATGAAGGCAAGTACTCACTTCAGAAGTAAAGTGAATAAGCTCTATCCGCTCCCAACACCAACATCCAGCCATGTAATGTGGCTTGTGTAATTCTGCCAAAAGGGACAAATGCCTCTCAACTATAATGCTGAGGCAGTGGGGAAGGGATTTGCTTTGGTTTTGGAGGGTGTTTATTACATACGCAACCAGGCAACAGCAGTCACATGCCCATGTATATGGAGATGAAGAGTATGGGGATTAAACCACTAGGCAGGCTGCAGATTCCAAAGTCGAGCTGAATTGCAAGGGATACTCTTACAAATGAAGTTGGAAAATGCATTGTTGCGCTCGTCCCATTAATCCACCTCATAAAGTAATAATAAAACTCCCAGTTACTAAAATGACCAAGTAAATACCTTATCTATCTCAAGTTTTAAGTTTTAAAAAATCAACTATACTTTAAATGTGAAACTTATTTGATGGATGTTTTTAAACACAATTAGTGGGTTATCATCAATAAGAAAAACAAAAACTATTCAATGACACAATAACTGGTCTACACTGTAAATAATATGGAGGCATAAATGTTTATTCCTCTAAATAAATGAAAGCTCACATGCAGTAACACATACACACTCATCAGGAAAAGAGGAAAGAAAAGCAAGCATTAACTGCTTCCTTAGACTTCTGTTTAAAAAATCCAAGATGAATACTATCAGAACCTGGTGCTTCTACTCTGACTTCACTGATACTACAGTTCTAATGCTTTGCTTCTGTTAATGCCATCTAATTGCTGCATTTCCTCCTTTTTGGAATCTATGTCTTCAGACTTTTACACTTCTGTGAAAATTAAGCCAAGATTTTAATTTGGAATTTCTGCAATTCTTTCTGAACAAATTTATTTTCCAAGTTAAATTGCTGTTGCCTTTTTAACTAGTTTTACAACTTGTATTTACAAAATTATTCACTATTTCCTCTCTGACTTAGCAGTCTTGTGTTTTTCTATATATTTTTATGCTTTTTTTTGCATAGTACAAGGTTTTTCATATGTCATCTTGCAATGTTTTTAATTTTAATTATCTGTGCTCCTACTGGAATCTCTCATTTTTACTGCCATAATAATCATAGTTTCTTGGGGACTGTCTAGTTTGCACCCTAATTATCTCTTGTTTATGTGCTACTCCTATATCTCTGCTTGTTTTCTTTCCACTTACTCTGATTTATTACCTTTCGTATCTGACAAAGGGTCACTAGATTCTCAATATTTAACTATGTTTTCTCTCCACAGCTGATGCTAAACCTGCTGAGTTACATCAGTGCACTCAGTTTTTGTTTCAGATTTCCAACATCGGCAGTTAGAACATAGAACATAGAACAGTACAGCACAGAACAGGCCCTTCAGCCCACGATGTTGTGCCGACCACTGATCCTCATGTATGCACCCTCAAATTTCTGTGACCATATGCATGTTCAGGAGTCTCTTAAATGTCCCCAATGACCCTGCCTCCACAACTGCTGCTGGCAACGCATTCCATGCTCTCACAACTCTGTGTAAAGAACCCGCCTCTGACATCCCCACTATACTTTCTTCCAACCAGCTTAAAACTATGACTCCTCGTGTTAGTCATTTCTGCCCTGGGAAATAATCTCTGGCTATCGACTCTGTCTATGCCTCTCATTATCTTGTATACCTAAATTAGGCCCCCTCTTCTCCTCCTTTTCTCCAATGAGAAAAGTCTGAGCTCAGTCAACCTCTCCTCATAAGATAAGCCCTCCAGTCCAGGCAGCATCCTGGTAAACTTCCTCTGAATCCTCTCCAAAGCATCCACATCTTTCTTATAGGGCGACCAGAACTGGACGCAATATTCCAAGTGTGGTCTAACCAAAGTTTTATAGAGCTGCAACAAGATCTCACGACTCTTAAACTCAATCCCCCTGTTAATGAAAGCCAAAACACCATACGCTTTCTTAACAACCCTGTCCACTTGGGTGGCCATTTTAAGGGATCTATGTTCCTGCACACCAAGATCCCTCTGTTCCTCCACACTGCCAAGAATCCTATCCTTAATCCTGTACTCAGCTTTCAAATTCGACCTTCCAAAATGCATCACCTCGCATTTATCCAGGTTGAACTCCATCTGCCACCTCTCAGCCCATCTCTGCATCCTCTCAATGTCCCGCTGCAGCCTACAACAGCCCTCTATACTGTCAAGGACACCTCCAACCTTTGTGTTATCTGCAAACTTGCTGACCCATCCTTCAATCCCCTCATCCAAGTCATCAATAAAAATTACAAACAATAGAGGCCCAAGGACAGAGCCCTGTGGAACACCACTCACCACAGACTTCCAGGCAGAATATTTTCCTTGTACTACCACTCGCAGTCTTCTATTGGCCAGCCAATTCTGTATCCAGACAGCTATGTTCCCCTGAATCCCATTCCTCCTGACCTTCTGAATGAGCCTACCATGGGGAACCTTATCAAATGCCTTGCTGAAGTCCATATACACCACATCCACAGCTCGACCTTCATCAACTTTTCTAGTCACATCCTCAAAGAACTCGATAAGGTTTGTGAGGCACGACCTGCCCCTCATAAAGCCATGTTGACTGTATTTAATCAAGCCATGCTCTTCCAGATGGTCATAAATCCTATCCCTCAGAATCCTTTCTAACACCTTGCAGATGACAGAAGTGAGACTAACTGGTCTGTAATTGCCAGGGATTTCCCTATTTCCTTTCCTGAAGAGAGGAATTATATTTGCCTCTCTCCAGTCCTCAGGTACGAGTCCAGTGGAGAGCAAGGATGAAAAGATCTTTGCAAGTGGCAAAGCAATTGCATTTCTCGTTTCCCAAAGCAGCCGAGGACAAATCTGGTCCGGGCCTGGCGACTTGTCAATCTTAATGTTTGACAAAATTTTCAGCACATCAGCTTCCTCTATCTCTATCCACTTCAGCATGCACACCTGCTCTTCAAAGGTTTCATTCACTACAAAGTTCATTTCTTTCGTAAAGACAGAAGCAAAAAACTCATTTAGGGCTTCCCCTACCTCCTCAGACTCCACACACAAACTCCCTATGCTATCCCTGATCGGCCCTACTCTTTCTTTGACCATTCTCTTATTCCTCACATAAGTGTAATTCCTCACATTAGAAGATAAAACAGCACAGCACAGTACCAGCCCTTTGGCCCATGATGTTGCACCAAGCATTTATCTTAATCTCAGATTAACCTCACCTAAACACCCCTCAATTTACTGCCAGCCACGTGCTTGTCGAGCAGTCGCTTAAATATTCCTCATGTCTCAGACTCTATTACCACTGCTGGCAGTGCATTCCACTCTCTACGTAAAGAACCATCCTCTGACATCACCTCTATACCTTCCTCTAATCACCTTAAAATTATGACCCCCTTGTGACAGCCACTTCTGCCCTGTGGAAAAGTCCTTGGCTATCTACTCCTATCTATGCCTCTCATTAACTTGTTCACCTCTATCAAGTCACCTCTGTTCCTTCTCTCCAGAGTAAAAAGTCTGAGCTCATTCAACATTTCTTCGTAAGATAAGCCCTCCAATCCAGGCAGCTTCCTTGTAAATCTCCTCTGCACCCTCTCTAAATCCTCTCTTATCCCTCCCCTATCCTTCCTATAATGGAGCAACCAGAACCAGACACTGTATTCCAAGTGTGACCTAACTAGGGTTTTATAGACCTGCAGCAAAACCTCATGGCTCAAACTCAATCCCCCTGATAATGAAAGCCAAAACACTATACGCCTTAACAACCCTATCAACTTGGGTGGTAACTTTTGAGGGGTCTATGTCCAAGAACCCCCAAGATCCCACTGTTCCTCCACACTGCCAAGAATACTGTCTTTAACCCTGTATTCAGCATTCAAATTCGACCTTCCAAAATGAATCACTTTGCATTTATCCAGGTTGAACTCCATCTGCCACTTCTCAGCCCAGGTCTGCATCCTGTCAATGTCATGTTGTAGCCTGCAACAGCCCTTGGCACTATCTACAACACCACTGACCTTTGTGTTATCAGCAAACTTACTAACCCACCCTTCCACTTCTTCATCCAAGTCACTCATTAAAAACTACAAAGAGCAGAGGCCCAAGAACAGATCGTTGCGGGATACCACTGGTCACTGGCCTCCAGGCAGAATACTTTCTATCCACTGCCACTTGTTGTTTTCTTTCACAACATCCACTGCCTGACCTTCATCAACTTGACTTGTCACATTTTCAAAGAACTCAATAAGCCTTGTGAGACATGACCTGCCCCTCCCAAAGCTATGCTGACTTTTGTTAAAATCAAACTATGTTTTTCCAAATAGTCATAAATCCTATTTCTCAGAATCCTTTCCAGTACCTTCCAGATGTAAGACTGACTGGTCTGTAATTCCCAGGGATTTTCCTATTCACTCTCCTGACCAGAGAAACAACATTTGCCTTTCTCAATCAGCCAGTACTACTCTCATGGAGAGTGAGAATGCAAAGATCATCGCCAGCAGTCTCATTTCTAACTTCCTGTAGTAACCTAGGATATATCTGGTCCGGCCCTGTGGACTTATCTATCTTGATGCTTCTCAGAATTTCCAGCATATCCGCTTCCTTAATATCAATCTGTTCAAGCCTATTAATCTGGTCTACAGTGTTCTCACTATCAAAAGATCCCTGTCTCTAGTTAATACTGAAGCAAAAAACTCATTTAGGGCTGCCTCTACCTCCTTAGACTCCAGACATGAGTTCCCTCCACTATCCCTGATCGGCCCTACCCTCTCTGATCATTTTGTTTTTCCTCACATACATGTAGAATGCTTATGGATTTTCCCTAATCCTTCCCACAAAGGCTTTATCATGCTCCCTTCTAGCTCACCTCAGTCTATTTTTGAGCTCTTTCTAGCTACCCTATAATGCTCTAAAGCCTTGCTAGATCTTTGCGTTTTCAACCTTTAAGTAAGCTTCCTCCTTCCTTTTGAAGAGAAGCTCCTCTGCTCAAGGCTCATTCACCTTGCCATTCCTTGCCTGTCTCTGAGTGAGACAAATTTATCCACCACTCGCAACAAGTGGTCATTAAACAGGCTCCAAATTTGTTGTCCCTTTTCTCTAGAACAATTATTCCCAATTTATACTCCACAGCTCCTGTCTAGTAGCAATATAATTTCCTCTCCCCAATTAAATAACTTTCCATACTGTCTGCTGCTATCTCTCTCTATGGCTATGGTAAAGGTGAGGCAGTTGTGGTCACTGTCACCAAAATGCTCTTCCACTGAGAGATTTGACAGCTGACCTGGTTCATTGCCTTGCACCAAATCCAATATGGCCTCCTCCCTAGTCAACCTATCTACCTCCTGGACACACCTAACAAAATCTGTTCCATCCAGACCATCTGCACTAAGGAGGTTCCAATCAATATTGGGGAAGTTGAAGTTGCCCATTACAGGAACTCTATTACATCTGCACCTTTCCAAGATCTGCTGTCCAATCTGTTCTTCCATCTCTTTGCCATTATTTGGGTCTTTAGAAAACACCTAATAAAGTGACTACTCCTTTCCAGTTACTGACCTCCACCCACACTGACTAAGTAGACAAACCCTCCTCAACAACTTTTATGCAGCTGTGATGCATCTCTGATTAACAATGCTACTATCCCTCCTCTTTTATTTCCCCCCCCCCTCCCCACTTCCTGTTCTTTTTAAATAATCTAAACCCTGGAACATCCAGCAACCATTCCTGTCTCTGAAATCCATGTCTCTGTTATGGTCACAACATCGTAGTTCCAAGTACTGATCCATGCTCTTAGTTCATCACTCTTATTCCTGACACACCTTAACCCATCCTATTGCCCTAGCAACTGTGTATCCTTCCTGATAGACTTTCTGCATTCTATTTCTGCCTGTTCAATAACTACTCTCTCCTCTGATCTGTAGCTCTGGTTCCCATCCTGCTGCCAAACTAGTTTAAACCCTCCTGAAGTGCTCTAACAAATCTGCCACCCAGGACGTTGGTCCCTTCCAGTTCAAGTGCAACCCGTACTTCATGTACAGGTCCCACCTTCCCCAGAAGGTACCCCAACGATCTACGTATCTCACCAGCACGTGGCACCAGCAGTAATCCTCCGGTTATCACTCTGCTCCTACTGCCTTTTAACTTCTAATTTAACTCCCTGAAATCACTTTTTAGATCCTCATCCCTTTTCCTGGCTATGTCATTGGTGTCAATGTGCACCACAACTTCTGGCTGCTCACCCTCCCCCTTCAGAATCTAGTTGTTCAGAGACATCCCAGACCCTGGCACCTGGGAAGCAACATACCTACCTGGCCACTGTGGCTTTCCCCAGTAGGTCATTCACACCCCCCCCAACCGAACAGTATCCAAACGGTATTATTGAGGGGAATGGCCACAGAGGATCCCTGCACTGTCTGCCTGTTCCCTGACTGTAACCCACCTATCTTTTTTCTGTACCTGAGGTTGACCACCTCCCTGTAACTCTTCTCAATTATCCCCTCAACCTCCCGAATGATCCGAAGTTCATCCAGCTCCAGTTCCCTAATGTGGTTTCCAAGGAGCTGGAGTTGGGTACACTTCCCACAGATGAAATCACTAATGGTGACCCTTACCTCTCACATATTACAGGAAGACCATGCAACTGCCCTAACAATATCCATTTCCACTGTTCCAAATTCCCAAAGAGACTATTGAAAGAACTAATAACCTGACCGAACCTTCTCTTTGGTTGGAGGAGGAGGATAGTGGAGAAACTATCTAAGCAGTGTTTCGGGTAAAGCAACCTCTCGAACATATTACCTCACGTACTCAGCAGACCTGTGTCAGCTCCTGCTCAGCGTGCACTCCACCTATTCTCGAGACAAGTTATTAAAGGATTGATTTACCTTCCCGGCAGTCCCCCAGTCCTTGCTCTAACCACTCCACTGCTGCTGCAAAAATTGAGTTCTTTGTGTTTTTTTAAATTTTTAAAAAAAATCTTATTGCACTTCATTTCCAGTCAGATACATCTAGCAACCATTCCTGTCCCTGTAAAATCATGTCTCCGTTATGGTCACAACATCGTAGTTCCAAGTACTGATCCATGCTCTAAGTTTATCACTCTTATTCCTGACACACCTTGCATTGAAACAGACACACCATAACCCACCCCTTTGCCCTACCAACTTTGCATCCTTCACGACAGACATCTAGTTTGATCCCTGCTTTTCATATTTTATGTTATCATTGTTTTCTAGATTTTCCCATACCATTGCACATCATCTTTAGTTTCTTACAGTACCTTCTTTATTTGAATTAAAGAGCAGTATTGAAATTAGATTAAGCACCACCTCTGAATTTTACCCCTGTTTATCTTTGGATAATTGAATGATCCTATTATTTCTGTAAACTTTTCTCACTAATGTGTCCACATTCCCCTTCTACCATGTCACTTCCTCTGCAATAATTTATAAAATATTTTTTGCTGATTAACCAGTCCCTTTATTTACCCTAAAATACTAGACTTTTGGTAGTATTCTTCAGGTTCCTGGTGTATGGGATCCTCAATTAATATTGCGATGCTCCTTTTATGTTCCCCCTTTTGCTCTTTTCCAAAGCTGATATTTGAGGGATAGGGCAGTGCTATTTGAGAGTTGCAGTATGCATACCTAGATGGCACTGTTTTCAACATCTCAATTGAATTAAGTTGGAGAAGAGAGAGGACAATGATCTCTCTCTCTCTCTCTCTCTAGGACATGCGTTATTCTTCCAACCTCTGATCCAAACAGACATTAATTTGTTTTTTTTTAAATGTGAATCCATAGTTATCACCTTTGTATTAATAGTTAATGAGGCACAGTTTGTCCATCTTGTCGTCTTGGACATCTGGACTGAGTCAATGCAGACTAATGAATGAGTATCTTTCTCACTGTTATAAAAGGCTATGATGAAGATTGCAGAGGTGAAAATTCACACTAAGGTTAGGGAAGTTATTCTTCTGGGTTTGGAATTAAGGAATGTGATTGGGAAACAGTAGGTTAAATGTAAATTTTACTCTTGTGTTGCTAATTTATTTTTGAAAGTGCCTAGAATAGAATAGATGCCTAAAGCACAACAATGTTCTGTTTTCAACCTGATGTTATTGTACCAAATAAATACAAAACCTTGAGGCTTTCAAATTATTATCAAAGTTAAATTAATTCACAAAACTGCTGGTTGTATGTTTAGGGGATGGATGTTACAAATTCTCTTGAGTTTCTTATTATTTAACAAGATGGTACGTTTGGAAGCAGCAGAATTTGTTTTTTGTACATTAATCAAACAAATTTCTTCAATGTTTCTGTTTGCATCAAGATTTCCATTTGATGGATGTGAATGGAAATAATCTGTTGTAATTCTCTACTTGCAATCAAGTTTCTCATCTGAATCATGCGTGCATTTGCCTATTCTTGAGCTGTAGAATCAAATGTTCTACTGTCCTCCAGTCATATGTTTTCTAATGTACTTATATATTCAAATAGTGCTCTAACTCTTAAAATGATGGTCGGTACAGTAGAAATAATACAATAGGAGGCACAATATTGTTGCAATTTAGTAAATCTTTTATTTTGATTTTACTCTATCTGCTTCACCCTCCCCAAGCCTCCATTGTATTGGATCAGTATCAGAGAGTTCACATTGCAATGGGAGTTAAACCCACTGATGAGGTAAATCAGAGAAAGAAAACCAGCTGTTCTGTATTGTAGCACATCAAATGCTTGCACTAATGAACTGCCAAGTGTTCTTTTACACTGGTCCCAGGTTGATATTTTAACAGATATGATCTTTCTTTCAAAACATGAAAATTAACATCTTCAACTGTACTGGTGGTTTTTAAAATATTAATTGTTTTGATGTGCACATATGTAGTGTCTTTTTCTGCTTTTGTTAGAAGATTGCATTGTTAATCCGCTGTTTCATCTGTAGTTGTTTTTTAAATTGTGGCATAATTGAAAATATTTTAGCAACTAACCAATTGGCCTTTTTTTCAAATAGGTGAATGCAACTATAAAATGCTAAATGACACAACTTTGCTAATTGGAACAAGTTACTGATACTTCCTTCCCATTCTGCTATCATCATGGGCTTAGATTTTTTTCGGTTGAAAAATCTGTCATTAAAAAATACCATCTTTGATGCATTGAAGATCTAGATTTTGAATTGCTTGTGGCAAGCACCACTGTTATTTCCATGTTTAAGACTCTGGAATACTGAATAGTCAATGCTAGATCTATGTTTGACTTTGGCAGGAAGAATCGGAAGTCACCCTCTTATTTAAATGGAAATGCAGCACAGTGGCATCTGGGTTTCCGTGTACGTGAAAAACACAAAGGTAGTTTGCAAGTGCAGCAAGTAATGAATAAAGCAAATTGAATTTTGATAATTACTATTCGGAGATTGAAATTTTTAAAAGAGAAATGTCTCGTTACAATGGTACGGGGTATTGATGAGTCTGCACCTTGAGTAGTGTGTGCCATTTTTGTCCCCATATTTAAAAAGGATATATTGGCATTGGAGAAAGCAGTTCAGCTGATTCCTAGGATGAAGGCACTGATTTATCAAGAATGGCTAACAAGTTAAGCTTTTATTCATTAAGGTTTAAGGAGAAGGAGGGGGCAATCTTAGTTAAACCCAAAACTTTGAGGGTACTTAACAGGGTGGGTGTTAAGATGATGATTCCACTTGGGAGAGAATTTTGAAATAAGACATGCTTACCGAATAATGGGAAAGCTCATTTAAAGCTGAGCTGGGAAGCAACTGCTACTTCTCCCAGAGAGTGCAGTGTGGCTGGACTTCTCTGGTAGAATATTTTGCTTTTACTTTGAAATATCTAGGAGTTGAGGGCTATGAGGAACTCTTACAAAATAAGAATTGAAGCCAGGGGTGGATCTATCATGATCTTATTGAATGATGGAGCTGATTTGAGGGGCATGTTCATATTTCTTATGCTGCCTTTGCAAGTGAATATGCTAACTTGTCCTGTCCTCGCCACACTCTGATGAACATAATTTAACTTCGAGTTTTTGCTCTTACTTTGCTGTTTCACTCAGTATTTCATACAACTTTCTGCCTTTTGATCTCTTCTTTCTGTGGGATTGCTTAAAATATCAATGGATTTGTTCCTGACATAAAGTGGAATGGTCCAATCTAGTTTAACATACTGAATATCTGTTCACATCAACCAATTGATAATATTTGTCTGAAAATTGCCATATCTGCAAAAAAAAAATCATTTGTAAAACTAATATGCCAGTTTATAATGGGACTGTGTATCTTAAGAGGTGCCTTATCCAAGATATGCTGCCAATATTCACCTGAAAGGTACAAGGAACGCAATGTGGAGTTTGACAGTACCTTTGCCATCGACATTTAAGCATCATCAGGACATTGCAAAGCAATAAGCTATATTAAAATTACATCAGTACATGCTTTTTTAGTCAAAAGTCATGGATTATCCAAAAAGGAGTTGGAAGTGAATGTAAAATGATTTATTGAGCAGTTTATGAAGAATAAAATCAGTTTAGATGGGAGGTATAACTAATTGGATGAGAAATAACACAAATAGCCCATCAAAGGTGAAAGCAACTTCTCAATCCTGGAATTTGGAGGGATAGATGTATCCAGTTTCTCTGAAGATGGCCATCTTTTTGTTTGTCTGTTGGCAGCAGCCTCTTGTCTTTATGATCCTTGTCAGGATGAGTAGACAGAGGCATTAAAATCTATTTTACACTCGGTGTCTACCAGATGAGGACTGCGTCCTCAATCTCCAAGCCTCCAATAACATTCTTTCTTTATTTCTGGGTGTCAGTTATTTTCAATATGACAATCATTTGCTTGAATAGCTCTGAGCAATGACCAAAGGAAGGACCTGAGGTGTTATCTCCCCTCTGTCTACCGCTTAGACTGAGGTCATCTTATAACTTGTCTCTAGCTGTACCGTTTGTCAACTGCTGCCTGACACTCCTCTATTGTTAGAGGATACCCAGGCACCATAACCATGAGAACCATGAATACTATAAATTAGAAACAAAAACAAATTGCTGGAAAAGCTCAGCAGGTCTGGCAGCATCTGTGAAGAAGAATCAGAGTTAGCATTTCGGGTCACTGGACCTGAAATGCTAACTCTGATTCTTCTTCACAGATGCTGCCAGAGCTGCTGAGCTTTTCCAGCAATTTGTTTTTGTGACCATAACAATAACAGCAGTATTTTCCTTGGCTATTATCTTTGTTTTACCTCAGCTTCAGACTGTACAGACTGCTAGTGTTTTTCCGATCTTTCTGTCAGATGGCTTCATTGTGCCTACTAATTCTATAAGAATTCTGTAATATTCTGGCAAGTAACATTTTTTGTACTATCAGCAAACTAATGACAAGGTAATCAATTTCTAGGCTCACTGTAGGTGGAATGGTGACCAGAATATCATGCAGTCTTTAGTCATATTTGAAAGTGTTTATGAGCAGAGAGACAGAGCCTTGATTTAGAGACCTAACTGAATATATCCCTTGGATAAAACAGTACTTTGAATATGCAAGCATACAAAACTGAAGCAGAAATACCCCAACTGACCCCTTGAGCTTGTGATGCTATTCAATATTCCCATGGCTGATGTGTTTTTGCATTGTACATTCCAGTCTTTCCCTCATTTTAACTTTGAGAGCCCTGCCTAACCCGAATCTATCCTCCTCTGTTTTAAAAGTATTCAAGGCAGAATGTTACAAATTCATACAACCCTTACAGATGAAGAAAAATTCTCCTCATCTGAGTCCTCAGACGGCAATCCCTAATTTTAAAACTCTGCTCCTTGGTTATAGACTGATTCACAAGAGGAAATTTTCTTCTTACGACCACCTTGTCAAAACCTTTTAGAATCCTATAGCAATTCAAGCACGTCACTTGTCACTCTTCCAAATTTTGGTGGAAGCAAGCCCAGCCTGTCTTGCCTATCCTCAGAGACAATCTGCCTACTTCAGATATCAATTTAGTAAACTACCTCTGACCCACTTCCGAGACATTTACATGCTTCCTTAAAAAAGAGACCAAAACTGCACATAATATTTAAGATGTGGTATCATCAATGGCCTGTGTGCGAAAGCACAAGGCCCTACTTTAATGTTCAATTCCTCTTCTTAGTAACAGCATCTCATTAGCCGCCTTGATTATGGCTGTACCTGCATATTCACTTCCTTGTGACTTATCCACCAGAAAATATGTCTTACCCTTCATCAGAATTCTGCAGTCATCCTCCATTTTAGTAACATTTTTTCGTTCTTTGTGCCAAAGGGAGCACTTCACATTTTTTGTCATTATACTACATCTTAGTTAGACACAAAACATGACTGCAGATGCTGGAATCCAAAAACACCTGAAGAAGGATCATACCTGAAGTGTCAACTTCTCCACCTGCTGATGCTGCCTGGCCTGCTGCGTTCTTCTAACCTTGAGCGTTCTTATTATACCGTATCTGCCAGAATTTTGTCATCCATTTCATCTATCCATATCTGTTTGTAACTTCCATGTATTTTTTTAAACTGAAAAATAACTATAAATTATGGATTGAAGTCTTTGATTTGAACCTACAGCCTCTGGGTCAGATAACAATGCTACCAGCTGAGTGAAGCTGAAACTCCATTTTAAAATGATACTATTTACCGTAGCCTGTAATACTTGTTCAACGAGAAAGTTTTGAGAATGTTTGTAGCTAGTTTTGAGGTTCTGGATGTAGGTTAGCTCACTGAGCTGAAAGGTTTGTTTTCAGACATTTCGTCACCATACGAGGTAACCAAGAATTCCTGAAGACCATCAAAGACACCAAGATGGAAGAGGATGAAATAATGGTCTCTTTTGATGTAACAGCCCTGTTCACATCCATCGACATCAACCTGCCCAAAGAAACACTGACGACATTATTAGAAAAACCAATGATACATACACCAAATATCACCAACTTAATCAGCAAGGACAATATCGTCAAGCTAGTGGACCTATGCCTTGCCTCCCACTTCACCTTAATTAAAAAATCTACATCCAAGTTAATGAAACACCTTGGGATCTCGGATATCAGGGCTCTTAGCAGAGGCAGTAATGCAGAGACTTGAACAAACAGATCTGTCAACCATCCATCCCAAACTTGTGGTCCATTATGCGGATGATACCTTTGTCATCACTAAATAAAACAAATTAGAGCAAACCTTCAAGACCATCAATAATACCCTTACTGGCATAAAATTCACTAAAAAGGAGGAAAACAACAACAAACTACCATTCCTAGGTGTCACAGGAAAATAACACATACGGACTAAATATTGAACTACAGAAGTAATCATCCCAACATCCACAAACGAAGCTGCATTCGAACATTATTTCAATGAGTCACCGCACACTGCAGCACAGAGGAACTACAAAGAGCAGAGGAGAATCACCTATACATTGTATTCAAAAAGCATGGGAACGCAATCTGCTGATTTCTGAGCAACAAACCCAAATGAGGACAAAACATGTCCAGAACCCTAGCTACTCTCCACTACATCAAAGACATCTTGGAAATGACTGCCAGATGACTCAGACCCCTTGTCATCATGGTAGCCCACAAACCCACCAACACACTAAAACAGCAGCTAATGAATTTGAAAGATCATATACAGACAACAAACAAAACTAATGTCATTTACAAAATACCTTGCAAGAACTATGACAAACAGGCAGAAAACTAGCCACCAGGATCCATGAACATCAACTTGCCGTAAAAAGACATGACCCACTCTCACTAATATCCTTAGTTACAGATGAGGAAGGACATCACTTCAATTGGGACAACACATCCATCCTAGGACAAGCCAAACAAAGACATGCATGAGAATTCCTAGAAGCATGGCACTCCATTCGGAACTCGATCAACAAACACACTGACTTGGATCCCATTTACCACCCCCTAAGAAAAAAGAACAGGAAAAGACATCACCATAGGCAATGTCACCACAGGAAATGACATCACCAACCCTAGGAAACGCAAACATATAAATAGAAAGCGGGCTACACCACTGTTGCTTAATTTGAAGGCTCATTGAATAAAAATATTGAGACCTTATGCAAAGTTTGAGGATGGCAACTCAGTGAATCTGAAATAGGAAGTAATGAACAGATAGGAGTCAATTACATTGTTTTGAATTGATTTTTGACTTAGATTAGATTAGATTACTTACAGTGTGGAAACAGGCCCTTCGGCCCAACAAGTCCACACCGCCCCGCCGAAGCGTACCCACCCATACCCCTACATCTACATCTACCCCTTACCTAACACTATGGGCAATTTAGCTTGGCCAATTCACCTAACCTGCACATCTTTGGACTGTGGGAGGAAACCGGAGCACCCGGAGGAAACCCACGCAGACACGGGGAGAACGTGCAAACTCCACACAGTCAGTCGCCTGAGGCGGGAATTGAACCCGGGTCTCCGGCGCTGTGAGGCTTCATACCTGAAAACTTGCTGTGACTGACCAACATTCCAAAATGTCGAATTCAATTCCTTCAGATATCCAGAATAAAGATTGTGCATCACTGCAGCTTTTGCAACTTATATGGAAACTTTTGTAATTCTTTTTATTTACACTAATTAATTCAGGAAATGGTTCATATAAAACTGACCTCAAGCAGAGAGAGATTTAATTTATAATTGATTGGCAGTATGTAAAAACTTTCTATGTAAGCTTTTACAGTAAATAGTTTTCTGTTATAAGTTGGGTTAGTAGTTAAGGTGTACAAGCTTTTGAAATTCTTTTGAACTGTCTGAATTTTGAAATTAGTTGTTACTACAACATGGCTGAATTCTAACTTCACAGGCCAAGTGGGTTTCAAGTGCAGCAGGCAGGCTTTTAAAAAAAAAACTTCTGATATATTAGAAATCTGTCAAATTGTGTCTTTAATTCAAAAGCTTTCATTAGTGTGCAGGAGGTCCATGTGAAACAGGTGGGTCTGACATTTATGTATGTTGCAAGGTAATTGTATTCCATCTTCACATCTGAGTAAAATAGTTGTAGTGAAGGATTTTGAAAGAGTCAATGTTCATGTTATATTGGCTCCACCCATTCTGATGTCATATACAGTGTGTGGAGATAAGGAGTTCTACTCTAGCTATTGGAGGTAACTGATGTATCTGTGTGAGCTTCCTCTGCTCCGAGTAATTATGCTTGACTAATTATTGTTTTACTTATTGCAGTCATGCAATGAACTTCTGGTTATCTAAGAACAAAGTATTTTCTGTAGATACTGTACTGTGGTATATTCCCTACCAGTAATCACTAGATAGGCCCAAGACAGAACAAAGGAAATTTAATGGTAGTGGACTACTTCAACTGACACTTACTTAGTGGTCATCTGAGAAAATATCACAGCAATTTCCTGGCTTCTTGAAACTGACCAGGTTGAAAAAGGTGAATAGACAATTAGAATTAACAAAACAGAGAAGTTGATAATAAAGCTATTAAATACCTAGAAATGACAGCAGTGAAAGGTTTTTTTGTTCTTAGGACTTGTTCTGAACTTGTGCTTTCACTGGTTGGAAGGAGAATTCCAATGCTAAATGGTAGAGTGTGGGGAAGGAGGTATTGTTGAGGGATTAACATTTACGCTCTTGATTTTGGTTTTTGTCCCTGCTTTTAGTCCTCACTAGAATACTGGAGTTTTTTGTGGAACTTTCGGCTTCTAATGAAATGCAGGAGCAGCAGTTTCTTTCTCCTTAACCATCTGCTACTCTAGTGGGCAGAGAGGACAGGCAGCTATAGCTCACAGCAGGTGGTACCGCTGAGCACATGGTCTATATACAGAAGATTAAATATCAGACATGATTGAGCACTATTGCCTCAGGAGGCTCAAGACTTTAATGTCAGATTGCTGCTGACATGTTGTAGCCTTCTGGGGAAAAAAGACTTCCTGCCAACTGGTCCATGTGAACACATTGCCAGTGACCATCAAGTTCAGCACAGCCTCAGGTTTCTTCACTCCCAATCCTTTCCAGGGGTCTGCAGGGGACATTTGTTGAATTTCACAATCTGGTGCTAATAAGTGTATCTGGGGTGATAATTTGAGTTACTTGTCTGCATTATTACCACTCACAAGGCCAGTCAAACTGAGAGAGTCCTCAGATTGTCAGCATAAGTTGGATCCCCAAGTTTCTGGCTCAGTTTTTATGATTTGGTGACCGTCCTAGGATTCCTTGTGTGAGGGTGGAACAAACTGCAGGGGTGTGATCATTGTACCCACTTGTTCTAACTGTTTGGGAAGCCCCACATGTCATTAAAAAAAAATCTGCTGTGGGTAAGTTTAAAAAGTCACACCCATGAGATGCTGAAGCCAGCAGGTTTCCAATATGCTTCTGGCCTCCCCTGCTAAGAGCGAGTGGGAAAGTTAAAACTCATCCCACAATCTTTTGCATTTAGCTTTAACTACTGGATCAAGAATAGCACCCAATAAAGAGTCTTTGGTATCAAATAACACCAGTGATATGTACAACCATGTTCTGTACAAAGTGCAATATTTTCCTGTTCTAATTGTATATTGTAAATATGCTTGATTATATTGCATCTCAATGTACTGTATTGTGTATAATCATTGAGCAATAATTGGTAATATTTAGATTTGCAAATGTAACAAATTAGCTTGGAGTTTAGTGCCTATAGTTACATCAATGCACATCCTATGAACAGGAATGGATGAAAAATGCATGTATTTCTTAAGTGGTATTAGTTGAAGTTGGATCTTAGCCAGATTCCATGCCTGTTTCCAGTGTGGAATCTTTTAATATCTAATGGATTCCCAGAACAGAGCATCCATCTAACATCTCAACTGATATAAGGAAATGTTACATCATGAGTACAAAAGGACTGAACATTAATACACTCGAATCCTTTTTATAACGTTTAAACCCACAGTTCTGATCTTGAGGCAAGAATACTGCAATTGATTAATATTGATGCTAGTCAAAGCAATCTAATAGCAATAAGGGGCTGTGACCTTTGTTCCAAGTTTAGAGAAATTGTTGAAAATTAAAGTCTGTGCCTTGTATATACATAAAGCGTTCTGCAGAAAACCTGTATTTTTGTCTACATTATGACCTGTGAGACCCTAATTAACCCTTGCTTTATCCCTCAGAATTCAAAATTGTGGTTATCTCGATCAGAACTTGTTATTCCCGAGAGTGGGAAGATGGTTGGTTTTAAGGTTGTGAGAAACTAATTTAAAGGACCTGTTTGGTTTTCATGTTTTTAGAGCAGGTGATCAGCAACTAATTTGTGGGATTTCATTTAAAAACAGAACATCTGAAGTAAACTAATGTGGTTTTAATCTTTGCACACATTCACCGTGGTTGTCTGTGGGAAATGAAGGAAAACAATGACCATTTGGAAGACTGAAAAGAATTGGAAGAATCTGCTTTAATTTGAGTCATGAAAACCATAGATAACTTGATCAAGTGGTAGGTGGCTATGCTATGCTTTGCTCAATTTAGCATGGGTATTGTGAATGCTTCTGGTGCACATATGGTTTATTTTTCCCCCTCGTTCTACACACACGTGAAAGTCACTTGTTGAAAGTAGAAATTCTCTTGAGCTAATGGTTTTACCTCTGCACAGCTGCAAGAAACATAGCTGCACTCTAAATGAGCTTCTTGTCACTTTGATGGCCATAGTGGATCAGTTCGACACACTTTGAGTGGACTTTAGCATGACTGAAGCCATCTATTTGTTGGGGGTTGGGAAGCCTGTGCCGTAGATTTACAAGTTAACTGCTACAGTCGCATTGACGTTTCTGTGAAGAGATTTCTTAAGGCTACAAAACTTTCAAGAAAATATTTTCTTGAAGTTTTATTTTACATCTGTTATAAGACAACATCAGCTCGTCATGTGATAGTTCATTGAAATGTTAAAAATGCTGGAGAAACTCAGCATTTGTGGAGAGAGAATTAATGTTTTGCTTCCAATAACACATGCTGTCCTTTTGGAACATGATTGTAAGTACATGATTTCAAAATTTACCACTTTTCTATCAGAGTTTTTATTTATGATGCACGGGGACAGGGAAAAAAAATCAGATGAAATGTTTGCGTTTTTAACACCATTTAAATACCAGACCTTGATAGTAACATTCAGATTACAGTTAATTAGTGGCAACTTATTTTCCATAGAAATTGAAATCAATATTAGTAACTGATTGCAATCAATAAAAGCTCAACCTAGCTGTTTCCATACACTCCACTATTTCCTCAACATGGCTGCTTACACACCTCTCTCCTACAATAAATTGGTGTGTATGTGTTATGTTATCTTTTTTTTATCTGACATCAGGTGAAGGATAGAAATCAAGGGAGCAACTATTTGCAAATGTGATAAACCAATGTATGATGTTTTGAAAAGTAGAAACGCTAATGAAGGAAAAACCTAGACTGTTTCCTGCATTATCATTTTCACTTTGAAGGAAAGGTCAAGTCAAGTATATGCTACATGTCATTTACTACTTTATGCTGGTTTTGCAAATATATATTTATTCCAAGGAAGTGGTTCTCTCTAGGAGCAAGGTTAGCTAGTGTTTGTTGCACTTATGGTGGTGCCAATAAATCTATTTCTTGGTTGAACCTTTGGTCCATATGGAGATGGTTCTCCGATAGTGCAGTTATGTAAGGAATCAGTAACAGAAATCATCAATTTCCTAGCCAGCATACACTGTGACTTGGAACTTGGCAGTGGTGTTCCAGTGGATCTGCAGCATATATCTTTGTATGTGATCAAGATTCTAAGTTGTAGATTGTATTTACTGCAGCATCATCACACCATTAATGAACAGACTAAATGCTTTCAATTGGTGAGGTGCTAGTCAGTGATCTGCCTTGTCCTAGATGGTTTCAAAAGTCTTCAATGTTGTTGGAATCATATCTAACAGGCACTTTCAAACACTTTTCACTGTACTCTTGTACTCAGGTACACATGACAATAAAATCTTATCTAATCTTTTATTTATGAAGTACCATTGATCTAATAAGATATCCTAGTTGCTTTTTAGGAGCATCATAAAGCAATAACTGACACCACTCATGTATGCCAAAAGATTAGTCAAACAGTTAACGTTAAGATTATCTTCAAGATAAGCCTTTACCAACTATCAGATTTTCCATATACTTTATAGCCAATTAAGACTTTCTTTAAAAGTTTTGGTCAATGTTAGAACTTCAGCAGCCAATTTGTGTACCGGAAATTCCTACAAGAAAGTTCTAGTGCTCATGTCTTCTCTGAAATAGTGCCCTCCGATTTTGAGCCCATCTGAGAGGATAGGTGGGGCTTCAGTTTAACATGTCATCAGAAAGATACTGTGAAGAGCTCAGGGTTGGATGACTAATGATATCTTGGACAGATGTACGAGTTAGAGATCAGTAAATATTTGGATACAGGTTTTTGCATGAAATTCATAAGTAGCAGTCTGCCAAAATTGGAGGATGTAGTGTTAAACTCGCCCAAATGCACCATTTAAACTACGTAGAACATAGAACATTACAGTACAGTACAGGCCCCTCAATGTTGCGCTGACCTGTGGAACTAATCTGAAGCCCATCTAACCTACACTATTCCATTCTTGTCCATGTGCCTATCCAATGACCATTTAAATGCCCTTAAAGTCAGCAAGTCTACAACTTGAAGCTGCCTTTTTTTTATTTTGTGGGATACAGGCTTAGCTGACAAAAACAGAATCTTTTGCTAATCCCAAATTGTCCTTCAGAAGTCTGTGGTGAACCATCTTGAACCATGGGATTCCATCTGGTGTAGTCAGTGTTGTGTTAGGGAGAGAGTTTAGGGATTTTGATTTGTGAAGTGAGAGAACAATAATATACTTTCCAGTCTGGCTGGTGTGTGATTTGAAGGGGAGCTTGCAGTTGTTATGTTCCCCATGCATCTGTTGCGCTTGTCCTAAGATAACAGTTGCAAGTTTGGAAGGTGCTGTCAAAGGATCATTGGTAGGTGCTGGAATGCATTTTGTATATTGTATATGGTACAACCACTGTGTCAGGAGGTGGTGATAATAAATGTTTAAATTGATAAACAAATTGCCAATCTCAGACTTTTGTCCGAGACTGTCTTACGCTGCTTGTTTTGTTGGGATTGCAGTCAGCCAGACAAGTGAAGAGTGTGCTATTTAAACCCCTGCCTTCTCATTATGCACTGTAGACAGGCTCTGGGGACATGGAAGGTGAGTTGCTCACTGAAGAATCATGATGTTGATATTAAGAGATATAGTTATGGTTATATCATTGAGTGTCAGTGGAAGATGTTTGGATTCTCTCTTGCTGGAGATGATTGTCCGACAATTGTGATTGTAAGTGTTACTTGTGAGGTCAGGTATTCTCGAGGTATTGTTAAGATGCTACATAAACTCTCCTTAATTTAAAGCCAGCAACCCAAAAGATTTATCCCGTGCAGTAATCTGTGAAAATTCTATAAGCCAAGAACTATTTAAAGTAAAAATTTAAAACTTTATTTCTCAAAGTAAAATAGAGAAAAATTAACTAACAACTATTTACAATTCCTTACTCTAACCTATCTGTTACCTTCCCTTCTACGATACTAGTCCAATAAAACTCCCAATTAAGGTTTACAAAATAACACTTCTTATTTCAAAACCAGGCAGCTTTCATTTTCTCTGAATTTCGATCGTCTTTTCTTCTTCTTAGGGATTTCTGCTTCACAGGTTACTGATCGATAAAGGTACCTTTTTAAGAGAGCTAATTATCAGACAGTCTTTTTACATGCTGGGGGTTGGCAGTTCTCCTCTCAACTGTTTAATTTCCCCCCAGTTTTATACTCTCAAAGCATTGGATTGTGTCATTGACCTTTAAGATTGTAAGTATACTCAATTCAAACTGGATTGGAGTTTTGGTACTTTTTTTGGGGGGGTATAATTTAAACTGATTGGCCTAATTCAAATCTGTTTTGTCATTTCCAAGCAACTGGGTAATCGAGTTGTTTGACCAAATGTTAAATTACATTTCTTTTCAGAACACTTGGTTCTGTCAGGTAGCTCTGTTGCTTTTAACTCTCAAAGGTACAGTACACCCACATCTGCATAACAGTATTGCTGCATATTTTAACTGACTTTGCTTTCATATCTGTGCAACACTCAATGCCAATCATCAATGAACACACTCACTTCTGACCTAATGATAGAAGGATGGTTATTGCTGAGGTAGCTGAAGATAGGAGTTCCTCAGGCGATAGTAATGTCCTGGCACTGAGCTGGATTGAGGAGTAACAACACAACTGTCATCTTCAGTGCCAGATATGACTCCAACCAGTAGAGCGATCCCCTCTGCCCCAACCCCCACACCTAGCCTCATTCCCATTGCCAAAGCCATGTCACCTTTGAGCATTATCCTTTTTGCTCAGTTTCCTCACATTTTTAGCTAATTGTTATCAGGAGAGAATTAATAGTAGAAGAAAGAAGATGGAGGAGAAAGGACACAGATGGCATTGAAAGACCAAGGTTAGACATGCACAGAATGTATTCCTTATGGAGCCGAGTCTTAGAGTTATCTTGAGAAATGCTCACTCATGCAATTGGTAAGTACTCTCTACTACATTCCTGACTTGTGGCCCTGTAAGTGATGGCAAGGCTTTGGGGAATTAGAAGGTTTGTCACTTGCCATAGAATACTCAGCCTCTGACCCACATTTTGAATCACACTATTTACATGACTGGTCCAGTTAAGATTCTGACACAAATCCCTAGATATCACAAAGAATTCAGTTAAAGTTCCATGGCTGACCTCTGTGTCCCTTTGTGCTTGTGCAGAGCGAAGTAATGAAGCATGTATTATCCGACAGCAAGGAAATGGGAATAGCAAAGATTGTATGGCTATAGAAGCCAGGCCAATTCACAATCCTCTAAGTCCTCCAGAAGTTGGAACCTACTCAAATAGTGCTCCAATAACAGTAATGTCAGCACCATAATTAAAGCTATTCCCGGAGTGCCCTTTGTAAGACATACTGATTTATCTATTGTGTGAGTAATTTATTTAGTTCTCCAGCAGAGACCAGAATATTAAGATTCCACAAGACTCCACTCATTTATCAATGGTACATTTAAACTGTATATGAAGCTTTCTGCCCTTTGTTGCCTGAATGCAAAGCCATTCTTTGGCTTCTGTTTAAAAAGGCAACATCAGTTGTAGTTAGCCATCTGAAGTTCCATTAAAGCTGGACCATGTCCATGTTTTTGCAAGCAGTAACATTCATTTGAAATAACCACTTTCTGGAGACACAAACTTCAACATTTCAGAGCTGGATAAGACCTGAAAATAGAGTCCGATCCTAGTTTTATCTGGTTTCTGCCCAGTCAATCCTTTTCAATTCCAGAGGAGAATTTCCACCACTACTGATCCCGCAGTCAAGAGTGCATCAAAAACTTTCCTTGACTGTGACTATTTTCATTGATTTTGATGCCTGTTTGGTATTTTCCCTTTCTTTCAATCAAAAATTGATTTGAAAAAGAATTGTGCTGGAGGTCTACTTAATTGCTTTTAAATTAATTTTCAGAAGATGTCTGGACCACTTTTAAGTTGGTGTGCAGATCCGATGTGATCATATGCCCTAGATAAGCCATAATACAAAAAACATTTCAATATTTACTCAGTTGAAATAAAGACCACTTGATGAAACCTTGACCTGTTGCTTTCCCCACAAACAAACATTTCAGAATAGAACTACACTGCACAACCTAAAAGAATATTGTGGTTCTACAGCACAAACATTATTCTGACTTCAATAAATGTCAGTATTCTATGTACATTTATGTAAGTTAGAAACATTCCCGTAACGATCAGCTGGCTGACATTTTATCAAGTGGATCACAATTGGAAGCAGAGGGCATAGTTGTGATCTGAGCATGAAGCAAGCATTGACATACTGGAAATGCATAGGATCTGATAAAGGATTTCACACACCAGATGTCAATAATCTGTCCTTTCCACTTTTGTGATGTTGCACCATCTGCTGCGTTTTAGAACGATTTGAGTTTTTCTTTATTTCCAGCACCTGGAGTTTTAATTGTTGTATTCTGGTGGTTAGGAACTTAGAATAAAAGCAAATTAATTTTTGGAACCAACATGATATGTTTAAGATTAGAGTCCTGCATCAATCTTTGGGGAGTTGATGACCCAGTGGTATTGTTGCTAGACTTTTAATCTGAAGACCCAGTTAATGTTCTGGGGACCTGTCTTCAAATCCTGCCATGGAGGATGGTGGAATTTAAATTAAGAGTCTAATGACCATGAATCACAGTGTCAATTGTTGGAAAAGCCCATTTGGTTCCCCACAAACAAGCATTTCAGAATAGAAAAACCCATCTGGTTTGTGAATGTCCTTAGGAAGGAAAATGCCAACCTTAGCTGTTCTGACTCCAGACCCATAGCAATGAGGTTGACGCTTAACTGCCCTAGGGCAATTAGGGATGGGCCAAAATTCTAGCCTAGCCAGCGATGCCTTCTTTCCAAGAATGTATGAAAGAGCTTGCTGTTTTATTTTTTGATACATCAGCATGCGGTTAAATGTGCTGAACCACTTCAGGTTATTTGACAGCTTTTATTTTCCTACATTCTATTTGAATGGTAATTGTTTCTAATTCTTTTAAACCCTTTTGTCCTTTACCTGGTAACTTGACCATTTTTAGATTGTACTGTATTGAAAAGGTTAACAAATCTTACATAAAATATATATTACCAAGACTTGAACTACAGTGATGGTTAAAAACATTCAGCAGCATCTTGTAAAGCTAGTCAGATAGGGGATCTGAATTGAGCAGGATCATGAGTTTGGTGTTAAATTAGTATTTAGTGGGGAATTAAGGGCGGATTGTGTTTTCTGTTGCTTGCTGACAGGAACCTATTATTAATATATTGGCATGTAATAAATGCTCATCAAAAATCAACTTTGCTAAACTAAATTAATTTTTGCAATCCAGTATGCAGCAAAAGAGATCACCTGCCTTCAGATCCACAATTAGTTAAAGGTTAGGTGTAATAGGTTAAGGTTGTCTTTCTAGTGGATATGGACTGAGCAGGAGCTTCTTTTCTTGTCTGGGGAGCTTTGCTAAACAAACAGAGGAGATATTGGATACAAAAGAGGAACAAAGTGAGGGAGGAAGGTGGGAAAGAGAAATAGGTCGTGATTGTCTGACTGACCGAAGGAGGGAGGTATCAGCCTGCTGAAAGCTGATGGGAGACACGGAACACTGGATTACACAGGAAACAGCACAATATTATGTTAATGATGTCTAGTGCATTTGCCTACAGGTAGGCAAACATGACTGTGGCAAGTACATTGGTCATAAAGGGCAAGAGAATGATAAAATCCTGAGTGTCAAAGATAACAGGGAAGCTAATAGGTGTTACAGGGGAGGGGCAGGTGTAGATTTTGGATGACAATTGGAAGGTCAAAACTAGTTGGTTGGTAAATCTAGTATGTGGAGTGCTGATTAGTAACAATGGGAGATTTAACAATGGTTAAGGGTGATGTGGTCAAGGATTAAGGAAAGCAGTGCAAGAGAGATTAAAGGAGGGATAATCAGAGGTGACTGAAGAACGGCAAAGCGTAAGTCCAGGGTAACTCTTAGTGTCCATGGACATAATTGCACCAGCATGAAGAGCATTCAGTAATGCCCAAGGATGGGTTGCCCGCAGTGGAATAGATGGAAGCTAGGGTTTGGCTGATAATAAATTATTGGACTCCCCACTGGTATGAGTGTGTGGAATAGGAGGGACATGTTTCAAGATCACTGACCAAGCTTTTGCCTGCCTTTTGCTTGTTTACCTGAGACAGATGAAATGGGTCAAGTGCAGCCTGTGCCTCCACTTGCAACTGCAAAGAAAGCCAACAGAGAATGACTCTGACTCTGGGCCAGGCACAGCAACAGCCAAAACATCAAGGAGTGCCAGCAAAGGGTCAGGCAACTCAGGATGCTGGGAGCTAGGGGCGAGTGCATTGTTCAGTATTGGCAGATATTTGAACAGTGGACTCCAACTTGTTTAAGCACGATATTCTTGTGTTGAATTTGTGCTACCCAAGACTGACCCTGAAGAAAAGAAAATAGTAATAAATGGTTTGCTTTTGTGCTATATATATCTTAAACTTAGTTTATATAATTATTCATTTTATCCTCGATTCACTAGCTCTCAATCTGACCTGTATTGTACATTATCTACCAGGCCTTGAAGTTTGAGACTGCTAGGAGTATAAAGTCCATCACATTTGTATCTGTGATGTGGATCTGATACTTGAACTTGATTACCTTCATTTGGGCGTACACTGTATGAGTCAAAGTAAGATTGAACGTTTAAAGGTAGAGGATGATGGGAGCACAAATAAATAGTTCAACCCATCGAATCATCTGTTCAACCATTCAGTATGATCGTGGCTGATCGTCCAACTCAATACCTGTTCTTGTTTTCTCCCCATATTCTTTGATCCTTTTAGCCTAAGAACTATATCCAAGTCCTTGTTGAAAACATTCAACGTTTTGTCCTCCACTGTTTTCTGTGGTGGACAACTCCACAGGATCACCACTCTTTGGGTGAAAACCATTTCCTCACATCTCAGCCCTAAAGGCTTTGTATCCTTTGATTGTGACCCTTCACAACTGATTGTGACCCTGGTCTAGACTCATTTGTTACTGAGTACATCACACCTGCATTTGCCCTATCTTGACCTGTTTAGAATTTTATAGGTTTCCCCCTTACTCTCTAAACTCTCTAGTGAATAAAGTCCTAACTGGTCAAAGGCTAGCCATCCCAAGAATTCATCCAGAACTTTGATCTTTCTCCTCAACTTCCTTGCTACTTATTATCTCCATAACAATCCAACTGCTTTAAAAACTAAACACCTGATGGAATTTGGTAGCCAATCTACCAAAGATTAGAGTGGTGTTAGAAAAGCACAACAGGTCAGGCAGCATCCGAGGAGCAGGGAAATCGATGTTTCAGGCAAAAACCCTTCATCAGGAATGAAGGGCTTTCCTGATGAAGGGCTTTTGCCTGAAACTTAGCACTTTATTTTGTTATTGAGGGGACCAGAGACCCAATTTCAATTAGAATGCATTCACAACAATGATCATATATGTTTAGTCTCTGTCCTTACCGTGCAGTCACAACTGAGCTTGTTCAGTTTCGACATTGTCTACAAGAAACCCAAAGTCAAACAAACACACAATCTGATAGCTAACTGTGCACTTCATTCCTTGATTTAAGAAAAGTGACAATTTTTCAAGCATCACATTCATAAATTCTTCCCTTCACTGCCTCACATCAGCACAGAAGATTAGTTCACCATGGGCAGCATCACGTTCATTGAATAAGAATTTAAACAAGCAGTGCTGAAGGGCTCTTCCTCAAATTGAGTTTAGAATCTTAACTTCCCTTACAGGAGAAATATCCACACCTTGTTGTTTTATTCTGGTGGATTATACAGTGGTAGTTGACAAACGAGAGAAAATCCAGATGGCTTCTGTAAAATGCAACCCTGCTTGCATTTCCACTGGTATACCATACTGGTATGAGACAAAAGCCAGTTTCTTGATTGGGAATGTTTTTAAGTACATATCTTTTCAACTTGTTGCAGTTATCCTCGCCCTTGTTCTCTCTCAGAGGCAAATTTGTACGAAGATCTTCTGTAGTTCTGTAGTTGCTATGTCCTTAAAAGCCATGCATGCAAAAGCAATCAGCTGTTGGTCATGGTGATGAATTCATCCACTGCAATGAACAGCTTTCAGTCCTTGAAGCCCTGCTGTAGTTACTGATGGTCTCTGGATAAAGGTTCCACTCATCTCACTGCTGTGGAAGCCCAAATTGATATATCCTGGATTGTCACTATTATTTCTCCTTTGTTCTTCAAGTCTTTGAATAAAGAGTCAATGGCCACTGTCACTGCTTCTTGAATTACTTCACCATCTGCAAATGATTTCTTGTGTTTTGCCAGAAGATGACAAATGTGAAATGATTCCATGCAGGCATTACCTTTTTACTGGTTTAGAAGAATATGACTGAACTTTCAAAATGGCCTTCAACTCATCAACTGATTTTGTCCAGAGTATGATGTTCAAGGGAAAGCTATCCGTGAGTTAATGTTGATTGTTGTGTGGTGGGGTACCAAATTTCCCTTTTTACTTACCAATATACTAAGGAGACACAAGGCAAAAGCTTTTATCTTTTACAGTTATGAATAGAATTGTGCAGATAAGTTGCTTTCTTTTTAGATGGTCCACATCCATCCCTCCTTATCACTGCTTCACCTTGTGGTTCATGATGTCATTATGTTGCTGCTGATCACACTTCAGGGCTGTCACTGGATCCACATCTCTGAAGCATCCAGAATGTCACTGGCTACTTTCAGCTTTGGAGACACAGGCGATCACTTGTATGGTCACAATTTGTTTCCTGGTCCCTGGTCTGCTTGTGCTGCTCAGATATTGGATGTAGAATGCAGCAGAGTTCTCAGAAAATTTTCTCTTCCTCCTCAACCTATTAAATAAGCAGCTCAAGAGAAAGAGTATATTTGTACAGAGAACAAGCACAGGAGTGGGACTCGCCAAGCTGCCCTTGCAAAGAATTACATGGATATTATCTTTCTAGTACAGTAACGTATTGGGCTTCCTAGTAGATTTTTGTTTTCATTGCCAATATAAAACTTCCAATGGCGGTCCACCTGAAACATGATGCCACAGTTGGCAAGGACTGTTTTTTGGCATGCACTTACTTTAGCCGTGTGGCTTCTGGAAGTGGAAGATCAATGTTTGTGTGGTTAGGGATCATGGGCAAACAGTAATATTGACTGTCGGAGATTCTTCAATCCAAATGGTGTAGACTACGGTATTATAAAGTGCTGGATGCAGTATAACTAGCTGCAGATGTCCAAGAAGCAATCTTAGAGACAACTGTGAATGTCATTAGCTTCTATCTCTCACCTTTGTTTTCAACATAAGGAAGAATTATGTCCCCTCGGAATTGGGAGGAAATCAATGCCAATCACTTTAAAAGTCACCATGCTATTGAATTTCTATGTCAACTGGTCCTTCCAGGGCTTGACTGGACAGTGTGACCTCTCTAGGTTCATTGTTCACTAAAGCATCAGAGAAGTCACCAATCCCAATTTTTAAAAAAACAGTGGCCTGGAGAGTCCTACAGCGAGAATTGTGGATTTTCCTCCCATCATTGGATTGCCATGGTCAAAGGGAATAATTAGCTGTACACCTGCTGAGAACTCCTGGGAACAGCCATCAACATTTATAAACCCAGACAACTTTCAGTCTGCACACAATGTGGTTGGTCTGTGATCACTGCATGCAAATCTTTCAGGTGTATAACTGCTACCAAGGGATCAGTCATGATTCTTTCATCCTTAGCCTCACTTTCATGCCACAACTGCCCCCCCCCCCCCACCCCCTCCCCGCTATCAGTAATAGTGACAAGGGCTGTCCACAGATGATCTGGCTCCTGATACTTGAGTGCAATTTACCAAGCCCAGTGGAGGAGAGCTATAATGGTACCCATGCCAAAAGAGGAGCAGCAATAGAACAGAACAATTTCTGTTATCTGGTCCACATGGGCGCAGTACTGATGTAAACACCAAAGAGTATCTCGAGGGTGATTTTGATCTGTTGCACTGTGCAAAATCTGTTAGCAAAGTAGCCAGCAATCAGAGGATAGAGGAACTGGATGCCAGCTCAGACAAAGGAGAAGCTGATGTTCCTGAGAAAGTGGATGGTGCAGATCCAATGACTGAGATATCAGATGGACCTGGGGCATCCTCATTACATTTCAAACCTGGCCAGAATGAGGCCCATGCACGATCTCTTGATATGCTCATAAAACGTCACTTTAAGTGCATGCATATCTGGCACCCTCCTTCAGTCTCTTCCTACACAATCTCTTTGATCTCGAAGGAAAATGTGCTGCAGGCTGTTGGCATGAGCAAGCTCAAATGCATGCACAGTTCCAAATTGCAAAGAGAATCTCTTTTGTAACTCCTCCACTATCAGGGTTTTACAGTTGTGTCCAGAGGCCTGCCATTAACACAGAAACACCCCCACCCCCCACCACCCCAACCAAATAGGCCTGGTCTCCAACCCACTCCAAATGACAGGAACCTCAGCTGCCTCAGTCCCTGTGAGGTGTGGCAATATATCTGTGATGTGCTCTTCAGACTGTGACTCTGAGCCTAATTGGGAATGCACTACTACTTGGGTAACTGTTTCGAGGTTGGTGGAAGGTGCAGGGGTCTGGTGTGGTGGTATATCCTATGAATGGTCAGTTTGCCATGCTCTGAGGTGGGGCTCAGACCTGCTGTTGAGTAACTCAGACAATTCTCCTTGTTCCAAGGACCTGCAGTGCAGAATGTAAAGTTAACTCACTGTTATGCATAATTACTTTTCCTATCCACTTATTACACACACGCCTTCCATTTCCTGTGTGCGCAGCTGTTTTCAACTGGCTAGAGGCAGCCTCATTCTGATGTGTCAAGACTCTGGCCTCTAGGTCCAGCTCCCCCCTCCCCATCTCCTCTTCAGGGAGCATCAATATGCAGTTGTCAGGTGCACCCCAGTCTGCTGCAGAGTAATCCCTCATGTTATGTGCACGTTTTTGGTTTTTTGCAGACAAATTGTGCAATCTTCCCAATCAGTGTCTTTTCCTTTTTATTTTTAATAAGTATGCTGACCTGTGGTAGCCTCTATATCCTCCTCAATCAGAAGTCCTGCACATGTTCTCTTGCAACAAATACTATATTCACAGCATAAACTGGCTCCCACATTCTTTCCATATATTTCCTCTGGTGCTGAGATCTAGAAACCAAATCACCAGCCTGCACTGGCATAATTCTACTCTATTGCATTTACACTCCATGATACCCTTCAGTACCACCTTGCAGTGCTACATTGTGCACTTGTGTAAAGTGCCAAGTTCATTCACCCTTCTGTATCCTATGACTGCTAGCCTCAGTTGCCACCTATATTTATGCTGCCATGTAAATAGAATCTGAGGACTTCCATTTGCATGCACTATGAAACAGACCCTCCTGGCCAGCCTAGGAGTGGTAATGTAGATGAGCAAAACTGAACTGTTGGGCATGATCAGTTTTGAAGGATGATTGGGTGGACAGTAATTGCAGTAGTTCCAGGGATTATAGCCCATCAAATAGCCAAACCGCTGCTGGATGGCAAGGAATGGAAGCTTATCTGAGAGCTAGTTTAATGTAGTACCTGGATCCTTGACTGCATGAGGTAATGACAGAGGCAGTGACTTCCTGACTGTCCCTGTCACACACAACTGGCTGGGGCTTTTGCCTCTATTTATCAAAAGGGCTGACTGCACATGCCCAGCCTCTCCTCTCTGAGTAGAACTGCCACATATCAATGATCCAGAGGTAAAGATACTTGACATAAGATTATTTGCCCCCGATGTGACTATATCAAGAAAAAAATCAAATCCACCATTTTTCTTTTTTGAAATCAAATCCTCTCTATCGTTGTAATGTCAAGTTTGTGCTATATGCTAGTATTGTGCACTCACAGCTGAACTCTCCTAATGTTGAAATCTTAAAATGCAAACTCCAGATCTAATTTACTGTAGTCTGGTGATTGTTTTACCCTTATCATACAAAATGATCACTCCAGAGCTGGGCATAAAAGAATAATCTATCATTTAGTTGCGAAGCTTAAGAATGCAATATAATTAAAAATATTAGCATTACATTTTCATTAAATTGTATTTAAACGGATGCTCTTAGTGTCAGGTATAAATAAAATAAAATTTTAAACTCTGTTTTTGAGTGCAAAATATAATCAATATTTGAGATTTTATCGTTTGAGTGCAGAAGGAAATCTAACTTTAAAAGCAATTTATTGAAATCGGTTTACTCTGAAGGGAGCTGTCAATTTGGTTACATAGATGCAGTTTTTTTCTAAATCTGTTTCCTCTGACCTTGGGCTCTTGTGGTGCAGTGGTAGTGTCCCTCTCTCTGAACCCGAAGGCCTGGTTTCCAGTCCCACCTGTTCCAAACTTGTGCAATGACATCTCTGAACAGGTTAGCTGGAAAATATATTCCTCTGACCTTGGAAAATTGCAAATATTTTTCTGTAGGAAGTGTAACCGGCTGGATAATACAAATTGCTTTTCCAGGTATGTCAATAGATGGGATATTATCCATAGTTTAGCAGTTTGCCTCTTTAACTACTGTGATCACTTCAAGCTACAGACCAAAGTTCCTTTTTTTTTGGAACCAGGGCAGAACCATCCACAGCTATTCACTCCATATGATTGTTGAGGTAAAGAAAGTTTGAATCAAGTCAAAAATCTGAGCTTTCCAGAGAGTATGTGGAGTAGTAAGTGGAATTTGAGATGTCCCAGGCAAGCAACCAGTGGACAGAGGAGATTCAAGGTCCCGTTACCACCGAATTGATCTTGTACCACAGAAAATACCTGAAGTCTGTCATCTAGCCAGAGAGCAGCTGTTACACTTTGTTTAAAAAGTTATCACAGTTTTACAGTAAAATAGATAATCATAAATATATTTCAAGAGTTACATGTCTAAGTTCTACATGGAATGTAAGTGAAAGAAAGTTCCTCGAGCTTTGAGGTTCAGAATATTGAAATATTGCTGTTTTTAATCTCCTCATTGTTCAGTTATGATGTGCCCCAACAAATGAAATATGATATTAAAATGCTCATTAAAGTTTTAATGGCAATTAGATGGGATAATAATCAACAAGATTTGAATGAATGTTGAGTATTTTTTACTGAACCTTTTTTCTTTAAATTTTATCCAGTATTTCCAAACTGTCTTGTAACGTGATTTTGTAGGTTCTTTTATATTTGTACACTTTATGTTCGCATATCTGTTCATTATGTTGAAGTGTCTCAATGTTTCAGGCAATTTAATTAATTTTGTAGTGCACTGAGATTGTTATTGTGGCAAGGGCAGATTTTATGTCAGTATTATCCAACAAATCGTTTTGAGTCAAATGACCAGTTAGGTTACATTTTGGTGCTATTTTAGGAAAAAGTGTTTGTTAAGATATTACAAAAAATACACTGCAACAGGATAATTAATATTTGCTTGAACCATTAGATAGAATAGGTGGAACCTCTTTTTATCATCTCCACTTTGCCCAATAAAGTATGCGTTCGCTAAGCAAATAGCAGGCTACCAAAATTCCTCACCAATATTATGGTGAGCAGCACAACTCATTATACAAATGGAGAGTGTGTATTCTTCATTCTTCTCCTGAAGACTACATTTACTGAATTTAGATCTCCATTGATAGGAGGAATGGAACTCCAATTCTAGTTGACTGCTTCTCTCTGTGGCAAGGACTGCAATTTGGTAAGCTAGCCAGCTGCTAACTCTTGTCAGTGCCTGTCTCTCTGACCATGTGCAATGTTGATGGGTAGAAAATAAAGTTCTGACATTTAACTTTCACCAGTAACTGAGAGGCATCAGTTGTACTGTGAACATACTCATGATGAAAGTCATGTCTTTCACCCTGCTGTAAGGAGAAGCATATTAAGGGGTGGATTTGTGGAGAAAATAAATAAGCATTGGAAAAATGAGATTCACAATAATTAGTTTGCTGGCCATTGCTCAAATGTTGATTGTGCCATTTTGAAGAAAGTTGGTGGATACCATTAAATTAATCGATGGTAAAGCATACTTGTAGAAAATATGCAAAGTGCAGACCAAACTTTGAAATAAATGTTTGACCCATTCCAAGTAAAAGAATTGGAGCATATGGAGGGAAGCCTGTTTGCTTGTACTTTAGTTTTAGGAAAGCACTTTAATTAATAGGAAACAGTCTGTTTATTCACCACAGTTTTTAACTTCAAATTTAAGGTTATACAGGCAGATTTTCTTCACTACCTTCTGTCACTCTTGCTTTGACAAAATGCTAGTTGAAAAGCTGGCATGGTGTTAAGCAGTGGAGTAGAGTTTCCTGGAATAAATCCAGCTATCTGTGTAGATAATTGTTAAAGCCATTTTAATGTGTGATTGATATGAAGTGTTTTTGGAATATGAGGGACTTTTCATATTTACCACCATTGCAAAACAAATGAGATGGCTGTTAAAATGGAGTGGTAATTCACGCTTTATAATTTCATTGTGTCTGTAGGAAAATGTCTGCATGAGCCCAGAATAGTTGTTGTCACAGCAAAACCATAGTCCAATCACCAAAGTGGTCCTATAAGGTAAACCTCTGGCTTTCCTTTTAAGACCAGCTGATTTCCCATCGTGATTTGGGCTGGGAACTCAAAAACAAAAGGCCTGGCTACAATTATGGTGCTACTGGAAGTCCCACCTTCTTTTCTTCCCTCTGCTATCCTCTTGAGGGTGGGGGGAGGAAGTGGACTTTGGAACTCACCCGTTCTATTAATGAAGCAATTTATATTGTTGTAGGCTCACTTTAAGTCCCACCTTCACTATGTTTTCCAATTTTCCACGTGGCTGAAGTTTACAGACCTGGCAATGGGCCAAATCCCACTTCCCACCTATGGTGGGGAAAATCAGGTCCTTAATTTATGACAGCTTTTTGATCTTGAACTTGTAGATAGGGAACATTTTAATTGGGTAGGAATGGAACATGACCCACATTCTACCTCTGTCTGATTAGGTCTGGAGCAGGAAAACTTGTGAGTGGGTTTCTCACTCTGAAGCTGCATGATAGAATTATTGTCCACTCAAGAGCTGCATCCTACTACTGCTGGTTTTTAACCAGTGGTCAGCAGGAAAATAGTCATGGAGGAGGCATTGGAAAGTAAATGCTGTTCTGAAGAATGTGATATTGTGAAGGGGTGGGGGGTCCTGCAGTATACCACGACTCTGGCTCTTTTTTTATTTCCCACCTTCCAGCCAGCAATTTCCAACTCTGTCTCATTCCATCGGTGCCTTAGGGCTATCAGCAATCCTGAGCCCATAGCAAGTAGCTTTATCAGTGGCCACCACCTCTTCTTGCAATATGGAGTGACGTGGAGCGCTGTCATCCTCTTGCAGGTTGGGATTTTCACCCTCAAGGCCCTAACTTCTGGGAAGGCTTACACTGGCGAGTTGAGTGTCTGGTGAGCACTTCTTCATTTCAGCTAACATTCATCAAATGGAAGAAATTAAATAGAGATCCCATTGATACTGCAGGCAGAGAGAAAATGAGGGAAGAAGACTAGATTTTTGTCACTTTGTGAAAAAAGTATTTCTTGATTTCCCACCAAAATTTTCTTCTTCTAATTTTAAGGATATTTTGCGCAGATGAAGGGTTTCTCAACTGACAGCTCGAGTTCCCCACATCACTTCTTTGCTGCAAGGCACTATTTACCTGCTTTCACCCAGTCCCTTACAGACCAGTGGTGAGCATTCCTCTATCAGCACAGGCCCCAGGTGTGGAAGGCTCACCTGTCGAGAGCTGCATCCACTTTGAGAGTCACGACTTTGAATGGCAGCATCGCTGAGGCACCCACGAGTAGCCTGGGATCAGTTCTGCATCCAAGACCAGAGGTGAATAATGTCAGGATGGGGGTTGCAGAGGAGTACATTGGCACTAAGGATAATTGGCTGCCTTTCCCCAAGCCAATTCCCTTGATTAGGCACCAAGTGGTTTGAATTACAGAATGTCCTCAAGTTTAAGGTGTGAAGGTGACCAAGACCCACTTATCACTCCCCTGATTAAATGCTCCCAAGCTCACTAGGGAAGAGAGCACAAGATTCTGTCCTTGTTCTTGGAGCCTGCACCAGGTGGTTCCTCAGTATTTAACCAATAAAATACCTTTTTCGCATGTTAAACAGTTTGATCAAATCACTCTTCAATATCTGAAGAAATCGAAGCTGAGTTTGTGAATAATTCAATCTTTTAAGGTCCTTTTACAATTTTGGTGAATCTTTACTGTGCCCAGCTAATAAAGTCAATATAACCTTCTGAACATGCAAAGTTCCAAACTGAATACAGTACATCAGGTGGGATTTGACCAAAGCAAGATTCTTCCATGGGAATCGGGTGATGGTAGAATGATTAGTGCTATTAAGATGTTATGGTTTAGTTCTGTTTTTGTTAATCTATAAATTAGATGTACATTAAGTTATTTTTTTCTAATATAACATTGCCCATTAAATGCCTCCATCTGATACACTTTTAAAGTTCATGAACTTTTAAAAATGTAAGTAATTATTCTATGACTGAATGCAAACCATTTATTCACACAAATAACCATATCTGTTTTCTGCAGAAGTAATGCAGTGCAAAGTAAATGCATTTGGTGTAGATAATTTGCTGAAGAGTTTGGTTGCCCAAGGCTTGCTGGTAAAATTAGATGAACATGGTATTGAAGGAAGTGGGCAATATAATTAGAGTTGACCAATGCATTTGAAATAGCATGCACCCCAAAACTCTGCAGGGTCATTTAACTGTGTGAGATTTCAGGAGATGTTGCAAGTTAGTGAATCCAGCAAATGGGTGCCAGATGAAATTCTTTGTAGAGAAAGAATAAGTGACCTAATTTGGGAAGAAGCATGAAATGATATATACCTTGAGTGAAAGAAATGTATGCAAAGCACAGAAACCTCAGAGTTCAAATGCATCTCTTTGGAAAAGGGAGGACAAGTTCATAAATCTGTGTGAATAAAGAAGGTTTTAAGATTTAAACTGAGTCTATTGACTGTCAAACAAAAGGTGTACTCTTAAACCCATACAAATCATTAGTTTTTTGCAGTTTTAATACTATGGATTGTTTTGGGAGACTATAGAGAGGGGCTTGACACTATGAAGAATTCAACACATGACTAAAGAAGAGATTGACTAACACAACACACAGCCTTTGCCAGCAAAGGAACTGGGGCATTTTTCATCAGCAAAGAGGGTCCAGAGGAGACTGATAGCACCATTGAAAATTTTGAACAGTTTTAATGAGGTTAATTAGGGGAAAAAAGACTATTTCTCCTTGCTGGTGAGTCTGTTACTTGAAGATCATATATCAAAATGATGAAAGGAGAGGTTACCAATTATTTTATAAATAGGATTGCTAGGACAGAGAATGCCCTTCAAGTCAAAATGGAGGAGAAATGAATCCATCACTTTTAAAAAAATTAATATTTGAAATATCCCAAAAGGCCATCAGGAAAAAGTGAACAGGATCAAATGGAGCTCTCCTTCTGACAGCTGGTGCACAATAAAGCAAATAGCTTCCTTTCATTATGTAAAATGGTTTGCTATCATAAGTGTGAAGATTCCATCTTCCTCGATGCTCCAGTTGGTGAGGGTTAGGTTATAAAGACTATGCCTTATAAAGCAGATTGTAAAAGCCTGTTGCAGTTACTAAATCTTTTTCTGATCAGAATAAGAACTGATACCCATCCCACTTCTGAATGGTGTTCAGGTGCTTCAGCACAACTTAGAACTTTCAGTAATGGTCAGGAATTGAATTGGAACTGGTGCTGACCTTCTAGATCTTGTTCAAATGCTTTTATGTAGAAAAAAGCCTCAGTTGAATACTAATATGATCAAAGTCAGTGCAGTCGCTGGTTACATGGAGGAGTGAAAGCGGAATGTAGACTTTAACTTTGCTTAATGGTGTAAATCAAAAGAATAGTGAATTGACAGCCTATGTTACACCTCTTAAAATTTTTATTTCCATTGAAGTCACTGGAAGAGAAACTTTAGGGTTAACTGAGCAGCTGATTCTGTTTTACATGTTGTTTTACATAATGTGGAAGAGCTGGTGTTGGACTGGAATGGACAAGTCACATGACTCCAGGTTATAGTCCAACAAGCTTATTTGAGATCGTAAGCTTTTGGAGCATCACCTGATGAAAGGGCTACACTCTGAAAGCTTGTGATTTCAAATAAACCTGTTGGACAAAAACCTGGTGTCATGTGACTTCTGACTCTGTGCGTGCCCATGGGAAACACAGTCCAAACAATTCTGGCAGGTCTTTGCTGAATGGGGGGTATTTAAGATACTGTAGATCTTAGTGCAGTTACACTTTATTCAAAATAAATATGCAAAAGCATTTTCTATCGTTTTGATCATAATTTCGCTCCATAGAAATATTCTGTTTTAATGTTTCTGTTTCAGGCATCTTAATCCTTGCTTCTGATTGTATGAAGAGATTGGTTCAGTTAGGATTATCTTTACTAGAATTTAGAAGAATGAGGCAGGATCTTATAGAAATCTATAAAATTCTAATGGGACTAGAATCATGCAGTGTAGAAGAACCTCTTCAGCCCATTGAGTGTGAACATACAAAACTACTCTAAATCTACATTAGTCTCACTTTCCTGCACGAGGTCCATAACCTCAAATGCAATGACATTTCAAATGCTCAGGAGAAAGTAAAGACTGCAGATATTGGAGATCAGAGCTGAAAAATGTGTTGCTGGAAAAGCGCAGCAGGTCAGGCAGCATCCAAGGAGCAGGAGAATTGACGTTTCGGGCATAGGCCCTTCTTCAGGAATGAGGAAGGTGTGCCAAACAGGCTAAGATAAAAGGGAGGGAGGAGGGACTTGGGGGAGGGGCATTGGGGATGCGATAGGTGGAAGGAGATTAAGGTGAGGGTGATAGGCCGGAGAGGGGGTGGGGGCGGAGAGGTCAGGAAGAAGATTGCAGGTCAAGAAGGTGGTGCTGAGTCCGAGGGTTGGGACTGAGATAAGGTGGGAGGAGGGGAAATGAAGAAGCTGGAGAAATCTGCATTCATTCCTTGTGGCTGGAGGGTTCCTAGGCGGAAGATGAGGCGTTCTTTCTCCAGGCATCGTGTTGTCATGGTCTGGTGATGGAGGAAGCCAAGGACCTGCATGTCCTTGGCGGAGTGGGAAGGGGTAGGGTCTGTTTGGAGGTGACGGAAATGATGAAGGATGATACAATGTATCTGGAGGTTGGTGGGGTGGTAGGTGAGGACCAGTGGGGTTCTGTCCTGGTGGCGATTGGAGGGGCGGAGTTCAAGGGTGGAGGAGATGCAGTGGAGCACATCATCAACCACGTCTGAGGGGAAATTGCAGTCTTTGAAGAAGGAGGCCATCTGGGTTGTTTGGTATTGGAATTCGTCTTCCTGGGAGCAGGTGTGGCGGAGGCCCAACCGACTCCCACAGCTACCTAGATTACACCTCCTCCCACCCTGCCCCTGTAAAAACGCCATCCCATATTCCCAATTCCTTCACCTCCGCCGCATCTGCTCCCAGGAGGACCAATTCCAATACCGAACAACCCAGATGGCCACCTTCTTCAAAGACCGCAATTTCCCCTCAGATGTGGTTGACGATGCTCTCCACTGCATCTCCGGCACTTCCAGCTCCTCCGCCCTTGAACCTCACCCCTCCAATCACTACCAGACAGAACCCCACTGGTCCTCACCTATCACCCCACCAACCTCCAGATACATCGTATCATCCTTCGTCATTTCCGCCACTTCCAAACAGACCCCACCACCAAGGATATATTTCCCTCCCCTCTTCTATCAGCATTCCGGAAAGACCACTCCCTCCGTGACTCCCTTGTTAGGTCCACACACCCCACCAACCCAACCTCCACTCCCGGCACCTTCCCCTGCAACTGCAAGAAATGCAAAACTTGCACCCACACCTCCCCCCTCACTTCCCTCCAAGGCCCAAGGGATCCTTCCATATCCATCATAAATTCACCTGCACCTCCACACACATCATTTACTGCATCCGCTGCACCCGATATGGCCACCTCTACATGGGGGAGACAGGCCGCCTACTTGCTGAACATTTCAGAGAACACCTCTGGGACACCCGCACCAACCAACCCAACCGTCCCATGGCTGAACACTTTAACTCCCTTTCCCACTCCGCCAAGGACATGCAGGTCCTTGGCTTCCTCCATTGGCAGACCATGGCAACATGACGCCTGGAGGAAGAGTGCCTCATCTTCCACCTAGGAACCCTCCAACCACAAGGGATGAACTCAGATTTCTCCAGCTTTCTCATTTCCCCTCCCCCCACCTTATCTCAGTCCCAACCCTCGGACTCAACACTGCCTTCTTGACCTGTAATCTTCTTCCCGACCTCTCCGCCCCACCCCCTCTCTAGCCTATCACCTTCACCTTAGCCTCCTTCCACCTATCGCATTCCCAATGCCCCTCCCCCAAATCCCTCCTCCCTCCCTTTTATCTTAGCCTGTTTGGCACACCTCCCTCATTCCTGAAGAAGGGCTTATGCCCGAAACGTTGATTCTCCTGCTCCTTGGATGCTGCCTGACCTGCTGCGCTTTTACAGCAACATATTTTTCAGCTCATTTCAAATGCTCATCCAAGTATGTATTAAGATTGAGGTTCCCACCTCAACTAACCTCCCAAGCAGTGCATTCCAGATTCCCAATACTCTGTGCTGAAAGAAAGTTTCATCACATCACCTCTGTACCTCTTGTCTTTCAGCTAAACATTATGCCCTGTTGTTATTGACCCTTTGACTAGGGAATAGCTGTTTCTTCACCACCCTGTCTAAAACTGAAATCTCATAATCTTGCGTATTAATCAGGTCTCTCCTCTGTCTTGGGTGCTCCAAAGAAAAGGAACTGAGTTTATCCAGTCACACTTTGTAATTAAAGTGCTCTACACCCAGCAACATCCAGGTGAATCTCCTCTGCAACCCCTACAATGCAATCACATTCTTCCCTTGGAGTGACACAGTAGCTCAATTGCTGTCACTGCTGCCTCTCAGTACCAGGAACTGGGTTCAATTCCACCCTCAGGTGTGTCTCTATGGAGTTTGCACATTCTCAGTCCAAAAGTGTGCGAATTAGGTGGATTGGCCAAGCTAAATTGCCTCCTCGTGTCTAGAAATCTGTTGGTTAGGTGGATTAGCCTTGGTAATATGTCAGGTTATGGGTTTGGGTGGAGATCTGGATGGGATTCTCTTTGGAAGGTCAGTGCAGACTCAATGGATCGAATGGCCTCTTTATGCATTGTAGGGATTCTATGATTTCATTGTGGGATGACCAGAATTGCAGACAGTACTCCAGCTATGACTTAATTAAAGTTTTTTGTTTGGCTCCAACAACCTCACTGCTTGTCCAATCTATGCCACAACTCAAAAGCAAGTATCCCTTGTTCCTCTCAACCAACCTATTAACCTGTCCTACCACCTTCACGGGTCTGTGGACAAGCACGCCAAGATCCCTCTGTTCCTCGGTTTAGTTTTCTGCCATTCATTACATACTTGTTTGTTATCGTTTTCCAAAGTGCAACATCTAACATTTTTTTCAGGGTTGGTTCACTGATCTGTCTATCTGATCAATTCATCTATACCTTTCAGTAACCTAAGACTTTCCCTACCGTCAATCATCCAACCAGGCTTCGTGTCATCTACAGACTTACTGTTCCCCGCCCCACATTCTCTTCTATTTCATTTATATAAATATGTCATGAAAAATAGGGAACTCAGCACTGGTCCTTGTTCTATTGGACACCAGTCTCCAGTCACACAAATAGCTTTCTTCCATCACTACCTTCTGTCCCCCTACCAATAAACCAAGTTAACATGTATCCCATATGCTTTCGGCTTCTTTAAGTCTGCCATGTGAGACCGTGTTAGAGGCTTTGCTGAAATTCATATATCAACTGCACTACCTTCCTCCAGTCTTCTGGCACCTGCTGTATGGCCAGAGAGGAATTAAAAATTTGGGTCTGTCTATAATTTCCTCCCTCATCTCCCACAGCAGGGTAAATAGAGGAAGGCTGTTCCTGATGACCCAGAAGGCCAGAACCAGGCATCACAGTCCTAAGTGTACCTAGAAAGCCATTTGGATTGCGAGTGTTGATATTTCCCCTCAGCTGAGTGGTGAGCCAGTGAATTTCTCTGCCACAAATGGTTGAGGCCAAAACATTGAATGTTGTCAAGAAAAAAAATTGATATTGTTCTTGGAACTAAAGGATCAAACATTATGGGGAGAAAGCAGGAGCAGGGTACTGAGTTGGACAATCAGTCATGATCATATTGAATGGTTAAGCAGGCTGGAAGGGCTGAAATGGCATACTACTTTCCATGTTTGCTGCTGATTTGTTGTAAAAATGGAAATTCACAAATCCATATCTTTCAGTTGAGGTGCTTTAGGTTTAGAATGAGTCACCCTGAGATTAATAATAGAAGTAAAATATAATTTAATCTTTTTGGTTAGCTGGGTGACCACCATATGTAGAAAAGCTGTTAAGATCACATGTCTGAGAGAGCTGGTGTTTGACAAGAATCAGATCTTGATGAGTTACAATTGTGCACATGATACTTCACCAGCTAAGACCGTGAAACTAATTGGCACAGAATATCAGTAAATCTTCTGACTCTCATTTAATCAGGGCTACACTAACCTCTAGGATATTGGCTTGCAGGATTCTCTGGAGTAGATTTGAGAAGAATCTCAAACATCAGTGTCACCTCTAGCTGTTTGGTCAGCTGTGTTCACTGGTAAATCATGCTACCTGACCCTGGCAGGGTTATATCAAATTATTGAGCTTCAATGTAATAATGAAAGGAGAACATAATGGGACAAGTAAAATATTTTTGGATTAACAGAGAATTCAGTATTGAAGCTTGTCATGTCCCCTACTTTGTTCCAATCTGAGTTGTCTCTTGCTTTGGTGTCTTTTGTATTTCACACAATTAGTTTATGGCACAGTAAATCTGATGTGGGAAAGTTTGTAGTTAGCTATCCAAGCAAACTTAATTGTGTCGTTAGCATTCAAAACGTGTTTCCAGCAGCAAATAGAATTGAGGCTTGAACAAAGCTCTCTTAAGAAACTTTATTCTGTTGGAGCTTACTGGCAGCTTTACTGACAATTGTGTAGTCACGTTTATGATGCTGATGAACACCATTTATACATGATCACAATATAGCTGATGACACTGCTGTGAGAAACAAATATTGCAGGTCTGTCACTGATCATTATTGGTATACTGTACCTTCATGTTGCTGAAAATAACTAAATTGATAAAATAATGAAATCCTTTTTTCCTCTTATTTACTTACTTCCTATCTCTGCATTTCTTTTATTTGAAGCAATATGAATGGAAATGCAATCTGATCCCTTCACCATTAAAATTGATCAAACCGTACAGCTTGGTAAAGAAACAATTTAGCTGGAACATGTGGAACTAACCTTGACAGTACAAAAATGTAAAACTAAACTGATTGAAAATTTGATTTAAATAGCTATCGCTGCATGGCTTTTGTATAACATGTTAAATCCAGAGGTCATCTCTTTATTGATTTGACTGCACTACAAATAATAGGAAAGTTGTTATGTGGCAGTAGATTTTATATAACACACCAGATATGCTGTAGAGACATTCAAGATGACAGTGGCTACTGGTGAAATTGCTAAATTATGTTTTCATTTGAAAAGTTAAATGGAAAACGGTGTAAAATAATTGAACAGGTCAGAATGAGTGCGGTTTTTTTTTCATTAGCATTCATATTGTAGTAGAGTTGATCTCAAACTTTTTCTTGACAAAATCTTTGAGGCAACAATCTATTCAAATAATAAGAATCAGTGTAGCTTTATCCCTTAGAAGGATGATACTTTATATCTTTTTACATGTTGGCTAACTTGAAACTCTTTTTTGATGATCATTGTCTCTGGCATGTTTGGCTTGATGTACAGAAATGTTAATTTAGTCCTGTTACTTTTGTCAATCAATTAATGGTATTAATTAGTATTATCTTCCCCTTTTGGATTTACAATAATAAAGCATTTTGTGGAAAGTGAAATGTTCTGGATTTGCTAAGTAAATAAGGATTGGAAGATTTATTACCTCCTCTGTTCCCAGCCTTAAAGCTTGCATTGCTATGAATATTTGTATTTGACATCCTAAGAAAGTTTAAATCACTCATATTACAAATACATCATACACTGCAGCTGTCAACCCATTTGCTTGCAGATATATAAATATGTACTTCCAACGAGAAAGCATTGCGTTTCCATGGCAATTCATTTGTGTGTTCAATGTCATTTAAATTATTATTTTCAAGTAAGATGATTAATGAAGGTGCTTGCATCCCTGCAACAAATTGATCATGTAGCATACATGATTCCAAAGATTAGAAAAGCACTAGAATTATTTAAGATACTAACCTTTTTTATTTAGCCTTTTTCAGTAGCCTATGGTTATTTAGTAAAAAAACCAATATTTCTTTAAAGCATCCTTAAAACACAAATATAAGACAAAGTGCAATGATGGAGGCAATACAATGGATTTTGTGTTTACGGCATTTTCAAAGAACGTTTATTTTTTTAAAATGCAATAAGATTGTGGTAATCTTAGAGGTATTATAGAATCCTTGCAGTGTGGAAGCAGATCATTTGGCCCATCAAGTCCACATCAACCCTCTGAAGGTCATTCTGTCCAGATCCACCGTGCTACCCTATCCCTGTAACCTTGCATTTTCCATGACTAATCCACCTAGTGCTATGGATGCTATGGGCAATTCAGCATGACCACGAAGTTGTTAAAAGATGTGATTACAGACGTGTGGAATCTCAACAGTGATTATATCATATGGGTAATATTGTTCTTTTTGGCTGGCATTTGCAGTGATAATGATGGTGTTACAAACATATGATCAAGCAATAAAAGTAGGCCACTTGGCCCTTCGAGCCTTCTCCACTTTTCAATAACATCATGGCTGATCTGATTTTAACCTCAACCTCACATTCTTGCATACTGCCAATAATATTTCATTCCCTTGGTAATCAAGAATCTATCTTCCTCTGCCTTTAAATATTTTAAAATTCTGCATCTGTTGGCCATTAAGGAACAGAATTTCAAACACACTCTATTCTTAGAGTTTTTCCTCCTTACTGTCTTGAAAAGAAACCCCTTATTTTTCAACTGTGATCCTTATTTCTCGATTCTCCCATAATAGGAAACGTGTTTTTTTTTCCATGTCCATCTGGTCAAATCTCCTCAGGATCTTTATATATGCTATTGAAATCGCCTCTGTAAATGACAGCAACATTTGGAATTGAGACATACACAGATAAATGAAATAATCGAACAGTTATTGTCAGTGGCTCAGTGCTTCTCCAAAAGATGCATTGTTGGAGATTGGCATCTGACTTGTGGCAGTGTCTTGGGCTCTTCCGGCGCAACTTTAATCTGCTTCCTTTCCTCCTGCACCTTGAAAACTAGGATTTTAATATTTCAACAAAGATGTTTTGCACTCAAGGGCATGGACCCAGCTCATGACTGGATCAGGCTGCATCTCTGGGTGAATTTCTTCCTCTGTCAGTGGTCATTCACTTTGAGCCTGCCTAAACACTCATACCATCACTGCCTGGAATGGTCTTCTCTTCATGAGCCTCACCTATCAGCCAGAGATTCCAACTGTGCTTGTCTGGATGCTATATGGTATTTTAAAGAAGGCACATGTGGTAGGGATGGCTGTACACTCAGAGATATCCTGAAAGTGATGAGTGACAGAATGGGGTTAGAATCAGATTAGGGAGGTGGCATCAAGGTGAGTTAGATGGCTAATGAGGCAATCTTTGGCAAGGTATGGCAAGCAAACTTGCTAGTCCTGGTGGGGAGAAACACTCCATGAAATTCAACAAAGCTGACACTTTTCTATATAAAAAAAGAGATTCAGCCCATGGTTAAAATAGTAAATTATGAAAGGCTGTAGATGAATAGAGAGAATAAAGTGTAAAATTGAAATCATACTAAATTAAAGATGTATTAGAAAAGACATCAAGAAACAAAAAAAAAAGTCAACGTTTATTTCAAAGGGTAAGGTCATGCTTGGCCAATGTTATTAAATTCTTTCTTATTCTACAATGTTACATCTTCAATGTAACTGATACAATTTTTTGGTTGTTCAGAAAGCCTTCAATATAATACCAAATCATAGACTCATAAGTAAGAGCATATAGAGTCAAAGGACAGGTAATGGAGTGGATTGCAAACTGATTACAAAGCACAAGACTGCTGAGGGTACTTGCTCAGATTGACAAAGTGGTAAGTGGTGCTCCAGAGAGATCAGTACTGACATCACTCTTCAATCTATATGATTCTGATAAAATGTAGACTATCAATTTTCAATTTCCATCATCTGATTTTAGTACCTGAGAACTCTTAAACTGAAATTATTTCTTTAAAAGGAAGAAACATGGACCTAAAATGACTGCAGTAATGATCTGATCACCGTACAGGAGAACCTCAGGAAAGCAATGTTAAATAAACAAAAATCAGAACTAAAATTACTATTTTCCCCGAGGACATTGAAATCAGGCAATGGAGTCAGACATCAACAGACTCTAAAGATGAATTTGCACTTACAAAAGACATATTGAGCATCAGACAGTTGTCTACAACTAACTACTGTTGAAAGACAATGGAGCCAAACTCCAATATTAATCATATTTCTACAAATTATGAGACCTTCCTTTTTAACAACCTTATATGTATTTGTGTGTATGTTTAATGTCACTTTTGTTTGAAGGTAGAGAGTAATAAGAGTCACTTCTCATTGCCATAATGTTAACTAATGATGCATTTTATCTGAAACCTGATAACGGTAAGGATAAAATTAGACTATGGGGTTTGTTCTTTCAGTAGAGAGAAAGGCAACTGGTGGTCATTTAACTTGAGGGTTACTAGGGAAGGGAGAGATTGAGAAGCAGAATCTCTCATGATGACCTCAACTGGTGTAGGAATTGAATCCATGCTATTGGCATCACTTTGCATCATAAAGCAGTCATTCAGCCAATTGAGCTGACCAAACCCCTTAGAAATGAACAAAAACATTTGAAGCCATCTGAAAGCTTTAAAATACAAGAGATTCACTCCTTTTCACTTGCTCTTAACAGATTACACTAAAAATCTGAATTTGAAAATCAGAAGTACAACTTAAAAATTTGTGGACAATACCAAATTGGATGATGTTGCAAAGGCAAAATTGTGACACAATGCAGCAAGACTTGATGAAATTTGCAGAATACGTATTTATTTGGGAAACTAATTTCAATATAGAATGAGAGATTGTGTTTTTGTTTGGAAGAATAAGACAATATATTTCTTGGATATTAAGTCTAGATGGGGTAGAGAAATAGAGATCCAGATACATAAATTGTTAAAAGTAGCCATACTGGTTAATGTAATTTGTAAAAGGAAACCATGTGCTGGGGGTTATTTGTTAGAGAAGAAGGCATGCCAGATGCATATAATATTTGATTAGGTCCATCCTTGGAGTACAGAGCACAGTTCTAATCTCCATCAATATAAATCTGAAATTGGAGCTTTGAGGAAGGTGCAAGAAGGATTACTAAAGATGATGCCAGAAGTTATTGTTTTATTTCTATAAGGAAAGACTGACAACATGGAGTCCCTCTTTCTTGAAAAAAGAAAGCTAAATGAGAATTGATCGCTTTAAACTAAAAAGGTTTGTGGATAAATGTTGAGAAAATGTCTGCATGTGAGAGGGAATCAGAACCAGAGAACATAAATTTGAGTGACTATTTCACATTTAGGAGGGAATTCAATAGAAACTTCTTTAGATAAAGAATGGCAAGCATTTGGAACTTGATGTCAGTAGGTAGTTAAGACAAATTATGAATTTCTTTTAATGGAAAGATAGATAAACAGATGAAGGAGAAAAGGATGTTCTGTAGGATAAAATGAAGACACTTAGGAGGCTTGTGTGATGCATCAGGGCTGGCGTAGACCAATTGGGCTGAATGACCTGTTTCCATAGTGTACTAAATACGCATAACCTTTGCTCTACAATAATTGTATTCATCAAAACCTCATCTTTCCATGTGCTTTGAAACTGTTATATATTCCAGATCTCATTAAATTAGTTATTCATTGTATTAAATGAATTTAATGTAGTGTGTTTAGCTACAGTGCTCCCATAGTAGTTCAAAACCTGTTTCACTGTACGTGCTTTAATGTTTGCAGGCAAATTAATACCTTTTTATTGCTGTTCTGCTGCTTGAGTGGACACTGTGTTTGAGCATTAATCATTCTTGTCACCTTTGTCCACTGAACACAGTGCTACAATGTAATATTGCTTTATAAAGACATTGTAACCTTGTGCTTTAGATGCCCAAACGCAACACGCATCTGCAGCTATCAAATATCTGTTGTTCAGGTCTCATCACATTTACATACATTGAAACGTTGAAATTTTGTTAGTGTACTGCCAATGATGAATGTAATTATAACCCAGCAACTTGTTTGTAACATTCCTTTAATGAAGTTTTCAGCTCATCCAACTGATGAGGCTTAAAAGGCTAAATATTGGTATGAGGATTATTTTGGAGTTTTGAAATCTGCAACGTCATTTAGTATCTTCTGAGATCTTAAATCAAAGGTACACACTTAAATTTGCATTCATATTAATGTTTTTATTTTAGCTTTAGATTCTAACAAATGTATCAAGATGGTCAGAGCAAGGAGATTATGTTTTGTTTTATTCAGACTCCATTGTTAGTTAACCAGAGAGTCCAGGATATATCACAAAGAAGGATCTCTCTCAACCAAGTGTAAAATGGCATACAGAACAATCACTTTTATCCAAACAGGACAGAGGGGTAGTATTTTGTTTGGATAACATTTTTACAGGACCTTGAGAGCTTGTTCAGATAATCCAAAATTCGGATAATTGACGTTCTGTATTTAGAAGTATTCAAGAAGCAACAATAAAACAATTACAAAACACAAAAGTCATTTCTATGTTCCAAGAAAATTAGATAAAACAACTGTAACAAATAAAGCTGTTTTTTTTTGAGCCTATGTTTCCCACAATGTTTTACCCAGCAAAAAATATGGCAGATAGTAAGAAAACAGATAATCGAGGTTCCAATGCAATCAACTGTGATGACTGCTCAATAAATGTGGGATAAATACCACATGATCATTAGTCCTTCAACCTGCATTCATAGCATCAACTGCAATAAGCAGATTTGCCCTCAGCATCTAAGATGAAGCCAGCTGCTGTCAAAAAATAATTTTAAACCAATAATAAAATGATTACGGTGAATGTTGTAACATTACAAAAAACGACTTGTTAGAAATTTAGAAATAACTACAATTTAAACAAGATGAAGAAACAGTGAAGCATGTAAATTCTACTTTAACTTTGACATATTTGACTCCTCATTAGAGTGGGGCTGGAAAAGCACAGCAGGTCTGGCAGCATCCGAGGTGCAGGAAAATAGACATTTCAGGCAAAAGCCTTTCAACAGCCCTCATTCCTGATGAAAAGCTTTTGCCCGAAACATCAATTTTCCTGTTCTTTGGATGTTTCCTGACCTGCAGTGCTTTTCCAGCATCATTCTAATGTTGACTCTAATCTCCAGCATTTACAGTGCCCACTTCTGCCATATTTGACTCCTCAGACACTGAAGTAGTTCATGTCCAAGTGCAGCAATCAAATATTGGTCTTTCCAGGAGCAATATGCTCCTATCCTTGGATTGGAGACTAGTGGCATGGGTCACTAATAATTGCTCCATTTGCATAACTTACAAATAGGACCAGGAGGAGGAGGGTATTTGGCCCCTCGAGCCTGGTCTATGATTCTATAGTATCATGGTTGATCTGACATTTCCCACATTCACTTTCCTGCCCTTTCCCCATGACCCTTGATTCCAGTACTGATCAAGAATCTGACTATCTGACTCTTAATTGTACACAAGGACTCTGCTCCCACAACTGTTTATAGCAAGGAATTCCAAAGACACTCAATCTCTGAGAGAAGAAATATAACCTGATCTCAGTATTATACTGACTCCCCTTAATTCTTACTTCAGGGGAGGTGATGGCCTAGTGGACTGTTAATCCGGAGACCCAGGCAATGTTCTCGGGAGCTGAGTTCAAATCCCGCCATGGCACTTGGTCAAATTTGATTTTAATAAAAATCTGACACTGAGTCTAATGATCACCATGAAATCATTGTCAGTTGTCAGAAAAACCCATCTGATCCACTAATATCATTTTGAGAAGGAAACTGCCATCTTTACCTAATCTGGAGTATATCTCACTCCAGACACACAGCAACTTGGTTGATTCTGAACTTTTTATAGGATGGGCAATGATTGCTGGCCGAGCCAGTGACATTCTCATCCCGTGAATGAATTTTAAAACAAAGCAAACAAAAACCCTTGAAAAAAGGGCCAAATTTCCAATTAACCTTTCTGATTACTTGTGTTTCATGTATCAGTACCACCAATTTTCTCCATTTAAGTAACATTTTGTTGTCACATTCTCCCTTCCAAGATGAACAACTTTGCATTTTTCCCACATTATTCTCCATTTGCCAACTTTTTGTTCACTTATTTAAACTATTGATATCTCTCTTTAAACTGTATCCCTCTCAGAACTGCCTTCACACTTATTTTTGTCTCCTGCCAATTTCGATACAGTTTTCTTCCTCCAAGTCACTAGCATATTATTGTAAATAGTTATAATCCCAGGACTGATCCCTGTTGAACACCTTATCCCCACAGGTTACGGGTCCTTACCTCCACTCACGGTTTCCTGTTCATGAGCCAATTCTCTATTCCTGATCCAGGCTTATGCCCGACACGTCGATTCTCCTGCTCCTCGGATGCTGCCTGACAGCTGTGCTTTTCCAGCACCGCACTCTTGACTGATCTCCAGCATCTGCAGTCCTCACTTTATCGGAATTCTCTATCTGTAAATGTACTACCTTCAACACCATGGGCTCTTAACTTATGATTTAACCGTTTTTGAGGTACCTTGTTGAATGCCTTCTGGAAGTCTAAATGCACATATCTACTGGTTTCCCTTTGTCCGTTCTGGTTGAGACTTCCTCAAAAATTCCTCTTAATTGATTCGTCAGATATGACTCTCTTTTCATGAAAGCCATTCTCACTCTACTTGATTATGATTTTCCAAAGTTCTGCTATTATTTCCTTAATTGATTCTAATACTCTTCTGATAGTAGATATTAGGCTAAATTGTCTCCAGTTATCTAATTTTTGTCTCCCTTTTGAATAAGGTTGTCATATTGGCAGTTTTCCAATCCTCCTGGCACTTCTCTAGAATCTAAGGATTTTTGGAAAATTACAATCAATGCATCCACTATCTCTGTAGTTACCTCTTTTAGCATCCTAGGATGCATCAGGGCTAGGAGACTTATCTGCTTTAAGGTCAATTAGTTTGTGTAATACTACTATAGTGACAGTACTTAATTCCTCGACAAGTATTGAATTCTACTCATTCTCATATCTCTTCAGGTCCCTCACATGCTGTTAATTATACTCCTGTGTTCGATCTCTCACTCTCATTTGCACTTGCTGTTTCTCATGCGCTCCAGTACATGCTGTATAAGAAGGAGAAGAAAGTGAGGACTGCAGATGCTGAAGAGTTAGAATCGAAAGTGGAATAAGAGAAAGGGGAAAAGTTTAAGGGAAATATGTGTGGAAAGTTCTTTATGCAAAGGGTGGTGAGTACCTGGAATGCGTTGCCAGCATAGGTGGTAGAGGCAGGCACAAAAGCTTCATTTAGATAGACAGATACATGAATGGGCAGGGATCCTTGGAAAATAGGCAACAGGTTTAGATAGAGGATCTGGATTGGTGCAGGCTTGGATGGCCGAAGGGCCTGTTCCTGTGTTGTAATTTTCTTTGTCCTTTGAAAAAAGTGGCACTGGAAAAACAGCATGTCAGGCAGCATCCATGGAGCAGGAGAATAGGTGTTTTGGGCATAAGCCCTTCATCTCTGAGTCTGATATAGTCCTACATTCTCAACTGGCACTCCATTAAGAGCCCTCCCACAATGGCACCCACCATTGTCTCCCTGTTTCGGTCCACACAACCCCTTCACATCTACTCCAACCCTGATTGAAAGTGAAGTGATTTTCATGTGCACTAAGTTTTCAACTAAGAGAACTAAGTTTTAATTTCTCCCTTCTGAGACATGTATGTTTTGTATCTTTTAATACATTTCAAAATCAAATTAAACATGAATAATTTTCTGATTTATCGGCGCTGAGCATGCTGTGCTTGATATACATGATGTTTAATTAAGTTGAAATCAATTTTAAGACCGATACTTGTTTTGAACTTCGAATGACTGGCAAGCATTGTCAGAATGCCACTCCGACTCTTAATTTTCTATATTGTGATCAAACTCCGCACGTCTGGCAGGTCGGTGAACCCTGACTTCCTCAGAAATGCAGAATGTATCTTTAAACCAAGCTCTGCCTTGCAGAGAGAAGGCAAATCATGCCTCTTTTTTTTTTACAGTACAAGCCATCATATTCTGGCAAAAGTGAAAAGTGCTCGAAGTTTGGCTAATTGCTGTGGATGGATTCCAAAGCTGGGGAAGCTGCAAGTGCATCTGAACCATTTCTTATGTCCAGGATTATTCCTGCAAAATGCATGTTTTCTTTAAACAAAATAGTAGCAGAGACTTCTATTCTGAAAGCAAAGTAAGGCTATGCAGACAAAATATTTTAATATCTCGCCTCTATGCTCAAAATGTTGCATACTTCAAGCATATCCAATGTTTTCTCATTAAGATATTGTTCCTTTCTGGTAGGTGTTCACTAACACACCTACGGTTTTGGGACACTTGATGTAGTTTTTTGGTGTGTTAGTGGATGAGAAATGGACGAGTGTAGGTTCCTGTGGGGTTAGGGGAGTGGGAAGGGAGACTGAAAAAGGTAAAAATGTACTTAAGGGGGTAGGGTGACAAGTGCCACTACGGGGAGTGTAGCAGTTGTATAAGGTAGTGAGGTCATAGTGGATTAGTGAGGCGGGGGGATGGCGTGCAGCACTCTATTCAGGAGATAGACTAGGAGTTCTCCTGTCTAACAGTTCCTGGGTAACTGTTGAGATAAATAATTTGGAACTGTCCAAAGACTTGTTGGGATTATGTTTGGCATGGACTGCGTGGACCGAAGGGTCTTTTTCCATGCTGTCTGATTCTGTGACTCACTGTAGCTGAGTGTCAAAACATTTGCAGAGGATCTTGGGGAGCAGGGACAATTTCCCATCAGCAGTTCCTATTTTTCAGGTGATTCCCATGAAGGTCAGCACATTGAGACTTCCATGGAAGAGCATCTTGAGTCAGGGTGACCCAGAGACCAGAAGGTTTGAGTGATAACAGTCTGGTGTGCTACAATTGTCTGTGCTGATCTTCACTCAGTTTCTGTTTGAGCAATTACAACATGGTTGGGATTTATTTGGGTAAAAATACATCAGCCAAATGAATTCCATTTCAGATGCATTTTCAGATCTAACTTTTAGGTTGCAGTGGAAGAGGAGATTCCCACTGAGAACAGGACTGGGCCTCTGATAACAGCGTCAAGGAGGCAGTCAGCAACTTTAGGAGAAAAAGTATTTGAAAATATCTCCTCCTTCAGTTCTCTATCTGCAACAGTCAGACATAGCTGGACCTATTTAGAGCTCCCTTGGAGATGGGGAGGGCATGAAAATGCCAACATTGAGCCGTTTGCCAATTTCAAAATGCCAGTTTTGATACTGGCAATGAATGGGGTGGTAGGAATTCTGCTCTCAGCATTAGGGGCTGTTAGATTTGAAAAAAATGTTCATTTTAGAGCTTTGAAGGTGAAGGGTAGAATATTTAAAGTGTCAAAGAGGAATTTCAGAGTTTCAGGAAAGTTGTAGGGAGACAAGCACACAATGGGAGTCAGTCCTGGCTGCCCAAGGATATCACTCCAGCCACACCTGAGATTCCCCAGAATGAAGAGGGACTGGGAGTTGGTAAGCTGACACCCTTGATATTGTACGTGTTGCCGAGAGCCAGGGCACTCAAAGTCCAAGATTTAAATGGGATTAGCTTACCATCTCTGACACCAGAAGAACAAGGATGTGAAGGACAATTGGACTGAAAACTGATTAGGAGGAAAGTTCCAGTTTGCTGTGATAGGTATGAATATCTGACTTTGGCTTCTGGTGACCTGATAAGAAACACTTCACAGGAAGAGCAGAATGCTAGGCATCAGGAAAACAAAGCAGAGGAAAAATGTGCAGGAAGGCAATGAAAATGGTTCATCAAAAAACAATGTAACCTGGGGCAACTTAAGGCCAGTGTCACAAATTGCGACTAGTTTTCAACCAGTTGGTAGACATCTATACCCTCATTGCTGAAAAGCCGTCATCTTGCAGCATTGCCTTTCCCTGTGAGTAATTGCTGAGTCACTTTGTGCTTTAATTTACTTCCATCTGCCTCCTTCCAGGGATCAGTAGCATGTTAAAAACAGTTGCATGCCACTGTATCTTGCTAATCATTGATACCTTTCTTCCCTGGAACATTCATTTTCAAGGTGGACATGAACTTGCAGGGACAGAGAGCATTTTGAATTTCACCTCTGTTGCTGAAATCACCCAGTTGCATTGATTCTACCATGTGGCCATTGAAGAACTGAGTTACTCGTGAGTGAGGTCCATCAGCAGGCAGATTTGTCAGTCCTCCCACTCAGCTGCGATCTATCCCGTCCCGCTCTGGTAAAGTGGCACAAATAGCAGATTTCTGCCTCTGAACCTTGAGCAGCTTCAATGATAGCTGCTGCAGGGAGTCTAGATGAGTCACACATTTTGCCTTACCCTCATCTGTCCTTGCCCCCACTCCATCCTATTCAAGGTTTCAACTGTAAACTTTAACCAGTTTTCCACATGAAGTTGATTCAGAATCTCACAAATGCACTGGCTCATATTTCCCACTTCTGTCTTTGAAATTATGCCCATAATTTTGTGGCTAACCAATGATGTTCAGTGTCTGGTTAAACATTGTAATATTGAAGAACTAAATATCGGACACTGAAAATTTAATAGGGATTAGTGAAAATCTATATTTCACAATTACATTATTTTTATAGCAGTTCTACTCTGAAATTGTAGTATTGATTAGCAAATAAAAGATCTTAAAATATCATTGAAATTTGCAATGCAGTAGTACAAAATAAGAACTCCTTATCATGGGATGCAACACAGAGTCGCATGGTTAGCACTGCTGCCTCACAGCACTAGGGACTCTGGTTCAATCCCAGCCTCAGGTGACTGTGTGGGGTTTGCACATTCTCCCCATATCTGCGTGGGTTTCCTCTCACAGTCCAAAGATGTGCAGGTTAGGTGAATTGGCCAGGCCGATAGTGCTCAGGGATATACTGTATAGTTTAGGTGCATGTGTCAGTGGAAATGTAGAGTAATAGAGTAGGGGAATGGGTTTGGGTGGGATAGTCTTCAAAGGTCAGTGTGGACTTGTTGGGGCAAACAGCCTATTTCCACACTCTAGGAATTCTATTAACATATTTCTGTGGCTCTTCTGGTATAGTTATTTCTCATACATAAATGACTGACCTCAGGGGTAAAAAAAACACAAACCCAAGCAGGAGCGATGGTATAGGACAAAATGGGAAAGCTAACCATGTCTCAAAAGCTGATAAGGCTCACTCTTGTACACATTAGTAATGGTGTTTTCAGTGTTTTACTTGAGAGAAATGGTTTCTTTGCTCTCTGCCACCGTGAGACGCTAAACACTGGTTCTTTGCAATAAAATGTGACAATGTTATTTAGATAATGTGGTGTGCTTTTTATTTCTTTATTGCAGAAAAATGGGAACAATTGGTGGTTAGTTGTAGTAACTGCAGAATGTATTAAATGTGACAACTGAAGTTGATAAGAAACACATGTGTGAGGCAGCAGTTTCACTGGTATGTTGACAGAATCCTGCCCGGATGCATGACTGTTCTCATTGGTGACTCATTAAGTATAGCATTCCTGCTACTCTCTGCACTGGACTTAAATGATAAGTCGTCTTTGTGCTAAATAACTCTGAGGGAATCTGTACCATCCATTCAAAGAGATGGAAGGCCTTATTTTGCAGTAACAGTTGTGAGATGCAGCCTGTCTCCTCAGCAGCAGGGCAACTCTAATTCTATATTAGAAACCGATTAGACAAGGTTGCAGCAAAAAAATCCATTTCCCATTACCTGACACAATGTTTTGTTGTTGAAGAATTTTTAATTTCCCCTTCCCCACTCTTTGATCTACAGATTTTAAGGACATTTTTCTTCTGCTATTAAATTTGACATTTTATAAGAAACCCAGGATGTTTCTCACCTGATTCACTCCTTGCTACTTCATATTAATTTCCAAAACAGAAAGCACTTGCACACCATGGTTCTTAGAAAATGTCAAGTGCATTAGTCCTCCATTTATCCAATTTCTGTTTTACCAAGCTGCTGTGGCAACTGATAAGTATTCAGCTGTAAAAATGCATTTCAGGAGGCAGAGTACTGTATACCTGCAGGCAGAAGTTCACAAAAAAGAGCAAAGCTGATAGAAATACAGAAAATGCTCCCATTAATTTAACTGGAAGTTCAGATATTTCATTGATTAGAACCCCAAAATCATTTGTGTGTACCCCTAAATAAAATTAGGCTTAAATGCACAATGACAATTGATTAAATTCAGAAACGCTCTCCGAGAACCCCTCAACATTTATCCAGTGACATTTCTATCATCGCCACATCTTTTAAGCAGTGTAAGTTGCCTCGGAAAGGTGAAGATTACGCTGAACAGGCATTTTTTTTTCCCAGTGAATCCAGTGGCAACAAAGTTAGTGTGAACGCTTAACAGTTCAATTCAACAGTTCAAGTGTTGACTGATGTTTTCATGGTTTACAAGCTGAGATTCTCTCCCTCCTAGATGGTGGGAGTGATGTTCTACAACCAGATAATGGGTGTGGATCATTTGCTTTGAACATACGTGTACATACATGTTGTTGTTTTGAGCAGTTGACTTGGACTCACTAGTAATATTCTCCAGTCTGAGCAAAAAGATTAGGGTCCCAATTCCAAGAACTTCACAAAATCTCAGCTGGGACTGCACTGGAATGAATAAGCTAAGAGCTTATCCGCCATTTCAGGTCAAGGTAAAAGAATCCATGGCATTGTTTTGGAAAAGAGGGGGGGGCCAGTCTTCCAGAGTCCTGATTTGCTAGATTCTTAGCCCTTAATCAATTTGAAGTTGATAATATATGTTTCATAGCTTCTTTTCTGAGGATTTTGTTGTTTCTGTTATTTGCCACATCCCTCCCCCAGTGCAAGTAGTACTCATTCGGCTGTAAAGCACTTAATGATGTCCTTGTGTTATGAGACATGCAAAAGAGATACAAAATTTTTATTTTAGTTTCTTTTGTTTCCTATGGACGTGAGTTCAACTACAACATTTAAAAGGCATTTGGATAAGTACTTGAATAGGAAAGATTTGGAGCGATATGGGCCTGGAGCAGGCAGGTTGAACTAGTTGAGTTTGGGATTATGTTTGCCACAGACGAGTTAGATTGAAGGGTTTGTTGCTGTGCTCTATGACTGTGTGTGAATCCAGCCTGAAACACAGGACTAAATTTAGTTGGTAGGATCAAGGCTCGGCATCACTAAACCGTTGCTGAAGATGTTTTCCAGTGACTTCCTGTGAAGTGGTTTGGTTTCTTGCTCCTTGCTGGTGAGGCAGGGGTTGGGATGTATTGCTGGTAGCTTCTTGGAAGTAGCTACCCTGCGACAGCTGAGGGGGCCAGCAGTGCTTGATCTCCACGGGCCAGCTTGGACGCCAGTGTCTACTGCCCCAATGATCCTCCTGAGGAGGAGTGCAATTCGATCAGGATGATAGGCCAACATCAACCACACTGAAGTTTAATGTTCACCCGGTTGTTTGTGGATACCTTCAATTTGAAGATCTCAAAGTCTCCAACTTCGCTCAGCAATGCCCATTTGCCCTCCTGTCCCTTTGCTTGGAATCCAGCATCATAAATCCACCCACCATCCCACAGGAAGCTGTCTGTGGTAAAATTGCTGAGTCAATCTTGCTGCCGACAGTTGTGGACTCAGCAGATGCTTTTTACCCCATCAGGGTCAATCGAAGTTCAACCCGACTGCACTTGGTTATGAGGCCAGCAGATGGCAAATGTCGTACAATTGAGACAATTGTAAAGTAACTGGAACTTTTTAAGTTAAAAATCACACAACACCAGGTTATAGTCCAACAGGTTTAATTGGAAGCACGCTAGCTTTCGGAGAGACGCTCCTTCATCAGGTGATTGTGATCACCTGATGAAGGAGCATCGCTCCGAAAGCTAGTGTGCTTCCAATTAAACCTGTTGGACTATAACCTGGTGTTGTGTGATTTTTAACTTTGTACACCCCAGTCCAACACCGGCATCTCCAAATCAGGAACTTTTTAAAACAGTTATGCAGCCAACTAATGACAAATAGATACAAGTGAGAGTGCTCACTCTTATTAAACATGCTGTCTGGGATAGGATAATAATTAGAATGATTACTTTTTCTAATTTCTCTGGTACAATAGCAACAGTTAGGAGTAATTTTTTTCAGTGTTGCTGATGAATCTCTATTCAAACTCTGAATTTGGAAAATATCTTGATGTCTGATTTCTGCATACTTTTTTTTGATTGATTGTGATTAAGAACAAGGTGCATTTTAACCAGGGATGAACTTGGCATGGGACAGAATCATCACAGTTCCTGAATGGTGTGGACTGTGGTGAGAAATTTGAGAGTATTATACAAGAGGTCGAATAAGACCTTTTCTTGTTGGGAGTGACAATTCACACTTTTCAACTCTGTTTTGGATGTCGAGACGTGATTCTCGCTAACGAGGAGTGCAAGTCCTATCGATGGGGATTATCACTCCTGATCCTCATTACTTCCTAACCTCACTTTAGTAACATTCACAGTCTCGCGCTATCTCGGATTAAAATCAGATGCCAAGAATTCCTGATGTGCGAGTCATATGGGTACCTGTGTCAACCAAATGGCCATGTCCCAGAGTTGAAGGTGAGAAAACCCTCATTTGAGTCAGAGGGAGTGCTGTTGGTCAAGAGTGCCAGCACAATCAGTTAAGGGCAGCATCTGTGATCAGCCAGGGCCTTAGCTATCCATTTAGGGTGGTCAGGCCAGTCTCTAATGCAATGTCTGATTGCCGTAAGGGGATTGGATCACAGTCAGACCTACTGGTCCAGAGCAAACAGTTGAGATTCATGAATTGTCAGTTGTAGTGCATTGCAACAAGAGATCAGGGACTGGTCAGGGCTGTGTGTTCAGGTTAGGAAAGGTGCAAAGCACAGTCGGTTCTGGGGAATACATTTTTTATGAAGGTATCAGGGGATGGTATTGCAATGGGGCAATTAGGGAACTCAATATTGGGGATTGTAGGCAGCAGCCTGGAATGCCAAGGATATAAGCATGATGAAGTGGGAAAATTCAATGTACAAGGGGTGGTGCGGGCAGATGGGAAGGAGAATGTGGGATACGGGAGGATATGATATGCTGAGTGTGTAGTGCTAAGTGGTCACCACTTTGTGGCCTCTAGGAGTGGGTGACTGTTTGCAGTTTGGTCATGTCAACCATTGTGCTACAGTGACGGGGCTCAGGACAGAAGATAGTTGGAGCCTCAGTTTGAGGTGGTGGGTTGCAATACATTGAGATTCATTAGAGATTGTCTGGCTGTCCAGACAATGCTAGGTAAAAAGAATATGGAGGTTCAGGGATGGGGACCTAATAACTAAGCAGCCTGGTACTCTCGCCCAGAGTAGGTGGAGTCACTCTCAGCTTGATGCCCAAAAATGTAGGCTTCACTTCTATATGAGTCAAGGCCCTTTGCCTCAATATCTCAGCAGTCGAGAGCAGGTTGAAGCGAGTTGCAATCTTACCATGGTATATTTGAACTGAACATTGTGTACAGTGTGTGAAGGGATGGAAATGTTGGTCATAAGCAATGTCAACCACATCTGTAGTCTTTACAGACCGACATCTCTATGCAACAAAACCAGTCAGTGATTTTAAAAGAAACACCTGAGATCACAATGTACACTGTTAAAGTTGTGACCTCGGAGTATCCAGGGGAATGGATCTGTTGCCTTCTCATTCAGAACTATAAGAATCGATGCCATCCATGGGTGATGGGGGTCTGGGTATAGTGCTCAGATAGCACTTAGTCTCCATGCTTTTCCCTTTTTGACTGGTGATGTACTCGACAAAATAAGTTCTAAAGTTAAAATGTCAAGATGAGTCAATACATAATCCTCCTTAATAGAATACTCCACATTCTGCTCTATGGAGGAGTATATTAAGACTTCATTTGTAAGGGGTGTGAATGTTGACTCAGTCCTTGCTAAGGAGCTGTTCTGTTTCTTCTGCTCCCCACACAGGGTCATTGCAAGCATGACTGATGGATCCAGCCACAGCAGTTATGACCATCACTGTGGCTGTGGTGACGCAGAGAAATGGAGAAAGAACCGATGTGCTAGTGAGCCTGGACCTCCAGCAGAACCCAAATGGTCTCCACAAGAAGAACAGAGCTGAAGGGCCTCTCTGGATACATCAGAGGCACTGGAGGGCCATTTCCTCTGGATGAGCAAACACTGTGTCAGTGCAGGCTGAGGATGTCCTGGGACATTGTGACCAATTCATTCCAACAGCTAGAGTGGCTCCTGAAGGAGTTGGTGCACATCCTATCCTAGTAGCTGTCAAACTGACAGCTGCGTTGAACTTGTGTGCATTTGATTCATTCCAGACAGCCACTGGGGACCTCCGTGGGATCTCTCAGTTGTTCACCCACAAATGTATGAAGACCGTAACTGATGACCTTTATTCCAGATCATACCATTTCATCTTGATTTGATGTAGGCGTGTGCAAATTATATGTAAGGACATATCAGCTGTGCTACTGATGTAGCCTGTCAAGCTTTGGTTTATTGTTACTGTGCCAGTGCAATAACAGTGAAGGTCAACTTCAGACAGCCAATGCTTAATGGGATATATGGCTGGAGTTCTAACATTGTACCAATGCCATGGATATCTGTATACTTTGGGATATCCCAGCAACAACATGCAGGAGAATCGAACCAGCATTGGACAAGAGTGGTGCCATAGGGACAGGGTATTTGGTTAATCAGGCAAATTTAAGATAAAAGCATGAAAAAGCCCTAGGCCTTGTAGTGAAACTGAATGGAAATGCCACTTAAGCAAAATAAGATGAGCCCATAGGTTTCTTTAGGAAGGAAAAGACAAGCTCTGTTAAATGTAATCCATTTACATTGAGTCAGACAGAAATAATTTTTTTTAAAAGGAAATTGATCAGAAAGGGGGTCAGAAGCATTAAAATGTGCCAAATGATAGACAAAGGGACAGTCAATCAAATGCTGAAACTACCCAGCAGGAGATAAATCTTTTAGTTGATTGGAAAGAACAAAAACAACTATTTGCATGAATTACTTGCCTTATTTGCATTGTAACCACCTGTTTTTAGAAATGTATCTGAGTAAAACAGTTTAAACAAGTAACTACATTCATATATTCATGCATATTTGATAGATTCAACCATGAAACAATCATAGACCTGACACAGTTTGTGAATTAATTTGGTGATCATTCTCCTTTAACGATATTTAAAATCAAAAGTAAAATCACTAAAGAAACTGTGATGTCTGTAGTAACTGTGACAATTGTATGTAGTACTCTTTTTTTTAAACTGCAGTTTTCCAATCTGTTTAGCCAATATTCAGTACACTACTTTAAATGCCACCTAAACACTGCATTGTGGAACTGAAGGTTGTTGTCACTTGAGCATGATGTCATCACAACAAAGATAATATATTGCCTTGTCTTGAGCTATTTTGTCTCCTCTGATAAAGATAGGCTACCTTTAACATCAATACTGGGTACAAAACAGTGCTGTGTTATAATTCAATTGTTCAAAGTATTTATTACAGCAGGCTACAAAAATCCTATCAGTGATGCAAAGTTCTTTTCGGGAAGCTATTTTAGTGCCAGTGACCTTTCTTTCTAGGAACATTTTAAAGCATGAAATTTGTCCAATGCCTTTGCGTAATACCACTTAACAGTAGTCAAATGATGAAGGGTGTGAAGAATTAAGCAAATCAAAATGTGACAACAAGGGGACACAGAATTAATGGAGTGTTCCAGTAGCTGTCATTTGTGTTTCACAATTGGAAGAATTTTATGAGTTTTGAATAAGGGTCGGCGTGCCTTTTCTCTATAATTTCACACTAATGGCAGATTTAGACTTCATTAGTTGAGCATATGTTATTGGCAGTCATAGCCTTCCTTTTACCAATGTTAGATTTTTGGTAAAGAGAAGAGAAAAATGCAAGTCATGTTCAGACACTGAAGGGAAAGTTTAATATCCATTACCCAACTGCCATTCCTTCCTATGTACTGGTACCTGTGCATGACGGGAGTTCAAATGTATTTGATAAGCTCATTACTTGACCCATTTGGCATACATAGGATCCCAGTGCCATTTTCTAGCTTAGGTGAAGCATCTATTGCACCTGATGATTTATCATCAATACTTAAAGTCTCACATCCTTTTTTTCTGGATGTTTGGGTGCTTGGCCACTGATTTCAAATATTTAAAGCTTAACAAATTAATATAAGGCAATTTAACCCAAGTAGAAGTAACATTTTCTTCAAAGCAAAGTAGTGGCTGGAATATGACTGTCACTTATAAAATCAATTCTGCTTACATCATGAGAAAATGTTTATGTTGTGGATAACTGGGATGCTTCTGCCAGTACAGAATTATTTAATTTGCTGTAATTGTGCAGAATTTATTTGGCACACTGAAAATGTACTCCTATAAATAGTCAAATTAACAATTATGCTGTGACTAGAATGTTATTATACATTTAAAAATGACAAATTCAATTTTTTAAAGTATCTGATCATTTTAATTACTTCCACAGTAATCAAGAAAATCTATTCCAACACCAATATGCTGTTTACAAATACATTCTTGCTAAGCATTGTGTCAGAGGCATTGCCAGAAAGCTGGTAGCAACCAGGGATGTAAATCATCCTTCTATTGAGAGAAAGTGATGTGATTCTCAATTGGAAACTACATTGATATTGATAAACTGCCAGTTCTCTCACTGTTTTAATGTATTTTGAGTGGAAAAAGTTAACGTTGCAAAGTTTAAAAATGGTAACTAAGCTATGCAGTGTTCTGACTTCAACTATCGTTCACTCCCAATCACTCTTGCTCCAAACGGCTTAATCTTACATTTCTGAAATTCCTTTTCTGTTTCCCATTTCTGTATACTAGTATGTTATAAAACAAAGTTTGATGGAATCGTTGCCTTGTTGGTCCAAAGTTGGCTTGGGTTTTCACTTCCTTGATGAAATAAAAGGTTAATCAGGCAAGATCTTCCTCATCTAAAGCCAATGCTGACTGCTGTTTGCTTCCTTGTACACATTAATAGCTCAATATTCATCCAATAGTTGGGATGAGTGAATAGTTAGTGAGATCACTATCAGCATTTATTTTAAATGAGATGAGGGCTCCCTTAAAGTAACTGGGAAACAAGCCTCTTATTTTAGATTCATGTGGTTATCAATACTCACAATTTCATAAACAACCATGCAACACCAATAAATTGTTAAATACACACCATTCGATTGGATTTGACAAAGTGGGGAGGGAATGGAATTCATATTAATGAGTTTAGTTATTAGCCTGGCAATGATTTGTATAAAAACTTAGATCATTTATCCTGTTTTGTCATTTCAGTGAGAGTGTGGCTGATCTGTCACTTGTAACTCCTTTTGTCACATGTTCCTTAATATTGGATAACAGATGTCATAGAGTCATAGAGATGAACAGCACAGAAACAGACCCTTGTGTTAGTAGTATTTAAAATTTAATCTAACAATAGTCAAAAATCTAATGTTAATTGCCTATGAAAAATAGTTATGAACTGTTCTATACCTTGTTTTGGGCATTTTGTTTTGACTACGCTGTTGAAAGGTCTGACTCAAAAATCTAGTTCCTGCTCCTAATCGTAGACACTGTAACTATAGAGTCATAGAGTCAATCAGAAGTAATTTGCTCTTTCTCCTGTATCTGTTGTTATGACCAGATCCAGGGTCATATCTCTGAATCTGTTCGGCTTCCTGACAGGGACTTTAAAGTAAAAAGGGTTCTTTCCTTTGTGAATACCTTTCTCGCAGAGCCAAATTAATTTGTTTTAATAGGAACTCATTTAGTCAGGCTTTCTTGAATTAGGAAAAAGTGAGCTTTTTAGTTACTCCAAGCAAGAAGAAATATTGGTGCAACACAGATTATAAATAAAAGGCGAGTGTAAAATGAATGAGTGGGAGAGCCTTCACCTGCGACACTGGTAACGAGAAAGAACTTGCTGTGATAGTCACAGTTGTAAAAATGATCAAATTTTGGATGGTACATATAAGAGCATTCAGTCCCACTGGTCTGCTCCAGTAAAGATGAAACCACTTCAATTCTTGTCTCTGTATATTCCTACAGAGTAAAACAGAAGTGTCTAGATGATGTTGTTTTCGCTTGGTTTCTCCCAGTTTGAAATTTGCCTAATTGTTTGCATATGTGACATTCTGTGGGCTTCACACAGGACATTGCCAGTCAATTAATTTAAATGCAGTTTTTCTATTGCAAACCACCGTTACAATTGGAAGTATAAAAGTATAAGCATAAAAAAATGTCTAAAGTATTTAGGGTTTGATCTATCTTCATGACATTGTTCCTACTAATATCAAAAACATTTCAAATTTGTGCTTGAGACATACGTTTTGTAGAACCTCAGTGCACAAGGAAGTTGTTTGCCCGTTGTGCTTGTATTAGCTCTCCTTGAAAACACTCTCTTAGTCCCATATCCCCAGCTCTTTCTATAAAACCCCTGGAATTCTTTTCTTTCAAGTATTTATCTAACTTCCTCTCGAAAGTTGCTATTGAATTCGCTATAACCATTCTTTCAGCCATTGCATTCCAGATCATAATGACTCTGTGTGTTGGGGGAGGAAAAAAAATTCTGTTTTCTTTCTGGTTATTTTCCCAAATGTCATAAATCTGTGACTTCTGACCTTCAAATCATTTGAAACAGTTTCTCCCCACTACGTTCTCCAAATAAAGACTACCTGTATTTACATGTTCTTTTTAATATTTTTGAGGCTCGTTCCTCTTTCTCACTCATTCTCAAATTCTTCCCTTATATTCTGGTATTCTTTATTTAATCACACAGATAGGACCCTACAAATTTGAAGGATTGTTGACGTCATTAATTACTGAAACGGAAGGGAGCTGAAACTTGAAGTAGTCTTTTCAACTGGGAATATTCATCCCTCTTTTTTTTTCAAATCTCCATTTTTAAAATTTACCCCACTGTTGACCTAAGTCACAGGTCACAATTTCTCTTTGTACCTTATCTCAAATTGGTCCTTATCTTTCTCAAATCTTCCCAATTCTTCTCTGGTGGTGAAGTTTTTAGATTAGATTAGTTCCCCTACAGTGTGGAAACAGGCCCTTCAGCCTAACCAGTCCACACCGACCCTCCAAAGAGTAACCCACCCAGTCCCATTTCCCTCTGACTAATGCACCTAACACTATTGGCAATTTAACATGGCCAATTCACCTGGCCTGCACATCTTTGGACTCTGTGGGAGGAATCCGAGCACTCGGAGGAAACCTACGCAGACACGGGGAGATAATGCAAACTCCACACAGACGGTCACCCGAGGCTGGAATCGAACCTGGGACCCTGGTGCTGTGAGGCAGCAGTGCTAACCACTGAGCCACGTTTTTATATCAGTATATTCCTTTTCCACTTTGGCAGACACTTTATTAGCCACATTCTCAATTTGATTTTATTGATTAAAAGATTAATGAGCTTTAACAATGAGGGGATAGACTTGACTTGTGTGAGAATGTGTAAGTGTGTGTGTGTGTGTATATCTTTGGCATTTTCTTTTCAGCTTGAAATAATAAAGATGCATTTGAGAACTATTTTCTGTGAGATAGTTGGAAAAGCTTAATTAAAAAAGCAATAATATGAGGAAATCATGAAACACCCTCCTTAACGGCATTGTGGATTTATCTACACCAAATAGACTGCAGCCATTCCAAAAGGCTACACATTACAATCTTCACAAGGGGAAGTAGGACTGAACAATAAAAGGTGGCCCAGTAGGTGAGGTACATGCCCTATGGATGTTTGATTTTTCTTTTTTGAAAAAAGTCTGTAAATGATGATATCAACAGTGATAAATGCAGAAGTTAAAAGACAGGCAAATACTGAAAATGTCCTGTTCTCATTCCATTGCCTAAAGATTTATAATAATTAATTTGTACAAATTAAAATTCATGTTCTGAATTGATCATTACCAATGGAGTATCACATGATAGTGTGCAAATTCATCTATAGACCTGTTTTATGTTACAGAAACTTTGTTAAATTGGAAATGTTATCCATGGTACTGAAAGACCAAAACCTTGATATGAAATCAAATAACCGGGTTCTTTATCCTCACCTTCACTTGCCCACATCCTACAAATCAACTGTTTGTGGAAGAACTTACGATTAATTTGGATTCATTATTTTGTTTGAGGAAACAAACATACTTCGTAGGGTTAGTTTCAGAAGTCAGTAAAAGGATATTTTTTTTCTAATCTATCTGTGCACTGCCTTAGAAAAAAATCTCTAACTGCAACTTCAGAAGTTTTTCTACTTAATTTTGAAACGTGCTCAGGAGAAATGTGATCAATGTGCAAGGAAGTGACTGAGCCTTGAGGCCATTTAAAGTGGAGAAGCTTGTGAAGCTAAAACAGTTTGATGTGTAATTGCAAGAGGAAATGAAAAACCTGCTGAGCATGGCAGGATGTAGTGCCTTATCACCCTTTCTGTGTGCATCCAGCAGGAGCTGAAATTGCCAGTGGATCCAGTGACATCAACAAAAATGGTGACATCTTTCATAGGCCGTTGTGCTCTGAATCAATGCTGTAGCCGTGTGATTAGAACAAAGTGGGGTGAACAATCAAAGACTGCGTTTGTCAGATTTGTTTTCCAGTCATTCCTCATGCTCGAGCACCTGGTGTGTTCTACAATATGCAAAACATTGGATGCCTGAGTGTGTGGTTCTGTTACTATAATAAAAAGTGCATTTTATTTGAATTTATCCAATACGTATAAATTTTGAGCATAGGGATGTTACATTCTGCAGAATGATCTGTGAGTTGTTGTACAAAACATTGTACAGCTTTTCAATCAATTTAAGAAACCAGAATTATTGAAATTTGATAGTTCTGTTTTTCAGTATTTGTGAGCATTTGATTTTTTAAAAATGATATTACTTTTTGCTGAATTTAGTGTTCCTGCAAGAGCTAGGGGAGGAGTCAGCACCACAGCGTGTTCCTGCCTCCACCCAGTTAATCCCCAATTAAAGGCATCCTGTCACTGCTTCAGTCAATGTTGCAGTCACTGTGTAAGGAGTGTGCAGCCTTCTGGGGAAGTCCCTTATTCAAAGGCAATCTGGGCCTGACATGAAGTGTGGCACACTGAAAGTCACCCAGCCACCCATCCTTTCTTCCAATCCCTCATTCTACTAGCTAATCACTCCCTCCTTGCAACACCCTACCTTGCCCTCCTTAATATATGTCCTAGGGCCCTTGGTGACGCTAGCGCTCTCCCTGTGTGCTTCAAGCCATCCTTCTCACTAGTACAGCCATCACATAAAAGCTGTTGGCACCTAACAGCTCTCAGTGCATGAGTTTACATTCCTGGGGTCCTCAATCCCATAGAATATCCTACTCTTCCCTGACTTTAATGGAGGTAACATGGGACTGCTGTCAGAGCTCTAACGTTGGGTGAGAATCCTGTTGCCAAAATTTAATTCCAGCTTTTGTCTTTTCTGATTCAACTGCTATCTTTTTTAGTACACTGCCTTATAAGGAGGTCATGACCTACAGATTATCAATTAAATTGCTTACTTTGATTCTACTCACTTCCAAACACTGGGTTCGGATGGCTGAAGACATGACTGTCAACCGTAGGCAAATGGAAATGGGGAGAGTAGGGTTCTCTGGTTGGAGCAGGTGACACAGGTGGAGAGACAAAGCCTAGGAGGGAACTTTTTTTTAAATACAAGGTTAAAACTTTTAAATCAAAAGGAATAAGGAGCTTGGGGCCAACTATAGATCACTGAACAGAGATGATGAATGAGAAAGACTGAAAGGTTTGGATGGCCTGACTTTTCATGTGGCTGCTTAGAAAAGCATTGGAATGGACACATTGGGAGATGTTTCAATGAGAGTTTCGATGGCAGACCGATTAAACAGGCAAGAAGGGGCTAGTGTCACTAAGGTGTAAATAGGCAGTATTTGTGATGGAGAACATTTAATGCTGGAAGCTTTGTTCAGAAATAAATAAAATATTAAGGTTGTGAAATATCCAGTCTAGCTTCCAACATAGTTTGGGAAGGGTTTGAACTTAGCGGCAGAGGATTGGAATTTGTGGTGGTGGCTAAAGACAACATCCATCTTGATCAATTTTGAAAGAAATGGATTGAAGACCAACAGGAATTTTACTCAGAAATGGAAAGAGTGGTGGAGGAGAGGTATGGTGATATGTTGGAAGATGCTTGCATAAGGCAAAGAAACCAGGAAGAAAGAGACCACAGGAATTGTGGGAAGGAGAGGAATCATGAGAATACAGGAGCTGGAGTGATCATGGCTGATCATTGTCTTCAGGTCTACAGATTCTCTGTAATCCTGAGAAACCAACAATCTCTCTCTTCTAACCACAAACATATTCAACTATGGAGTGTCCATAACACCCTCAGTAGAGAAATCCAAAGAGAGTCAACCCTATAAATGAAGCAACTTCTCCTTGTTTTAGTCCTAAATGATTGGCCCCTTATCCTAAAATTATGCCCCCTTGTTCTAGATTCTTCAGCAAGGGGAAAAACCATATGAATATTTAGCCTATCCAACCTCTTCATCACTGTGTGACTGTTTCAGTGTGAGCACCTCTCACTTTTGTTTTACTAAGCTCTTGAAAATATAGACCTGATTTACTCAGCCTCTCATCATAGAACAATCCTCTCACCATGAACCAAATTAATGACCCTGAGCTATACTGTCTCCAAAGCAAGGATATCTTTCCTTAATTGTGGTGACCAAAACTGTACACTGTATTTCAGGTATGATCTTACCAAAACTCTGCAATTGTAGCAAGACTTCCTTATTCTTGCACTCTAAATAGCATACAAGAAAGGCAAACATGCTATTTATCTTCTTAATTGGTTGCTGTACTTAAATGCTAACTTTCTGGGATGGGTTTGTGTAACTGAGATGGGTAACTTGAGTTGAGAAATTTCCAAACTTGGTAGACCATTGTCAGTGCAAAGGGCCCCATCACACAGCTTTAGCCATGGGTAATTTGGGGATGGGATCAAGTTGGTCCCACTGACCCCAGAACCAGATGTGAAGTGGTCACAGAAACACACCAGTGCCAAGCCAGACTGGTTAGAAGGCCTAGAAGAAAGTGAGGAAAGGCCTGCCTCTGTTCTTTGGTACCATGAGAGAACTGTACCAATAGAGACAGATGGTCAAAGATCTGTCTTCCCAAGTACTGATGTTCTGAATATTTCATTAAGCTTCAAGAATCTCAAGTAATCCATCGCAACCTCTGTTTCAGCCAAGCTAGTGTCTGGTTTTTAAAGTTCTTCTTGAATGGACTTCTTCAGATCAAGTTTTGCTATCTGCATTTTCTTTTTCCATCTATTGGCATCTATTCTACCACCGTATTGGCAGAGTATACATTCGGCAGGGAAGTGTATCCTTCAGTCCCAGTTGTCTGAGTGATAATGTTGTGCAGGCATCTCTTACCAGTTGTTCTTAACATTTCTTTGGTGTTGTTGCCTGTCCATGTGATGCCCAGGATTTTTCAACTGTGGAGAAAGATGTGGAATATATATTCAATATTGCTGCTATTTCCTCATTACTACTTGTGAAAGAGCTTAATTCTGTTTATATTCCTGACGAGTTTACTCTTATTGTGTCTTCACCCATTTTATCAGCATTATGATGCCCTTTTTCAGTTCTGTTCTAAAATTCATTCTAGTCCTCAGACTTACTGTGATTACTTGGAAGGTTGTACACGTTTTCTTTGCAACAAACACCAGCCTTCACTCTTTAGTAAATGACAGGTGGGTCTCTCTTGCTAAGTTCTTGTTTTTTTTTAACTAGCATATACTTCCGTTAAACATTTAGAACTGCCCCTTTAATATTTCCCACTGGGGAAATCTGGCTGTCTGGGGTTAAGTTTGAAAATGCGAATCAAAATGAGCCAACCAGCTGCATTATAATATTTCAAAAGTCAAACTACCTATTGGCAGCTGGTTGGGATAAAGTCAGCAGTTTGACCACACACAGGGGTTGTATTGAAGCAAGGGAGGTGTTGAAAATGTTACAAATTGAGGTCGTAATTAGCCTTGTGTAAGTCCCAGTTCCTTGGATGATAGCCAAGGAACAGCATATGTTTGTACATAAGTAGACATTTTTAGACTACACTACACTTAGTACAAGTTTATACTTCCTTTCCTGCAATCTTGTTTATGTACAAAGACTCAATTTTCTACACTTATTAAATCCTTTATCCTGTAGTTTACAGACTATTAAAATTAAAGATGGGCATTTCCTAATAACTAAGTTTTTCTCCTGATATTTACTACCTACATGTATGGTCTTTGACTCCATTTGGTTACTCAATAAAAATGATGATGTTCAATATTGGGTAAAATTAAATTGACTTTCTGACTATTTTAAATGAACAGTTAATTTGACCTTGTTCAGGTATTTTGGACACTGATATGAAGGTGCCAGAGGACTAGTGAACATTTAATATGGTTTTTATATTTAAGAAGGTTGTCGAGATAAGTCAAAGATCTACAGACTAGTGAGTTGCCCATCAGTAGTAGGGAAACCTGGAGAAAATTCTGAACAAACGCATCAATCTTCACTTGTAGAGGCAAGGATTGATCAGGGATAGTCAGCATGGCTTCATCAAAGGGAGGCCGTGTCTAACAAATGCGATTGAATTTTTTGAGGAGGTGAGGCTTTACTGAAATCAAGGTTCCACACGGAGACTTATCAAAAAGGCAAATGTACATACGGTACAGAGTAATTTGATAAAATGGATTCAAAATTGGCTGAGTTGTAGGAGGCAGAGGGTGAAGACAGAAGGCTACTTTAGTGACTGGAAGCTAGTGCCCAGCAGCAAAGCACAGGAATCTGTGCTGGTGTCCAATTATTTGTCATTTATCTAAATGACTACCCTGGGGTATTGGATTAGTTGTTTGTAGATGACAAAAAAATGGTTGGGTGGTTAACAGTGAGCCTGAATGTCTTGGACTACATTAATGTATTAACAGGATGGTCAAATGGATAGATAAGTGGCAGGTGCATTTGAACACTGAAAAGTTCGAGGTGGCACACATTTTGGAAGGAGTAATTTGACAAGGAAGTATTCAGTGAACAGCATGACACAAAGACATTCTGGAGATCAAAGGGACCTTGGAGTGTTTACCGATAGATCTCCGAAAGTGAAAGGACGTTGTTAGCAGGCTAACGAGAACAGTACATGGGACACTTTATCAGTTGAGGCATCAATTACAAAAGCAGGAAATACATGTTGGAATTCTATAGAGTTTTGAGACCACTGCTGGTGTACTGTATGCAGTTCTGTTCACCACATTACAGGAGGGATGTGATTGCACTAGAGAGAGTGCAGAGACAATTCACCAGGATGCTGCCTGGAATGGAAGATTTAAGTTCTGAGGAAAGGTTGGATATGCTTGGGTTGTTTTCATTGGAGCAGAGAAGACTGAGAGGTGATCTGACTGAGGTGTACAAGATTGACGAGAGTGTACAGAGTGGATAAGGAGTAGCTGTATCCCTTCGTCACAATGGGGCACAGGCTCAAGGTGAGGGACAGAAGGTTTAAGGGGGCTGTAAGGCCGCAGTTTGTTTTATCCGGAGGGTGGTGATGGTCTGGAATGCAGTGCCTGGAAGTGTGGTAGAGGCAAATAGTCTTACATCCTTCTTAAAAAGTGCCTCGATGAGCTCTTGGAAAGTAAAAATATTCAAGGCTATGAGTCAAGTGCTAGTTGACGGGATTAGGTTGAAGGTCAGGTGTTTCTCACATGTCGGTGCAGACTTGAGTTGAAGAGCCTCTTCTGTACTGTATAATTCTGTGTTTGTTTAAGTTACAGAACTCCTGAAGCAAATATAGTCATTACTACTATTTTTAGATCATATTTGGGATTAGAAGAATGGCTGATGTAATTGCCAAATTTAGGAGTCTGCTTCATAGAACGCAAAGGATAAGGAGTTGCACAGTTTATTGCTTTGAGTTTAAATATCTTTCTTTTCACCTTTTGTGCCTTGTGTTCAAGTTTAGCCCAATAGAATGAAAAAAAATTGTCTTTTCTTGTCCGACTAAAATTAGTTTGTATAGTTTATTTCCAATTTCAGCTGGCATGAGTCCATAGAATAAAATTATCCATTTGGGATATTTGAGGGCTGATCACAAGGCTAGATTAAACTTAATATGTCTTCTTTATAACCTATGTATATAAACATGGTAATGCTAATGCCTTCCAGGAGAGTTAAACTCCATCTGAACTGATATCTTCATGACCTAGCTCCTTACCAGCTCCTTGTTGCTGTTGTTAAAGTGTTGGTACAGTTAATCCTTATACTACATCATCTCCTCCTCCAAGTTTGCTTTTTGTAAACTGTTAATCTCAAGGACTATCAAGTTTGATGTAAACTTATGTTTACCTCGTACTCACCACCTCCAACATAATATTTGGTTTTCTTAAAGAATGGGCAAGATGTACATGCTCCCTGATGTTGGAAGGCAAAGACACTAGTGGAGTGAGATAGCAGCTTGTCACATCACTGGGAACTTGGATTGTAATTTTCTAATCAACCTGCTCAGAGATACTATGATACTGCTGTGGAGCAGGTGGGACCAAAACAAACACCACCTGGCTCAGAAGTTTGGACACTACCATTGTACCACAAGAGCCCTTACCTGGATGCAGAGGCAGTGAAGTCTACTAAAGAGAAAACTAATTCAGGAGGTAAACTCCAGGACCCCTGTCATTACAAACCCTTGATGAAGAGAGCCAACTGAAGTTCACTTTTGCAGTGGCAGTGCTGGGACTAAAGAGCTGCTGACCCTCCAATTGGCTAGAAGCTACTGAAGTTGGGATAGCCACTCATAAAGGAGTGAGTATCCTGATTCTAGGCAGTTAATTAATTAATGAGGATATAAATGTTAGTTGGGGGTCACAAACACAACCAAGGCAGGCTTGTCATTGATGTTGTACTCTGTAGACAGGAACACAGTTGTCTGCAAAACTCAAGCCATGATATTTTTCTGATTAAGATCCTTCAAGAAGCATCATTACTTATTGAATGTCTGTCTGCTCCTCCTCTAATTTCCCTGCAACAACAACAAGTTGTATTTAAATCACACTTGCATATGAAGAAAGACCCAGGTGCTTCAGCCTCTTGCACTTTTATTAGTTGACTCTGAGAAAGTACTCCATGTGTTTGTTGTGCAGAAGGTAGTTTGCTTTTTAAAATCTGATTTTTAAATAAATCAGACCAAACAGTGTCTGAAAGAGAAAAGTAGGATTGTCTTTCTTTTTTTCCCCCCTTGAGTAATTTCTACACTAATCTCTTTCAGCTGTTTATTTTCCTGATTTACGTTTGAATATTCCTTTTGTTTTGGTTTAGAATTTGCAGCTTTTCTTTTGTATCTTGCTTTTGTTTCTTGCTGGAGTTGTGCCAGACTTGTGCTCATGTCCTCCTAGCCCTGTAATTGCTTTTTAAATTGAATAACCTGCTTATGTTCCCATTATTTCTGTCATTCAGAGTCTTAAGGACCTGTCCTTCAATTTGTTCATGAAGAAGAATACGTTCTGCTATGTCTGTCTATCCTCCTAATTGGAGTTTGGATTTGTGAAATCGCCTTTATTAATCTTACATTCACCTTCTAATAGAACAATATCCTTTCTTAGCAGCAGGTCTTCAAAGTTGCAACTGTGTTCTAAATAAAACTATATAATGGATTTTCAGTTGAAAGGAATTGGTATTTCATTGTAATTAAAGGCATTGAAGATGCACATAAGGATGTGTTTTCTTAGCCATAATTTTATAATGACTCTTAAAAGCAACTAGAAATAGGCAATAAATACTGGCCAGCCAGCAACACCCACATCCTATGAATGAATAATGTATATTTGACTCCCTTAGAAGGCCTGATACATTGATTATGATGAATTGCCCAGAACCTTTGAGTTGGACAAGAGTAGTCAGCTTTGAAGAATTCTGACTTACCCAGGAATAAAAGTAAGTATAAAACTAGTTCTAAATCTACAAATGACCTTGCCAAATTCCTCTGAGTACACCCCATCTGATCTAATCCCCATCCTTTAAACCAGCTATCCCCCAATCCCTGAATTGACTACCCCCAACGACGCACTATCCCTCACTTCATTTCATCTGAGACATGAACTCCCTATCTCTTTATTTACCTGCTACCTACCTCATCCACCCGCCTGTCCCAGGTCCCCTCAGAACTCCCAAACTACCCTCAACCACCCACATGCCACTCTGCCCACTTATCCAAGGGCAGGAATAGAAATTATTGGTCCTAGACCTGCCCCAGCCCCACCCCTGGATCCAGACCCAAACACAGCAGTGTGTCCCTGAGCCGAATATTGCAATCCCCGCACTTTCCCCTCCCCCCCCACCCCACCCGTAACCTGAGTACAATGGGACCCCTGAGACCCACATGTCCCTGATATTGAATCCTGATGTACAATCTGACCCAGAATTTGTCCTCATCCACTTATTGGCATACCTCCTCTCTCAAACTTCTCAAAGACATTTTCAGATCTTTTAAACCTTTTGCTTAGCAGAATACAGCAGCTAGTGTAATAAAAGGGGGTATGTCTTCAAAGATTCTCCATGCTGCTCCCTGTGGAGACTTCTGTGCTGTGCCTCATGTGATGAATCCTATATCAGGGCTGAAAATTTGTAACTCATTGCCTGTTGTGCAATGACAATTAAAGGAACTCCAACAGGCAGAAGATTTGGCACATTGCGAGTTTCACCAATTGTCTTTGTTTTTTGAATGTTTGATTCTACCTTTGTTTGAATAGGCCTTGCCCCCTTTACATAGATAGTACTCCACTATCTCCAAATCTGGTCCTAATATCTAATTTCCATGAGTATTTTGAAGAGCTTTCACATTGAGCAGTACGTTAAATATTGTCTTGTCAAGCACAGCTATCAGCTAATACAGGAGTAAAACCCCAAAACCATTTTGGCAAAGAAGAATAAAAATGTGTTGAAGTCATTTCATACCTGGAGATAGAATGCTAATGCAGCAAGAAGGGTTCCATTTCCAATTTTTGTTTAAGGTTTTATGATGAGCGAGTATCATTTTTATCTCTCCTTCAAGTGTGAACAAAATGCTGCATTTTGTGATTTTTTTTGTGGGGAATGTTAGTGTGCAATGGGACTGCTATTTTGTTCCTTTTTGAACACTGGGTGCTGAACCATGCCTTGCCTGTCACAGCTGCTTAAGAGGGCCTGTGACTGTTGACAAACGTCAAACACTTGGGAGGAAAGTGGAGTCCTATGGGGCTGCAACTGCACTTTACAGTTTAAGTGAAAGTAATGGCTCTCAAAATGGATCACTCTGTGAAATTTCAAACAGAATTGTTTCAAGGAAAAAAAATCTCCTTACTTCATTAGCCGACTGTTGTACAGCAAGAGAGTAACACCTTTCAAATCAAAGCTGTGCTGATCAAATACATGTGCTTACATTCTGCAGAGTATATTGGCAACTTTTAACTTGATTAATATTTTCTATGTATATCACTTGAATCTGTATTTATTATGTTTATCTCTCTCTTAGTTTTATTATTGTATAGTATTTACCCTAATTTAACTGCTCCAAAAATGCTTTCAAAGGCCTTAACTGCTTCTGTTCTTATAAAGGACAGGATTGGCACAGCAAGATAAAAATTATACGATTTGCAATGGTTTTGCAGCACTTTCCTGCATTCAATTTTATTACAACATTTATGAGTTGAAGTTAATACATTACCGTAGCTCCCTTTTTATCTTGGACTGTATATTACTGCAGGCGAGTATCTTACTCCTGAATCATTGGACTGAATTGATCCAGTAATAACTCTCTTCCACCATTTGCACATGTTCCAAGCCTTCCTTTGTCCATCATCACCTCCCTAGGTCCCCACAGCCAGAAGGAATGCCAGCCTCATTACCCACCCTGATTGAGGAGCTTGCCATTTGTTTAGTTTCTCTCGCAATCAATACGGTCAAATGGGGAATTTAGCCATTGGAATTTAAGTGTAGGCCCCATTTCTCTGCATAATACCAGCGTAAATCATTGCTTTCAGTTTTGATGGATAATATACTGTATAAAACAGAATAAGTTAAAGCTGATAATTCCTGATTTGAGGAGGGATTTTAAAATTTGAATGATAATGTTTTCCTGAATCAAAACCGAAATGTCACCACAGAAGGAAGCCATTGTGCCTGTAGCAGCTGTAGTTCTGCCATCAGAACTATATCAAATCCCATTTCCCCTGTACTTTTTGATATCTGAAGTGTTTATTTTATCCAATTTCCTGAATTAATTCAATTTGATAGCCTGTGGTAAAACATTTTCAATTCTATTAAGCTTTTTATGAAATAAAGTCTAATCTCCCCTCTCTGCCTCTAGTACTAATTGTGAATTTATGTTGTTCTAGCTACTGATTTGCATTAACAGATTTGAAATAATGTTTCACTATTTACTCAACCAAACCCTTTCATAATTTAGAACATTTCTAATAGATCATTTCTTCTCCAGTGAACATAGCTGTATTTAGGCCTTGAACTAAGGGAAGAGGATGTCAGTGCAAGTATGCATTTTGAAAAATAATTTGTTCAATAATATTACATAAAGGTCTGACCAAGTTTAAGTATAAAAAATGTTTTTTTAATGCTGAAAACCTTTAGTTACTTCCAAAATGTGATCAAATGGATACAATGTCTCGCTTTCAAAGCCCTTTTATAAAATGACCTTTCCCTAGCCATTTGTGCATGATGTATGAAAACACATTCTAATCTAAATGTGTAGTACAGTCACTTAAACTTAGAAGGTGCAAACCTGGACTTCAATAGCAAGCACAGCTGTGCTGTAATGAATGAAAGTACTGGATGACTGCTAGTCCTAAATTCTTTGTCACGGATAGGGCACACGTGTAAGGAACAGAGGGTAGTTTATGATTATATTTCACTTTAGAGTGTGGTTACAAGGAAATTGGACCCATCTCAGTTTGTATTATTTCTGCATTTGTGAGGTTGTTCATTTAACTTGTGCAGTGACCTGGAATGTACACACTACCATGAAGTATTGAAGACAGACCAAATGTCTTGTGATTTTTGAGCTAGGATCAGATTGAATGAGTTTTTTTTATTGCTGTTTTCTCTTTAGCACATTTATGGGGAAAATGGATTTAAATCCATGTTCCATTTTCATTTCATTGGTATAGCTGTTGGAACTCTGAACTGTAAATGGTCTGCCTAAATCCTGACCCAGGAGATCAATTTATGTCATATACAGTTTAAACAAATATTGAGGGCAAGAGTAATTAGTTCACTAATGCATTTGGAAAAGAACGTACAGCCTTGCTTGCAGGTACTAACTATATTGTTATCAAAAAATATATATAATTTCCTGGAGGGATAAGTTATCACTGTGCACAAAATATTGACTGGAAACTGAAAGGTGTACTGGTAAAATATTTCCCAAAAGGTTGAAGTCATGACAAAGTGAGTTATAGTTTAAACTGCCCAAAGCCAAAGGCTGAGGACATTATTCTTCACTGAAGGTCACTTCTTGGAGGTGTAATACACATTTGATTTGTAGCCATCTTCTAAATATGAAGATAGCATTTGCTTTTCTTTGGTTTACTCAATATAAATACATGTCATAGAACATATAACAGGACGGCCCTCGATGTTACGCCAACCCGTGAACTATCTTCAGCTCGTCCTCCTACAGTATCCTATCATCATCCATGTGCTTATCTAAGAATTGTTTGAATCTCCCTAATGTGGCTGAGTTAACTACATTGGCAGGTAGGGCATTCCATGCCCTTACCACTCTGAGTAAAGAACCTGCCTCTGACATCGGTCTTAAATTTATCACCACTTAATTTGTAGTTATGCCCCCCTCGTACAAGTTGATGTCGTCATCCTAGGAAAAAAACTTTCACTGTCTACCTTATCTAATCCTCTGATCATCTTGTATGTCTCTATAAAATCCCCTCTTAGCCGCCTTCTTTTTAATGAGAACAGACCCAAGTCTCTCAACCTTTCCTCATTAGACCTTCCCTCCAGACCAGGCAACATCCTGGTAAATCTCCTCTGCACCTTTTCCAATGCTTCCACATCCTTCCCAAAATATGGCGACCAGAACTGTACACAATATTCCAAGTGTGGCCGCACCAGCATTTTGTAGAGTTGCAGCATGATATTGCGGCTCTGGAACTCAATCCCTCTATCAGTGAAACCTAACACACCATATGCCTTCTTAACAGCACTCTCAACCTGGGTGACAACTTTCAGGGATCTATGTGCATGGACCTCAAGATCCCTCTGCACATCCACACTACCAAGAATCATTCCATTGACCCAGGACTCTGTCTTCCTGTTATTCTTCCCAAAGTGCATCACCTCACATTTAGCTGCATTGAACTCCATTTGCCACCTCTCAGCCCAATTCTGTAGCTTATCCAAGTCCCCCTGCAACCTGTAACATTCTTCCAAACTGTCCACTACTCCACCGACTTTAGTGTCATCTGCAAATTTACTAATCCATCCACCTATGCCTGCATCTAAGTCATTTATAAAAATGACAAACAACAGTGGTCCCAAAACAGATCCTTGTGGCATACCACTAGTAACGGGACTCCAGGCTGAATATTGTCCATCAACCACCACTCATTGCCTTCTTTCAGAAAGCCAGTTTCTAATCCAAACTGCAAAATCACCCTCAATTCCATGCCTCTGCATTTTTTCCAACAGCCTACCATGTGGAATCTTATCAAAGGCTTCACTGAAGTCCATGTATACCAAGTCAACTGCCCTACCCTCATCTACATGCTTGGTCACTTTCTCAAAAAGATAAGTGAGGTTTGTGAAACACAACCTGCCCTTGACGAAACTATGTTGATGACCTGAAATCAAATTGTTGCTTGCGAGATGATTATAAATCTTAGCTCTTATAATCCTTTCCAAAATCTTTCCGACAACAGAAGTAAGGCTCACTGGTCTATAATTACCTGGGTCATCTCTACTGCCCTTCTTGAACAAGGACACAACATTTGCAATCCTCCAGTCCTCTGGTACTAAACCTGTAGACAATAACGACTCAAATATCAAAGCCAAAGGCTCTGCTATCTCCTTCCTAGATTCCCAGAGAATCCACGGATAAATCCCATCTGGTGCAGGGGACTTGTCTACTTTCACTCCTTGAGTAATGTGCAGAGGGATCTTGGAGTCCATGTACATAGATCCCTGAAAGTTGTCACCCAGGTTGAGAGTGCTGTTAAGAAGGCATATGGTGTGTTAGGTTTCACTGTTAGAGGGATTGAGTTCCAGAGCCGCAATATTATGCAGGATTGATAATATCTGTTCGTAACTAACTTCAAGCCCTTCTAGTCTAATATCTCAGACCTCATTCTTCTCCTCTACAATATTTTCCTTTTCCTGAGTGAAAACTGATGGGAAATGTTTGTTTAGCATCTCTCCGATCTCCACGGGGTCCACACTCAACTTCCCACTTCTGTCTTTGGTCCTATTCCTACCCTAGTCATCCTTTTATTCCATGAACCACGTAATATCAAAAGATCAAACCTCTATTCCAGCTCAGTGACACTAACGAACATTAATTCATTTATTCACATTTGGATAGTTAGGATTGATTTTCTTGTTCAGGCCTAAGGATATGCAACCTGTGCACTTTTGAGGCTTACTCTGAACCATGTGTGACTCCATAGACAATTTTTGTGTTTTCAATCAGTGCAAAGGTTGACAATGCATTTCATGACCCATGTTGGAATTTGAGGAGTGTGGATGTGGTGGCATATGAGTTAACACCCACCCTTGATTCTTCAACACTGCCACCAGGTTCCCAACATTGACTAATGGGCACCTAAACCTCAGCCCTCCCATTTCCCTTCTCACATTTCACTTGACATCCCAGTCCGTGCCCATTCAGATAATCACTTGCACATAGGCACCCTCCATAGCCACTCACCCAGATACACTATGTGCAATCCTCAGAAGCCAACCAATAGCAATGGGAATTATTTTGCAAAGAAATTAATCTCTTACTATCTAATAACAATCTCCATAAAATACAACTGAATCAGAGGAGCGAAATGCGCTCTGCCACATTTTCAAAAAAACATTTGTAAGCCTGTTAGCTTGTGTCAAACCACAAACCATCAAAGACACAACCTGTTATTGCAACAACTCTGAATTATCACCCATTCTTGATGAATGGAACAACTACTATTCTGAAACATGATAACATTTGAACCTCAGAAAAACATTCATATTAGCCACAACTGAAACAATAGACTTCATTCTTAGAAGGAGGATACAGTAGATGTTTATTTCCATCTTCAGACTGCCTGTCAATCAACTGAAAGGAACAGGTTTTTTTTCAGAATAAAACTTTTTAAGAGTTAAAAACACAGTAGAACAGATGTCAGCACAGACTGATGGGACATTTTGTTACAATTTAAGTTACTCCTCCTTTTGGATAGACATAATAATGTGCACGAATAATTCTACAATGCTGGACAATGCAATGGTCAACTTGTCAGGAAGGTCCAGATCCTTTTATGATGAATCACTGCAATAAAGACACATCTATTTTGCAATGATTCACATAATCGTGATGTTTGGGGATGTGAAAACATTTTACACTGACCTTTCAGAATATCCTCAACTCATCAGTCTGCTTTCAAATATCTTCACAAACTCTCCATTCCTGACTTTCTTCCAAAACCCCACACCACTAGGTTAAAATGGTGGATGGTGATGATACAATTTTTGAAATGTGGAAACTGACCTCTAGTTGAGGTGCCTGTGTGTTTTGCATAATTGTCACTTGCTGTGTAATAGCCAGAAGAAAATTGTGTACAGTAAAGAATTTGGAGGGACATCACATTTCTTCCATTAGAGGCCTTAGCATGGCTATTCATGCATTTGAAATGTCTCTGCAGCCAGACCCAAAAAAATATATATAGTCTGGAATGGATTCAGCCATTTCAACGTTCATGGATGTAAAGGACTCTATTTTACCCACCTTCACCACTTGCCCTTGGAGACTTTAAATGGACAATTAATAGTCAATTAAGTTGGCCCTAGACCATACCCCCATCCTTCCCATGCTGCTACTTTACCCATAGCAAGGGGAGACTCAGACCTAGCAGGAGGCCTGTCAGCTTTTCTTGGGTGAGCTTGTTTCAGGGAATATGTGTAATAGATGAGGGAAGACTCTTTGGGGAAGTATATTGTATACATGAGAGACATCTTTCCCTTAAGTCAAACCTTTCTGTTCCACAATCCCCTGCCCTTCCCCATTTTAACACCACTTCCACTACCTCTCAGGCACAGGCCTGCCAAATATCAAGAACCACCAAGGATTAAAGGGATTAATACCTGCTCTAACTTCCGAGTGAGTGGACAACTAATGACTCTTCTGTTCACACTGAAACCCATCCCTTCTCCACAGACACCCAGTAATATACCCTGATTACCTCCCAAGGACGTTTATCTATTAGGACCTGGCATTGTCCCTGACCTGTACTGATTCACCCACCCTAACCCCTCTCACCCACCTGACAATGTACCCACCTAACTTCTTACCATGCTATCTACCAATTACCCTGCCACTCCACTTGATCCACCTGTCACTGCATCTTCCTGGGTGGAATGCACTTCTAAAGGTTGGTGGCGTCTTTCTGCACCATAGGGACTCTGTGAAAGCAGAGCTGAAACCAAAGGAACAACTTTTTTTTTATTTTGATGAAAGCTGTGTTTGTCTCTTAGATTTCCATGATGCTTTCTTTGACTTAAAGACATAATCTTCATCCTCTAACAATACTAACATTTTAACGGAAAGGACAAGGGTAGAGGAAATGGGGAATTTGTTTGAATTATGAAAAGGATTGACAGGGTAAGAAATCTACTACCAGAAACAGTAATGGAAATAGAAACTGTAAGTATGTATGTTTTTTAATTCAATGATATGGGGATTGGACAGAGAAGTGACATTAACTGATAATTCGTTTAAAGGTCTATCACATGCAACATGCTAAAAGGTTGTCTTTGTGCTGTTAAATTCTAATAGTCAATGATTAGAACTACTAGAGGTGATATTACAGGGTTATCTAACTTAGATATTCAAAAATTCTTTCACCATTGCCCTTCTCTGGAACACTAGAAAACACGCTGCAATCCTAACCTGCATCTTTTATTAAATTTCCCATGTAGATACAATCCAAACGTTGAAGACAAAAATGTACCGGTTTTTGTGCCAATGCTACTTTTGTTAAATTGCCTGCAAATTTCATTAGAAGATACTTGGATGTAAATTGGGCATAAATCCAGGCAAACATCAGGCAACCTTTACTCCTCACCCCCACCCCCTGCCCCACCAGCTTCACTGCCGCCTTTTACCCCTCCAGCAATGCTGTAAATTCAAATGTTTACTGAAACAAAACTCCAGTAATACAGAGATGAAATAACATGGCCAATTTCATGTCTCTTGAATGGAACACCACTCACAGGGAGCACATCTTTGAAACATTGTGGACACACAACCTATGAATTTCGCTCTTTAAAATTAATGAACTGAAGACCAAGGGCTGTGCATCTGAGTTTTTCTGTGACTGCTTCTTTGTGCTGGTGGTGTGGAATCAGCACTAATAGTTTAGAAATTAGTTAAATGTGAGATGTTGTGATCTTGGGCCTTTTGGCAAGTAAGTCACTATCTTGTGCTTATCCAATGCGGTATAGTTCTGCCGAATAAACGCTTGAAAAAATTAGGAGCATCAATACTATCCACTGGAAAAAATTGAGTTGTGTATTAGTCCCTGTTATTAGTTGCAATGTATTTTATGATACTAAGCCATTGCCCATGTTATTTACCTATGTGCTGCTGTTTCTGTAATGCATGCATATAACTAGGCAATTTGAAATGCTTCACCAAGCACCATTTTTTGGAAAATGAATTCTGTAGCATTGATTCCTAGACTGTTGTCTCTGACGGGATCTGCTACTAATTGGAGGGAAAAAAGAACAATGTAGATGTTTTGCTCCATGCTGAACATAACTGCTTTTTGCTGGTGCTGTATTTCCTCTTTCTTTCACATTTCTCCGAAATCAGGTTGGGATGTATTGAGGCCATCTTCTCTGGTGGTGCAAATGATGGATTATATGCTGTAGTAATGTAATTGACTTGACCTCTTCCTCATGCTGGCAATACCGTGTTGTTTATTAAATGAACAAAGACTTAATACTGAACAAAAATACATCCAGTTTAAATAAGTAATTTCAATGGCATTTGTGCAAGTGAGTACCATGACTTGTTCATTGTGTGAGGGACTATTCAGCAGCTTGGACCAGAAGGATTAAAATGGTTAGGATAGTTAATTCTATTGTTAACATTCTCTGATAATTCTAATGGAACTCTATGCAAAGGATTAAAGTTGTTTAATTAAAATTTGGTTCAGAAGCTCAAATTGTCATGTACCAAGACATTTATTAACTGGCTTTGTGGTGCACAGATTTTATTTTCCCTAATAGCACTGGTACAAAAATCCAGGAATTAACACGCCTTGGTTAGTATTCTAATACAATTAGTACAAAAGATCTTGGCCATCTGAAAGCTTTTTGCTTTTCACACCAGGGTAAGTGTCCCAGGATTGCAAGCAATTTTTAATATTATACTTTTATGACAGTGGTTTCTGCAATTAAATTATTGCAATAAATTTCAAGCTGCACCTCTGAGGCTGAATAGATTACGATTTTCTGGTATGGTTTTGATTATAGTAGTCAGCCAAATAATGGATTGTCAACAAATCATTTAATCTTCACAGCAAATTGTTCAATTTGCTGTCAATCTATGATGTTCTTTGAAATGTTAAAAGCAAGTGGCAGTAGAATAACTGACGTGTAGCTTTTACAGAGTGCTTTTGCTTGAATCTCTGACCTGGATTTTTCTGACATAAGAGCCTTTGAATGGTCTTAACTGTATACCACATCAATGAATATGTTACAAGCACAACATGCCTGACACTCTCAAGTTGAGATTTTGCCAGGAGCTGAGCTGTACTTGTACAATATTTTTACATGTTTAAATGCATACAGCTATTTTATGAATGATTCATCAAAAGTGAACTTCTAATCCCAGGATGTAGCCACTTGTTTAAGAACCTTGAAAATAGTTCAGTGACTGTGGTACAGTTATTGTATATCTCTAGAGACCACAGCCATTGAGTGAACTGTCTGTCGACAAAGTATGTTCATAGGAATCCGGGTCAGAGGTTTCCAATGAAGCGTTTAGAAATGAACTCAATTTATTCAGACAAAAAATGCTATTTGTGATCTTAAAAAAAAAAGGTCTAAAATTGATAAAGTCGGAATAATTTTGAACTGGTAAAGTAATATGAACTTTAATGGCATTTTTTTAAAAGCTACCTTTCATTACTGGAAGTTACTTTGATCTATTCGGGGCAAAGAGGAATTCTCATATATGTGTGAGTATGTATGAACCTAGCCCCCCAGAGTATAGACAGATAAAATTAACTGTATTTGTCTTCCCTGAATCATTGTACTGCATCACTGAATCAATATAGCAACTATAGAGAGAGATTCACTATTAGATCTGTTGCTGTGTCTGTCCAATAGTGTTAGCGAGGACCCAGGTTGAGCTCCAGTACACTTTTGTTTGAGGGATTTGTTTGAAAGACCATTTTGTAAGTGGCAGAGTCAAATTACTAATGCTTCCACTAACCAAGGTGCATGTACCTGCAGAAGCAGCAAAAAGAGAAAGGAACTCTTAGCTAGCATCTAGAACAAAGATCAGTCTTGCTGTAGCAGTAGCAGATAATGTTGCTGGTGTTAATTAGAAAATATCTCGTCTAATGCATAACTTCATTCATTCAACTTCCGTCTCTAATTTGTGGCAGATCCCATTGGGATATATGATGAAAGTAAGGGATGAATTGAATTACACCATTACTTTAATAACTTTGAATAATGTAGATCTATCATGATGTGATCTTCCCCACTCTTCCATATTTCACACATCATTCTGTACTACATCATCCTCGTTTCTCATTTTCGCTGGGTGTTGCTCAGAGCTGTAGTTTTTATTACCATAGTTTCTTGGGGCCTCATCTTTTGAATAAAGAAACAGCATGTGACCTTGCTTGCAGCAGAATGAAGGTTGCATGATCAAGTTGTTGTTCTTGGCAGAAACCTTACCGTGAGTTCCCCAGATAACTGCCCCACCTCTATTCTCTTGTGAACCAATGGAAGTTTTATGTGAACTGAAAGGTGAAGGTTAGGGAGGATAATACTCATAGTAGTTAATCTAATGTTTCTGTTGGTGAGTATTTTGAGACACATTGGGATGTAACTGTGCATTGGGCCTGGCACCAGTAGCACAGGGATGTTAACATCCTCTATGATAAATAGATGGTTAGTTTGTGTGCAACACACCTGCTATGAATCTACTTTCATAGTAGACCAAACACTTGGAGAATATTGTCTGACTAACACATTAAAAATCAGGGAAGCTTTGCCTTCATAGTTAATGTACTAAAATTTGGCATTGGGAAGGAGAGCAAAGAATTTTCTTCAGTCACAACCATTGTCCCAAGAACACATTGAAATTGACAATTGGTCTCCACAGACATTTGTTGTTCTCTACTTATTGAAGCTTCTGGTTGATGCATTATCTTTCTGATCACTCCAGCCTTGTAATTTCTTTGGCATAGATGCCAAACAATATGAAAAACAATTGAGTCACATGATTTTTTGTGCAGGGAGGGACAAAAGTGGTAGAAGAAATAAGTACAATCCTGATCACTAGAGGAAAAATACCAAGGAAACTAATAGATCAGTAAGTCTTTTGGACCTGCTTGGTTGCATCCTAGCATAGTAAAGGAAGTAGCGACAGAGGTAAATGCACTAGTAATGATATTCCAAATGTCCTTGGACTCTGGAAAAATCCCAAAGGAATAGAAAACTGCTAATGTGCCACCCTTGTTCCAAAAAAAAGGGAAAGAGACAAAAGAAAGGAAATATGTCAGTTAGCTTAATATCTGTCATTGGGATATTGTTAGAATCAAGATTAGAGTGGTGCTGGAAAAGCACAGCAGGTCAGGCAGCATCCAAGGAGCAGGAAAATCGACGTTTCAGGCAGGAACCCTTGATCAGGAATGAGGCTGGGAGCCTCCGGAGTGGAGAGATAAATGGGAGGGGGATGGGGTTGGGAAGAAGGTAGCTAAGAGTGCAATAGGTGGATGGAGGTGGGGATAAAAGTGATAGGTCGGAGAGGAGGGTGGTGCGGATAGGTGGGAAAGAAGATTGGCAGGCAGGATAGGTCATGAGGATGGTGCTGAGCTGGAAGGTTGGAACTGGGGTAAGGTGGGAGGAGTGGAAATGAAGAAACTGGTGAAGTCCACATTGATGCCCCGATGCGGAAGATGAGCCGTTCATCCTCCAGGCATCGGATGGTAAGGGAGTGGCAATGGAGGAGGCCCAGCACCTGCATGTCCTCGGAAGAGTGGGAGGGGGAGCTGAAATGTTCGGCCATGGGGCAGTGGAGTTGATTGGTGCAGGTGTCCTGAAGATGTTCCCTAAAGCGCTATGCGAGAAGGCATCCAGTCTCCCCAATGTAGAGGAGACCACATCAGGAGCAGCAGATACAATAAATGATATTTGTGGAAGTGCAGGTGAAACTTTGGATGTGGAAGACTCCTTTGGGCCTTGGATGGAGGTGAAGGGAGAGGTGTGGATGCAGGTTTGCAATTCCTGCAGTGGCAGGGGAAGGTGCCAGGAGGGGAGGGTGGGTTGTTGGGGGCATGGACCTGACCAGGTAGTCATGGAGGGAATAGTCTTTGCAGAAAGCAGATAGGGGTAGGGAGGGAAATATATCCCTGCTGGTGGGGTCCGTTTGGAGGTGGCGGAAATGTCAGCAGATGATGTGATTTTATGCAAAGGTTGGTAGGGTGGAGGGTGAGGACTAGGGGGGTTCTGTCCTTGTTACGGTTGGAGGGGTGAAGTTTGAGGACGGAGATGCGGGATGTGGATGAGGTGCGTTGGAGGGCATCTTCAACCACGTGGGAAGGGAATATTATGGTCTTGAAAGAAGGAGGTCATCTGGTGTGTTCTGTGGTGAATTGGTCCTCCTGGGAGCAGATATAGCAGAAGCGGAGGAATTGGGAAAACAGGATAGCATTTTTGCAGGAGGTAGAGAGGAAAGAGGTGTAATCCAGGTAGCTGTGGGAGTCAGTGTATTTGTAAAAAAAAAGGCAGTGTTCAGTCGGTCCTCGTGGATGGAGATGGAGAGGTCTAGGAAGGGGAGGGAGGTGTCAGAGATAGTCCAGATGAATTTAGAGTCGGGTGGTGAAGTTGATGAACAGCTCAACCTCCTCGTGGGAGCACAAGGTGGCACCGATGCAGTCATCAATGTAGCAGAGGAAGAGGGGAGTGGTGCCAGTGTAACTATGGAGGATCGACTGTTCTATGTAACCAACAAAGAGACAGGCATATTAGGCACCCATGTGGGTGCCCATGGCTACCCCTTTTATTAGGAGGAAGTGGGAGGATTCAAAGGAGAAATTGTTAACGGTGAAGACCAGTTCAGCCAAACGATATTGTACGATTCTATTATAAAGATATAACAGAGTATTTAGAAAGATGTAATTTAGCCTGATATCATGAAATCATGTCTGACAAATTTATCAGAATTCTTTGAAGTGGTAATAATCAGGAAAGATTAAGGGAAACTAGTAGATGTAATTTATTTGGATTTTCAAAAGACATTCAAAAGGTATTCCCATAGGCTATCTAATAAGATAATGGTCCATTGCGTTAACAGTAATATATGACCATGGATAAATAATTGAATAACTATTAAAAGACATTTGCGATAAGGGGAGCATTTTTAAGATGGAAATCTGTAACTAATGAAGTGCCCCAGGAGTCAATGACTGAGCCACAATTATTTCTAACATATTAATAACTTGGATGATGGAAGTAAATGTATGATGGCCAACTTTGTGAATGACACTAAAATAGATGGGACAGCAATTGGAGAGGTTGACAGCAAAGGTCAATGGATGCATAGACATTCAGTGAGTAGGTACGCACTTGGTTGATGTGATATAATGTCAGGAGATGTGAGGTCATGGATTATAGCAGGAAGATAGAGGAGCTGAACATTATTTAAAAGGAAAAAAATTACAGAAAGTTGCAGCAAATAGGGATTTGGAGGCTTCTTGTGCATTAATCACAAAAACCTCGCATAAACGTTTAGATATAATAGGGAAGGCAAATGAAAAGTTTGCACTTTATACCAAAGGAATTGAAAACAAAAATAGGGAAATCTTTCTTAAACTTTGCAAGACACTGGTTAAACTGCACTCTCAAGACTGTGAACATTTGGTCCCCCATCTCAAATTGGCCCCTCTATACTGGTATTGGAAGTAATTCTGAGAAGGCTGACTAGATTTATCCTGGGTATGGAGGGATTTTCGTATGAGGGAAGGTTGAGGAGCTGTACCTATACTCATTGGAGCTTCAAAGAATGAGAAGACACCTTTATGAAACATCTAAGATTCTTAGGAGACTTGAGAGGGTAGATGCTGAGTTGTTTCCCTTTGTGGGGCAGTCTAGGACTGGAAGGCATAATCTCGGAGTAAGGAGTCACTCATTATGACAGTAGATGAGAAGGAATTTCTTCTAAATGTGGTGAATCTGTTAATTTTTCTTTTTACTGCAGAGGTTTGCAGAGATGGAATCATTTTAATATTCAAGCCTAAGACAGATGGCTCTTTAATCAGGGATTCAAGTGTTATGGAGAAAAGGCTGGAAAGTGGAATTGAGAATTATTTGACCAGCCAGGATCTTGGCGAATAGTGATGCAGACTCAATGGGCTGGATGGCCTACTACTATTTCCATCTACTGGGGCTGTTGGGTGGATGAACAAACTGACCATGGCATTGTGTTCCAGGAAGTAATTGAAAGTGTGTAGTTCAACAGAGAATGTATTAGTCATAGGGAGTAGTATTGTGAGGGGGATTTACATCATTCTCTTCAAAGTGCCAGTATTCAGGCCATCTACTCAGGACTGGAAAGGAATTTGCAGTGAGGGGGAAAGGATCCAGTGGTCACAGCCCACTTGGTACCAATGACGTGGATAAACTTGGAAACAGGTTCTTCATAGACAGTATAAGGAGCTAAGCACTCAATTAAAAAACGAAAGGTTATAATATTCAGATTATTTGCTGAGCTGTGTGCAAATTAGAATAAGGTATATAAAATTAGAGAGATAAATATGTGTGTCTAATGGGTTCCAGTTAGTGGGCCGTTGACACCAGTACTGGGAAAGATAGGGCTAAACCATAGAAATGTTCTACACATGAACCATGCTGGAGCCAACGTTGCTGCAATTCAAACAATTAACAAAGCAAAGAGGGATATGAAATAAATAGGGGCAAAGAGTATAGAAATACTGAATTTTTGGAAGCTGCCATATCCAAGGTTACAGTGGAAAAGAAAAGTTGATGGTGTAGTGGGGTAGCCTTTTATCATGAACAGACATTTGACTGGCAGAAAATGAACTATGTATAAATGTGTCTTTGTCTAATTAGTTGGATATAATAAGTGGAGATCTGCAGGGGTCTGTGCTACACTCCTAACATTTTATAACTTAGATTAATGACTTTGATTCAGGGAGCAAAGATTAGATTAGGTTACATTACAGTGTGAAACAGGCCCTTCAGCCCAACAAGTCCACACCAACCCGCCGAAGCGCAACCCACCCATACCCTACATTTACCCCTTACCGAACACTATGGGCAATTTAGCATGGCCAATTCACCTAACCTGCACACCTTTGGGACTGTAGGAGGAAACCGGAGCACCCGGAGGAAACCCACACAGACACGAGGAGAATGTGCAAACTCCACACAGTCAGTCGCCTGACGCGGGAATTGAACCTGGGTCTCTGGCACTGTGAGGCAGCAGTGCTAACCACCATGCTACCAAAGATGTGGTGGTTAATTTTACAGACAATATCAAGATGTATCGGAAAATATTTTGTGCATGTGGCATAAAGAGGTTCATAGTGTGTAATGTGGGAAAATAGGAAATTGTTAACTTTGGCAAGAAGAATGGAAGAACAGACTTAAACGGAGAAGAGTGGAGTTCTGAGGTGCAGAGGGATCTAGTGCATGAGTCTCAACAATTTGGCCTGCAGATATAGCATAGAACCATGGAATGAGATACTATTATTAATTACAATAGATATGGAACATAATGAAATACTATGATTACTTACAGCGTGGAAACAGGTCCTTTGGCCCAACAAGTCCACACCGACCCTCCAAAGAGCAACTCACCCAGACCCATTCCCCTACATTTACCCCTTCACCTAACACTATGGGCAATTTAGCGTGGCCAATTCACCTAACCTGCACACTTTTGGAGGAAACCGGAGGAAACCCACGCAGACACGGGGAGAATGTGCAAACTCCACACAGACAGTTGCCGGAGGTGGGAATTGAACCCGGGTCTCTGGCATTGTGAGGCAGCAGTGCGAGCTACCATACCACCCACGCTTTATTACAAGAGAAATTGAGCATTAAGGATATTATATTTCAGTTATACAGGACATTGATGAGACCACGTTTCAAATATTGTGCACAGTTTTGGTCATCTCACTTAAGAAATGATGGAAATGCTTTGGAGGTAAATTGGGTATTTTTGTAGATTGACACTTGGAATGGGCAGGTTTTCTTATAAGGCTAGGTTGAACAGGTTGGGCTTATTTCCACTGGAGTATAGAAGAGTTGGTGTGACTTGATCAAAGTGTGTAAGACACAGAATGATTTTGACAGGGTGGACACAGAGGATGTTTCCTTTTGTGGTTCAGTTCAGAAGTCAGGGACACTATTTGAAATTGATGGCTAGTCTTTTAGGACTGAATTGAGGCATTTTTCTTTCTCTCTCCAAGTGTGTGCAACTTTGGAGCATTTTGTTTCAGGAGGTGGTGAAGGTGGGCATTGTTAAGACGGAAGCAGATTTTTATTTCAAGGGATTCAAAGGTCATCAGGGAATTCAGAATACAAACAGATCGGCCATGACCTTATTGAATGCTAGAATAAGCCCCCAGGGTCCACTTCTCCCTATTTTGTTTGTTCACACAGTACTGCAACAAGAAGTGAAAGAGTTTATTTTTGTTTTTAATTTTAGAAAATCTACCCAAAATACTGGAAATCTGAAAATATTGAAGAAATTCTATGGCTAAGAGCAAGTGCAGTGATATCAGACTCAATGTTAACTCTGTTTTTCTCTCCACAGATGGTGCCAGACTGCTGAGTTTCTCCAGCAGTTTGTTTGTTTGGGAGCATTATTCTATTCATGTGCTTGGGTCTGGGAACAGAAAATAAATAGATTTCCCAAAGCCTTCCATGCACTTCACCTTGTATTATTTTTGTTGCTTTATCCAGACAGTGTAATAATCCCAGGTGCAAAAAAAGTAATATTTTCTTCATTAAGTGCAAATGTGATGTGGTTCTGTTTGCATCGAAACTCCACAACTGACTTCCATATTTTGGTGAATGCAAAGAGAAATTCTCAAGATGATCTTCTCTCTTTCTGCAAAGGAGAGCTGCTCTAGGGACAATTGCCAAATGAGATGAAGCATTTGAAGGTTATCTATAACTGTGAAGTCTGCTTTGCATGGCACTCCATAATGTATGTGCATGTACCACATGACAGAAATAAAGCCTAGCATTTATTTGTGGAAATCTGTAACACCAATGTCAACTTCATGTCGGATACATATGGTGATGTGTGAAAGGCTGCTCAGTTAACTTGTTTTTTCGCAGTGAAGCCTCTGAGCCACCGATCTCCTTTCATCTCCAGCAGTTAAGAAATGAAGCAACATTGGCAGCTCATGCCTTGCACAGTCAATATTGCCTACAACACCCACACAGGCATTCTTCTCTATTATGAACTGCAGACAGAAAAACTATTAATAACACAGGTTACAGCTTTGTAGTTTCATAACACTAGCCATGTTGTGATCCAGCAACAAGACAGATGTTCCCTTTCTAAAAAATATCTTCCCAGTAGTACGGTAACATACACACTGTGCGCCTTATGGATTGAAGTTTGTCTGCAAGATTTCTTGAAGCAATTCTTATATTTTTATGCTCTCGAATGCAACACTGATCCAGTACTACTCCTAGATGCATTTTGTATTTTCCCCAAATTTGTCCTGTCTGTGCGATGTGCAATTTAGCTTGTTATTTATATACAGTGTTAGTTAACAGCTTGTATGTAAACTAAGGTTAAATACGAAACTGACTTAAAGACAACTACTATCTTGAAACTCAAATGGGTATTCACTTTCAATGAATACAAAGGGTGTAGCTAAACTGTTCAGTCATTGTTTGATTTATCTGATGGGAAATAATGTTTTGATTGATTAAAGTTATTATTTTAATATATTGGTGCAATTGGAATGTTTGCCAAATTGTGTTTTTTGATAGAGCAATTTGATGTAATGGTGTTTATGCTGCTGCAGGTTCTTATGTGAAAACAATGACTGCAGATGCTGGAAACCAGATTCTGGATTAGTGGTGCTGGAAGAGCACAGCAGTTCAGGCAGCATCCAAGTAGCTTTGAAGCTTTTGCCCGAAATGTCGATTTCGAAGCTACTTGGATGCTGCCTGAACTGCTGTGCTCTTCCAGCACCACTAATCCAGAAGCAGGTTCTTATGTCTCTACTTTGAGGGTGATGAGACCTTGCACTGCAATGAATGTACCATTTTGTGTTCATGGCAATGAATTATTACGGCCTGACTATAGAAGCACAATCCGTTTTTATGAAATAAGACTCTTGACTTGTCCTTCAACACCAGACATTATCCCAGGTCATACAGAATTTCCAAGTTCTGGACTGTGATAGATCTAAATTGAATCCATACCTTACCTCTGGACCAGAAGGCCCTGGTATGTTCCACCTGCTCAAGGTCTGTCATGCATATCTGAACAGATTGATTCAAAAATATCTACACACACAAATAGATCCTTCATTGGATCTGAGAGTTTGAAGAACCAATTTATACTCTGGTGACAGTGGATGACAGCCCAGCATCGGAGGCCTCCTCGAAGGTCTGGCAGATCTTAATTGTTTCTTTTGAAGGCTGTGGACAGAGGCTGCTCATTAACACTAAGTAAAAGAAACTGGCATCAAGGCAGAAGGTAGAATGCTGGTGATGAAATTTTCAATGCCAAGTTGTGGAAAGAGATCAAAGTTAGAGACCTGCATGGATACTCCTTGTTCGGTCTCCTGTTGCTATTTGACCATGTATGTAAAGTTTAATTTCAAACTTCAAGGTCCTCTATATATGCCCTCGCAGGTTTATCTGCTCTGATTGCTAAGTCCAGGGGAGTTAGGTTTCACGGGGGTGCCATGCACAGCTTAGGACCCATTCCCTTCTGAAATAACTCCACAGTGGCTGGTATCCTCACCTGTCATGAACTTACCCTATATTTAAATGTGAGCGGATGTTTACTTTACTTTAATACTGCCTCATTCAGAGTCACGTTCCAGAGTGTCGGTATCTCTGGTCAATAGCCCGGTATTCTATGACATCTAGCTGGCTGACTTCATTACAATCACTGCAGCCTCAATTTTTGATTAGAGGTTCCTGTAGGAGCTGCTTTATTTTGAACTGTTGTCTTGCTCCTTCCCACGTACTTGGAAGACTAAACTTTTGCTGCTGGTCCTTTATGCTTCTGATGTAAGAATCACAAAGTTTTGTTTTTCCATGTACAAGGTATTCTGTATGCATGAATCTGCTTGAACAGTAAATATGCCGTGGTATAGACATGTAAAATACTGTCATAACTTCAAATATGGTATATGCTTTCTTGAAGTTTCTGCTTAAAAGTAATAAGCTTTTTTTTGACATTATAGTTTTAGTTTCCTTATACTTCCAGTTTACCAGCTTTCATCAGTAATAAATATTGCACCTTTAAAGCTGTGTTTCTGTTTGGAATATCCAGCTTTGGTCAAATGAGATGTTTACTCACAGCATCTTGCAATCCTACCTCACTTTGGAGGTAGCTCTGAAAGAAATGTAATACTAGCTTTGATGACCCCCAGTCTAATCTGCTGCTCTTCTCATTCCTTCTCCCATTGTTGGGCCGAAGGGCCTGTTTCCACACTGTAAGTAATCTAATCTAATCTAATCTAACCTAATCTAATCTAATCTAATTACCTTCCATTCCTCTTCATTCTCAGCATTCCTACCTGATCTATAAAGATTTACGACATTTTGGATTCAACATCTTTAATCTCAATAACTGCAGATCGTAGCCAATATTCCTATTTTCTCAGTCAGCAACTGCTGACATCAAGCAAAAAAAATCAAATTTTCTCACTCATTTTAATGGCTAGATAAGAATATTGCTAGTGAATATTACAAGGGCCCAACCTATGTACATTGACACCTCATATTCCAGTTTCTTATTTTGCCAGGTACTGGAGGGAAACAAGATGGCACTGATTCCCAATTTGAAAGCCAGAGTGGTTACCTGGTAACTTCAGCTCTTCTCTGGGCCTCCATCTAGATCAATATTCCCCAACAGTTCAGCGTAAAATCCATGGGCAGTGACACCCTGCATGAATATTGACATCAGCAAGGCAGAAATCTCACCAGAACTGGGCTGGGGGTCATCAAATCTAGTATTACATCTCAAACTCTTGTTTCACCGAGTTGAATATTTCAGTTCTGCACTTGGAACTCACTGACACATTCTTGTAGTTGCATTACAATGGACAGTTTTGCAGAGGTAGGCCCCCACCTTATCCATGGAGAGCAACTGCATTTCAGGGCACTTGGTTTGCTTTCTTAATGCTCACTCACTTAATGTTTACTTAGATGCTCACAGCATCTCTGTCTTGCCCTGCCTTCCCTTTGATGTGCACTGCAAGTTGATTCAAACCTCACAGCCATACACGAGTTCTGTCCTACCTTAACTTTTTGCATAGATAGAAAGCCAGGCAGCATGTAATTTTTGCATGCAGTAGTCAGTCAAGGGGGTAGGAAGGTTGCTGTAATGCAATATGCTACGTTAGTGTTGCATCTACCGCATATACCGGCAGATTACGTGACAAACTGCTTGTGCTTCAATCATATAGTGATGTCTGAATGTCAAAGGGAAATAGTCCTTAGATAAGTCAGGAGGGAATCTAGTCAGTCAGAGGCATCAGCTAGTCATTAAAGGCATTATCTGATTTCAATCAAATGGAATTGGCCAGGGTCAGTTGGCCACTTGGTATGATCAGAACCTAGGGATCTGTGTCATTCCAGTCCAGGGAATGGGCTATGTTCAGTTCTGCCCATTTGGGTTCAACCATCCAGGGAGTAGTGGTAAATCAGTCAGGGAACCCCCCACAGACACAAATCAGTTATCCTGTCGGTCATCGACTGGGACTGGCATTCCATGTCAGTCAGGGGGGTAAGGCCATGGTCAGTCTTTGTGAACTAAACATTGAGAGCGGATAATAATGACTTTAATTTTCTCAGTACCCTTGACTCTATCATTGTCATAACTTTCTCCCTTTCACCTGTTGCTTTGCAATTATTTCTAGGATGTTATTTGTATCCTTTAGAGTGGAGACATCTTTTTCAGTTCATCTGCCATTTCCTTATTTTCATTATTAATTCCCTAGACTTGTTCTTTGGCAAATAAGTGCTCAACTCACTTACTCCTTTCCTTTTTAAGTACCTAAAGCAATTCTGACTTTTTGTTTTAATATTTCTACCTAGTTTTTCTGTCATACTTTAATTTTGTTGCTTCTTTTTAAAATGTTTTAAATTATCTGTCCCATTTTCCAACTGGTTATCTATTCACACAGAATTTAATGCTGCTTCTTTCTATTTAAAAATATCCTTATTTAGCCTTGGATTATGTGACTTCCTACAGACTTTTTTTTCCTCTCAGGGGATAAATTTTTGCTGATCCTATTAAATATTTCCTTAAATGTCTGTCACTGATCTCTGTGGACTCAACTCTTAACGTAATTTTCCAGTTCACTCTCTCCTTGTACTCTCACACTGCACTTAATTAAGTTTAAAACTCCAGTCTTTGATCTGCTTTTTTCTACCTTAAGACTACATGTGTAATTCAATCATGTTATGATCACTCTTATCTTGTACCATTTCTCACATGCCTCCATTATTTCTTCCCCTACACTCCATCCTTCAGTAGTACTGTTTGGGATCCTTTAATATACTTCTATAAGTGTCATCTTACCTTTTCCTATATCAACCTAAACTGGCTCTACATTGTGATACTTAAAACTAAGGAAGCAAGTGCTTACGATTTAGCTTTTAAAACATAAAACAGGCAAACAATTCTTTTGAGTACAAATTTATATTGTCAGTGATTTCTGTTTGCGTGAAATGTCCAGCTTTTTCCTGGGGCAAAGATGGTACAGGACTGGTTCCTACACACTATAGGTCATTGTGATGCATATAAAGTTTGTAAGTTCGTATATGTCGGGTCAATGAAAGACTTGATAGCTACCATTTTCTGATGCTGACAGTGAAGGAACAGAACTTAACTTGAAATCCAGGACTAATTCAGTCAGAATTTGTTTGTCTTGGTGAAGACAAGTTTTCTTGTAGTCAGGAGATAGAATAATGTTTACATTTTCTTTGTTCAAATATGGAGTTACACTGTTTTTTCTGTTGTTTGCCCGCCACCTGCAATGTTGATATTTAACAAAAAGTGTTTTAAATGCATTGATTATAAGCTAAATAACAAGCAATTTCAGTTTTAAATGTGAAGTCACTTCGTTAAAACAAGGTAGGTATTTTATTTTTAAGTTATAAATCAAGCTATATAATGGACTTAAATGGTAATTACAAGTTGCTACAAATTAGGTGTTAGAGAGACTAAACCTGATTAAATAACACAAATATAATTGAATTGCTTCCTCACTGGAAGGCTATAAAAGCTGACAGATGCTTTCAACTCAAAAGTCAAGATTTCAGAAGCTGCAGTACTTCATATTCAGGGAATGCAGCCTCATCATTTTTATTTGGTTTTCCCCTAAGGGTTCACTTTAACAGAAATGTCTGTTTTAATGGAAAAAGATGAAATGACAAAGCAACACTGCAAATCTAAAGAAACTCGTTCCTTTTTGATTACAACATTTCATATCAGAGCTTCCACTCGTGGTGGAGTTTGTTTTAAGAAATACAACCTGAGGCTAAACTCTTGTGCATCAGATTAATACAAGGACAAAAAAAAGAGAAGCAATAATTACTTGCCATTGGAGACTAGAAATAAGTTATTCTGTAATTTCTTTTGTGCTGTTCTTGTAAATTTAATTACTTCATAAATATAGATTTTTTTAATATTAAGGAAATTGTTAATCTGTTATTGTTCAAACAGTATTGCAATTTATTTAATGTTGAATAATGTGGAAACTGATTTGTAAATTCTTCAGAGTAGTTAATCTACCCAATCCAGGTACAAGATTGCTGTTTCTTTTTCATATGACTGTCTGTTATACTTTTGCTCAATCAGAGCAATTTTTTTTTAGGGTATCATCATTGTGGGGTTTTTACAGCAGGTGTCCACATTAGCCATTTTGATTTATGGTATATCACTGATTAAATACAATCTCTATGTACCCTGTACCTGCTTTAGCCACAAGCTTACAACGGCACCTGTGTGACATGAACAGGCCAGCACTTTTTAGAAGCCTTTTGTATTGGACTATAAACTTTATACCAAAGTGTCAAGTTGTTAATTTTGTGTATGTTGAGTCACCAATTTGAGACTGGTCCAAGTCCTATCACTTAAGATCCTTACACCCACAGAAAGAAGACTGTTTCATCCCATGTTTTGAAACTCAGTCCCCACTTGTTTGATTTTTGATTTCAAATGGGTAGTTCTATTTCAAATTTGTTTTTAGTGCTTGGATTTGTGCAGGACTTTAAGTTTATTCTTTTGTGCCTTTATCTATTCATGATCTTGGTGATCAATGATGCTTTGTAGCCCCATTTGTTACAGCCATCATACATTCCTCCCAAATATATCATTAGGATCAGTTAATTTTTCACTATTATTTTCTGTCTAAATTTTGAATACCAGCCATTTTCAGAAGGGTGTAATCATAAAAATTAACAGCTTCTACGTGATACAACATTTACTGCACTGTGAGTGAATTGAACCATAATAGGACATAAGCAACAAATTTGACTGTAGAGCAAATTTGACTCATCAGCAGAAAGATGAAAAATGGTCATTTGGGACACCGAAGTATCAAAAAAAGTGGTTGAAAAAAATTATTGCAGTCAGTTCTTCTATAACGCGATGGTTGCATTCTTGTATAACCCTGTGTTACAGAAAAATCACACTTTAGAAACAGCGCTTAGTGTTGGCGATGTAATTGTGTTGCAGCCAACCCATGTTTTAGAAGTTCGTGCTTTAAAAATAGCACCACCAATTCGTCGATCGCATTACAGCAAATTCATGTTGACGAAATGCACTTTATAGCAGAATGACCTATATCACTCTGAATCTAATGTATGTAACACACACATTGCATTGTCATGTGTGTCGAAGCAAACTGAAGATATTAAATGCATTTAAGCTAAATGCTTCAGTGCCAAGGTGCAGCAAATCAAAGCAAATTTGTTAGTTGCTGATGTTAGAACTGCAGAATGAGCTCGTAAGATGCTTAGTTTTCTCAATAGAATTAATTTGTTCATGTTCAGAATGAATTTGTCCATGAATTTGTTAGGAATTCATTCATCCACGGTATGTGGGTGTCACTGGCTTGACCAGGATTTATTGTCGATCTATAATTTCCTCCAAAGACATTAAGAGTCAACACAATGCTGTGGGTCTGGGTCACATGTAGGCCAGACCAGGTAAGGATGGCAGATTGTCTCCCTAAAGGACATTAATGAACCTGATGATTTTTCAACATTGTACCCTGAATTCCAGATTTTTTCAAAAAATTGAATTCAAATTCCACTATTTGCCATGGTGGAATTCAAATCCAGGTCCCCAGAACATTACCAGGGTCTCTGAATAAATAGTCTATCAATAATACCAGTAGGACATTGTCTCCCCTTCAATTGCCATAAATCTTATGATGGATGTAGCAACGGGGCTATCAGCACTTGCCACCATTATGAAGTGATATGTGCAGCTAAATATGAAAATCAGGAAGTTTATTGTCTCCTAATTGCCCTGCTCTTCAATTAGCTATGTCACTGATAGATCTGTAATTGAAACACATCAAGGATGTGAAGAAACACTAAATATTCATTAGATATTCACTAAACAGGGCAGAAAATCTTAGTACTGGTTCTTTCAAGTGTCGGTGAATTTTTGAAGGCAAGCTAAGTCTTAATTAATGATAAACAACTTTCTGAGCCTGAAAATGGCTTTATTAACATGGAAACTCATTAGTTTGGAACTTAAGTATTGATGAAGGTTTACTAAAAATTAAAATATTTTATCTTGTGTGTTGACTGTCTCAATCTCATCTTTCTATCCAGTCTGTTTTCTGAACGTGTGTTAACATTGAATTGAATACTTTAATTTACATTTCCTGGTTTTGAAGCTGAGCTTTATTTATCTGCACAAGAAGGGCTAGAGGTGGTGGAGGTGGAGTTGCCAACTCTGGGAGCACAGGAAAAATGTGAAAGTTATTGCCTTTTAGCACAGCCACTTTATCAATGTCTAATTTGCAAGATACCCATTGAATTAGCGTCAGTGGGTGTGATGATCACCCCACTTGTATAATCTGAACTCAAATTTAAATGGACCTCCAAATTTACAGGTTACGTACATAGAAGTGGTTGGGAAAAGGAAATGAGTGTTGCCAAAGTTATAATCTCTACCCAGGTAAGGGACCCAATTACTTATGATCCCCTCCTTTGGTTACATCAAGGTTAATTTCCAAAGGATCCCCCATCACTTTTAGATGCCTCTTCCCTCTAAATTGATTTATGTTTTTAAGGGTTCCCAGTTTAACAAGGCTTTTTCAAATTTGAGAAAGACTGGGTTTATTGGATACTAATAGGTAAGAAAAAATAATTAAATGTGACACGTGTACACACAGATTAGAAATGAGAGCTGAGCCCAAAAAGTTAAAATGGAATATCGAATGAGTTTTTGCCTTGCCCATGATAAATTGATTTGTGGCCAAAAGATTTGGATGATTTAGCTGACTTTGGTAGTTGAGTAGTGGTTTGAAGATTCTTGGTTCCGAGGTAGCTGAAAGGAATTCGTCCAGCTTCCTTTGACAGGATCTGTGCTGAACTCCTTTCAGCAATCAGCAAAATAATATTTCTTCTTTCTACCTGCATGTGTAAAGGTATCTCGTGGAAGCTCTCAGCTGCGCTCCTTCACAGCATACTTCTGCATAGCTGAAATTGAATCACAAGCTAGCACACTAGCCCTCTAGCACATCAAGGCCAAGATTTGCTGTTGGTTTTTAACTTACTTTTTTTCTGTGTCTTGCTCAAGGATAAATTGCAAACATGACTTTCATCCAGAGCTGCCTTTCAACTCCTAACAGAGTTAGATATCACCCAAAGGAGATCCTAGTTCAGTTGTTTGAATAGCATCTCATCCTTTTGAAGTAATGCCGTCTGACATTCCCTTGAGACTCTTTGGGTGCAACATTCCATGATTTCTTTTAGGACTCCATGTAATCCACCTACAATTTTAAGACAGCCATTGTGTTTGTATTTTCAGCTATCTTCCTTTTTTTAAAAAACAAAATGCACATTGTACTTAAAAGTTGGGTTATGATCATTTGCCATGACATCATGGAATGTAGAAAGATGAAGGTGGTGCCTTGTTTCAGGAATAATGCCTAAATTATTCTGCTGGAGATTGTGAAGATAGAGATGGAGATATATCCTTTGTATTAATAGGAAAAACCTGGCTAGAGAAATCAAGAAGATTTATAATGTTTATGGTTTCACCAAATGATTTATATACTCTGAATGACATCTTAAATTAGGCTGAATGAAACCTACAAATCATCACAACAGGGATCTGAGCAACCTTTCATTTCATCTTCTGAAGCCCCTCTACACATAGGATGTTGTACTGTATAAAAGTACTAGGAACTGAAATATTTACAATTTTATAAGACTAAAGTCTAAAGATATGCAGATTAGGTGGATTAGCCATGGTAGATTGCCCTTGTGCCCCAAGGGTGTGAAGGTTAAGGTGGGTTAACCATGGGAGATGCAGGGGTAGGATAGGTAGGGGGTGTGTCTGGGTGGGATGCTTGTCGGAGGGTCGGTGTGGACTCAATGTGCTGAATGGCCTGCTTCCACATTATAGGGGTCCGATGACCCTAGGTTGCTGAGTTTGTTGCAGATTAAGGTTTCAGTTTTTGTTTTCTATTTGAACCATAATTTTATTATTTTGCATCACTTCCACATCTTGCCATTTAAGTTTCTGGCTGGAAAATGACCTTCTCAGGTGTGTTGTGATAAATGGAAAAGCACAAACTAAATTCATGGTGAAAACTTGGGGCCTCCGAAAGGACGGTCAACAATTTGGAGGACTGGTTTGGGTTTGTGGCATTGAGCAGAGATTTTCTTTTTTGCTGGGTATCACACATTGGTGTCTTAGTGGAACCAAAATGAACCTTGCAAAAGTGAAGGCACTTCAGTCAGTGAAATGTTTCAATACTCTTACTTCCCATATCACATTCTCCTCCTTGCGTTCCTCTAGTTCCAATGATGAAAGAGACTGAGCTGTGTACCTGCTTCCAGCTGGTCCAAGCCTCACTGTACATCATTATGATTCTGCAGAACCTGGGCACTCCCCAATCAGTGCAGACATCTTGCACACATCTTCAGCATGGTGATAGTTTGTGCATTATTGCAATGATCATAAAGGCCATGTCATCCCTTGGTCTAATTTTTCAGATTTTTGAGAGGTATTCTGAGCTACCTTTTCAGTGGACATCCCTCTGAGCTGCAAACAGATCAAGGAAAATGATCTGCCAGAGGATTAAAAAGTAGAATTGCAGCCTCCCAGGAATCTTGTAACACTCATATAAATATCTTGTTGCCATTGCACACTGTTATATTGTCCTCTTATTCATGAAGAGTTTGGAACTCTAAAAAGAAGATCCATCTAGGGTAATGATTTACTGCTGCACTGTTGTCAGGGGCTGAACAACAATGTGTCAGTCTACCATCCACATACAGGGCTATAAGAAGCACACTAGATGGAACTCCATCACGTTGACTCGAAACATGATTATTTTGAACTTCTGAGAACTAGAGGAAAACATACCAGCAGCAGATCAACGCAGTGGAAAATCTTCCCCTCGATGAACCCCTTCCAAGTAATTTTTTTTTGTTTTCATTTCTACATTGATGATACCCTGCATGGCTAAGACTCCGATCTGAGCCACACACCTACTTATTCTGAATGGGATTGCCACAGAAGGTGGTGTACAGAGCCCTGATAAAAGGAAACATCTCTAACCTGCCTTCAGCTGTGAGATTCAGCAGGAGTCCCAAGGTGAGCTCAAGGATAATCCCAAGGCAACGACATTAAGGACAGTAGTGACAGTGTGGCCAGTCTGGCTGCCCAAAATGATGGATTTATGAAAATGGACAATAAATTAAGCATGCTGGGGAAATTGAGACAAGCCTGTATTAAAATGACTGTGCTAATAAACATGCTGCAGAATCCAGACAGGCTGCAGCTATGTAATTGACCCAGCAGTTGCAGACAATGCAATGTACACTTGAGTTTAGAATTGAATAGAATTAACCTGAATGCCATCTCCAAGACAATCGGAACCTTGAGTTTTTTGTCAGACACTGGTACCTCACACCCTTTATTTAGAGAGGGCTACCTGACCCATGTGCACCTAACACCTCTAGGAATGGATGCCCAAGAACCACCCTGCCATCGACATGTCAACACCTGGTTGGGTCTGATCAAACCCTGATCAATCTATTGGAGGACACTAAAGACCCTCCCAGTAGGGCTGGAACAACTACTAAGTATAAAAATTGCTGCAACACCATCCACAGGAGCAGTAACTTGAGATCAACTAGTGGAAGAGAAGACATCTCTGGGACCACTGACAGAAGGCATTGACTATCATTGCCACGTGGATCAAGGCCAAGATCTAGTGTGGTGGTGTCTGATCATCCAGAGTGAAGTGAAAGCACAGCATAGTTGATTAGATTGAAATTGTAAATTAGTTTATAGTGTATTTTGTTATAGTGTTAAATAAATATTGTTATTATTATTAACAGTTGACTAGCAGTTTCTTTGCTTTTTGTAAGAGTTAAGCACAGTGTGGCGGGCACAACAACAGCCACTGGGAAAGCATGGTCACCAGATCTAGTTGAGTCATGTTCTAGAGAGTTAAAAATGTCAGCCACCATTTAATGTGGTCCTTATACGACCTGAGACACTGGTGTTTGTGATTGTGAGGGAGCTTATTCTTCTGTGTTCTGGATATGATCTGTGAGTGAAGTTCTTTCACTCCTTCCATCCCCACCTCATGCCACCCCCTTGCAATAGCTCAATGAGAACCACAGTATTTGTATGATTTATATCAAAATTGCCATTCCCTGCCTCTGGGGAGGTGTGGGATAGTTGCATTCACACAGCCCAAGTATTGCAGTTCATTGCAGAAGTTGTTGGGTTGGAAACTGCCCTTGCTTTCTTCAAGATGTGTTTTTCCTGTGTGAGCTCTTCAATGTAGTTAGCTGTTGATTGCTCTCCCTGATTCTCTGTTGAGGGTGTTGCACTGAACAAGGTCTCCAAAAGCCCTCAACCTCAATGCAGAATCCCAAATAGACCACTGAAAAGTTGTAGACATGTTGAACAATGAGCACCATTCCTTTATCTTTGGGCATTAGAAAGCTGAGGGTATATAACAGAAAATAAAGTACACGTGGCCACCTTTATTGCCTTCCCATTGAGTGGCGTGGATGTCCTTCATGCCTTTGTCTGTAATCGACCAGTGGCAGGAGAATACCGCAATGAGTCAGTAAACTGTTAGGTGAACCCTGGTAGTTGGTCTGTGACCCACTGTGAGGGAATCCCTTCCACTCTGGCATCCTACTGAGGAACACATCAAGGGAAATAGAGGCACACTTGGGAAGCCTCACCCCTCAACTTGACAATAAAACCCTCCCTGTCCTCTTATGGGACCCATTGGCTGCCCCCACTGATCTTACCTCTCACCCTGATTCCACAGTCCTATTGACAATCCTTTAAATAAGGCCTCTCCAGCACCAGCAGTGGCCACTTATTATGCTGCTTATACTGGAAATCCTCTGGCTACTGAGGGACCATATTAATGAGGACAGGATGTCCTCATTAAATTGCCAATTTAATTTTGAAGTGCAGAGCCAAGAGTGCCAGTGAAAGCAACAAGCTGCCTGAGTGGAAATTAATCCTGACTGGACTTGCTGTTGGTTGGGTTGTTGCCAGCAATTCAGTGATTAGACAGGCCAACTCATGCCACCATTAAATGTTGCCTTATATAAATTTCAGTTGTCAGTAAGCAACCATTTGAATAAAAAAAGTCTAATATTTATGTTTATTACTATAATCCAGTTGCATATGTTTTAGCAGATTGCTTGTAGAATGCTATGATATTTAATGTGAATATCACTCAAACCTTTGCTCTACTCTTTAGACATACACCAGTTCAAGAACACTAAGAAAACATTGCAATGATATCTTCTTTTTCAAAGTTAAACGTCTCATGCTATTTCATTCCTTAGCTTTCTTTCTCTGATCTGCACATTGCTCGTGGTTCAAAACCACAAGATAGTGAAACTTAATGCAAGTTCATTTCTAGTATCATTGTACTTCATTCCATGCCCAATTTTCCTGCATTCAGGACATTTCCTAATCATTGACTTGATCATCCACTCTGTTTGAATCGTATGAAGCCAGGCAACAATTTGTACAAACAATAGACCAATCTCAAATTATAATATAAAGTGGAATCGCTCTCATTCCTAGCCATTGGGAATATGAATGTCCCTTCACTGTAATTTTGAGTTTACAGCAGATACACTTACGTATCAGAAGTGAAAAGACAATGCCTAGAAGTCGGATATTTATTACAATTTTGGACCATGTCAATTGTTGGATCTGGAATTACCACTCAGTGTGTGAATACTTTGCTGAACAACAACAGCAGTTGGTGTTCCTGTTGTACCCCATACAGATACAGGATGACCAGTTATGCCAGCTAAATGGGAATACTTGGCATATTTATCAGACCCCTTCTGTTGCTGGTTAAATACTAGCCTCTTGACATCTAGACCATTTTAGACACGTCCCACTCTTGTCTTAAACAGAGGTCATTGGGAAATCAATGGGATTTCCACTGCACATCTTAACCGCCCTATTATACACTTGCCCTTCATGCCTCAGCCTGCTGCTGGGGGTAGAAATCATCAAATTCCATCCATAATTCACAGTGCAAACTATTGTTTTTGAAAGCCTCATTACAATCTGGAGCTAATCCAACTGATCCGGTGTAGGCCAAATCTTAGATTTTAGTTCTTTTTTGATGTAATTTCAATAGAATTAGAATGTGAGCTCAAATATGAGAGAACTGTTAGGATGTAGTGAAAACAAAAAACTAAGGCCTTTTCATAGAGATTGCTGGTCTTTGTATTAATAGTTACACTGGGGTTATGTGTCTCTTCTATTCAAGTTCTGATGAATAATCAGAAGAAATCCATAATTCCTTGATTCTTTGAATGCAGGTCGGGTATTTTAAAATGTCATAAAAATAACTTTCAAGAGCAATAAAACTGAAGATGTTGATGCCTTCTAAAATAAAACTTAAAAAGGAAACCCCACAAATGCATTATTTGAGGTGGAAGCTGGTCAATAAGGTTTAAATCAAACCTGGATAAAGAAGTTCAAAAGTCAAGTACATTAACATCCCTGAAAAAGATGTGGTTAGTGACTTGTGAATAGGTATTTTAAAGAATTTAGAAAGAGGTCAAAATATGGATACGTTACAAAGATCACCTCAGCAGTGAAAAAGCATTAAGAAAGTAAATGAAAAATACATAAATGGTTATAAATAGTATTTTTTTTAAAAATGCAAGCTGAATCAGAACAGACAAAAATGGAGAAAACTTCAAATATGAAGTTTCAACAAAAAATTCGGTCTACAGCTTTCTCAGGACAAATATTGGCTAGTGTTTGGCAATGTTTCAAGGGACTTAATTTGGAGCCTTTGGAAGCTATAAACTTAAAAGTAAGAATAGAATTGAAAGGTGTTGGAGTGAGTCAGAAGAGGCAGCATCATACTTAAGGATATATGTGGCAAACTGATCAACCAGTTGGACAACCCACTATATCGGGAGTCATGTTACAAACTGAGAAGGCCACAGAATAGTTTGGAGAATATTCTTCTGAATTTGTCTCATATGGAAGTAGTTGAAGTTCTTGACAATGCTGTAGGAAAGCTAGTGGACATTAGTTCCAACAGCTGAAGCATCGTGAAGATTGTCAGGGGGGCAGTAGCTGATGGGACAGAGAATAAGGTAATTGGAAGAGGCAGTCTTCCTAGTAAGTACAGAGAATATGAAAATTTACTTGAAACTGAATCAGATTGCAGTTGGCAGAAATAATTTGTTGCAAAGGCCAGTGAAAGGGAAAGTGAGGAGTATAGCCTTGCTGTCATTGCAGAAGGAAGCCACAAGACTTGTAGTTGAGGTATAAAGGAAGATTTTGATATGGTGGCAATGTTGCTGAATGAGTATTCTGAATCCCACCATAACCGATGATTCTGAATTCAGCTGAAATCTAGAATTAAAAGTTGGCCTAATCATGATTCTGCAACCATTGTGTAAAAATCCATCTGGTTCATGGAGTATTTTAGGGAAGAAAATCTGTCATTCATACCTAGTCTGGCCTACATGTTTCTCCAGGTGTCCAGCAAGGTGATTGCCTCTTAACTGCCACCTGGGCAATTTCCAACTGGGCAGTAAATGCTGGCCTAGCCAATAACACCCACGTCCCATGAATGAATTTTAAATAATAAAGCACACTCAATCTAGCATTTCTTCAACTATTAGGAGAGTAAAAACTCTTGGGGAAAATCTGATGTGCAGAAAATGGAGTCAGTACAGTAGATATAATAGTGAAACTGAGTCTTGGTGCATGTGGCTTTGTAATGTATAATCATTGACAAGCCAATGTTTGCAGTTAAGAGTCAAAAAAAAGTCACAGATAAATCACTTAAAAATAAGAGGTAGCTAATAACGAGAAACAAATTTGTTCAAATTCTTTAGCTAAAAGTAAACACAGACATTCTCATTAATGTAACTGGAGAAGCAATCAGGAAGAAGCCTTCGTAAATTATTTTTGAAGCATGGGAGCATGCTACTAAAAGACAGGTGTAACTGGAACCCATACAAGTTCCCATAGCAACATCTTTGATCTGAGGAAGCAGACAGACTTTAATAAAAGTTGTTCTATCCTAATAGTTTCAGTTTAATAGTGGAGGTTGTTATGAAATGAGAACCAGCAGGGTACCACTGAAAGACCTGGTTACCCCAATGACTATAATGTTGGCAAATTGAGATGTGGAGGAATTTAGTGCTACGTTTGCAATATTTTTCCTTTTCTGTTCTTGCTTCTATTGTGTAGGCTTCAACCATTTTTCCATGGCGGGCAACAATTTTACATTATTGTTTAACTCCTTCATTCTTAATTCACTGCAGAATCTTTTAATTAGGATTATCAACAAGGTTAAATAATCTCTTTGACAACATCTCTACAAGTTGGTCTTGACTTCCTTGCAGCTCAACAATAAATGTTAAACTTACAGTGGCATGTTTAATTCAAATAATCTTTTGAAAAGAAATAAGGAAACTCAAAGCTTCCTGAAGAACTAGCAATGTTATCTCATGCCTATCTTATCTTATAGCTAGTCTGGAGACAGCGGTGACTCTGGAGTAGATCCACTCGAGAGGCTTGACTACATAATCTAGGGTAACACTTATGGCATGGTAATTAAGGAGCACAATGTTGTCATAGTTTGCATCTTTGAAATAAGAGATTAAACCAAGTCCCTACTGCCCCCTTAGTTGGATATAAAACACATAATGACCTATTATATAAAGGATATTATTAAGCTGGAGAGGGTAGACTGGTATGTTGCTGGGAATGGAGTATTTGATTTATGAGGAGAGGTGGAATAAGCAGGGACTCCAGTGGAAAAAGGAATGTAGGAGGTTGTCAGGTGACCATTATAGAGGTTTATAGCATGTTTGTAGCATGTAGAGTATAGATGAGGTTAATATTAGGTGTCTTTTCTCTCAGGTGGGGGATTTCGAGACTTCGGAGCATATTTTTAAGGTGAGAGGAGAAAGGCATGAGGGGCAAGCTTTTTACAAGAGGGTGGTTTTTGTGTGAAATGAACAGAGGAAGTGGTGGATGCAGCGTAGTTATGTTAAAAGACATTTGGATAAGTACATGAACAAGAAATGTTTGGAAGAGCGTGGGCAGGTGGGACTAGTTTTGTTTGGGATTATAGTCAGCATGTACTGGTTGTACTGAAGTGTCTGTTTTAGGGTTGCGTGACTTTATATAAAAGAGAGTAAAGGCAGTGAGCCTGAAATGTGGAGAGATAAGCTCGAGGAGGGTGGGGGTGGGGAGAAAGTAGCATAGAGTACAATGGGTGAGTGGGGGAGGGGATGAAGGTGATAGGTCAAGGAGGAGAGGGTGGAGTGGATAGGGAATTGGGAATACTTCCTCCGCCTCCGCCGGATCTGCTCCCAGGAGGACCAGTTCTACCATAGAACACACCAGATGGCCTCCTTCTTTAGAGACCACAATTTCCCTTCCCACGTGGTTAAAGATGCCCTCCAACGCATCTTGTCTACATCCCGTACCTCCGCCCTCAGACCCCACCCCTCCAACCGTAACAAGGACAGAACGCCCCTGGTGCTCACCTTCCACCCTACCAATCTTCGCATAAACCAAATCATCCGCCGACATTTCTGCCACCTCCAAAAAGACCCCACTACGAGGGATATATTTCCCTCCCCATCCCTTTCCGCCTTCCGCAAAGACGTTCCCTCCACGACTACCTGGTCAGGTCCACGTCCCCAAACGTCCACCCTCCAATCCTGGCACTTTCCCCTGCCACCGCAGGAACTGTAAAATCTGCGCCCTCACCTCCTCCCTCACCTCTATCCAAGGCCCGAAAGGAGCCTTCCACATCCAAAGTTTTACTTGCACATCCACCAATATCATTTATTGTATCCGTTGCTCCCAATGCGGTCTCCTCTACATTGGGGAGACTGGGCGCCTCCGAGCAGAGTGCTTTAGGGAACATCTCCGGGACACCCGCACCAATCAACCACACTGCCCTGTGGCCCAACATTTCAACTCTCCCTCCTACTCTGCCGAGGACATGGAGGTCCTGGGCCTCCTTCACCGCCGCTCCCTCACCACCAGACACCTGGAGGAAGAACGCCTCATCTTCCGCCTCGGAACACTTCAACCCCAGGGCATCAATGTGGACTTCAACAGCTTCCTCATTTCCCCTTCCCCCACCTCACCCTAGTTCTAAACTTTCAGCTCAGTAACTGTCCCCATAACTTGTCCGGACTTGTCCTACCTGCCTATCTTCTTTTCCACCTATCCACTCCACCCTCTCCTCCTTGACCTATCACCTTCATCCCCTCCCCCACTCACCCATTGTACTCTATGCTACTTTCTCCCCACCCCCACCCTCCTCTAGCTTATCTCTCCACGCTTCAGGCTCACTGCGTTTATTCCTGATGAAGGGCTTTTGCCCGAAACGTCAATTTCGAAGCTACTTGGATGCTGCCTGCACTGCTGTGCTCTTCCAGCACCACTAATCCAGAATCTAGTTTCCAGCATCTGCAGTCATTATTTTTATCTCGTTTATATAAAAGAGTACTGGTCAAAGAAAAGCAGGAGAATCCAAACTGGTATCCTTGCCAATTTTTATCCCTTAACCCACATCATTAAAATAGATTATCTGCCCATTGCTGCTTATGGGACATTTCTGATTCCAACTTGGCTGCTCATTTCCAAAATTACTGCAGTGACTGCAACTTCAAAGGTTCGCTATAAAGCACTTTGGGACATACTACAGTTTTGAAATCAAAGTCACTTTTTCTTGCACCATGTCCTTCATTGCAACTAGTGAATTTTGGTTTACATCTACTATAACATGACACCCTTTTCCTTTTTGTTACAGTGCCAGTCATTATACCAGAGATTTATATTTTCAGAAAGTCTGTTCATTTGAGTTCAAACATTTACATGCAATTTAAAATTAATTTGACAAAATTACCTGTTTCAAAATAACCTTGATGGCCTTCAGTTTTTTCCATTAACTTTTGACGTCTTTAAATATTTAATTGTTGAGACTACATTTCTAAGAAGTCTCAATAATAAACCAGCCCCCAAGTGTTGAGTTTAGGAGTTGAAACATGAGTAGGAGAAAATACATTACAGCATTCAGATTTAATGCATAAAAGCTTTTACCACACTCCATCCATGCCACATCAAATGGACTTCCTTTTTTAGTAATAATCTATTGAAGTTACATTAAAATTGGAGTTCACATTGAAGGCCAGGATTTCACAGTCAGTGCTGAAGCAACAGTGCTTGCTGTTGTGCTCAAAGCTGACCACAAAGATCTAGTGAATCTGTGTGGCATGGATTTTGCCTTTCCTGAATTCAGCAGCAGTGATGTTATCAAGCTAGCTAAGCAGCCAATTGCATTGAAGTAATATCTCAAACAGCAAATCAGGAAGTAAATTGCACTGATTTTCTTTTTCACTTTTAATTGTGTTCTCGAACAAGTGAAATACATGCTTGTAACATACAAATCCAATGAAGGTAGAAACTTAGGTGTCTTAAACAATCGTTTCTAAATTCCTTTTCCCAGCTTTGAACTATTTAGTAATAATTAGGGACTTACTACATCATTCAAAATCGTTTGCACCTTGTTCAACACCAGACAACTTCAAAGCTTTTCATAGCGAGGTTGAATGTCACAGGACAAGTCTTTATCTGTGATTTCTGGTTGATTGTAGTCAGTGGAGGTGGTGATTGCAGGGAGTTCAATTCTGCACTCTCTCGAGATGTATAGAAATAATGATAAACCTGGTATTCTGCATTTGTCAGTTTCAAAGGAATAAAGTCAGGGAATGTTGAAAGTTTCAATACAATTTCTACCACAAGATCCCTGTTAATGTGCTTTAGCTGCCTTCTCTGGGATTGAGATCCCCTATGTTCAAATTCCTGCTGGTTAATCCTGCCAGCAGAACTAATGCCTGCTGATGATATTGTACCTATTAGAGCCCCAGAAAATCATGGTACCCCGGAATAAAGGTGAGTGTAAGGTTTTGTTGAAGAATTGGAAGCAAGGGAAGGTTAGATGGCCCCGACCCTTTCTGGGTGTCTATTCACTTGATTGGAGCACAGAGGCCTGACTATGAGGGACAAGCCCCCTCACCAGGAGGCTGATGGTAAACCCAAAAGGATTTTCTGAGTGGCCTTTTGAGGACACTGATAAGCTCGTGTGGCTCCTGTTATTCCATTGGAGCACCACGAAATAATGGTGTCTTCCAGGATAATGAATGTAAATTGTCTCATTAACAATTCATTGCCCTACTGCTGGTAGCCAGGAATCCTGTCAGTTGCTCCCAGAATCAATGTGGGGTGTTGAATTTCCACTGTCACAAAGCCGACACGGGGCACTCATGTGATTAAGTAGGCTGTGCTGTCATCATCCCCTTCGTATCAAGTTGCATTAAATTGAGTCCAATGCATCAGGTTGATTGACATTTGGCATAAATCTTTAAACAACTGTTTGCATCTGAGCTCAATATCCTTGATGATGATGATATTTAACAAACAATGCTGCTTCTTTTCTCACTCTCCAATAGTCCGAATCTACAATGCAATCCAAAGGGCTCTGCATATGGCCAAAAGAGTGCACACAGTTAAATGGAATGTTTGGTGTAGAATTGCTAAAACAACTCATGTAACAACACTTTGATGCAATAAACCAAAGATGAGTAAGAACATTAGGAAGAAGAGAGTGATTAATGAGAGGGAGAAAAATTGCTCACCTCCCTGCTGAGAATCTGAAACTCTTTAGTATTACATTTCACTTTGCATGCTTTGCGTCTGGAAGTCCATGTTCAATGAAGTGTAGATATTAAGTAGAGTTTTGTCTTTTCTAATAATATACCAATACATACATGCTGTCCATGTAATGTGGAAGATGCTGTGTTTATTCACAAAGCTGGGAAACAAACATCAGTTCTTTTCTTAAAACCATTTGCCCTGCTGTAATTTATATATGTAAGCATTATAGGTCGCAGCTGTGAAGGAAGAGGTGCATTTTATATGGTGAATACTGTGTAGTGTTTTGACTAACTTGGTTTGGTTTGGGGTGGGGTGGGGTGGGGGCGCAGTGTGGAGGTGGGAGGCGAGTGCAGCTTTCAAATATTTAGAGTAGCCATCATTATTCAAGTGGTATTTATGTTTAGTGAATATTCTCATGCTTTAAAATGGCATAATCTCAGAAGTTTCTAAAATTCCTTTCTGAACGATAAACTAATTGGTCCCTAGTGGTTTCTAGTGAAGTATTTGTAGTTCTCAAACTGCAAACCAAATGCAACTCATCATTGCACATCTGCAGTAATGCCAGTATTTAACAAAAAGAGCATGTCTTTGGAGAAGGGAAGGTTATCAAGTGGGTTATTTAGCTGTGTCACAAAGAAGGTGAGCTAATGTAATGGTGACATCACTAGATAAAAATCCCAAGAATGAGAGTTAAAACCAAAAAGTCATGGTGAGGTTTAAATTGAATTGGTTTTTTAAATAAATCAATCTATGAGAACAGAAAACTGTTGAATTATCATAAAAGCTAATGTACCCCTTGAATGAGTTTTGAAAATTGGAAACGATTGTTAGTGCAAGGATTTGTGAAAATTTGGTCATTGTAGGGCTAGCCTTGGTTATATAAAGTGATCGGTGTGCAAACGTTTGAAGATCTATTCCACATTACATGGTTTCTTTAGGTTTACTTGACAATATTTCCATCAAACAACTTGAGTTTATAAATAGTCAGTACACTCCGTTGCTATGAAGAAAATGTGTGTGAATAGATATAATACTTTTGGCCTTACTACATGGTGAGCATCTACTACTAAAAACCATTCCATGTAACGAAAACGTATTACTCTTGCAACCAAGAGACCAATGTCTCCAGTCTCCGTGTCAACATTAAATTTCAAGAAGCCTATGATAGGAGACCAATAGTCCTAATAAAAGTGTAGCAATCTGATTGAAATTAGCATGCTCTTTGCTCTGTCATATATAATCACCACTTTACCAGCTTTTACATCCTTCTATTTTGGAACTACAAAATTGGGAGGAAGAATTTTGGCAAAATATTGACTAATGATTAAAACTTCTGGATACTGTCAGAACACTGAGCTGTATGCCACTTCAGAGTCATCCTTTGAGGCAGAAACAGGTTTTCTGGTATACAGGTTTCGAGTTTACAATTTTCATTATTGGCTTAATAGTGGAGGTTTCAAGGTTTTGAAATGAGCAAATTGCAAAATACCAAGCAAAACATGATACAATTTGGAAGCCAAGTCACTGGTCAGCATGTTGCTAAACTATCTTTGGTTGGTTCCAGAGTTGAGACTTAGGAATGAATCAGTAAAACAGCCCTTCGACCAGTGATTAGAATGTGACATGGTTAGAATGAAATAATTTGGAAACTAAAGAAGAAAGTTGAGGAATGAAGGTAAAGAAAACATGTCAATGTACCAATTATCCTATGATATGTCATGAGAATTTTAAATTTTGATTTTGAACCGGAATATTATATTTAGTCCAGTATAAGTCTCTTTATTTAAGAAAGGCTGTAAATGTTTTGGAAGTAGTTATTGGAATATTCAGTAGACTAATAACCAGAACTGATGACAAGCTGAGTGATATATTTAGATGTCAAGACTGCATTTGACTGAGGGTGACATTGAATGAGCTCTAACAAAATTAGAGTCAATTGGAATTGTGGCGGGGGCAGAGCTATCCTCACTGGTTGGAGTCCCACCTAGCATAAAGGAAAAATAGTTTTGGTTGTTGGAGGTCAATCATCTTATCTCTGCTAGACTTCTGCAAGAAGTGCTCCAGGCCCAACCATTTTCAGTTAGTCATGAATGACCTTCCCTCCATCAAAAGGACAGAAGTCGGGATATCCACTGATGACTGCACAATGTTCAGGACCGTGTGCAAATCCTCAGATACTGAAGCAGGCCATGGTCCATCTGTGACAATACCTAGACAATGTCCAGATTTGGATTGACAAGTGGAAGGTAACATTGCAGCCACACAAGCATCAGTAATGGCCATCTCCAACAAAAGAAAATCTAACCATTGTCCATTGACATTCAATGGCGTTGCCATCACTGAATTTCTCACCGTCAACTTGTAGTTACTATTGAGCAGAAACTGAACTAGACCAACCACACAGATACTATGGCTACAATAGCAGATAAGAGGCTAGGAATCTTACAGTGAGGAACTTTTTTTCTTGATCCTCAAAGCCTATCCACAATCTACAGGTGACAAATCTGGAGTGTGTTGGAATACACTCCATTTACCTGAATGAGTGCAGCTCCAACAACTGTCAAGTAACCTGACAGTATCCAGGACAAAGCAACTTGTTTGATCATCATCACATCCACAAACATTCAGCTCCTCCATCACCATTGTTGAATAGAAGCAGAGGCTTCTATTTACAATTCTAGATTGGAGTGGTGCTAGAAAAGCACAGCAGTTTAAGCAGCATCTGAGGAGCAGGAAAATCGACGTTTCAGGCAAAAGCCCTTCATCAGGAATAGAGGCAGAGTGCCTGCAGGGTGGAGAGATAAGTGAGAGGAGGGTGGGGGTGTGGAGAAAGTAGCATAGAGTACAGTAGGTGAATGGGGGTGGGAATGGAGGTGATAGGTCAGAGAGGAGGGTGGAGTGGATAGGTAGAAAGGAAGATAGGCAGGTAGGACAAGTCATGGGGACAGTGCTGAGCTAGAAGTTTGGAGCTGGGGTGAGATGGGGGAAGGGGAAATGAGGAAACTGGTGAAGTCCACATTGATGCCCTGGGGTTGAAGTGTTCCGAGGCAGAAGATGAGGTGTTTTTCCTCCAGGCGTCGGGTGCTGAGGGAGTGGCGGTGGAGGAGGCCCAGGACTCCATGTCCTCAGCGAGTGGGAGGGGGAGTTGAAATGTTAGTTCACAGGGCAGTGTGGTTGATTGGTAAGGGTGTCCCAGAGATGTTTCCTAAAGCACTCTGCTAGGAGGCGTGCAGTCCCCCCAATGTAGAGGAGACCGCATCGGGAGCAACGGATACAATAAATGATATTGGTAGATGTGTAGGTAAAACTTTGATGGATGTGGAAAGCTCCTTTGGGGCCTTGGGTGGAGGTGAGGGAGGAGGTGTGGGTGCAGGTTTTGCAATTCCTGTGGTGGCAGGGGAAGGTGCCTGGACGGGCGGGTGGGTTGTTGTGGGACGTGGACCTGACCAGGTAGTCATGGAGGGAATGGTCTTTGCGGAAGGTGGAAAGGGGTGGGGAGGGAGCTATATCCCTGGTGGTAGGGTTCATTTGGAGGTGGCGGAAATGTCGTCAGATGATTTAGTTTATGCAAATGTTGGTAGGGTGGAAGGTGAGCACCAGGGGGTTGCACTGCAGAAATTCACAAGGCTCTTTCAACAGCACCTTCCAAACCCACAGCTACTACCATCCAGAAGGACAAGGGCAACAAATACATGGGGCAGCCACAATCTGCAAGTTACCTTCTGAGTCTCTGGGTCAAAGTCCTAGGACTCCCCTTAACAGCATTGTGGGTTTCCTTGCAACAAATGAACTTCAGCAGTTCAAGAAGTCATCTTTGCACTACCTTCTCGACAGCCATGAGAGATCGGCAATAAGTGCTGGTCGAGCCAGCTAGTGCCATGCCCAATGAATAAGTTTCTTTGGAAAATTGTTTTATGAGAAAAGATTGGCTGGACTTGTATCAGCTGAAGTGTAAGAGGTGGCTTCATTAAAACTTTCAGATGTTGAAAGGGTGCTGCCTCTTTGGGAAGCATCTATTACTAAGGGTCACTGTATTAAAATCAGAGGTCACTCATTTAAGACAGAAAAGAAAAATGTTTTCTCTTGGGTGTTTGGCACTCTCTTCCTTTTAAGAGACACTGTAAGTAGAGAATTTCAATATTATCATGACATACGTAGATTCTTGATGAGCACGGTAGTAAAAGGCTAAAGGTCAGCAGAAATGTGGAAGGATTACATTAGTTTTGTTGATTTTGAATGGTGGAGCAGGCTCAAGGAGTTGAATTACCTATTCCTGCTCCTAATTTATATGTTCACATTTCACTTTGATCATGTCATTCAATTCTATTTGTCACCTTGTTCCTTGCAGTCGATCACAGAGAAAAAAAATGCAGGAATGCCCGCACTATTGTTTTCTTAAGTCAAAGAGAAAACTAGTCTTTGTCTTCCAAATGCTAGGAAACTTCCCACAGCTTTGCTTACAGTCAATGGGAGACTGCTTTCTTACTCAAGAGAGGGAGATAGAAGGATGCAAATTTCAATTGAGAGAGAAAGATTTTGCTTAGAACATGCATTCTGAGAATGAGATATTGATTCCTGGAAAATAAAGTGTGAATTAACTTATGTGAAAGTGAGGACTGCAAATGCTGGAGATTAGATTTGAGAGTGTGGTGCTAGAAAAGCATAGCAGGTAAGGCAGCATCAGAGGAGCAGGAAAACCATCATTTAGGGCAAAAGGAAATGTGAATTAACTTAGTTCATCAAATGTTAATCAGACAAAACAATTAAAATCCTGGGTACCCTTTTCTGTTGATGCATGGTCTATACAGTTCATCTATGTGGTGAAGAACTGACAATGTATTTTTGGCTGACAGGCTGCATTCCTGCTATAGAATATTTAATGCGGGTCAATGCCATTCCTGACTTCCCTCACCTGGCTGCAGACTACAAGCTTGTCATGGATTTGTCACGGAGGACCTGGTTGCCATTTTGCCAGGATTCCATGGTCAGAGATAAAATTTACCATATAATTTATTCTTATTACTTGTGCATATATAAATAATTACATATCAGTTACGTAAATCTTTACTTGTAATATGCATAACTCTTCTTTGCGTTTATTAGAATGTGAGCTTTTATGGAGAATATCAGGAAATGCATAAAATTAAAGAGACCATTCATTCTATAAGTTTCTATAGCTGTATCTTTAGGAAAGCTAGCTAATAGCAAATGGTGTTCCTCAAAGAGTCTGATTAAATCTATATGTTTAGATCAGGATTGCCACTCTAAACATGGTGTTTCTTACAGTTTATGTGAATGCTTGAGCTCGAAGATAAATAAACACAAGAAAAAAATCAGCTGAAGTAACAATTTAGAAAAGATTACAAATTATCAAGACTGCTCTGAATATTTTCTGCTGTTCTTTTCAATTTGCACATTTTCTTGTCTGTATCCGTGTTTACTATTTTCACCAAATATACCAAAATAGGAGCAAACACATAAAGCATTTATGTAACTTTTAAAGTTAACTCAAAATGTTGGAGTCTGTGTTTCATCTTAGTTTTGATGTTTCATACATATTTTCCAATCTTAACTGCTTATAATAATGAAATTCCTTGGGGATTTTCGTCTGCAGTCACAGCCATGCATATGCAAAAGGGACTGTTGCTTTTAAATAGCGAGTGTTGTTGCGGTCTATTAATGGCCAGTCTAGCTGCTAATCAATTGTGAGTTGTCACAATGCTTCCTGGGAGCTGTAACATGCAACCTGTTGTGTCTCTTCAGCTAAGAGTGATGGCTCCAGGAACGCTCATTAACTCTAGGCAAAGGCTTCTCATTATAGGGATAGCCCTATGATGGAAAGCATTATTAAAAGCATTTCTAACACAAGATGTTGTTGTGCGTTAAATGTAATCATTTTTGTCAACTTTATAATTTTGATTTCTATTAATCCTAAATTTTATTTCCAGTAGCAAGTACTTATCTTAGTGAAGAAGCCATGCCCATGGCTGAAAAGATTGCTAAAAATGTTGGTTATATTTTTTCCATTCATGATTGTTGCTAATTAATGATCAATAACTTGTTCTTTTAATTTTTTTTTAAATTTCTGCTTTGACAATTAATGCATTGCCTACTTGTTAAATTGTGCTGTATTGCAGTTTTATGATATCACCTGAGGAAATATGCCCTTGGTGAGGAGGGTTAAAATTGTTCTGTAATTTTGTTAAACCATTTACTATGTTAACTCATAATAATGTTTAAAGTCATTGCAATGCAAGTTTTGAGCAAAACTATATGCTAAATTGCACCTTATTAATCTTGTTTTCACAACACCACAATCTGGTTGTAAGGTTTGGAATGATTGAAGCATTTCGCATTTTTTTGCACTTTAATGTAACCATATGGTATTTTTGATACTCTGGATTACAGTCTTAAAACACAGATGGATAGAAGTTCAAACAACAATCATACTGTTTGGAGACACCAACTAAACATATCTAAGATGTACCTAAACACAATGCAAGTTTTGGTTTTTAATGTGTATTTTCAATAAAAATGGTCATTATAGGGTCGTATCCTGTGAATGAAGTCAATCAATAAAATTAGATTAGATTAGATTAGACTAGGTTAGATTCCCTACAGTGTGGAAACATGCCCTTTGGCCCAACAAGTCCACACCGACCCTCCAAAGAGTATCCACCCGAATTAATTGGCACAGATCTGTTCATTTGATGACCTTTCAAGACAATATTTCAGAATTGTTTATTTTTGAGGATTGGAAAATATTCTTTTTCAGTGCGCTATTTGAATAGGTGAAAACTCCACTCTACTGATTTTTTAAAACTAAAATCAATTGTGTAGCAATTAGAATACAATAACAGAGTAGAAATGTAGTGCCAGATCAATCATATTAAGCCACAATGAGTGAAGAATAAACCATCAGTTCACTCCCTTGTAAGGAATTTGTTATTAATATCTCTGCAATCTTTCATGTCAGACCATGTAAAAACATATGCACATACTTTTGACAGATTGAAGAACAGTGAAAAATGATATCTGAAGCCTGCAAAAATATAGTGAATGTACTTCTTTTGAGTAAATGTGGTCTGACTATACTGTCTATTCTTATTATCAAAGGATGCTTCTGAAGGATAATTCAGTATGTTGGAGCCTAAACATCTGGCTCAACTGGGTCCTGCTTGCAATCCTCAACATTATGAACCCTAATCCCATCTGTGATACTGTGGGAAAGAATCGAAGCTATGGTCTCCAATTGATGTAATGCACTTGATTTAATTAGCCTGAACAATACCCCTCCAGACCGTGATTTCTGTTCTCTGATGGTGGTCTGTCTGTAATTACACTCCCTCAGGTCCAAATTGTACAGGAATCTGAAGCTTTGTGATATCCAAAGCCTATTGGCAGAAAGCAAAGCACTAATTACACCTCAAGTGTCTTGTTGTAATTCACATCTTGAATATGAGGAATTGCAGGCACTAATTTAAAGGTAAATGTATTGTAGTTTTATTAATAACACTAGATTGTATACACAAATAAAGAAACTGGGCATAAGATTAAAGTTCAGAAATTAGCTTCCTTTTTTGTTGATGTTGAAACTCAGAACAGAACTGATTCTTGAAACTATGTAGCTAAATCGATCCGCCAATCATGGGTCAGTGACTACTATTATTCAAACAGAGGCTGAATATTTTGGGAGTGAATAAATGTTGTGTTATGTCTAATTTGTTTGACTCATTATCTTTGAATATGAATCTAGGTATTTCTATTGAGCATAACCTTGTCTAGTTTATCCTGTTGGAAACCTTATGCTACAGTTTTGGTGTTGGCATTTGGAAAATATTGTAGGTAGTGGAGCTGCAGTTTACCTTTCTAGGTAATTCATTTTTCAAAAATCTGTACCTTTCAAACTGGGAAAACTTTAAGTTTTCTCCTTTTGTCGTGAACGTCATTGGTTGGGATGATAAATGATGTGCAAAGATAGACTTTGATATTACAGTAACTTCTGTCCGAATGTGCTATTTCAGCTAGGGATGCGGTAGTAGATCATTCGGGGGTTTTTGTGTTGCATGAAGGTCTCTCTTTACTACTTTGTCCTGAACTAACAGTAATTGTGTACAAAGGAATAAATTGAGTGAAAGGGACCATTAGGGTTAGGAAGAATAAATGATCTTTTGTCAATATAGCCTTCAGACACTCAGCAAAATAGGGGTGGGAATACATAACATAAACATGATTGGAATTTTGAAATAATTATGCTGCATATTTGCATCAGAAAGTGAGGGCTACAAGAGGGTTAAATGAGCTGCTTCAGTCCTTGGGGAAAAAAAAACTCCAAGTATTTTCAATTAAGGGAAAAAAGCACTTTATGAAAACATGGATCAAACTAATAATACATATCTGATGTAGAAATTAATAGCAAAATTATAAAAATATCTGTAAGGGTCATGTCTGCGTTTTTATTTAAAGCTGTAAACTGAAATGATTGGTTTTGTAACAGTTCTCAATGTTTGAATGTTTTGAAAGCAAGTAAGCTGACATCCATGGCAGGCATTGTGAACTGTTTGAACAAGCAGTAACTGGATTTCAAATTGTAGACTACTAGACCTTAGGGTGTGTACTGATGTTGCTCCTGTTGGCAACAAGGTGGTAACTTGTCCAAGACCTTGCCAGCAGCTAAGTGATTGGCTCTCGGTTGGCTGAGCAGCTTAGAGCTGGAAACACATTACAGAGAGAGGAGGAGGGGAAAATCAATGTGCAGATCCTCTTTCAGCACAGAAGCTGCCTGTTCTCTGCAGTCAAAGATTCTCTGCAGTTACCTTTCCTGCAGCAGTTGCAATTGGTCACTTTTTAAAGAGATAAATCAAAGACATTGTCCAAGTGAATGTGTTTCTCTGTGCTACTTACAAACTGCTTACAAAATGGAAGAAAGACATCAGAACAAAGGTTCTGGATAGTCAAAGGAGGATCAGCTCCACATCAATCCAGGAAGCAAAGACTTGAGTTTTTCTAACTCTGCCAATAATCTCTTTCCCTATTTGTTTGTCGATGTATGTAGAGGAGAGTTGAAAAGGGTTTTGTGCTTCATTAGAAGTATGTGCCAATGGTTTATATCTGTTTACCTCTAGCTATAATCTAATTACTTGAACTATAATAAATAATAATTCTTGTTCAATACAGATACTTGGTTCATGTTTTCCTACCAACCTCAGTCTGAAAGTTAGGTAAATTGGATACAGTGTGTAGTTTTCAAAAAAAACCTTTCATATTTGATACAATTCTGAGAATAGTGTGATTCGAGTTATAGATTACTTCCCCCAGTGACTCATAACATATCCTTCAAGCAATGATTAAAACTTTCAAATGTATTTTGTTTTGTGTCTCATGTTTCAATTTGACTCTATTCTTCAGCACAATCTTTATAGATTTGAAATGTTCTTCTGTAGATTTCAGGACACTTTGGAAAGGAAATCATTTCATAATACTTTCAGAGTTGGTGGGTGGAATCTAGCTTTATTGAGGCTGTGTGGAGGTGGGCCAGAAAGTGAGAGCTACTTGCACTCCAGGGCAGATTTGGCTTTGGTGTAGTGAGATTCTTAGCTCACTGCATATTACATGTGGCTAAAATGCCAAATCTTATTGGCAGGTGGACAGGACTTTCTGGATGCCACTCAAGGCATGCAAACAGCACTTTGGTTTTTGTAATGCAGATGCATCCCTGAACCTCTTCAGCAAAAGTCAGGATCATGTTACAGTAACACCTCCCTAGAAGTTCTCCTCAAGGCTCTCCAGGAGAAAAGCAAACCAGTGCTGACGTTTACCTTGGTGATAACCCATTTACAGTAGGCTTGGCACTACTGACACAGCACTGACACAGGCAGCTTGTGAAAGAAATGGCCTCTGACACAGAATTGTTGGAGAACAAGCCATTGAAGACTCCAGAACAAGTAATAAGCCTCTGGACTTGGCTTTTATTGAGTTAATGGAGATGTATTGACAAGGAAGGGAACATCTGGCAGAGGAGCCAAAGACCATGCCCAGACCGACATGAAAGGCACAGGAGTCTGCCCAATTCTGTCTGATCTTGTGGTTCAAGTATCCAAATACACAGCTGTCTCCATGGACCAGGAAGTGGCTGCCGTGGAGAGTCAGGTCCAACAGAACAATCGGATGTGAACCATTGATGCATTCATCCACTGGCTTGGAGAAAGGGAGCTGAAGTTGTAACTGAGTTGCCATTGCATATTGACAGCAAGTAGAAATGGCAGCTAGGCACCCAGGGGTTGTTATCTCAGGACAGTCTACAGGTGATCATCTTCATATCCTCTCCCTCCTGTAGGGACTCTAACACTTTTTTCATGTCAGGCTGAGGATGTGATACCTATATTCGCCAGTGGGCAAGAGACTCACCAAAGACTGAAGCCTTCTAGGTCTTGGACTATCAGAGAATGCCTGGTACAGTCATTTCAGGAAAGGTGACAAAGCAATTGGTAATATTCCTTGAACTCTCATTTACTGCAGTCTTTTGGGAGGAACATTATCTCTACAAAGCTGGAACTTAAACTATATGTTTGGGCTTTTGGGAGTGAATTAGTATGGTTTAGCCCATCTATGTTACAGTGACAGGTGAATGTCCCTTGCAAACAAAAGTTTGAGTGATTATAATTACAGCCTCATTTAGTCATGAATATCTCCTTTCTACAGCTCTGGCCAGGAAACTGATAGGAGGTTATTGGTGCAATGAGAACATAGCAACCAAACAAAGTAGCTTTTTTTTCAAAGTTTAAAAACTAAGCGTTTCCTTGAGGGCAAGAACAACTCTTGACTCACAGTTCTGACTGTGCACCTGCTTTAATACAAAGTAAATTATTCTCAAATCTCATGATTATCTATTTTTTTCCATTCTGTCTGCCTTGTCTCACTATTGCCCTGACTTTCATGTCGTCCTAATCAGTGCTGTCTCCTTCGGCATCTCTCTCAGATTTCCCCCTTTTCCTCATCTGAAGAGACAAGTGAATGATCCATATCCTTCTCTTCTAGGTTCACACTTCTTCATTGAGCTGGGCACGATGAGCAATCACGATTCTGCAGATCCTATCCAGTGAATACTAGAGTGCTGTTCCTGATCAGTCCAGTCTATAGAAGCACATACTCAAAAGATCAATAGTCTGCTCAAAGGCAGCTCTGATAGACACTTTGCCAGCATTGATGTAGTGCTAAGCATCAGTCTGAAGTTTTGTGTGTTGGGGTCACTGACCATTCTTCTGGGACTATTAGCCATCTCTGGAGATACTGTGGAAAGAAACTGAGTTATATAGAATGTGAGTGTTGTGACAGATGCCTGGATAATGGGTGCACATGATCGGGAATTCTTTTCATTGTGGTCACAAACAATCTGGGCCTTAAGGGAGTGAAATCCCTTGCTGTTTAGGATGATGCCAGGGGACTCTGATCAGCACGTGTGAAGTCAATGACTCAGCAATAGATGAAACTCTCATAGCTCAGGCAATGTGGCTCTCTGCATTCACAGTGAATTAGATTACTTATATTTCTTGCTTGTAAAGGGCATTAGTAAACTCTCAAGTGCATTTGTGAGCTGCCAATAGGGAGCTGAGCTTTGGAAGGAGCAGGTGGCAGCAAGCTCAATGTCACTGTGACCTTCAGGAAATAGCGCTTCCTTCCGACCAGCATCCAAGGAGCTTCGAAATCGACATTTTGGGCAAAAGCCCTTCATCAGGAATTATTCCTGATGAAGGGCTTTTGCCCGAAACATCGATTTCGAAGCTCCTTGGATGCTGCCTGAACTGCTGTGCTCTTCCAGCACCACTAATCCAGAATCTGGTTTCCAGCATCTGCAGTCATTGTTTTAACCTCACTTCCTTCCAAGCCAAGTAACTGTATATCTGCCTGCAGGAAGTGGCAGATGTAGGGACTGCTGCCCTGGTCATGCAATAATGCCTCCAACACTACTGTTTACTCATCTGCAGGTATATGGAGTGCCTTCTGTTCACCCTTTTTTGGTCAGCTGGTAAACAACACTGAAGTACTGATTTCTCTTCACTCCGCTGCTTGGTCACCCACGACTGAAGCCTGGTGAACCTTGGTCTTTTGGTTCTAAGATTCCAATGTTCATCCCTCTTCACCTCATCTTGCTCCTTCTTGACCTTCATAAAGCTAATGCAGCTTCTGGGTTAAGTTGGCCAAATATATAGCATAGCAGTACTGATCTGTGAAGAAATATTGGAAATGAAATATGTTTTTATCAGTTTAGATTGTAACATTATAAGACTACCCTTTAAGACTTCAACAAACTGTTCACCTCTTGGGTGAAAGCTCGTCCCATAGCCTCTGTCAACATGGTAAAATGTATCCTCCTGATGTATCATATGCAAAATATTTGCAGCCTTGAACTCAGCATTCCACTCCATGCAAGAAGCAATAAGCATAATCTGACTCACAGTATTTCACTATTCTGGTGCTACAGCTCTACTGCCTGCATAACACTTTCAGCCCCATGTATTTCAAACATAAGGACATGGGCCTGTTATTGCTCCTGCATGGTTAAATATGTATTAGATCCCCACAATATTATCATTGTTGATTTTTTTTTAGATTAGATTACTTACAGTGTGGAAACAGGCCCTTCGGCCCAACAAGTCCACACCGCCCGCCGAAGCGCAACCCACCCATACCCCTACCTAACACTACGGGTAATTTAGCATGGCCAATTCACCTGACCTGCACATCTTTGGACTGTGGGAGGAAACCGGAGCACCCGGAGGAAGCCCACGCAGACACTGGGAGAACGTGCAAACTCCACACAGTCAGTCGCCTGAGGCGGGAATTGAACCCAGGTCTCTGGCGCTGTGAGGCAGCAGTGCTAACCACTGTGCCACCGTGCCCTTATCAAAGTTTAATGAATAATGTTCTGGACCAGGTCAGACCCCCTCAAGAAAGTAGCTCAGACCCTAACTTTGCTAGTTGTTTTAAGCAGATGTACAGTGGATATTCCAGGAGTGGTGCAGATGGTCAAACAACTTAGTTTTAAACAAAACAGAGATTACCGAATGAAACGCAAACAAAAGAGAACAGCATACAGAATAATTTAACCTATCCAAAAACCCAACAGATTATCCCAATTTAATGATGCTGTTCCAAATACTTGTAACAATCCCCATAAACACCCCTTGATACAAAAGGTAAAATCAAACACAGGCTGTCACAGGAGAGAGAGAGAGAGAGAGAGAGGTGGAAGCATGGAGCACCCTCTTCCATGTTGCTGTTTCTTGGATCAGCAGCCTCAAAACTGCCTGCCTGCTTTCAGTAAACAGCCAGACTGCCAAAAACCAAACCAAACCAGAGGAAAGCTGAGCTGGGAGAACTGGTCGCTACCCTTTCATTATACAAGTGTTTAGTGTTTTATTTTTAACTTGAAAGTCCTTTGTCTGAGGAAGTATCTGTTAGCGATAATCAAATTGGCTCTAAAACCCATCCAAATCAGACCCCTCAGAATCGCTGCTTTTATGACCTCTCTGAAAAGAAAACCAAGGTCAACCTAATCTTGTTAAAGGAGCAACATCATCACAATAATGGGACATGGTTGCAATGACAGTGATTGCAATGGTAAGAGCTTACTTACCTTATTCTAGAATGAGTGCTTCCTTGCAGCACAGTGACCTTAACTGAGAGCCTGTGCAACAGAAGTTTTCAGCTTCCATTTTAATTCCTTCAGTTGGGTATGTTTGTGCCATGCAGGAATAGATGCAGGCACATCTCTGGACCCTTAAGTTTGCACTGTGCTCTCTTCCTTGAAAACTGATTTAGAAAAAGTTAGTGATTGTAAGCTTCTCCTTTGGAGTTATTCTTCCTCTAATGATGTAGCCCAGAAGTCACTTTCCCTCCATAACTGCAGATAACCGTTTCCTTTCCTCTGCCATTCCCCCCCCCCAACACCACCATCCTCTTTCAATCTTACCCTATGACGATTGGCCCTTTCCCTTGCTCTTTCAATGTTCTTGCTCTTTCTCCAGATTCTACTCGCTTCTAGATTCCCATGGCCAGCATTAACCTTACACCACCCCTTATTCCAGTCATCTGCTCTTTCCTCCAAGTGCACTTAGCTATCCGAGTGTGTTCCCCACCATAAATATGCAGTTGCCACACTTCCTGTTCCTCCTTGCCTCCATCACTGGCCACTGTCCCCTTTGGATCCTCAGTCCTGCTTAAAAATGTCATGTGAATGTATTTTAAAACTTTGCCCAACTATTGGGAAATTAATTTGCCTCCTATCAAACTAAGTTGCCCTGCCCACCTTTTGGAAAGCTTCAGGTGGGTCTGAAAGGTTCTGCCCAGTAGAATATAATTTATATTCAGTTACTTGTAAAAATGTTAATGGCTTGAGCCTTTGCATATCCTCCCCTTTCTGTAAAATTGCCTCTGCACTGAGACACGAACTAAAGCAATGCATTTTAAGTGCCTTAATCAATTAGCAATTTGTATGCAATGTACCATCATGTATATTTACCAGTGGAAAACTGTTGTGATGCAGTGGGAATGTCTCTCCCTCTGAGCCAGGAGATTGCGGTTAAGAGACACCTATTCCAAACGTGTGTAATCATATCTCTGACAATTGATTGAAAATTTCTATATGTTTATCAGTGGTGTGATGTAACACAATATCTTGTATTTACCCATGACTATAAAATATTATATACTCAGGTTACATCATTGCTAATACAGGAAATAAGGATCTCTCAAAATATTATAGCTATCAGGATTTGAATGCTTTGTGGTTCAATATTAGTTGAAAGATCAATTATTTGAAGTAAAATACGTGGACAAATAAAATTCATTCTTTTAACTTCTGCACTCTGATTCTGTCCTGCATTTAAATCTCCCCAGATCTGTGCTGCAGCTTGTCTATGATATAAGCTTATCTTTCCTTCAAAAATATCTGACCCTGCTTCAACAATTTACTGACTCTTGCCTGTCAAATGAAGAATAAAATCATTAATAGGACCTTTCCCTTGCTGGAGATGACAAAAAGGAAAAATATTTGGGCAAGTTGACCCTGGGGAGAGACTTGGCCATTCTCATCATATCCCCAAATAAGTTTTGGGTGAGAATATTCATTCATGAGTTGCTGAAACCACTAGCTAAGACCCTTAAGTAGTCAATTAATGGCCACTTAACAACCTCACCTCAATGCCTCCTGGTTAACTGCCTTCCTGCCAGGGAAGAAAAGTTTTTGTCCTGCATAGGTGATATGAGCCAGTTTAGAAGGATTGCCAAAATCTGGAGGCAGTCAGAGGCGCAGATAGAGGCAATGGGTAGGTCCTCTGAAAGATCAGTTCTGACCCTTTTGATCTTACCCTTGCCACATGGACGCATGTCTCTCTCTCACATACACACACTGAGAAGGAAGGAAAAATAAAGATCTCCTTGCTGTCTGATTGCCAGAGGAGTAGGACTGGGTCTGACAATTGTTAAGACCCTGAAGCCAGCTTCTGATTAGCCAGGAGCTTCTAATGAGTCAGGACACCACCATTGAGATCTGCAATTGGCTGAGAGGTTTGCTGAAGCTCACCAGTCAGCTGGAGTGTGTGATTGGTCAATTTTTTTTTGGTGGAGAGGTTGATGAGTTAGTAAGACCTAACATGTCCACCTCCCCACTCAGTCTCAAAAATGGAAAATTGCAGCCATAGATGGTGACAACACAAAGAGGCCATTCAGTGTGTAAAGTCTGTGGCAGCACTTTGGTCAAGCACTATTGCTTGGCACACTCCCCCCATCTTTTCTCTATCGTGCTACTTTTTTTCCATTCAGTTTCTTATCCAATGCTCTTTTGTAATCACCAACTTGAATCTGTTTCCACCACATTCTCTGGCGTTGCATTTCAGAAAGTGACTACTTACTGCTGAATATTTCTTATGTTGCATTTAGGTACTTTACTAATCATTCTAAGTCTGTGCCCTTTGGATCGTGACTATTCTGCCAATGGGAACAGTTTATATCTAATTTGTCTATGATCCCTTATGATTTGACGTCTTCTATCAAATATCCTCTCCAGCTTCTCCCTGCGTGAAGGATGACCACATCTGCTCTAATCTACTGATGTAGCTCAATCCCTTTATCACAATATAGATAGAGTGCAGAATGAGACCATTCAACCCATCACTTATGTACCAACTCTCTGAACATTTGGACTTTGTGCCAATCTCCTTCCTTTTCCCTCTAACCTTGCACAATGGTTCTATTTAAATCATCATTAAATGCCCTCTTGAACACTTACAGATAAATGTGCTACCACCATCATACTTCCTGGCAGTGCATTTCATACCCTGTGTGAAAACGTGTTTTTTTTTCATCTTGCTTTTTTTTTTGCAAAATACTTTCAAGCTATGTCTTTTGGTTTTACAAAACAGAAGTCTCTTTTTTTGTCTGTCCAGATTCTTCTTCTTTTCAAAAATTTAAATCAAATCCCTTCTTCTCTCCTCGGAAAACAGTCACAACATCTGTCATCTATCTTCATGAGTGCTTTGTCTCATCCCTGGAGCCATTCTTGTAAACTTCTGCACTTTCTCCAGTGCATCCATTTCCTTTCTATAGTGTGGTGCTCATAGCTGGGTACAATAACTGAGGTTTAACCAGTCTCCCAGCTAAACTCATTCAAATTTCCTTCTCTACTACTCTTTGCCACTCTTAATTAAGTGTAGAATTATGTATTCTCATCATGATGCCTATGGTGATGCATGCACAGCCCTGTAAGCATTCCAGTACATCATTTTTGCTCCTTCTCTGCAGTCTTATTAATATTTATATATACTCTAAAAATTTAAATTGTGAAATTGTGTTTAGTGTGCATCTGGGGTATCCATTTTTTTAATGAATTTCCATTCCACTTTATCATTGTGCTCTCACTATGACATTACCTCATGTTACTTAGCGCTTATCCTATTAATTCTTGTAGTTAGTCGACCTGCTGTCTCATCTGGTAAATGTAGTACATAGTGTACCACTAAGGTATGAAGGCTAGGAAGGTTCCACATCCACCAAGTGGATTGAGATGATGTGGCTCACCAGGAGGAGCTGTGAAAGTTCACCAACTGAATGTCTCTACCTAGGCCTTTGTTTACTCCTGTTGGATGTGGGTGTTTGCATATGCCAATTGAAGTCGCGTGGTGACATCATGCAGACACATAAACTAATTTCTTGACAGAAGTGCCAAAGTGCAGCTGCCAGTATGAATATGTTCCCTTGGGTGAGGACTTGAGAGTAGAAATCCGTTTAACTAAATTCACAGGACCATACTGCCTTCGAATGGATCTTATTACAACACTTAGTCACAAGGCTAAGAAAAGCTTTCTGCCCTGTCGTTCAGTACAACCACTGTAAATTAATTTGACTGCTGCATAGAATTCTTTGCCAATTTGAATTTAACAGGCAGGTGACCAAACTCTGATATTAGGAAGTATTTGACATTTTTGTCTTGTTATTTCAGGCTTCTTCCTGGCTTCATAAATCAATGATGCAATGAGATCTATTTTGGGACATGACAGGCCTGTGAATTATTCATTGCTAGCAAGAGAATTTTCAAGATTCTAACTCTTCTCTTCTGGAGAATGTCATGGTATATTAAAATTCCCTCCTTATTACTGCTGTCATTATGTGAAGAATATAAAATGGTCTTGTGCTGTAAACTCAACAGTCAGAACTGTACTCTGGAATGCAGTTTCTGCTGCTATGTTGAAATGGAACTCTTGATGTTCAGGCAATATTGGAGAACCATTTTTGAAGCATTCTAAAAATAAATTGGCCTAACCAGTGGAGGAAGATACATTAAACATCATCATCTATCTATCAGTTGTTAATCTGGTAGAAAAAATTAGATCAACACTATCCATTATTTAATTTTTGTAACTGTGATTAGCTGACAGTGTTCCATCTAATATGTTGTGTGATGTGCAACAGTTTGTGTAATTATGCAGTTCCTTTCAAAATCTTTTGTGCAACTGTTCCTTCAAGGATACGTTGCTGACGTCTGCAGTCGAGTCAGAAGTCTAACTGATGTGAGAGTTACTGACTCATGACAATCTGCCAGACTACAATAAGTACTGAAAACCCAAAGAACTGCAGATGCTGCAAATCAGAAACAAAAACAGGAGTTGCTCAGCAGGTCTGGCAGCATCTGTGTACAGCACCTCATTTTTCACTTGGGGGACCCCTGCAACCTTCTGAACTCCATGTCAATTTCAATAACTTAAGGGCTTGACTTGTCCTATGTCCTTACTCCAACCTCCACACACCCAGCCTTGATTTCACAGTCTGCTGTTACACACAACCTATTGTTAACCATTAATAGTTCCCAATAACAGCTATTCATCCTCCCAGCCAGATCATTATCCACTCCTTTGTCTGTCCAACTGTACCTCTCTCTCTTTGGGCTCCATCCCCACCTATTGTTTACTCCTTACCCCATTTCCCCCACCCCATCTTCTGCATATAAACCAACATTTTCCTAGCTACTATCGGTTCTGAGGAAACATCACTAGACCCGAAATGATAACTGATTTCTCTTCACCTGAGCTTTTCCAGCAATTTCTGTATTTGTTTTTTGAATAAATTCTGAAATCCTGTTAAAATATTGAAATAAATCAATTTTTGCATGATTAACATGGGAGCATCCTGGAAATTTTAATTTTTAATCATTCACAAAGTTTCCATAGTGTTTAGGGATATATGGATTAGATACATTAGCCAGGATAAATTATGGGAATGGGTCTTGGGTGGGTTACTCTTTGGAGGGTCAGTGTGGACTTGTTGGGAAGGACCTGTTTCCACACTGTAGGGTTTCTATGGAAATTCTATGAAATCCCAGGCAACATCCTGGTGAACCTCCTCTGGGCGGCACAGTGGCTCAGTGGTTAGTACTACAGCCTCAAGATTCTAACTTCTCTTCTGGAGAATGTCATGGGATATTAAAATTCCCTCCTTATTACTGCTGTCATTATATGAAAAATATAAAATGGTCTTGTGTTGTAAACTCAACAGTCAGAACTGTACTCTAGAATGCAGTTTCTGCTGCTATGTTGAAATGGAACTCTTGATGTTCAGGCAATATTGGAGAACCATTTTTGAAGCATTCTAAAAATAAATTGGCCTAACCAGTGGAGGAAGATACATTAAACATCATCATCTATCTATCAGTTGTTGATCTGGTAGAAAAAATTAGATCAACACTATCCATTATTTAATTTTTGTAACTGTGATTAGCTGACAGTGTTCCATCTAATATCTTGTGTGATTCCATGTGCAGGTCAGGTGAATTGGCCATGCTAAATTGCCCATAGTGTTAGGTGCATTAGTCAGAGGGAAATGGGTCTGGGTGGGTTACTCTTCAGAGGGTTGGTGTGGACTGGTTGGCCCGAAGGGCCTGTTTCCACACTGTAGGCTATCTATCTAATGTAATCAAAAGTTATCAAAGGTGTGATGTTGTACAAATCATGTTGAATGTGCAAGCCTTCTACATTTGTCCCCTCAGCATAGCAAAAAGAATTTGCCAAACATTTCCACTAATTCATCTCCTTCCCAGCACCATAGTATTCCATTAAGCATGGTTGAATCAAGAATAGAGCAAAAGCCTCTTATCTCATGGGTTGTAATATAGCCTGGAATTACAACAAGTAATGTATTGGTTTTGCACAGCTTCACGATTTATATAAATTATTGAAGTAGGCTTAATATCATAAACTTATTGGTAATATCAACCACTTTCCCTTCAATGCTTTGGCAGCATATGTTTTCTGCCGTGATGTAGAAACTGGGAGTTACCATCGATCTTTCTCTGCAGCAGTTCAACTCGTACATATCTAACCTTGCTGTTGACATACATTCTTCTCCAAACTCTTAAAAATTAATTTCAATGTGACTTTAAATGAGCTTGTAATGCCAGTAATCATATATGCTTACATCTTAGTGTTGGAACAATGTCATGTGATCTCTGTTCCAGTTATCAGATTTCATAATCCTTTTTAAATTTAACAGAATTTGGATTTATTTACTAAATATACTATAAAGAATGTTTTTAATATTTCAGGAGATCAATTTTAAATCTGCCTTTGTTTTCTAAATCGAGGAACAATTTATTTTAAGATGCTCAAAAAGAATTCCGGTCCGAGTTTAGGCTCAGATTAATGGAGAAGACATTACTTGTGGTCTTTTCATGAATGGAAATTCCCCGCATTCAACTAAGGTTGCAGATTCCATTTATTTCAGAAAGTGTGCTTACTTTTTTTTGTAAATACAGGAACACCTCATCTTCAAGATTGGATTGACTTTGAAATTGAAGCGATCAACACAGCTCGCCATGGTGAAATGTAAATAGTCATTAGGCAAATTACTGACAAGTGCATTGATATTATCTTTTTCCCTTTGTGTCACTAATGAATTAGAGACAGTTTTTTGTGTTGTTGAATCATGGTCAATAAGAATTGAATTAACACCTGGTCATCATAGTAATTTAAGATACTAATTGATCATTTATGTATGTCCATCAATTTAACTTTTTTGCTGTGGTTTCCATCCATGCATGACCTGCTGCAGAGAAAAAGATTTAAAAAACAGTGTTTTTCTTCCTACACAAATTGAATAGGTGGCATTGATGGAATTTAAATAGATGGTGAAGGATGTAACTGGACCGAATCTTGTTTCACTGAACTCTTATTTAACAATACTCATTTTGCAAAATTTGCACCTTCAGCAATCAAATTGAATCCCATTGAATCCGTACCAACTGAATACAATTAAGTTCCACCTGAGGTACAATAAACAATTGACATTTGAGAAGTGAGAAATGGACTTTTAAATTGTTTTCTAACACTCCTGTTAGAGATCCAAGTTAAAAATCACACAACACCAGTTTATAGCCCGACAGGTGTATTTGGAAGTACTAGCTTTCACAGCACTGCTCCTCCAACAGGTGGTTGTGGAGTATAGGGTCATAAGACACAGAATTTATAGCAAAAGTTTTATGTCTTATGATCTTATACTCCATAACCACCTGATAAAAGAGCAGAGCTCTGAAAGCTAGTGCTTCCAAATAAACCTGTTGAATTATAACCTGGTGTTGTGATTTTTAACTTTGTGCACCCCAGTCCAACACCAGCATCTCCAAATCCTGACAATGTTGGAGATCCCATTGAGGATACTTCTGCCTCATCATGTGGCTGTAAATTATTACTAAAAGCTGCACAATAGTTGAACAGAAATAAAAGTTTGAACATTGTTGCTTTCTATGAAATGATGGCCTGAAGACTTTCTGTATCATAGTTTTGCTGATTGATTATTTGGGAATTATTTGGAAAATACTGTAGCAGTATCTATTATTGCTCAGTATACTTTGATCATGGTTATTGCTCAAAGTACTGCTGGGTTTTTTTTTGAACACCACCTTACATTTTGACTTTTTTTATTCTTCGACTAATTTAATGCTGCTCTGCCCACTCCAATCTGGGTTCCAGTCATTTTCTGGGATATGGTTCCATGGGCACTATTTGTCCTTGGGTATTGAGAGTGTTGCAAGGCTTTTGTCTCACAATTGGACATGGAAACAAAGGCTGATTTTGCAATTAATCAATTCTACATGCCAACATTTTCACTTGGGAGGTTGACTAACATGTGAGCAAGTGCACTGGTCAATTTGTTTCTCTCAGGTTCCTCAATGAGGTCTGGATGTAGTTGTAGTGCCAAGGTAAACTAGGAGAAAGTGAGGACTGCAGATGCTGGAGACCAGAGTTGAAAAATGTGGTGCTGGAAAAACACAGCAGACCAGGCTTCAGGAAGGGCTTATGCCTGAAATGTCATTTCTCCTGCTCCTCAGATGCTGCCTGGCCTGCTGTATTTTTCTAGTACCACATTTTTCAACTCTAGTGCCAAGGTAAGATTATCTAACAAAAGGGCCTTCTTGTTTCTAGTTCATCTCTGAGATATAAACACAGTCATTTATTTTGGGGATGCAATCTCTTATTGTGCATATAATTTAAGGATATGATAGGAAAATTAGTGTTGAGAAGTGTTGATTAGACCTGAGAAGAAAGAACATTAATAAAACCGGCTCAAGTAACACACAAGCTAAAAACTTTATCCTGCCATTACAAGTGGACTTTAATATGTAAATAAGGTTCTCCTTAACAATTAACTCAATAGGAAGTTCAAATGAAAATGAGATTTAGAAGGAAAAAGTGTTCATTTATGGATAAAATACCTCCAAGCATTGCTCCTGATCTCCAGGCTGGTAAAGGTAACTTGGAATGCCAGATCACATTGTATTTTCAGGTACTAAGTTAGCAATTCTCAATCAACTTAAAAGGATCTCTGTGCCTTGACATTAGTGATAAGGAAAGGAGTTTTAAGTTTCGCTGCAAGCATTTGTCTTACAGGCATTTCAGAATGCAGGATATGTTGACGTGAGATAAATGTATTTTCACTGCACAAGATTTGCTTTACGTTGACAGTTCAGCAATCCACATTACTGTACATAATTGATGTTGAGGGCTTTTTACCTGGAAGCTGAGTTTACATCATTATGTTGACGTGTTGTACCACAATAAATTTACGCAGCTTTTCTTGTGTTTTTTTCAGCTATGAAAGGCTTATATAGTGATGGTCAAAAAAGATTGAACACATTGAGAGATGTTAAAAAAATTTTATTAGATGTTCCATGTCCATTACAATAGTTAAAATCTAGCCAATAGGCAGTCAGGGATGGACAATAACTGAGGCCTAGTCTGCAATTACATAGCCCATGAATTAATTTATAAAAGCTCAGAATTGATTTTAAATATTGACCTTTGTTGCCATTTCCCTTAATGAACTGATTCATACCAAACTCCTGAAATGTACATTTAATTCAAGGGTTACTTGTTTACTAAATTAACAATACAGTAATGACATTGTATATCCTTGATTTCAAGTATGATCTGGTATCATTTTAATTAAATGAAATAATTTGGATGCCTATGAAAGATGCAAAAGCTGTATATTTGCTCAATCAGGTGCACCCTAGGATGGCGAATGTGACTATTGCAGTGTACAGCAGAGCTCCCTTTGATCAAGATCATAAACTCAGGCTAGGCTTCAACCTGAGTACTATGACTATGGTGTGTAGTCATTGCTTGAGTTTATATTTACTCTGTAGGAAAATCATTAACACAGCACCTCACAACCTCATTGCTGTCCAATGATTTTTAGCACATGGATCACCAGTCATGCTGGAGAGATATCAGCAGGAAGATGACAGGAGCTGGCATGGATGATGGTGATTTTCAGGGTATTATCATGTCCATGCTTTACAATCATTGACTTTAAGAATGATGGTTGTACCTTCAAGAATCTAGCATTCCTTGTTGGCACTAATCATTATGAAGCCATCTAGCCTGTTTTAGTAATGTTCTTTCTTCTCAGGTCTAACCAACACTTCGTTTGCATGAAAAACCTGGGCGCATCATAGACTATCCATCATTAATCCACTTTATTTCTCCCTTCCGCAGGGAGAGTAGAAAGTTATAAAGTGTGTACAACATGGGAAGAGACCCATTGGCCCATCATGTCCATGGCAGGCATAAATTATCTATCTATTCATTCCAATTGTAAACTAATTTAAAATATGTGTTTAAAAGAAAATAGGATTCGGGATAGTCAACATGGCTTTGTGCGTGGGAAATCATATCTCACAAACTTGATCGAGTTTTTTGAAGAAGTAACAAAGAGGATTGATGAGGGCAGAGCATTAGATATGATCTATATGGACTTCAGTAAGGTGTTCGACAAGGTTCCCCATGGGAGACTGATTAGCAAGGTTAGATCTCATGGAATACAAGGAGAACTAGCCATTTGGATACAGAACTGGCTCAAAGGTAGAAGACAGAGGGTGGTGGTGGAGAGTTGTTTTTCAGACTGGAGGCCTGTGACCAGTAGAATGCCACAAGGATCGGTGCTGGGTCTCTACTTTTTGTCATTTACATAAATGATTTGGATGCGAACATAAGAGGTACAGTTAGTAAGTTTGCAGATGACACCAAAATTGGAGGTGTAGTGGACAGCAAAGAGGGTTACCTCAGATTACAACAGGATCTGGACCAGATGGGCCAATGGGCTGAGAAGTGGCAGATGGAGTTAATTCAGGTAAATGTGAGGTGCTGCATTTTGGGAAAGCAAATCTTAGCAGGACTTAAACACTTAATGGTAAGGTCCCAGGGAGTGTTGCTGAACAAAGAGACCTTGGAGTGCAGGTTCATAGCTCCTTGAAAGTGGAGTTGCAGGTAGATAGGATAGTGAAGAAAGCGTTTGGTATACTTTCCTTTATTGGTCAGAGTATTGAGTATAGGAGTTGCAGCTGTACAGGACATTGGTCAGGCCACTGTTGAAATATTGCGTACAATTCAGGTCTCCTACCTATTGGAAAGATGTTGTGAAACTTGAAAGGGTTCAAAAAAGATTTACAAGGATGTTGCCAGGGTTGGAAGATCTGAGCTGCAGGGAGAGGTTGAACAGGCTGGGGCTGTTTTCCCTGGAGCATCTGAGGCTGAGGTGTGACCTTATAGAGGTTTACAAAATGATGAGGGGCATGGATAGGATAAATAGACAAAGTCTTTTCCCTGGGGTCGGGGAGTCCAGAACTAGAGGGCATAGGTTTAGGGTGAGAGGGGAAAGATATAAAAGGGACCTAAGGGGCAACTTTTTCACACAGAGAGTGGTACGTGTATGGAATGAGCTGCCAGAGGAAGTGGTGGAGGCTGGTACAATTGCAACATTTAAGAGGCATTTGGACGGGTATATGAATAGGAAGGGTTTGGAGGGAAATGGGCCTGGTGCTGGCAGGTGGGACTAGATTGGGTTGGGATGTCTGGTCGGCATGGACGGGTTGGACCGAAGGGTCTGTTTCCATGCTGTACATCTCTCTGACTCTATGAGGAGAAAAAGCCCGAAACTCATGTTGGTCCATGATATAGTTACATACTATATCATGGTGGCTCAGTGGTTAGCACTGCTGCCTCACAGCACCAGGGTCCAAGGTTCAGTTCCAGTCTTGGGTGACTGTCTTATGGAGTCTGCACATTCTCCCTGTGTCTGTGTGGGTTTCCTCAGTGTGCTCCGGTATCCTCCCACAATCCAAAGATGTGCATGCCAGGTGAATTGGCCATGCTAAATTGCCCATAGTGTTAGGTGCATTAGTCAGAGGGAAATGGGTCTGGGTGGGTTCCTTTTCAGAAGATCGGTGTGGACTTGTTGGACCGAAGGGCCTGTTTCCACACTGTAGGGAATCTAATCTAATCTCATTACATAGTATAAGAATTAATCATGTTGGATTTAATAACTGATGTATGTAATAGCATAAATATACATCATCATGCATCCAAATGTGTGAACACCTGATGGCAGCTCTTCTGATCCTTCTTCAGAACCAGCCCAATGGCATAGTCCTATTTCATTCTGAATTGCTATGTTAACATAATTTACTAAAACGTACTGATGACAAATGCAAAGCAACACTATCAAGTTGTAAGGAAAGAAGTGTTTCATTCAAAAGTGCGATAGCAGAGAAATTAGGTCTTGTAAAGGTGGTATAAGACAATGGTTCTCAAAAGGATATGTGTTCTTGATACATTGGCTCCACTCATTCTTCTGATCTCAGATAAGAAGGTCTACGCTTGCTTTCAGAGGGAGCATATATATCCGTTGCCAGCTCCCTAAGGTCCTAGTAAATATATCTGACTGAATATCATTGTACATGATGTTGAAATGACAATCACTATCGGCCTAGAGGATCATAGGCTACTTTCTCATGTGAAAGAGATGAATGGTAGTGGGTTTAATCTTGGGGCTACTGTACCTCAAGTGAAGGATGATGTCAAAAAGGCAGGTCCTTTATGGTGACCTCAGCTGGTATAGTAATAATCCCCCTTGAGTATTGGTCATTCAACCAACTAACATTGGCCATCCAACAATAGTTGGGATTGTGGGTCAGGAGGGCAGATAAGAGAGAGGATGTGTTAGAAACTGAATGAATGTTTTTTTCCAGAATGATGCAGATGGCATAAGAGTTGACATCATCTTCTGTTACTAATTGACCCTCAAGGACTCATTCTTGCTTTTAATCAGAGTGTGACAATTGAAGTTATTTAAAGCAGCTATTTTAGTTCCAGTTACATGTTTACAGGTGGCCTGTCTGAGAGAGACATCTCCAAACTGGCAAGTAATTGCACTGATGAAGCACTAAGATACTTTACCTGGTTTTTTTTCATTTTCAATAACTTGTGAATCTAACCTTTTCAGCAAGTACTGACATTCTAAACCATCATTAACACTAATTTGGGGCTTTCACTTACATCATTCCTGCTCAACATTACCCTATTAATTTGTTGAGTGTTTTTAGTTCAAGACCAGAATATCTTGTTCAAAATACGTGAAAAATCCTCACGTATTGGTTGCCACTAATGATACAATCACTATTTCCAATGTTCCACATTTTTTTCTTAATTCATTCAGAAAAACAATATTGTGGAGCCTTGTGCCTTAGCCCCCTGACTGACTGTTTTCTTTAGCTAAAACCTGTATGATCGATAGTATTAGCATAGTTTGGCCTGTAAAAGGGAGGAGGGATGCACAGATTCAGCCTTTGTGTTTTGTTGCGACATGTTGTCACAGTGATGGCTGTGTTGCTGGTCAAGACTAGAAGGGTTTTCCTTTCATGACTGCTATTGAAATTCATTTGACATGGCATTGCTCATTGTCTGGATAGAGGGACCATTGACAGCTGCATCAGAGTTTGACAAGTCATCAGAGATTTCTGTGCCTTCTAGTGTTGTGTGACAAGATGACCCATTTGTCCTGTAGGAAAAGAATCGTTCAGGTTATACTGATTGTGGAAGACAGACCCAACCACTTTTTTTCACCTCCCAAGGTTTTCTGTTGCTGTTAGCATGAACAGAAACAAAATCCTCGATCAAAGCTATCAGTCTACAAAGGTCTAAAAAGCCTTCTGGCAGGTAAATGTTTAGTCCATAATATTCCATCATTCAGTTTGTCTGAATGGGCAGGAAACAGTAGTGTATTCCCTAGAGTGAAATCAAAGTACATTTGAAACACAAGCATTAATCAAAAAATATTTTTAAATTATTCTAATCCTTATATCAATAAGTTAATTCACAAAGAATGTTTGGATGCTGAAATGCATTTTTGCATGCTATATTTTTTTGTGTTCACTTATCGATAAAATCTAATGCATATTTTAATATTTTTCAAAACAATAGGCAAAATCGACATTAATTTTGTGCCAAAAATGGCAAGTAACAGAGTTATAACTTTCCACATTTAAACAAACTATCTTCATCAAATTTAGGAAATCCGAGCCATCAAAGGAATTTATAGCTTAAACAATTTGTGGCAAACATGAGGATTGAAGTTGTTTCCCTTTGGGAGGCCTGTTGGACTGAGTGTGTTTTTTTTAATGGTTTCTCTAAACAAGTCACAAACAACAGTGTGTGTTGTACAATCTTTCTTTGTATTTTGATATCTGGCCATTTGTTTTGTGTATTGTTTAAAAGTCTCACACGGACAGCAGAACAATCTTCATGAGTGAAGTGGAACTCCACAACATGATTCCATTTTTCTTTTCTTCCAGCCTTGTGTCTTATTCATAAAGGCAAAAGGAAGCAGGGTTCTTCATGAAAGCTATTCTTTTCAGTATATAAATGTGGTGAATTCTACACTTCAGAATTATAGTGTATACTGGTTCAGCTTTCATCTTTAGATTGGTAATTGGTGCAATGCAATTGACTTGCTCCATCCATGCTTCCTTTCTTTAAAGTTGGTTAGCTGTGTTAGATTTTTCTAAAATCTGAGCATGTGATTGCTTAATGTCCCCATGACTTTGAATACAGAGTCCAGAAAGCATTGTGAGGACCCAACACAATGAAACTACTGGTTTACTGTTAAAATAGAGACTTTGAAAAATGTGAGGTTGCAATCCTCATTGCATTCCGAATATACTTCAGGTGAACTGAGCAGTAGACTTCACTGGTAGGAAGGGAAATGAAGGCTCCTGATGAAGGATCGTCGCTCCGAAAGCTAGTGTGCTTCTAATTTAACCTGTTGGACTGTAACCTGGTGTTGTGTGATTTTTAACTCAATAGGTATGGGAATTGAGCTTGTGCTGTTAGCATCACTCTGCATCACAAATTAGCTGTCCAATCAACTGAGCTAACTGACCCCCTTTCTAACAATGGCATTGCTGACTGAAACTTTGCACAAGAGATATTGAGGAACTAAATTTCGGAACTAGTATTTAGGAACTAAACAGCAAGAGTGGTAGAGGTAGAACCAGTGTAGAGGAAATAAGCTGCGTGCTATGGGGAACGGGCAGCTGTTGGAACTAACTGGACTGCTCTTTTATAGAATTGATGCAGACTCAATGGGATGAATGGTCTTCTGTGTTGTAACCATTTTATGATTTTACGTAAACAATGAAATGCAGCTATCAAATTCTTTCACATATAGATTTACTTGATTCCAAGAGGTAGTGGAGATTAGCCAATTCATATTTGGAAAGGTGAAGATAAGGTTAGGATTTTGATAAAGCAGGAAACTGCAAGTCACTTTTATCAATAGAGCCTAGAATAATATACTGCAAAAATAGTGGCACAGTTTTTGCTGGATTAGGGTGTCTTGTGACTGGCCCATTAGTCACACGTTTTCCCTCACTCTTCACCTTGAAATTATTTGCCCTGCAAGTTACTAGAAGCACAAATAGAAAATAGCATGTTGAGGACATCAGACATTATGAACAAAAGATCCAACTCTCTCATCTCTGCAATCAATGAGACTTAGGAATTGAGAAAAGAGAACAGTAGTGCCAGAAAGGGAAAGTGATTTTGTGACAAATCAGATATAAATGCGATGTAGAAAAGGAAAGTAAGATTAGACAGACAGAATATAGAAAGCCAAAAGGAAGGTGAGAAAAAACAGCAATTTACTATCTGTAGGCATGAGACTCCACAGTTTAAATTGTTCTCTTTCTGGATTGGTGTGGTTAATTAAAATTGCCACAACATAAATTGCTCTATTGAAAGGATACTTACACTGCTGGTTATTAGCCATACCTTTCTACAGCATGTTTGGCAGGCAATTAATGCACAAACGTAGCAAACTCGTGGACCAAATTTGAGTAAGGGCACGCAGCTGTGTGTGAAGATATTCCATTGAGTACTCAATAATTTCGACCATGAGGCTTTGATAACACGTCATGCTTCATGTTTCACAGCAATTACTATATCACTAAAGTAGCAAGTTCTTTGCTACTCCAATTCATGGTATATAGCAGTTAAAAATAAAAACAGGCTGCTACAATACCAAATCTTTGTTCATTTTTGTACCAGGCAAACACCTCCAAAGGACTGGGACAAGTGCAGAATCTCTTTTCTAAAGGTTTTCAGTTCTTAGTTATCTTTATGTCGAGCCAGCAAGTTAGAGTGCTTCTCCTTTATAACTTCACAGTAATATGAAAACTGGTGCTAGCCTCTGCTTACCCCCTTTCACAATTCACCTCCCATGCCCCTAAGCTACTTATGAGGTGGTTTTGTGTAAAACTGTCAACTTGGGAAAAGCTGGGTTCAACAAGCTACATCAAATTACCCAATGCCATTTACAAATTATTATTATTGAGCTAGGATTCTAGATTCAATTTGCTGCAAATCATAGGCCACTGTTTTCATATCAGAGGGTTCACAGCAATCCTTAGCTAGAACCCAATTTCTCTCCCAGTATGAGGAATGATTTTCTTTCTCTGTCTCTTCTTCCTGAAAGGGCTGGGTATCCTAGACCAGCATCAAAGACAATGTCTTAATTCTGCCATTGACAGTTGTTTATCACCAGTTGTCATGCACTTGAATTTAAGCTTTTATCTATCCTTTCCTTTCAGTGCTTTTTCCATTTTCCTTTGCAGATTTGATTTTGTATTTCAGCTGGAAAATTTCCTAATAACTGTCGCTTGGATGAACACTGATGCATGCCAACCATCCTGAGAGGTTGTGTGAAGTTTTCCCATTTACTTTGATCTGAAGATGTTTAATCATCATTTCATAATGAAATAACTTAATTTCTTCTTTTGCTTTCCAAAAAAATGGCAAGAAAAACATTTTCAAGTCCGTCACAAGATTAAAAAAAAATCTACTGACAACAGGAAGGACTGCTGTATGTTTCTGTTCACTGAGCATATGATAGAGTTGAAAATTGGTAATTTCTCTTTGTAAATGAATGTCACACACATCATGTGTGACTTAGCAAGTTTGCAGAAATGTTGACCCTGCGTGCCTGATCTGCATGATGATTTTGCTGGAAAAGCCATTTTCCTACTTATACTACTGTGGCTCCATTGTGTGGCTAGTTGATTTATAAGTGTCTCGATGAACATCCCAGCAGAGTGTGAATGGAAGACAAAGGGGAATTTGGCAAGAAATGTTTGCTGTCATTGACTCTGACTCTTCCTCATAAAATGTATATTGCCTATTTTGACTTATTCAGGTTCCAATAAATGTGGCTACCCTATACTTCATACATGGGTGTATAAAAGCACAAAAACGATACTGTCAGAATTATTTCATCCAGAGTAAGACTTTAAAAAAGCAATTTTCATCCTTCCAAAATAATCTAGTATTAGGTATTTTTACTCTGTGATGCAATATGATTCAGCTGATGACCAAAAGATAATACTTGTTTTAAGCTATGGACTGAATTACTTTGTACTGATTTTTCTTTCTTGATCCTCTTGAACAAAGAAACTGACAATATTGCAAAAATGAGGAGAATGTGGATTTTTATTTTGAAGTGCAAATAAAAAACACGGCAGATTTGTGACCTTGAATGCATTTTTGAACACAAATATTGAATGTTGTAGCAGTCTTCAGTGGGTTAGAGGTTATTTGGTGGAGCTGTGTTTATATTCTTATTGCTATATGACTATGGTATTGGAGTAAATGTCCTCGATACCAGCAGTAGCATATTTTTCGATTCAGTAAGTAGACAAGAACTACATAGAGAATGAAAAAAGGCCATTTGGATCATCCATTGGTATATAATGTATAATACAATAGGATTTTAACCCTATCTATTCAACTTGTTGGAAGATTTCTTGCAATAATGGCTGCCTGATCTATACAATAAATCCTGAAATGTCAAAGTAATAATCGAATTGTATAAAGTTCTTAGGTGGCTTGTTAGGGTCAATGCTGAGGGGACGTTTCCCCTGTCTGGAACCTAGGGCAATCAATAACACAATCAGAATAAAAGGTCAGCTATTTCATGCTAAGGAAATAAATTTCTTCACAGAAAAGGTTGTGAATCTTCAGAATTCCAAACTTCAAAGACCCTAATACCACTTGAGAGTATGCTGACTAAGGGGAATGTACCTGTTCTGGTGGATGAAGCCAGCCAAGAAAGTTACATAGCACCATCTAAGGTCCCCTTCTCCTCCTCAGAGACAAGTAAATGTGCCCCAGAGATGGCGGCTCCGTGGTCCTGGATTCACTTGCGTGAGAATGATTAACCCCACCTGACCCTCAAGAAAGGAGCCCATGGAATTGGCTGCTGCTCAAACAGTTGTCTGCTCCTGGGAGTCAGGGCCTTCCCTTAAGCTTGCCTGGTTGCTACCCCCATACCGGTTTCTAAGGCAACTCAACTGTCTCTGTTTAAAATCTCTCCTCCCCATTAGCAATGGAGTAGCTGTTCTGGCATGCTGCATCTTTTCAGTTGGGGTCAGAATTACAAGGAGTGGACTGCCACCACAGCTCTGCACCATTAGAGGGAGAAGGAGAGGAATAATAAAACACATGGAAACAGGGACCATCAGTCATGGAGTCATAGAGTAATACAGCATAGAAACAGGCCCTTCGGCCCAAAGTGGTCCATATTCCTGTAAACCCTTCCCATCCAAATGTTTTTTAAATGTTGCTATTGTACCTGCCTCAACCACTCTCTGTAGCAGCCCATTCTATACATGCACCATTCTCTGCATGAAGAAGTTGCCTCTCAGGTCAAATCATTCCCCTCTCACCTTAAACCTATGCCCTCAGTTTTTTTTCCCCAGGGATGGGGAATTGAAAACGAATCTGCATTCATCCTATTAATGCTCCCTCATGATTTTGTACACTTCAGCTGGAGTGAATTTAAATAAAGGAACCCGCTGCCCTGTGGTCATAATCAGCATCCTCGCCTTTCTGAAGAAGAAAGGGAGATTTGCATCCTGTCAGTCCGGCCTTGGCAACTGTCAATCCAATGCATGTTTTCATTAAGGGCGAGGTTGCAGGCTGAGAGCTATCAATATAACTCTGTCCAACAACTTACCAATGCCCTTTCTTTTGCTTGCCCTGGCACCAAGTAGCATTGAAACTGCAGGTCCCATCAAAGTTGCTGCCTCTGGTCTGAGGGCTGTGGCAGGATCCTTAATAAAAACCAGAGAGAGAAATTAAATAGGTGGCATTAATGTCACTTCTCCCATTAGCTTTTGGTTTCTTTTGAGAGCTGTGGGAAAATTTCCTGAATGAGTATGTCTTAGCTGAAAGTAAGCGCCTTAAAAATTAAATTAAAGCCAAGAACAGATAATGGAAAACTGAAGTGAAAACCAAGAATGCTGGAGAAATTCAACAGGTTAGACAGCATCTGTGGAGAGAATCCAGTTTTATAATCCAACATCTCTCCTCTTCTCCAAAGACTGCAACATCTGCTTGCTTGACTAGGCTAGAATGCACTCCTCCAATTGCTTGAAAAGAGAGCCTTCGGGCTTGCTTGAGTAGCCTGAGGGAGGACATGCAGGGGGTGTCATCATTAAATGCTGACACCATCTGAGTTCTACTTTCCATTATGCTCACTAACAAGTTCCACAGGTGTTCTGGTTAGCTGAACTAGTGGCAGCTGCTTGTCTGAGAGAGTGGAGGTTCTTCTTAGGTCTGAAGCAGAAGTTGGTTTCAGACTGAAGAAAGGGTTCTTTTCGACACATGAGGGGTGGTTTCCACAAAGGATTCATGCATTAGATTTGTCAGGGCCGCCATCCCACTGCAGGTTTTCTGTTGGGCACAGCTCCAAGGCTTGAGCGCTGTCAGCAGCAGCTTCTGCATCAGGTAACAGTGCAATTGCCAGCTCAAATCCTGGCCTCACGTGAAAATTTGCTGATGTTCCTGCAGGGTCTGGCAATTCAAGATTGCAATGGTAACAGAGATCACACTGACTGCTTTGTGACCCTTTCCAGTTTTACCTCTGCGGCCACACTAATACAGGTGCAAGTCTGGTCAGAGAACATTTACCACTGTAAGATATCTTAAAGTACTTAACAGCAGTTTGCTTGTGAAGTAAAGCTCATTTGGTTATGTAAGGAAATGCAGAAACCAATTTGCCCTTTGCAACATTCCACAAACAAGTGTTAGGTGAATGACCATTTAATCAGTTTTGATCTTGCTCTCTGAATAGTTCATATTGACGAAGATGAGTAAATTTCTGCTGTTCTTTGGAACAGATACTGTTGAATTTTTAATGTTGAGTTGAACAGGCAGCCAGTTCAATGTCTCATTTGAAAGTTAGCATCTCCAGCATAGTATTCCATGGTACTGCATTGAATATTAGGCCAGATAATATGTTTACATTCTTGAGCGAGAGCACAAACCCACAGCTTTTGTATGAAAAGAAAAATTTCAGTTTATTTGACATGTGTTTTTCATTTATTGGACTTTATTCTACTGTAAGGGAAAGCTATTGGCTACTGCTATATCAAAGGTGAAATAAACGTGCAGGTGGGTACACGTCCTCATTTATAGAGTCATAGAGATGTATATCACGGAAAAAGACCCTTCGGGCCAAATTATCCATGACGACCAGATATCACATATCCCTCCAAACCCTTCCTATTCATATACCCATCCAGATGCCTTTTAAATGTTGCAATTGTACCAGCCTCCACCACTTCCTCTGGCAGCTCATTCCATACACGTACCACCCTCTACATGAAAATGTTGCCCCTTTTATATCTTTCCCCTCTCACCCTAAAGCTATGCCCTCTAGTTCTGGACTCTCCCACCCCAGGGCAAAAAAAAACATTATCTACTTATCCTATCCAAGCTCCTCATGATTTTATGAACCTCGAAAAGGTCATCCCTCAGCCTCTGATGCTCCAGGGGAAACAGCCCTAGCCGATTCAACCTCTCCCAAAGCTCAAGTCAGATTGAAATTCGGCATGAACTGGAACTGGATCACCAGAGCAGGAAGACTGTTCGAAGAGCTGTGTTAATCAGTTAAATAAGATCTCTCACAATGAATGACTAATCTTTCTAGATGTAATTGAGCTGCAAACACTTTATTGTCATCTTCTGGTACTTAATTTTGTCATCTCTTCATCCTCCTTCTCTCAAGAGGTTGTTAGTTTTTGGTATTACCTTCCACAGACAACAATCGAGGATAAGTCGTTGAATATATTCAAAGTTACATTAGTCAGATTTTTAATGGACAATTGAGTCAAGGGCTGTGGGAGAATGGGGGCAAGAAAGTGAAAATATGCCACTTCCAAATCAGCCATGATTTTATTGAATAGTGGAACAGGTTTGAGGAACTGATTGGCCTGTTCCTGCTCCATTTTTAAAAATATTTTAGGATTCTTTTACTGGGTTTAATAAAAGAAAGGAAACTACCTATTTAGCCTAAATATCAAACCATGGAGGAGGAGGTGGGCAAATTTAATCACGTCTACTGGATGGAAACTTAGGTGTTCATAGGACATTGATGAACCAGATTAGTTTTTAAGCAAGCAATAGTGGGCACTATTAAGCTCATTTTTAAAAAATTATAATTTGTTATAATTTATTTTAGATATTTGAATTCAAGTTTTGCCATTGGCTATTTGGGATCATGAACATTAGCTTGAAATTTTGGATTACTCATCCAGTGACACTATCACCTCGCCGGTCTCGCACTGGAAAACAGTGAAGCAATGCAAGGCTCCTCATGCCTGAACTTTACCTTCATAATTCATTACTCATGCCATAAGGACACTGAAGAAGAGTCATACTGTACTCAATGTGAACTCTGTTTCCCTCTCCACAGATACTGCCAGACCTGCTGTGTTTCTCCAGTATTTTCTGTTTTGTTCTACTGGAATGCTTGTATTGGCCAAGTCATACAATTTAAGAGGAGAGAAGTTATGCAGAGACTGTATTAAAAAAACTTAATTAAGCCATAACTGGAGTACTGCATGCAGTTCTGGTTACCCCATGAGATTTCACTGGAGAGTGAAGAGGAAATTTCCTAGATTCCTGCCTGGGCTGGAGGGTCTGAAATCTGAGGAAAAATTGGATTGGCTGGCATTATTTTCCTTCAGGTAGTGAAAATTGGGAGGGGAAATGGTAGAGTGTAAATATGAAGACACATTTTTCCATTTGTCAAAGACTCAATAACCAGAAAGCAAAGATTTAAGTTAAAAGGTAGAAAGCTAAGAGATTTCAGGGAACTTGTTTTCCAGTCAGAGGATGATGGAAGTCTAAAACACTCCGCCTGAAAGGGCGCTGGATTCAAAAACTCGCGTAATATTCAAGCAATATTTAGGTACTTATTTGTATCTTCGTAACTATTCAGAAGTACGTAGATGTGATCTATATGAATTTCAGTAATGCGTTCGACAAGGTTCCCCATGGGAGACTGATTAGCAAGGTTAGATCTCATTGAATACAGGGAGGACGAGTCATTTGGATACAGAACTGGCTCAAAGGTAGAAGACAGAGGGTGGTGGTGGAGGGTTGTTTTTCAGACTGGAGGCCTGCGACCAGTGGAGTGCCACAAGGATCGGTGCTGGGCCCTCTACTTTTTGTCATTTACATAAATGATTTGGATGCGAGCATAAGAGGTACAGTTAGTAAGTTTGCAGATGACACCAAAATTGGAGGTGTAGTGGACAGCAAAGAGGGTTACCTCAGATTATAACAGGATCTGGACCAGATGGGCCAATGGGCTGAGAAGTGGCAGATGGAGTTTAATTCCGGTAAATGTGAGGTGCTGCATTTTGGGAAAGCAAGTCTTAGCAGGACTTATACACTTAATGGTAAGGTCCTAGGGAGTGTTGCTGAACAAAGAGACCTTGGAGTGTAGGTTCATAGCTCCTTGAAAGTGGAGTTGCAGGTAGATAGGATAGTGAAGAAGGCGTTTGGTATGCTTTCCTTTATTGTTCAGAATATTGAGTACAGGAGTTGGGAGGTCATGTTGCGGCTGTACAGGACATTGGTTAGGCCACTGTTGGAATATTGCATGCAATTCTGGTCTCCTTCCTATCGGAAAGATGTTGTGAAACTTGAAAGGGTCCAGAAAAGATTTACAAGGATGTTGCCAGTGTTGGAGGATCTGAGCTACAGGGAGAGGCTGAACAGGCTGGGGCTGTTTTCCCTGGCGCGTCGGATGCTGAGGGGTGACCTTATAGAGATTTACAAATTATGAGGGGCATGGATAGGATAAATAAACAAAGTCTTTTCCCTGGGGTGGGGGAGTCCAGAACTAGAGGGCATAGGTTTAGGGTGAGAGGGGAAAGATATAAAAGATACCTAAGAGGCAACCTTTTCACGCAGAGGGTGGCGCGTGTATGGAATGAGCTGCCAGAGGAAGTGGTGGAGGCTGGTACAATTGCAACATTTAAGATGCATTTGGATTGGTATATGAATAGGAAGGGTTTGGAGGGATATGGGCTGGGTGCAGGCAGGTGGGAGTAGTTTGGGTTGAGATGGACGGGTTGCACTGAAGGGTCTTTTTCCATGCTATACATCTCGTTGACTCTAATTATCAGCCAAAAGAATGAAAATGGGATTTGTGTAGTCAGATCTTCATTGAAAGGTGTGGTCATGATTGGCTGAATGCCTCTTTCTGCACTATGAATCTATGAGCCACTATTAAAATCTTTTCAAATCAACCATTAACCAATTACCTGTCATGTTGTTGAAGGTCTCCTGAAGTTGTTCATGCCCCTTTTGACTTCATTTATATTCACTAAAGGATTATTAGATTTCCATCATGTCCCTTCTTCATATCAATGACCTCCATTCATCAGTGAATACAATTCATTTCTTTGTTGATATTTGCATTTTACATTTATTAACATTGTTCCAATTACCCACTTTGTGCTCGCAGCATGGCATTCAGTGGCTTAATCATTATAACTTTATATGTTTCATTAAATATTGAACATCTTGTATTATTCTGTCAATTTTCCACCAAAATTGTTTTTTTAATAGATATTTTTATTGGAAATTTAACATTTTTACAAGTTTACAAAATTAAAAAAAATCTCAAGTACAGACATTGATATACAATTAAATCTTAAATAAATAGTAACCAAAATTTAACAAAAGAAAAATACCGAGGAAAAAAACAAAACTAAACTGAGAAATAATCTAACCTACAACTAATTAGAGTGTATAATTAAGTGTATATTTTTCAAGTAAGAGAAAAAAAAACCAATGGATAACACAAAAATTGGGTAGTGAGATACGTGCTCGGAATGTGTTAACATCAAATGTAACAAAACCCGTATTCGTGCGGGATTCCTCTCCCAAGGGGCCCCGGACCAGCCAGGTTCATAATCTCAATTAAAGAAAAGCCCTTGTTAGGATAGTCGAAATATCTGTATTTATATAATTCAAGAAGGGCTGCCATATTTTATGAAATAATTCAGTCTTTTAGTGCACCATTTGTATGGAAGTCAAGGGGAATACATTCCATAATTAATCTGTGCCAATTTGAAAGTCCAGGGGGGCCCTCAGCCACCCAGTTTACCAAAATATTTTTCCTTGCACAGAAAGAGAGAAGAGAAAATAATCTCTTCCCGTGCATATCAAGGGAGGGTAAGTTCGAAAAGCCCAAAAGAAGAGATACAGGGTCCACTTTAATTTCCGTTCCTAAAATTTCTGTCAGGGTACTTGCTACTTTAGTCCAATACCTACGCATCTTATGACAGGTCCATAGGCAATGTACAAGAGTGCCCACCTCTATTTTACATTTGGGACACATTGGAGATGCTCCTGCCAATCGATCCGGTGCTATATGGGCGCTATGAAGTATCTTCAGCTGGATAGCCTGAGTTCTGTTGCAGATGGTGATTCTTCTGGCGTTTTCCCAAATGTTATTCCACATTTCTATAGAGATTTCTAGTCCCAAATCCCGATCCCATGTTTTAAGCAGATTGTCCATATCTTCCGATACTTCATCATGTAGTAAATGAGAAATAGTACTGACGGAAGATACCCCCATTGGCCGTAGCAGTCTACATTTACTTTCTGATTTATAAAGACTATCTAATAACGTAGTCTTCTTCTGTATATAATCTCAAATTTGGAAGTATCTTTTGATCTCCATTAGGTAATCCAAATTTCTGATGCAGCTGTTCAAAAGACATCAGGACCCCATCTTTAAATAGGTCTCCTAAACATGAGATACCCCTGGATCTCCAGAGTTTGAAAGTGGCACCTGTAAACCCTGGTTGGAATCCCCATGCTCCCACTATTGGAGCATAGGGGGATGTTTTATGTGAGTTGCCCTCATTTTGCCGCATTATATTCCAAGCTTTAATTGTGTTTAGTATTATCGGGTTTTTACAGTGATCCGTAATGATTTTCCTCTTGTCTAAAAATACTTGAGAAGCCTCGATGTCCAGCTAGATTGGGTCTTGTCTGATCCGCAATCAATCAGCTATGTAACTTAATAGGGAACTTAACTGATATTTCCTAAAATCTGGGAAGCCCAATCCTCCCCTTGTCTGTGGCAGCTGTAGCTTCTTCAGCTTAATGAGGGGCCGTCTATGATTCCAGATAAAGGAACCCAACCAGCCATATAATCTACGTAGTGCCAGCCTTGGCAGCATCATCGGAAGCATTCTCATAGGGTATAGGAGACGGGGCAGGACATTCATTTTAATTAATGCTATTCTACCCAGCCAGGAAATTGGAAGGTCTCCCCATCGCTGGAAGTCCTGCCTTATCCTTGTATAACTGACCAAATACTGGGGTAATAAAGATGCCGAGATATAAGAAACCCTCCAGGGACCACCGAAAGGGAAAGTGGGATCCGTCCACTAAGTGGGGTATCATAGCAAGGCCATCCATTGGCACAGCCTCTGATTTTGATAAATTAATTTTATAGCCTGAGAATGCGCTAAATGTATTAAAAACTTGGATTAAGCGAGGCACGGACATCAGAGGATGACTGAGGAATAGAAGAACATCATCTGTATAAAGGGTAATTTTATGTTTACCTGTACCAATCCTCGGGGCTGTTATATTAGGATCAGCCCGTATAGCTTCTGCTAGTGGTTCAATCATTAGCGTAAATAACAATGGCGAGTGAGGACATCCCTGACGGCAGCCCCTATCCACATGGAAGCTATCCGAACCTAATCCATTGGTAACCACAACTGCTTTGGGGTCACTATACAATGTTGAGACCCATTTGGCAAACACCTTTCCAACGCCAAACCTTTCCAATGTGTAAAACAAATATGACCATTCAACCCTATCGAATGCCTTTTCCGCGTCTAATGAGACTATGACTCCTGGTATCCTTCCCTGATGGCAGGCTTGAATCATATTCAAAACCCTTCTAATATTATTGGATGATCTACAGCCCTTAATAAACCCCGTCTGATCCTCCTTTATGATATGTGGCAATACCCTTTCTAGCCTCAATGCTATGTTTTAGAAAGGATTTTAAAATCTACATTTAGCAAGGATATTGGTCTGTATGACGCGCAATCTTCTGGGTCCTTTCCTTTTTTAAGGATATGAGAGATATTTGCCTCTTTCAACGAAGGCGGGAGACAGCCCTGACTATATGTGTAGTTATACATGTCCATAAGTGGACCAGCCAATATTCCTGTAAATTCTTTATAGAATTCAGCTTGAAAGCCATCTGGGCCCGGTGCCTTACCACTCTGAAGTTGCCTGATTGCGTCAAGTATTTCTTGGACTGTTAGGGGAGCATTCAAGACCAATACCTGTTCCGCAGTTAGGCCCGGAAAGGTCAAATTTTTAAAAATGATTGCATCCTCCTAGTCCTGTCTTCACAATCCTGCGACTTATATAAATCAGAATAAAATTTTCTAAAGATTGAATTAATCCTTTTATGATCATGAGTCAAAATACCCGTACTTTCCTTGATAGATGTAATAGTTTGAGGGGCCTTTTTTTTCTTTGCAAGAATTGCTAAGTATCTACCCGGTTTATCGCCAAATTCATATAACCTTTGTTTTGCAAATAATATTTCCCTCTTAGCCGTTTGGTTAAGCATGGAGTTTAGAGCTGTCCTAAGGGCCGTAATCCTTTGCAATTTAATAATAGACGTTCTGTCAGCGTATGCAGTTTCAGCTGCTTTTAAGCGAGCTTCGAGCAGACACTGTTGTTCTCCCTTTAATTTTTTCTGGGTCGCTGAGTATGAGATGGTCAAACCTCGCACGTAAGCTTTGATGGTCTCCCACATCTTTGATGGGTTGCTAGCCGTACCTAAATTAATTTCTAAAAAAGTTTTAAATTCTTGAGAGAAGTACTTTACAAATTTCCTATCTTTCATCAGGAAGGCATCCATACGCCAATGCCGAGGGGATGTCCAATTGTTTCTCACCTTGATTTCCATATATACAGCAGCGTGATTGGAAATTGCTATACTACCTATTTTACAGGATGATATGGAATTTTAAAAAATCAAGGAGGCAAAAAACAAATCAATTCTGGTATAGCATTTATGTGGATTGGAGTAAAAAGAAAAATCTCTGCCCTGTGGATGAAGACATCTCCATACATCTACTAATCCTAATTCTTTGTTCAAATCCACCAATTGTCTCGATCTAGGAGATACTCCTGCAGTACTCTTGGGAATCCTATCTATTTCCGGATCCATAATACAATTAAAGTCTCCCCCTATAATTGTATGACAGGCACCGAGAGCCATCAATTTTGAGAAGGCTTCTGTTATGAATTTAAAAGGATGTGCCGGGGGAGGGGGGGGGGCAATACAAATTTAAAATCCCATTTTCCTCTCCATTTATTAGAGCTTTAATCAGAATATATTGTCCCGATTCATCTTTTATCTGATTTAGGATTTTGAAAGGGAAATTCTTCCGAATAAGAATAACAACTCCCCTACATTTTGAGCTAAAAGAAGAAAAAGAGGCCTGATCAAATCCACCCTGTCGTAATTTCAAGTGTTCTTTATCCAACAACTGTGTCTCCTGTAGGAGAGCTATATCAACTCTTTCTTTCTTGAGATTTGATAATATTTTCTTCCTTTTGGCTGGCGAATTACTCCCCTTGACATTCCAGGTGCACCACTTAACCGACTGATCAACCATAATCATCCGGGCAAGTCCGAGACTCCTCGGGAGGGGAAACCCTATCCAGAACATCCCGAGCATAGTGCAAATAAAATTCACAAAAATAAAGGCTCTCTAATACACTCACAACAGTATAATAAAAAACTATTTCTAAATAAAAAAAACATATTTAAATGGAGATTTTCTCCCTTGTTCCCAGGGGGTATCACTTCCTTTCCAAAGGTCCATCATATCCTCTCCCAACCAGTGCCCCACCCTTGACCCAGACACTCCTCAATAGGATGAGGAAAATTCAAATATACTACAGAGCTAGAGTTAACAGTGAGCACCCTACCCCCACCCCCCACCCACACCAACACCTGGATACATTTGGTAATGTTAATACCATGTATAAACATATATAACTATAAAATTACAACCTCAACAAGTAATAATTAAATATAATAATACAAAATAACAAGGGAAAACAACCCGGCTCCCAGAGACAGGGGTAAAATAGAATAAGGTAACCACCTCCCCCTACCAACATTAACTAGACCCCCCCGGCCTATATATATATCTATATATATATATATAATATATAGAATAATTTTAAAAAACCAAGGGGGGTAGAAAATCGTTAAGTAGAGAACAAATAAATAAATCCCTCTCCCCACCCCCCAAGATAATATTAAACAGTAAGGTTTAAAAAAATGGGGATATAAACCGGAGTGGGGGGAAGGTAAACCAACATCAATTATCTCTTACAATTTATCTCAGAGAGTCCAAAATTTCCGGGGCCTTTTCTGTCGATCTGAAGTTATACACGGATCCTTCATGGTTAAAGCGTAGTGTCGCTGGGTAGTGTAAGGAGTACTGAATATTTAAGTCCCTTGAACATTTCTTCGCCTCATCGAATGCCTTCCTCTTTCGGACCAGAGCTGGGGAAAAGTCCTGGAATAACATGATCTTGGATCCTTTATAGATCATGGCTTGGGGATCTTTTCCAAGATTTCTAGAGGCTTCTAGGAGTATCTGCCTCTCCCTATAGCTTTGCAGCCGGAACAGGACCGGGCGTGGGCGCTGGTTCGAGCCAGGCCTGCGTATTGCAACCCGGTAGGCCCATTCTACCCTTACCTGGCCTGATCCAGCCTCCAGATTTAACAGCCATGGAAGCCACTGTTCGAGAAACGCTATAAGCTGGCCTTCCTCTTCCCATTCGGAAAGGCCCAGCAAACGTATATTTTTTCGATGACCTCGATTCTCGAGGTCGTCAATGTGGTTCTCTAAGGTCCAAACTCGCTGTTCGAGAGTTGGCACCCGATCCACGGCCGATTGCGCTGTAGTTTCGGAGGTCGCGGCCTTTAGCTCCGTCCCTCTGACTCGGCACTCGATTTCCTTAATGTCTCAGTCGTGCTTTTGCAGCGAGGCTGAGAGTGAGTCCCATTGACTTCGGGATTCTTCAATAAAAGCGTCGATCTTCGCATTCAGTTTGGAGATGTTTTCCACAAGGCTCGCCACCGTAGGTAAGTCCCCCGGGGCGGCTGTGGACGCCTCTGCTGCAGCTGGAGAGGGTGGGGGAGGGGTTCCTGCTTGCTGAGAGCTGCAGGCTCCCTTCCCTTTCGTCATTTTTACTGAAGATTAAATTGTTTAAATTCAATACTAAACAACTAATTACATTAATTAAAAGCTATTTTAAATGATTTGGTGAGTGTGGTGGGGGTGGGTGACCCACTTTGCCCAAGTCTTGGGAGGAGCACTGTAGACTCAGACTTGCTGGGTCACTGCCATCTTAGATCCCCAAAATTGTTTTTGAAAATCTCTTACATGAATGGTTCTCTCAGGTAGTGCTGGTAAAGGTCGGACTATGTTGGGTTTCTTGGGGTTTGTCACTCACTGAAGCTTTGTAGCAGGGAAAAAGATGACTGTGCAGTTAAAATTAGATTAAATCATTATTAAGTTACAGCAGATGATTGACATAATCAAAACTGAATATCAATATTATTCAAAATAGCAGAGCACTTTATCCAGTGGATAATGTAACAAATGCATCTGATTACATTTTCATTTTCATTTTCATGATGCAGATTAATGTAATGATCACATCCTTTTTAAGAGTGAAGCCTGACCATCAATAAGTGTATTAAAATGCCATATGACATTTTAGTATGACTTGAAGTTGGCAATGTAATTTGGACTGAGCAAATGGTTGCTAATTACACATTCATGCTCCCCCCCCCACCTCCCCCCCCACCATGATTCATAGCACTTCAGTGCTAAAAAGAACCATGCCACCTTCAGAATCCAACCCGACTCCACCAGAATTACGGCAAATACCCACCCTGGCAATACTGCTGGCAAAATGATGCTGCAGCATGCAGGCTTGCTACCCACCCCTTTATTCCTTGGCACTAAAACAAAAGGCCAACAATGGGAATTGATGTAGAAATCCTCAAACTGGATCCTGTCCAATATGTTATCTGTGCATTTACCATCATGAAAATCCAGTTCCTTTGAATTTTCTTGACGAGAACGGCATAGTGGTTAATGATCTTCAATGGTGTGATGTAATACTGTTAGCTGCTATGACATAAATGAGGCATTGGTCTTGTAGTACTGGAGTATTTAATGAACCTTTATTACAGCAATCTACATATGTATAATACAATCACAAGCACTCATCATTGTATTGTCGCAAACTCCCTTTAATTGTGCCTTGCTGATGAAGACTCAGTGACATGGAGACTGAGACCTTTGAGACCACTAAGTCATATGCCATGATATGGTGATTGTTATGAAGTTGAAGGTGTGTGCTCTGCCTTTTGAGAGAAGATGCAGTTCTGAACTGAGGGGTTATAAGCACCAATGTATATGACTTGATGGCAGTCCCAGAGTGTACTGAAAAATTGAAAATTTGTAACATTTGGCTGTGAACTGGATACCTGAGTTTTGGTTGGCTGAATTTGAGTTGTTGTCAAAACAGCAATCAGGTTAAATTATGCCCCAGGATACTAAAACCCAATTGAGTTTGAATTTATTTTTTAGCCAACATCGAACCAGTGAGATGATCCAATGTTGGGGTATATAAAATACAGACATTTTGAAAATTGGTCAGAGAGGAACGGCCATAGAGAAACTCCTGGAGAGCCAATTGCCCATCTAACATCTTGCTCTCAGACACATTAGAAAACACTCTCTGCCAAAGGTACCTTTTGACGTGAAATATACTCACAGTAAAAAGAAAAGAAGACAACACAGGGAGAACTTCAGCCAGAAGTGTGAAGACACAGAAGATGACAATGGCTTGTGTGGTTTTGAAATTAAGTTGATGTAATTTTAATAAATGTCTTATTGGCACAAATATTGTTCTCGAGTTGGAGGCAGGTAGTAAGCAGTTGAGAGAAAGGGGAGCTTAGAGTTATGAATAATTGTTGTTTAATGTTCACTTTTAAAGTTAAAAAATAAATTTATATTATTTTCTTTAAATAATGGATTTGGGAGTTCTCTGTCACTCATATTTTAACAGATTATGAGGTGAGGCAAGCTTTTCTGGGTGCTTGGTTTAATTAACAGAGGGGTTTATCTCCGTGTTGTAACAGCGATGACATCATGAGCATGACTCATGTAGGAGATGTGCGATATACTTAAAGATGCCATACAAGATTTTTATTCCATGCAAATCATTCTTTCTCAGGACTCACTGCCTTTGTTTTTGAAACTCAGGTTCAATGTCAGGCTAAATGCTACACTTTAATGCATCTTACCCTTTATTGTTTGCAACCTAGATGGCATCTTGTTTTATGGGGCTTGGTCCTTCACTTTGATTTCTCAAAGAATGTCAAACAATTTCTTAAAACATGTAGCAGGATTACTGTTATTCTTCCTCACCCCATATGAACATCTTAGATAATCACCAAATTATCTTTAATCTTCAAAATAGATGCTGTGCCCGCATCTGCATAATGTTGTCAACAATTCCAATGTACTGATGGGCTCCCCAGGAAGAACTGAGACCAAGTACAGTGTCTTCATGAGTAAATGCATTTCTCTGATTTAAGCTTGCAATTTATAAAAAGTAGTTACCCATGGTGAGAAAAAAGACGCAATGATTAATCAATATGGTTTCATTTTTTTTGCTTGAGCTTTGACTCCAGAGCTACTGAATAGAATATATTTTTCATATCATTACATATAAAAAAAGTGTTTCATTACAGTGTTTTAACTGTTACTGCCATGATTGGAATTAATTTATGATGAATGTTCAGCTCTAACAAGAAATTGAGAGTCTAATAATACCCATGGTGTACAAGGAGAATGTTAATAAAATATTTCTCATTTCTGTTCTGGTAGCTGTCTGTTACCTTTTTAATTTATTAAAAAGGATGTCATATTACTTTATCAACTTCGACAGATTCAGTGTCTGTTTCCTAACAATACATGTTTTGAATAAATCTAAGTCCCAACAACATTGACAAAAAACAGGCTCAAAAATGTAATGGAATCCTGCAATTTTACATTTTTAAACCAACTATAGATCCTTTGCCATTCCCATATATATTCACTATAGTCCCACGTTCTCATTTGAGAGAATTGTCCGGTGGTGGTTTAACCTGAGGTTCACCATGCATCAGGTGAGGGGTGAGCATCCTACCTAATGCTTCTGCTGGAGAATTTGGGATCTTTGTGATAATCTCAGCCAGTGTGGAAATTGAATCCATGCTACTGGCATCACTCTGTATCACATAGCAGCCATCCCGCCATTGAGTTAACCCAACCCTCATTCCTATATAACTAGATGGTGGATAAATATTTGAAAAGGAAGCTTAGATATCAGAAAGCATAGGAAGGACCATAAATAAAAGCAAAATACTCTGGGTGCTGCAAAATTGAAATGAAAATGAAAAGTACTGAAGTAATACAGCAAGTTTGATAGTGTCTGTGGAGAGAGAGAAACAATTACAGTTTTGAATTCAATATCTTCTTTTGAAACAACGAAATTCATAAGAGTCAGACAGGATTAAAACCTTTAACTCTGTTCCTCTCTCCACAGATGCTGCCAGACATGCTGAGTGTCTCCAGCAGTTTCTGTGTTTATTATTAAAGGAAGGATCTTCTTGTCACTGTATAATTCAATCAGTTTCCTTGGATGTCATGTGGAAAATGTTATGAGCCTGCTCAAAGATCACAAGCAATATGAACAAGAGAAGCCAAATTTATCATCCCAATATCTCTCCAGAACAAACTTGTCCTCTTACTACAGCTGTTTTGAATAGCTTTGGGAGTTTCTCTCTATTACCCTGTCCAGAAGTCTATTCCATTTTGATCACTTTATATGACTTTTTTTTAACATAATCTTGAATTTTCCTGCAAAGGTGTGAATCTGTGACCTCTTGTGCCAATGCCACAGCTTAACTTTTAATTATTGTTTCCTGATTTTACTTTTTTGTTTGTTTTATTTACTACTGCTCTGTGTAGCTCTGTACTGTTCCTTCCCAGTCATTTGGACTGCCCAGAGCTCATATCCGCCCTAGGAGACAGTAAGGTCTGCAGATGCTGGAGATCAGAGTTGAGACTGTGTTGCTGGAAAAGCAGAGCAGGTCAGGCAGCATCCGCGGAGTAAGAAAATCGATGTTTCAGGCTGAAGCCCTTTATCAGGGATCAGGAACCTAATGAAGGGCTCTGGCTCAAAACGTCGATTTTCCTGCTCCTTGGATGCTGCCTGACCTGCTTTGCTTTTCCATCATGCCCGCCCTGCCAGTCTTCCAGCATTACATTGTTCTGGAACAATTACATTGATCAGTGTCCTGGCTTTTTTCCACAATATACTTAAAACATATCAAAGGAAATAAAATGAATTACTGTGTGCTTGCAGTATATTTTGTCAGTTAGGTCTTCACACGAAATGGGGTCAAGAAGTGTAAGCACATTTATTTGTGGATATTCAGTTTTGTGGACACTGTCCTTCAAGGTGAAAATCACTGAGATGTCAAACGTACTACTGCAATGAAGGTATAACATGAACTTCTGAGCATCACGTGCAATGTTTCTACTCTACTCCCATTTCCTACCTGATGCTTCTGCTGGAGAGAAGCTGCCCGGTGATGTGGAATGAATATGGCTTGCAGAGTTAAGGTGAAACAACACGAGAACAGACCCTTCAGTCTAACCAGTCCATGCTGACCATAATCCCAAACTAAACTAGTCCCACCTGCCTGTGCTTGGCCCATATCCCTCCAAATATTTCTTATTCATTAACTTATCCAAATGTCTTTTAGACATTGTAAATAAACCCACATCCACCACTTCCTCTCAAAGTTCATTCCATGTACAAACAACTCTGTATTTTTTTTTAAAGCCCCTTTTTAAATCTTTCTCTTCTCACATTAAAAATATGCCCCTTCGTCTTGAAATCCCCAAGCTAAGGAAAACACACCCGCCATTCACCCTGCTCTACCCCTCATGATTTTATAAAACTCGAAAAGGTCGCTGCACAACCTCCAATGCTCCTGTGAAAGAAGTTCCAGCCTAGTATATCTTTATTAGATTATAAAATGAGCTTTATTGACCACCTAAAGGCATGTAGCATGTCAGATAGGAATTTTCAAATAAAATAAGGAATAGGTTTCCACAGCATCCAGCGTCCCTAAACAGTAACTTTCCAGCTGTAAAAGGCAAATTGGAAGCATTGGACAAGGAGCATGAACTAAGCACAGAACTGAGGCAAGAGGGAGAGGAAAAAAAAATTAAGAGAAGCATGTTAGCTTGATTATGAGGTTTGTGTGGAATAGAGGAAAGGAATAAAGCGTTCTTCTCATGAAGCAGGGGAGCACAGTGGAAAGTAGACAAGCAGTATGAACCAGGTAAAAACAATGACTGCAGACGCTGGAAACCAGATTCTGGATTAGTGGTGCTGGAAGAGCACAGCAGTTCAGGCAGCATCCAGGTAGCTTCGAAATCGACGTTTCGGGGAAAAGCCCTATTCCTGATGAAGGGCTTTTGCCCGAAACGTCGATTTTGAAGCTACCTGGATGCTGCCTGAACTGCTGTGCTCTTCCAGCACCACTAATCCAGAAAGCAGTATGAACCATCACTTTTAATCTCTCCACAGCCTCTAATTTGTCTCACAGCTTAGCTGACATTCAGTAGAAGTTGAATAATGGGTGGGCTGAAGCCACTGTCTTGGGCTGCTGTTCTGTGCCTTAGCCACTGACTCTATTCTTCTCCCTGGCCACTCCCTGATGCTGAGCCAGACACTAGCAATCTTGGAAACATCTTCAATCTTGAGCTAAGCTCCGAATTCCAGATCTCCTCCTTCCTACTCACAACTCGATAACATCAGTCACCTCTGCCTCTACGTCAGTCCATTTGCTGCTGCATCATTCTGATACCCTACTATATCCCACTAACCAAAATTCATCCAAAACTCGGTTGCCCATGTCCTAACTTGAATTAAGTCCTGTTCATCTATTGCCCAGGTGCATAACAACCTGAGTATCTCCAGTCTACATCTTGATTCTAAAATTTGCATCCTGTGTTAGTACTCCTCATTGGTCTCATCCCCATCTCCGTAATCTCTGTCAACCCTATCAATGTCAGTAATCTGTGCAATTTTGAAATTCTGGACTTTTGTATTGTTTTGATTTGAAGTACTGTGCCATTGACAATCCTGCCTTTAGCTACCAAGGCCCTGAGCTCTGGAATTCACTCTTTAGACCTTTGTCTCTTTACCTTGCAATCAGCCTTTGGATCATTTTTTCAAATCTCCCTTTTCGATCAAGCTCTTAGTCACCTTTCTCAAACCCTTATATAGACAATAGACAATAGATGCAGGAGTAGGCCATTCAGCCCTTCGAGCCTGCACCGCCATTCAATATGATCATGGCTGATCATTCCCAATCAGTATCCTGTTCCAGCCTTATCTCCATAACCCTTGACTCCACTATCTTTAAGAGCTCTATCCAATTCTTTCTTAAATGAATCCAGAGACTGGGCCTCCACTGCCCTCTAGGGCAGAGCATTCCACACAGCCACCACTTTCTGGGTAAAGTAGTTTCTCCTCATCTCTGTCCTAAATGGTCTTCCCCGTATTTTTAAGTTGTGTCCTCTGGTTCGGCACTCCCCCATCAGCGGAAATATGTTTCCTCCTGCCAGAATGTCCAATCCTTTCATAATCCTATACGTTTCAATCAGATCCCCTCTCAGTCTTCTAAACTCAAGGGTATACAAGCCCAGTCGCTTCAGTCTTTCCGTGTAAGGCAATCCTGCCATTCCAGGAATTGACCTCGTGAACCTACGCTGCACTCCCTCAATAGCCAGAATGTCTTTCCTCAAATTTGGAGACCAGAACTGCACACAGTACTCCAGGTGTGGTCTCACCAGGGCCCTGTACAGCTGCAGAAGCACCTCTTTGCTTCTATACTCAATTCCTCTTGTTATGAAGGCCAGCATGCTATTAGCCTTCTTCACGACCTGCTGTACCTGCATGCTTGCCTTCATTGACTGGTGGACAAGAACACCCAGATCTCTCTGAACAGCCCCTTTACCTAATTTGATACCATTGAGGTAGTAATCTGCCTTCCTGTTCTTGCCACCAAAGTGGATAACCAGACATTTATCCACATTAAACTGCATCTGCCATGCATCTGCCCACTCACCTAACTTGTCCAGGTCACCCTGTAATCTCCTAACATCCTCATCACATTTCACCCTACCACCCAGCTTTGTATCATCAGCAAATTTGCTAATGTTATTGCTGATACCATCTTCTATATCATTTACATATATTGTAAAAAGCTGCGGTCCCAGCACGGATCCCTGCGGTACCCCACTGGTCACTGCCTGCCATTCCGAAATGGAGCCGTTATATGATTTAATATCAAATTTATTTCATAACTTCCTGTGAAATCTCCAAGAATATGTTTATCCGTGAACAGTGCTGTGTCAATCCATGATGATGTCAAGAGGGAAAAAAGGGCAAAACGTTCCAGTATGACTGGAGAGGGGCCAGGAGGTTGGTGACAATGGGACAACCTGTTTCACTGAGGCAATCTTAGGAAAAAGTAATAGTTCAACTTCCCAAATAAGTAAATCTATTGTGATCAAAATCTGGAGCTGTACATTTAGTGGAATGTTGGGTATGTCTACAGTTCAAAGTCTGACAAGCCTATACAGTCAGTTTTGTATAATGTGATGGTTGCTTTCTTGTGCAGCCCTGCATTATAGAAAAATCACGCTTTAGAAACAGCGTTTAAAGTGTTGGTGATGTAATCGCATTACACCAACATACATTTTAAAAGTTCGAGCTTTAAAAAGTGTCCCCAATTTGTCAATCATATGACAGTGAATTCACATTGATGAAACATGCTTAATAGCAAAACACCCTGTAATCTGCTACACATATAGTGCAGCAGCATTCATTAGGCCTGCATTTGGGATATTGAAGGGCATTGTCAGTTTTTGTCCAGTCTGTTTATCAACATTTTGCCAGTTTACTGGAATTTTACACATATGTGTCTGAGCATTTATATATGGTCCACTTTTACTCAGTGATGTGTGGTGATTCATGCCATTCAGTAAAACTTGTTTTGCGTGTACTACATTCTGATTATCTTATTGCCAGTGCTATTTTTCACATCTTTGTAGGACAGTAATGATTTTGTAGACTTAGGTTTACATCAATGTTGAGGTTTAAAGGCAGTATATGATTAGTGCTGCAAATACAAATACCAAGTGCTTAATTTACATTGCTCTCTTTAGAAGTGGAGGAAAAAACTGAATCTATGAACTCTCTTCTCAGTCACTTTCAATGTACTGTAATTACTTAAGCAACTTAATCATTATAATTAAAACCTTCAGAAATTAGCCAGACTAGTACAAACAAGCCACAAGAGGGCACTACCACTAATGAGGGCAAAGGGTTAAAGCATCTGCACATCCTTTTTGTCACTTCATATTTATTCTGCATCTGCAAAAACTCTTCCTGATTGTCTCAGTATCTGCACCATTGCTTTAGCTTCAGCATATATGAATGAAAGCAAATAATAAATCTTTGACTAATCTTTGTTCAAGAGATGCTTCAAAGTGTTTGCAACTGTGGCATGAACGCAACCAAAAATACTGCTACTTTGTTTTACATTCATTGTGTTGAAAGGGCAGCTACAGACAAGAGGCATTCCTTTCAATACGTTTTCACCAGATAATGCTACTTGAGAGAAACAAATACAACCATGAGTAATATCAATCTCCCAAGGTCAAAGTCAGTACATATACAAGACAAAGCATTTTGTGGTTTTACCTAGAACAGGGTAGTTATGAAGGATGCATTTTAATTGAAATTCATTCACAGTGTTGCCAGAACTAATGACCATCCGTATTCCAAAACTAGCAGTTTACAGCGCATTTATCCATTGGATCACTTCCAAAACACCAAACTGTTTATGCTTTGAAGTTCTGCTGAACAGATGGTTGCTGATAAGAGATTAGCATTGGGTCCAAGGTTACTTGGCAGCAAAATAAACTGTACTGAACTCTGTCTATAATGGTCACCATTGGGACTGCACTTTTTCACTGCTGTGCTAGATGCCAGGTGAGCTTCTATACATGTAATGTATAATTCAGAGTTAGGAAACAGTGAAAAGTGTGGTGTACTTTAAGAACGGTACTTAGGTTATCAGACGATTTGAATACTATTTTTCTTTCACTGCATTCCAGGACCAAGTACTACAGCATGGTCATTCAGTTCAGTTTTGAATCAGATGTAACATCCATGTACTGCTCCTCAGTCCACAATGTTAAACTGGCCTGTATATTCTATTTTCCCAGAAAGATACTTTCATCATCCGGATCTTCTCTCTCATCTTTAGTGCCCAGGAAGGCATTCTTGTACAAACTTAAAGGAATCTTAATCCCCTTTCTTATGGCAAGTTTGTGGGTAGGAGGCATTTAATCACTAGCAGGAACCAGCTGCCTTCCTGCCTCTGTCCTGACTAGTTCCCTTTTGGGAAGACCCATAGTCAGCCTTCCAAACCCAGTTAACAATTGAGACCTTTAATTAATCTTCCCCTCACAGCTTCTCCTGTGAAAATGGGGTGATTTCCTGCTCATTCCCTCATTCAAAGGGATTTCATTTCTGGAAGTGATGGTGGTGGAACCCTCAGAGATACCCCACTGCTCTTGCTGCTGATCCCTCATTATCCCATCCGACACGCACAGCTCCAGCCAGGGATCCAGCCACCATCGTATAACTCAAATGGATGTCCTATTTGCCAGTGCTAGTGCCTGTCCCGTAATTGACTGACAAGTCTTTGGGTGGGTCTTTCTGCCTCCAGCAGGGTCCTTAAGTCCCAGGCAACATTTAGATCTCTCTAAAAGGATAGCCTGTGTATTCTACCTCCATAATGCCATTGCCAAAAAAGACTTGCATATTTACATGGATGAACAGAGACTAAAGCATGATCCATGATTCCAGATAGAATTTTATCCAAGAATATCTGAAGCAAATAGCACAAACTGGCAAATCCACTGAGGAATTTGCTGGATCTCTGTGGGACTCTAATGCCTCAACACTCCAGATGTTAGCACTTGCTCTATTGTAGTCTGCAGTAAAGGACTGTGAACCCATATGGCAAAGGTCATCTCTCTCTCACTCACTCTCCCTCACACACACATACATCTTCTAGATATTTTACTGAATGTAACAATGTGTAGGTCATAACTGGAACTTGCCACTCAATATCTTTTCCCCATCTTCCTCTCCTTGCAAACATCACTTTCCTAAAAGCCGTCAACTGATGAAAGCCCATAGGCAGGTTGAAACCATCCCTGATATTCAATCCAACTATCAGCCAGCTTCTATCTCGAGCATCTCAATTGAAATAACCATCCTGAACAGGATTGCCCAGCTGAAATACTTTAGATCAAGGAATGCAAAATACAGTGAGTCACCAACAAGTGTGTTGCAAGAAACCCTGTCTGTCTAATGAGCTTTGAACTACCACAAGGAGTGGTCCTTGTAAACAGATTCAGGCCAGGTTAGGGCCACTGTATAGCCCAACTTTCACTGCTGGGACCACAGTACAAGCCTCTCATGTATGATGTGGGTGAGTTCCTTCAAGCCTGATATGGCCCAGTATGGATGAGAATAGCTGCATTTCTAGTCCACCAAAAAGGTTCTTGTTGAGTGAACAAGATGACGTTAATGTATAACTTAAACTATTTACAAATTATATGAACATGACCTAGATTAATACCAACACTGTTGGCCACTTCTTTACTCTGCCCAAGTCCATGTGAGATTAGCACAACAATTGTTTACGTTTACTGAACTCAATCAAGTGTTGATCTTGAAAACATTTCTCCTCATATTAATATAATCATACATTTGTTTATGTACAAAAGTTTATCACTACCTGATTTCTATAAAATCCATCCACACCATCTTTGATTTTACAAATTCAGGCAACTTGGAGGTTTCACTATTTCCCTAAAGTACATTCTCTTCAAATATGGAAGAATGATGGCTTGTTAGTTAGAAGGTAGTTTAATTGAACTGTCTTTCAGATGGTCTGAGGTCCATAGTTCTGGCTTGCACTGAGGAGTATTTAATTTGTTGCATATCCTTCATAAAGAACTTTGGTGGGTATATTTTCTTTCTTTATTGATGTCTTTGTGGATCCTTTAATGGCAGGCAATCCATTTCTTCAGTATCTTCGATTTTTGCACATGTTTTTGTCTATTCTCAACCATGTCTTCGACGAGATTTGTACTGTATATCTTTAATTTATGTCAGTACAGTTTGGTTCTCATTCTGCCTGTAGTTAAGTACTGGTGTAGGTGAACTTACTACAATAACTAATTAAATATTTTGTTCTCTTTTTCCTCTTAGTAGTTGAATTATTGGTAGAACTAGCTTATTCACTGCCTTGATTGTGTTATGTGTAGGTTCATTCTTTCTTTGTCTGCAACCTCTCACTGCTGTTCTTTGGAAAATAGGGAGGTTGGACATTTTGCATCAGCTTATTCCTTCTTAATCACTTCACATCTAATAGCAGACTTGAATTTGGAGCTGATCTTTGTAATGTGACAATCTGACTCATTTCAAAAACTGATTCTTCCATTGTTTGTCTATACATTCTCTTGAGTGGTGTCGATGGGCCATCTGCAACCTTTTTGATTACACAACTTGTCAAACTTTGTTATCATTTGGAATCTTAACTTCCATTCATTTTGATGGAAATGTAAGACATTCATCCAATTATCATAGTCACAGCTTTCCATCTCTCTTGCGGAATGAAACAAATCGCAACATAAAGCAGAATCTCCTGAGATTAGTTTTGTTTCGGTTCCACCAAGCTATTATCGAGTGCACCAAAATTTTCTTGAGCATTAAATAAGGTTGAGGACAAGATATGTTCTTCTACCCAGGCGAGAGTATTTGGTGCCTTCCATGTTGGAGAGTTGTAATGTAATTTGAACATTAAGTGCAACGACTCCTGGGCTACATAGTTAGAGTCAAAGTTGTACAGCACAGAAACAGACCCTTTGGTCCAATTCATCCATGTTGACCAGACATTCCAATGTGAACTAGACTCGTATCAGAATTTGGCCCACATGCTGCTAAACCCTTTCTATTCTTACACCCATCTAGATGCCTTTTAAATGTTATAATTGTACCCGCCTCCATCACTTCCTTTGGCAGCTTGTTTTATATACACACCACCCTCTATGAAATAGTTACCAATCAGGTCCTTTTTAAATCTTTTCCCTCTCACCTTAAACCTATGCTCTCTAGTTTTGGACTCCCCCCATCCTATTAAAAAGTCCTTGGCTATTCACCCTACCCATGGGCCTCATAATTTTATAAACTTCTGTAAGGCACCCATCAGCCTCTGATGCTCCAGGGAAAATAACCCCAGTCTATTTAGCCTCTCCCTATAGTTCAAACCATCCAACCCTGGCAACGTCTTCTTAAATCTTTTCTACACCCTCTCATGTTGAACAGTTCTAGTTTTCCCAAAGAAGGGTGACCAGAATTATACACAATATTCCAAAAGTGGCCACACCAATGTCCTGTACAACCACAACATAACATCCCAACTCCTATACTCAATGTTCTCACCAATGAAGGCAAGTGTACCAAATACTGCCTTCACCATGCTCTCTATCTGTGACACTGCTTCCAAGAAACAATGCATCTGCACCCCTAGGCCTGTTCTATTGGCAACACTTCCCCAGGCCCTACCATTAACGGTAAAAGTCCTGCCCTGATTCACCTTACCAAAATGCAACATCTCCGATTTATCTAAATTAAATTCCATCTGCCACTCCTCTGGCCTATGGCTGATCTGATCAATGTCCTGATGTAATCTGAGATAGTTTTCTTCACTGTCTACTACACCACCTATTTTGGAGTTATCAGCAAACTTATTAACCAAACCTTCTGTATTCACATTTAAATCATTTATATAAATGACGAAAAGCACTGGACCCAGCACTAATCTCTGTGACACACCATTGGTCTCAGGCCTCCAATCCAATTTTGTATCCAATGGCTAGCTCATCCAGATCCCATGGGATCTAACCTTGATAACCAATCTACCATATGTCAAAACTTTGCTGAAGTCCATATAGACAACGTTTACCACTCTGCCTTCATCAATCTTTTTTGTCACTTCAAAAAAAACTCAATCAAATCAATAAGACCCTATTACCCATGCACAGAGCCTTACTGACTATTCCTCGTTGGTCCTTGCCTTTCCAAATGCATGTAAATCCTGTCGATCAGAATCCTCTCCAACAACTGATGTAAGGCTCAATATCTGTAGTTCCCTGGCTTTTCCTCACAGGCATTTTTAAATAATGGCAAACATGAGCAAACCTCCAGTCCTCTGGCACCTAACCAGTAGCTATCAATTAAACAAATATCCAGCGGGGGAGGGGGGTGGTGGTCAGCAATTTTTTGTCTAGCTTCCTATAAGGTTCTAGGAAATGCCTGATCAGGTCATCGAGATTTATCTATCTGTCATTACTGAAATTATTTGTGGATTCACCTGGATTCTGAACTGTCTACTTAAATATTGTCCTTTCAATAATTCTATTAGGATCTGAGGTAGAAATAATTCTCAAAGGTATTTGTTATTACTTCAGATTTGATTGATATTTCATTCACTCATTATTGAGCAATGACATTTACTTCCATTTTTTTCCAAATTGTGTATAAAAATGTAATTGTTTGTCCAGTGTTTGTTTGTATCTAGTTTAGAAGTTATTCTGTACCTCAAGACGTCTCCAGGATGTCCGATTTTATGTTCTTTTGCCTGTTTTTGAAATTTATGCTATACTTCCTAATGCAATTAGGGATTTTACTTTCCTGAAAGAGTTTGATTCTGATGTATCGAAGTTTCTCCCACACTTTGCTCCTGGACTTGAGAGTTTCCCCATATGTTTTGATTATAATGAAGATTATTCCCACCCTCTAAGGCTGGAATGGGGGTTTTCCCATTGTTTTCCTACCTTGTTATGTTTCTACTGCATTCTCCTTGTTTCCTGTGTTAGAACAGAATAGCATACTTACTCTTTAAATTATGCAATATTTATCTGTTTAATGTGACTTACTTAGCAACTTCCCTCATTCTTTGCTCCTGAACTTCACATGTTTGTTATAGAGTCATAGAGACATAGGGCTGTACAGCAGCGAAACAGATCCTTCGGTCCAACCCGTCCATGTGAATCAGATATCCCAACCCAATCTAGTCCCACCTGCCAGCACCCAGCCCAGGTCCCTCCAAACCCTTCCTATTCATATACCCATACTGATGCCTTTTAAATGTTGCAATTGTACCAGCCTCCACCACTTCCTCTGGCAGCTCATTCCATACACGTACCACCCTCTGTGTGAAAAAGTTGCCCCTTTAGATCTCTTTTATATCTTTCCCCTCTCACTCTAAACCTATGCCCTCTAGTTCTGGACTCCCCCACCCCAAGGAAAGGACTTTCTCTATTTATCCTATCCATGCCCCTCATGATTTTGTAAACCTCTATAAGGTAACCCCTCAGCCTCCGACACTCCAGGGAAAACAATCCTACCCTATTCAACCTCTCCCTATAGCTCAAATCCTCCAACTCTGGCAACATCCTTTCAAGTTTCACAATATCTTTCCGGTAGGAAGGAGACCAGAATTGCACGCAATATTCCAACAGTGGCCTAACCAATCTCCTGGTACAGCCGCAGCATGACCTCACAACTCCTGTACTCAATACTCTGACCAATAAAGGAAAGTATACCAAATGCTGCTTTCACTCTCCTATCCACCTGCGACTCCACTTTCAAGGAGCTAGGAACCTGTACTCCAAGGTGTTCTTTGTTCAGCAACACTCCCTTGGAACTTTACCATTAAGTGTATGTCCTGCTAAGATTTGCCCTGCCCCATTTCCTGCAGCTCCACATAAAGGCCACCTTGATGATCTTTGAGGGGTCCTATTCTCTCCCTAGTTACCCTTTTCTCCTTAATGTATTTGTAAAACCCTTTGGATTCTGTTTAACTCTCTTTGCCAAAGTTATCTCATGTCCCCTTTTTGCCCTCCTGATTTCTCTTTTAAGTATACTCCTACTTTCTTTATAGTCTTCTAAGGATTCACTCGATCTATCCTGTCGATATCTGACATATGCTTCCTTCTTTTTCTTAACCAAACCCTCAATTTCTTTAGTCACCCAGCATTCCCTATACCTACCAGCCTTTCCTTTCACCCTGACAGGAATATACTTTCTCTGAGCTCTCATTATCTCACTTCTGAAGGCTTCTCATTTTTCAGCCGTCTCTTTACCTGCGAACATCTGTGCCCAATCAACTTTTGAAAGTTCTTGCCTAATACCGTCAAAATTGGCCTTCCTCCAATTTAGAACTTCAACTTTTAGATCTGGTCTATCCTTTTCCATCACTATTTTAAAACTAACAGAATTATGGTCGCTGGCCCCAAAGTGCTCCCCCACTGACACCTCAGTCACCCCCTTTCATTTTCAGGTTTTTGGCTCACCTCTGCTTCCTGGTATCATTGCACTACAGTAATGGTATTTTAGAAAAAAGGCTCTTTTACCCTGAATTACAGTGCTCTTTAAGGTTTCCTCTTCTGTACATGACTTTTTGGCTTTAACTCATGTGATACTCAATGTCTGGCTAACCAATGCAGCTCATAATCTCCCACAGACCACCACCTCATGATGTAGCTGGCACCTCTGCCTTGGATCTGTGGATGCTGTTCATGTGCATCTTCTGTGAGGTCTGAAATACTTTCTGAATTGTTAATAAGAATTAGTTTTGTTTGGTAGGTGTAACCATGAGATTTCTGGGTTTGCTGTTTTTTTGCAGTCAGCAGCATCTCTGTTTTTCCCCTGAAGTCTTCTGGATTATTAGCATGCCTTTCCTCTTTATTTGAAAGCCTACCTTTTAATTTTGCTTGGTTAGATGTATTTTGAAATAATACTGATCATCTCTGTTCACAAAGTTATAGCAGGGGTCAGTGATTTCCACACCATGTTGCATGTGCTCCTTCAAGCCCAAAATTGGTCAAGGATGGATGAGGATATCTCCTTTGTTGGAATCTTGAGTAAATACTGTGAAGTTTATTATATACTGCAATTATTTATAGGTCGTGTGACTATGACCTTGATTATTGAAAAACTCGTCCTTATCATCATAGTGGATGGTGTTTACTGGACTCAAATAAGTAGTCACCCTTTCAGACCCATGTATGACACAATGGGAAAAGACATAAACACTGCTACACATGATTGGGGAGTCCTCTGTCTAACGACTAAGTGACAGACTAATCATCTTAACAGAAAATGCTATCTCTTAGCTTCAGGGATTTGCATTTGCTAATAAGCAATTAGTAATTATTTAATGTGATGCCAAGTTCAGAAAAGATACTAATCCCCAGCTCTTATTTTTTTTTAGAACTGAACCTTAAAGTTGAGAAGGTTATTTTTTCATTATGGACCACTTTTAAGATGATCGAACTAAATGGACAGTGGATTTGCAAACATCTTGTGCTAATGTCAACAATATTTGCATAAAGGGTCTTAAAGATATGAATTGAACTGATTTTTACAAATCTTATTATAGGGCAAGTTGATGAACATCTTACGTAGAAAAGTGTTAACTTAATATTGATATTTTTTAAAAAAGTAAATGTTCTTGTAACTGCATTTAATTAGTGAATGTTTTCTGAAGGAGACTAGAAATAGTGAAAAGTGATGTTGAGGATACTAGATGATGGCCTTTTCTCTGAGTTGCTACAACAACTGAAACAATATGTGTACTTGTGGGATAATAAGCATATAGGTTATTCTTACAATCAGTCCAACACCGGCATCTCCAAATCATTCTTACAATCAGGTCTTCAGCAAAAATGCCTCATCATAGCAACACCTTATGGTGAGCAAGTAATTCTCTTTAATCACTTCTAATCTAGAAATCATGGACTGTATCAAGAAAGTTTAAAAATCTCACAACACCAGGTTCTTGGAGGAACTAGCTTTCAAAGCGCTACTTCTTCATCAGGTGGTTGTGGAGCAGGACCATAAGATACAGAATTTATAGCAAAAGATTAGTGTCATGCAGCTGAAATGATACATTGGACAAACATAGATTAAGTCTTTCATCTTGTAGAATGGGCTTGTTAGTTTCAGTTCTTTAATATTTAAATTCCAGAACTACTTATAAGTCACATTCTCAAGATAGCTTAAGGCTTTATAACAAAAGTGCCATCTCAGCTCAGAGAATGCATTCAAAGATTGTAAGGATAAAGTTTGTATCCCAATCTTGAGTCAGACTGTTTCTATATCTAAAGTGGAATTTACATGACAGTACATGGATTGACTGCTTGTAGGATTTGTATTTTTAAGTAAAATAGAATGTATTTGCAAATATAATTCTGCAAATAGAAATTAACCTAATAAACATATGTGTGTGTGCATGCAGGAGAGAGAGAGAATGCATGAGTGAGTGCATGTGAGAGAGTGTGTGCTTGCATGTGTGCAAGCTTGGTAAAGTGTGTGTGTGTGTGTCTGTGTGTGTGTGTGTGATGGGGTAAAAGCCTGTAAGAGGGTGCATGTGTGGGTGTGAGTATGGGGAGGTGTATATGTATGTGTATGAGAGAGAGTCTGCACGTGTGTGTGTGTGTATGTGCATGTGTGTGTGAGAGAGAGAGTATAGTGCAGTGGGGTCACCTGTCGTGTGACATGCACCCAAGGTCCCGGTTGAGGCCACCCTCATAGGTACCAAACTTGGCTATCAGCTTCTGCTCAGTCAATAAATGCATAGCTAAGTTCGGTACACATGAGGATGGTCTCAACTGGGACCTTGGGTTCATGTCACACTACAGGTGACCTCACTGAGTGTCTCTGTGTGTGTCTCTCTCTCTCTCTTCTCTCTCTCCTGCACCTGTACACACACATAAATTCACCCCATAAATTTATAGTTGCAAAACTATGTTTGCACATACATTCTCTTGCTCAAATAGTCAATAACCTACAAACAGTCAATCCATGTAGTATCATGTAAATTCCACTTTAGAAATAGAAACAGTCTGTCTCAAGATTGAGTTACAGACAGACTTTAACCTTACACCTTTAATGCATTTTTGAGTTGGGACGGCATCTTTTGTTATAAAACCTTAAGCTATCTTGAGAATGTGACTTAAAAGAAGTTCTGGGATCTACATATGAAAGAATTTAAACTAACAAACCCATTCTAAAACATGAAAGACTTGATCTAGGTTTTTTTCAATATATCATTTCAGCTACATGACACTGTAATCTTTTGCAATAAATTCTGTGTCTTATGATCCTGCTTCACAACCACCTGATGAAGGCGCAGCACTTTGAAAGCAAGTGCCTCCAAGTAAACCTGTTTGACTATAACATGGTGTTGTCTGATTTTTAACTTTGTCCACCCCAGTCCAACACCGGCATCTCCAAATCATGTATAAAGAAAGAATTAGAAATTTTTAAAAACCTTCACTTCTTTACATGACGCCTCTTCCTTTGAAAATGGAAATCCATTAGTGGTCTTAGTGAAAGATTTTTATTCCAGTTACTACCATAGTGATGAAGCTACAGAGCTTGTTTTGAACACTATATTGAAAGATGGTAAGTCTTAAAGGTCATGACAAAAAGGTCAGTGAAACAGCAAGTCTGGTTCTAGCATCTAATACGACATGAAGTTAGCAGAACATTTCAAACAGCATATACAGTGAGATTGATGGTGGAGTGGAAGTAATTTCAGCTAGAAATATGGAACTGAGATAGTGCTTAAAGTTGACATTTCAGGGGTTTAACCCTCTGTCTAACAAGAGAATGAACTCATAGTGAAATAGATTTTTTTTCAGTGGATAAACTGCCTCTTCCAGGAAAAGATGGTTTCAACTTTTTGAAGTCTTAGGACCAATTATTACTGTCACGCAGTATGTGGTGCCTGTTCTACACTGGTCCAGCATCATTCCTGACTGTTTTGCAGTTTGCATAATGCCTAACTTGAATTGATTGCTGGCGGGTCAGTGAAAAAGTCACTGTGCTGCCCATGGCTTTGTATCTCTCACAAGGCAAAGGTCAGCAAAACAGCTATAGCTAAAATGTCGTTGTTACCAAATAATTTATTCCATTACCGTCTTACTATGTGATGTTTTGCATTTTGTTTTAGGCAAAAATGTTACTGATGTGCTCTGAGATGTCATCCTTCATGAAGAATACTATAGAAAATGCAAACTGACTGTTCTTTCAGGATCCAGCTAACACAACAGAATTTTTTTTTAAAAAGAGCACTCACATTGTCCTTATATTTTTTTTAAATCTCAAATTCTGTGGCTGTAATAGTTGTCCCTAGGCTGCTGTACAGTTAGACTGCTGTAGCTTGAACAGTTCTTAACAGATTTACTGTCATCCAAGATTACTTAGTTGTCAGACAACAGAAGCACCAAGTGATATATTGATGTCGTTAGCACCACTCTGGAAGCTACTGAAGGTTGCTAGGTCATTGCTTAGCAACCAGGAACTATTGTCACTAAAGATGCAAGGTGACTATAATCAACCAACCTAATGGAAAAGCAAGTGCAAATGGATTTGACTAAACAGTACAAAAGGTTAATTTTTCAAATGTACATTTGTTCATGTAGCTCAAATTAGATGCTTAAACAGTATATGATTAGAAATATAAATCTGTGTATCATGGGCTCTGCCATCACGAATTCATCATTTTGAACATAATAAACATGAATCATGGAATTAGACAAAAGTTTGTGTGGAAAAAGGTAGAGATTTATGAGGATATTTTCCAAGCCTGGAGAATTTTCACGATGAGGGAAGATTGGGTATTTGGATTTTTTTTTGGAAACAGAGGAAATTGAAGATACATTTGATTGACATGTGTAAAGCTATCAGAAACCCAGCTGGAGTGGAAAGGAAAGAGCTACTTCTGAGTAAAGAGATCAGTACAAAGGAGCATTGATTTAAAGGACTGGGATCAGTCAAGAAGCTAGAAGGGATTTGAAGAGAAATGCTTTCACCCATAGGATGGTAGAGGTTTGGAACCTACTGGTACTAATGGTGGTACATACAAAGTCCCTTATTTAGGTTAGAAAGAACTTGGGCATGCATCTGAAGGGGTGTAACTTACAAAACTGCAGAGCAAAGTTTGGTAAATGGCTTTAACTGAGATGCTGTTTTTCAACCAGGACAGAATCAATGGGTTTCTTTTGTACTGTAAATTTCTATGATTCCAATCTGCCTATGAACCTTTCAGTGTCAAACTGAAAAGACTTGCAACTGGAATAAATTTTGGAGAAAATATGGAATTATTATCACCAATGGCTTTGGCTATTGCATGTCCTTCCACTTTACCACTTGCTGCGTTAAAGCAAATCTATCTGCAATTCACATACTTAATCAGAGTTACTTAATGCTCTGTTGATTCAAATAACTAAAGTTTTTTGATACTGGGAATGGATTGTATGCTCAGGATCAGTGGAAATCCAGCTCTTAAATCCAGACATATCCAAACTGAAACAGGATGTAAAACTTGGTACTTCATTAAAATAAAATTCACTATATTGATTTTCTGATTAGAGATATGCTGAATTGGGCTGCACAGCATGTGCACACATCCAGAAATACATTGGATTTAAATCTCCTTGATATTATACAGTTCTCCATCAATCCTGCCACTTGGACACATTTCCCTCCAAAATAATTTCATTCAAGTTCCAGGACCGTATATATGACTGCAATTTGTTTATTAAATGTGCGACACCTGTTGTGTCTAATAAGCAAACAATGGCTAACTGAGTTGAAACGTTAAAATCCAGACTTAAAAAGGGCACATATGTAATGAATTGTAAGCCTAAAAGAAAATGGATGGGTTTACATCGATGGAAGGGGTGGTTAAATCTAAGATCTCTGTTTCCCAATCCAATCCATTTTCAGCTTGCCCACTTAAACCTCTCTGGAATGGTGGGTTGAAATTTTAAATTTAGTAATGAGAACATGAGCCTAATTTTCATTTGGATTTTTAATTTTAAATCTGAGGAATGGGTTTTGAGAGTATCATAGATTCACAGAGGTATACAACACAGAAAAAAACCCTGAGGCCCATCGTGTCTACAACAGTCAAAAACAGCCATATATCTCTTCTAATCCCATTTTCTACCACTTGACCCATAGTCCTGTATGCTTGGCAATGAAAATGCACACCTGAATAATTCTTAAATGTTAGAAGGTTTCTGCCTCTACCACCCTTACTGATAGTGATACCACCCTTACTGATAGTTATACCACCCTTACTGATGCTGATACCACCCTTACTGATAGTGATACCACCCTTACTGATAGTGATACCACCCTTACAGATGCTGATACCACCCTTACTGATGCTGATACCACCCTTACTGATAGTGATACCACCCTTACTGATAATGAATTCCAGATTTCCATCAAATTCCAGGTGAGCACATTTTTCATCCTTTCCTCTAAACCTACTGCCCTTTACCTTAGATCTATGCCCCAGTCATTGATTACCCCTCCCCCCACATTAAGGGAATGATTTCTTTCTGTCTACCATATCAATGCTCCTTATAATTTTATACATCCGAATCATGTCCCCTCTCAATCTTTCTGCTCTAAGGAAAACAACCCCAATCTATCCAATCTTTCTACATAACTGAAACTCTCCACCCCAGGCAACACGCTGGTAAATTTCCTTTGCACCCTCTCCACTGCTATCATATCCCTTCTAATGTGGATTCCTAAAGTGTAAGACTTAATTCCTTCAAAACTTTCTTAGATCCAACAACTTGCGGGTGGAGCATCCACAATCAAGCATTCCATCATCACCACAGACCTTCTCCTGAATTCTCCACTCTCACCGTAATCTCCATACCCATATCCACCCTGCACCCCCCAAAACTACCATGCCCTCCATTTTCTAATACATGCCCAAAGACATCTGACACCATCTCTTTCCCTGCCCCCCCTGACTTCTGTCTCTAGAAATCTCTAACCTTGCACACCTACTGTTGCTGTGACCGTCACTGGCTATGCATCAAGCAAACTCTGTGCTACCCTACTAAGGCACTTCAGCAACTTTGATATTTTATTGAGGTGACCTCACATTTTTTTCAAAGTCCAGAGTGTGTAGGCCCAATTCAACCTCTTATGATAGATCAATTCTTGAATCCCATAAGTCAATCCAATGAATCATCACCTGCTTCCAAGGTAGATATTGTTTTCTACATATCAAGGCCAGAACTGTGTGCACAACTCCAGATGTAAACCCACCAAAGAAATTACAACATGATTTCCTTTCTCATGTACGTTTCGGTTCCCTTAAGATACCAGCCAACTTAACATTTACCTTCCTCATTGTTTATGTGCTAACTTCCTGTTTCTTGTATGTTTATACCTAAGTCTTACTGAACATCAACATTAACAAATTTGGTCCTTTATTTAACAAAAGACCCTTCTACTGTTACTATCAAAGAGAATGACCTCACACTTCACATTATATTCTATCTGCCACCTTGTTTCCCATTGACTGAACCTGCCTATATTTCTTTGAATCCTATTTGTTTATGTTCTTATCTCAGCTTACATTTTATATCTAGCTTTATATTATCAGTAAACATAGATTCCTGCTTCTTGATATAAAATTGTAAACTGTTGATTATAAATAGTTGAGGCTTCACCACTGAACCTTGCAGAACCTCACAGCCTGCTAATTGAAATGCCTTGTTTACTTCTACTCTTTGTTTTCAGTCTGTTAATCTTCCATGTATGTTAATATATTGTCCTCCTCTCCATGAGCCCTTACATTGTGTATTAAGCTTCTGTGTGGTTACCTAACAAATACTTTTTGGAAATCCAAATGCATTATATCTACAAGTTCTTTTATCTACTGTTTACAAGCGCAAAAAAAAAGTTGTATTAATAAATTTGTCAACCTGAATGCCTCTTCTGCCTATTTGCCCTATCAACCTTTGCCAGTTCTCTCCCTGAGGTGTTTGTAATTAGGTTTGTTTAAATTTACAAGTTTTATTTTGTCCCAAGGATGTCACTCTCACAATTGGTAAATGCATTGTTACGGTTTGTGGTTTTTATGTCAAATGTTTGTTGAGAAGCAATGCATTTGAGTGTCATACCTCCAAATCCCTGTTCTGTCCTGTGATGGTGAACATTCCTTCCTCCCTGTGAGAAAATAATTGAAATGCTTGGTCTAAGTACCTTCAACCAAAGGCTTCAGGACAACTGAAATTCGGTCTTTGTGTTGGTTGCTTTAATTTGATTATGACGCAAAGAGTTCAAAAGATTTTGAAGAAAATAGAGTAGTTGTGGAAACTCTGCAAATTAATGTCAATTTGCCTATTTGCATTTCTGTTTCACAGATATGCATTTGTATGAGATGTGGTACCATATTCTCCGAGAGATGATTTTTCCAAAGGAGGTCCAAAGCACTTGTTGAGACCTTTACATTTCTTAATAGACAAAAACAATCTTTGTAACAAATAGAGAAACAGGGTGTGGCTACTTTCTGGGAAAGTACACATCAGGGAAACCCCAAGATCACATCAATTCAGTGAATGAAAATGATCTTCTAGAATTGCAAGACAACAGCAACAAAAGAGGTGTCATTCAGTGGCAAAGATGGTGTATCAAGTGCATCATTAACAAAAAGGATGTGTAGTGATTGCAATAAAATCAGCCAGGTGGATCACAAAAATGAGTTCCCTGATTGGGGCTGTTAATTTGATCCAATCAGGGAGTCCTGCTGACAGATGTAAACAGGAATGTCAGATATCCAGTTCACTCACAGCTGGCTCTGAGGAAGGTGGATCAGTGTCAAGGACTCTTGAAATGTAAATCAAGGGTGATGGGATACTCTGTGAAGTTATTTCAGGACATGGCAACAGATTGCTTTAAACTCTGTAATCAAATTAATCAGCAAATTGACATGCAACTACATCTGGGGCTTCCTGTTATAACATCCTCAATGGGAATTGCTTATTCAATCAATAACATTCAAAGCAAACAGAATTCTTGAGTTTATGAGGATGTATCTTTGCTATTACAACAAAAATATCAGTTTTGTCTTACCAAACATTTGTTCAACTAATTGTGGATTATGCAAATTGAATCTGACATGAGACATAAATAAGCTTGATCTAATTCAAAGATATGTTGCACAATTGTACAAAAATCAGTATGTGAAATACACCAGTGTCACACCTTAATTCAAAGCTTTGAAATGGGAATCCTGAGAGGAATGGATAACTGAAATTGACTGACCATCTTCTGCAATGGACTGACGGAAATTGGCAAGAATAAGTACCTGATACTCTTGAACAACAACCAAGTACCAGGTGACCATCCAGACTAACTGCTAAGGCCTTTTTTTCTCCAAGACGCCGTATCAATAATATTGTTCCCCAAGGAAAACCCCACAGTGGAACAAACTGCCAAATGAAATGGTCACAGCCCCATCACTTGAAATCTTCAATGCCCATTTTTGGATAATTTCAAACTTTTCATGATCGGGAATATCAGGTGAGCAGGTTTGACTAGTGCTAGTATAAACATTTGAGGAATAGATATACAAGTCTGTAATACTGATATGATTAAAGCAGAAGCAGAAATAAAGTCAATATATGCATAAAAGTGAAAGACCAAAAGAAATGTAAGTGTTGTCTCATTTTATTGAATACTGCCCAAGCTTTATCTCACTCAGAGGCCATCCTTTACAACTTATTTTTAACAGGTTAAAAGAAGTTTTTTATTTAGTGTATGTAGAATCAACATTACCATTTTCTTTAAAGTAAAAATTATCAGTTTTCAGCCTCACCAGCCCCTGTACTAATTGAAAGATCAAGCAATAATACCCTTAGTCCATTTGCCTTTCATAAGAACTTGCTATGCACTAATTGGTTGCCATATTACATAGATAACATTAATGATTGCACATCAATATAATTTATTTGTTGAAACCTGTTTCAGAAGAGACTATATTAATTCAAATTATTTTCCTCGTTTTAAATAAAGTAACAACGTGCCTAAAATAGATCTGGAATTAAATAGCTAACTGTGACCATGTAACTACCAGATTATTGTAAAATCACAGTTGATTCACTGATATCCTTCGGGAAAGGAAAGCTTCCATCCTTACTGAGTCTGGCTTACGTGTGACTTGTGGCCAATTGTAATATGACTGAATCTTTAAACCCCTCTGATATGACTGAACAAATCATTCTGTCTGCCATGTAAAGATATAGGACTACAGCAGTTCCAGAAGGCAGTTCACCACTACTTACTCAGAGGCCATTATTCCCAGGATGGGCAATAAATACTGGCTTTGCCAATGGAGCTCAAACCTCACAAATGAATAAAACTCATTGCTGTCTCTTTATTCAGCAAAATATTGAAAGCATACAACAAGTCTGTCACGCTACTATTTCTACTATGGTACAGCAAAATCAGGAATACAAAGCAGGAAACTTTTTTTTCCTCTCATTCTGATTGTTTTAATTTATTTTGCCTGAATTTCTGACTGCACAATGAAGTGGTACAATGAAATTTCTAATGTAACATCTTTCTTTCACGAATTTCTAACCTTGGCCATATTACAAAGGCCAGGTTTGGAGAGTTGTTATTTTACATGCATTGGTTGTGGTATTGAACTATGTCATCAACCCAACATCATGACTGACGAAATGATGTAGCAGGTTAAGGATTAAAGAAGTTAGGCAGAGAAATGTATATTATTTCCAGTGCTGATAGTTTGCTTGACAGGTATATGTTTAATCTTTTAAGATCAACTCCTGGTGAAGATAAAATATTTTCACACAAAAAGCAATTCCCACTCACTCTAATGCAAAATAATTAGGTTACAATCTCTTCTGTAATATTAGATTTCTACTATTGTATTTGAGTAACCACATGTTCCTTACACAGTAATAAATCAATACTTTATTTCTGTAGTAATCTGGGGTTTGTGGTGATAGCTGTCGTGTTTGCTCATGGTCAATATGCATAAAACTGAATGGTGTTTTGCTCAGGAAAACAAAGCAGTAAAAAATAAATTCTTGTGGCTCAAAGGTAGAGTCCCTACCTCTGAACTGAGAGGTTGCAGTCCCACCCACTCCAGGTTTAAGTCCCACTTGCTCTAGATGTGTGAAATAACATGTCTGAACAGATTGATTAGGAAATTAGGTTAAATTTAAAAAAAGCTTCATTGTGCATTCTTGGTTGAAAGCCCAGACATCCACTAGTCTGTTCAAACAGCGGTACACAAGGGAAATCATTGTTCGATCAACAGCTTTTTTCTCTATGATCTGTTCTGTCAATAGCACAATGTTTACATATGTGAAATAAATAGATGGCAAATGCTCATAGTTTTCCCTGATGATACTTTAAAGTGCTGGATAATTGATACTTCTACTGAGCTATAATATTTTTGGAAGGAAGTAAAAAGTTATGAATAAATCATGTTTTAATATTTATCCACACTACTGCTCTAATGTTCACTGATTCAGTGCAGAATATATGCTGGGTGGAAGAGTCTCCCCATCTCAGCAAAAATCTAGCCTGTGATCTCTATCGCTGTCTCCAAAGGATTCTTTTCATGCCCCCTGGTGTTTCTAGCTTCCATCCTTTCCTGAAGGCCAACAGCTCTAGTTATCTTGTGTCGCCAACAAACCCTCCAGTATCAGCAGATCACCACTTTGACACTCAATTCTACCAACATACAGTCAAAGAGATTCCCCCAACTTCCTCCAGACTTGTCATTAATTGACTTTCACCTGGATCAGACTATATTACACAGACTAGGACACCAGGCAAGGAACCTGTCTGTGATATCACAGAAACACTGTGAAGTGATTAGAGGAGCCAAGACTTGCAGGATGCTCAAGGCTTTCTGGCCCTTCTATATCAAGTAATACATGTTCTGATCCATGTCCTTGCTTAGGCTTTATGACAACTAAGGTAGTTTCAATATTTTAGCCTTTCTTCTTAATTTGCCCACAGAAAAGTGTCCCTGTCTTGTTTCTTGCACTCCCTCTAATGGCTTTATTACCTTTTCCAGGTGTGTGACTAAAAATGAATACTCTGGAACAGGCATCGCTATTGGCCTGTAAATTATCAACCTAATTATCAACATTAATCCAATGCCCTCCAGACATATCCTATTGCCTGGTTTATCTTATTAATCATTACTCCATATAGGTTAACTTTTTTTCAGAGTAATATCATTGATCACTCCCAGATCCCATTCAGCTGCTGATAAGCGCCAACCTAAAAATAAGACTGCATTTGGTGTTGTAAATAGTTTGTTATTCCTAGTTCAATCAGCATTGCCTTAAATATCCACATAAAACTCCGTCTGCCACATCTACATAAACAGTCTATCTGTCTGAAATAGTTTCTTGACTGTTTATTATCTGACACATGACTTCATGCCATTGGCAAAATAATACGGCACTAAAAATCCTCATATCAATCATAAATATTGTGAGCAGCAGAACTCCCAAAACTGTTTTCTGTGAGATACCACTGGCTACCATTTCCAAGCAGAATAGTTTTGTATTTATCATTTCCTTCTGTGCTTTGTTGCTCTGCCAATTCTCAATGCATCTGCTCCATTTGTCAATAATTCTATGAACCTTAACCTCCTCAGCTAGTCTCACATGAGGAACTTTCTCAAAGCGCGTTGAGAATCCAGGGAAATACATCCCACGCATATGCTTACACAATTATTTATTTGCTCAGAGACCACAGTGAATCCATGAACTTCAACCTTCCCTTTCTGAAGCAATGCTAATTGATCAGCAATGTAATGACCCTCCCTGTTTTGCACCGAGCCAATATAAAAGGCTTGAAGATCACTGCAAACAGTTTTGAGCATACTCTGCATTTAATTTTAACTGAAGTGGAGTGTGACGATGTGGTTTTAGTTCTTATTATCTGTTTTGGTAATAAGTGATGCATAGAGCTTTGTAATTTGTATAAATACTCTTATATTCAGAATGTAGTGCTGTAAGTTAAACACATTTGCCTGAGTAGCAGTGAATAATAGAATTGTAAAAGCTACTCTTGACAAACTGGTGGCTTCAGCAAAAGTCAAACCCATGCATAACTGAGCCCTTGCGCTTTAAGTGAAATAACCTGGCATCATTCATTGTATAAATCTCTGTTCATGAATAGGTTGTGTCTTTAATCATAGATTAACAGAGAAAACAAGATGAGGTCCTGTAAGGCACCTGCCACTGATCTATGGCAAAATGTTGACTTATAATGGGGACCCTGAGTGAGAGAGAAATTGTCTCTCTAATCTCCTCATCTGTTTGCACAACACTTCAGGTATGTAATTAAAATGTTAGGTTAGATGTAAACTATAAATGGGAGTCGAACTGATATAATGTGCTGGGCTTCTAGTGAAATCCCAGTTTTTTTTCCCTACGTAGTACCACAGGTTTTCAGTAATCAGTGTTTCAGGAAATAATAGAAGCATTTAATACAGCTGATGTCAGCACAGTAGCTTGACATTCTTTCTCAGATGCAGCTGGTTTTGTTTGAGATATTTGTTCAAGAGACGTTTCTTTCCTAATTGAACAAAAATCTAAAACCAATGCTACAATGCATGTGAAATGAATAATGTCCCATGAGAAATGACATGTGATTGGCAGAAGCATTTTTATCCCAGAATTGTGCAATGAAGTAATGACTTCCCAAGAGTCAAAAGTACCTTGCTCTCAACTTAATCTTAATGTGCTGTAGTTTAGGCAAAAATGTTGAAACATCTGGAATGCATGCATATAAACGGAACCTGTGGTTATGTTGAATGAAATGAGCAATGTTAAACTACACTTATTCTCTGAGCACTGTGGTGATTGTATGAGTTTGGCTTGTGCTTTTGGCAGGCTTTAAACAGACTGGTAAACCAAGCTGTAATTTGAGTATGAAGATGTGGTATTATTATACAGACCAATATTCTTATAGAGAATTGACAATCTTGGACAATAGTTAAATGGGTTTTCTCTGTCTAATTCTATTATCTATGTCAATGAAATAATAAATTTTCAATCACTTCCACATGCCTAACCCATTTCAAGGTTTCAGCATTCTTTTATGATCAAAGAAAGACGTTACTTGGCAAGAATGCAGGATGTGGTCTTTGAGAGAGAATGAAAATGCTGGCTTTGCATAGCTTTATATTCAACACTATTTATGTTGAATACAGTTTGAATGGTTTCATAGTCTCGTTTCCACTGGGGCTATAAATTCTAAATTAAGGCACATGATACAAATGGTGTGAATCTTAAGTCGGGGAGAAATTCCTGTTTATTGATGTCAATTTAAAGGATTTTATTTTCACACAAATCCATTTGTCTCTCTTCAAACACAAACATTTGGCAAATTATGTTCTCATGCGTACATGCTACATTCACCTTGATGTCTATCACCATTGTCATGCATTTCCAACCAATAAAAATAGTGTGGATACTTTTTTTTATGAAGTCTCATAAAAACGCCTTTTATTCAGAATGAGTCGACCTGTAGTTGTCTTGGTGTCTCCCTATCATTGTGATTAATGTAATTGGATACTGCTTTTACTTTGCGATGCTGTTGCCAACAGCAACTTCGATTTCAAATGCTGTGCTGGAAGGTAAATGAGATGGCGCTGCAGCCTCTTGGGCCACTGAGATTGTCCCAGTGTCTCGAGAGAAGGGCCTCCATCAGTGCCAAGGATGTTGGCTTTTCTGGTTGCTGTTGAATGCCTAAAACATCTGCTGTCATGTTTTAAAGGTGCAGCAGCAAGAACCAAAATTGTGAATTGTTTCTTTCTGATGATGGTATTTCCTGAAATTTGCTTCCATTTTATACATTTGTGTCGTTTTTGTGTTTTTACGTTGATTTGGGAATGGGCCCCCCTCACTTGTAATACACTAGCCCATGTGGTATAAAGCACAGATTATGGAGTCCTTGTCGAATCACATATCCTGAGGTTTATTTATAAAACTAACTATTTATAAGACTGTGATATTCATTAAGTTATGCACATACTCTGGTTCTAAGTTTATTGTTGCAACTTTATATTAATCACACATAACCAAAAACTGCATATATAGATTGACAAACTGAAGGCAAGACAAGTACCTCTACAGCAGAATGTCACACATCATGGTGCCATGTTACTGTCTCAAAGTATAATGTCTGTGTCCTTTGGGATTTGTGCCATAATACAGCATCCCCATTTTTCACTTTAAAAAAGGAGCCCTTTATTGATGACATATACAAGATGTAAATAGATTTTGTTTGGAGTATCAGTATATTCTTGCTATCATATATATTCTCTCCATATGTTCAGATAATGCCTTGGACATACAACATGACCACAACTAGTCCTTCATATCATTTACACAACTTGGAAATGTAACTTAACTCTGCAATGTGTTGGTTGTCATCATGGAAAGGTATGAAAAGTTCATTGTAGATATGTGGTTGTTAACAGGCACGATATCTCAAACGTCAAAATTGTCCTGTGTGATGGGTGGTTGATGACGTGCAATTCAGATATATCATGACATTCTCAGGACCTGACCACAGCTCATTCTGATGTCATATGACATGGGCTGAATATGTTGATGCAGTAGCTGTCCATGGAGACCTGGTGAAAGTCTCAATCTTAGATACTTTACCCTGATTCATGTTGGGATTACTGCCTGCAGGCTCATTTGATCATGCTCTTAGGCTATTTCTCCCTTTCTTCCATGCATTATGCACATATGTTTGGATGGTGAGAGTGTGGGAGGAACGAGCTATGCAGTTCGGTCTTGCAAGCATGAGAACTGACGGTGAGGGTAAACCATTGAAGAGAGGAGTAGCGTGTAGCTCTCCGAAAATCTTGGCTAGCAGCTTTATATTTAATTATCATGTTCCTTTCCAACAGAGGCATTTCCTGCAGTTTGCTCTTGCTTTGTACATTTGCTAAGTTGTGGTTTTCTGTTGATTTGGGAATGGGCTCTAGAAAATTGCAGACCAAAGTCCGCAACATTGTTGCTGCTCACAGAATTGTTTTAGGAGCACGGACTGATCCTGTAACGCCAAAACAATGAATATTAGCTTAGATGGGAGACATAGACTTCCATGCATCCTTCTCATTTGGCAAGTTTGAGTCTATTTTTATTTTAAATTGTCTGGTTTTTTTTCCCTAAACTTTACATCCCTTCCCCTAACATATCATTATTGCGCACATCATCTACCTTTTTGCTGTCAGCTTGCTTCACTAGACTCAATGTGTGGGAAAACTTTTACCATTTGCAGATGAGTTTGCTTTTGTTTTTGTTTCTCCCATGAAGAAGTCGCCTTCGAAGAAAGTCTATTCTAGTCAGAGTAAAGCTGAAAATGTGAGGGTGCTTTCCAGCAAGGAATACTTGATAGCACAGTTACAGCCAGTTTCACCAACTTGAATTCACAGTAGAATTGAAGAGGAACCGTTCTGCTGGTTGATGTGGTAGCATTTAATTTGAACTGGCTGCTTCTCAACAAAACGGTTCAATTCACATCAGTTCAAAATTGGGTTCTTTGTCACATTTTCTCAAGTACAGGGATACATGAGTCGAGTGAAAAATGTACAAAGTCACCATTTCCTGGCACCATCTCAGGGAGGCCATCACCATACCTAGATACAAAATCTTAGCTATAAATTAGAAGAATAAAGGAATAAAATTAAAAGTTCAGCATTGCAGTCCTAAAGCAGAGAAAAAGGGGAGAAACAATGCAGTCCGAGCAGATGAGTCCGTGCTGGGATTCACCTCGGGGCCGGGAGTCCATGCTGGGATTCACTAAATGCCAGGAGAACCTGCTGGGATTCACCTCGAGGCTGGGAGTCTGCACTGGGATTCACCTCGAGGCCTGGAGTCCATGCTGGGATTCACCTTGAGTCTGGGAGTCCGTGCTGGGATTCACTATGAGGCCAGGCGTTCCCGCTGGGATTCACCTCTAGCCTGGGAGTCTATTCTGGGATTCACCTCGAGGCCGGGGGTTCCCATTGGGATTCCCCCTGAGGCTGGGAGTCCGCGCTGGGATACACCTCGAGACCACGCTGGTTCAATTCACCATTGCTGATGCCATACAAGGACAAGAGGTTAGTAGAAAGAAAAAAACGTGAAAGAAATAGAAGAGAAACAGAGAAAGTAAGCTTTCTGGCTCAGGAGCCCAACTCCTCTATCATCTTGGATACAAGAGTTAATATTAATGTGGCTTCTGTGCCTCATGATGCTTTGTAAAGAATTGAAACATTCTGAAAAGTATGTAAAAGTTAAAATTTTATCTAAAAGGGTCATTTGTACAGTATAGCCAGTGTGTGATAATGTAGATATAACTCTGGCACCTAAAGTCAATTCAATTTGTAAAAATTTATTTGTAAGCATTAAATATTGTTTATAATATTAACATGTATACGCTTTGCAAACATATCCTGTATTGTACCATGCCACTGAGTTGTTCAACTATTGGACATTAGTTGAAATGACAAACCAAATTACCATCATCTTAATGATAAAAGAGGCATATCAGGATGTGGAATTACTGACCTGTATGCAGTATAGTGCAATTAATTTCATCAGAGATCACAAAACATTATAAATAATAGTAACTAGTTGCAATAAACTCAATTTATCTCTCATGCAGAAAGAGCGCTGCAACTATACAAAATGCTGGTGCAGCCACACTTGGAATATTGTGTACAGTTCTGGTCCCCATATTTCGGGGTGGATGTGGAAGCATTGGAAAAGATGCAGAGGAGATTTACCAGGATGTTGCCTGGTCTGGAGGGAAGGTCTTATGAGGAAAAGCTGAGAGACTTGAACCTGTTCTCAATGGCAAAAAGAAGGCTAAGAGGGGATTTGATAGAGACAGACAAAATGATTAGAGGATTAGATAGGATGGACAGTGAAAGTCTTTTTCCTAGGATGATTACTTCAGCATGTCTGAGGAGGCATAACTACAAATTGAGGCGTGATAGATTTTATACAGATGTCAGAGACAGGTTCTTTATACAGAGAGTGGTAAGGCCGTGAAATGTACTACCTGCTAATGTAGTCAACTCAGCCACATTAGGGAGATTTAAACAATCCTTAGGTAAGCACATGGATGATTTTGGGATAGTGTAGGGGGACGAGCTGAGAATAGTTCACAGGTCGGCGCAACATCAAGGGCCAAACGGCTGTTCTGCGCTGTATTTGTTCTATGTTCTATGGTGGGTCTTGACATGTTGCCATACTTTCTAAGATTATGACTCTTTTCATTCTGCTGTGGGTTTTGTGACTCATTGGAAAGTGGGGTCATTATGACACACACTGTATTTAAACTAACATTCACGCTTGATGTATGGCTTTCATGTAAACCAAGTGGACCTGAGTATTCTACTGACAAAAAGGAACCTTGTAGTTTGAGTACTAGAGATTCCATTGATTGGTTTTAGGTAGTGTGCTCTTAATAAGATGAATTTACTGAGATGATTTCTCAGCACTATAAGTTTCGATCATTTGTTATGTCTTCAAATAGACAAAGAATAGGTCATTATATTTTGGAGCAACATTAATAGTTTGCTAAAATATAAAAATCTTTTTAAAAGTTTCCAATTTTTTTTAATGCTTCTTTGTTAGGAGAGTGATTTAGTTGAAGGGATATTGAAGGATATTGAAAAAGTGATTGACCACAGCATTTTCCATTAACGACAGGTAAGCAAGATTACAAACAATAGTTTCAGTCATCAGGTTTGTCTCATTTGACAGGATAGCTAAAATATCTTCTGCAAACCAGGCTTGAAGCACATCTTATAAACCCTTTCAAAAAAAAACAAAATGAAAACAGAAAATGTTGGAAATACCTCAGCAGGTCGGGCAGTTCATATTTCAGACCAATGATCCTTCGTCAAAACAGGATTTTGCTTTTGTTGCAGCCGTTCAGCATCTGCAACAATTTATCTTTAGAAACAGTTAGATATTACTTTCAAAAGTATAATAAACATGATATTTTGATACAAACAATCACACTCTGCACATTTTTATTTTGTTGAGATTTGTTCCATTTATGGAGACACAACTGTTTTAATAGTAAAAGTTGATGCCAGCTTGGATGGAACTAAGGACAGCTGCACCAATTTTACTTCTGATATTTGGAGTTTCATCATGGAAAACCCACCACAATGATTACAAGGGGGCACTGTTATCCTTCTTACTTGAAAATGGCACTCAAGTAGCAAATGAAGAAGGCATTTTGGGATTCTAGGTAATACAGACTCTGGCCATTCAGTCCAACCAATCAAAGTTATTTTTTGTGTGATTTGGGCCTCATTCCAATTGTCTTCCTTTAACTTGATCAAAATAATCTCTCTCCCGATTTTTCTCATGTTTCTATCCCTGCCAATAAAGTGCATGTATACAAGTCATTTGAACCACTTGTTCTTGTAGCGAGTCACCATTCTGAACACACTGCATAAAGAATTCCTGACTTGATTTTTTTGTGGCTATCTTTATATTGAAAGCATCTAGTTATGTTCAACCCACAAATTTAAACATTGGGCTAAATGTTAGCAGAAATTGGCTTAGTGTCAATTAAGACACATTTGATGTAGGGGTTCTCTCAGGGAAGTTTTATTATGCTACCTTGCTGAGTTCACCTTATTACCTATGCACCATATTTATAGTGTCCAGCTCGATGTATTCTCCCACTTGCCATATGAGGAAATATTTGCTACTATTGGAGCATCTCAGGACTCTTGACACCAACACTATATTTAAAAGGATATATACAGTAAAAAATAACTGGTCTCTGGTGAGAAAGGTGTCCTGCTACCAATGTCTATGTGATTGGCTCCCAGGTAACTGAAGAGCTTGGGATGTGAATGTTTGGAGAGAAGCAATTAAACCTTTTGGATGAGAAGGAACTGTGTTTTTTTTCTCTCCACAGTAAAAATCATCTCAAGTCTAAAATAGCCATTGTGTTTCCCCTCATCAGTTGCTGTAAACTCTAACTTTAACATGTTGGGGACCTTTATAAGTGTGAACTCGTAACCCAGTGCCACCTGCCAAGAAGTGAGAATATCTGGCAAAGGAAGATTGAGAAGCAGTGTTCTGATCAGCAAAATGATCACCCTTGATAACCCTCTTGACATGGTCCACTGAACTGACTTCCTAGTCTTTCTGCCCATAACACCCTTTTTTATGCATCTGTCTGTGTCTATCTGCTTGTAGAGAGGGAATTTATAAGAGTTTGAGTTTTAACTGATAGAATAACATGTTGATGGTTCATAATTATTTATTCTGTAATTAGAATCTATTTACTTATAACATTTACTTATAACATTCTTGTTGAGAACAGAAACCTACCTAAGAGCAAAGCCTGACCATTAGGCCAGTTCGATATAAAGATCCAATCAGTTACATTCCACAATGTGTGAAGATATCCCAATTTCACGATTCCCAACAAATTTCTAACCCATCATCTCCAGGCTGGTAAGTTAAATAAAAATCCAAACCATTAACCCTTGCTTTCTCCATGGATGACACCAAACCTGCTGAATGATTTTATTTCAAATTGTCAGCAAATGGAATATTTTGCCTTCTTTTTAGCTGATGTTTCTGAGACTGGCTGCAAAATCTTCACATAATCCCAATGTTCCTTCCAAAATAGAGAATAGCAACAGTTTTGTTTTTAATCTTTCCACTACTAATCATTTTAAACTGTCCATTTGTGGGAAAAGACAAACACTGAAGAATGGTCTCAGTTTACAGTTTGTAGTCCAAACAATCTGCTGAAATAAAAATATTTTCTCAAGCATACTTGGTCTAAGATTATCTTTTTTGGCACTAACCAAATTATTAATGTGTTCCTGTGTCTATGATATTGGCAAAATATCACACACCCAAAGACTTAGATTCCACAAATAGTTGGTCTATATGCCTGGGTCATTCATGCTGATGGAGATTGACCACAGCTTGGGAGTGTCTTATTTAAATGGATTTGCAACTTGATTTCGTGACATTCTGTGATGCAGTAGAAACACATTCGCTTTTTTTTAATTTAAATCCCTTTGTGCATTGAAACAGGATTGTAAGACTCTGGAGCTCAAAAATTCACAAGACCAGTATTAGGCATAGTAAGCTTTTCATTTCTATGCCTATGAAACAACAAAAGAATGTTTCAGCAACATAATACTGAAGAAGTTAAATAGTTTTTTTACAAATACCTAGAATTATATAACTTTATAATGAAAACTGTATATTAAACTGTCATTTGGCTCATCATATCTATGCTTATCTCTGTAAAAGAAACAGCTCCCCTGGTCTCATTTCCCTACATTTTCCTTTCAGCTCTGCAATTTCTTTTCTGTTCTAATAATTATCCAATTCCTTTTGGAAAGTAATGACTGGATATGTCTCCATTACATTTTCAGGCAATGTACTCTGCATCCTACCCACAGACCCTGTGAAAAAGACATCCCTCTTTTTGCTTTTGGTTCTTGAGTCATTGGCCTCAATTCTAGTAAAAGTTTTTTGGTTCTCAATTCTCTTGTCTACTCGATTCAGATTGCTCATCTTTTTGAAAACTTCAAATCTCTTGTCAGTAATCTCTTCACTTAGGAGAACAACTCCACTTCCTCCAGTCTACACGCAAAACTGAAATCCTTAAAATCATTCTTCTAAATGTTTTCAGCATCCTCTTAAAGGCATTTACATCTTTCTATAAGATCATAAGATGTAAGAGCACCATTAGACCATTCAGTCCATCAAGTCTGGTCTGTCATTTGATGAGATCATGGCTGAGCTGTTAATCCTCAATACTACTTTCCTGCTTTTCCCCCATAACCCTTCATTGGTTACTTATTAAAAATCTAACTAAGCTTTTAATGACCCAGCCTCTACAGTTCTCAGGAGTAAAGAAATTCACAGGTTCAATCATTGAATGGAGAATTTCCTCCTAGTCTTTCTGTTAAATGGACAACACATATTCTGAGATTTTGCCCTCTGGTCCTAGACTCTCCCACAAGGTGAAATATCTTTCCACATCTACTCTGTCATGTCCCCAAAAAATCTTGTATGTTTCAATAAGGGCATTTCTCATTCTTTTAAACTTCAATGATTACAGGCCCAACTTATTCAACCTCACCACATTAGATAACCTATCTGTACCTCGTATTGGCCTAATGAACGTTCTGTGGATTGTCTCCAATGTCATATCTCTACGTTAATGAAAGAGAGTAAGACTGTTCACAGCATTCCATCTATGGTCTGACGATTGCCTCATGCAGTTTTAGCAAGACCTCTCTACCTTTATATTCCATTGCCTTTGAAATCAAGGCAAATGTTTCACTTGCCTTTGCTATTTCTGCTTAACTTGTGCGCTAGCTTTTTTGTAATTTATGCACAAGGACTCCAAAATCCCTGCTGTCTTTCTCAATTTAAATAACACTCTATTCTTCTGGTCGAAATGTATAACCTCACATTTTTCCACATTACATTATATCTGCCACATTTTTCCGAAGTGCAATACCTTGGAGTGACCACAGTTGTTCTTTTGAGGCTGAACCAATGTTTTACACAGATTCATGACAACTTGCTTGTTTATAAACTCTATGTGTCTATTTATAAAGCCCAGAATCCATTCTGCCTTACTAATTACTTTCCCAATCTGTTTTGCCACCTTCAATGATTTGTGCACATATAAAGATCCCTCTGTGCTAGTATCCTATTTAGAATTATGTCCCTTATTTTGTATTACCTCTCTTTGTTTTCCTACCAAAATAAATAACTTCACACATTTCTGTGTTAAATTCTGTCTGACATATATCGTTCACTCTATTAGTCTGTTCTCTTGAAGTCTACTACTATATTCCTCACAGTTCACAATACTTTACAAGTTTGTTATGTTTGAAATTGTATCTTGGACATCTGTGTCTAGGCCATTAAAGTTTAAGATAAACTTTAGTTCTGATTACCAGCCCTTGAGGAAATATATAATTTAACTCCTTTCAGTCCAACAAATAAATATTCATCACTCCACTCTGTTCCTTGTTAATCAATCAACCTAATGCCATGATTCAGAGGTGCTTGTGATGGACTGGTGTGGACAGAGTTAAAAATCGCACAACACTAGGTTATAATCCAACAGGTTTATTTGGAACCACTAGCTTTCGAAGTGCTGCTGCTTCCAAATAAACCTGTTGGACTATAACCTGGTGTTATGTGCTTTTTAAACTAATGCTAGTGCAGCCATTGTCCCTTTTATTCCATTGATTTTACTTTATCAATCCTGTTACATGCCACTTCATCAAATTCCTTTGGAATTCCAAATATCACTGTATGGTGTTTGTACATTTACCCGTGTTTGTGTGGGTTTCCTCCAGGTGCTCCGGTTTCCTCCCACAGTCCAAAGATGTGCAGGTTAGGTGGATTGGCCATGGGAAATGCAGGCTCACACGGATGTTAATGGGGTGGATCTAGGTGAGGATGCTGTTTGGAGGGTTAGTAGAGGTTGATGGGCTGAATGGCCTGCTTCCACACTGTACGGATTCTATATATTCAAGCATATTCCCTTCAACTACCCTTTCCATTTGGCTTTGGATGGAATCGAGGCTTTGAGAGTTGGGTGGGGTTTGAGAGGATGAAAGGTATGGAAAGAGGGCCAGTTGGAAATATGAAGGACCATGTGTGTGGGGAAAGGAACAGTGTGGCATGGAGATTGAAATGGTATGGAGGTTGAAATGGCACAGGGTTGGCATGGAGGGAGCATAGAGATTGTGTAGATAGAAGGGATTGTGAGGGGTAAGGGCCTCCTTTGATTCATCTTTTAAAAATTAAACTCTAGCATAAAGCTAAGGCATTGAAGCAGGCCCAGCCAACATCCAGAGCCAGCAGCCTCTGCTCTCATTTTGGCATTGCCCCTGCTAACCTGGACCTTCCAGGCCACATTATCTCATCTAAATGGGGGGGGGGGGGGGTCATTGTCTAGAAGGGCAGCTGTACCTCTGAAAATCCTGTGTAATTTAAACAGTGTAAAAATATATTTCATTTGTACATTTGTGTCAGGTACTTATGTACTATCTCTAAGCCTCAATTTGTTACTTCAAATTAGTTTGTTTATCACAGTGCTATGATGTTGTTTTAGGCCTGATATTTATTAATTAAGTTGTTTATTTTTTTTAAAATTATGTCTATCATACTGAAACCATTGTGAGAAAGTGAGGACCACAGATGCTGGAGATCAGAGTCGGACAGTGTGGCACTGGAAAAGGACAGCAAGTCAGGTAGCATCCAAAGAGCAGGAGAATCATTGTTTTGAGCATAAGCTCTTCATCAGAAACCATTGCAGATGTTGAACCTTCACTCAGTGATAGATAGACTCATCTATAAATTGTAAGCCTGAGTTTGAAAAGCTGCTCACACAACTATACTATAGCATCTAGATAAGTGGGCCCAAGAGGAAAATCTGGTTGCAAAACTAAGAACAAAATGTGCTGATCAAAAAGCTGACATTGTTAACAAATTCTCAAGCAAACCTGGAACAAATAGGTTAATTTTGCAATTTTTATCCTGGACTTTTTCCATTGGCTAGGAAGAAGGTTCACAAGTCATGTGAAGCAACATCTGTCATTGTACAGAACATTTATTGGAATTTCTGGCCCATTAATTATCATTGTGTTAATTATTCGTTTTTGCATGGATGCCCTTGGTAGCATGAAGGGCCTCCGAGACACTGGCATACAAACATTGGTAGAAAAAGTGCTTGGTGATTTCTCAGCTGAGCTGGTGTGACAACACGGCCTGTTGATTGAAGGTAGTTGCTGCTACACTGCATAAGTAGAGAGATATGGAATATTGTGACCTGTGTTTAACTTGTTTTATGAAACGTTAGGTGAGGAACTAATACTGACTTCAACTATCCAGGTTTTTAGGGTGCTATCACATAAATATATGCCAAAACCTTATTTTATTTGGGCTGTGCATAGTTTTTTTGTGCGCATGTTTTTTTTTGTCAGCAAAGAAAGACTATTCAGACTTTAGGAAGACTGTCAAATAAAACAAGAATGATCAGTCCAAATAAACAAGCCCTCAATGCTATGCAAGCAAGATTGATTTGTAAAGAACAACCTGTTCTCAAATATGTGAAATTAGGTGGTTGTACTAAAGTTTCAGCACTAGCAGCTAACATAAAGGCAAATTTCAAAGTCATCTTTAGTTGTTTAATCAGTAAGAGAGTGGTCAGTGAAGGAGGAGGGCCAATCAGAGATCAAAGAGGAGATTTAAAGATGGAGGCAGGGGTTATGGCTGAGGTATTAAATGATACTTTGTATCTCAATTTACAAAAATGGCAGATTCTGCTCAGGCCATCGTGACAGAGGAAAAAACTCTGTCACTAGAATGTTTCAAAATTAATAAGGAAGCAGTCTTGGTTGGATCCTAGGCATTTAAAAGTTAACAAGGCACTGGGGCTACACAAGACGCATCCAAGGATTTTAAAGGAGATGAGAGTCAAAATTGTGAATGTAGTGGCCCTAATATTTCAGTCTTCACAGTATTCCAAGGAGGTACCGGCAGTCCTGAGAATTGCCACCATTGTGAACTTGTTCAAAAAAGCGTTGCTGGGATAATCCCAGCAATTACAGAATGTGTTAGTTTAATTTCAGTTGTAGGGAAAAATTATGAAAGCCATTATTTGGGATACAATCAGTAGTCACATCGAAAACATTGCATTGATTAGGAAGAGCCAGCATGGATTTCTAAAGGAGAAGTCGTGTACAAGTAACTTGCTGGAGTTTTCTTTTGCAGGGGAATCAGAAAGGGTTGATGAGGGTAATGCTTTTGATGTAGTGTACCCAGAATTCCAGAAGACATTTAATACAATGTCTCACAACAGACTTGTGAGGAAGGTTGTGGGTCACACAGGAAAGTTTGGTGAGGAGTGCCCCAGTGTCAATATTGGGATCCTTGCTTTTCCTGACATTTATTAATGATCTGGATCTTGGTTTGCAGGGAATAACTTCCAGGTTTTCAGATGAAGCTGTTTCCACATGTAAAAGAAATAAGAATTCAGTGGGCCTGGATTTAAGGTGATGTGCAGGTGAAGCGAGGGTGGTGAGAAAAAAATGTTCATACATTTTCACACAGTTGTTAGGACATGGTACAAATACACTGCCTTGAAATACAGTGGACATGGATTAAATGGAGGCATTCAAGACAGCATTAGATATTTGCTTGAATACTAATAGTGTACAGAGATACATGGAGAAAAGGCAGGAGATTGACATTAGATAATAAACATAATAAGTCTGTGATTCTGAGCTTTCAACTTGACTTCAGACCTCTCGTAGTGTTGCGATTATACGAGATAAGAATATACTTATAACATTTTTCTTTTTTTCTATAGCTATAAATTCTCAACAGTGACTATCGTAAGTATTCCCTCCAACCATATCATATTAAATAAATTGCTGCAATTCGGAACGAGGACCATTGACTAGATGATGCTGGTTCAACGTTTAATGGAACACTGTAACTATGAAATGTAGTGTTTTGTTTATAAGATCTCCCTTCTCCAGTTTTATTTGAGTTCTGACCCCAAGGCTTTATTGTGTTTCCAAAAGTTTGGGATTTAATTTTGCAAAAACCATTACTAAAGAATGGAGCTCAGGATGACAATTGGTCTTCAAAAGATAACAAAGAGATGAAAGAGAAAAAAATGCCAAGATTAAAGATGGATTGCATGCAAGTAGCATCATCATTACTCTCTGATAGGTCAGCATAACTTATCTTCAGCTTCAGCAAGTTTTTATGCAGCTCAGTACAGTGTGGAAGTGACCTGCTTCATATTTATGAGAATGAGTCACATATTGTACTTGTCACTCCCATAAGTGCTCTCCATGTCTTGTGTTTGAGGTGTTTATTGATTACTGAGACAATCTACTCAACAGCTTATGTTAAGTCTTTTGGGAAGTACTAAGCTACCAACTGTTTTAACCACTTTTCTATATAAACAAGTGTGTAATTACATATTGTTTTAAAACCACAACACGTAAGCAACTGTTTCCCAATTCTTCCTCTGAAGACATGGTCAAATCAACTGCAAAGCTACATATGAGATCCGATATGAGAGTATCAGTGATTTGACATCTATTAAGGAATTTGCTATACTCAAGGGTGATGAAATTATGCTGTGTGAATAGTAGCTGATGAATGTTTAATGCATTTGTGTAAAATTCTGGTGTTTGCTATTTTAACGAGGGTTTTGATCTGATGTGCTAATATTCATACATTGGATTACCAAACCTAGAAGTAATTCAAATCTGCTGGAATCAAGTCCAGAATGCCAATACCTTGCAGACAGTGGTGAGAATAGAATTTAATAATGGTTATGTAAGAAATATTTCATATATTATGGCATCTTCTAATAATGATTCCCATTCTTTAAGCTATTAACGAGTGCAGGGCTGAGTGAGATATCTGAATTTAACATGGAATCATTACAGATTAAAATATGTAGTCTAAGTTCATAAAATGTAAAATGTTTGCATCTAGGAAATCTGGACTGTGATGGATCGAATTGTATTAATGCATTATGCTTAATGAGAGAGTTTACGTTATGACAAGATTGAACTGATCGTGAGTTAATTGTTTCTGGAACAAAAGGAATTTGAATTATTCAAATTGCAGACATCCATATGCATGACAACTACAGTGTATATGCTTGATAAATAGATTTGGTTTTTAAAAAGCATCTCACCAATCTTGGCTTACTAATTCTGGCAAATATGGGGAAAGAACACTTAACATAAAATGAAATGTAAGTTCACCTGTTCTTTAAACCTTTAGTGACCCAGAGTGTGTATTAATTACTATAGATGTTTGATACAATACACTCAGAACATTTTTTTTCTGTCATAGTCATTTCTTATCCTGTCCCGCTGCTGAAAGGACTTTGTTATATAATTCATGCCAAGACTTGTATGTTTTACTCTCTGCGTGCTTGCCAACATCCTGATACCTTGTGGTATAGTGTATTTTATTTAAGAGAATTCTTCCATGTGCTAGTTGCAAGAGTGAGAAAGGTGAAGTGTTTGATAGCAGCTGAATCTATGCTTGAGGCTACCAGTGAAGGAAAAGCTGAGACGTGTGTAAACCACATCAGGGTAGCAATTTGACAATTGCTGGAGAGGAAAAAATGTCCTGGTTGCATAAATTGGGCCAAGTTAGTGAAGAAACATCTTATAGAGCTAAAAACCACATTATTGTGGCTATGGAGAAACAACGAATGTGGAATACAGTATCAAATGAGGGATTTGGTCAAGCCAAAAATGATGACTAAGGTTGAAGAACAATGTGTTTTTTCTTATTTTTGTGGTACACTCTGGAAGAGAACAAAATAGGTCATTTTAAATAGTACTATCTGAACTTACCCTGACCTAATTATTGAAAAAAAAATTAAGATTCTTTAAATCTCTTTTGGTTTCACTAAATGTTTAAGTTTCATTTAGTTGAGTGATGTTTTAAATTAAACAAAAAATGCTGATCTTATAATCAACAAATTCTTTTTTCCTCTTCTGAGACTGTTGAACCACCAGATTTAATCAACATTTTGTTAATGTTGGCAGCGAGCACAACACAACATCAACATTAACCGGAATAGGTTCAGACCACCTCTGATCACAAATATTAAGCAATAAATTTCAGAAATGCAGTGAGGTCTCGTATTGGGTGGATCCACTTGTTTTGACCTTGAAGTACTCTGAAGAAAACTTTCTTTTGTCTTTTCACACTTTTAGTTAGAATGATTATTCTGCAGGCAAACGTATCTAAAAACTATCTGGCATAGATGTCTCAAATATTGCTGTTGTGTGATGAAATAACTGCACAGAGACTGGTATCTTGTCACCAAGCCTGCCTTTATTTACATTTGCACAGCACATGGTCCTGATCAGCCAGATCAGAGCCAGTTCCTAGAATATGGAGATCTCTGAATCTCCTGTTCATATCTGTCAGCTAAAGCTCCCTGATTGACTCAGAGTAACAACCCCAATCAATGATATCATGGTCAATGAGATCCAGCCGGGCCTCATTCCAATCATGACACTTGAAAATGTTCAGATGATTTTTACACCAGCCGCATGGCAAAAGTGGTTGGTTTCTGAATGCTATTAAAATCAACAAGGTGGATAGTTGAATGTGGATCTTCTATTTTCATCTGCTATTTGGAACTTGTGGCAAATACATCTGCTTGAGACTTCTGAAATCCTTCTTCAGTTGTGACCCACATTAGATGAAGACAATGGGAAGAGGATCCAGGGCAGAAAATGCCCAAACAAATCATGGCCTCTTGGATTCAGGAGTAGCAAGTGTATTTTTCCAGCCTCAGGGAATGTTTAGATCTCTCTAAGCTTAGGGGTCCCAATTCCCATTATTTTGGCATATTTCATGAATGACCGTGGTTATCTTAAAAAATACCTTGTTACTGCTGATGACCCAGGCAAAGGTGCCCTTGTATCCACAGTTTGTCCCATAATTTACCTGTTGTGGCTTGCAACTACTCTGTATGGTCTGGGCATTGCTGGCCACTATGTCTTTTGAAAATCCATTGTTTCACCTTCAATTGTGAGAATGGTGACAAAAAAGCCAAACAAAAAGCCTGAGGAAGACCGACTGAGGGAGGGAGAGAGGGAGTATTATTAGCTAGGAGAAGAATGAAGAGAGAAACAGGGCAACACTAAATCTCAAGGGAAGGAAGAGTCTGGATGATTTGGTAGCCAGCTGCCTCAATCATGTACAATTTTGAACAGTTGTTTTGATTGTTTCTTGCGTAGTGCATTCGAATATAACTGTTCCATGTATAATTTTTTTATTGGATGTAAAATAGGTTGTCCGTGCATTTTGTGCTGAATCACAGTCATTTGCATTTTGGCTGGACATTGGACTACACAGACACATTTGTGTGCCAACAAGACAAATTGAACCCAGCCAATTACCACCGTATTAGTCAAGACTCAATCATCAACAATGTGATGGAAGGTTTTGTCTTCAATGCTTGCTTTGCTATAGCCTGCTCACTGATGTTGAATTTGGGTTCCTTCGGGTACCATTCATCTCTTAACCTCATATAGCTTTGATCCAAACACAGACAAAAGAGCTGAATTCTAGAGGTGGGTTGAGATTGACTGCCCTTGGCATCAAAGCTACAGAGTGTGGCATCGAGGAGCCATAGCAAAATGCAGCTTTGATGTCAATGGGAATAAAAGGGAAAACCTGCTGCTAGATGGAGTTATATCTAAAATCCCAATGAGTGTAATGGACAGCGAAAAAGGTTACCTCAGAGTACAATGAGATCTTGATCAGATGGGCCAATGGGCTGAGGAGCGGCAGATGGAGTTTAATTCAGATAAATGCGAGGTGCTGCATTTTGGAAAAGCAAATCAAAGTAGGAATTATACACTTAATGGTAAGGTCCTAGAGAGTGTTGCTGAACAAAGAGACCTTGGATTGCAGATTCATAGTTCCTTGAAAGTGGAGTCTCAAGTAAATAGGATAGTGAAGAAGGCATTTGGTTTGCTTTCCTTTATTGGTCAGAGCATGGATTATAGGTGTTGGGAGGTCATGTTGCAGCTGTTTAGGACATTGGTTAGGCCACTTTTGGATTATTGCATACAGGATGGACATGTGAAACTTGAAAGGGTTCAGAAATGATTTACAAGGATGTTTCCAGGCTTGGAGGATTTGAGTTATAGGAAAGGGCTGAATAGGCTGGGGCTGTTTTCCCTGAAGCATCAAAGGCTGAGGGGTGACCTGTAAGAATTTTATAAAATCATGAGGGACATGGATAGGATAAAAAGACAAAGTCTTTTCCCTGCGATAGAGGAGTCCAGAACCAGAGGGCATAGGTTTAGAGTGAGAGAGGAAAGATATAAAAGGGACCTAAGAGGCAACGTTTTCACACAGAAGGTGGTGCGTGTATGGAATGAGCTGCCAGAGGAAGTGGTGGAGGCTGGTACAATTGTGGCATTTAAAAGGCATCTGGATGGGTATATGATTTGGAAGGGTTTAGAGCGATATGGACCAAGTGCTGCCAAATGGGACTAGAGTAGGTTAGGATATCTGGTCAGCATGGACAAGTTGGGCCAAGGATCTGGTTCCATGCTGTACATCTCTATGATGCAACGAATGCAGTGAATCAAGAAGGTAGAGTACCACCAACCTTTCAAGGGTAACTGGGGACAGGTAATGAGTGATGGCCTGGACAGTGATGCCTACATTCAATGAACAAATAAAGAGGAAAGAGATCTTCCAAATTTTTCAAGCTGAAGAAGAAAGGACCTTTTCTTCTTGTCATCTGTGACTGCAACACCTTTCAGTTCACCTTTGAAATGACCTTTAGCATCATCAGAATGAAGATAACGGCATTGAGTGCTCAATAAGGACATGGCTTTGTCAACACTGTTTTGATTAGCAGTGCAGAGAAAGAGTGTGATCCCTTCTTGTTATTAATTCATTGCCAGAATGCTTTGTGTTGTGTGACTAACAGCCGCCTACAGCTGCAGCATGTTCCCCAAACCCCAACTTAAAATTCTGTCACCAGAAAGAAGACAAACACCTTCCAAACGTTTCATGCATAGAAACAATGAGTAATGTTTTCTAAATACACATTGCCAGTGCAAAGTTCACGGTTGGGAAACATTAAGAATCAGTCAGAAGGACATTTACTGCCCGTACTTTCAAAACAAAGGACGCCTTTATTCTCCTCCCAGCTTTCCCTTCTGTGGTATGTGTCATAATGTGAGGTCTACTTTCTGGTGAGGGAAAAAAAAGATTTTATTAAAAGTAACTGGATGTTGACGATGATGATAAAGCATTTCTTATCCATAACACGATAGACCCAGGCTTCAATTCCATACGATCTGACATCAATGTGACATAGTTCCTTTTGCATGTGGTTGCTCGCTGTTCTTCAAGCAAAATAATTCCCTTTACTCTGTAAGTCTTCCCTTAAATCTTTTACAAACCCCCTTTTTTCCCCATTAACATTTAACCATGAATGTTTAACTTGTGAGCTCCTCCACAAGCCTGTCTCATTTGAGGCTTTAATCTCCCACAGCATTCTAGGCTCTCATGGAAGACATGTAGAACGTTTGTGCATGCTTATCATTTTCTTGGAAAATGAATATTTTGGAACAGAATGGCAACACTTGACTACAGCTAGTTCTTAGGCTGTGATAATAACAATGACTTGAATTTAATAACAGTGACCACCAATCAGAGGGAAACATACAAAGAAGATCACTTCAGGATTTGAATGGTCAGTCTACAAAAAAAGGAAGAACTGAAATTTCCACTCTCCCTCCCTTCTGTATTGGCCTCTTAATTAATTTAATGAATGAAAAGAATAACTAAGGCATTCTGAAAACATTTTTTGAGATGTGGCAATTCCTATTTCTAGAATAGTTGTTGTTCTTTCTAAAAGATACTGTTACCATATTAGCTCTTGCTGCATCTTCAGGCTGCAGAAGGTACAGACGTGGCTTCTCAGGGATTCCATGGGACAGATTACAGTGACATTGACGATGGATGAGTTGCTGGACCAGGATGTTCCTGTGCAGTGCTGTAGTCTGTGGATTTTTTTTTGTGGTCAACTCCATTCTGCAGGTGATCTCTGTTCGTAACAAGAGCTACAACGTTGGAAGACTTTGTTCTCTCTGTCTAATTTTCCTTTTGCACCATTCCTTGTCTGTATCAAATATCTGTCCTCAGTGTATCGCATCATGTGATCTTAGAGTTTTGAACATTTCCTCAACAGAGAAACTTTACTTCTCCTCTTGAAGTGAAGAATAGCTTACATTTGACATAAGGCTTTGATTGTAATTGCTCTTGCTCCTTGAAGCTTGACTGAAGGTTGGAGGATTTAAGGCCTTCTGTCATCCTGGATATCAAAAGTGCACAAGGGAAAAGAAAGTGGCTTTGACCATAGTTGGAGTGAGCTGTGTCAAGTGACTACACTTGTGAGAGAGGAGGCAGCACCAGTGTTATGGCTTTTAAAGGAAAAGAACTTTGTACACATTCCCATGCATGGTAGAGGACATATGTCTGGCCATCCTAATGCATTGCCTCCCTATCCCAGAAACTATTGATCAACTCACTCATCCCACATTGGACAAAGAGTCAGATAAAGAGTAAGGATATTGTAGGGCAAGGCTATTCAGCAGGCTCTCACCAAGGGGCATCCTGTATGGCCATGAAGTTATGCATCATGTTCTAAGCCTTAAACTGAGGGCTGCACAGAGACTCAAACAACCAGATGCAAGGTCAAAACAATGCAGTTTATAGAAACATACCAAGTAATGTTCACTGCATTGTCAAAATGCCCTCAATGTTTTCTCCATCCTCATTCTGTGCACTCCCTGTTTCCACAGCTGCGTAGAACGATCAATGTTGTCACTGGTGGAAGCTGTTTGTCTTGAAGGTTTGGACAGTGGATTTGTGCCTCCACAGGCCTGATATGCAAGTTGACCATCCTTGGTGTAAATTTGCAACTGTTAGAGGGAGGCAGGGAATGTGGAGGTTGTGTTGAGAGTTGAAAATGTAGGGGGCCTTTGGATGGTTCATCATCCAGCTGGGTGCCATTTGGCACCATTCTATCTCCTTTTTTTGAGGGTTCCCCACAAATTTAATTTTCACTCTCACTGTGACTTCTCACAATGGCGTAGCTCATTTTGCGCATGTTGATTTGCAATCCTTAGAATGTATTTATTTACTCTGCAGAATATACGAGGATGGTAAGCATCACTGGAAAATGTGCACACATAGTGCAGTTCTCAGTATATTGCAAACCTGTGTTGTGTGTTTTTATTATTCCAAAGTCTTTTATTATTGTAGTGGGACAGCTCTAGTGGACTGAGCTGCACATCCCTAAAGCTAGGCTTATACACTGAGATGTGGAAGTCAATGAATTAAAATGATCCTTTATTTTAGGTTTGTTTATCTTTATAATTTGCTGCCTATTGTGAAATTGAATGAATACGTCAGAAGTTAATTATGGGTGGTTTTGCTGAATCAACAGAATTTATTCCTTGTTTTATTTCACGGTTGATCCCTCCGACACTTCAAACTTCTCATTCCTAAAAACATTTTCTTTTGTTCTCTTCTTTTTATTTCTAAATTATGTTATTCATGTCACAACAAAATAGAATAAAATGTTTTATTCAGGGTTGAGTGGCACTGATGTATTCGACTAATGTATATGTAAAAACAGATCCGCATGGTGCCAAACACTATTTTGTGATTAAGCGTCATAACTGTGGCATCATGTGATCAAATGCCACGTGATTAAATCAACCATAATCAACCGATGAAGTATAAGTGAAACCCGAGTTAGTAAGATGACCATGACACCTTCCAAAAAAAACCACTTTATGACCGACTTTGTCCCTGGTGGTCATTCTTTTGAAATGATTTGGAGGTGCCGGTGTTGGACTGGGGTGGACAAAATTAAAAATCACACAACACCAGGTTATAGTCCAACAATGGAAGCATTAGCTTTTGGAGTACTGCTCCTTCATCGACTGGCTGAGGCAATCCAGTTGAGCCCCAGAAGTTAAAGTTACTCAAGTACTAAAGTACAGATGTTGGGGTTGTTCACTGGTATTCACTTGATTCTTTTGCCTGGTTAAAATCAGGAGTGTTGTTTGAGTACAATTACTGGAGCGTGTACCACATGTATACAATAACTATGATTTTCCTTCAACTAAGTTACTCACTGCTATACCACTACACACTAAATTTATAGTAATTTGGCAATTTTGGATACAGAATAGGCAGTTTCTCTTCAGGTACTCTGACATCCTAAGCTGCATCAAATTTGAAAACTGTCTACAATTGCAATTATTAAGACTTTCCTCTGAATTTCCAGTCTGATGAAAGCTTACGACCTGAAGTGCTAGCTGTTTCTCTGTCCACATATACTGCTTGACCTGTCCAGTATTTTGCCAATCGGCATGTGAACATATGGCCACTTTGCTCCTCAACCCTGCTCCATTGTTCAATAAAACCATGGCTGATTTAATTACTCTACATTCCCACCTACCTTTTACTCCCTTTCTTATCAAAAAAACATATCCACCTTTGCCTTTAAATACCCAAACTCTCTGCTACTACCTCTTTTTGGTGACAGTTCCAAAGATTCATGACCCTCTGAGGAAAAACGTCGTCATAAATGAATGATGCCTTACTTTTAAACAGTGGCTACTAATTCTAAATTCAACCACAAGAGAAAACTTCCTTTTAATAGCCACCCCATCAAGATCTTCTATGTGAGATCTTTTCAAATTATCTCATAGTGTTTTGTTTCTTTCGTTTTATGTGAACTTACATCATTTTATTGAAATTACATGGGCAGCCATTGTGAATATGTTCTGTGACTGATCGCCATAGTAACCAAGTTACAAAATTAAAATATTGTTTTTGGTGCCAGATTCCATTCAAGGACCTGACCTGTTTGGTATCACCATCAAATGGGATCATGATAGTGTTAATTCCTTTTTTAAAAAATATCTATAGAAGCTCATATCTGTTTTTATATTTCTAACTAGCTTTTCTCTCATACTCTTTTTTTCCTCCCTTATAACCTATTTAGTCCTTATTTGTTCACTGTTTATATTTATTCAAACCTTCAAATGTACCTAGTACAATGTTTTTTTTCCTTCATGCTTCATGCTATCTTTAATTCTTTCAGGTAACCACTGGGGTGGATCCTCCTCTTGGATTTTTTTTGTAGTATGTATCTATTCTAGCATCATATCCAGATTGCCTTTTTTTTCCTGTTTTAATTTAAGATTTCCAGCATCTGTTATAATTTGCTCATGTTTTAGCAGTTATCAGAATTTTCTCACAACATTGAACTGTAAAGGTAGCACACATGGTTTATGTCTCTCACCAATAAGAGCTGGCTACTGAATTATAATTTCATAAATCTCCATTTAAAAATATATACAGAGGGGGAATCTTAAAGGGAGTACAGCAATTAATGCTATGGCAAAATTTGTAGCAGAATTGAATGAAATGTCAGTATTTCTATATTGATATTGGGATTGCATATGATTGCATCTTTTATGTTTTTGGTGAGCAGAGAGGTTAGTTTCACACTAATCAGCAGCGAGTTGCCAATTAAGGTACATTATAGCTTGTTACAAGACTCAGTCACACCATTTTATCAGGAAACAAAGTAGACTTTGAGAATTCTCGACATTGAAGTTAGAGCATGTACATGACAAGTTCAGATCACCAGTGGCTAAAAGGTGCCTCCATGTTGGGCACCAGGCACCAATATCTTAGGTGAGAGTGTGGTGCTGGAAAACCACAGTAGGTCAGGCAACATCCAAGGAGCAGGAGAATCAATGTTTCAGGCAAGAATCCTTCATCCTCATGGTAACCAAATGAAAGGCTTCATTCCGGATGAAGAGCTCTTGCCTGAAATGTTGATTCTCCTGCTCCTCGGATGCTGCCTGACCTCCTGTACTTTTCCAGCACCATACTCTCAACTCTGATCTCCAGCACCTGCAGTCCTCACTTTCTCCTGGTTGATTTTAATCAATATCTTAGGGCATATTCTATAGGCACTGGCCATAAACAGCCCACATCCACAGGCATTGGCATCCCATGTCTACCAGCCTATAAGAGCAGTCAAGGTACAACTCTGATCCACTTACACAACATTTCAATGCCATACCTCAGGCTACACCAGCAACTATCATTGTATTGCTACAGCAAGGGTACTGTGGTCGAAGATATGTGCCTAGCTACCTAGCTCATGGATTGGGCCAGGCTGCATAATCAGGCTCTCTGTTTGATGTCATAGTACTCACTCACTCTGAGCTCACCTAGATGTTCACTGCATTCCTGCCTTGCCCTTATCTGTTCAGTCCCATCAGTCAGAGCAACCAGGCTCAAGTTACTTCTATCTTGTTCTGCTGTTCAATGCAGACACAAAGCCAGGAAGGTTGTCATGCTTGTAAGTTAAGCCTCAGTCAATTCAAGTGCGATGGCCTTTGTTAAGGGTTTCTGGCATAATAACTCCAGGGCAGCCTCTGATACTGATCCAAGGGCTTGGACATTGTCACTCAGTCTCTCAAGGTGGTCAGAGACAGATTATTGCTTAAATGAGGCATAAGGACCTGAACATTGACCGACCCACCATCTGTCTCAACTTTTTCAGCCTTATTATGAGCTGTTTTGCCCCTAGAATAAGAAAGAGGCAAGTATTAAGGAAGATAAAAATAGATGGCACAGTTGTTACTGTTGGTGCAGTTGGCAGGCCTCCCAAGTAAGTAAGTTGGCATCTCAGAGGGTTAGTGTTGTTGGGACTCGAGGTGGATGAGACCGAGTGAGGGGAAATTATGTGAGAGGTATAGAGTAGGAGGTGAGTACAATAGCAGAATGAGTGTGAGTTAGAAGAGAGAAGGTAGTGATACTTATACTGGTGGAATGGCAAAAATCATTGACCTAAACCTACATTGTTGGGCATGCCTCCAGATTACTGAGCTGTTTCTGATCCAGGTGGCAACCTTGGGCCTACTGGCATTGGTCTGGTGTCATGGCCCCCACTGCTGTTTCTGGGGGAAGAGGAAGACCCAGGATCTCCATGTCCCTGCCTGCAAAGTATGGCATGTCTGTGACAAATCTAAGTGACCGTATAGTGCAGTTCCAGAATGATGGTTGCTGCCTGGGTATACAACAGACCTTTTGGAGAATATCCAGTGTGTGGTGAATTGTTGGAGGGGCATACATGATAAGAAGAGGATAGAATTAAATATGAGGTCAATGTAGCAGCAGAGTGAGTTTGATAGTTAATTAAACAAATTGGGTAGGATACTGTAAGAAATCACATTGGCCCTCACAGTGAAAATCCTTCCATAAAATGCAATGCAAACCACAACAGCCAAAAAAGGTAAAATTCAGCCCATTGTATTATCTATCAATCAGTTACAACCTACATGTTGCTGTCAAGTGTATGTATGTGCGTGTGTCAGCCCAAGGTTATTTATTAATTCTTTGAACAGTGCAGTTTGGTATATAAAATGCACTGTATGAAACTGAATACTGATTTAACTCTAGTCCGTTATTGATGTTGAAAGAATGCAAGCAAATTCAACGATTTATTCTGAAAGAAATTAGACTGTGCTCTGAAACATTTTATTTTAACTCTACAAATAATAATGAGCATGCAGTCATGGTCCACAAGCACAAATATGCATTTGAGTAAATAACAGACTGAGCAATATGCTTACATTGCTCAAGTCCTGTATTGCTATTTTCATGAAGCAAGCTCAATATTGGGCCAATTTTTTTTTACTTTTACGGCATCTCTTCCTCTTATCAACAGACTTTCTGGGAAATTGCCACAGAGCTTGCTATGTTTAGAAAACCAGTTTGGCACAGTGTCCTCTACAGGGGATGAGGGATCTATCTGAGCAGAATGGTTTGTTAAGGAAAGAAAATCAGACTGAGGAACTATCAATGAGGCATGCAGAATGTGAAACAGAGTGTGTTGATTAGAATATATTAAAAAAAGAGAAAAAGGGTAGGATTAAAAGATGAAATTTATTTGTTTAATTAGGTTTTGTTTTTGTTCTCTTATCCCCATTGGATTTTTATCATAGAATCACAGAATCTGTCAAGTGTGGAAATAGGCCCTTTGGCCCAACAAGCACACACCGACCCTATGAAGAGTAATCCACCCAGACCTATTCCCCAAACCTAAAATTCTACATTTACCCCAATTAATGCACCTAACCTATACATCCCTAAACACTATGAGCAATTTAGCATGGCCAATTCACCTAACCTGCACATCTTTGCATTATTTTAAAATTTGAAGAAATAAGACTTCACAGGTCTAAAGGTTAATTTTCCAGACTGAAGAGGTGGTTTGCAAGTAATTGTATTATCTCCTTGTTTAAAACAATATATTTTCTGGTAAGTTTTAAAACCCAATTTCTTGCATTATTAATCTGCTCATTTTCTGGAATCATTATATCTTCTAACCTCTGAGTATGTTCAGTTCCACATTTCACTTCCTGATGCTTTATATCTTATTGATTTTGGCAATGGTTTAAAATGTCAACACTGCTTCACTGAGGCAACAAATGCCATGTTGTGCTGGGGAATTCCTGATCTAATGAGAGAACAAAGTTCGGTTTGCAGTCCACAGTATTTAGCTCAGTAGGTGAGATAAGTAACGGAATAAAGCAAGCTGCAGCCATAACCAGTAGCAAGAGGATCATGGATGAATAATTTCTTTGTTAAACCCTTATGGACAGCAACTTAGCAGCTAAATTGCAAAAATGATATATTTCCTACCCCATGGGATCACAAAGTCTTTAAATTTATACAGTAAGAGTAGACCTGCGGGTGACACCCCATATTTATCTGAAATTATGGAATCTTCTCCACACCTTAATTTCCTTGTCTCATGTATAGTGTTGCTGGCAGATCTTTGATGCTTACTCAGATGTATCTCTTCCTGTCAGCATCAGTAGTCAGTCTGTCATTTAGAAAAGTTCAGATTTTTCATATTAGAAGGCACGTAGAAAACTACGCTGGGTGAGAGAAGCCTTAGATATACTGGGAATGGCAGCGCTCAGTGTCTTCCATTTAACCATGTGCTGACAGTCTGCATTATTTGTCACTTTCAAAAGATGGAGAGATTTCAAAGTTTTAGCACCTTCAGTTAGACATGAGAGTAGGTCTGTCTTGAAGTTGAAAACTGAAGAGAAAAATACATCACTGCAGCTATTTTTTTCCCCACTCTTTCTGTATGTCTCCATTCCCTCACCTTGTTGAACGTACAAAATGAAATGCAAGTTTGGTGAGACACGTTCTAAAGCTGGCAGCACAGAGAAAACAAAATAACAAGGTAAAAGTCCTTCTCAATTTGGAATATATTCAGTAACATACTACTTCAGGCTGCCTTTGGAAATCGGTGAGTGAAGATGGAATGGTTTTCTGTCCACAGTCCTAACGCAGGTTAGTCAAACACTTTATCGATCTTGGGCTAGTAACAGAAACTGAAATTGTACGTTCACAGATGAAGCCCCATAATTCAAACAACAGGTGAAAATACTGCCAAACTGGCCTGGTTCAAGTTGGTACTGTGGAAAACCATCCCGATTCAGAAGAAGAAAAAACTGACTAGGAAGGTGGTGTTCCAATGGGGCAGGCTCCACCTGAGTCAAGCTGTAACCAGTGTCCCTGTGAATCACACAACTAGGGTTGTGGCTAGGGCCACATTTATTGAGTGGAGGGAACTATTCAGTTGCATGAAAAAACTTAGATGGGGCCGGCTCAGCCGAGGTTGTTAAAGTTCCTCGGACATGCAAGGGATCAGGAATCTAACTTCAGGCACAGCAGGTAAGGGACAACTATGAGAAGGGGCTCAGTCAATAAATGGCTGAGGATATGGTACTTAAATGAACACAGTATACAAACCAAGATAAATGCATTTGCAGCACAGATGGAATTTGGCAAATATGATGTTATGGGTATCAGTTCTGGGAACTAAATATCAATGGATACGTGTCTAATCGAAAGGACAGGCAAAGGGTTGGGATTGCCTTGTTGAAGAAATAAAATAAAATCAATAGCAAGAACTAATACAGAAATGGAAGATGTAGAATCTATGTGGAGAGAGTTGAGGAACTGCAAAGGTAAAAAAGACCTGTTAGGAAATACATATAGGCCTTCCAACAGTAGTCAGGATGAGGGAGACAAAATATATCAGAAGATAGAAAAGTCATGTAAAACAGGCACTATTACAATGACCACGGAGAACTTCAATGTACAGGTGCACTGGGAGAATCAAGTTGGAGCAGATCCCAAAATGAGAAATTCACAGAAGGTCTACAAATATTTTGTAGAGCAGCTTGTGGTAGACCCCACAGGCAATTCTGGATTTGGTGATATGTAATGAGGGACACTTGATTGGGGAGGTTAAGGTGAAGGAACACCAAGCAGGCAGTGATTGTGATATGTTAGAAATCACTGTGCAGTTTGAAGTGGAGAAGCTTGAATCAGATGTAGCGGTATTACAATTGATTGAAGGTAATTACAAAGATATGAGGGAGGAACCAGCCAGAATTGACTGGAAGGGCAGTGTAGCAGGGCAGATGGTGGAACAGCAATGGGAGGAGTTTCTGTAGGTAATTCAGGAGACACAGCAGAAATTCATTCCAAGGAAAAAGAAACACACTAAATGGGGGACAAGGCAACTATAGCTGACAAGGCAAGTCAGGGACAGCATAAAAGTAAAAGAAAAGGCATACAATGTTTTGGAGATTAGTGTGAAGACAGTGGATTGGAAAGCCTTTAAAAAGCAGCAGAAGGAAACTAAAAACATCAGTAAGAGCAGGGAAGGTGAAATAGGAGGGTAAGTGAGCTAGTACTATTCGAAAAAAATTGCAAGAGTTTCTTTATATACATAAAAGGTAAGAGATAGGCAAGAGAGGACATTAGGTCACTGGAAAATGAGGTGGAGAAGTCATAATGAAGAACAAAGAAATGGTAGAGAAACTACAACCACCATCACCTGCCATCATGGGGAAAGACACCCGTAGCATACTAGAACTTCAATAGTCACGGGGCAGAGGTGAGTGTAGCAGCCATCACTAAGAAAAAAATTGCTGGGGAAGCTGAAAAGTCTGAAGGTCGATAAATCACCATGACCAGATGGACTACACCCCAGGGAGCTAAAGGACATAGCTGAGGAGATTATGAAGGCAGTTGTGGTGATGTTTTAGGAATCACTGAGTCCAGGAGACTCCTGGGGAATTGCAAAATGGTTAACATCACACCTCTATTTGAGAAGAGGGAGAGGCGAAAGAGAAAATTATAGACCAGTTAGCCTGACCTCAGTAAGATTTTAGTGTCTATTTTTGAGGAAGAGATTGTGGATACTTGGAAGTGTGTGGTAAAATAGGGCTGAGCCAGCACGGATTTCATCAAGGGGAGGTCATGCCTGACATATCTTTTAGAATTCTAAAATTCTAAACAAGCAACTTAGTAAAAGAGTCAACGAACATGACCTATTCAAATTTTCAGAAGGCCTTTGACAAGTGCCGCACAGGAGGCTGCTAAATAAAATAAGAAGCTATATTGTTAGGGGAAAGGTACTGACATGGACAGAGGATTGGCTGGCTAGCAGAAGGTAGAGAGTGGGAATAAAGGGATCTTTTTCTAAATGTAGGCAGTGACTAGTGTTGAGACCATAACCAGATACATGTTACACATTAACAATCTGGACAAAGGAAGTGAGAGCATTGTTGCTAACTTTGCAGATGACACACAGGTGGAGGGACAGTCAGTGTTGACAGAGCAGGGAGATTGCAGAAGGATTTGGACAGGCTTGGAGAATAGGCAAAGAATATAATGTAGGAATGTGTGAGGTTATGCATGCACTTTAGGAAGAATAGATACATAGATTATTTTCTAAATGAGGAAAGACTTCAGAAATCTGAAGCACAAAGGGATTTGGGAGTCCTAGTGCAGGATTATTTTAAGGATAACATCAGTTGGCAGTTCGGAAAGCAAAAACAATGCTCGCATTCATTTCAAGAGGGCAAGAATGCAAAAGCCAGGATGAATTGCTGAGGCTGTATAAGATTCTGGTCAGTGGGCATTTGGAATAATGTGAGCAGTTTTGGGCCCCGTATCTCAGGAAGGATGTTGAAGGGGGTCCAGAGAGGAGGTGTACATGAATGATCCCGGAGATGAGGGGCTTGTCATATGAGGAGAGTTTGAGGACGTGGTGTCTGAACTCAATGGAGTTTAGAAGGTTGAGGGAGATCGCAGTGAAACTTACTGAGAGGTCAGGTTGGAGTGGGTATAGGGAAGCAGTTTCCACTAGTAGGACAGACCAGGACCCAAAGGCCTCACAGCGTCAACCTGATGGGACATATTAGAACTGAGAGGAGGAGAATTTTTTCTGCTGGAGGGTGGTGAATCTGTGGAATTCATTGCCACAGAAGGCTGCAGGGGTGAAGTCATTGAATGTATTTAAGACAAAGATGAATAGGTTCTTGCTTTGAATTAGATTTATTGTACTCAAGCACAGGGTACATGAGTATAGCAAAAAGTGTACAAGGTCACTATTTCTGGCACCATCTTCGGTACAAAGGTATCTTGGTAAAAAAATCTTAGGTATAAATTAGAAAAAGTGAAGAAATAAAGATAAAAGTTGATCATTACAGTCCAAATGTTCTAAAGCAGTGAGTCCACACTGGGCTTCACCTCCAGGAACAAGAGTTTGCATTGGGCTTCCTCAAAACCAGGAGTCTGTGATAGGCTTCATTGAATAACGGGATCAATACAGGGAGAGGGCAGAAGAATGGGTTTGAAAAACATATCAGACATGATCGCATGGTGGAGCAGACTGGATGAGCTCAATGGTCTAATTCTGCTCCTATACCTTATAGTCTTTCAGTCTTATTAAAAATAATGTTGGTTTTCTGCTGTTTATGTTTGATGACTAAGAGGTTTTCTTTCAAGATCAAAGAAATATAACGACAAACATTTGTAACATTTGTAGTTAGGTTTACTCAGTGTGAAAAAAGCAATTTCTGTGATGGAGTCTTCCACTGGCATCCACCAAATGAAACATTATCTTGATATTTAAATACCTTTTGATGTTAATTTCAGCAGAATTTGAACTTGTATCTCATTCAAGTAACAATAGATTCTAATGCCTATACCTTTGGACAAAAGGATTAAAAAAATTGAAAGCTACCCTGCGTCTTGCATTAAGTCTTCAATGCTGAAGTTAAATATGATTATTAGGCATTTAACTGAAACTTTCACTTCTTCTGGCTTTATTGTTTATTGAGAATAAACAAACTATTTTCTTGTTTCTCTTACCATTTAAATAGTCCAATGTTAAAACTACACGTACATTACTGAAGGTATTGACAGAATTACACTTGGTCAAAGGATTGAGCATAGATCACCTGAGCTGTATATCTAAAACCAAAAAAAGTTAGCTCTCTGCTGCTACTAAAAGAGCATAGAACCAGTGTACCGCAAAGACTTATAGCATGGATAATTAATAGATGATTTTTGACATTCATTGGGTGGGTATCAAGGATCCTCAGAGCAAAATGGCTTTTGACAGGTTGCCAGCAGTCTCAACTGAGATGGGTGGTAGGTAACTTGAATATGCAGATCTGGATCTTGTGGAAGCTACAGGAACTTGCTTGTTGTTTTCAAATACAAATTGGTGGAACATGTGTAAAGCACATTCCGTCCACTTGAAACACATTATGATCAGGCTGATCCTTAAAGTAACTGCCAAAGTAACTACAGAAATGATATGGACCATTCTTTGGGGTCATTTCCTTGTGTAATCAAGAAAGCATTCTTGTCCACCAACAAAACACACCCACCAGCTGTTCCCTGTATATCCATCCCTCTCTTACTACTGACTTCTGGCATGACTTCCTCATGGAACTGCCAGATATTTGACATCCTTGTTCAACAAGCAATGTTAGCATTTATTGAGGACTGAGCATTTATATAGTATCTTCTTATAACCTCAGGATATCCCATTCAGATACAATCGCTGTTGAAATGTAATGACTATTGTTATTGAAGGCAAATGTGACTGTGTATTTTCATCGCAGAAGAAGGTTGGTGAATTGAATGACTAATTTAGTTGTTCTATCAGTGTCAATGATTATTTGCTAGGATGTCAGGACTATCCCCTATCATTTGAAATTATGCCATGAAACACTTTGTTTCCATCTGAACTAGCAAACCATGCTTCTGCTTAACATGAGACAAAATGATTGGAATGAACTGCCAGCTTAGATCTTGTACTCAAGTCCTACATTGGATTGAACCCACACCCTCTTAGTGCACAGATTCTGAGTCATCATCATTATACAACATCCTTAGAAGGTAACACAAATATCCAGTACAATCAAAGGACTACCTAAATAAAGGGTGCAAACCAGCTGGCTTTGACAACCAGGCTTTTCAATCATCTGTTATATTATTCCCTCACATGGTTACAATGTAGGAGGGTTTACTATCATGTAATGAGTCCAATGTATTTTCTATAACATATAAAACTGTACAGACAAAATTAAATTGTGAAATGAAATACATTTGGTATCTTTTGCTTGTTAAAATGCCCTTATCAGTTTCATAATGAGTCAACAATCATTATTACTAGTAGTCATAGCTAATATAACTGACTAATGATGATAGAGCACAAACTTGGACTGAATGCTTTCTCTTGATGAGGGAAAATGACATCTAAGCAGTTTGATTCTACTCATGGGTCATGGAACAATGTGGAATGGTCACATGTTGTACTACTTCTCTCCCCTCCCCCAGTGGCATAGACCATCTGAACTCATTGTCAGATAATCATTCATAGAATGATCATTGCAGCTTTTAATTGTTGCAAATATTTTATCTATGTCTATGTAATAGAAACTAAAGTAATTATTGTTGGCTTAAGAACAACTCAATTGAGAAATTGTAGTGTTCCAAGCCAGCAAGTTTTTGCAAAAAACTATTCTATAAACAACATATTTTGAACAGCTTATTCTTAACAGTACTTCAGAAGAATCAAAATCTGTTGAAAGCAATAATATCTTATCTTGTGCTTTCAGTAATTCTTGATAGTGATTTTTTTGTGCAACAACAGTGAGCAGATTTTTTTTTAATAATGTAGAGTTTTGTAAGAATGCAGTACTAGCAGCTCATTGGTATTCAGCTACCATCTCTGTCTGTGTAACTAGCTTGTAGCTATTGTACTCTGCTGAATTGTTCAGTGTGGATTAATTTTGTTGACTGAATCTAGTGAGCAGTTTGGTGAAAAAATTGAACTTTGTCAGATTCTTATTTTGGCCACGTTAGTGAATTAAGCACAATGCTGTAAAAGTTAAATCCATTTTTAATTCTATTCCCTTGATTATTTGACACCCCACAGGAAAGAACATTGAAATGAGATGGATTGATAAGCAAGCATCTTGTAAATGTGTTGCTATGATGTAGCAGTAGCTTTTGAATGAGACCAGAGGAATGGTGATGATGTTGCTGGTCAACCAACAGCTTGTTCAATAAAGTGCCTTTGCACTGAGGGTTACAAATGAGCGTGTGTAGGTGTTCTACATTGACTAGGAAACAGTTGGCTGGGTTTTTCGACATTATCTTAAATGACAGTGTGCCTACTTCATGATTAGAAAGGAGTAATTAAATAAATGCTGATCACTAGATTTTCCGATAATCGTGTTTCTGTTCATTATCAACCTTTGCTGTAGTGAACTCGACCAGTTGACAGAATGGACATAAATAAAAAAAGAAGCAAAGTAAATAATACAATGTTGCTGCAATCCTGACAAATTCCAAAGCATTTATAATATTCAAACCAGAAACTGCTGTAAACCATTTGTTGAGAAATATTGTCTGTTTACTTACAAATTTGAACTGTATTTTAAAGTACATGCATTAAAAAAACACATTTGTGTACTATCTCCACAATTAAAAGCCATACAGTAACTTAATACACTGGTAATATTTTCTTCAAATTTACAAGTGTATTCCCTGTTAGCAGTACTTTTTACATCAAACATGATGATTACAGCAATCTCTTAAATTCACTACATTTTGGGGATTGGCAAAGCTTTTAATATGTATCAAAATCTCAAAGTACAAACTGAATACACTTACTTTCTTTGGCCAAATAAAAAAGGGACATCAAGTTAATGTGAAAACATTTCAATTGTGTATTTGCAGCACATTTCTTTTCATCAGTTTAACAAATTCTCAAAAAAAACTCGACAGTCAATTTGGAGAAAGAATTAAGAAATTAATTTAAATCTTCTATTGTTTTGAAATTCTACAGACATTGAGCCAAAAAATAGATTTGTCTCAAACTCCCTTTATGAGAATTTGTATAAGAATCCAGTGACTCTGAACTGAAGAAAGCTTAACCATTATCACTTAAAATTATTCATTCTTTTAAGTTAATTTCTGATTTAGTTATGATTTGTACAAATTTAAATTACTGAAGTACTATTTTAAATGTCTGTGAGACTGACAGTGATAGTTAGATCTCTGAATCCATCTGTTATGAAATCCCTGGATGTTTGGCCAAAGCTGATAGTCTGCTGTATGGATTCATTAAGTCCCCATGGTAACTGCTGATCCCTCTCTAAGGAACTGATTGTGCTATCCTTGGTGATGTTTTCAAGAGCTTCAAGTTTTTTTTTCATTACCTTGAAGTAAAATCAGAAGATACATTGTCCATAACTCATTCAAACCAAATTAATTTCAGGAATATGAAAAATATTACAATGCCAATCATGTCACCTGCTCCCCACCCAACACATCAATCTCCTAACCTGACAGCATGTTATTTTTGCTAAATTTCTGCCAGATTTTATGACCTTTAGAAGTAAATTCACTAGAGAGAGGGGCCTTGTGATAGTGAGAACACCATAGACCAGGTTAATAGGCTTGAACAGATTGATATTAAGGAAGTGGATATGCTAGAAATTCTGGGAAACATCAAAAAGATAAGTCCACAAGGCCAGACCAGATACATCCAAGGTTACTACAGGAAGTGAGGAATGAGATTGTCTCTGGCAATGATCTTTGCATCCTCACTCTCCACGGGAGTAGAAGCAGCTGATTGGAGAGAGGTGAATGTTGTTCCTCTGTTCAAGAGAGGGATTAGGGAAATCATTGGGAATCACAGACAATCAGTCTTACATCTGTCGTAAGCAAGGTATTGGAAAGGATTCTGGGAGATAGGATTTATGACTACATGGAAAAACATAGTTTGTTTAAAGATAGTCAACATGTCTTTGTGAGGGACAGGTCATGCCTCACAAGCCTTACTGAGTTCTTTGAGAATGTGACGAGAAAAGTAGATTAGGTTCCCTACAGTGTGGAAACACGTGCTTCAGCCCAACCAGTCCACACCGACCCTCCAAAGAGCAACCCACCCAGACCCATTTCACTCTGACTAATGCACCTAACACTATGGGCAATTTAGTATGGCCAATTCACTTGACCTGCACATCTTTGGATTGTGGGAGGAAACCGGATCACCCAGACGAAACCCACGCAGACACGGGGAGAATGTGCAAACTCCACACAGACGGTCGCCTGAGGCTGGAATCGAACCTGGGATCTTGGTGCTGTGAGGCAGAAGTGCTAACGACTGAGTCACCATGCCACCCTGTAGGGAATATGTCGTGTATATGGATTTCAGTAAGGCATTTGAAAAGGTTCCCTACAGTAGGCTCATTCAGAAAGTTAGAAGGTATGGGATACAGGGTAATTTGGCTGTCTGGATACGGAACTGGGAGGCTGAAGGAAGAGAGCGAATGGTAGTGGATGGAAAATATTCCACCTGGAGATCAGTGACCAGTGGTATCCCGCAGGGATCTGTTCTTGTGCCTCTGCTCTTTGAAGTTTTTATAAATGACTTGGATGAAGAAGTGGAAGGATGCGTTAGTAAATTTGCCGATGACACAAACGTTGGTGATGTTGTGGATAGTGTCGAGAGTTGTTGCAGCTTACAACATGACATTGACAGGATGCAGACCTGGGCTGAGAAGCGACAGATGGAGTTCAACCTGGATAAATGCAAAGTGATTCGTTTTGGAGGGTTGAATTTGAATGCTGAATACAGGGTTAAAGACAGTATTCTTGGCAGTGTGGAGGAACATAGATCCTTCAAAGTTGCCACCCAGGGTTGATAGGGTTGTTAAGGAGGTATATGGTGTTTTGGCTTTCATTAACAGAGGCATTGAGTTTAAGAGCTGAAGGTTTTTGCTGCAGCTCTATAAACCCTGGTTAGACCACACTTGGAAGGGAAGTGTCCATTATAGCATGGATGTAGATGCTTTAGACAGGGTGTAGAGGAGATTTACCAGGATGCTGCCTGAATTAGAGGGTGTGTCTTATGAAGAGAGGGTGTGCCTTATGACTGAGCTTGGGCTTTTCACACTGGAGAGAAGGAAGAGAGGTGACTTGATAGAGGTGTACAAGCTAACGAGAGGCAATGCCAGAGATGGCCAGAGCCTTTTCCCCAGGCAGAAGTGGCTGTCACAAGGGGTCATAATTTTAAGGTGGTTGGAGGAAGGTATGGGGAGATGTCAGAGGTTGGTTCTCTATGCAGAGAGTGTTAGAGATATTAGGGGCATTTAAACAACTGTTGGACAAGCACATGGACAGCAGTAACTTGAAAGGTGTGTAGCTTAGGTTGATCTTAGATTAAGATAAATGCTCGGCAAAACATTGTGAGCCAAAGGGCCTATACTCTTCAATGTTCTATTTTAAATCTTCATGTGTTTCTATTACAAGAACCAAAATTACCTCTGTGATCTGAATTTTTGGAATACTGCTTGCAATTCTGGCCTCCCTGTTATAAGAAGGATGTTGAGAAACTTAGAATCCCTACAGTGTGGTAGCAGGCCATTCAGCCCATCAAGTTCACACAAACTCTCCAAATAGAATCCCATCCAAACCCATCCCAATAATCCTGCATTACCTATGGCTAATCCACTTAGCCTGCACATTCCTGGACACTACGGGAAATTTACCATGACAAATCCACCTGATCTGCACATCTTTGGACTGTGGGAGGAAACCGGAGCACCCGGAGGAAATCCATGCAGACAGGCGGTGAACATACAAGCTCCACACAGACAGTCGCCCAAGGCTGGAATCGATCCCGGGTTCTTGATGCTATCAGACAACAACGCTAACCACTGAGCCACTGTGCTGCCCCTTGAAAGCATGAAAAGTTCAGAAAAGATTTATAAGGATGTTGCCAGATTTGGTGGGTTTGAGCTACAGGGAGATGCTGAATAGGCTCGGACTGTTTTCCCTGAAGCATCAGAGGTTGAGGGGTGATCTTATAGAGGCTCAGAAAATCATGAGGGGCATGGATAGGGCAAATAGCCAAGGTCTTTTCACTTGGGTGGGGGAGTCCAGAACTAGAGGGCATAGGTTCGGGTGAGAAGGGAAAGATTTAAAAGGGAAATAAGGGGCATGTTTTTCCAAGCAGAGGGTGGTGTGTGCATGGAATAAGTTGCCAGAGGAAATAGTGGAGGCTGGTTCAATTGCAACATTTAAAAGGTATCTGGATGGTATATGAATAGGAAGGGTTGAGGGCAATACTGGCTGAATACTGGCAAATTGGAATAGATTTATTTAGGATATCTGATTGGCATGGATGAGTTGGACTAAAGGGTCTGTTTCCATGCTGGACAGCTCTATGTTTCTATAATGTTTTGATTAAGGTGTCCATTATGTTATTGCCATTTGAAGCCTGATTATTAGTCAGTTCTTAAAATTCATGGTAGATTTAAAACATCACCACATAGGCAATCGAATGTTGTACAGTACTCTGGGTTGTCTTTGGCATTTCCCCTGAAAAAGTCCTGCTCATTGTTTCCTAAAACAAAATGACTTAAGGTCATTAGAGCAGTTCTGCATTCTGAAACCATTTACAAAACTACTTTTTTGCAATTTTACAATCCTTGCTAATTATAGATTAGGTATTGAACCAGAATCTTGATAGCATTTTAAAGAAGCAGGAATAGATGCATTTTTAATTAATTATTTAAAGTTGAGGGGTAGATTTGAGAATGAGTAAAATGTTTGAATGGAGTGGAAAGACAATCTCGGAAACAATATTGAATAAGGGTATTCAATAACGAATCAGAGCCAATGCAAGAATTAGCGAACAAAAATGCATAGGAGGACATTCTTTCTTTCTGAATTTCTGGGGTTCTATAAGACAACGATATACATGTTATGTTGATAGTTCACGTTCAGTCACATGTATGTCATTAGGGTGGATGATGAAGGAGCACCGCTCCGAAAGCTAGTGCTTCCAAATAAACCTGTTAAACTATAACCTGGTGTTGTGTGATTTTTAACTTTGTACACCCCAGTCCAACACCTGCATCTCCAAATCCAGAAGTCTATGCTTTTTGGAAACAAGCCACCCCATGTCTCAAAAGACAGCATATTTGGAAAGAATAGATTGAGGAACTGCTCTTCCTATCCTAATCAGTAAAATGGTCTTAATTTCATAATAACTGACACAAAAATTATAACCTTGGTCAGAGACCTGGATCAGCCATGATTCTATTGAATGGTAGAGCAGGCTTGAGGGACTTAATAATCTACTCCTTTTTCTACAGGTAGTTCTCCTCTAACATGTGTTTATTAAACACGATTTATCTATAATGCAATTTGTGAATTGCCAAAAGTGAACTCCCATTCCCTGTAATGCAATTCTCATCCCTGGCACAAGTTCTCTGGGTGTGCAGAGGACTGGGCTCCGTGTCAGCATCACATGATCAGTTGGCTCATGTGCTTTCTCATGAAGAGATTTGTGATAGGAATGGTGAAATGTTTGTATTAGTGAACTTGTTAAAGCATCATGCAAAATTTCTCTACAGCATGAGGACAAGAAGCTGGGAGCAATCTTCAAATAGTTAAGATCAGAGTGAAATTTCATTGGAACTGACTAATAGTAAAAGGACAGTGTTGAGGAGCAGTTTGAAACTTAGCTTTGTTGTTTGTATTAAGAGCTTTTTTTTCCGTTTTTGTTTTTAAAATTATGTTTAAACTTTCAAGAATATCTGTAGACTCATGTGAATCTGTTACAGTGACTAATCACTATAGTAACCAATTGCAAAAACAGTACCAGTGCATGGGCTTGAAGATGGTCAGTCAGCTGCTCAGGCTGGTCAGAATCAGGAAATTCTGCACATAGCGAGTGAGGGAGAGAAAGGTGGGTGGTACACTGTTACATTTGGTGCATGTGTGGAGATGTCCTGAGGGGATGAGTGGACTGTGTAGAAGAGATTCAGGATTAATCAGGGTCAGATCTTAGTGAGAATGCCGAGTGAGTGGGGAAGATGTTGCAGGAAATGGTGGGTACAGTGGCAGAGATTGATACCTCACATTCTATGAGAAGATGGTGGCACTTTCACTGGCAGACTGGAGAAGGTCATTGATCTTCTCCCGACATTCAGTGCGTTCCTTCAGATGGTTGAGACTGCATTGGCCTGGATGGTAACCCTGGTCCAGGTTGGCTTGGTTCCATTAGAATATGTCCTCTGTTGGCCTGGGAGAAAAGGATGTTCAGCCTCTGCATCACCCCATCCCCAACAGCAGCATGTCCATGTCCCTGCCCAAACAGAAAGGCCCCAATTTTCTGTTGTCTGCCGTATGCAGAGCCAATTGCAGGGCAGTTCCAGACTGACCGCTCTTGTCTGGGTGCACGATATCATTTTAAAGATGGTACTGCACCATGGATGTTGGTCAATCCTGGGATATCCAGGAAGTGGTGAGTTATTTTGGAAATAACACATGGGATGATGGTGCTAGAATGTGTAAGAGGAGCACATGGGGTGTGGGGTAGGTAATAAATCAGGTGGGATTTGTAAAATAAGGTGATAGATGCATCATCATGTGAAACCCTCTGATAAACTTAGTTTCTTTTGCTAAGTGTCAGTTTTAAGGTTCAGCTCATGATCTATCAAGGCAAGTTTCATTCTGGGATCTCACTTGTGCAGTGTTACCATTGGATAGGATCAAAAGACTGAATAGAATATAGTGTAGCCAGCAGCTCTAGATGCCAATCAAGAGTAATCAGTTGAAGATACTGATAAATTGCTCTATACAGTACCAGGCAACAGGTTAGATATGACAGGTCAAAATTTAGCTATCGTTTATGTTAGGCTAACTACTATTTTTGTTTTGATTTTTACTTGTCTTTTTGGTGGTTCACCCCAACCCTGTTTTTCCCATAGGCCCCATTATTTCTATTGAACAATTTTCTACAACATGGCGTCTCAGAGAATGCAAATATGACGTTGTAGGAGCACGATCTGTATTGCTTATGACCCAATGATGGTTGGTGTTAAAAATTGCAAAAATATTTGATTCAAAACATGGTGTTATTTACTGACACTGAAACAGAGCTCCATGTGTAGTCATGCAATTTATAATCTGGGAATGGTATCAATGAAGATTTTTCTTTCTATTCCCATCATCTTGAAGAATACATAGTTCATGAAATGAGTAATTTTTAGGCCAATTGTTGTTGATCTGAAAAATGTGTCTTTCCATATTAGGATTTTGAAGCCCATATCTGCACACTCGAAGAAATGACTGTCATTCTCTGATTTCAGAAAATATATTCAGTAGTTTGTGAATTAGTAAATCATCACATATTTATTTTACCATTTTATGGAATAATCAATCACTCTCTATTATCTACCAAAGAAATTAGACTTGTGAATTGTACAGGATATTGTCTTTCATAAGGCGCCATTTTGCAAAGAATTAAGAGCACATTTTCAATATCACTAGATACTGATTGCATACACGCCCTATGTTCTTGTTATGTTTTTGTGGTCACATTTTATTGTATTAGCTCGATCTCTGCGCTGCCTTGAGCAGACTGGTGCTGAAGATATGCTTCATAATACATTGGCTGCATCAAGACATCAACTTGTTATTGCTTAATAATTCAAAGGAATATTTCTAATGATGTCTTCCTTCCATTTATTGGAATTTTTTTCTCTCTGGTTGCACCACTTTCAAAGCATAAGGATATTTATATTTAGGTTGAGTTATGTAACAAATGCAATTAAATCATAGATTAGGCATTGACAAAAGAAAATCTTTGAGCTAAAATGTCATTCCTGATCAAAAGAATTTACACATTAGGCTCATTACAGGGTAATTTTGAAGATTTACATGTTAAACTATCATCACTTGAAAGGACACAGCTCTTTCTTCTTTCTCCCATCTTATTGCATGTTTTTCTTTACCTACAACACAGAATTTGTTAAAAGACTTGTATTTTTCAAACGCATCTGTCAGCAATGGTCATGTTAAATAATATGATGGAGTGTAACTGGCAATTTTAGATGCTACTCTCTGCAGGACATACAATCCAGATTATTTGGAATGACACTTTGTTCAGTTGTGCACTTCAGAGGTGGCCAGTGACAAGTTACTGAGCACTGCCTTAATATCTGGTGTAGAAACACGGGCTGACTTACTTAAAATTTTTTCATATCCTTGCATTTCTGCTTTCGTTTGAAGTCTGTCACACTATTTTTTAATGGATGTTCTCTTGTTGTCCAAAACCATTTAAAATTCATAAATTCATTGCTTTGACAACAGAAACCTAGATGCAATTACTTTGGGGTGGATGATGTTAGGCACAGTAGGAGTAAAAGGCAGTTTAACTGAAAACTAAAGTAGGATTCCCTCGATTGATTGATTGTTGTCTATTTTGCTGAATAGAATTGTCTGGCAGTAGTTGATTCACATAATTGCTAGCTGTTCTTATTTACCTTTTAGACTTATTCATATAATTAAGAATACTGCCAGGAGAGTATGTTTTATTAAAACATATTTTTAATAGGCCTGAACCTCTTGCTACAAATCCATCGCCTGGGATATCTAAGGTATTAACTAGGCTTGAGGGATGTCAATATATCAGAAATCAGCTAATGGAGAGTGTCTAATGGTTAAATTCATTCAGAAGATTTGCACTGTGGAGCTTGGCGAACCTTTTGCCTGAATCTTGCTTTTCCTTCACAGTATAAAAATAATTGATGATGGTTCCTTTTACTAAACCTGATTCTTTGGGGGAAAAAAGCTCATATTAATAATAAATATGCATCTGTGGTAAACTTATCAAGCTTATGGCACAAAGGTAGAGTCCTTACCCTTGGACTGGGAGGCTCATGTTCAAGTCCCAACTGCTTCAGAGGTGCGTAAATGACATCTCTGAACTGGTTGATTAGAAAAATAGGTTAAATTAAAAAAAACAAGAACCACATTATGGGGGCTCTTATGGTACAGTGGTAGTGTCCCTGTCCCTGCACTAAGATGCCTCGGTTCAAGTCCCACTTGCTCCAGGGGTGTGCAATAACATCTCTGAAGAGGTTGATTAGAAAAAAGGTTAAATTTTTCAAAAAGTTTAAAAAAGAATGACCACATTTTAAGCTTAAGGCTCCCCATTGAAACACAGGATGGGGTTTTAATTTGTTCCTGAAGGTGAGAAAGAGAATGCATGGTTGTTTAAACCTCCCACAAATTTGCATGCTCCAGTTTAAAAGACAGCTTCAGAGGACGGAGCAAGATGCAACCGACTCACACTTTACAGGTGGCCATTTAAATCCATTAACAGGTTTGGTGTGTTAGCTTGTTAGAGGGCCATTTTTTGGATTTTTAATTCTATAGAATAGAGTTGAAGCACTATTTTGACCAGGATAGGTAGGTCAAGGCAGAGCCACAGTGCAAGAGAACAGGAACAATGTGGTCAAAATGAGGGGCAACAGTGAAGCAGCTGATTAAAGGCCTTAATTCACAAGCAACTACTTATGTGAAGTGAGAAGAACTATCTTTCCTCATTTCTACACTTTTGATAAGAGGAACAATGGATTAGTAGAGGGATGGAGTTGATAGTTCCCTCTGCTAATGAATGTTGTATGCTTATGAAGGATGTTGGCAGCAAGAAAGATTCCAAACTCCATTTTACCAAAGGGCGGGCATTTGAGGACATAGCAAATGCTTCTCCAAAACTATTTCAACAAACAATGAGAAACAGCATCTGCTGGATCTGTAGGAACAAGAGCATTTGACTTAACATTGTTCTTATGACATTGCTGCATTTGGTCTGTTTTCGTGGAGCTGGCAGCTGTTGAAGTACACTTGGTGAATGACTGTGGTCTATCCTATAAATTGTCATGGGGTATTGGCTGTGGAGGGGAACGATCAGTGGTAGCTTTATTGACTATCTATACAGCTTTATCATGATTGTTGCAGTCTCCACTGCTTAAAACATCCATCACGAAAACAGGCAGGCTCTTATGTCGACTGAATACAGATAACTATTCTTCATTTTAATTAGTATTAACTTCAAAGTTGTCTTTCATTATAACTTTGTATTTTTGTTTTATCTTTGGGTAGATGTGATTGTGTTTAAAAACTCTTCACCTCATATGAGGGTAGATTGGGTGAGCACATCATTGATAAATTCCCATAGCTGATTTGAGAAATAAACACTGGTCAATTGCAGTCAAAGGACTGCCAGATACCAGGCACTTACTCAACTCCAGGCAGAAAATGATCCCATGGTCTCAGCCATTGATGATTTCTTCAACTCCCGTAGGCTGCCAGAAGAAGATCAGACAGGTTTGTCAGAGGGAGTTCATATGTTGAATTGAAGGATGGAAGAGACAACCAATGTGATCTGTATTGCGTTGATTCCAGCATCTGCATATCTGACTGATATGTTGGCTACCATTGTGATCTCGGTCCAGTATCTAGTGTCTGCTGGATACATGCACAGATCTATAGTCCATTGCCATAGGTGCTCAACATAGGTGATATGGAGATGAGGGATCTCAACCTTACCCCAGTTACTCCATCCTTTTAGAGAGACACAGGGTGTGCCTGCAGGCTTCCACAAAGAGAAAGAGGCCCACAGGATATCTTAAGTCTCTGAGGTACCTGAAGCCCCCTCCTCGCCTCTGCCTGTGATCTCAAAGCGTGCAAAAGTCTAAACTGAGGTGAGCCGGCATCAGGGCAGGGAACTATCAGAGTTGAAAAGTGTGATGCTGGAAAAGCGCAGCAGACCAGGCAGCATCCGAGATTCTCCTGCTCCTCGGATGCTGCCTGGCCTGCTGCGCTTTTACAGCACCACACTTTTCATCTCCGTCTCCAGCATCTGCAGTCCTCACTTTTTCCTAAGGGAACAATATCAGCAGACCTGGACTCTTAAGATTCAAATATCCCCAGTGAGGATCAGACAAGCCTTCCAAACCAAAGACCCAACTACAGAACAGGCTTCCTCAACTCCAACAGTAAAGGTGGGACTGCACTTGATGTACTAATGGAAATGAAAGATGTAGGTGGTGTGGGTGACACATCATTGTATAGTTTCTTGCACTTCTATAAATGGATATTCACTGCATTCTTAAACTATCTGCTCTGTTGTTTTTGTTGCTGTTAGACCTGGTGAGGTTTTACCCTTTAAGACATGAGCAAGAAAGAAATTGTAATAGACACAAATATTGCTTATCTCTCACAAGTATCTAATTCCTTGACTGCAGATTGCCTTCCATGTCCTGGATCCTTGAACTGTGATACTGATGGCTGCAGCATAGGCATTAGACTTTAAGGTGCACAACACTGAGGCTGGAAGTAATGTGCAGGGATTATGGCGGGTTTTGCTCTGCACAAATCATGACACACTTAACCCATCTTGTGAGAGTGTGTGAGCAATCAGTGGTTTCACGTATCTCTGAAGATTCATTCTTTCGAACAGCTTTTCATTTGCCTGTTTACATCCTCCCTTTTCAATCTCCAATGTTCCAGACATACCTTCCAGGTAAAGAAGTAATTTGCCAATCAATCACTTCACTCAATCTAGTCTGCTGTATTTTCTGCTCATAATGTGGTCTACTGTACAAGGGAGACAAAACATAGACTGGATGACTGCATTGCAGAACACCCACATTCTGTCTGTACAAATTACCCTGAGCTTCCAGTTGCCCACTATGTTCCCTGGTCAACATTTCTAACTCTAGCTTACTGCAGTGCTCCAGCAAAGCTCAGCACAAACTGGAAGAACAGCATCTTATTTTCCACCTGCAGCCTCAGGTGAGCTCAATGATGGTAGAGCCTGAATATGTCAATCTATGTGTTTTACCCAGCTCTGCACTGCACCTTGTCATGACACAGGCTGCTTTCAGCATAGTTTCACTTACTTTTTCACCTATCAATTTTACCTACTTTGAGTCAATGACTCTATTTATGGTCCTTATTACCATCTTTTCTCCTTCCTTGACTTACTGTCGACCATCACTTTGTCTGACTAGATTTTCTCTTCCCCCGGCCTCATCTTAACCAATCTGCTCATCTCTGCCTGCATTTATCAACGTTTATAGACTTTTATTTCCGAGCTATTATCTGTTCTGAAGGAGGGTCACTGGACTCGAAACATCAACTCTGCTTTCTCTCCATGGGTGCTGCTAGACCTGCTGAGTTTCTGCAGCAATTTCTGTTTTTGTAGTAGAAGGAAACACCCATATGTCAGCTGTAAATATGACTGGCCAGGAACAGAGCGGTTTGCAAACCTGACTGGCAATCAATCATTTCAAACTTCTGTAAGCATTCCTGATGGCTGAGCAGTAAACACACAATGACGTGCTGCTGGAACAGATTTGTCTCACGTTTGATCCTTGCTCCATTCTAAATTAGCCAAATTTGTGAGAACGCCAATGACACCATGACAATCGGCCTTCCTACCTGAAGGATCAGATGACAAACTAGGACAGTGTAGTACTTCCATTACCAACTTCCTAAAATCTGCAAATTCAACACAGTCTGTAAGCAGAGACAAAGCTGGTTTGAAAAATTTTTTCCATTTATATTTTGTTTCAAACACTAATCGTATTATTGTCCTAGAACCAAATAGCGTGCGAGGGCTTTTCAAACTGCAAATTTTCTTCACTAAGGAGCATTGATGAACCAGAGAGGACTTTATAACTATCAACGATCCCATTATTGAGACCAGCTTTATATTTCGGACTATTTTATTGTTGAATTTAAATTCCCCAGCTACCATTGTGGGATTTGAGTCCATATCCATGGAGCATTAGCCCAGGGCACCGGATGACCTGTCCAGTGACATTACACCTATGGTGAAGATGGTGAGGTAGTGGTAATGTCCAAGTTGTACTTCTTACTGTTACGGGAATAAAATCTCCACAGGAAAGTCTCACACAGTAATTGGTATTGCAAAATGTGTTGTTTTAGTTGTTTATCAATTAGACAATTTGTTCCAACTTTAGCTCTGCAGCATTATTTGTTTCTCACCTAAAGATGGGGACAGAGGAAGAATACGAACAGTTGGTGGAGGAAGACACGGGCTTTGACTTGAAAAGGCAGGGACTACAATCACATATAGTTCTGAAAAATGCCTCACAACTTTGGCTGTTTACAATGATGAATTGTGAGGGTTGCTTGAATTTGCTAATGCAAAATGGTGGAGAAATTAATTGTGGACCAGATGAAAGAGTGGATAGTCTGCAATGTTCAAGGAGATCAACCAATCAAGTTCTCAATGTCCTAAAATAGTTATCTTATTCACCCTCAATCCATTTTGTAATAAAATATAAATTGGTAGGAGTACACAGCAATGCTGCACATAGTCAAGCTGGTATTGCACTCAGCATAAGGATCTATGGAATGTAAAGTGCAGTTATTAAGATATCATTGTGACTCATGCTAACATTTTTGACGCCCTGTGACGGTTGCAGGACAGTGATTTGACAGTATAGATAACTGGAAAATCTCAATTGTAACTCTGTTCCAGTAATTGAATGCTAGGATTGTCAAAACATAGAATTTATGAATATTAACTTGAGCATAGTCAACAAGACAAAAGTTTTGAATTGGAGAGTGAGCAGCAACTTAAAAAAAAATGTGGCAGGAGGGAACTGAATTCAAAGTCGGTATTGTTTGCATTTCGGAGATGAAAGCAGGAGATGCTGTCAAAGTCATTAAGTTGTGACAAGCAGTACATTAAACAACATTGAATTATTAAGTCATAATGAATGAGTAGGTGTTCTATTAGCAGAAACAAAATCTTTATCCCCCTTGGGTACATTGGTGAAAATAATGCAACACAGAGCATTTGACAATTCGTTGCATTGCCTAAGAAGTACCCTGAAAAGTACAGATAACATCTGTATATTTTCTAAAATTTTAACGGGACCAATTTTGTTCATATATTTTTGTTTTTCTATTTGAAATGTTATCGGCATTCATGAATATTCATCTGAAGGGGATAGCAACTGTATTCAAAAGATCCATTTGGAACATTTATTTACAGTTCACTACCCAGCAATGCTGTTTTGTGGAGGAACCAACCTTGGAGCATTCCCAGGTGACGGACTCATTGACAGTATTCTGGATACTAGCTCCATTTTCACTGCACGCTGTCATATTGAATTTTAGATACTTATAACAATTGTTTTCAAGTGTAAATTTACATTTTATTCATCCGAATTCTAAACTTGTAGTTAGATTTCTCCCTTTTGGGTAGACTAAATGCATTTACCTAATTCCAGTTAATTATTGTAAATCCTCTCATTTGCTCACCTTCTCTCTTATGGATTGGTTCTGTTTTACAGTGTGGCCTTCTAATTGATACAAAGTCTATTCTAACCAAAGCTTAATTCTGAACATCCCCCATTTAAAGGGCAGCAGCAAAGACATCACAAAAGAACAGGAAAGTCGATATAAATAAATGTTTAGAATCAAATAAAAAAAATTAAATTCAGTAGAAATACACAGTCAGATATGGAGAAGATGCCAAAATGAAAGCCATAATTCTGAGGGTTTAAAGGATCTAAAGTACAGATGTGGTGGTAGAATAACAATTGATGGCTGATTAAGTTTGGCTTTAAGTGGTTTGATGTACTTTGATGTGTGTTCTGGCTTCTGTCTCCCTGGACTCAAGCTTGCGTTATTCTACCCTCATGGATTTTGCCTGCAATAGGGTCTGGGCATTGGGTATTTGTACTGCATTTGAGGCTGCTTCATTCATCTAGATTGTTACTGCTCTACATCAGAGAAAAAAAAATGGAGAACAGACATCATGCAGTCAGTTCTGAAGTTATGGAGTTCAAAATTGAGACATCAAGGTTGTAAAGTTCCTAAGTGGAAAATGAGGTGCTGGTGCTGGTGCTTCCTTGGAACATTGCAATAGCCCTGTAAACCTCTCTTTATTTACTTTGTAATAAATAGAATACCAGTTACAGCACTTGAGTACAATTCTTCCATTCTTGTAACTGTTGATGATACAGTCATATCATTGTCATTAAAAGGTTAATGTCACAGCTGCAGGACCATGTACAGTTCTGGTCACCACACCATGGAAAAGTTTTGGTTGCATTGAAGGGAACACAAAGGAGATTCACCTGTTTAGGTGGAAGGTGAAGTTGGATAAGCAGAGCAGGCTGAGAGGGGACCTTTTAGAGGTTTATAAGATTATGAGGGACATGGACATGGTGAGTAGAAAGCAGCTATTTCTCTTAGTTGAAGAGTCAATAACAAGGGGGCGTAACTTTATAATAAAATAATAGAGGAAAAGCTTTTCACCCGGAGGATGATCGGAGTCTGGAATACACTGCCTAGGAGGGTAGGTGAGGCATGAAATGTCCATCTTTAAAAGGTACTTGCATGAGAAATTGAAATGTCATTACATTCAAGGCTATGGACCTAGTGCAGGAAAATTAGACTAGTGCAGATAGCAGAGTATTTTGGTAGTACTGGCTTATTGGACCAAATTGTATGATTTAATGATATCGTTCCTGTTATACTATATAATTCTTCTAGTATTAGCAATTTTCTGATCAAACTGTTCAGAGACGTTACTACACTCTGGACCTGGTGGGACTTGAACCTGCATTGCCTGGCCCAAAGGTAGGGACACTACCACCGTGCCACAAGAGCCTTACTTTCTTTCACTATTAACTAATTAATACTTTGGGAAAAAGCTGATGGTTGTGAAATACCAGAACAATTTGGATTTCAAGCTCATAAGAGAGCAATAATGTAGCTCAGAAACAAAAACAGAAATTGCTGGAAAAGCTTGGCAGAGCTTGGTAGCATCTGTGGAGAGAAATCAGAGTTAACTTGTTAGGTCGAGTGACTCTCCCTCAAAACTGAATACCCTACCTCAACTGGCTATGGTCATTTTAAAAATCTAAAGCTAATGGAACACAATATTTTCACAAAGTTTAGAGAATATAAATGTATTAGAAATAAATTGATATGATGCTTCAGTAAGACCATTACAAAGAAGGATGCCAAAGTAAAAGAAGCAGCTTCCTTAATATGCTGTTGAGCAAGAGCAAGTAATATCTAGGGTAAAGAGGTTGTCCTAAAAGATCATGTTAGATCTGTGTACAAAGGAGGTTAGAAGAATGAGAGGTGATCTTATTGAAAAAGATATACTCTTGAGGGGACCTGATGCAGTGGGTGCTAAGAGGATGTTTTCCCTTACAAGGAAGTTTTTTTTTAAAATGAGGGACTTCCCATTTAAGACTAAGATGATGAGAATTTTCTTCCTCTGAGGGTGTTAGCCAGTGACATTCTCCTCCCCAAAGTGCAGTGTGACAGGATCATTGAATATTTTTCAGACTGCGTTAGATGTTTGATTCACTGGAGAATCAAAGGGTGTTGGAAAAGTGGAGTGGAAATCACAATCCAATCAGTTATTACCTTCTCAAGTAATGGTGCAGGCTTGATGGTCCAAATGACCTCCTCCTATTCGTCATTTGTATACTTCTGTAACCACGAAGATGAAGTAACATTTGTGAACTGTTCTGAAGGTGACTCATATTGGACTTGAATCTTTGTGTTGTTTTCTATAGATACTACATAAACATGCTGAGTTTGTCCAGCTTCTTATTGTTATTTGAAATCTTGAGGGTTTACAGTCTTTTGCTTTAGAGAACTGGAGGTTTTTTTCTAACAGAGGAATTACATGATAATGTAAGTGCTTAACATTATAAAGGGATGGGATAGAATTGTTAAAAGCAGACTACTAAATATAGAATGAAAAAGCATAGACACAAGATTAAAAGCAGCAGGTTTAGGATGGAGAGTATGCAAAGTCTTTTTCCCACCCAGAAGATATTGAGGTTGGAGTGCATTGTTGGAGTAATTGAATCATTACCCTTGTCAACATTGCAGTCCTTGTGTTTATCCATACTTAGTGCTTCAATCTGTGTAAGCCATCCAGACTCACTTCAGGTATCTCTGGGCTAGTGTTATAACAAGTAAGAAATTGGTGGCATTAGGGCAGCAATTTAACATTTTGAAATGTCAAACTTAACATCCTCCATGCTATCCATTTAGATGTTTTGTTTTTAAGTGCAACACTGTTAATAATCACATGATACAGAAAAATATTATAATTCAGTCAAAGACATGTTGATATTCTACATGAAGCTAAAGCAAACTGTGCTGCCTTTTGCCCTGCTTTCCCCAACTTGCTCTTGGCACTTAACATTTAAATTCTCTGTCTCCCACAATGTCCCCTTCCAACATACCTTCCAATGAGCCTCAAAGATTTTTCTTGTGAGCCCAAGTTTTGGACAATAGACTTTTCCTCCTCCAGTTCCCTGTAAAGAAATTTTAATTGCTATATTCTCTCCTGACAATGTGAAAATGCGTAACATTGCAATGATCCTCCATTTCACCCAAGCATCTATTCCTTTCTGCATTTCACGGAGACTATGCAGTTGACTGTAATTCCTTTGGCGTGAGCTGAGGTCTTGAATGGTATGATATTGCAAGTGCCTATAATCAGGTAGGCGTGTACCTTGGAGTTAAGTGGTGATATCAGTATGACATCATGTTATGTGATATTCTTGTATATCATATTTGTCTTGAAAAACTACAACTGCACATTGAAATATCTTAGGAAAGTCAGTCCATCAACCAGCTTGTGTCCAAACCATACCAATATTTGCGATGGGCTAGTAATATGTTTTTGATGAAAATCTTATCCCTGAAACGTCGATTTTCCTGCTCCTCAGATGCTGCCGCACCTGCTGTGCTTTTCCAGCATCACACTCTTGACCCTGATCTCCAGCACCTGCAGTCCTCACTTTCTCTTGGTAATATGTTAATTGCTCTATGAATAAATCATTTGGTTCATGTTCTCAGTATGAACCCAGCCTCAGTGTTTATGTCAGCAGAGTTAACATAACAATTCTGCACAACAAATGGTAATAATACACGTGTATTATGCAGTTGCTATATAAATGCATGTCTTTCACTCCTTTATAATCTCTGAAGATAGAGGCTGCTAATCACCACCCATTCAAAAACACAATAATATTTGAAAATTATTTCTGTTGTTCATATCCCATCAGCCTTTTTCCCCTGATAGTTGTCTCTTGCCTCCACTTGCTGATTTCCTGTTTGCTTTCTGGTCCCATTCCTTTCCCTATACTTTTCCTCCCTTGATCTTCCTTTCTTCCTCTTTTTCCCTCTTTGCTGTTGCTCCACAGCTTCTGTGGCTGTATTTTGTATTTCTGTGGGGGCTACCTGCTGGTCAACTTTGGTACTAGCAGCATCCACCAAGTTTTGATTAGAGCAGCAGTGGGAGGTCGACAATCTGCTCATCACATTCAATGCTGTGCCATTAACTTCAATAGTCTCAATTCACCTCTTTAATCACTATTCTCAGAAAGTCTCAAGTAGGAGGAGAACAATTTTAAAGCATTCTTTACAGAACTTAAGACTCTCTTGTATTATCCTTTTAATACATCCTGTAATGATTCTCTCACCTAGTTCATTAAGTCGTAACTGAAAGCCAAACAATCACGATCGCCCTGATGTACAATTTGATGGTGTATATTCTGAAAATTGGCAAGAATGGTTTGACTTATGGCTTTAGTAAGCCAGGTCCTTTTCAGTTTCTATATCTTTTACTCAGCTCTATCTTATATTTTAACACACTCTTTTTCAGTAGCAATTGAGTTTGTAAATTAATAGATTAATAAATTAATAAGTAAAGTTATTAGACTAAAGAGAGAGAGAATATCACACAAAAATAATTATGCTATATTGAGAAGGAGATTACATTCATTTTGTGGAGCCTGACAGTACCTGAAGTTTAGAAACAATGCTCAGCACAAATAGAACATGAACATACATCTATATAGTTAAATTTCCTACACAGTGCATATTCTCCATAATTGCCATAGTACAGGCAATATTTCTGGCCATTAGAGATTTTCCAAAAGATTGATACTTATATCAATATTCACAATGTGTGATCTTGATGTTAACAGGAAATAAATACTTATGCTCTTGAGATCATGGGACAGGAATTCTGTGCTCAGAAAAATTGGCTTTTGGCCCTTAGTAGACTGAAGTAAGAAGATTGTAAAAGAGGAAAAAGGATTAAAAAATTTAATCCTTTTTGTATAATATTGTACCTGGAGAGATATTTTTGAGACATGATTTTTACCAGGAACAACTCAACGTTTGTAACTACTATTACATGCATGTCGTTCTTTCTGAGATTTCCACTTTCTTCTTACAACACCAAGGGAAATTAGAGCTCAGAAAGGGGACAAAATGTCTGTGACAATGGTTTAATGCTTAAATTATTGACAGACGTTTAAAAATATTATGCAGGAACGTTTCTTTCATGCACTGCTAAAAATCATATGATCTGCTCCTGAGGTTTACTTGGATTTTGACGTTGATTGACAGCTTTTCACAAGGGTAATACGGTCAAGAGAAAGAGAGGGAGGGAAAGAGCCACTCATGAAGGTTTCAACACTAGATATGACACAAGCTGTCAGTTAATAGGGTAGTCTGCAAGATGTGGATTTGAGCCAAGGATCAATGTGGAAAAAGCAGAAGTCAGTGATTAGATTCAGGAAAATGTTGTTTGCTTCCATTAACTTCTATGACAATGCTTCTCTATGTGTTCTCTTTGTGTTAATGAAAATATAGTTCTAAGTAATAGGAAGCAAAATGGACATTGTCTTATTATCACTACTCGGAAGTCCTGCTCCCAATCTAACAAGAGCTAACAGTAATTAGCGAGAAAGAGATTTTCTGGCTAAGGACTTTAAGGCTGGGGATTTCTACCTTAGTGTTGCTGGTTCATTTTGGGAGCACATATTGAAGAACTATGTTTCTCTTGCCTGAGGTTTATTGACCATTAATTTTAATGTGAGCCATTACCCAAGGTCTTGCTTAAGGTCAGCCATTAGAAATCTGTGCAGAATCATGGAAGGTGGTGGCACAGTAATGGGGGGAGATGGTGGTAGGGAGTGGAATTAAAACAAATAACGCCCATAGATTTGCAATCAGAATTGTCATTCATAGTGTACTGGACATAACTTTTCTTAGCAGCATAAAATTAAATCAACAGGTTGCAGTCTGCAACTTGATAAATGGCATTGATAGAAACATTTTCATTCACAATAGTCATCAAGGCTGTTATGGGATGGGTATTATTAAGCTAGAGAGGGTTCAGAAGAGATGTTTCCAGGTATGGAGGGTTTGAATTTTTAAAAAAGCTGGACAGGCTGGGACTTTTTTCACTGGAGCGTAGGAGGTTGAGAGGTGACCTTTATAGAGGTTTGTGAAAGCATGAGGGGTACAGATAAGGTGAATGGCAGGTGTCTTTTCCCCAGGATGGGGGATTTCAAGACTATTTTTAAGGTGAAAGGAAAGAAATTTAAAGACATAAGCAGATTTTTTACAGAGAGGGTGGTTCACATGTAGAATGAACTTCCTGAGGAAGTGATGGATATGGGCACAGTTACGATGTTTAAAAGACACATATAAAAGTACATGAATAGGAGAGATTCAGAATGATATGGGCAAGGAGCAGGCAGTGGGACTAGTTTGGTTTGGAATTATGATCAGTATGGACTGGTTGGACTAAAGGATTTATTTCCATGCTGTGTGACTCTGACACTGAAGGTGGGAATCCTGGATAATTTGTGAATAATGCAAATTTGGCCCGAGCTACTGCTACTTTTTCAGTAAAATTGTTTTATCTCTTTAAATTTATATGGTTTCAAGATTTGAGGAATGTTGTTGTATTTCTGGTTCACTAGGATGATCCCTGACATGGAGGGATTGTCTTACAAGTAAAAGTTACAACAGGTTGGGACTCACTGGAATTGAGAAGAATGAGAGGTGATTTCATTGATATGTGTAACATTCTTGAGGGGCTTGTCAGGGTAAATCCTGAGAGGATATTACCCCTTGTGGCAGAGTCTAGGCCAGAGGGCAGAGTCTTGGAATTAAGGGGCACCAGTTTGAGACTGAGATGTAAAGGAATTTCTTCTCTCTGGCTGTTGAGAGTCTTTGGAACCCCTTGCCACAGAGAGCAATGGGAGCAGAGTCCTTGTGTTTACTTAGGCTGAGATAGTTAGATTTCTGATTAGGAGGTGAATCAAGGGTTACTGAGAAAGGGCAGGAAAGTGGATGAAAGGAATGATCCTATTGAATGGTGGAGCAGGCTCAAGGGCCGAATGGCCTTCTCCTGTTCCTACCTCTAATGATCTTTTGATACTGCTCTAGGATCTGATCATACTCACCAGTGCAACAGAATTTAATGGTTAGCTGAAATGGGATAGAGTCTTAACTGAATCATTGAACAGGATTCTCTTGGCCCGAGGGAGATGGGTTTTAAAAACAAAGGGGATCTTTGTTGAAAGAATCCCCTGATGCATTCCTACTGAGGAATTTTCCCATGCAGGGTCAGGCTGCCTAGGATTGGCATTGGTGTTGGGCCGCCAAGTAGGCAGGGATGAACTTACGATGTTTTGTGAACTTTTCCACCATCAGCACATCATCGTACTATGAAGAGAGGACATAAGTTCATTTGGAGTTGATGTAACAGCAGCATGCAGTTTCTACAGGTTTCAAGAGGCTGAAATTCAGCTCTTCTGGATTAACCATCAAAGGTACCTGCATGTTGGGGCACCTCCAGGTGCATCACACTAGTTTTGCAGTATTTCAATTGGATTAGATTAGATTCCCTATAGTATGGAAACAGGTCCTTCGGTCCAACAAGTCCACACTGACTCTCCAAAGAGTAACCCATCCAGACCCATTCTCTACCTTATATTTACCCCTGACTAATGCACCTAACGCTATGGGCAATTTAGCATGGTCAATTCAGCTGACCAACACCTCTTTTAATTGTGGGAGGAAACCGGAGCACCTGGTGGAAACCCATGTAGACACAGGGAGAATGCACAAACTCCACACAGAGAGTTGGCCGAGGCAGGAATCAAACCTGGATCTTTGGCGCTGTGACGCAGCAGTGCTAACCACTGAGCCATCATGCTGCCATTCTTCACCTCTTCATCTGTTCACCTGTCCATCTCTTCACCAGCACCTCCAGAACTCCACAATTGGGCTTGGAATATCATGTGCTTGTCTGCCATTCCTACAGAGGCAACCGATTGTGAGACAACCTCCCAGAATATTGCAGGGTCAGGTTTATTGCTAGCTAGTATGGGCTTGGGAAAACCCAGCCCCAAAGCTCACCTTTCCACCTTCAGATGAAAATGATTGATTTTGGGATATCATAAGCACGTTATAATACTTTTTAACATTAGTTATTGTGGTAGATTTGGAAAGCTCGCAACCAATATGCATATAGTTAGGTCCCATGACATCAATGAAACAAATCACCAGACCATCTGTTTTTGAGATTGGTTTAGGAATGTGTATTGGATGAAAGTCTGGGAGAATATCCCTGCTGTTCTTTGAGTACTTCAATTTAACCTCTGTTTAACTTATCATCCAAAAGTCAATACTTCCAGCAGTACAGTACTCCTTCATTATACACTCAATTCTTTTGGAGTGGAACTTGAACTCTTGAAATTCTGACCCAGAGGTGATATGTGTGCTGCCATTCGTGTTTGAGTGCCTCTTCTTTTTCCCAGCATAATCCATAATTTGGGCACTTCATTAAGTCAGCCTTGACTATTTATATGAAGAAAATAGGTTCAAAGCTTGATTGCTTGCTCAAGATCTGATGTCAGCACAATAGTGTGGGTAAAAGCCAGGTTTTATATTATTGCACAGTTAATCTGTTGTGCACAGCCATCAACTTTGGGGAAATTTGAAATTCTAGGACTGCAGGTTTTGATAAGAGTGACAGAAATCAGAAACTAATTGAAATGGATGGAGCTGCATTTTTAAATCTGCCTAATGTGGTAATTTGAATGTGATATCCCGAGGGATTTTTGTTCAGTAACAGTGCATATCTTAGTGTTATACTGACCCTGAAATTGGCCAAAATCCTCTGACTGTAAATACTTGATCACTTCCACCATGCATTTGGCGCCGTATCTTTAAAATGCAGCATAATGCCAAGAGGAATGTTTAAGATGTTCATTATAAATTAAATAACTTTCAGATTTATTTAAGAAACAGGAGTAAAAACATCAAAGGCAGAGCATTGCAAAATGTTAGTAAGCTGCTGGTAATGCATGTGACTCCAACCAGAGGCAACAGGAATGCTGAAGATAACAGGGAGGCTTTATCTCACAGAGAGATGAGCTTTGCCTTTCATGCTACGTTTCACATTGTGTACCAGGCTACAATGCTCCCTTGCTGTTGTACAAGAAGGGCCAGATGCACAAGAAGACTAAACCCAGCATGATGTTAAAATCTAACTGTGCATTTCACATGTTAACTAAATATTACGCATGAGGGGAAACAGGCTTTGGGATTTAAAAACTCTCTGCTGTTGACGTGATATGGGTCTGTTTGCTTGGTCAGTGAAAGTCATTTACACTCCTAGCGATTCAGAGTGAATAGTACATAACTGCTTGGAGATATAGTCATGTAGAATTGATATACACATTTTTTCCTATTGTATTTATTCAGAAAGTAATGCATTGTTCCATTCATGCTCTCAAGATATTTCAAATGCCTAACTAATATTTTACAACTAGCGATCTGGAGTTCTAGAATCAATATTAACCCGGGTGATAATATTACTGCAGTGGTTTCTTCTGACTGACAGGAGTCCATGTCAATCATACTAGATTGCATTTTACATTTCCACTGATGATTTTCTTCGTCTTCAGATGGTTTGCTTCCTGATGTGTTTTCACTGTCTGGCTCCTTCACAATGCCCATACTCTCTTTTGCAGAACCTGTGCCTATTTGTGTGCAGCTCTAATTTAATTCTGCTGCTGCTTCCCTCTTAGAATATTACACAGGAGAGAGAACAGCTTTGAGATTAACTTTCCTTCCTGTGCAGACATTATTCAACAACCACAAGTTGTTCTCCTATTTCTGCTTTGTTTCTGACATCTACATGTGACAACTTAAATGCTGCAGAGCCTGACGGTGGGCATGAGTAGCAACAACAGTGAATGAAAATACATGGAAAGGGAAGTTACTGAGCAGAAACAAAACAGCAAGAAAAATAAGTTCCATTATGGTTGAGGGAGCAGAGGCAACATGTGAATGAGGTAGAAGGTTCCAGGTTATGACCAGCAGTGAAGACTGATGGGATGACTGCACACTTTTCCTTCTCTGCTTGACCATAACAGACTTTTTTGTTCATTTTGTAAAAGGATTGTCAGTTCAAGTTTAACTGCTAAGTGCTGTGTCTTAGATTTTTAAGATGTTGCACTTATTGTACTTAACCTGGACTATCAAAAGTTATGAAAATGCTGACTTCCTCACAAACTTGATGTGTATGATGTACATATACCTCTCACGGTCTGTCTCTCTTTCTCACACTCTCTCTCTCACATACACTCACTCACTCACACATTCACTCTCACTGTCTCTTTCTCAGTCACTCACTCACCACTACCACCTGCTTATCACCATGTGAACACAAACAGTTCACATGTGTGTACACAATTACACATATATTTCAATCACAAAAAGTTATGGAAATAATATCTTTTTTCTGCTTTTGTTTTAAGGATCACAACACTCAAAGGGTTAAAATATACTTCTTTCTAAAAGAACTCATCCATGTGGTGGTCAGATAAGAGGGAAAAACATCATATTTTTTTTACTGTCCATAGCGACAGCTGATGGTGGTGATGCAATGGACACTACCCTGAAAATACCTCCATCAGTGTCTTCAGACTGAGCTGAATGACCTCCATGCACAACCACCTTCCTTTGTGCTAGGTATGACTCCAGCCAGTACGATATTTCCTTCCTTATTCTCACTAATTCCAGTTTATGATTCCTTAATGTCACACTCAATCAAATGCTGCTTTGATGTCAAGGACAGTCAATTTCAACTCCACCTCTAGAATTCAGCGCTTTTATCCGCGTTTTAACCAAAGGTATTCAGCATGTAATTAGGCCAGGAGCTGAGTGGCCCTGACAGACCCCAAACTGTGCATGTGTGAGCAAAGTATTGATGTGTAAGGGCCATTTGATGGCACAGTTGACCATACCTTTTATTACTTTGTTGCAGATGGAGTGTAAACTGACAGTGTGGTAATTGACTGGGTTGGGTTGTCCTGCCTTATGCATGGAACATCACTGGGCAATTTTCCACATTATTGGATAGATGGCAGAAATATAGCTATATTGGAACAGCTTGGTTTCTGGTGTGGCTACTTCTGAAGCACAAGTCTTTAGCGTTACTGTTGGTATGTTGTCAAGCTCCGAAGCCTTCAGTTTATTCTTGATATCAAATGGAGTACATCAGACAGGCTAAGGATTGGTATCTGTGATGCTGGGAGCCTCTGGAAGAGAAGAAGCACATCTGTTTGGCATTTCTGGCTGAACATGGTTGCAAATGCTTCATACTTGTTTTGAACTGGGGTTGGGCTCCCCATCATTGAAAGAATCTTCTTAACCATTGGTTAGTTGTTTAATTATGCAGCACTATTCATGACTAGTTGTGGCAGGACTGCAGAGCTTAGATCAGATCTATTGGTTTTGGGATCACTTAGCTCTATCATTTGCTGTTTCTATTGTTTGTCGTATAAGTAACCTTGTGTTGTAACTTCAAGTTGACAACTCATTTGCAAGCATGGCTGGAGTTTCTCCTGCACTCTTTCATTGAACGAGGATTCTCCCATCATAATGATAATGATAGAATGGGGGATATGCCGGGCCATGAGGCTACAGATTGTGTTCAAGTACAATTCTACTGTTAACCCACAGAGTCTCAGGGATGCCCAGTTGCTAGATTTGTTTAAAATCTATCAATGGCACGTGGGCAGTGCCATTCATGATGGAAGGTCTTTTCTGTCTTTGTTAGGATATACACGCCAAGGGCAAGCATTTGTGGCCAATCCCACATTGCCCTGAAGCTGGATGGCTCTGAAGTGCAACTAAAGGTTAACTACATTTCTGTGGGCCTGGAATCACATGTGGGTCAGGCTGGTTAAGGAAGGCAGAGCTCCCTCAATAAATAGTATTAGTGAACCAGATAGAGTTTTTATGACAATCAACAATGATTACATTGTCAACATTAGACTAGTTTTTTAAAAATTTCAGATTTTATTGAATTCAAACCTATGTCCCCAGAACATTAGATTGGGTCTCTGGATCACTCATGGAATGACCAAATTGTGACACTATCAAGATCTCAATCTTCAGTGTGAAGGACTGTGCAGAGACAATGTGATAGGTTATAGAAGAGGACCAAGTCAGATCGATTTTTCCCTCTTGTTCTTCCCTCACTACCTGCCATGTCCTGTATAACAACTATGTACTTCTAAACTCTGCCAAAATGGTTAATAGTGATGCTATCAAATTTGTCCTGGTGATGGGCATTGAACACTTCACCCAGAGCACATTTTGTTTTCCCTTGCCACCCTCTGAACTTCTTCCATGTTATCTTCTAGATTGGAGGCCTATGACCAATCACAAGGATTGATGCTGGGTCCACTATTTTTCATCATTTATATAAATGATTTGGATGTGACCTTAAGAGGTATAGTTTGTAAGTTTGCAGAAGACAGCATTATTGGAGGTGTAGTAGACAGCAAAGAAGGTTACCTCGGATTACAACGAGATCTTCATCAGATGAGCCAATGGGCTGAGGAATGGCAGGTGGAGTTTAATTTAGGTAAATGCGAGGTGCTGAATTTTGGGAAAGCAAATCTTAGCAGGATTTATTCACTTAATGGTAAGGTCCTAGGGAGTGTTGCTGACCAAAGAGACCTTGGAGTACAGATCTGTAGATCCTTGAAAGTGGAGTTGCAGGTAGATAGGATAGTGAAGAAGGTGTTTGATATGCTTTCTTTTATTGGTCAGAGTATTGAGTACTGGAGTTGGGAGGTCATGTTGCAGCTGTACTAGTTTATGGAAAAGCATTGGCATAGGTGTTAGGAAATATCAGTTTTCAGGATTAATGGGTCTTTGGTGTCATTTCTGGTGTTTTGGTCAATGTTGGGTTACCTGTTCAATTGAATTATTTTTACCTTTTCTGTAGCAATTTAGTATAACTGAGTGCTTTGCTTAGCCACTTCAGAATGAATTTAAGAATCGATTACATTACCATGGGTCCAGAGTCACATACAATGAGGGTAGGTTCCTTTCACTAAAGCACATTAGTGAACTAGATGGGCTTTTTAATGGAAATTGATAGTTTGTGGTTACCCATGACTGGGATTTTTTTTTTTTAATCCCAGCTTTATTATATGAATTTAAATTCTCCAGCTGCCGTGATGTGATTCGACCCGATGTCCCCAAAGCATTTGCTTAAGGCTCTGGATGTTACCAGTAAGTGAACACTCCCTTTTAAAAAAATACAGTGTAAAGAAGGTCTAATTATGCTTAAATTTTCCTATCACAGAGAGGGCCAAACCCTAATATTAGGAGAAAGTGAGGACTGCTGATGCTGGAGATCAGAGCTGAAAATGTCAGATCAGAGGCGCTCTTCCTCCAGCTGTCGTGTGCCCCAAGGGATCCTTCCATATCTGCCACAAATTCACCTGCACCTCCACACACATCATTTACTGCATCCGCTGCACCCGATGTGGCCTCCTCTATATTGGGGAGACATGCCGCCTACTTGCGGAATGTTTCAGAGAATACCTCTGGGACACCCGGACCAACCAACCCAACCACCCCGTGGCTCAACACTTCAACTCCCCCTCCCACTCCACCAAGGACATGCAGGTCCTTGGACTCCTCCAGCGCCAGACCATAGCAACACGACGGCTGGAGGAAGAGCGCTTCATCTTCCGCCTAGGAACCCTCCAACCACAAGGGATGAACTCAGATTTCTCCAGTTTCCTCATTTCCCCTCCCCCCACCTTGTCTCAGTTCCGACCCTCGAACTCAGCACCACCTTCCTAACCTGCAATCTTCTTCCTGACCTCTCTGCCCCCACCCCCACTCCGACCTATCACCCTCACCTTAACCTCCTTCTATCTATCACATTTCCAACGCCCCTCCCCCAAGTCCCTCCTCCCGACCTTTTATCTTAGCCTGCTGGACACACTTTCCTCATTCCTGAAGAAGGGCTCATGCCCGAAACGTCGATTCTCTTGCTCCTTGGATGCTGCCTGACCTGCTGTGCTTTTCCAGCAACACATTTTCAACAAACCCTAATATTAATTAATGTCTGATATCAGAGGAGAAAGCAAGCATGAATCACACAATATGTGTTAAGATTCAACTGATAGCATTGAAATGGCATTTATATTAGACTTTATAGTGATCAGCTTGTGGTTCTGTACTCTCTGTCTGCGGTGAACATCAGAGGACTGTGAAGTGTTCAAGTGTTTGAATTTATCCAAAAATGGATTAACCTAGAGGAAGGGGTGAATGTTCTGAAACAGTAGCTGTTGGAACAATATTCTCCATTTCACTGAGAACAAATTTTAGATTCTACCAATAAAAGATTCTTACAGTGCAAATAAAAATATAATGCTGCATTCATGTGTGATGATTCCATACTTAATGTCAGTGCATAACAATGGATGTCTGTTTCATATATTTTGTTGCAAAAATATTGTTCTGTGAATGACTTCAGTGTTTCCTATACTTCCATGATATTGAAGGGGCTATAATCAAAAATTGCATTCTAGATGGTCTGACTAAAGTGGTTCCTGCTTTTTATTTTTCTTCTCGGTGCATCCAGGTACCTACAACCTCATGGTGTTGATTATGGGCAGAGTAACCTCCGGAAGTTGTTTTGTTCAGTATCTGTGATAGGAGGTGAAACCACCTAAAAGAATCATGCTATGTTTAACGGTATTGATGGACATCTGGCAGATGTATGTTCCTCTATGACATACAGTAGCACTGACAATTTTTCTTTTAAATTTGAATTTCTCCCAGCCAAGCGTTTATTTGTATCAGCTACAAGCAAGCAGATTTACTCAGAATACTTAACAAAACTGATCTTAACATATTGCATGCAGCTGTCTACAATTTGTTTATGAAATTTTGAGTGAATAAAGCGGTGTAACTTTTCCCAATATATATTCCTAGTGTACTCCCTGCAGTGATTTTTTGAGAGAAAAAAAATCTTTTTTTGGTAACTTCTCAAAATTTCACATACAGACAAATATTGAAAATGACACCTCAGAAAGTCAGGTGAAAGGAGGGAACTACTGCCAAACTTTGCACATTGCATAAACATACTTACAGAGATGAATGCTACAAAGATGCACATCCTAACCCATCCAAAACATCTTCAATCTGTTCCTGTTTATAGGAGTACAAGTAAATCCTGAGTTAATTCCCACCATCTGCTTACAATTACACACAATAAATATACAGTTGACAAGCTTTTCATCGGTGATAGACTTTATACAGAAACTTTGAATGCAAGTATCCCATAAAGTACTGTGGATTGTGCTCCACTATGGTAAGCTAACTTCTAGCACCAGAAAATCAATTTGCATTAATTGATGATCTCACGAATCACATGATAGAAATATTCTATACCTCAGACTGCAGCTAAAACGAAAGGCTTTTAGAATTGGGCACAGTTATGCTAAAGTGCTTTATAGCCAATTGAAAACCAATTTTCTCACAGCAAGCTCCTGCAAGCAGTAATGCCATAATTCGTTAGAAGAAGGTTGAGAGGTAACTTAAATGAAACATACTAGATCATCAGAGGATTAGATAGGGTGGACAGTGAGAGCCTTTTCCTGAGATGGTGATTGCTAGCACAAGAGGACATAGCTTTAAATTGAGGGATGATAGATTTAAGGCAGATGTTAGAGGTAGTTTCTTTACTCAGAAAGTAGGCAGGGTGTGGAACGCACTGTAGTAGACTCGCCAACTTTAAGGGCGTTTAAATGATCATTGGATAAACATATCGATATAAGTGGAATAGTGTAGAATAGATGGGCTTCAGATTGGTTCCACAGGTCAGCGCAACATTGAGGCCTGAAGGCCTGTACTGCACTGTAATGTTCTTTGTTCTTCCAGCTAATCTGTTTTTATGCTGTTGGTTATGGTATAAATATAGGCCAGAAATGCAGGGATAGTATGTGAGAGGTCAAAGGGGACTTCAGTTTAATGTCTCAATCGAATAACATAAAACATCTGTTAAATTTGATTTCTTGCATTGTGATTTGAATGGATTGTTGAAAGATTTTCTTAAAAATGATGTTTCTTGGTATCCTGTTTCACATAAAATGTTTAAATAAGGTCATGTCATTTCCCAGATCTTATTCTGATTCAACATAATGTTAGACCACAGGACTACTTTCCTTTAACCTGCAGACTAAATGGCCTTCAACAATTTACTGATAGCTGGAGAGGAATGGGGATGCAATAATGCAGTTCAGGTTTAATTTGTTAATGACAATTTATTCCTTCCTTGCTACTTGAGTACCATTTTGTTCTAGCCGTTGTGATCTTTCATTGTGGAAAGCAGCATAGCCAGGAATAAGGAAGAGAAAATATAGCAAAGGTAGGACATTCAGCAGCTGCTCTGACAAGCCTGCTTGTAGAGAGACTAGGGGATTTGGAGACATTGCGTAGGCAATAGTGAGTGTCATCCTCCTGACCTAACAAAAGTTGGTTTGTACAAACACAAAAAGATTACTATTTTAAGAGACCTGATGTGGTTCTTTTTAAAGATTACTGGGTTTGCTGTGTGATGTTCAGTTCCACTGTTGTCCGTTTCCAACAAGAATGTTACCTGCTTTGGTCCATTTGAAAATCGTAATATGCAGAACTCAGAATAAAAGTTTTTTTGCCTCAATTTGCTTCAGCACTTCAATCACACTGAGAAATGGGGCAACATGCAATGAAAACCAGCTTCAGTGTTTCAATCAAAAAGGGTTCATTAACATCTGGGCTCATAAAAAAAACAAATGCAAGAAAATGATATAGTCGGTGGTGACTCTAGGTTGTTAATGGTGAGGGATTCTGTAATAGTAATGAAAGTGAATGCGTAAAAGAGATATTTAGATCCACCCTTCGTTTAGACAGCCAGTGCTGTCAAAGACTGATGTGAATGTTATTTACCACTTAGCTATCAAAGCTTGCATGTTGGTTCAAGTTTTGCTCTATATAAACATAATAGCTTCACTGTCCGTGGAGTTGTGAACAAGACTGAACATTCTGCAAAAACTAATGGAAGTGAGAATTTTGAAGAAGCTGGAAATGTTGGGATTCGTTTACAACCGCATGGAATTTCCACTCCAATATCCTGACGTTGAAATAATTGACCTGGAGGAAGTATAACACTCTTCCTTTGTACAAGTATGACTCCAACCAGGGGAGAGCTTTCCTTCTGACCCTACTGACTTAACTTTGCTAGGTCTCCTTAATACTACTTTTGATCAAATGCTGCCTTGGTGTCAATTGCACAGCAGTTTTGTTATCACATGGATTGAATCACATTGACTGAAGATGGGCGTTTGACACACTGGGGGTGTCTGGAGGAGGACCAGATGAATCATCCAGGCAACATTTCTAGCAGAGATTGCAAATTTGATCAAGCAGTCATAGGGGAAAAAAACAATTCTGGAGTTAATGCATGAGTGAGAATTCAATCTGCAGATCATGTGATTTGGGGCTGGCACAGATCACTGTCATGGTGGTGGATGCAGGCAATATTTGTGGTAAGGAAGGTATGTGGTTGGTAGCTCAACTCAAGGTTAAATTACAATGATAAGATTACAAAGATCTAAGTTTTCAACATGTCTCTTAAACATTTCATTGCAAAAATATGAATTAATCTGCAGTACCAAATAATGTATTTCATGGAATCATAGAATGCCTGCATTGTGGACCTGATGAAGGAGCAGCACTCCAAAAGCTAGTCCTTCCGAATAAACCTGTTGGACTATAAACCGGTGTTGTGTGATTTTTTTAACTTTGTACACCCCAATCCAACACTGGCACCTCCAAGTCGTAACTAAAGTATGTAAGCAGGCCATTCTGCCCATTGAGTCCACACATACCCTCTGAACAGCATCCCAGCCAGACCCAATCCTGGTAAACGTGCATTTCCCATGGCTAACCTACCTAGGCTGCACATCCCTGGACACTGTGGACAATTCTGCATGACCAATCTACCTAACTTGCACATCCTTGGACTGTAGGAGGAAACTGGACCAACCAGAGGAAGCCCACGCAGACACGGGGAGACACCTGATTCCTGGCACTGTGAAGCAGCAGTTTTAACCACTAAGCCACTGTGCCACTGGATTTACATAGATATATGTTGCTCAATTTGCATCCCCAGCATGAAGTTGGCATGAAATTTAAAATGAATGTGATTCGTATCCCACACTTTAAGGTCTTGTGACTCTTCGAGGACATTTTATCTCAGAAACTTTCACGTTATTCTCCTTCTTACCTGCTCCTCACTCCAACCACTCCTATCAATCAACTAAGATTCAGTGACCAGTTTAATTTGGTTACAGACAACATACTGAAGCGAAAGTAAAGTGTTATGTCTGTTAAAAAGCTGAAGTAAAAATTGTACATGCTGGAAGCACTCCACAAGTGAGGCAGCATCTGTAAGAAAGAAATCCATTGAATCTTTTCCATGTCTACATTCAGCCTATTGATTTACTAGATGAATAGAAGGATTTGAAGTATTTTTTAATGTTTTAACTGGACTTATTTAATGTAATATATTTTGAAATGCTTTCGATATTATTGCTCCTTACCAGGGAGGAAATTGTCAGGCTTCCCCAGTGTGAGAAATTTAATTAATTAATGCATGCTGCCGCATCATTACCTCATTATTTACTAACGAATTCTAACTTCTGCATTCAACTTGTTTTGGTCCAAATGTATTAACATTGGCTTTAGACTAAAAAGGTAACATTCTCATCTCCAGCTGACTTTGATTTTGCAGTCTTTCAGCAGGCAGTATTAAATAGCTGAAATTCCGCAAGTGCGAGTTTAATTATGCAACATCTTGAACTAAAATTCTATGAAACCTGACTCTGCATGGTGCAGAAAGAATTAGCGATGAAAGGCTTTAGCCAAATCAAACTGAATCGAAGAGAAAAAGGAGACGACATCAAGGCTTCTTGCTACATTCCTAAGGAAATCCAGGCAGAAGCTCATGAATTATTTACACCAGTAAGGCTGACCTGAAGTAGTTTGCTGTATCCTTTCTGTTTCTGAAGAGAATGAAGGCAGCTTTAGCATATGTGCCTTGATTTTTGTTCAAAATGTGTTCCTTAAAGCTGCAAGCCATTTGTTAAATTGTAAGAAATTCTTAACAAATGCTACTGCTTTCATAATTTTGCTCCTGAAATTCTATAATTGGCTTTTAGAAATACATTGCAGTCATCAATAAACTGATCAAAATAAATTTAGGAACACCGGTATTATTTCTGTGTGTATGTCATGTCGTTTTTAGCTCACCAAATAAAGACGATAATTTTCCTAGAATGGAGGTCTCCATTTCTCATCTTTCATAGTTCTAGTAAAGTGATCCGGTGATTTTTGTGTTATGATTATAGGTGATGGTACAACTAGACAAGCCAGATCCCTGAATGAGACCTTGCAGAGTTTTGAGAATGAGGTAGTTTTCTTTGATTATTATTCACTTGTAGGGAATGTCTGGCTGGTCAGCATTTATAGCCTGTCTCTTGTTCCCTTTGCGAAGGTAAGGGAGAGCTGCTTTCTTGAACTGCCGTAGGTTGATTCACAATGGCATTAGGAGGGAATTCCAGGACATTGACCTGGTTAAGATGAAGGAATGGTGGCATATTTCCAAGTCAGGATGGTGAGTGATTTGGAGGGGAACTTGCAGGTGGTAGTGTTCCCACATACCTACTGCCCTGTCCTTTGAGATGAGAAGTGGTTGTGGATTTGGAAGGTGCTGCTTAAGGACCTTTGGTGAATTTCTGCAGTGCATCTTGTAGATAGTACACATTGCACTACTGAGCGTCAGTGGTAGAGGGATACATGTTTGTGGATGTGGTGCCAATCAAGCAAGCTGCTTTGTTCTGGATGGCATCAAGTTTCTTGAGTGTTGTTGGAGCGGCACCCATTCAGACAAGTGTGGAGCATTCCATCACATGCCTGACGTTTGCTTTGCAGATGGTGGACAGGCTTTGGGGAGTGAGGAGTAAGTTAGTTGTTGCAATATTCCTATCCTCTGATCTGTTCTTGTAGTCATTGTATTTTGTGGTGAGTCTAGTTGAATTTCTGGCCAATGGTAACCCCCAGAATGTTGTTAATGTGGGATTCAGTGACAGTAATGCCATTGAATGTCAAGGGGCAGTGGCTAGATTGTCCCTTAGTGGAAAAACCCTGATGAACTCCCCTTGCCACCACACCCCCCCCCCAATTCCCCCAGATAATCTAACATTGTCCAGTACAGGGCAAAGCAAAGGTAGAACCTGTCAAAAAGTTGCAGTCAAATGTTGTGTATGTGCATGTGCATGTGCACGCATGCGCATTATTTGGAGACTCCCCCACCCCTACCTTGCCCCAAAGGCAGCAGCTGTCCGGTCTGGCTTCCCTGGAGAGGGGGTATTGCACGGGGGTGGGGGGGGTGGATGTTGGTGGGGGGGTGGGGGGGGGGAGGTTGGACTGGATTGGGGGGGTGTTGGGATGGGGTTGGACTGCGTTGGGTGCAGGTGGGCGGGGTTGGACTGGATGTAGCTGGGGTTTGACAGGGGCTCACGGGTGGTGTGTTGCTGCCTTGTCTCTTGAACAGGGAACAGACTGAACAGAAAACATTGAGCCCCAGAGGAAAAGTGTTGAATCAATTAACCAAATAATCAATTATCCGAATGTAAGTGCCCGCCCATCTCGTTCAGATAATCGAGGTTGCTCTGTATTTGTACATTGCAAATGTTACTTGCCACTTGTTGGTCCTAGCCTGGATATTATCCAGATCTTTTTGCATTTCAACATGAACTTTATGTTGAAGGAATCGTAAATGTTGCTGAACATTGTGCAATCATCAATGAACATCCTCACTTCTGACCCTATGATGGAGGGAAAGTCACTGATGAAGCAAGTGAAGATGTTTGAGCCTAGGACACTACCCTGAGGAACTCCTGCAAAGATGATCTGGAGTTGTGATGGCTGACCTCCAACAACCACTGCCATCTTCCTATGTGTCATGTATAACTCCAACCAGCAGTGAGTTTTGCTAGAGTTTCTTGATGCCACACTCAGGTGAATGCAGCCTTGCTGTCAAGGGTTGTCACTCTCACCTCACCGTTGGAATTCAGCACTTTTGCCCATGTTTGAACCAAGGCTGTAATGAGGTCAAGAGGTGAGTTGCCCTGACAGAACCCAAACTGAGCAGGTTAATGCTGAGCAGGTGCTCCTTGATTGAACTATTGACGACACCTTCCATCAATTTACTGTTGATCAAGAGTAGACTGATGAGAAGGTAATTGGTGGGGTTGGTTTTGCCCTGCTTTTTATGTAGAGGAGATATCTGGGCAATTTTCCACATTGTCAGATAGATACCAATGTTTTAACTGTGCTGGAAGAGCTTGCCTATGGAAATGGCAAATTCTGGAGCACAAGTCTTCAGTACTAATGATGGAAAGTTGTCAGGCTCCATAGCCTTTGCAGCATCTATTGCCTCTAACCATATCTTGGTACCAAGTGGAGTGAATCAAATTGGCTGAAGACCACTGAAGGAGGCCAAGATGGATCATACACTTCTGTTTATGTTGTTTGCTGTGCAAGTAGTCCTGTGTCACCAAATGACATCTATGTTTTGGTTTGCTTGGTGCTGCTCCTGGCATACCTTCCTGCACTCTTCATTGAATCAGGGTTGATCTCCTAGTTTGAGAGTAATGGTTGAGTGAAGGATATGCTAAGCCATGAGGTTACAAATTGTGCTTGAGTACAATGGCCCAAATTGCCTCATGGATGGCCAACATTTGGTCTTCTTGCTGAGTCATTTCAGAGAGCAGTTGAGAGTCAACGACATTGCTGTTGCTCTGGAGTCATGTGTAGGCCAGACCAGATAAGGATGGCAGATTTCATTCCCTGAAGGATATTAGTAAGCCAGATGGGCTTTTTTGACCATCAGCACTGCTTTTATGATGATCAATCAATTTTTAATTCCAGATGTAATTTGTTGAATTAAAATTCCAATATCATCTGTGGTGGGATTTGAACCTCAGAACATTAGCTGATTTTCTGGAATAATAGTCTAGTGATAAAACCACTAGGTCATCAAGTTCCCCATACATTTAGTTTGCCATGTAGTGGTCAGTCTCTGAAACATAATTGCACAAAGCTGCATAATTTCTTATAGGTCATAGAGCTGTACAGCATGGAAACAGACCCTTTGGTCCAACTTGTCCATGATGACTAGATATCCTAAACTAATCTAGTCCCATTTGCCAGCACCCAGCTCATATCCCTCCAAACCCTTCCTATTCATATACCCATCCAGATGCCTTTTAAATGTTGTAATTGTACCAGCCTCCACCACTTCCACTGGCAGCTCATTCCATACGCACACCATGTTCTGCATGAAAAAGTTGCCCCTTTGGTGTCTTTTAAATTTTTCCCCTTTCACCTTAAACCTATGCCCTCTAGTTTTGGACTCCCCCACTATGGGAAAACAACCTTGCCTTTTCACCCTAACCATGCCCCTCATGATTTTATAAACCTCTATAAGGTTACCCCTCAGCCTCTGATGCTCCAGAGAAAACAGGCCCAGCCTATTCAGCCTCTCCCTATAGCTCATAGTCTCCAACCCTGGCAACGTCCTTATAAATCTTTTCTGAATCCTTTCAAGTTTCACAACATTGTCCCAAAAGGAGGGAGACCAGAATTGCACACACTATTCCAAAAGTGGCCATAAAAACAGAAAAAAAGTTTATTACCAAAATAAGAACTTTTTTTTAAAGAAAGAAAGCAAGCTGACTAAACATCAAAGACAGTTAGGATCTCAAAACACACAACATGCAAATTTTTAATTTCCCAACACTATCCATGACAGAGATTCAAGTTCAGGCAAGTTATACCTATATTTCATCATTCATTGTCCCTAGTCCTTACAGTTAAATTTTCCTGTGACAGTAATTTATTGAGTCCTTTCGAAGTCTGCCAACATGAAATTTTCATAAATCTGAGAGTTTAAACTTTCTCAGTTCTAATAAACTTCAAATTTTCTGATCTATTTCTCCCGGGTTGAAAGTTTTGTAAGTCAAAATCTTTTGCTGATGGGACTTTTTCTGAATTGCTCTGAGTTTCCTCACAGAGAAACTAAACCTCCTTTTAAACTCAATTCTGATGTTTAGAATTCAATAAAAACCCGAGAATAAAAAGCTAGCCTATTGATGAATATCTAACCACATTTTTTTTAAAAATTGGATGCACTAATGTCCTTTAGAAAATCTACTTTTCTGACCTGGTCTGACCTTCATGTGACTTCAGATCCACAGCAATGAGATTGACTCTTCACTGTACAGTTAGGGATGGACAATAAATGTGAGACTAACCAGCAACACCCACATCCCATGAAAGAACAGAAATATCTAATGTCTGGACATGCCTCTGGAAAGTATTAAAATAGTATTTTCTGGTATTCCATTGAATAAACATTTGGATGCAACTTATTACTTTTGGTGTTACTACTTATGATTACTTGGACTTTCACAGAAGTAAATTATTTGAGATTGGAGGGTTGTTAGCTACTACCCAAAAAGGATTAATACAGGACTTCAGCATACTCACAATACATAGGTAGTGAGCTTACAAAGAATGTTTAAATGTAGGGTTATCTTGTACAAATAGGGAGATAGGAAGAGGGACATCGACCACAAAAGAAAATGAAACAGTTGTTGTTTATAAATTTGTACTTTTGTGCTGCAAGAGTGAAACAAGATTCCAACAGTTTAGCTGATATCTTGTTTCCTCTGGAATAGTAATTTGTTGTTATTTTCTAAGTTGCTTTTAATTGGCTAATGTTTGAGCTTGAGAAAAAAATGTATGTGAGAGAAAGAGCTTCTAATATTTGTGCTGTTATCAGTGCATGATACTTTTGCCCTCTGTTTTGTTCATCAAATCAGACTACTGAAAAATGGTTCATTTGTAAATTCCAACTCCATTATCTTTTTTTCGAACTGAAAACTCTGTTTGTCACTTTTGATCTCCAACATGTGAAGTTATCATAAAAGAGAGAATAATACAAGAAATGCAAAGGTCTTGTCATCTCCTTTCCTAATAATATGGATGATCCATAATCCTTTAAATGGAGCCTCCTAATTCTGGACTCACCCACAAGAAGAAACATCCCTTCCACGTCCACCTGGTGAAGACCATTTGGCACACTATAACTTTTAATCAAGTTACCTCGCTTTCTAAATTCCAGTGTAAATAAGCCTATTCTGTCAAATTTTTGGAAGATAACCACTCATTTCAGATTTCAATCAAAAAGGTCTCCTACGAGTCACCTTCAACTCTTTAAATAAGAAGACCAACACTGCACACAGTATTCAAGACATGATCTCACCAATGTCCTGGATAACTTAGATTCTTTTAGCTCCAATTCTTCTCATAATAAAGGATAGCATTTCATTCACCACTTTACTTCTGTACTATATGCTATCTTTTTGTGATAAGTCCAAGAACACTTAAATTGCTCTGCAGTTTGGACTTCTCCAGTCATTCACCTTTTAGGTAATATCTTGTTCTTTTGTTCCTTTATCAAAGTGAATAATATCATGTTTTCCCACATTTTACTACATCTGCAGTCTGCAATCTCATTGTGTCTTCTATACAACACATACCTATCTTTGTGTCAGATGCAAATTTAGACACCATACCCTTCACGCTCCTCCTCTTAGTCATTAATATCATCCATAAAATGTTGAGACCACATCAAAGTGGAACTCCACTTGTCACATCCTGCCATCATAAAAACAGAAACAGATTATGCATAATTGCTATTTTCTGCCAGACAAGCAATCTGAAATCAATAATAACATATTACCATGTAAACTATGAGGGCATAATGTGCAAAGACCTTTTGCGTGGCACCTTGTCAAATGCCTTTTGGAAACCCATGCACCGTATGTCTAAGGCTGCATTACGTTCCTTTTTACTCTCCCTCCCTCCTGCTCTTGACCAAATTTCCCCGGACTTCAATGGTCTCCTGTACCACTGTGCCATGGTTACAGCTTATTTCCCTGTAACCCTCACGCTCATCCAAACAAGCAAAAGGAAACACAAATGTTGGACATTTGCAAAGGCCAAGGCTCCAGCAACTCAATCCTCTGAGTCTATTTACCAGCCTCCTTCACAGTCATGCCCTCCTTTCCCTGACCACTTTAGATTTTACATTTCCCTCTGTTTGTATGTTTCCATCTTTTACTCTTCACTTGTCCTTTTTCTTTCTTATTCCCTTGCTTTCTCTTTTCTTTCCCTTTCTCCCTTTTGATGTTTCCTCTTTCTTTGTTTTACCATTTACACATCAACTAAATTAGACCTGCTACATATCCAAAGCACTCAAGGATAATGTACAATTTCTAATTTAACCCTATAACTCGGCAATGGCACAAACTAATGCAGCATAAACCTCTTGCAGATATTTGTAATGTTGACTGATCTTATTTGGAGTAACTTGTGTATTTTGGGAATTCTGTGTTGTCTCTGTGTTAGCTGTAGCTGAATATATGACTTGGATGAAGAAGCAAATTGATGGATGAAAATAGTGTGAATTGTTGAGTAATGTGACTAATTTTGTAATTGGTGGTTTCTATTATTGGATTTAGAAAAAAATGACTAATTTATGTAATTTCAACTGTAATGACTGTTTATTGCTGTTTGGAAGCTTTCCTATCTGTGATCAAAATAATTAGGCAATGGGTCAGATAAAATGAATGCATTTGAGTATTTTACAGCACACTGTCACCTGCCTCAGGGCTGTATCTTGGCCATTAAATCAAACCAATACTTGCTTCACTCAATGTGGCTCTTTTTTCATTTTTCTCAGTAGCCTTGTGAATGGTTTTTGCAAAATATTCATATTAGTGCCACCATTTAGAAAAACTAAGACCTTCAATCGAAGGGAACTGACCTGAAGCTGGACTAAGTGTAATTTCAAATCCATAGCTATGAATAGAGAAGGGAGACTAAGTGCTGCTGCCTGGCCTTACATACCTTTTGATTAAAATATCTGTGTTTCATATCAGCTAGTATAATTTGATATATCTGAACAATCAATTATTTTTAATTGCTTATGGGTAGCATGTTCTCATAAATTCTTGAATTCTAATAGCTGTGAAACATTGCAACTTTGAAATGTCCAGAACTTAATTGTCATTGCAATTTTTCTGTGTTCCAATGTAAAAGACTGATCATATTTGAACAAATTAGATGAAGTCTATGTAATGAACATGCTTTAAATGTTAAAATGCTTTTTAATAGGATTTGCCTTTTAAAACGAATGTATTCAACCTTGTGCATGACTTACTGTTATTTCAGTGATTTCTGATCAATTCTAAAGGTAGCACTTATATTCTCCACTGCTGGCTACCTAAGATAATGGCATGAATTCAGAAACATTGCTTGGAATGGTGAGTGGGATTCCATCCTCTAATCCCTTTTATGCCCAATGTAATTCCCAATGTAGAGTGGGTATAGAAATGTTGGATGGAACCCACGGTGCAGGAATGTTCTTTATATTATTAATTTCTAGAGAATTACTGTAAGATGAGGGTTCTCCTGCTTATTAAATCTCGTTCATTCTCAGAAATAATGGAAATCCACCAAAACAGATCTTTTTTTTCCCTTCTTTGGAATTCTGCTGTGGTGCTACTAAAAGTAGCCTCCAAGGAATTTAGATCCCATCATGTTTCGTTGAAGATGGTCGAATAGTACCATTATCAGAAAAATACAGTCAGGGAGTTAGAAGGCTGCTCATTTAAGTCGCAATCTGTAAATTGCCGAAAAATCTAGGCCGATGCTGCACTGTACTGTTCACAGAACAGCCTTCTTTCAAATGAGATATTTAGATTAGATTCCCTACAGTGTGGAAACAGGCCCTTCGGCCCAACTAATCCACACTGACCCTCTGAAGAGTAACCCACCCAGACCTATTTCCCTCTGACTAACGCAATGGGCAATTTAGCATGGCCAATTCACCTGACCTGCACACCTTTGGAATGTGGGAGGAAACCGGAGCACCTGGAGGAAACCCACACAGACACAGAGTGTGCAAACTCCACACAGACAGTTGCCTGAGGCTGGAATCGAACCTGGGACCCTGGTGCTGTGAGGCAGCAGTGCTAACCACTGGACTGTCAATATTCTTGAGTGGGATTCAAAACATAACAAAGTACAGTGCTAAAGAAAAACAGGTGAGTTATCCTTAGTAAGAAAACCAATAGATGATCCTCAATGGGATCAGGGAAAAGGTTTTTTCTTAAATTTATTCATTCATGGGATGCTGTCATTGTTGTCTTGGCCATTTCTTACCCATTTCTAGTTAGCCATGAGAAAGTACCTTTTGAACTGCTGCAGTCTACTTAGTGTAAGTACCCCGACAATGCTTAAGGGAAGGAGTAACAGGATTTTGACTCAGCAACACTGAAGAAGCAGTGGTATATTTCCAAGTCTATTGGTGCGTGGTTTGGAGGGGATCATGCAGGGTGTAATATTCCTATGTATCTGCCGCCCATGTCCTTCTCAGTGGTAGTGTTTGAGAACTTGAGAGTGGTTGCTGTCTCAAATGCTTTAGTAAATTTCTGCATATCTTGTCGATGGCTCACAAGCTGCTATTGAACATTAGTAAGAATTATCTGAGCGATACAAATGAATGAGATGGTTGATCCCTCCGACAGAGGAAAGCAAAACAATTTTTTTTTTAAATTGCAGTAATACTTGGAAATGAACATACTGCTTACACTGAACTTTCATTTTGAAGTATACTTGACCAGTCAGACCAGTGCGTCTAATTCTACAGTTTTACTGATCTTTCTTTCTGCTGTGCCAAACCTGATTAAGGCACTAAATATCTTGCGGCACTGGGTTGTCTTATTAGAGGAAAAAAAATCAAGATTTGTATTTTATGGAACATTTTAAGGCCAAAAAACCCCCACACATCATACACAATAAAGTCCTTCTTTTGAAGTGGAGTCTTTGTTACAGGGCATGAGGCAGTTAATTTACTGAGAGCCAACTCCCATAAACAGCAGTGTGATAAAGACAAGGGTATCTGTTTTCCTGATATTGATTGAGGAATAGACACTGGCCTGGACAATAGGGGTAATTACCAAAATAGCTGCGTGGGATTATTTTCCATCCATCGATGGAACCTTGATTCAATGTTTCAATGTTTGACTGTAGGGTCAGCCTAAAATGTTGCATTCAAGTCCTTGGGAAGTTGTTGAATCAACAAAGTTTTGACTTGGTCATGCCATCAACTGATCCATAGCTAATACATTTACCACAGAGATACTACTTACACACAAGTCCACTCTCAGAGTACCCTGGCCTCATCAATGATGAAATCTGATGCTTTAAGCTGTGACAGACACTTAAGTTCTGGTACATTATACCATTTTCTATTCTTAAATGGACAACCTTCCCATCAGATGAGTCCACTCAAATATTCATATTATCCCGACCTTGATGAAGAGTCTAATATGTGCAGTAAGAGACCTTTCTCGTATACAGTTTCTGATAAATTCAAGGCATTAGCAGATACAAATGTTCTGAATAAAATTAATCTGGCATTAACTTTGTATTGATTCACTCTCTGAAGATGAAAAGATTGAAATGAAATGGCCATCATGTCTGTATGTGATAGTCGTGATTGCCTATGAGATGTGCGAGCGTTAACATATTTCTCTGAATGTTTTTAATAATTTTTGTGATTATGTGCAAATGGTAACCTTTTTAAACAGTACAGATTTCATCAGTAACAGACAGTTCAGTTCTCTCCTTGCCATTTTTCACACTGGAGCAATTCTCTATAATTTTCACTTTGCATGAAATGTCAGAATAAATATTTTTCTTTTGCCGTTAATTTTTTATTGAGATGAGAAGCACTTGCTTTTTTTCAATATGTATGAGAAACCATTCCTCTAAATGTATTTCTCATTCCTGAGATGAATCCTTTTTATCTAATAGCCATTTTTTTTCCCATTTAAAGCACTGCTTTAGATTAGGTTGGGTAGTACACTGTGCAGATCATTAGTTTGATTTAGTATGTCCTACACATTGAGAGCTTTGAAGAGACAATGATCCACCATTGTCTTAAAACAATATGTCATTGGTGATATCCCACAGCGCAAAGTAGAGCTGGCAGATGATTTCTCCCAAGGAAAGCTTGGGTTACCTACTGTGCTGTATGGGATAGTATATTAATTCTGTGCATTTTAGAGTTATGTTAAAAACACTGAGCTAAAATGTTCTCTGAGCTGTTAAATTTGTAAACAGTGGGGTGGATTTTTTTTTTGCAACATGCTACAATAGTGTGGGAGACCCAGCAAGATTTACAAAAAGAGGGATGGGCGTGGCCATCGAGGAATTTGAAAACAAGGATGAGAATTTTAAAATCAAGGTATTGCTCGACTAGAAAATGATGTCTGTCAACCAGCAAACAGGCAATGGGGGAACGGGACTTGATACCAGTTAAGACAGAGGTACAGATGGTAGCATGTAGGAGACCAGCTGAGTGTATGTTGTAACGGTGTAGCTAATTTAAATATTCAGATGACCATTGCTAGCATCATGCTTGAATTAGCTGGACTCTTGGGCTCTGACTTTCACCAAGAGGGAAACTGCTGGGGAAAAAAAATCTGGATCCTAAATCTTGCAGCCAAATCTGGCATTTCTGATTTTCATGGGGAGGGAATTTGGGATGGTATGCACTGTTCACAGAGGTAGCAGGCAATTTAATGATTGACAGTCTTCCCTGAAATCAAATTTAGGAATTCCTGGTGTCTGAAACTTGAGACTGTGAAGATTAGACTATGTATGCACAAGTCCATTCACTGCAAATTTCTTTTGGAAAGCTGAGATACCAGCAGTTTGAGAGTTATGTTACTCAACATTGTTGCAGGATGTGGAGAGTGGAGAGTTCAGAGTGGAGATCTGTGGTCCTTTTTACAGGAGGAGGGTCATCAGGTAACGTTTGAAGGTGGAGAGCAGGGATCCTTTCTGCAGGGCAGATTCAGGTCACTTTTGGGACTTTAAACTGTGGAGATGACTGTGCTCAAAAGGTACATAAACACTTTCGAACTGTCCAGTTAGTTGAAACCTGTCAAGAAATGTGAATATGCCAGTCATCAAATGTTGACCTGTCAGCAAGTGTCAAAATATGTTTGAGTAAATGAGTGTTTCTCTCAACACCATGAATAAAATATAATATTGGACCTTACATAATAGAACTTTCTTTATTCTCCAATGTTCTTGCATTCTTGTGGATAGTAGATCAATTAGTATGGCAGATATAAGGAAAAATGACAAACAGGATGAATTGTCACTAGGGTTTGAGTGGGGTAAGGGTAGAAGGCATTGTATTACATGGGTTGGCATGGTTGGAACAGAAGGTGAGTGAAGGGAAGTCGAAGTGAATGTTTCATACTTACCATCTTTTGAAGAGGTAAAGTACTTTTTTGGCTCGGGTCCTGGGACACATTGGATGGAGGTAATGCTGCCTTTGGGAAGGTGAGAAGGCATGCTTGTATGTAAAATGTGCATAAAATCAGTGGCACTGATTGGAAGTGCTTCTTGCTGTATCTCAGAGAAAGGAGTAAACTGTTTAGTCAGTCTTTGGTTTATGATTTAATGCTTTTTTTTATTAGTTTTAACATGTGTGAAATCCCATATGTCAATGTGAGGCGGGACAAACACTTCAATATTAAATGTTTGAAATTCAAGCAGCTTTGGTTTCGGGATTAATAGGAATGGGGAGAGTAACCTATATTCTTTATACCAGGATGCAGACACCTTCTTAAGATACAGTCTTCTGATTTTGTAGTGGTCAGGAACAGGACAGTGTGACAGAGTGTGAGGTGGTAAGAGGACCCAGAGAGCAACAGTGGAAGACTCTGCAATTGGCTCATAGATTTGAGGTTCTCTTAAATTATTTGGATGAAAGCAGAGGATGCACGGCCGTTAAGTCAGCTGACCATGACACCATGTTACTGGAAGCCATTCAAGTGAAGGAAGCAACAAAGATGTGATGGTAGTAGAAGGTAGCACAGTGAGGAAGATTGACACCATTCTTTGCAACAAACAGGACACATGCTCAAGTCTGGAAAGGAGCTGCCATTGGGAAGGGGAGGATCCAGAGGTCATGGACCATATCAATAACACGAGTAGAACTAGGAACCAGTATCTGCAGAGAAAGAATGAAGAGCTAAGCCATAAATTATAAAACAGAATATCAAAGATTATAATTCTAGATTAGTACTTGGGCAGTGTACAAATTGGCATTGGGTACATAACATTTGAGAGGTGAATATGTTTCTCAAATACTGGCAAGAGAGAAATGGTTTCTGGTTTATGGGCCACTGGCACTAGCACTGGGCAAAATGTGGGCTGTACTGTTTGGATTTTCTATATCTGAACCTTATTGGGGCCAGTATCCTTGCATAATAAATAATTAGGGAATAGAGAAGATTTTAAATTAAATAATGGGGCAAGGGATTAAATGTGGATAATATTGTATATCAGAGCATCGAGACAATTTAATTGAGGAAAGTAGAATGATAGGAAGGGACAGAACAGAAAAAAAACTCGAATTCCAAACATCAGGATGAGATGTCACAAAGATAAGACAAAGCTGAAGACTCCAGCTGCATGTGCATAGCATTAATAACAATGTAAACAAATTGAAAGCACACTGTGAAATAAATTGGTAATGATTCAATAGCTGTTATGGAGATATGGCTGCAAAATGACATGGATTAAGTCCTGAATACTGATGGCTATAAGACATTCAAGAATATGTAGTTAGCAAAAGGTGAATGGGGTAGTATTGTTAATCAAAGTTATCATTGCATTAGATAGAGATGACTTTGGTTCAGGAACTCGGGACATAGAATTTGGTTTGGTTGAAGATGAGGGATAACAGGGAAAAGAAGCCACTCATGGAGTTAGACAAATACCCCCAAATCATAATAAGAAATTACAGCAAAATATAGAAGAGAAAATATTTGGAGTTTATGATAAAAGAACATTATTATGCATGCGTGACTTAAATATACATACACTGAAAAATAATTTGTCTGTGGTGGTCAGAATGAGGAGTTCATAGAATGCTTTTGAAAGAGTTTTTTAGAGGAGAACGTTCTGGATGTTCCCTTGATAGGTACCCCATTGTCAGTCATATAGCACAAATTCTAAAAAGGGTTTTATGTAAGCTTGCACTGTTTACTTTTTAACTCTACATATTTTGTTTTGGACAGCTAATGCAAATATACACAATTAGATGCTTTTTTCTTCATGTTTGGTGCATTTCCTAATTTCCTAAGTTAACCATGGTGTGGGTTCTCCTTTAGAATATTTCTTAAAGCAGAATCTACTTATTCAGAGTACTGTATTCTGAAATATCATGTTAAAAGTCTGCTGTTGCCTTTTTATTGATCTCTTCTTAGCATGGTGAAGCTCAACCTTCATGCCCCCATAGGTGCCCTTATTTGAATTAAAATTTTTAGTTTTAGACCCAAACAAATGCAGGTTAGATGAATTAGCCATATTAAAAAAATGCCTCATAGTGTTCAGGGATGGGCAGGTTTGGTGGGTTAGCCATTGTAACAATTCTAGGCTGGATTACAAAGATGGGTTAGGTCTGTGTGGGATGCTTTTAGGAGGGTTGAGGCAGAGTCAATGGGCCAGATAGTCTCTTTCTACGCTGGAGGATTCTATGATTCTGGTTCTATGACCCAATCTTTTCCCTTCCAAATTGTTTGGACACTGCTACCTAGGGATCTTTATTGTTAGGTCATTAAGCAATGCTGTCATATTACACAATACCAAGTGTAATATAACTCACATGCTTGTTGTTTTCAGAATGTTCTCCTTTAAGAAATTCTTTCAAGAGCGTTCTATGAACTCCTCATTCTGACCACCACAGACATTTATTTTCAGTGTACGTATATTTAAGTCACTCATGGATAATAATGTTCTTTTATCATAAACACAAATATTTTTTTTCCTATACTTTGCTGTAATTTGTTTTTATGATTAAGGGGTGTTTGTCTAATCCCATGAGTGACTTATTTTCCCTGTTATCCCTCATCTTCAACCAAGCTAAATTCTACATCCTGAGTTCCTGAACCAGTCATCTCTAGCTGATTTCCTGATTATTTTCACAATGAGGTATGGCTGTACATCTTCTGGACTATGGAGAGAACTCTGATCCAGGTGGTGACCTTAGACTAAGTATCAGAGTCTTGAGTCGTGGCCTCCTGTGCTAGTCCTCTAGGAAAAGGACTCCTCTCCACATTCCTGTCTGAAAATTTCAGTGCCATCTTCCCCTTCTCTGACATCTTCACATACTGTCCATCAGTGAGCAGGCTGGCCTCAGAGTGCCAATGCTCATCCAGGTACATGACAACCTCTTAAAGTTGGCATGGACACAAGAGATGCCAGACTTTCAGGTATCAATTGAATGGTGAGGAGTTCTGAGAATAAAAGACAGTAACATGGGCCTGAAATTAGGCCATGTTGCTAGTTGGGATGGCACGGTGGCTCAGTGGTTAGCACTGCTGCCTCAAAGCAACTGGGACCCAGATTCGATTCCAGCCTCAGGCGACTGTCTGTGTGGAGTTTGCACGTTCTCCCTGTGTCTGCGTGGGTTTCCTCTGGGTGCTCTGGTTTCCTCCCACAGTCCAAAGATGTGCAGGTTAGGTGAATTGGTCATGCTAAATTTCCCACAGAGTTAGGTGCATTAGTTAGGGGGAATGGGTCTGGGGCTAACTCTTCAGAGGGTTGGTTGGACTTGCTGGGCTGAAGGGCCCATTTCCACATTGTAGGGAATGAAATCTAATGAAATGAAAATGAGGTGAACCATAGTGGTGTGAAAGATCTTAATGAGATAAGGTTGATAGATATGGCAAGAAAACTCTCAGGCTCACAGTGAACACCACCCCCAACCCCCTCAAAAACGTTGACGAATCTTGGATTAGCCAAAAAAAAAGGGTTTCAGCAACTGCCACTGACTCCCATGTATTTTACCTGGTGGATATGAGGGGACCAGGAATAACAGGGTTACCAGTGTATATGGAGCTCAATATTATGACCATTAACAAGATACTAATATTGCAGTTTCAGCAGAAGATGCAAAGTGTAATCTTGATGATTCAATCCGTAACCTGCAACTTTGTAGTGTTTTTCAAACTGAACACTGTGCACGTAACCTTCTGCTTCAATCTGTGAACTGATCATTCAAATTTCACCCAGAGGGTGGTGGGAACCTGAAACTTGCAGCCTGTAAGGGAGTAGATGCAAATCCAAAGCTTTTGGCCAAGTGCTGCAAAAAGGGATTAAAATAGGTGATTGTTTTTGACTGGCATGGATGTGATGGGCAGAAGGGTCTTTTCTGTGCTGAAGATATCTATGACTCAAGGACTCTGAGTCTAAGCATATAAGAGATTTGAATTTTTTGAAGTTTGATTTTTTTATGCTTTTTTGATTGGAATGCAGCTGCTTTTTGATTATTCGGTGAAGTTCTGCCGAGATGGCTTAGGTGACCACAAAAGTCATTATAGGTAACTAGCATCCTTTTAAAAACCCTTTGCAGTTTATGAAGGTCTCCAGTATTAAAGTCAGATAAGGAAAGCTGAATATCAAGAATGTATTTTCACTATGATCATACAAACCACCATGACACAATCAGCCCTCTAACAAAACATGAGATACCAACACACCTACAAGCAAGGAACATTTGAGTGACAAGTCTAGAGGTAGGGAAACTTTACCATCGCAAGATCCTAAGGTTTGTGACATCACCAAATCATTACACAGTTCCTTAAACTCTTAAGTTCTTTAATTTTTAAACTCTTAAAAAGAGGCTGATACTTGTTTAAATACTTTTCTCAACTGTCCAAATGTGTATGCTTTTTCATTCTTAAACTGTGTAATGTCACCTTTAGGGAAAGGGAAATGTTGTAATATTACTTTAAGAGGAAACAGGCAATGAGCAATTAACCAGGATGGGTAAAATGTGACTAGTAGCCATTGCACAGGCAAGTTTTCAGCATGCTATCATGCTTTCCTGTAAAATTGCTGACCCTCTAATGAACCTATCTTACTAAATCTGCAACATATCTTAAAATAACTAGAGCCTACATTCAGTGTACCAGTTCTGCAGTGATATAAGCTTGTGTAAGCAAAAACAGAACCACCATAAACACAACACAAATGCAAGACCTTGTTTTACTTTTAGCTCTCTATCTGCAGTCAACTGCAATAATCCCATTTCCCTGTCTTATATCTTTCCCATTCAAAATTGTTTTGATTCCCTTATTGGCTAACAAGGTTTAAGCCTAAGTAGTTACTTTCAATAAAGCATTCCAGTTCTAATAACCCTGTGTATGGGGAGAAGAATTCTTTTACTCATTAAAGGCTTCTTTAATATCAGATTACATCATGAATTGACCTTATTAAAACCTTTGGTTGTGCAAAACTGGCTCTAAATGGAGCAAAGCATTTTTAATGAATTAAAATAGTAGCTTCACCCAAAGGACTTTTTTTTTAGTTTGTGGCTATTTTAACTAATAAATGATCAGAAATGTATAGTTGAGAATCAGTTATATCAAGTATAAAACAGTTTGCTCAATTAGGACCTCCTCATTATAAACTCCACCTGTTTCCACCCCCACAATTCAATGATTGCAGCTTCTGTCTTGTTTGCGATTGGGGTGGGTCTTGAAATTATTGGCAAGAGGAATACAGTAGTTGTTTATTCTAACTGTTTGTTACATTGCAACCCCTGAAAGAAAGGGGACAATCTTAGAATGCTATCTTGAGGACTTTTTTTTTTAAGTAATCAATGAGGATATTTCCCTGTGCAATTATCTTTTTGCTGTAGCTTCACCAGAGGTTGAGTGGAAATTCCATTGAACACAAACAGAATTTCTGATACACTTTGAGTTTGTCTAAGTCATACAAATATGTCAGTACTTCCTGTAAGCTTTGCAAGATTGATTCCAGTTTCTTCTATACACTCCATGTTCTTACAGACAAGGTTGTCGAGATAGGCTGCAACCAGCAGATAAAAGTTTGCATTATCTGGGTCTTGTGGTGTTCGGGGCTGTTCTTTATGTGCCAAAAAATACAGTGAAAATGTGGGAAAATGGGACCTGGCAAATTATGTTTACCGAAAGTCAGTAAGGACACAATGTACTAAATGACCTCTTCCTGCGCTGCAGTCATTCTATGATACTTTATGCTATACTTATGTGAAAGCAACATGCAATAGCATTCAATGTGTCACTGTTAAAAGCTTGAAACAAATAGCTGTTTAAAAAGAAATTTGATATCTACCTAAAAAATCAATGCTACAAAGTTTCACTTTTTAAACAATTTGTAGAAACATGAACTAATAACACTAACCCTTATTGTTCAAACTCAAAAATATCAATGGGTTACTCCCTATTCTAGTTATATTTAACTGTTTTATTCCTCGTGTTCCTACTGTTCTCTGTGTTATGAGATGTATCAGCTTCTGCTAGCATTTGATCAGGTAACATTCTTTAGCACCTATTAATTGTGAACACATCAGCTGAAGCATTGGTTTCATTTTTCTTTTTTAGTGACTCCAAAATCAAAAACCATCCTTCTTTAATATAGGGAACAGCGGAGACCAGCAGAAAATGGCTAACACGTGGTGCTGGCAATATTTCCTCTCTCAGATACTTCTGAAAAATAGTCATATTGACATCAAGGCTGCATTTGAATGAGTGTGTCATAAAGGAGGACCAAAAACTGGAATCAATCTGAATTGGGGCGGAAATTTCGCTGCTGGGTGCAGTCAGACCTGGCACATAGAAAGATGGCTGTGGATATTGGAAGTCTGTAATCTCAGCTCCAGGACATTTCTGCAGAAGTTCCTCAGGGTAGTATCCTAGGCCCGAACCATCTTCAGCTGTCTCGTCAGTGACCTTCCCTCCATCATCAGGTCAGATGTGGGAATTTTCACTGGTGTTGTGCAATGTTCAGCACCGTTCATGTTCCATTTCAAATGGACTCTGAGTTAGTTACTAAATCGTCTAACATGCTGACTGACTGCAACTCACTTCTTTAAATGAATCATTAGGAGATTGAGGATTTGTAAGAATGACAGCAGAAGCCAGGAAATGTATGAGATACTGGACATGCTCCTTGCTCGGAGTGGTTCCAGGTATAATGATGAAAAAGAATGTGGAACAAATATGAAAGCTGGCCACAGGGGCCAAAATTAAATTTAGATGACTTGAGGATTAATTAAGCATTTCCAGTATAAACACCTCTCGAGCTCATGAATTCCAATTAAAAAAGATGTTCTGTAGTTTCGGGATATCAAAATATTGTTGCATTAGCTGGATTTGGACGATATTCAAATTACAATTGCCAGAGAAAAGGCAATTTTATTTATTTGTAAGGATTGCATTTTGTGGCCAGTCTAACATTGCAATTAACAACTGCAGTTTCTCAATATTACTGAGATAACAACTACAGTAAAGTCAACAGGACTGATGATATCGGAGTGGGGAATGGACCTTTCCAAGCTGAGCTGCCAGTGTCCATGACCAAACTACAACTGTGAATGTGTAACAAGAGAAATACTTGTCTTTTTATAACATTTCTCACAATGGTTTGGAGCCAATTAAGTACTTTTGAAGTGTTGTTAGTGTCATAATTACAGAAACAATGACTGAATGCCCAATAGTTGGAATCAAAAGTGAAAATCCAGACTGCTCCTAGTGGATTTATGTATATGAATTCTGTATGTCTTGAACACTAATAGGTAGCCTGAGATTTCCATCGTGTATGGTGATTGCATCCATTTATTTATTTGCCCAGATAACAAAGAAATCATAATTTATTGAGTGAAGAAAAGATTTTCATCAAAGCCGGTTGCTGTGATGAGAATTTATAGTGCAGCCTCTTCCTATTTGTTAGAGACAGTGATGTTAATACCAGTGCTCTTACAACTTTGAAATTTCAATTTGTCACAGTACAAGGCATTTGTACACCTATAATGCAGTGGAAAAAAATATAATTAATGTATTGTGTTGCTCTGAGTGCCAAATCAAAAGAAATTGAATTGTTTTATCTGGTAAACTGCACACAATCCTAACAGAAGCTCTTTTCCGTTTTGTACTTGAGATATGTGTAACCCACGTGATGGTAGTGGGCTTTCTTTTCAGAGCACTGCCATCCTTGTTGGGAAGATCCTCCACGTTGATGTTTGCTCCCAAATGCCACACCCATGATAATGAATATGTATCCATGAGAGGATTATGTGTGACCTTGAAGTGATAGCAGCCCTACAACATTGCTCTTTATTCTTTGAGGAGGGATGTCGAAGGGCTGGAGAGTGCTATATAACCCTGGTGAATTTGTACACTGTATGCTGTGGCCACAGTGAACTAGTGCTGAAGAGGATGGATGTTGCATTGGATGGCAGGAATACCAATCAAGGAAAATGTCCATCGTTGGATGATCGCTATTTGAGTTGACCAAAGGGTCTGTTTGAATGCTATAAATCTTCTCAATGTTGTTGCACCTTCACCTATCTAAGTGAGTGGTGAATTATCCAAAAATATAATAATGGGTATGAACCATTACTGATGGTAACTAATGTCAAGTAGGGAAGGAAATCTGTTGTCCTTATATGGTCTGGCCTGCATGTGACTCCAGATGCAAAGCATTGAATTTGAATCTTAACTGCTGTCTGAAATGGCCTTGTATTTTATTCAGTTGCATCAAACTGCTGAAAATTCTCAAAAATGAATGAAACCAGACACCACCTCATATTGATCTTGACACTGGAAATAACGATAGAAACACAGCTCTTATCAGCTCTGCTAAGTCCTCCTTACTAAAATTTGGGCACTAGTGCCAAAATTGAGAGAGCTATCTTACTGACAAGTCAAGTAACTACCTGATATATTCATGCTCACAGAATCACATCTTATAGACAATGTCCCAGACAATGCAAACACCATCCTTGGGTATGTCCTGTCCCACCAGCAGGAAAGGCCTTGCAGAGGTGGCAGCACAGTGATATAGAGTTTGGATGGAGTCGCCCTAGGGGGTATCAATATTAGCTCCAGACATATGAAATATCATGGCATCAGGTGAGAAGTGGACAAGGGAACCTGTTGCTGATTACTGCATAATCACACCCAACCTTGAGTGAATCAGTACTCTTCCTAAATAACTTGACTGCTAAACTGGTTCTGCGGCTAGTTATGAAGGAATAATAAGCTCTTTCCTGTACTCCAAGGAGTATTAATTCAAAAATGTTATTTAGCTTCACGATTGCAATGGACAAGACACTGTGTAAAAATTGTAAAACGATAGACTTCATTGAGATAGCACCTTTCCATTGGATACCCCAAAGCCTTTATCATCAATTAACTATCTTTGATGTATAGTCACTTACTGATGTCGCAGGGAATATAGCAGCTAATGTAACACAGTAAGGGCCAGAAGCAACAACCTGTTGATGTTCCAGTAATCTCTTTTATTTATATTAGTTGAGGAATCAATATTGCTTGGGAAGAAATCCTCTGTTATTATTCAAAATAATCTATTTGGTGTTATATTTTAGCCCCAAGAAAATGCAAACTCAACTGTACTGGACTGGAATTTTAGTTTAGATTGTACTGTCAAGTATTTTGAAATGAGAGTTGAACTAATAATCTATTACCTTGGAGATGAGATTGCTACACCAGAACAATGACTGATAACTGTATTGTGCAAAGCTGAATATGAGAAGTTCTCAGAGGGGTTATTGGACTTCAACTAATTTTGCACACAAATGCAAAACTTAGTTCAGTGCTTTCAGAAGGCACTTGAACTCTGAAAATGGTTTACATTGAGTAGTTCTGTGCATCTGTGTTAACAAACCAGCTGCAGAGATACCTGGTCAAGTATTGCCAGCTGTAATGCATTACTATAATTGGCATTTAATTGCAACTGAAGTGTTGTCTATTCACTACCTTTTAAATCTTAAATGTAACTTGTATTATTATGGATTATATAAATGCTTAATTTTTGGTGCGTCATCAATACTTTCAGCAGTAATCTTAGAAAGATTGACCCTGCTGTCTTGTTTCTGGATTAGTGGTGCTGGAAGTTGTACCTACTTTAGTGGAGCAGACTTGGGAGCATAGCAACAAAACTGCCTTCTGGTTTGGATTGAATTTCTCACTTTGTACACACCTGTCTTTTTTCAGACACTACAATTCAACTTCAATACTGAGTGAGACGAGAAGATTTATATGCTAGGTATTTTTATTCATTGGGCAAAACATGTAAAACACTGGCCTGATCTTAACCTTGAGTGGGCAAACTTGGTGATTGAGTATCAAGATTCAAACCTGCCTCTGTGTTGCATTCTTGCCATATTTTCTTCACCGAAAGAGCTCTTGTGTTTTGCAAGTTGAGGATATGAAAGCAGATTGCTTAGAAGACCAGTCATAGCTCTTGGTGACAGCATGTCACCTTCCAACTTGTTTTTTTATGTTCCCAAGCCTCACTCCAAAACCCTCTGCATTAACCTCTCTTGTCAATTCGGGTATCTATGGTACTCTGTACTCCCCATGCTTCTCATCTATCCTGAGTAGCTACTGAACCAGTTTCCACATGGGCAAACCTTAGGCTATCTTTGAAATGGCAAGTAACATTTGTGCTATATAACTGCTAAGTACTGACCATCTCACCCCTGCCCCTTCTTAGTTTAAACAAAAGAGACTTCTTTATATTTTAAAATTGATATTCGATACAGGAATGTACCAAAAAAGCTATCAATCATAAAAGCTGTTCAAAAATGTATAATCCCTCAAGTGGATAATCTTTTGTAAGAAAACAAAAGCAACACATACATGTCCCACATCAAAGGCACATGATCCTTTAATGACCTCTTAATCTCTTCATGCTGTCGCTCAAAACACAAAATATTTGATGAGAGTGGTGGTTCTGTCGTTTTATGAAATCCAGGCAGGAAGGCATTCATAGTGGTCACAGCTTTGAAGGCTAAAATCACAGACAGGAGAACTGAAAGGTTATGATTATATTGATTTCAAAGTATAGATTTCTTTTAAACTTTCAATAGAAGGGTAATTTCTTTCAAATTTAAAGATCATCTGAAATTTAAATAACAGTTCAAAATATGACAGATGTTTTCCCAGAATATTATTCCACCATTTTGAATTCATTATGGCCAATGGGAAAATTACTTGAATGCACCTCAGTACTTTTGATAATGTTGGTCAATATCCAATCAATTTATATTTACAGGATGGAGCTCTGTGATGAATGAATGAAGTTAAATCACATATATGTGACTATATTACATCGAATAGTGACATTTGAAGTTGCCAAAATATTTGATTTGTTTCTATCAGAATGTTTTTGATTCCTGAACAGCCTTCCCTCAGCAGCCATCAACTCTCCAACAAGGTGGTTTTGATTCAGGGTTTCCAAGACCATAGAGTCACAGTGTCATAGAGATGTACAGCATGGAAACAAACCCTTCAGTCCAACCCGTCCATGCTGACCAGATATCCCAACCCAATCTAGACCCACCTGCCAGCACCCAGCCCATATCTCTCCAAACCCTTCCTATTCATATACCCATCCAGATGCCTTTTAAATGTTGCAATTGTACTAGCATCCACCATACATTTTTGGGGGAAGGAGGGGCTGCAAGGAGGAAATTTAAATATGATAATGGACTACCAATAGCAATTCCAGTTTTCAAAGATGTGTTTGCAGGATTGTGAATTAAAGTTTTCCTGAACACTAAAATTGCCACACATACTTCATAAAAATTCATTCACAGGCCTGAGTTCTGTTGAAAAGGTGGTGGTGAGCTCCCTTTGTGAATCTCTGCAGTCCATTTGTGCAGGTCATTAGGCAGGGAATTCCAGAATTTTGACTCTGACCATGAGAGAATATTGAAACATTTCCAAATATCAACAGTGAGTGGCTTGGAAGGGAACTTGCAGGTAGTAGTATTCCCATACATCTGCTGCCCTTGTCCTTCAAAATGGTAGTGATTGGGGGTTTGGAAAGTGCTGTCGAAGGAACATTAGTGAATGTCTGCAATTCATCTTGTAGATGGTACAGACTGCTGCTATATAGTGTAGGTGGAGGAAAGAATGGATGCTTGTGGATGTGATGCCAATCAAGTGGTCTGCTTTGTTCTAGATGGTGTCAAACTTCTTGAGTGTTGTTGGAGCTGTACTTATCCAGGCAAGTAGGGAGTTTTCCATCACACTCCTAACTTGTGTCTTGTAGATATTGTGGCTTTTGAGGAGTTAGGTGGTGAGTTACTCAATGCAGTAATTCTAGCCTCTGACCTGTTCCTGTAGCAACTGTAATTGTATGGCTAGTGCAATTAAGTTTCTGACCAATAGTAAGCCCCCAATACTTTGATAATGGAGGATTCAGTGATGGTAGTTCCATTGAATGTCAAGGGGCAGTGGTGAGATGGTCAGTACCTAGCACTTGTGTAGCACAAATGTTACTTGCCATCTCCCTGTCCAAGCTTGGGAGGTGGCAAGTAACATTTGTCCAGGTTTTTCTGTATTTGAACATAGACTACTTCAATATCTAAAGAATCACAAATGGTGCTGAATATTATGCAATCATTGGCGAACATCCCCATTTCTGACCTGATGATGAAGGGAAGGTCATTGATTAAGCAACTGAAGATGTTTGAGCCTCGGAATATTTTGTGCATCAGGAAGGTACTAGAGAATGGTAATAGTTTTTTTAAATTGAGTTTGTCTTTTCTGATTCTGTTCCCACTACCATTGCTATATGAAAACCAGACCCTTTAAGTATGAGACACTTGAGCATCTATTCAGTAGTAATGATCTGCCCAAGATAAATTCCCTGTTCATTTCCCTATTGCCTTACACTTTCTTCTCCAGTTGTTTTATAAAGAAGCCTCCAATTTTTAGTGGCTGTTTATGAACAATAATAAATAGATGAAAAGAACAAATATAAACTGGATCATTTCACTGAAGACGTGACATCATGTTAAAACTGATGAGGTTTGTTCTACCAGGGCACAAGATTCCCCCATCTCCTCCCCCACCACCCCCTCATAATCCTTGTTATCAACTCCAAAGTGCTAGTTGGCTTGCAGAATGCCGAGGCCTTGTTAAGTAATTAATTTTTGGAATCAGTGCAGCCCCACTGTTTCCCACAGTTTAAGCACCTCACAACTGTCAACACTTACACCACTTAGTGATGTCTGGAGAAACTGTCACTTTTAATGAAGTTTAGCCTAGAACTGTACATTAATATTTGTTTATGATCTGAGAGGATGAAAACTGCTGAGCTGTGACAACTGCAACAGAACTGTTGTCTCTTTTATATTTAACAAAACCTAGATCATAACATTTATTATCTTTTTCTCATATTTTGACACTTATTAGCTTTCATAAATATTTCTTTTATAACTGATGTTGCTTGTGAAATGTTGCGGTTGTTTAAGGACCCAATTTCCCAATATTTATTTGATTCTATTCATTTGATAGTTATGTTTCATATTGTTTGTCTAGATCAATGTTAGAAATTAGCTGCTTTACAAAACCAAACATATCCATGATATATTAACTGCATTCTAAGCTTCTGTTGTTCTTGTGATATTGGAGTCAACAAAATTGGCCATTTATGACCTCCACTAATCAGATATAAAGGGTAATTTTTATGACCATATCTATCAAGAACATAGCAGTTTTATAATGAGCCACACATGATTTTCCAATCACTTTTTCAAATCTGTTATGAAATCCTATACTGTACCTGCTCAAATATTTAGATGTGCTCATCACAGATGAAGCTCCTAAATGAGTACAGATTTTTAAAAAATCTTTGATCTCTGACAATTGGACTGTCCAATTACTTTTTTACCCAGCTTCATATTTAGTCCAATCTTGAACCCTGGACCTTTGTGCGTTTTTAATTTAACTAATTTAATTGGGAACATAGTGAGAAAATATTTCTGAAGAGCCATTTCTCCCTAAGACATTCTCTTAATGACTATTTAATCTGTAATCCTCTCAAATACATCAAGGAATGTCTGTCACAGGATAATCTTCTAACTTCATTCTGACAAATTTTTCAAACAAAACCTGTTGCTGCTGATCCTTCAGAACTGTTCCCATTATTTCATCTGTGAATGGTATTGAACTAATGAAATGTTATTTCCTCCGTTGGATACATAGGGCTTTTAAAATTAAAAATACTGATTGTCTGCTTCCTGTCCTGGGACTTTGATTTCTTCACAATGATACAAGGCACCATACACACTACCTCTTTGTCTCCTACACTATAAGATATCTGTCACCTAACGAAGGTGGTTTGCAATTTGGACCTCATCCCTCTAAGGTATTATGTACTTGTGCCAAACTGGCTTCAAAGTCCTCTCAAGGTTAGCAGTTGTAATGCAAAATATCACTTTATTACCTTTTTTCTATAACATGCATTTTAACTACTTTGGAACTGTTTCATAGTTGTGATAGAATATTGTGCAAATGACCCAATTAAGGAACAGTACACAGCATGTGTTGTATTGCAAAAAAGTGAGCAGTGAGGGATAAAAGTGGAACCAATCCATACACATTTTTGAGCTTTTATATACTGAGACAAACATTATAAAACAAATAAAACACAAAATTGAATTCCTAATCCAATAACCCCAGTATTCGTCTTTTTTTCCATAGGAGTACAAGTGAATTTTGACACTATAACCACCATGTGCAAACAATTAAACATAACCATTCAACTAACCGATTGAGCTTCACAGTTGCCCATATCCCTCCTTTCTTTGGCCTTGTAGTCCATTGGCTAAGTAGTATTGCTAATTTCAGTTTATTCCAAAGCTACATTGCTCAATATCCAAAATACATTAAAAAGCTTCTGCTTTCTGTAACACTGCATAAAGTCTAAACCTGGGTGCTACTATAAGATATAAGATGAAAATATTTGTCATTGTTCCATAACAATTACCATGATAATGTCATGGGGAAATGTTAGGCTTATAATTAGAATAACTTGGTGACATCTTCAGTCCTTTTAAAAATATATTTCACGATTCCCACTACTGTCATCTGTTAGCCTCATATATCTTTCATCAACCAAACCTGCACCTTTTGAGAGATTTTAAATGTTTGATAAGGAAGAATGATTTTAAGTGGTTCACAAATCTTTAAACCAATTGTTTTTAATTTCTTCAGTTCTTATTACCTAAAGCCATTAATCACAACCTTAAAATGTTTACACGATAAGAGGCCATTCATCCAGTTGTGTCTCTGGAGGAACAATTCACCATATCTTTCCCCCTGTGACAATGCACATTCTTCCTTTTTAATTAATTCAACTCCTCTTGAATGCCTTGATAGACCTGCTTCCACTATGCACAAGCAGTGCATCCCAGATCGTAATCACTCACTGTGTGAAAGTTGTTCTTCATGTTGCCAGTCAGTCACCTTCAATCTGTGTCTGTTTTTCTTATTACTTTCAAGAATGAGAAACATTTCCGATCACTTTTTACTCTGTCCAGACAAAAGGTGATTTTTAATGCCTGCTTCAAGTTCCCTATTTTCTTCTTCAAGGCAAATAATTACAATTAAAGTTGTTCGTCTCTGTAACCATTCTTGCGAATCAGTTTTGCACCTTCTCTAATATCTACATATCACCCAAAACAGGATGCCAAACACCAACTGTACTCAAACCAATGTTATATATGGTGAAACAGAACTTTTATAGTTTCTATCACTATTAATAAAATCTAGGACACTGTATTCTAATACCGTCCACTGTAATCCTTCACTATAAAACATTCCTCCAGTCTGAAAAACATCCATTGACCATTACGGTGTTTCCTGCTACTCAGCCAAAATCCAATCCAAATTACTACTGTCCTTTTTATTCAATGAGGCCCAACGTAGCTAACAAATCTGTGTGCAATATATTGACAAATGCTTTTTGGAAGTCCACATGCAGCACAACAGCATTACCGTCATTAATTCTTTCATCAAAACCTCAAGCAAATTTTAAAAATGGGAAATAACATTACAAATCCATGTTAGCTTTCCTTACTCAACAGATTTGTTCAAGTGAGGATCTTTTTTCCCCAAATTAATATTTCCAAAAGCTTCCCACCATCAAGGTTAAATTGACTAACACTATCTTTTGAGCTGAAGGAAGATTGGAAAATTATGGCCTGTGCCACTATACTTTCTACTCTCAAACTTGGAAGTATCTCATCCAGTCCTTGCCAACTTAAAGTATGGACAATGTGTCCCAGTTTTTCCTCTTTATCAGTTTTAGGTCCTTCACATCTGAAGTATCTCCTCTTTCAACATGACTGCTTCTAATTGAAAAGGCAGATAGAATTTCTTAAATTTAATAATTCAGCAATGCCTCTCACTCCCAGACATAAGTCCCTGTCTTTGACCCACCTCCCACTCCTTTTACAAACCTTTATTTTTTTTTAATGACAATGGAAGATTTTAGATTTCCCTTCTTTATTAGTTGTCAATTTCTCTTCATACTCTTTTTCTTTGCATCTCATATGCTTTCTTCATTCCCCACTGAATTCTTTCATTATTTGTCTAGTTCTATCTTGTATAATCACCTGACAACTGTCAAAAGCACACTTTTCTTTGTCCTAATATTAATCTTTTGTCATTTAGGAAGCTGGGGGATGTTTTCCCTACTTTTCCCTTTCCTAGGAATATATATTTAGCTGTGTCTTTTTTAAAGGCACGCCAGTGTTCAGATCCAATGTAATATCCTTCAATTCTACATTATCTGGGCCAGATCCTTTTGTAAATGTCTTTCTCTCAATCTCTGGCTTACTCTCAGTCTGTGCCTCTGAATGGAATGAACTGATAGAGGAAGTGGTCGAAGCTTGTACAATAATAACATTTAAAAGACATCTGGATGGATACATGAAAAGGAAGAGTTTAGAGGGATATGGGCCAAATACTAGTAAACGGGACTAGATTAATTTAGGATATTAATGAATGAATTGACAAAAGTGTCTGTTTCCACATTGTACCACTCTGACTCTCTCTCTCTCTCTCTCTCTCTCACACACACACACACTCTCACTCTCTCTCTCTCTCTCTCTCAGTTTGCTGTCTCGTTCTCTCTTTTTTTCTCTACTATTTTACACCCAGGCCTGATTGGTTGCAGATTTTATTTCCAGAGTCAGTTGCTGCTGTGGATACACAGGGGAACAGGTGCATTTGTCCGTAATGTAGAGAAGCAGTCCAGATCAATGCACTATGTTGATCAGTAGATTAGCCCTGTCTGGTATGCTGAAAAGTAGCATTGACCTTTCTGGGTCAACATTGTGGAGAACAGCAACAGAATCCACAGAATAGCCAATAGAAAAATTGGCTTGAAGGACAAATTGTAAATATTGCTGAGGTCATTAAATAAAACGAAAAAAATGACTAGCATCGAAAAAAAACTAAGTTTAATTGCAGAAGTGAAACCATCTACAGACAACTGTTTCGATACAAGGCAGACAAATGAACCAAAAAGAAGAGGACTACAAGATGTGAGACAACGATTTGGAAAAATCAAACCTAGGAACTAGAAAGACGGTGGATAAAGATTCAGATAGCAATCCAATCTACACTGTAGAGCAGGTTGGCAATGTCATATCTTAAGGATAAAAAAATTTCTCCTGATTGTAATGAAAATAGCAGTATGAGAGTATCCAATGAATATGAAGTGCCAGATTGATGCTGGTTCTTTCTGGGACATTGAGCTTTGCAGATCTGTGTAAAGTTGTACCAGATGGCAGTCCAAAAGGAAAATGCTGGAAGGTAAACTGAAAATTCTATGATGGAACAATGCTCACATCAAGCGGGCAAATTACTCAGAGTCCGGTGCAATGACAAGTCTGAAGATCTGGAGTTTCTGTCATTAGACATTATGCTAAAGGCACTATCTCAGCAGAGAGAAGTCAAAACCTCAGACTAATAACCCAAAACACTGCAGAAATGATTTCTGGTATTTTTCAGGCAGGACAAACTGATGACTGATAGATCCTCTCTGCACTGTGCTTTTTGTCTAATTGCAGGAACATGAAAGAATCTTGATGTTGAAATCCCAAAATGAGAAGATTGTCTTGCCGCATACCACACTGGCAATGGAAGAGATAGCTAAGGCAACAATATAAGTTAGCAGAGTCAGATGAGAAGATTTAGAAAGCAAGCTTGTGCACAGATCATTCTAGCAGATGCTGATTAAACAGCTGACAATCCATCATCACATGTATACTACTGCAATGCACACACATATAGCCTTGCATGTAATTGAGACTAATGTGAGACACACAAATGTTCGACTAACTGGTATACCAAGCCTGTTAAGACATGAGAACAGTCATGTATGTATTTTGATAATTTGAGTGAAGGTTCATAATGATGTATGCAGTTTTTTGACTAAAAAGAGGATTTTTGGATCAAAGTAGTCACGTATAAATGTCCTTTCTAATTTGCTGCTGTCACCTAGCCTCAACCATGCTGCAAGCACACTGTTGACAGGTATCTTGAGTTCACTTCAATAAAGGCGTTGTGTTGAACACATTGCATTGTGCATTTAAAACAAGGTCTGCATAAAAATTGATTTTTCAGACTCTCTTTATCATAACCAAGTTAAAAATATAGCTATGTTAATTCCAAAGGAGCCATTGTTCCACTAGGCAACTAAGTTAAATATATTGTGGTCCTTTTCTGTCTATTATTTTGCCAAAGTTCTGAATTCCGACAACTGTTAGAAGAACCCATTGTGTTATCCAAAGGTTAATTACATTCTAAATGTCTCTTTTTGATTGATGCTGAAGTAACATAGTTCAAGAGACTTTGAATCAGCCCAGGGTAACACAGTTGCTTGCTGTGACTTCCACATTGAATTAGCACTTAAACTTTACCATAGATGTTAGCTTTTTCCCTTGTCTCGTTCTGTCTCCTTTCTTGCTCTTGCCTGCATGACCTCCCACCCTACCACCTTTTGGATATATGGCTCAAACCAACAAGCTGTACAAGTACCTGGCAGCCAGTCACGTAGTTATTGGCAGGCAGATGGACTTCTTCATTGATCAATGGAGCAGGGTAAGTTACCAATCAGCTATTTATTGGCTGAATCCCACCTTGTGCACATACCCTAATGCCATTTGTCTGCAGTAACCTTCCCCCGTTACTTGAACATGAATAAATGTTAGTAGCTTGATTTTTTTAGAAGTTCTCTTTCTGCAATCCTTGGCTTTTAAAACAACCTTCTTTCCTTTTCAATCCAAAATCAAAGAAACAGAAAAATTTAAAAGATACAATCATTATACCACATAGCTATTTTACAAACAAACATTTTTGTAAAATTTATCCAGGGATTTTAATGCAAGGTTCAAACCTTCATCGCTATTTGGTTAATGGCTTCTCTCTCAAAATACTTCTCACTTTACATTTTGTAGCAATGATGTGAGGCCCATTTTATTGTTACTGTTGTTCATATATGTACTTCACTTTTCCATTGTCATATAGTTCAGACTTCAAAACATTGTAGGATAAACATACTCAAAGAGTTTGCATTTGCTTTCTACCTTTTTCCACACTGTCCGCTAGGATATTACTTAACTAATTTTTAAATCCATTTCTAAACCTTAGCTTGAGACACCATTTTTTTCTTCCATTCTCTGTTCCAGAGTGGACAGTGGTGAAGGCTAGAATTGGTCCAAATCTTTACATGCTTATATTTTCGAGACAGTTTCTGTTTACTGGAACACCGTATACTGCTTACCACATGCATGCATGTAAAACACACTTTTATATAAAATTATCAGTGGAGCTCTTGTTATTCTGTGAGAATGTCTCTAGCTATGAGCTAGAAAGCATGGGTTCAAGTCCCATCTGCTCCAGAGATGTGTCATAACACACTTCAACAAGTTGATTAAAAAAGTGATATCTATCTAATTAACAGCATGTCGGCAGAATGATTCATGGGATTTTAAATTTTTGTTCATTTGTATAAACCTTCCATTCCCTGAAATCTTTTCCTCGTATGAGCTAAGATACTGAATTGGTGTGTTACATTTACTTTCACTGTTACTTTTAAATTCCAGACTTATCATTTCTTCACCAGTTGGTATCTTTAACTTTGCTTTTTAACCTGCATTAGCAAATTTCTGTACATGCTTCCTGAAGCACCAGTGTATGGTCCAAACATGGACAAAAGAGTTAATCTCCAGAGATGAAGTCCAAATGACTGCACTTGACATCAAGCAAAATAACCATTGGGCAATGGATGTAAATCTATTGGTTGATGGTTGCGGTCATTATGGACAATCATTCCTGGCACAGGACATGACTGCCGGTGTTCCCAAGATTTGGAGATGCCGGTGTTGGAATGGGGTATACAAAGTTAAAAATCATACAACACCAGGTTATAGTCCAACAGGTTTAATTAAACCTGTTGGACTATAACCTGGTGTTGTGTGATTTTTAATGGTATTCCCAAGGATAGTGTCATAGAATCACATAATCCCTTCAATTCAGATAGAGGCCATTCAGCCCATTAAGTCTGCACCGACCTCTGAAGAATCTATCTATCTCAGCCCGATCTCAGTACAGAAGGATCTGCCCCACAGTTTGCTGAGGCAAGGAATTCCAAAGATGCACAATCCTCTGAGAGAAGAAAGTCCTCCTCATCTCAGTCTTATATTTTCTTCCCTTAATTCTGAGATTCTGCCCTCTGGTCTGACACTCTCCCATGAAGGGAAACATCCTCTCAGCATTCATGTGTAAAACTCTGTAAGAATCCCAGATGTTTTAATAAAATCACCTATCATTCTTCTAAACTCCAGTGAGTACAGTCCCAACCTGTTTAGCCTTTGTTAATAAGACGATCTCTGTATACTAGGAATCATCTTAGTGAAACTTCTCTGAACTACCTCCAGTGAAATGATATTTCTCCTTGAGTAAGGAATCAAAAGCAGTTCACAGCATTCCAGATGTGATCTTGTACTGCATCATGTACAGTTTCAGTATGACTTCCTTTGCCTACTATTGTACTCCATCTGTTTGGAAATAGGGCCTTTATTCCATTAGCCATCCTGATTATCTTCTGTACCCCTGTGCTTGGACAAGTCCCTCCAAGTCACTTTGTGTTACAGCTTTCTGCAGTTTTTTTTCCATTTAAATTATATTTTGTTCTCTTGTTCTCCCTTCCAAATGAACAACTTCACATTTTCCCACATCATATTCCTTTTGCCAATTTACTTAAACTATCAGTATCTCTTTGTTACCTGTTTGTATCCCCTTCACAACCTGCCTTTCTGCCTACTTTTGTGTTGTCTGCAACATTGGCTACAGTACATTTGTTTCCTTCCTCCAAGTCACTAATATATACATTGTAAACCGTTGTGGTCCCAGCACTGATCCCTGTGGAAACCCAATGGTGATGGGTTGCCAACTTGAAAAAGAACCCCTTATCGCTGTTTCCTGCCCATGAGCCAATTCTCTGTCCATACCAGACCTGGTCTTTTATGAGCTACCTTGTTGAACTCCTGGAAATTCAAATACAACACATCTACTGATCCACATCCACTCTGGTTGCAATCTTCTCGAAAACCTCTAATAAATTAGTCAGACATAATTTTCCTTTTGTGTAGCCTTAATCTGCTTTATTAGATTGATTTTCTAAATGTTCAGCTGTTACTGCCTGAATAATTGATTCCAATATTTTTTTCCAAAACTTAGGCTAATCAGCCTATAGTTACCAGTTTTTTGCCATTCTCCCTTCTTTGAATATGAGTAAAGCAATAGCAATATTTATCACAGGTTCAAAATGCAGGAAGTCATTTCCTAAAAGCACCAAGGGTGTGCCTATACCTCAACATCTCCAGCAATTCAAGAAAGCAGCTCACCACCACCAATTAGAGATGAACAATAAATGCTGATATAGCTGATGCTTCCCTAGATCCTATGAACAAAGGAATTCTGTTTTTTATTCTCTATTTTCTTGTTATTTGCTCATTTGTTTTTCTGTTTCCTTCCAATTGTAATTGCACATTTCATCCATTGATGAGACTGCTCAGCTTCTTTATATTTTTCATGAGCACACACCTTGGCTGCCAATCAATATCCAGTTTTGTATTTTATTGATCCTTAACTGAAATATCTTCAGTGATCTCTTCCTGTTTTAATTCATCCCTCATGCTTTAAAGTTTGCACTTTTATAATCAGATATATTTTGACCTGGTCCCTACTGGTGGTAATAACCTGGTATTCTTCTCAACTTTATACTTTCGAAGTGCAGCTGCTGAGAGTCTTACACGTCTCTCTCTTTTGGCTGTTATCCACAGTATAGAAGAATTCACTCTCGAGAATTCTGACCGCATTGCAGATCCACAAAAATATTCTTCTGTAAATGTGCTGTCAGATAAGAGAGCTGTTTTATGAAAGCAAATGTAGGAAGCTGGCTGGTCCACTGCATTTTCACTGATTCAGCAGTTCTGCAGTGAAGCCCAGCATCACCAACAATCAGTTATAAGTAAATTGGTGGGGTGATGCACAGAGCTAACTTCCTGGATAGGAAAAACAAGAGAAAATGCAAAATATATGTATGAGCCCCATGTTTTAGGTGAGACTACTCCTTTATGAATGCCAGCTTATTTATTCAAGTGGGATGCATATTAAATCCCCAGTGATGTCATTGACTCAGTAGGTTAAGACTGCTATTTTGCCACATCCACTATAATATGCATGCAAATAGAATTCTTCAAGGTTTCTTCTTTAAAGCAGCCTTCTTTTCTAATTCAGTTATGTGCCAGTTTCAGTTCTGGCTCAGAAAGGTGCCACATAGAAGGAATCTAATCTGAGCTGATTTTTTTCAGTCTAGATTATACAGAGTGAATGTTCCCTTTAATAAATTGTCCTATTCACAAAGTTCCCATTAACGAATGTGTTCTGCATTGCAATGATGGTTTCATAAAATGTTGTGAGTAAAGATTGTTTTATGTTGCAGCTCCAACTGGCCTTTAAAATTGAATTGCATACCTAAAAATAATGTCAATTGGCCTTGTGTTCTCTTAAATCTCAGTTAGCTTCATCTGTCAATAGATATCCCAAATTTCTTCACACAGACTTATTCTCTAATTTACATCTATATTAATCCTAAATAGAAAATCCTCAAGGTATTGTCCTTGGGTTAATAAAGTGGGCAAGATGACATTTATAAAGGATTAATATAATGCTCTCCCCTGAGCATCCTAGTGTATACTTTTGTATATACATTGCACTTGATCATTGTGAATTAATTCTTTTTCTCTGAATGAAACACTTGTAATCTTGTTCTATCTATCACTAATATGCATGGTTCATGCGAGCCTTGTTTAATCAAAGGATCTAAACTTTCTTGGTTCGTTAATGTTCACGTGTCAGCATCTAGCCAGAAGCAGGCCAATTAACTTCTCCTGCTTGTGCTCATTGTCTTTTTAAACATGGTCTATTCTTCTCTTGCTTTCTAAGCATCCTGTTTTGGAACTGTGCTCAGACTATCTTTCTGGCCTATTTCTGTGAACCAGACTGTAGCTTACTCATTGTCTCGATGATTGAAATGTTCACTTCGATAATCCTTCAACTGTATCATTGTCCCATTGTCCTAATGTTTCACCTTAAAGCAATTTGGTCTTTGGGAATCTCCTAACTCACATAAAAGTTATTTTTTTAAAGGAATACCAAAGTCTAAAGTATTGGATCAGGAGTAGGTCATTCAGCTCTTTAAGCCTGCATTCAGTACTTCAGTTCTCCATTCAGTCTCATCTTAAATAATCAAACAAGCAGCACCCTATTTCTCCTTCCTCACCTTATCCTTCAATCCCTTTAGCCCTAAGTACTATATCTAGCATGTACAGAATATTTGAAGAAAATGAGGAGGAGGATACAGATTCAAATCAGTCAAAGTGAAATTTAGGATGGAAATTGGGAAATCCTTCTTGCAATGAGTGGTTAATCTATGAAAGAGACTTTCAGAGATGGGAAACAAGAAATTGTTTCTGTATGAATAATATACCATGACTTGCCCAATGTCTTAGTGATAAAATGCAGCAGAAGTGTAGTAGTGACTGTACTGACTGACTAAGAAGTCATCAGATTCAATCCTTGGTAAGTGGAATGAGCATTACAAGAATCCTAATGACCCTGAAAAGTAAAAAAAGAAAACACCACAGTTGCTGCTTCACATTGATGAGTAGTGGCATTAGCTGTAAAACATACATGTGATTTTACCGTGGGGGAAGGATCAGAGTCGCTTTCAGTAGCTATTGATGGAAGGACCAAAGCCAGTCTGATGTGTGGCCCTGACTCCTTGTGGATGTAACGTCTTGTCTTATTGTATTTGACTGCATTACTGTTTGATATTTTCACCCCACTGTTGGTATTGTGGTCCTGTGGACATATCAGTCTGAAAGTAAATACAGCTTATGTGGTGGTAGCATCAGTACCTTTTCACACCCTCTTCAAAGGAAATTGTTGAGTTTATTTGACAAACATACTTACTATTTAGTCCCCATAATATTGTACTGTACAGCAAAAATTATGGCATCCAAACAGTGATGCTTAGGAAATATTGAGATCATTGATTCATTTGATCAGAGACTAGATAAACTTTGACACTTGGTGATGACTTTGCATGTGAGAAGGAAACCATAAATAACAACTTAATGGATCAGCGATGCAGAAGGCAAAGTAATATCTTCAGTACCCATTGGCTAATAAAAAGTGAACTAACTGGACTTGATGCTTGGACAGGTTGCGAATAAGGTCCCTTTGCATCACACAGTTACATAGTTGCTTGTACTTACCTTATGGTTTTGAGGACATGGATGTCTGATTTTAATTGCAATCGGAAAGTAAGCTCAATGATCACCTACTTAGGAGAAGATAACAGCTCGATGTTAACTAGTCCAACACCTCTACTGAGGTAGGCATACAGCATTGTGCTCAGATCACGCACCCTGATTTTAATCATTCCCGAGATCTCCCAAAACTTGAATTGGCTGGAATGCAACGTAGCCTACAAGCACGAGCTTGGTTGTCACAATTGAGCTTCCCTCAATGCTCAGGAATAAACACTTTGTTGAATATTTAAAGGTTGACTGTTGTCCCAGGCTGAATAATCATTGACAAGAGAAAATAGCATTTGAATCAAAATTTTAAAAGATATAGCCATTTTTTAGAAAGGTGTATAGTTTGAAGATGAGATAGGGCATATGTAAGCTGGGCATGAGTTTCTGTATCAATTTACATTATGTAGCAATTTTTGATTTTGTGTACACACATGTAAGTTTAATTGGGACTTCTCAGTCACTAGGTTTGCCTAATAATGAAAGTTTGTATTATATTTATGCAATTGTAATTTTGTATTTAAACTAAAAAATTACTTTAAATATGTGTAAATGTTAAATTTCTTTAAAATTTTAGACAGTTTGTTAATGTAAGATTACAAATAATTTTCCCATAGCAAACCTTTCATTTCTGCGATTTGGACATTGCTAACAAATTCAACACTTAACCTTCAACCCTAATTGCCCTTGAGAAGGTGCTGTTGACTGTATTCTTAACATCTTAGTTTGCTAGACTATTTCACAGGGCAGTTAAGTAAAATACTTTAATTGTGTCTTATGTAAACCAGACTCATTTGGGACAGATACTTAAACTGCATTTGTGAACCAGATGGGTTTTTATGACAATCTGGCATTTTCATGGTCACTATTACTGATAGTAGCTTTTCATTCCAGATTAATTTATAATTGAAGCTAAATTCCCCTGCTGTTGTGGTGGGAATTTAACTTGTATCTCTGGATTATTTGTCCCTTAACTATAGCGATTATGCTAAATGGAAAATATCCAGCTTGAAAATTTATGTTTTAAAATATCTGGAATTAAGAGTCTAATGATGACCATGAATTCATTGTCGATTGTCAGGAAAAGCCCACGTGGTGCTCTAATGTCCTTCAGGGAAGGGAACTGCTGTCCTTACTTGGCCTGGACTACATGTGACGTCATTTCCACAACAATGTGGTTGTCACTTAACTGTCCTCGAGATGGGCAATGAATGCAGGCTTAGTCAGTGATGTCCTCATCCCATCAAAGAATTTTTTAAAGACTAAATTTTTAAAATGTAAGTTTGTGGAGGGACCTTCATATTGGAGGAATGCTGAATTATTATGAAGGAGAAAAAAAAACATCGATTTTAATTTAATGGCATAAAGCAGGGACAAATAATCTGACATGAGAATTCTGTGCCTCAAGAAGAGATGAAAGATGATCCAGCTAGAATTGACTTGTGTCTTTTTCCTAGTATTCTGGTGGCATTCAAAATCAATTGTTAGTTGTGATACATTTGTAAGGGAAGGACTTATTTGACCATCTTATAGAGGTGCTTCTCTTAGCCTGACCTACTATGGATGGGGCCTAAGATATACAATTTATGTTGAGCTAGAAGGAACCAAGAGTGTTCATCTTGAATCCACAGTTTTCCTACTGTCTAGTTGCCCCTCCCCCATGCCAACATGAACACAGAGTGATAAATTGTAATGTGGGACAGGCACTGGCAGTTCACTTGTTATTTAGATGGCTGAAATTCAAGAGTCACCTTTGAGGCTTTTTTGGGGGCCCCTACTTTACAAGCATGTTTTGATCACATTGCCACTATCACTGAAGAAACCACTACCACTAATTACTACCGCTTTGTGTGATTAGTCAATCAGATTATTTTCTCTTTAAAACAAAGGTTCAATGCCAAACCTGTATCTCCACTTGGCTTTAGCAGCTTTTTTCACAGCATGAGTAGTTGCCAATTTGAGTTTTATTTTGAATTTTTTTAAACCATATTAAAAATGTGAAGTGCATGGCCTATTGGTAAAAGCTCTGCAAAAATCATTTAGTCATTCCAAAACTACTGAGTCCAACTGTTCTTAGTATGTTTGATGAATTGTTCTCTTCCTAAGAGCAAAATTTTTATCACAAATAAAAACGAGAATTTCTGGACAAACCCAGCAGGTCTGGCAGTATTTGTGGAGAGAAGACAGAGTCAACATTTTGAGTCCATTATTTTGTATTCTTGCAGATAGCTGAGATTCACTGACCCAGGTGGCAGTCTCGAACCAGGTTGGCATGGTCTAGTGTTATGGCATGCCCTTGTCCTCAGAGAAGAGAACTTCTTCAGAACTTCAGCTAAATATTTCTGTTTACGAAACAACTAAGTCTAATTCAAAGACCTTGGTGGAATCTGACCACCTCATGCTTAAACACAGATATAGTAACAACTGGTCAATAGACAGCCCCTTGCTAGATATGGATTTATAGAAACCTTTGTCGTTTTTTCAAAGCATTAATCCAAGGGATGCCTTAAACATGATTGTCAATGTTCTGTGCCAAAGTTCACTAATGATTATGCAGCCTAGAGTAAACGTGGCCTGTATACACTGGTAAATAAGTAAATATAAACTAGTAGTCCCAGAAGCTAAATAATTTGGATTTTCAAGCCTATTATTTGTATCCTTAAAATAAATGCAGCAATTTCAGCTCACCATTGGCTGCAAAGAGTCGACATGTTTATCACCATGCAACAACATCTCAGCGCACAATTCATGGGCACATATTCATATTCATACCCCTCATATTCATAGACATTGGCATCTGATGTGCCAATCTCGAAGACCCTCCATGACACATCTCTGATCCATTTCCAGGATACTTCTGTACTTCAATACTGCACCTCCTGGCACACTGGCACGATAGTTATAATGCGCACTCAGGAATATACACCCAGCTCATGGACTGGGCCACACTGCATCTCCAAGCTCCTTATTTGCTCTTGTACTGCTCACTCATTTTGAACTTTCTTGGATGCTTATCACATCACTGCATTGCCTTGCCTTGCCCTTTTGCACTTTGTTCCACAGCCAGAGCTACAAGTCTCTCAGTCGTTTGTATTGCCTTATCGTTTAATGCAGGCGCAATGCAAGGATACTTGTCATTTTTGCCAACTGGCCTCAGGCTACCTCCCTTGATTTGCCTGTGGTCGCGGAGTTCCAGAATAGTAAGTTAAAGGCAGCTTCCAATATCAGTGGAAGGGCTTGGACGTGGTCAGTCAGCTGCTTTGGGCAGTCAGAGCTAGGATCCTCTTTTCATAAGGGGCAAAGAGCTAATTGTTGGGCAGTCCAAACTGGATGGCACAGCTGTTGCTGTTGACTCAGGTAGAGAGATGTCATGAGTGAGTGAGTAGACAGCACAGAGGGAATGCAGGGTTAGTGGTCAGGGGTTGAGAGCAAGGGAAGGAAGATGTTGCAAAAGTTATTGCAAGTGGTAGAACATGAGACTTGGTGGGAGATGGAGTATGGTTCCAAAGAGAATGAATGTGAAGTACTAAAGAGAAGATGGTGGTACATATGCTGGCAAAGTGGAGAAAAGATTGAATATCATCCCACATTATTTTGCTTTCTTCCAGATGGCTGAGACTGCACTGACCCAGGTGGCAGTCTCAAACCAGGCTGGTATGGCCTAGTATTGTGGCATATCCTGCTCATCTTCAAGGAAGAGAGTGTTATATCCCTGCAGCACCCAGTCCAGCAGGGCATCCAAGTCTCTACTTGCAAAGTGAGACCCCACCTTTGAGATGTGATATCTGGAGCAATTGTGAGGAGTCATTCAGTACTTCCAGAGAAACAGTCCAGTTGCACAGTGGCCTTTTAAAGATGGCATGACCCTAGGGATGCCAGTGCATTCTGGGATATCCCAACACTGGCCAATTGATCTGGATATGGGGCCTGGTATAATGAGATTGGAATTAAATGAGGGGGGCATCATAGAGGCTGGGTATGTAACTCATGTGATGAGATTAATAAAGTGCAGCAAGATGACTCAAGATCTTGTGGGGGGAATCCTCCATGAGACTGGAAAAAAGTGATACTTAGCCAACAAAATGCAATATTTAGCTCACAGGATGATCAATCCATAGTTTTTTTTTCACAACTTGGTCTACAGCACTGTTGTAAATATAGTCTAGGCTGTCACTGAAAAGGTGCAACTATTCATATGTTCAAACTGTAGATTTTCTCTCCCTATTCTTGTGACGTAGCTAAACTTTGAAGATCACGTCATGCATACTACCAAAATCAGGCTAAACAGTTACTGTTGCCTTTCGAACCTTGGTGAAATCAAAATTTCTGATCCAGTCCCTACATGATCCAGTCATTGCATTTGAAAGTAATTCTATGCAAATGAAATTTGACTTCAGCAGTGGGACCAAGAAAGCGGTATCATGCTGGGGATGCATCATATCTCTCACCTGATCCTCCTTTTCACTGAAGTCAATGAAAAAGAATATCAACCAAATTGTATAAAGGACAGCAAATTTTTCGACCATCCATTTATGCCAGCATTGTACAGCACCTTGAGAACTATTACAATCTGTCCCACACAAATATCCAGACTTTTTCTTAAATTTCCTATTGCTGCATCAAGATGGAATATTTCAAAACTGTTTACTCTCAAACCGAGTCTAATGACAAAGAGAATCAAAATTTGTTTCACAAATATTTAGCAGTTGAAATGGAGCTGCAAATTCCAAAACTTAAAAACAAAAACTCAGTCACCTTTTAAAAAGTGAAAATTTCCTTCTCAGAGTTTGATCAAAAAATATGATGTGTACCTGAGACTGGTGTTGTGACCAGAAGCATTATCTCGTCTGAATTTTAAAAAATGCACTTTCCTTCTTCTCTGACACACTTAGTTCTCAAGTCCTTGAGTTTACAGTCTCCAAAGCCAGACATTGTCTTGTTGCCGTCACTTTCAAGAAACATCACTGTCTTTCTGGTTAATCGAAGGTGTCACACTTGTTGCCTATCTTGACAGCTGTGAGGAAAGAGAACTAGCAGTAGCAGACTGTTTCATTTGTTTTAGAAAATGGATTTCTCTTCCTTTCTGTGATTACATGTTAAGATGATTTGATTGTAAAAGGTGTGACAATGTTTTATTGATAAAAAGGAAAAGCACTTTGAAGATCTTTTGAAGGTGATATCACAGAGTGAGAGTGTTATAATTTATGATGCCGTATAAATTATGAGGAAGTAAAATCATGTAGTTCTTGAAGTAATCATTTCGAGGTTAGATATTGCTTTGGAAATGTTTTATCATTTTACATTATGACCTTTTGAGAAATTAAAGTATGTTATTCAAGGTGGAACATTTCCCGAATTGCTGCTCCCATCTTGATAAAAAGTGTCCCAAACCACATGACCTTTACTCAGGAATGCAGGAACAGGATAAAAGTTGAACCCATCTACCTCAGAAGCTGAATGTGGACAGCCTCAGAGGCAGGGGAGTGCTGGGGTGGTCTGGTTAGAAGGCTTGCCTTGGTTCTCTCGGACTTTGCCTCAGTAGTTTGAGAAATTGCTAGGCCATCGAGCCCACATCCTTTGTATCCACCTCCTGCCCCTAATATTTTCCATAACAATGCTATACAAATTCATGCTCTCCATCCACCCTTCTTGGATTCTTAGATACTTCAAATGACCTTCTTGGCCCATCACACATGCTAACTGTTCACTATCAACAAACCTCAAGAGACTAATGGAGATGAATGTAAAAATAAACGTTGAACAATCTAATACTGCTCTCCTACACACTTGGCAGTGAAATAAACTCCCTATTCATAGAATCCATTCACTGATTTTAAATCCTATGTGATGAATCTCTTATAAAATGTACAGGCATCTACTCAGACCTATATCAAGAAAAACAAATAATTTAATCGCCTTTTAAGCCATCAATTAAACTGCATTCTCAAAATAACCTTCAGAGATAATTAAAGTTTTTGTAACTCAGTCAAACATTCATCATATCATTTTAGCACTTGGTGAAATGTCAATAAAGAGCTGTATTGAAACTATGACCAGGTGAGCTCCCCTTTTTCTGTCAATTAAACAATCCAGCAGAGGGCTTCTGAATTCTTTCCAAGAATAGCAGCCTGTTTCTATTTTAAAGTTTGCAAAGCAGGGAATTTAAAGAGCTTCATGCTGTTGTGCATATCTGATCAGTTCTTCAAGAATATTTACAACTACTCCAATTTATAATTCTACTGTAGATTGAGGTCCCTGGAACCAGCCAAAATGAAGTCTGTTCAAACTTAGCACTGAGTGCCCTGATTGCTGTTTTCATCCCCTTGTGGTTCATACCATTTCCCCTTGCCCCTACTGGCAAACATTTTATCTGCTGATAACAGAGGCCCTCTCCAAAGCTTTACCAGGTCTTCTCAACTCTATAAAACTTCACTGTGTGGGATGGGAAACTGGTTGATGATTGACCTATCTATTACATAACCTACTTAATTTTTATTTCCAAAGAAATAATAATTAGATTGATTCTATAAGATTCTATAATGATCGGGTGATCTGTTCCACTATTTAACTACTCAAAGATTGAAGGTGAAAATTATCCCATTGTGTACCTTTGTGCTGGAAGAATTGTGTTCCTGTCTTATTCTTATCATCAGTTCTGTGCAACAGAAATAATTGCAGTGTAGAACAAAAAGCGATGTATCAGTGGGAAGAACAGATTAACAGTATGTGTCATTGCACTGTCCTTTCACTTACAGTGCCTGGTATCAAATCTAAGCCAGACATAGAAGAGAAGTCTTTAATTGCCAATCAGGCTCTTCTGTAAAATCAATTGGGCAGTCTGATTGTATCCATTTAAAACATGTGCAAAAGACATCAAACTGTTGGCTGTTGCATTGAGAAACAAGTTGATTCTAATCACCAATATTACAACCAACTGTGTACTTTTAGATTTTCAAGCAACTGGTCTCACAGTTGTACTGTGTTGAAAGTCATGTTGCAGTTTAAGCAGCACAAAGTCAACGATAGTGAAACCAGCTCAGTTTAGTTGTAACCAAAATAGAAAGTGGTGGAAAAGCTCAGCAGGTTTGACAGCATCTGTGGGGAGAAATCAGTGGCCTTTCCTCAGAACAGCACCCGCACTTCTTTCAATTTTTATACACTTTAGATGTAGTTTTAATGTAGTTTAACAACAAAAAAATGAAGACCCAAAGGCTGATTTCTTTCAAATATACATATTTTCTCTTACGTTTATGAAGTAAATTGTCTCCAGTTCCTGACTGACTATTAAACTGGACTCTCCTGAAATACGATGAGTTTGCACTGTGAATAGCTATGCCATCCAGATCAGAAAAATCGCAAGTTGCAATAAATCAGTTGCCAACACTGGAATGGCTGTAGGCCAATTGGACACACAACTCCTTGGTCAGTGAAAGTAAAATGACCAGCTAGCAATTGCATGCCGATCACAATCCATTAAATGCCATTAGAAGCGAAAACATCAAATCAACATAATCTGAAATAAAACAAAGAACCGCAGATACTGGAAGTCTGGAATTGCTGGAGAAACTCCGGTCTGGCAGTATCTTTAGAGTCAAAGTACAGTAACATTTCAGGTCCAGTGCACTGTTAACTCTGTTTTCTCTCCAGAGGTCCTGCCAAACCTGCTGAGTTTCTCCAGAATTTTTTGTTTTTTTTTAAAACAAACGTAATCCAGTTTGGTTGTGATACCCCTTCTGTAATACACATGGACTGATGCACCAAGAAGGGAGGAATGTGAAAAGAGAAGAAGAGTGAGAAACTAAAATTATTTTTTTATTGAAAGCACACTTGCTGTTGTTATGCAGGGCATTGGTGAGGCCACATCTAGAGTATTGTGTGCAGATTTGGATTTTTATTTTGAGGAAGGGCATTCTTGCCATTGAGGGAATCCAGGAAAGGTTCACCAGACTGATTCCCAGGATGGCAAGACTGACATATGAAGAAAGACTGGCTCAACTGGGCTTGTATTCACTGGAATTCAGAAGAATGAATTGGGGGTAGTCTCATAGAAAAATATCAAAACCTGATGGGATCGGACAGGCTAGGTGTGGGAAGAATGTTCCCAATGTTGTGGAAGTCCAGAGCTAGGGGATCAACGTCAACGTCTAAGAATAAAGGGTAAGCCATTCAGAACTGAGATGAGGAAGAATTTCTTCTCTGAGAATTGTAAACCTGTGGAATTCTTGACTACAGAAAGCTGTTGGGGCCAGTTCATTAGCTATATACAAAAGGGAGCTGGACAGGGCCCTTGCGGCTAAAGGGATCAAGAGGTATGGAGAGAATGAGGGAGTGGGATACTGAAATGGCATGATTAGCCATGATCATATTGAATTGTGGTGCAGGCTCGAAAGACTGAATGGCCTACTTTGCACCAATTTTCTATGTTTTCTATATTTCACAGACACAATATATGAATAAATTGTAAGCTTCTGTTTATTTCACTTCAGTAATGCTACAATCATCCTGACAGGATTAAGAGATTTTAAAGGCTTTGAATGCATGGTTCAATTTTCTTATAACATTATTTGAAATAAATGTTGAATTAGAATGCATTGCAAAACTGCTTTTGAGAAGAGCTAGGACTTTTGTTCAGGATTACTGAATAAGGATAATGAAATGCTCAAATTTTTTTGGTTCATTTTTCTGGAACTGCTAAGGAAAGCTGGTATTAATGTGTTTGAAGAGGCATTCTGTTTTGCAACAACAGAGAATTTTTCCTTGTCTTTTGCAACAGCTATGATTAACTTTTCCAAAAACTTTGTACCCTGTGGGAAATATTTGCTCCTGGGTAATTTGTGAAATAGTCTAATCAATGCAGGGCCAATTATGTAAGTCTTGCTGCTAAGTTCCTCGAGGAAATGTATTTCTTCTGATCTGAGCATTAAAAACAGATTCTGTACAACAACCAGCTACACAGCATAAACAGATAAACAGGGGACCTTGTTGCTCTTGTACTCTGGTCACGATTAGCTAGAGAAATGGTGTATTTGTCTTTCTTGCAAGAGGGTTTGAGTGCAGAAGCAGGATGTAACTGTAACTGTACATGGCATTGATGAGACCACACCTGAATTAGTGTGCACAATTTTGGTCTGCTTGTCTAAGGGAAGGTACAGTTGCCATCCTTGAAGTCAAACTAATGAATCCTTCCTGCACACCCCTGCGGCAAACTGAGTTATGAAGAGGAATTGGGTCAATTAGGCCTGTATTCTCTGGAGTTTAGCAGAATGAGAGGGGATTTCATTGGAACATGTGGAATTCTAACAGGGCCGGGCAGACTAGATGCAAGGATGCTGTTCCCTCTGCCCGGGGATCCAATGCAATGGGTCACAGTCACAGGATACACAGTAGTTATTTTGAAATGTGATGAGAAATTTCTTCATTCAGAGGGTGGTGAATCTTTGGAATTCTATACCATAAAAGGCTGTGGGGGTGATTTTGCTGATTATATTTAGAAGGAAACTGATAGGTTTCTAGAGGCCAATGGTGTCAAAGGATGTGGAGAGAGAGCAGGAGTATGACTTTGAGATCTGCTATGGTCATATTGAATAGCTTAGTGGTCTTGATGAATTAAATGGCCTACTCCTGCTCCTATTTTCTATGTTTTATATTAACTGAGTTCTGCATATTACAAGGGAAAGGGAAAAGACTAAAGTGAAAACTATTTAGAAAGCATTTAGATTTGTATATAGGTTTGCTTGCTGAGCTGGAAGGTTCATTTTCAGACGTTTCAACACCATACTAGGTAACATCTTCAGTGAGCCTCCAGATGAAGCCTCTGGAGGCTCACCGAAGGTGTTGCCTAGTGTGGTGATGAAACATCTGAAAATGAACCTTCCAGCTCAGCGAGCAAACCTACATCCAGAGCTACAAATCTTCTCAAAACTCACTAGCGTTTGGGTTTTTAATCAGGTTATGCCTGATGCTAACATTGTAACATACTAACATAGCAAAGTAACAGTCAAATTTCTACATCATAATTTAGGTTGTTAAAATTAATGATAAACATTCTGTGGCATGTGTATTCCTTTCAACACAGTCGCATGTTTTCAATGGTCAAAGTCGAAGATCTGACTTTTAGTTTAAATAGGTTATTGCTTTGATGTATTTAAATTCACCAGTGAATCTTTTGTGACATTGCCCATTGTTAATTGGAGCAAATCACATTTCCAATCTTATCTTTGTGTTCAAATTCCTCTGATTTCACCCCTCTCAGTAAGTGAAACCTACTCCAACTTTACAAGTCCTCCAGCATTTTGCATTCCTCCAATTCTGGTCTCTAATGCATTCCAGATCATCTTTGCTCAACTCTTGGTTATCTGCAGCTCTCTCAGCTGTAAGCTATGGGATTGCTTCTTTAAATTTCTTGCCCTCTGTTTGTCCCTCACCCTTTGTGCTACTGCATAAACCCTAATCTTTCTTGAATCTTTTTATCATCCCCACTTTTATAATGCATGGCTTAGGGTCAGATTTTGTGAGTAGTGTCTAAGTATGTTTTACAGCATATAAATCCATTAATATTTCAATTATTTTTATGGTAAGATGCTCAAAGAAGGTATGGAACCACTTTTGGAACTATTCAGAATTTTATGTGACTTTGTTTTCAATTGATTCTTGATCCATTCATAATAATGCACTCATACCCTTTAGTTGGGTCAGTGTGAGAGTGATCTCAGGCTGAAAGACATCACCTCTCAAACAGAATAAAACAAAAAGAAAGTATAGTGTATTCTGACTGCATGGAGCTGATGTCTCCTGCATATTTAAGTACATTACACACACATGTTCAAATTCAGCTCACCATAATTGTACGCATAAATATCAACTCCAAGCCCAAGGTTTTTGGGACCGGTTATAGCTTTAACCTGAAGATTGGTTTCAATAATCTGTTCCACGGCTGTATCAAGCCAAAGTTAAAACTTTATGATCTATATGAGACCTTGAAGTCAAATGATTGCAGAAGACCAGTCCGTACACTATGTACAAATATATTTATCTAAATATCTCCCTTTTTGATTTAAAATAAATTGCATGCAGTACCAATTCCATTCCAAGTTATCTAAAATACCCTATATCCTTGATCAACAAAGAAAATTATCATACATTTGCAGAACCCTGCAACAATTCCATTTAGTACCACTTTCATCAGCCTCTGCGCAAACGTTGTATAAATAACTTTTAAATCTTGCAGCTCTTCGAATAATAGGCACGGGCATTGTTGTTAGTTGTTCATCTGGTATCTGCTCATCCTAGCTTGATGTTCTTTCTCCAGGGAATATCATGAATACTGTTGCCCATATGTTTCCATTGTTAGAGAGAAGTGAACATAAAAGACTTATGGTGTTCTGGAATCTGTGTAAATGGTGAGGTCACATCTTCCTGATCAGCTGCCTGGAATGAAGGAACAGTTTCACTCGTTGTACTTGTATGTCTACAGTTACGATGATATATCTGACCATTCACATTCACCATATATGATACAGGTGAAAAATACTCAACCCAGATCCTGATGTACCAATTTCGTCTGACTCCAGTTTGAGAGCTTTATGCATTTGTACTCTGGTTGTCTCTCCCCAGTGCTAGCTGTTGCAATGAATTTGCCGGTATTATCAAAGTGAAATCTGGCTTTTTATCTTTTCATCTTGCCACTCATGCTTGTTGTTTCAGTTAGCATCAGTAGTTTTCTCACCATTGCAAGATTAGTTTGGGTATAGCATGGCAATTCTCTATGGACTGGATTACTTTTCATGCAGAAGGTGTACTTCTCCACTCAAGGAATGCCTTGTAAAAGTCTGTGCTGGTTTTCTTTATGATCCTTTTGTTGCTTTATTCCATGTTAACCTTTCCATTTGACTGGGATAATGCAGAGATGATGTATGATGTTAAATTTCCCAATTATTTATGAAACATCTGAAATCTTCACTTGTGAAGTGAGGGCTACTGCCACCACGTAAGAAATTGTTCTTTTAGGCATTCTAAATCTCACCGGTCGTCATTAACAACAGATGATTGAACCCTCAGTAGTCAGAATTGTAGTCAATGATGACAAGACAATCAGTTCCTATGAGAGTGAAGAGGCCCACTATATGCTTCATTCATGGTATGCCATGCATCATAAATGACTCTTCAGCTTGCTTAGCTTGGTATTCGTTACTATTATTCCTTTAAGGCTTTTATGGTCCTCAATCTTGTTGCTCGCTTATAGCAGGTAGAGCACTTATCTTGCCTCCCTCAAACTGGACTCAATTCCATAAATGCTTGCATGGATGTGCTTAGCATCCTTTTTCATCTCCTTTGGGATGCTGACCCAAATTTCCATTATACTATTTGTCAATTTAGACTATCACCTCCTCTTTCAATTTCCAATTTTTTTTTTTAAGCAGCTTGTGCATTCCTGATGCTTTCAGGTCATCCATTCATCATTATTTCTCACAGAACTTCAACAATTACATAGTTTTTTTTTATTTGAGCAAAATGCTTGTTTTTCAGATTCACTGTCTCTGCAGCTTCATGACTTCCACAGCATGTTGAATGGCTTCTTGTTGAATTTTGTTTCACACTCTGTCTTACTAACCTCAAATTCCTTCATAGGGAGTACTACTCTCAACAGCATATCAGCAATGTACATCTGTTTCCCTGGCTAATATGTAACATCTGCTGATATCTATGCCAGGAAAGAACATTTTGTATAGACAATTGGAGCAATTAGAAATGGTTTGTAGAAGATGTTTTGTACTAGTTTGTGCTTGGATTCCATTATCACTTGTTTTCTCACAGGTAAGTTGTTGATTAAAATACTTACCAACAAAAATAGTAGCCAGGCACACTTTCCCTATCTGAACATAGCATTGTTTAGTTTGCATGAACAGTCTGGGTGCAACTTGTTTGTGCTGTATAAGGTTTGCTTCAGGTTCTGTCTTGCTGATGTTACACTGCAAGATGACTTATTTATCGATCTCATTGTACTTCAGCACTGCTATCGTGCTCACTAGTTGTTTGACTCTGGTGAATGCTGCCACTTGTTTTGTGTCTTAATACCAATGCACATCAATAACTGGAAGCTTGTGTAGAAGCTCACACTCTGATGGCAAATTAGACGAGCTTTTTTAGATGTTGGATTTGTGAACTAAGTCATTGTACCACTTTTCTACCTGTTGGTCGCTGGATGACTACTGTTTTTACCTTGTCAGAGTCTAAACAAAGTTATTTTGCTGTCAATACATTTAGCTATATACTTAACTTCAGGCATCTTTTTCTTGTTCAGCTTGGCAAAGTCTCTAGCAATCTCACACAATTATGATTGTGGTCTGTAATAGCTCCTACCATTACAATCCCAAATCTATTCCCCATTGACTAGCAAGTCATCCACAGTAGCTTTGGAGGATCACGAACTATTTTGTGCTGCCTGCGTTGATATTCTTATCAATGAATGGAAATGCCAAATAGTCTGCACAAACAACTGTACATCCCAAATGGTGTCCAGAATGTTTTGAGAAAATTGGTGTCACCCAGCTTCATTTGCCAGTAACCATCCTTTACAATGTAGTTAGTTTGCCTTGAGGTTATGAGATGTCTTTAAAACTTTGTTGAGATGCTTTGGACATATGCACATTTTAGCTTTCCTCTTAGTTTTTACCGTCATACTGCTAACCTAGTCTGCAAGAATTGTTACTCTCTTGCTTTACTCCTTTTTCCACTTCTTTGACATGTCTTTCAAGCTGGACTTGAAGGCAGCAGGAATTCTAATTGGTGGAGGCTAAGTTGGTCTCTCTCGGTCTCATCCATTTTGAGGTAATAATGACCAGGAAAACATCCAAAACCTATAAAGATAGTTTTGTAATCTTATAGCATCTGTTTGGCAATAAATGGCATAATCACCGACAAAACAATAAGACATTTCTTTTGAAGAGCTACCAATCCAAACTTTAGATTTGATTTCACTGAAATTAGTGGATTTAATATCTAATGTCTGGAATTGCAGATTATAATACTTTCATGGCATTGGGCTCTCAACTTTAATTATCACCATATGATGAGTATTTGGTTCCACCATATAGCTTTAGCCATACTTTCAAGGGCTTTACTAATCAGTTGCCACCTTGAGCAACTTTGCAGAGGTCTGCAAAGGACATAATGTTGTACGAAGCACTGATGTCTACCTGGCATTTCATATGCTGAAAATGTGTTGCAGGTCGGGCAGCTTCTTCAGGAAGGGCTTATGCCTGAAACGTCGATTCTCCTGCTCCTTGGATGCTGCCCGACCTGCTGTGCTTTTCCAGCAACACATTTTCAGCTCTGATCTCCAGCATCTGCAGTCCTCACTTTCTCCTGGCATTTCATATGGACTACATGCTCCCCTTCATTCTAACAGTCACAAAATATTTATCAACTTTAGACCTGACATCACCAACCTCTTGTATGGTATAGAGTGATTTGTTCAAACCATTGCCTCACATCTCTCCAGCAACCACATTTAGAGATTTACCTCACTTTGTAGCTAAACACTTACATAAAGTGTTTCAACTACTTGCAGGTTAACTACTTTCCCCATGATTCCTTTCATTTTATAATGTATCCTTAACAATGTCTACATCCTTTATCATGTCAGTCTATCTCTGAAATGAGCGACTTTCAGTTGTCCAAATCCAGTATTCAGTGAGAAGTGTAATTGCTATCACGTACTGATCAATAGTGTCCCTGACTCCCTGAACTCAAATGTTGAACATGTGCCATTCATAAGTAATATTAATATGAGCTTCAAAGTCCACAAAGCTTCTCCTGTCTGGATTTTCTGCTCCTTTGTGAAATCTAAGCTGCAATACAGCTTGTTGCACTCTTTCCCCACTATTTATTAAAAGGTTTCTACTCTTATTTGCTCAGTCTTTGTTTTATTTGATTTGATACTATTTCATAGTTTTGCCTCTGAGTTGAACAAATTCTAATCCTGCTTCATTTCCATAGCAGCAAAGAATTAGATATTCAGTCATTCTGACTCATCCATCAATTCAAAGTTGCATGCTGCTGTTTTAATTATTCTTTGCTGATTTTCTTTTACAATAGCTGGCTTTCTTGCGGCTCTTCAAAAGAAAAGCTCAATCTCAGCTTCACTACTTTGCCACCATGATTCAATAATATGTTGAATAGTTGTCACAAACTAAAGTGAAAGTGCTTGAGCAGAGGTAGGTCATGTAACTATGACAAACCAGCAATATACTAACAACAAAAGCATTTCTCTAAAAAAAAATTCAAACAGACACAAAGAAGAAATCTACACCAGTTATTATGAAGCATGAAATTTTTCTGCACTTTATTTGGTTAATATTGTACATTAGCTGGAGAGTGAAAAGAAAATCAAACGTGTCATTCGATTACTCAATCACTATATCGAGTTTAGGTGGATTTTCATTATAATTGAGGACGTAGGAACTTATAATGGATAGGTGGTGTATAAAATAATATGGTGGAAGATCATGAATCAAAAGAAAAGTGCATTCAAATGTAAGCTTTCGTATAATAAAGATTTCTGTATAGATTTGTGAATAATTGTGGAGTGTATGAAAATGAACAGTGATACAGACTGTTGCAAACTCTCAAAGTTTTAAAAATATTTCAAATATGTTTCAAATGGAATTAAATCTGCCATGTCTTCAAAATATATATTCAAGTATTCCAACTAAAGTTGTCTTGTAGGTCAAATAAGAATTGCAATAGTTTTTTCAGCAGAGTTTTCCCTGCTCCAATGGTATAATTTAAAATAATCATGGGACAAAGCATTTTCTTCATTTAACTCAGCAATTGGGCTGTGTTTCTATGGTTGAATAAGAAGTTCACAGAAATCTCAGCAGGCATGTGCCCTCACTCAGAATAAGTTCACATTCTTGGTAGAATAAATATTCTTTGTTTTAATGAGAAGAAATTACAATGCAACACTTTCTTTTATAGGATCATTGATTTCCATTGTAAAATATAATAAAATGGATGGTTGTGGGGCATTTGTAATCATCCTATATTACTATGCATGATATTGATCAATGTATTAGTATTAGATTTTGTGGGATGGGAGAAAGCGTCGATAGCAATTGTTTGTATCCTGCTGCATGTGTATGTCAGAGTAAACATTTAGGGAGCTGAGTTAATTGATGTGGCTCTCTGCAGACTTATCTCAATTCATTGGAGGTAGGCAGTGGTGCGGACTGGCACATATGCTACCTGTGAGCTGTTCTTCAGTGATCATTGGAGCTATAAGCAGCACTACACAAATTAACATCTGCTTGCAAATATGTCATGAATTATCCATTGGAACAATTTTAAAAAATGAAATAAGAAAGAAAATGTTGGAAATACTCAGCATGTCTAGGTAACATTTGTAGAGAGAAGGCCTGGATTTTACAATGACAGAAAGCATTGAGGTGTAAATTACAAAAGACAGGAAGTAATGATAAACCAATGTAAAACACTCATTTTATCATGTACAGACGCAGAAGTTGCTGCAGATTCTCAACAGGTATGGCCGCACCTGTGGAGAGAGAAACAGAGTCATTGTTTTGATTATATTTTAGAGTCAACTAGTTTTATCACAACTGACCTGGTTTATCCAGTTCTGGCATCTGTCTTTAGAATGGATATTCAGACTTTAGTCAATCTCTGTCTTCTCTCTAATGATTCCAGAGATCAGGATTCCAATTATGTGGAAAGACTGGAAAAGGTGAGATTTTTCCCATTGTAGAGAGAAGGTTAAGAGGAAAACTAATAGATGTGCAAAATGTCATGAAGCTAAGATAGCAATGAGTTCAAAATGAGGTAATATAAGGAAAAACATTTTAATGCAGTAAATGATCAGGATTTGAAATATGCTGACTGGTCAAGCGGTTGAAACTGATTCAGTTGTGTCCTTCAAAAAGGAATTGGATTAATAGCTGAAGAAGGTAATAATTGCAGCAATATGGAGAAAGGACCAGGGAGCAAGACTAACTGCATTGCTTTTTGAAAAGATTGACATGGACTGGATGGGCTGAATGTCCCATTTGTGTTATCTCATTCTATAATTCTGTGATTCTGGATTTGCCCAAAACCCTAGTGTTTTCTTTTCTATGTTTTTATTTAAATTAAAGCAATTTATAAATTTACTAACATTTTGTCTTAACAAATGTGGACTGTCAGAACTATGACTCAGTTATGCTTAGCTTACAACTTTACAATTGATGCTAACAAAGCAAACTTAAAACGTTAAGCTATGTGTTTCCTTTGCATGAATAATCTCCTAGGCAGTTTTCTGACCAGAGCCTCTGTCTGGAGTTATGCAATATTCCTGGTGAGAGTGTGTTGCTAGAAAAGCACAGCAGGTCAGGCAGCATCCGAAGAGCAGGAGAATTGACGTTTTGGGCCAGAGCCCTTCATCAGGAATGTGGCCTCATTCCTAATGAAGGGCTCTGGCTTGAAATGTCGATTCTCCTGCTCTTTGAATGCTGCCTGACCTGCTGTACTTTTTCAGCAACACACTCTCTACTCTGATCTCCAGCATCTGCAGACTTTGCTTTCTCCTAATGTTCCTGGTAGCTCTGATTAGATGGCTCAAACCTTTATGTGCAAGGATCATTCATTTTATCACTGAGCTTTCGACAGGCTACATTGACTCCAAAACCAACCATCCAGCTTAAGTTCCTGCTTAGCGGAGGTTATGTTCTCCATAAGCCTGAACACATTAAGAGAGATCACGGGACTGTCATACAAATGTGCTATATCTGTGCCAAGTCTAATTTTGCACAGAAAACTGACATGCATGCACCCAAAGTAATTTCAATATTCTTTAATCTTTATTATCCAACTGCTGCATGTTGGTGCCACCTTGACAGACACCGGTCTGATTGAGGATTCCTGCTCATTACACCATAGAATTGCATCAGATGTTTATTGTGGGCATCCTGTGGTGATCTGAAACCTTGAGGGTTACAGTCTGCTGGAGATTTCCTTCATGGATATTGTTGCAACCTCCTTAGTCTAACCTGATGGAGGGATTTAGGTCCCCGGCTGCAGGGAGATACAGCACAGGACTTCTGGTGTGTCCTCGGGTGATTATCCCTGTTTGTTGCTCCAAATTACTGTCACGATGCAGGGTAACCTCTCATAACCTGACCTGATGAGCGCATCTGCATGGAGCTGAAGGTGCCTTGGCCCCCTGTCACCTAGCCAGTGAGTGAGTGCATTCATACCTCAAGTGGTGGTGTGAAGAATTCCATTTATATTTGGCACATACTGATTGTTCTGCTGGACACCAGCAAAAATGTGCTCCATCGAAGCAGCTATGTGCATCCCAGAGTGCCAGCATTAGATAGAACACGGGTAGACTTCTCTGCCCTTTTGAGTCTGTGCGTAATCTTTGTAAACTCTACCAGATATTACTCTGCTTGCCCATGCATCTCCATTCGCTCAGCAAGGACTAAGTAGAGATAGTTATCATCTATACTGGACTCAGGAGGTGCCTAATCACCAGCAGTCCTTCCAGTTTCGAAGACCTTAAATATTTTTTCCTTCTCAAACTATAGGCCCCTGCCAGTGCTGTACTTACCAGAATGTGACTCAGTCTTTTCTCATTATGTTACTCACCAAGGTGAATGTCTGTATTGCTTGAGTGTGAGGTGGAAGGCTTTAAGGATTCAGTTGAGGCTGAAGACAGTTCCTCCTCAGAGGTATGGTTCAGAATGTTGATAGAAACAGGCCTGGGTATTGGTAGTTTCCTATGTGTTTAACCTATCTTGGTAGTGGGATCCAGAGGTTGCATAGAAAGCCATGAAGATTTAGTCATGCTCTGAGCTATCACCATTATTCAGGATTTCATTCTGTTACAAAAACAGTAATTGTTGGAAAAACTGAGCAGGTCTGGCAGTATCTGTGGAGAGAAAGCAGAGTAAAATTTTCAAGCCCAGTGGCGTTTCACTTGATGGCTGTGTGTATCCAATTTCCCCCTCAACACAGGAACCTTCCCCTTGTTCTCCTGCAGTCTCATCCTCAGATGGTGAGAGACGCCTGTGATAGCATGCCCCCTGCTACCCTGCAATGGGTGGTTTTTTGATTCACTTGCAGAAGGTGGGTGTTGCTGGCTGGACCAGCATTTATTGCCCATCCTTAATTGCACTTGAGAAGGTGGTGGTGAGCTGCATTCTTGAACCGCTGTAGTTCATGTGCTGTAGGGCAACCCACAATAGTGTTAGAGAGGGAGTTTTGGGATTTTACCTCAGTGACACTGAAGGAATGGTGATATATTTCCAAGTCAAGATGGCGAGTAGCATGAAGGGGAATTTGCAGGTGGTGGTTTTCCTGTGTATCTTCTGCCCTTGTCCTTTTAAATAATAGTAGCCATGGGTTTGAAAGATACCACTTAAAGAACATTGGTAAATTTTTCTTGAGTCTTGTACATGGTACCATGCTGTCACGGTAGTGGTCCTGTGCAATAGTAGGCTTACTGTACTGACTGATATGCATAGATGAATGATGAACTGAGTAGACAGTACTGAGTATCTTGACACTGCACAGCTGGCCATTCATCTCTTGCCACAGTGAAGCCAGGTTTTCTTGAGGAGCCTACAGGTGCTGACCATCACTGTCTCTTCTGTCCAAGCTGTCTTTGTAAGTCGGGATGGTCTCTTGTTGCCTATCCCTGTGGAAGATTAATGTCAAGTAGGACTTCCACCCCTCAGTGGCAGGAAGTGGGGCCTTCTGTTTCTGCTGCCAATCTGATTTGCTGGCAACAGTCTCAGGAATGCCAGAGCGTAATAATGGGTACTACTTGGACTGAAACTCAGTCGACAAAGGAGGTGCCATGTTTCCTAGATCCAGCTTTCTTGAGGGGATGGGGTGGGGGTTGGGAGCTTGAGGGGATAGATTTGAAGTGCATTGGGGAAGGTTAGGTTTTGATGTATGTATGGGTAGGGAAGCAAGTGAGAGCTGCCACTGGGCAAAAGGCTTTCTCTGAAAATTTGCTCCTCCTCCTCCTGGCTATTTAAGAACTTTATTTTTTTTAAATGTGCTCAAGCCAATTGTAATTTGGTTTGGGAAGAGTAATACTGGGTTCATCTCAGCTTTCAACAGGTTAAAGTAGTCTTTGGTTATTTATTTACATATGGTCAGCAGGCTGAAGGTTCTATGGTGCAGTGGTAGTGTCCCTAGCTCCGAACCTTGAAGGTCTAGATTTGAGGTCCACCTGCTCCAGAGGTGTGTCACAGCATACCTGAACAGGTTGATTAAAAATACTTACAGTGGGCAAGCTGCTGAATATTGTACCCAATTCCCAATCTTGTGTTACGTAAGTGAGTGGGGATAGAGGCATTGAGCTCATCATCTGATCTACATTACATACCCACCCACCAATATCATACCCATTACATTCAGCCCATAGTCTCAAAAGGAAGATTCTACCCTCTCAGTGTAAGTGAGCTGCTATATATTATTGATTTCAAAATGCACAGCCCTGTGCAGAATAAACTGCTTCTTGGCACATAACAGGCAGCCCATAAGATAAATACTGCAGACATGAGAAAGTAGTAACAGGAGGAAAGCACGCAGGGAGCTGCTTCAAATCGACTTCATTGACGCATTATCTGTCAATAGAGTATAATCCTTTGAGATTTCTGTTTGTTTAAATATAAGGCTAAAAATCTTACTCTGGAAAGGTATTTTATCATTCAGGGAATAAATATTTTCAACCCCTCTTCTCTACCCACCTCAAGAAAGAAAGGCAATGAGATGTATTGTCTTGTTTTGTATTCTCTGCCCATAATTCTTGCTGGGTTTTTTTTAAGACAAGGGTGTTGGTAATTTCCCAATGCTGTCATAACTGTCATATCACAGGGCAATAGGCAAGCTGAAACTCTAATAACTGATAATTAAAAAAATGTAAATTAAGAGACTACAGGCTTTTTACAGCATGATATCATTTTGAAAAAATGAAATTGCCTTTGGTAGATGTACAGCGATGAGAAACTGTGAACCTGCTGTATGTGGGTGGAGGTTGTAATTAGCTGAGCTAACTGTTGACTAATTACTGTCCCCACCCACTAGAATGAGGTACAAAAACCTATCAACAGTTTGTTCCCTTTCAACATGAAAGTAAGTTCTATATTACTAGTAAAAAGCACTTAATAAATTTGAAATTCTAGTTTTATTGCAATTTCTTTTTAGTTTTACATCAATTGAACTCTATTGTTTTTAGTATTTGCTACATGTTTTGCTTTCTAGCAAAGCAATTGATTGGTTCAGTTGTGTATTATATCCTACATTTGACTTTGGCATAATTTTAATGTAGAGAAATGATTGTACTTTAGTAGTACACAAGATGGACAGGCTAACTCAGAAGGACAATGCCAGACATTTGTAAATGTGGAACATGAAATGCCACTTCATGCCATTGTCATGTGATTTCAGCATCGGCATTCCTAGAAAACTTCTGATTAAGATGATGTCTTTTAAAGAAGTCTTTATTGAGCATTGGATGTGGTCGCCTCACCAATATTAATCATCAAGAACATTTTGCATCTATGTCATACTTCTATCTAGTTAAGCTTAAAGTTAGATAATTGATTGAGGCTAGTGAAAGCAAAGGAAGGATACTGAGAGGCTGTTCATGGAACAATGATAGAATCTGGTAGGTCTGTTCCATATATTTCCTCATTTGAGATAAGATGTGGAGAGTCCTGAAGAAGGTAATACCCGAAACGTTGATCTCTCCACCTCCTGTGTTCTTCCAGCCTCCTGCCTGGCTATTGTGGATTTCAGCATCTGCAGTTTTTTTGTCTCTAACCAAGCAATTTATTTAAGGCAATGATTTCACTCAGCTCAAGGAGGGGCAATAGATTTCCTATATAAAGACTCAGAACTGCAAAATTCCTACTAATTATTTTGATATTTTCTTCCCTACAATCTTGTAGGGAAGAATTGAGACCTGACACTTGTTAAGATTGCCAGAGACTATTTAATAAGAAATTTTGTGCAACCTGGGAGGTGAATTATTATACTATACAACTTTAATATAGCTATACATTTGGTACCCAGCTCTGAATTTATCATAGAAGCAATTTTCAAGGTAATGGAGACCCTTAGCGGACTGTGAAGGGCATTAACAAAAATAAGTCCTGCCACGTGAGCCAGGAGTAGTATCAAGCCTATAGAATGGAAAGGGCTCATTCACTCAACTAGCCTTTATGATTCACACTGATGTATAATGTAATCATTTCGAAAGGGGTAATATTCATACTATATTTGCTCTACCCATCCTACTAATATATATACAGAGTCAGTTGTTGGATACAAATAAGTTCAACTCTAGCTTTCAGTAAGAACAGATGATTCCATACCAGCTTCCTAAGGTCCTAGTAATTATACCTATTGTTGTTGTAAAATAATAAACGTAGTATACAGAACAGTAGAGCACAGGAATAGGCCCTTTGACTCACCATGTCTGCAGCCACCATGATGCTTTTCTAACAAGTGTCCTTGTTTTCCAAGAATAGTGTCTCTCTTGTAGGCACATCCTGGTGATGTATTCCACGTGATCTATCGTACTCTTCAATTTGCCATGTGGAACCTTGTTGAAAATCTTGTTAAAGTCCATGTAGACAATACTGACCATCTGCCTTCATCTATCTTCTTGGTCACCTCTTCAAACAACTCAATGACTTTTATGGGACACAATTTCCCACACACAAAGCCATGCTAACTGTCCCGAATTAATCCTTGCCTTTCCAAATGCATGTAGATCCTGTCTTTCAATATCCCATATAACAACTGACATTAGGCTGATTGGTTTGTAGTTCCCCGGCTTTTCCTTGCAAGCCTTTTTCTAAAATAATGGCCCAACATTAGCCCCTCTCCAGTCTATGGCACCTCACCTGTGGCTGTCGATGATACAAATATCTCTACAAAAAGCTTGGAAGGTTTTTTTTAAATGAGACATTGACGCCAAAGCAGGTTCTGTATTTACACTCTTAATATAATATTGAAGTAATAACAATATTTTCAAATGATCCATAATTTTCTATTGAAGAGCCCTAAATAGTGGAATATATCCAACACTCCAGTCAATTGTGAATTGCTGCATTTGGAAATGAGCCTTCAAATAGCCACTTCAATGGAATGTGAAAATATCCACTTTGGTTGGAAGAATGAAAAAATACAATATTTTTAAGGTAAGAGGCTAGTAAATTTGGGATTCAATGGAATTTGTGTACCTTAAGACATGAATTAAAACTTACGTAAATACAGATAGCATTAAAAAGAAAAACGTGTTCATTTTTCTCGGAAGGAATTTTCAGAGTGGAAGTGAAGAACTCTTGTTGCAGTTGTTATATAGCATTTAGATGAGATGACTTGGAAAAGGTGTACGGTTTTAGTCTCCTTACCTAAGAAATTGAAAAACAACAATAGGCTCCTAGTTTGCTGTCTGGTATAACTAGGCTGTCTTTTGAGGATAAATCGAGTAGAATAAGCCTATGTCTTTTGGAGTTATTAAGATCACCTGTCATTCTTATTGAAATGTATAAAATTCTGATAGTACTGTGTAGAATTGGATTTGCATTGAATTGTCCTGTAGAGAGAGAGGATGCAAGTTAATACAAAGGTATTAAGTGGTATGTGATGTGTGAGAAATTTCTAGACCCGTTGGTGTTTCTTCTGCTTTTATTCAGACTTGTTGCACAATGGCTTTATATGCTGTCATGATCACAGATTGCAACTATGGATCACATAGGGGCATGGTGACCATTTAACTACAAAGTATGTTTTCCAAGAAGAGGCCAACAGCTAAAAAGTTGACTGTGAATATAAGTTCTAAGCAATGTAATTCAGTGACAGTCTGGAAGATCTATGTGGATTATTTCTAACCCGAGTGGGGACTGTACAATGTCAAACTTGACTGAAGCCAAGCAAGTTTAAAAACAAGATTACAAACTGTGAACTTGATGATAGAGAAGAGAACAGTCTAGGCAAGTGAATGTTTGTGTTTACCCTTTTCAAGAATACATAAGAGGTCAAAAGCCAGTTTTAGGAGAAAGTGAGGACTGCAGATGCTGGAGATCAGAGCTGAAAATGTGTTGCTGGAAAAGTGCAGCAGGTCAGGCAGCATCCAAGGAGCAGGAGAATCGACGTTTCGGGCATGAGCCCTTCTTCAGGAAGCCAGTTTTAACCTTGATCTGTTTGCGCGAGTAAGTGAAGGTGTGCACAATGTGTGAAGAGGACATTGAGAACTGCTAGACTTAAGGTGAGGAGCCAAAATCTCTTTCGTCGGCTGGGTGAGTCCAAAACCAGAGGGCATAGGCTTAAGGTGAGAGGGGAAGGATTTAAAAAGCATTTGAAGGGTAACTTTTTCATCCAGAGAGTGTTGTATGTGTGGAGCTGCCAAAGGAAGTGGTGTAGGCTGGTACAATTGCAACATTTAAAAGGCATCTGGATGGATACTTGAATAGGAAGGATTGAGAGGGATATGGGCCAAATACTGGCAAATGGGACTAGGTCAGATTGAGATGTCTGGTCGGTGTGGCCAAGTTGGCCTAAAGGCTTTGTTCCCATGCTGTATGACTCCTAAGTCTTTCTCTCTTTCCTGGAGGTCAGAAAACATATAAAGTCTTAGTTGAAATGAAATAGAACAAAGTCTTTTCAGTTAACTTGCAAAGCCAATCACCTTAAAATCAACTGATTGGCTACCAACATCAGTGTTACCTTTACCCTTATAATCACTCAACATAATTTCCCATTGTCCACCCTTCACAGCACTTGGAGGCTGATCCATACCTCTTATTTTAACCTTATCTTTACTTGGACTGCCTTCATTTTTAAACTATCTGTTGTTTGTTTCATTACTATTTATTCTCTCATTTAATAATGAATAAACACATTCTTTCACTAATTCAAAAAGTCCTTGTTGGCTCCTTTTAAAACTTCAATTCATTTTGTCTACAAGAATTTTATCCATGTGAAGGCGTCCTCTGTAAATTTATCCTGTTGTTACAAACTGAGATGTAGTTGAGTTGGGGTGGAGGTGAATAAAGAAGGGAAACCAGTTCATCTCGTCTCACTTGGGAATTAGATTATTTGGAAATTTAATAACTTGGGATCCTTGCCTAGATACTGGTTTAACAATGCTTTTGTGGCTAATAGGGTACAGCACTTACCTTCTTGAGAGAGAAATAGGAATTCCCACCTTGAAAAATTACAAGCATCTTGTTTCAAGCCACCCTAAAGAGACCTCGGGAATTACACAGGAATTACATAAATATGTAGGAGGGCTACCTGATTCCTAGCGCAATTTGGAAAGAAGTTGTTGCTGAAATAGTAATGAATTCTTGGAAGCTAAACTTTACTTCATCATGTGCTAACATGAAATTTACCCTCCTGCCCTTGTGATTCGTGACTTGATGTAAGGTCATCCATGCACTGTTTTGATTTTTTTCCTTGGCTAAATTCCAGCAAGACAGGTTTCTAGTTTGTAATATTTTATCAGGAACATAACAACAGGAGTAGGTGAATCAACCTCTCAAGACTGTTTCTCCATTCAATGAAATCATGGCTGATCCGTGCCCTAACCCTATATGCCTGTCTTTCACCCATATCCCATAGGACCTTTGCTTAACAAAAACATTATCTACCTCAGATTTAAAATTAAACGGCCATTTGTGGAAGAGAGTTGCAAATGTCTACTACCCTTGATGCATCGAAGTGCTTCCTAACATCTCTGAGGTCATATTTAAAGGTATATTGTCAAGAAGACACGATAACATGGAAATGCTGCATTTGAATGTAATTTCAGTGAAGTTCAGCAATCAGTTGCTTCGGTAACTTTGATTTGTTCAGAAAGTTGATGCCAGTCATTTAGAACTTCCCTAAATATTCATTTCCTTTTGCTTATTTATATTGCCTTGTCTTTGGTAGCACAGAAACTCTATCTGTATCAACATTGGTTTCAAAAGTGTATTAATTTTGTTTAATTTGACTAATTTTTTTTCTTTATGAAAGCACTAATCAATCAATTAGTTGAGGCCTGGTAGAAATTAATAGAATTTACAAGCATTTAAGTATATGCATCATTATTGTATTGTGTCTTCCTGATAGAGTTTTGTTCAAACAGAGCTAATAATCAACCAGCTTTGAACTAGCAATTAGAATTTTAAAAACAAAGTATAAAGCCAGTGTTTCTTCTTCCATTGTTCGACTTATTCAAATTCTGATTTTGCTTTTAATTTCATGCTTATTTAATATTCTTTATCAACAAAAGACTTGCAAATTACTTCCTATTTGTGAGACACATTAATCTTTCATTCATTTTCACTTTTTATTCTACCCTGTGCACACTGTATTACAAATAAATTAAATGATTTAACAGTTTAATTTTGACCAAGATTGCTGTTTAAATGAGATGAAACCAATAATATAATGTTCCAAGAGGTGCAATAACATTTATAGGTAATATCAATTATTTGACACTATAAATCAGTAAAATGTGTGGCAGTGATGACTTCAAAATAAAAAGATTCTGAGCCCCATATTTCTTAAGCAATTTTTGGTAGGCCCTGAAGCAATTTAATTCGGAACACCTGACAAGTTAAGGTAGGGGCACAGTTTCAATATGTTAATACTAACCCAGGCATATTTAAAGATATCTTACACAAGCGAAACAATCTACCCATATTAAATGGATAGTGTCAATTTTCACACCGATCACTTTTGTGTACAGGTCAGTTAACAACTTAAAAATGGGTGGATAGCTATATCACTTCATTAACACTTCTGGAGACTCGCTTGTGTCAAACAGTGGGCCTGTTTTGACCAACACCCTCGGACAAAACTGATCAAAGCCTATGCTATTTATCGGAGCGACGCTCCTTCATCAAAGCTAGTGTGCTTCCAATTAAACCTGTTGGACTATAACCTGGTGTTGTGTGATTTTTAACTTTGTACACCCCAGTCCAACACCGGCATCTCCAAATTATGCTATTTATTCTATGCTTGACTGCCAAACTGGAATGTTTCTCACACTGGGTGTAATAAAGGTGCCTTGATTCTTTCTGGTTGCAACAGAGGTTTTCTTGTATTCTTTGGTTGAATTGGAGGTATTCCCATGCTTTGGAACTTTGGTAGAATCACACACAGTGTGGAAACAGGCCCTTCGACCAAACAAATCCACACCGACTATCCGAAGAATATCCCACCCAGACCCATTTCCCTACATTTACCCCTGACTATTGCACGCAACCTTCATATCCCTGAATGCTATGGGCAATTTAGCACAGCCAATTCACCTAATCTGCACATCTTTGGATTGTAGGAGGAATCTGGAGCACCCAGAGGAAACCCACGCAGACATGGGGCAAATGTGCAAACTCCACACAGTTTCACTTTATCAGGTCAGTCGTGTGAAATCCGACTGCGATAGTGGTGCTGCCCAAACAGAACTGTAAATTGTTTTTAAAATTGTTGGCATTTTAGCCTGAATTACTGTGCCAACTAAATATTTCCCCTTGGTACAAGGGATTTTGTTTTTAGCCTAAGCACGCTCAATCCTTGGGTAAGCTCAGCAGTTTAACTCGGGCTCAGGGCTGTTTCCAAGATCACCACTTTATGATGCAGTCAGTACCTCTTGGAGTTGCAGATTTCTTCTGTTCCTGCCTGCTTTCCATCAGATCTGAAATGCCTTCTGCTTTATTATCCGGAATCATCTGTGTTGAGTATTGTCAGAAGTTCTGAGATTTGTGATCATCAGCCATCACCCATCAGCAGTATCTGTTTGTTTTAAAGTCTACTGAGTCACCAGCAAGCTTATTCACTGATTTATCTCCCTGCAGGCCTTCAGTCTAATTTCTCATAGTTGATACCATTTTAAAATAGTGCTCACTGTGGTTCTCTAGATTGTGGGCAGAGCCTACCTTTATCACCCTACCACTGCTGACCATCCATTTGTTTACCCATGGTCTGTGTGGGTTCCTTCAAGCCTGAAGTGGTAAAGAGTAGTTGAGAATTCTGGTCTAACTAGAGGAGTTTTGTTAAGTAACCAACAGGAAGTTTATTGTGTTACTGCAACTATTAATCAATTAGGAACTACATGTTGCAGAGACAACAAGGATCACACTGATCACAGGTTTGTTGCCTAGTAAGCATTTCTTTACTCTGACCAAATCCCCAGGATATCATTCATTGTGGGTGTGTATACTGCACTCAGTCAAGTTTGATCCTTCTCTGTACCCAGATACAACACCTTCTGTTCCACTAAATGTTCAATCTGAGTTTGAGCAGCATTGTGCAATGTTACTTGTAACCTTCAGTTCAAGATTTCTCTTATTCATACATGCACCCCATGCACAATATTAGTGATGAAGGAATAAAGTCTGTTTTACCACACGGTAAATGAAATCCATGCTAAAATTTATATATTGCATGTGTATAATCACAAAAGTGATTATGCTGAGTAATGTGATGGATAACGTGTCATTATTGGTGAAATGAGCTTGGATGTCAATTACTCACATTGTCAGATTAATATCCTTGATCATCATCCTGTATCCTATGAAAATCTCATTTAAAACTTGATTAAACTAACGTTTAAATGTTTCTTGATGTCCAATTGGAAATTTTGCACCACTGTTCCTAAAGATCAGATTTTAATTCTTCACATCTACTTTTTTATCATTATATTCTAATGGTAGTAATCTGCTTGATTTATAAACAAATGTTTATGTTGTATTTCTCAGCTGTCATGATGAAAACCTGTGCTCTGAATCAGCCATGCCTCTAGCCTAAATGTTTCCAGGAGAGCTAGAGCACTGGCATCTACCTAACAAAGTGAAAAATTGCCCAGGCACATCCTGTCGGTTAAAATATAACAGGGGAAATTGGGTCTGGGCAATTACCAGTGCATCAGTCTCCTCTTAGTAAACAGCAAAGTGATGCAAGGTGTCATTGGACAGTGCAATCAGGCAAATCTTACTCATCAATAACCAGCTCACTGATGTTCAGTTTGAGTTCCTCTTGGACAACTTGGCTCCAAACTTCACGACTGCCTTCTTCCAAACATAGAGAAAAAGCAGCAGAATTCTAGAAGTGAGATGCCTTGACAGTAAACCTGCCAAGTGTGGCATCAAGAAGCCCGAAATAGAGTTGACATCAATGCAAATTGGATGAAAATGCTTTACTGAGGTCATACCCAGCACAGAGAAAGGTAGCTATGATTATTGAAGGCCAATCCGATAAACTCCTGATGCTTCAGGACATTGTTGCAGAATTTCCTCAGATGAGTAATGTAATTATTTTACAGTTGCATCAACAAAAACATTCAATTCAAGCAAAGCTTTGAAATGGGGATGTTTGCTATGATTTTTCGATGGTCTGTTTCATTCACAGCTGCTCAGATACTGAAGTATGACCTGCATGTAGCAAGACATGGGTAATGTTCAGGCTTTGGCAAATAAGTGCCAAGTAAAGTTTATGTCATTGAGGTATCAAGCAAAAACAGCTTCCAGAAGAGAAAACAAACACACATTTTCGAAGAGTTCACCACCATTATTACTGTTGAATCCTGCATCAGCAATATCATGCAGGGTTGCCATTGATTAGAAATATAATGAGACAAAACACAAAAATACTTGCTATGAGAGTAGGTAACAGGCAGGGTATTCTATAGCAGACAACCCTTATTTGATTCTATAAAGTCTATCTTTGATCTGCAAGTCTGAAGTGTCATAGATGCCTGCCTGGATAAGTGCAGCTCCAATAATACTCAAGCTCAATACTATACAGGACAAAACAGTCTATGTGACTGACAAGCCTCTTTCCCTAATGATGCACTATGACAACAGTGAATGCTTTCTACAAGATAGAATGCAGAAATTCATCAAGGCTTCATTGACAGAACCTTTAAAATCTTTGATATCTACCACCCAGAAAAGCAAGAGCAGCAGATACATGAGAATACCATCAGTTGCAAGTTCCAGTCCAAGTCACATGACATTGGAAGTATATTGTCATTCCTTCATTGCCACAAGCCAAAATTCAGATATTCCTATCAAATTCTACCTGCTCAAAAGCAATAAACACTGGTCTTAATCAGTGACACCAAAATCTCATGAACAAATGAAGAAAAAAATCTATTCTCAAAAGCGACAACACTTTTCTGTAACCTATTGCATGCCTGTACATAAATAATCAATACTCATGTGGTTGAAGTCTTTAAAGTATATGATTAAGGTCCCCATAAAAAGATTAATATGCAGTTATGGATGAGGTCAGTGGAAATCTAAATGGTATCGGCAAAATTGATGCATCTTTCACACTTCATGAATATTTTATCTTTTTCAATTTCCAATGGAGGTGTTAATCCAGGCATTTGGGATTTGATGATTTTTTTGCCTACCTACACAAATGGCTAAATTTTCTCAAGTACATGTTGTGCTAATTGACAGATGGCTCTAGATACTGAGCCAACGTCAGCAGGGGCTATAGTATTGATTGCAGCGGTGAGATGAATGGCAGATGTGTCACAATTTTATGAGCCAACAGGGCAGTTGGGTTATTTTCAGTGACATGCCAGCTGTTTTAGAAGTGTTATCTGAAATGGGCACAGAATTCAAATTGGATTCCAGTTTTTAAAAAGTAATTAAAGCCAATAGATAATGAACAAGTGACAAAAAAAATGTTCTGCCTGAATGCAAAGATAAAAATCGTTATATTTTCTTTTGCAATGCTAGAATCTATCAGATATGTTTTGTGTGGAATTGGCCACTGTTACAGTATACCTTGTGTATTTCAAGCCTGATTAAATTAAACCTGTGAATCAATTGTTAAGACCTTTGGTTAAGTTTTAATCTTAAATTTTGATATGATCCCCTTTTTTAAAAAGATTTCCATGTTTAATGATGGCACAACGCTTTGTTTTAACTTCCAGATTTTCTTCAGTTGCTACTCAAAACCTTTTCCCTACTTGTGTTCAAACAAAAATAAATTTCTGTGCAATCAGCAAGAAAATTGCTCTCACTCCTCCAAATTTTACACCCTGAAATAGTGCTCATGCATAAAACAATCAAGTTCACCATCGACTTTAGCTCAGTGGGTCTCAAAATTCCCATGTTTCCACAAAGCATCCTGTTAGCTCCTTCAATGTCCATTTATCACAGTAGTCATGTGACTAGCTGATTTCCCACATTCCATGTCTCAATGCTGAAGCGAAATGACCTTGTACAGGGAACTGCTCAATGTAAATGGAGGGGAGAGAACAGAGAGAACATATTCTAATATCTGAAGAAACTTGTGAAGAAAGACGCCATCCAAAATATCGAACAGTTGGATCTGTTATGCATTTGCAGAATTTTAAGTTTTGCTTTCAGAATTTCAGTGTTTGCTTTCTTTCCTGTTATTTCTGACATAAATGAACAGAAACCTGTGGTTCCCCTGCCTACCCATAGTGTGTGTACTGGCACAGAAGTTGTTTCTGGTAAATGAATCAATGAATCTGCTCTGGAGTGACATTTTACTGCACTCTTCTGGGAGGAGCATTGAGTAGAATGTGGGAAATGAAGAAATTTGGATTTTCCCACTATGACAAGCAATTTCAAATGCCAAACAGCTCTCATTGTCTGCAAAAGGTGTGCAACCCAGAAGTCAGCCTGATTGTCTGGCTTGGCCCTCAGGTGGGCAGACAGGATTTCAGAGGATGGTGGAGGACTGAACACCCAGAGGATGAGGCACCAATCCTGAAGGCAGGGTTCAGCCCTTGATCCTATGGAGGTGACGTCAATTCCAAAGATGAGTCTGTTCTCCTCCACCCCAGAGAATTTGCTCCTTGACATAATTGTACTATGATATAGGGGGTCGGATCAGTTGGATGGTGATAAACTTTGGGTGGGCCAAAGATTTCAGATCTTTGTAGAGTGCAGTGAAGGCATTCATCATCTTCCTGAGGCTATCCTCACCTTGCCTGCAAAGACGATTGGTATCAACGTCTTAGGCTCAAAGCTTTTGAGAAGCATTAGTAGCCATGAATCGACCCAAAACATCTCAGACAGTTCCCATGCACATGACTACAGTGAATGTCACTGCTGAATCCAGGGTGGCAGGTCAGACCTGCCTGAGATCTGGTCTTCTCGCTTCCCTCTGGGATACCTCTTCCAAACTGCTAAATTGATCCACCCACCTGTGGGAAACCAGAGGCGAACATTAATATCTTCCAGTTGTGAATGTGCAGTCTTGTCACACCCCATACTGCCTCTGGAAAAATAACAAAGGTGTGGGTTAGAACTGGAGAGCTTACATTTTGATTGACAAAACTACTTTTCATGCCTACCTTCCTCCATTCCTGGCCCCAACAGTAGTGAAAAATCCTCCCTGTTATCTATGGTCGTAAAAGGATCAATTCTGTCGCTTGCTAAAATGATTAACTGCCTTGGTAGGTAGGGGTTTCTAACAAGTTACGAACAGAAAACATTGCCTCTGCCATTGCCTGCCAATCAACTAAATTTCAGCAACAATGAAGAGTGAGGGGGATGATGTCAGAGAGTGATTTCTAGAGAAAGGTGAAGGAAATAAAAAAAAGTGAAAATGAAAGATGAACAAAGAAATTTAAGATTAAAGAAAAAAGGAATCTTGAATTATTCCTTGCTTTTTGAGAGTTCAGGAAATCCTATGGCAATTGCCAGGCAGTGAATAATTAATTTTTGATGTAGTCAGCTTGTTTTGCAGAAAGATAAACACATAAAGTCAGAGATAGCAAGCAGTGAAATAATAAAGAAAGAAGGAATAAAAGCTTTTTTTTTCAGACACGACTGTATGATGATGAAAATACTGTAGAGGAGCTTGTCACACAAATGTTTGCAACTAGGAAAAAAAATCATTTAGCAGGCAACATCAGGTTATAGTCCAACAGCTTTATTTGAAAACACAAGCTTTCGGAGCACTGCTCCTTTGTCTGACTTCATCTGACAAAAGCTCAGTGCTCCAAAAGCTTGTGGTTTCAAATAAAGTGATTAATGTTTAAGTTAAGGGATGAGTGGTAGGAGCTAGAGTGGACTAATGGATTGTGGACTAAAAACCAGTTGGATTATAACCTGGTGTTGTGTAACGTCTGATTTTGTCCACCTTAGTAGCAACCGCCTCCTGTGACTTGTATCCCCAACTGTGGATATGTTATGAAGTTAAAGAAAAACATTCTCGGCAAAAGACATGTTTGTGTTTTCCCAATTCAGGAATACACAAGGGAAGGGGGTTAATTAAAACAACTGCAATCCGGATGTCTGGTGTTCCAGTTTGACAGGACTGGTGAGTGCTACAAAGGTCACAGCTGCAGAATACCCACTAGGTCTCCCACGCTTGCAGGTTAAAGAAAATGCTCTCCATTTCTGTCTCTATCCCTCTTTCTCTCATCAATTGGCAAAGTCAGCACTATTGGGGGCTCATACTTAATGGCCACTGCATTTCACCAGCAACTTATCACAGACAAGCCAAAGACAGATACGTTTTTTTAAATAACTTTTATAAGTTTCCTCACTTCTCATTTTAAATTTGTATATATGTGTATTTTATTATTCTTCCTTGCATTTTAGCAACTAAAAAAAACTTTGTTTTTTAAAATCCAAAAAACCTGGTGAGGTTGGCTCCTTTAAAATATAAATGCATTGGAACTGGATCAGGATTCCATGAGAGAAGGGACCCCTTGCGATAAGTTAACCTTGATGCAACCAACCAATGTGAGGGGTTGTTTAGTAAAGGAGGGAAGCCCAGTTCCTCCTTCGTCTCGCAGGAGGATACTGATTTGGGGAAGGTGTTTCTCCAGAATCATAACAAACTGGGGACCCTTACCTGAGGGCTGGTCATAACACCAGAAGGCCAAGATCAGGGGAGTGTAGATATCTAAGGGTTCTCCGCATGGAAGAGATTATAGAAATAATTATTTATTATTAGTAACAAATTTATTAATTTAAAGGGAAAACAAGCCCATGAAGGGATTTACAAGCAAGAATGAGAAATTTTAAATCAAGAATGTTCTTGACTGACAGCCACTGTTGGTCTATGAGCAAATGGGTGAAGTGCAGTGAATTAAGCCATGGGATGGGCTCAAGTTTACTGAGAATAGAATGTGGGAGACCAGTGAGTTAGATATGAAATGGCTAAACCTAGGTGGCACAGATGGGTGTTTCAGCAGCAGATGAATTGACGCAGGTGAAAGAGAGCCCAGTTACAGAGGTGGGTATATATGAGCTTCTTGATAACATTTATTTGAAGTTTCAGGATCAAATGTTGCACAAAGTTTGCAAACTGAAACAATGACTTCAGTTTTCCGAATATTTAATTGAAATAGGTTTATGCTGTAACAGTGCAGAATAACAGGAAAACAATCAATTAAAGCATTTTCAGAATTACAGGAACAGATAGCAACGCAGAGAAGACTTATTTGATCTTGAGGGGAGAGGGAGAAACCATACAGACCAATGGGAAAGAGATATGAGTTCATAATTAACTTGTCCCCTGGCATTTGGGATTGAAAATGAAAATCTGGCCATTTCATAATGGATGGGCAATCAACAATGCTAGTTTTATCACTAAATTTGGCAATCCCATCCAGTTGATAGAATAGATTGTGTGTAAAGGGGAAAGATGATTTGACAAAGGAGGCAAAGATTAGCAAGGAAAGTGAATTGTTCTGTCAAGTCCACTTGGAAGCAGCAGACTGAAACTTGGATTTATTAAACAGTAGGAGAAAGTGAGGACTGCAGATGCTGGAGATCAGAGCTGAAAATGTGTTGCTGGAAAAGCGCAGCAGGTCAGGCAGCATCCAAGGAGCAGGAGAATCGATGTTTCGGGCATGAGCCCTTCTTCAGGAATGAATGTTTCGGGCATGAAGAAGGGCTCATGCCCGAAACGTTGATTCTCCTGCTCCTTGGATGCTGTCTGACCTGCTGCGCTTTATAAAACAGTACCCCTCTAACTTTACTTGAGCAATCTTATTTCTAAACACTTGTAACAGTATGAGGAATTCTCCCTTCTATATGTGTACGCAGTTGGATTTTGGTTTCATACCAACATTTTGGAAAAATACATAGTGAAATTATTTATTTAAACAAGTGGATGCCACTTTCAAACCCAAGGAATTTTTTTTAGAAAATTTAACTTGTCCTTAATGTGAACTGAATGCAGTCCAGATTCCTTTTACTTGCTTATGCACTTGATGCAAAATGCACTGACAAAGGAAAATGCAGAAATACCAGCTGCACTGATACTTGTGCCTGTATTCATGGGCAGGAAAATGTTCTTGTTTATTATTCCAAGTAGCCACTTGAGTCCAATTCATCTGTCTAGCTCCAGTGATTGCAATTAAGTCGCCTGGACCTGTGTACTGTATGCATGTTTAGTACCCTCGCTCACTGCACTTTTTCCAGTTGGGAGATCTTATTATGAATCTTTGAATTAGAAAAGACTGCAGCTTGGGAAAATAACAACAGTGCAACTCCTTTATTACTGAAGCTGTTTCATGAAGTGTGGCTCAATGCAGAGACCTTGATATGCTTGGCTAAGTATGTATAAGATGCATCTTTGAGACATTCTTGAAATAATTCTGGCCATCTAAGAGTGAAACTTTGTACATGAAAAGTAAAAGTACTCTTGCAAAACTTCCAATGACAATTGCCAACTGCATTTGCATTTACATTTCTTAAAACACCCCAGAAACTTAATTCCCAAAGAATGTAAAAAGGCCCTAACTTTGAGAATTGGAATATAATGTACAGGAATGACTGTATTAATTGGAAGCCTTGTTTCTGTTGAACTTGAGGTGACTATAGAGTGTGGCATTGCTGATCAAAGATGCAGCATAGTCAACTCTTCTGTATAAAGTGGTCATTTGGTACTAATGCCTGAAGGTAGTGATAAATATTATTGTTATTTTTATAACTTGTTTTCGGATAACTTGTTTTAGGATAACTTGTTTCCATCTGATCGACTGAAAATAAATCTTGACTTACTTCTTAGTTGTGAGAATGAAAACTTTGATCTACAGTATGTTCGGAAAATATAATTGAATCTCATGAAGTTGTAAGGTTCTTAAGGCTACATGCAAAGTATATTGTTGAACTTCCCAAACAGAGGAATATGATAATGCATATTATAACCTTTTCTTAAAAAAATAAGAAATATTATAATGAAGTCACCTCCTCGGTCCACAATTACTATGCACATATAGTGTTGTAACAAAGGGCTTGTGTGTAGCTTTTGATCTTAAACATTGGTTTAAAAAAAAAGGATGAAATTTAAACTTCTTGTTTGGCACTCATCAAGGAGTGCCATGCAAGAAGCTACACTTGGAAAGGAAACACAAATGTATTTGTAATGGAAGAGGCTGTCGAACATGGTTTGTACATTGATGCAGCAGGAACTATTCACTCTCAATCTCTGTCAAATGGAACAGTTCAAGTAAGTCAGCTCCTTGACCTATGTTGAACTAGGTAAAAACAATGACTGCAGATGCTGGAAAACAGATTCTGGATTAGTGGTGCTGGAAGAGCATAGCAGTGCAGGCAGCATCCAAGGAGCTTCAAAAGACTGTTGATGTTTTGGGCAAAAGCCCTTCATCAGGAATAAAGCATATTCCTGAATATTCCTGATGAAGGGCTTTTGCCCAAAACGTCGATTTTGAAGCTCCTTGGATGTTGCCTGAACTGCTTGTGCTCTTCCAGCACCACTAATCCAGAATCTATGTTGAACTAGCCAATCCCATATGGCCAAAAATGGCATAAGTAGGAAAGAACAGATGAAAAGGCTAAATTCTCACTTTAAATGTGATGTAGCAAAATTATATACATGTGGAGGCAAAGTCAGAAGAGGATCAACTCTGGTATAATTTCCCATTCTCATGTGAATGGCTGATGGAGGCCTCTTGTAATAACTGCTGGCCTTTACAAACTTGACAGAACCCAGAGTCATGTCTTGGTGAGAGTGCAGTTAACCTTGTTCCAAAATACTGTTCTCCAAGCAAAAACAAGTAGACATTAATGCCAGCAAATCAAGCCAAGGAGGAAACTGGATTTACTGGGCAAATTGATAGCATAAGAGGTTTGCAAAACTGGACTTAAAACATAGACTCTACTTTCTATCCCAGGATGGTGCCAGACCTGCTGAGTTTCTCCAGCAGCTTCTGGTTATGTTTCCAGGAGTGGACAGGTTGCTTTATGGCACAGTGTGACCTACAACATGTGCCAGCTGCCTATGACTGCATGATTTCTCAACCATACTGTCCTGTCTTAATGCACATAGTTGGTTTGAAAGTGGGTGGGGGTGGGATCAAATGCTGTGGGTGTAGTCCACCATCAAATTGGTGGTGGGTGTGCATTGCTCATTTTCAGAGGGTCCCTGTGTCAAGGATGGAGTTGCACATAGTTGAAGCACTGGGCCACAATCAGTCATCCACTTGGGTCAGGCATGGTCAAATGATACATTGCAGTGCAGTCCAGGGAGTGGGCTACATTCAGTGCTCTAAAGCCATCACAAGCAGTCACTAGAATAGTATACTGCCAGTCAGGGAGCTTCAAGGATCTGGACAGTCTTTTCCTCAGTCTGTCTGTTAAGTCAGTCATGGGCCTGGCCCCTTCCAGCGAGTGACTGGTGAGCTGTGTGGATGTTGTCTGTGATGGCAGAATCACCAGTCTGTTCAGAGTTATCCAGTGAATGGTGACGTCCTGTTGTCTTAGTTTGGTCATGCTCCTAGAAGATGTAACACTAATTCCAATAGAAAGATCTAAGCACCAAATTCTAACTCTGCTCTTTGAGTGTGTAATCTACCCAAGTATCTAATGTCCCTGGAGTGGAGGTGTCACTGTTGCTTTTTAATCAATAGGCTGCACAGCACCTTATTGTGTTTCTTAGGACCTAGCAATGACACCGTACCACTCAATTCTTTGCTTCATAGGGAAGAAGCAGAAATGATTAATAACAATCTTATTCCTTGTATCCTCCACTAAGCTTCCATCTGAACTAAGTAAAAAAAATTGTTATCCCACAGGTCAATTTTAAACATGAATAATTACTCCAAAGTCCTTAGAAGTGCATAAATGAGAACAGTGCATCCTGTGCTGTGGTTTTCTCTTACTCAGACAGAATTGCACATTCAGGAAAAAAATGCTTCTCTCAGCAATTACAGATTGGTCAGGTCCTTCAGGAATTCTTTTTCTACTGTATCATCACTTGTACTTCTAATTTTTCTCTTCCACATTGATATCATGTGGCTATGGACATGCAAGGTCAGATGTATTTGTTTTATATAAATAAAACAGCCACTCAAGATGTAATAAATATTTGTGCTGTTGCACTGTGATTAAAGCAACAAAAAGTATCATACTTTGGTTATATTTTAGTCACAAATTTTCACAATTTCTATTGCAATACTATTCCAGATAAAGAATATAAGGTGAAGTTTCAAATAACTATTCTAGGTGAAAATTACTGGAAAGGATATCCTCTGTTGTCCAAACAAAGGATTGGTCTGTGGTAGTGTTACTAGTTTCCCACTGATCCTATCAAAATAACTGTTATTCATGTGTGAGTGTCAGTCACATTTTAGCTGCAGAAAACTGATCCTGGTCTTGTCATTCACTTCCAGCAAAGGTCATTGGATTGCAATCAGGAGCATTCCCTCAGAGCTATACTGATGTGTCAGTCTGGATTATGTCTTTGATTCCTGGAGTAGCATCAGAGACCAGAAACCTCGGACTGCTACTGACTGAACTAAAGAGACCAATCTACTCTATTTGCTTTAGAACCTGAATCCTGAGTGTTGCTGATTAGCATGGCTAGATTACTCAATGGGAAATCTTATTAAATCACCCCCAACTGTAATTATATGGACAACTTTAACTTTAACTTTAACTTGTTCTAATGAAAAACATCAGCAGATGAGCACTTGGAATAATGGTGTTCTCTGGAGGTGCTGAGAGCTAGTAGTTTTAACTTGGTCAACTGAGCAGGTTAAAAATCACACAACACCAGGCTGTAGTCCAACAGGTTTTTTTACTTCCAAATAAACCTGTTGGAGTATAACCTGGTGTTGTGTGACTTTTTTTTAACTTGGTGCACCCCAGTCCAACACCAGCACCTCTATATCATAACTGAGCAGGTGGTAAGGACACCAACTCGAAGGTTTGGCGTCAGAGTCTGGCTGTAAAGGCAACTGCAGGGAACTCACTGAGGAGCCTTTTGGCACCTATTGGTTTCTGAATACATGACCAGGACCCAACTGCAAACTTAATTGAGCAAACTGAGGGAGAAACCTCAGTGATTTTTCTTCCTTGCTGCTGTGACAAAGGACAGTTGTTTCTGTTTTTTATAAAGAAATGTTTGTTTTTTTTAAAACAATTATCTTGGGCTATGTTCTGTGTTCTCTATATCTCACATGGAAAGGTTAGGCCTCCACATCCACAGGTTTCTTCCCCTGTTTTGAGCCTGATATAAGGTAACACTGAAAACCAATGTAGTCATGAATGTTGTTACGGAAGACAGGGAGATGTCCTGCCATTTCCCATTGGCATTCCATCAAGTTCATAAATTTAAAATGATTGGCAGGATTAAATAGAAATAGATGTAATGTTTAAATAGCCCTGGTCTATTATATGTGACTTCTTTAAACCTTTTTTTTATCACTCTCCAGAAGTTGATTTAATGTAGAATCAGGTTTTTTTGTTTGAAGTATAATATCTCTGTGGACTGTTAATCTCAGACTCAAATGGATTTGAAATTTACTCCAATGATGCAGTGCTGTGTAGTTAAAAAGGCATAAGGGGTACTTTTATCAGTTATGGTATAGTTTATAAGAAAAGGGAGGTTTTGTTGGAGCTAGTTAAAACTTTAAATAGGCCACAGCTGTGCGCTGTTCTGTCACCACACTGTCAGAAAGATATAGGGTTCTTGTGGCATAGTTGTAGCATCTTGACCTCTTTAAAAAAAAGCCCAGGTTCAAGTCTAACCTGTTCTAGAGGTGTGTAAGTTAACATTTTTGCATGGGTTGCTTAAAAATATCTAGAGGAAGGATGTGATTCTATTGGAGGGGATGGAGATGAGGGTTAGCAGGATGTTGCCTGGGATCAAGCATTTTGACTATGAAGAGAGCCAGGATAAGTTCAGGTTGTTTTGTTTAGAGCAGAGAAGGCTAAGGAGGATTTTGATTTAGGTGTATAAGATTATTAGGGTATAGGCAGGGTGGACAGAAGGGTCAGCAACAATGAGGCATAATTTTAAAGTTAAAGGCAAGAGGTATAGAACATCGAACATTATAGCACAGTATAGGCCCTTCGGCCCTCGAAGTTGCGCCATCCTGTGAAACCAATCTGAAGCCCATCTAACTTACACTATTCCAATTTTGTCCATATATCTATCCAATTGCCATGTAAATGCCCTTAAAGTTGGCGAGTCTACTACTGTCACAGGCAGTGCGTTCTTACGACTCTGAGTAAAGAAACTACCTCTCTAACATCTGTCATCCCTCAATTTAAAGCTATACTCCCTCGTGTTAGCCATCATCATCCAAGGAAAAAGGCTCTTACTGTCCACTTTATCTAACACTCTGATGATCTTATATGTCTCAATTAAGTCACCTCTCAACCTCTTTCTCTCCAGTGAAAACAGCCTCAAGTCCCTCAGCCTTTCCTCGTAAGACCTTCCCTCCATACCAGGCAATATGAAGTAAATCTACTCTAAGCCCTCTCCAAAGTTTCCACATCCTTCCTACGATGCAGTGACCAGAATTGTATGCAATACTCCAAGTGGGGCTGCACCAGAGTTTTGTACAGCTGCAACATGACCTCATGGTTCCAAAACTCAAACCATATGCCTTCTTAACAACCCTATCAACCTGGGTGGCAACTTTCAAGGATTTATGCACCTGGACACTGAGATCTCTCTGTTCATCTACATTGCCAATAATTTTAATAGCCTATTTTGCAATCCTATTACTACTTCTGAAGTGAACTACCTCAGACTTTTCCACATCAAACTCCATTTACCACTTCTCAGCCCAGCTCTGCATCTTATCTATGTCCTTCTGTAACCCACAACATTGTTTGGCATTATCCACAACTCTGCGCACCTTAGTGCTATCTACAAATTTACTAATGCATCCTTCTACACCCACCTCCAGATCATTTATTAAAATGACAAACAGCAGTGGTTCCAAAACAAATCTTTGTGGCACACCACTGGTAACTGAGCTCCAGGATGAATATTTCCCATCAGCCACCACCTTCCGTTTTCTTTCAGCTAGCCAATTTCTAATCCAAATCACTAAATCACCTTCAATCCTGAAACTCCTTATTTTGTGAAATAGCCTACCGTGTGGAACCTTATCGAATGCCTTACATCAACTGCCTTACCTTCATCCACCTGTTTTGTCAGTTTCTCAAAGAACTCAATAAGGTTCGTGAGGCACGACCTACCGTTCACAAAACTGTGTTGACTATCCCTAATCAAATTATTCTTTTCTAGATGATTATAAATCCTATTTCTTATAACCTTTTCCAACACCTGACCCACAACCTAACCATTGGCCTATAATTAACAGGGTAGTCCGGACTCCCCTTCTTAAACAAGGGAACAACATTTGCTACCCTCCAGTCTTCTGGCACTACTCCTGTTGACAATGAAGACATAAAGATCAAAGCCAAAAGCTCTGCAATCTCTTCCCTGGCTTCCCAGAAAACCAGAGGATAAATCCCATCCGGCCCTGGGGTCTTATCTATTTTCAGATCTTCCAAAATTGCCAAAGCCTCCTCTTTGTCAACCTCAATCCCATCTAATCTTGTAGCCTATATCTCCATTTTTTCACTAACATTGCCTTTTTCCAATGTGAATACTGACAAAAAGTATTCATTAAGCGCTTCCCTATGTCCTCAGATTCCACACACAAATTTCCACTGCTATTTTTGATCGGCCCTCACCTTATTCTAGTCATTCTTTTATTCCTGAAATACCTACAGAAGGCCTTAAGGCTTTCCTTGATCCTATTTGCCAACAAATTCTGCGGTCCCTTCCTGGCTCTTCTTATTCTTCTCTTTAGATCTTTTCTGGCTAACTTATAACTCTCAAGCCCCCTAACTGAGCCTTCAGGCCTCATCTTCACATAAGCCTTCCCCTTCCTCTTGACAAGAACTTCAACTTCTTTTGTGAACCATGGCTTCCTCTCATGACAACGACCTCCCTGCCTGATAGGTATATACTTATCAAGGATGCACAGTAACTGTTGCTTGAATAAGCTGCACATTTCAAGTGTGCCCGTCCCCTGCAGTTTCCTTCCCCATCCTATGCATCTTAAATCTTGCCTAATCGCATCATAATTGCCTTTACCCCACTGTCACAAATCTAGTTCTTTTTTTTTCTAAAAGCTGTTCCTTGGCTCAAGGAGACTCTGTCCTTGATTTTTTTTAAGCGGGGAACTAAACTATGTAGATAAGCCAACTAGAGGTGAGGCCATACTGGATTTGGTCCTGGGTAACGAACCAGGCCAGGTATTAGAACTAGAGGTAGGTGAGCACTTTGGGGACAGTGACCACAATTCGGTGATTTTTAGTCTCGTGATGGGGAGGGATAAGTGTGTACTACAGGGCAAGAGTTATAGCTGGGGGCAGGGAAATTATGATGCGTTGAGGCATGACTTAGGATGTGTGGATTGGAAAAGTAGATTCCAAGGCAAGAGCGTAATTGATATGTGGAACTTGTTCAAGGAGCAACTATTGAGTGTCCTTGATAAGTACGTACCTATCAGGCAGGGAGGAAAGGGTCGTGTGAAGGAGCCGTGGTTTAATAAGGAGTTGGAATCCCTTGTTAAATGGAAGAGGGCGGCCTTTGTAAAGATGAGGCGTGAAGGTTCAATAGGGGCGATTGAGAGTTATAAGGTAGCCCGGAAGGACCTGAAGAGAGAGCTAAGAGCAGCAAGGAGGGGACATGAAAGGTCCTTAGTTGGTAGGATTAGGGAAAACCCTAAGGCTTTCTATAGGTATGTTAGGAATAAAAGAATGACTAGGGAAGGAATAGGTCCAATCAAGGATAGTAATGGGAAGTTGCGTGTGGAGGCTGAAGAGATTGGGGAGGCGCTGAATGAATACTTTTCGTCAGTATTCACTCAGGAACAGGACATTGTTGTCGATATGAATACTGAGGCACGAATAAGTAGAATGGATGGCTTTGAGATATGTAGAGAAGAGGTGTTGGAAATTCTGGCAAGGGTGAAAATAGATAAGTCCCCTGGGCCTGATTGCATTTATCCTAGGATTCTCTGGGAAGCAAGGGAGGAGATTGCAGAGCCATTGGCCTTGATTTTTGTGTCCTCTTTGTCTACAGGAGTAGTGCCAGAGGACTGGAGGCTAGCAAACGTGGTTCCCTTGTTCAAGAAGGGGAGTAGGGATAATCCTAGTAACTATAGGCCAGTGAGTCTCACTTCTGTTGTGGGCAAAGTCTTAGAGAGAATTATAAGGGATAGGATTTATGCACATCTGGATAAGAATGATGTGATCAAGGATAGTCAGCATGGTTTTGTGAAGGGCAGGTCGTGCCTCACAAACCTTATTGAATTCTTTGAGAAGGTGACGAAGGAGGTAGATGAGGGGAAAGCGGTAGATGTAGTATATATGGATTTTAGTAAGGCGTTTGATAAGGTCCCCCATGGTAGGCTACTGCAGAAAATACAGAGATATGGCATTGAGGGTGAGTTGGAGGTTTGGATTAGGAATTGGCTCTCTGGAAGAAGACAGAGGGTAGTAGTTGATGGCAAAGATTCATCTTGGAGTGCCGTCACTAGTGGTGTTCCGCAAGGATCTGTTTTGGGACCATTGCTGTTTGTCATTTTTATAAATGACCTGGAGGAAGGGTTAGAAGGTTGGGTGAGCAAGTTTGCGGATGATACGAAAGTCGGAGGAGTTGTAGACAGTGAGGAAGGATATGGCAGGTTACAGCGGGATATAGAGAAGCTGCAGAGCTGGGCAGAAAGGTGGCAAATGGAGTTCAATGTAGCTAAGTGTGAAGTGATTCACTTTGGTAAGAGTAATAAAAAGATGGATTACTGGGCTAATGGTAGACTACTTGGTAGTGTGGAAGAGCAGAGGGATCTTGGTGTCCATGTACACAGATCTCTGAAAGTTGCCACCCAGGTAAATAGTGCAGTGAAGAAGGCATATGGCGTACTGGCTTTTATTGGTAGAGGAATTGAGTTCCGGAGTCCTGAGGTCATGCTGCAGTTGTATAAGACTCTGGTGCGGCCGCTTCTGGAATATTGTGTGCAGTTTTGGTCGCCATACTATAGGAAGGATGTGGAGGCACTGGAACGGGTGCAGAGGAAGTTTACCAGGATGTTGCCTGGTATGGTAGGAAGATCCTATGAGGAAAGGCTGAGGCACTTGGGGTTGTTTTCTTTGGAGAAAAGAAGGTTTAGGGGTGACTTGATAGAGGTGTACAAGATGATTAGGGGGTTAGATAGGGTTGACAGTGAGAACCTTTTTCCGCGTATGGAGTCAGCTATTACAAGGGGGCATAGCTTTAAATTAAGGGGGGGTAGATATAGGACTGATGTTAGGGGTAGGTTCTTCACTCAGCGAGTCGTAAGATCATGGAATGCCCTGCCAGTAGCAGTAGTGGACTCTCCCTCTTTATGGGTATTTAAGCGGGCATTGGATAGGTATATGGAGGATAGTGGGTTAGTGTAGGTTAGGTGGGCTTTGATCGGCGCAACATCGAGGGCCGAAGGGCCTGTACTGCGCTGTATTGTTCTATGTTCTATGTTCTATGTAAACCGGGCCAGGGTCCAATCAATCTAGTTTAGTACAGAGATGAAAAGGATTTTGAAGAGCCTTTTGTTTATATGTAAGCAGATGAGACTTCAGGCCAAAGTGGTCATGTTTTAGAAGTGACTTATATAATGAAAGGGGAGTGGTCAGCTCTTTAGCTGGGCTGAGCAGTTTTAGTTTAGTCTCGAACTGGGAAGTTCAACAGAGAGCTGTGTGGCAACTCTCTCTCTTTTCTGTCCTTCATCTTCAACCTGTAAGCATGTGTTCCATTTATATTGGATTTTAAAGGGAGTTTGCGTTTTGGAACTGTTGTGTGTATTTGGAACAGCATAATTAAGTCTAGTTGGATAAGTTGAATTCTGTAGGGGTTCTTTATACTGTTCTTTGTGTTTCTTTGTGTAATTTTGTGAATAAATTTTTGTCTGTTTTAAAACCTGGTAGTCTACCTAGCTAACTTACTCCACATAATTTTCACTGTACATTTACCAAAACAAATTGCAAAGTTATGGTCTGGAGCTGCCTGTTAAAGAATGTTTTAAGTGGTCTGGCTTAGTCCATAACAGGTTTGGGGATCTTTGTGGGATTTCAAACATCGGGTGGTAGGTGCTAGTGTCTTTATTTCGGGTGTTGGTTTGGTGGGGGAGACTAAGCTTGGGATAGTAATGGCTCTTTCAGTCACCAAACATTTTCTGGATGTGGATGTGGTGACTTTGAAAGTTTTGCAAAAAGTGAATAAGAACATGTTGCAAGAATTAACAGAGAAGCTGGAATTGGAACTGCCTGCTGCTGTGAGGAAAGGAGAAATAATTACAGTAGTAGCTCAGCATTTAAATTTGCTGGAGAAACCATCAGAATGCATAGAGATGACAAATGAAACAGCTTGAGTTCGAGGCAAGAGATAAGGAAAGCGCAGCAGAAATGAAACCGTTTGAGTTCCGATTAGAAGCAGAACAGAGGGAAAAAGAGAGAGCAGCAGAGAAGAAAGAAAAAGAGAGAGCTTTTCAACTTCAAAAAGTGACACTTAAAAAGGAAGGTCAGTGTAAAAGGCTGGAGATAAAGGCTGAGGGTAGGTTTAGTGAGGAAGGGAGTAAGGATGAGTGAGCCCCTGGTAGTTTGAAGTCGAGTGAGAAACTGTTTAAGTACGTTCAAGCATTGCCAAAATTTTCTGAGAAGGATGTGAGAGCCTTTTTCATCTCAATTGAAAAGGTGGCTAAACAAATTTTGGCCAGTGGCAATGTGGGTTTTGTGATCCAAATGAAACTTGTAGGTAGGGCTAGTGAGGTATTTGCTTTACTGTCAGAGGAAGTATCTGGGGAGTATGAGGAGGTAAAAGCAGCCATTTTAAGTGCATTTGAGCTTGTACCAGAAGCCTATAGATGATATTTCAGGAATTTAAGCAAGGACCTGCATCAAATCTATGTTGAGTTTGAATGGATCAAACAAAGTAATTTCGATAGATGGATAAGAGCTTTAAAAATTGAGCAAACCTACAATATGCTTAGAGAGGTAATTATTTTGGAGGAATTCAAAAATTCATTGCCTGAAGTAGTGTGAATTCATGTGGAAGGGCAGAGAGTTAAAAATGACAAGGTTAGCAACTGAAGTGGTTGATGATTATGAACTGGTCCATAAAACACGGTTTGGCTTCCAGAACCAATTTCAGTCTATGAGGGATAGAAATTGGGCAAAGAGAAATCCTCACATGCAAACAGAAAGGTAGATCTCAGTGAAGATCATCAGGATAACGTACAACAGGGTAAAAAAAGAAACCCTTGAGGGGGAAAAGAAGTTAAAAAGCTCTGGTGTTTTCATTGTAATAAAGTGGGCTGCACAAAATCGGTGTTGGTGGGCAAGGTGAAAGCCAGATGTAGAAAATCCAGACAAGCCTGGGAGTTTTGTTGGAGTAGTAACAAAAAGCACAAGAGAAGTTAGGCAACGGCCTCAGGCTGCACAAGATGATCAGAGGTTGATTAAGAAGCAAGTGCCAGAGCTGCTTAAAAAATACATATATGTAAGGGGAAAGTTTATTCACATTAGCCAGGAGTATTAGGTAAGGAGGTTACAATATTAAGGGACACAGGATCCTCTCAATCTGTAATGCTGAAGGATGAGGAGATATGCACTCCTGAGAGACTATTGCCAGAGAAGGTACTGGTAACAGGAATTCATGGACAGACAACAAGTGCTCAGATATGTAGGGAGGCTAGAGGGTCCAGAGAAGAGTGGAGAATTTGTGGTAAGAGTACTAGACAAACTCTCAACTCCAGGAATACAATTTGTCCTTGTAAATGATATAGCTGATTCACCAGTAGGCGTGCTGCCTACTCTAGTTGAAAAGCTAGTGGAGATACAGGCAACTGATGAAATGAAGGACCTTTACCCAGAAATTTTGCCTGATTGTCTGATCACAAGATCACAGAGGCACAAGCTGAAGCAGGAGAGATCAAAAGGCACCGATAAGGAAGTTGACATAGAGTTGTCCAAAACTTTCTTTGAGCAGGTAAGTGGGACAGAGAAGGAGCAAATGGTGAACATGCCAGTATTTTTAGCTCTGCTAAGCTGATTGAATTACAGCAGAAAGATGAGGAGTTAAAGCAGTTATATCAAAAGGCATTTACAAAAAAAGAAAGTGAATGCATTCTTATGTATTATTACTTAACAAATGATGTCTTAATGAGGAAATGGAGACTATCATACATTCAAACAGATGAGAAATGGGCAGAGATTCATCAAATTGTTTTGCCATTTGGGTACAGAAAAGAGGTGTTTCGAGTGGCACATGAGCTACCATTTGGAGGTCATTTAGGAGTGAGGAAAACACAGGGTAAAATACAAAGACATTTTTACTGGCCTGGACTATACGAAGATATAGTTGAATCTTGCCAGACATGTTAGCTAATTGGAAAACCACATGCAGTAATAAAACCTGCACCTTTAATACCTATTCCAGCATTTGAGGAACCTTTCACCGGAGTCTTGGTTGATTGTGTAGGTTCCCTACCTCAAACAAAAAGTGGGAATGAGTATTTATTAACAATAATGGATGTATTGATGAGATTTCCAGAGGCAATCACATCATCCAACATCACAGCTAAAAGAGTTGTCAAAGAATTACTTAAATGTTTTACTCGATCCGGATTGCCAGTGGAGATGCAATCAGATCAAGGATCAAACTTCACATCCAAAATATTCAAGGAGGTTATGGATAACTTTGGAATAAAACAATTCAAATCTACTCCGTACCATTCGGAATCGCAGGGAGTGCTAGAGTGATGTCATCAAACACTAAAGATCATGTTGAGGGCTTATGGTCAGAAGTATCCAGATGATTGGGATAAGGGAGTTCTGTTTGTACTTTTTGCGATCAGAGATGCACCAAATGAGTCAACCAAATTCAATCCTTTTGAATTAAGTTTTGGGCATGAAATAAGAGGATCGTTAAAATTGATTAAGGAGAAATTAATAAATCAGAATTTAGAGACCACCCATTTGTACTGTGTGTCAAATTTTAGAGAGTGATTAAATAGAGCTGGAGAGTTGGCAAGACAGCATTTAAAAGTATCACAGCATACAATAAAATAAGAAGGGGATAAGAAATCCCAAATTCGCAATTTTGTAATTGGAGATAGGTATTGGTGTTACTTCCAGTAACAGGAGGGCCTTTAAAAGCAAGGTTTAGTGAACTGTATCAAATCGAGAAGAAATTAAGTGAAGTGAACTACTTGATAAGGACTTCAGACAGGAAGAAATCTCAGAGTGTGTCATGTGAATAAGCTCAAAAGCTATTTTGATAGGGAAGGAAAGCAAGAGGAGAAGATGTTAATGATTACACCACAGAAGGAAGAACCATTCTGAATTGGACAATGAGGAAGTTGTCAAAAAATTGGGGTAAATTATTGAGTTATCTTCCACAAGTAAATCAAAATGACCCGCAAGAGTTATTACTATCACATGGGAAGATATGCAGAAATAAACTGGAAAGTACTAACCTACTTGTGCATGATGTAGATATAGGAGATGCTGTTCCGATTAAGCAACATCCTTATTGGCATAGCCCTCTAAAGTTAGCACAGGTTCAGAAGGAGCGTGGATGCATGCTCCAAGATGGCATAACTAGAGCTCACCCATCATCATGGTGCCAAAGCCAGATGGTACCCAACGGTTATGTGTGGACTATTGCAAAGTCAACGCCGTTACAAAGACTGATACATATCGAATTCTACAGTTGGAGGACTGTTCAAAAGTGGGATAAGAAACTTACATTGCTAAATTGTACTTGCTCAGAGGCTACTGACAAGTATGTCCGTCAGAAATTCAAAGGAAATTTTGGCTTTTGTCACACCAAATGGACTATATCAGTTCAAAGTCTTGCCAATTAGTATGAAAAATGCTCCAGCCACATTTCAGACTGACTAGTAAGGTCATTGCTGGATTACCCAACTATGTGGTGTATATTGATGACCTGGTGATGTTTACCACTCATGAAAGGAACATTTACAGCATTTATCAGACTTGTTTGATCAACTTTGGAAGGAAGGCTAGGTTTTAAACCTGGATTAATGTGAATTTGCCAAAGCCGAAGTCATCTTCCTGGGCCATGTTTTTGGACATGGACAAATGGCCCCATGGGATGCGAAAATGCAAGTAATTGGGAATTTCACACACCTTCTACAGGGGTGTCGGGATCCGGAATGGATTTTACTGTAAGTTTGTGCCGAACTTCAGCAGTGTGGCTGCTCCACTCACCAGATTGTTAAAAAGGGCAAGAAGTTTCAGTGGACAGCGGACTGTCAAAAGGCATTTGACAGCCTAAACACTGTGTTAACCACAGCCCTAGTATTAGCCATACCGGTTTACAGGATGCCTTTCAAGGTGATCACAGCCCATTGACATTTGTGGAAAGATTTAAGGACAAAAATGAGAGTCTCTTTCAATGGAGCTTGTTGTTGCAGCCATTGTATTTGACAATTGTGCATGTGGCGGGTAGGGAAAATGTGATTGCCAACGCGTTATCGAGACTCAAAAGACATACAGAGGCATTCACTGGTGGCGGTACCCTGGCCTGAATTTGCATGTGGTCGTGCATGTTTGCATGTTTATAGTTAGTATAGTGTTGATGTGTATTTAGACTACAAAACAGGTTTTGAAGCGTTAAAAATGAAGCCATCTTTTGATATTGATGGTTCATTTTTCTTAAGGGGGGAGGTGTCACAAAGCTAGTCCCTTTTTTCTAAAATCTGTTCCTTGGTTCAAGGAGACTCCGTCCTTGATTTTTTTCAGAGGGGCAATAAACCAGGCCAGGCTCCAATCAGTCTGGTTTGGTACAGAGATGAAAAGGATTTTGAGAGGCCTTTTGTTTATACTTTAACAGATGAGACTTCAGGCCAAAGGGTTATGTTTTAGAAGTGACCTGTATAATGAAAGGGGAGTGGTTGGCTGTTTAGCTGGGCTGAGCAGTTTTAGTTCAGTCTTGAACTGGAAAGTTCAACGGGGAGCTGTGTGGAAACTCTCTCTCTCTTTTCTGCCCTTCAACTTCAACCTGTAAGTATATGTTCCATTTTTACTGTTTTTTTAAAGGTGGTTTGCTTATTGGGACTGTTGAGTGTATTCGGAACAGCATAATTAAGTCTAGTTGGATAGGTTGAGTTCTGTAGGGGTTCTTTATTCTATTCGTTGTGTTTCAATGTGTAATTTTGTGAATATATTTTTATCTGTTTTAAAATCTTGTCGTCAACCGAGCGAACTTACTCCGGGTCATTTTCACTTAACACTTACCGTAACAAGTTGCAAAGTTATAGTCTGGGGCTACCTGCTTAAGAATGTTTTGAGTGGTCTGGCTTCGTCCATAACACCAATTATACCTCTTTCCCTGCGGTATATACCTATCCCTGCCCATTGCTATTGTAAATATAACCAAATAATGGTTACTATCGCCAAAGTGCTCACCTACCTCCAAATCCGGTTCATTCCCCAGTACCAAATCCAATATGGCATTGCCCCTTGTTGGTCTGTCAGAAAACCCTCCTTCACACGTTGAACAAAAACTGACCCATCTAAACTACTTGAACTATCGTATTCCCAGTCAATATTGGGAAAGTTAAAGACCCTATAAAAACAACCCTGTTACTTTCGCTCCGATCAAGAATAATCTTTGCTATCCTTTTCTCTACATCTCTGGAACAATTTGGAGACTTATACAAAACGCTCAACAGGGTGACCTCTCCTTTGCTGTTTCTAACCTCAACCCAAACTACCTCAGTGGATGAGTTCTCAAATGTTATTTCAGCTGCTGTAATACTACCTTTAATTAATAATGCCACACCCCCACCTCTTTTACCATCTTCTCTGTTCTAAATCCTGGAATCTGCAACAACCATTCCTGTCCCTGCTCCAGCCGTGTCTCTGAAATGGCCCCAACATCAAAATCCCAGGTACCAACCCATGCTGCAAGTTCACTCACCTTCTTCTTATTCCTTGGTATGATGTTGCATTCACCTCTTTGAAACTTGCATGTCCTTTTAATTTTGTGCCCCTTTAATTTGCTTAGTTTGGGAAAAAAAAAGGTTGTTTGATCACTGTGGTCCCAGATGCCTGTCCTCATGCATTGTAAAATTATCAGTTCACAAGTTTCTGTAAATTGCACTGTCAAATATATGGCAAGTTTTTCTTAAAAAAACTGGCTTATCTAACTAATGATAAACAAAGTGACGTTGGTGCATTTAAAGTTAGGAAAGCGCAGCATTAAATCTAACCTCTGAGTTCCCCCATCTTTTTACCTTTTCTTTAGCCATTGACCCCTTGTTAACACATGGTTCTAAGTATATTTGTAACCCTTGAAAATCTAACTCCATTTTCCCACAGAGAGAGCAGGAAGTTCACAAATACAAATCTTTGTAGGCAGAGCAACTTAGTAGTGTGACTTGGGATCCTTGATTTTGTAAACAGAAGCATTGAGACAAAAAGCAAGGGATCATGTCTGGAACTGTCTTGGACTTATCTGGCTGAGCCATTTAGAGAAAAATGTAACTGTTATTTTATAGAGAATGTTAGCCTTGTGTACAAATATTATTTTGAAATCTATAAAACTCTCAATAATAAAATAAATTTCATACAATAAATTTCACAATGTCTTATTAAAATTCACAAAGTCTTAATGCTCCAGTGTTTGAATTGATTTCTCTTAAAGTTTATTTCATGTACTGTTATTCGCAGTAAAATATTGCACTGTATGTACATGATGCTGATTTTGTTCTGTGATGTAATTCATATTTCATTTATTACTGCGATGCAGGTAGAATCTGCTAAAAGACCTTAGCATGTGGATTTCTTTGCTTTAAGCTTAGTGTTATCTTACGGTATTTGTGTAACTTGAAAAGATGCACCATGCATTGCATGTGAATTGACAGTAACTAATGTGCTATAAGGAACATAAAATACAATTTTGTGCAAATGGTTTTGGATCATTATTTAAACATTCAAAAGGTCACCTCAATAGGAGTAGAAATATTTTCACTGCTTTCTTTATTAATGGTATTTATGAAAAGGCAGTATTTCAGTTAAACACTCCCTTGGCATACTGAATATTAGTCTGTGGGTGGCTTCTGGTGTCTTTCATTTTTCTTGCCTTTCTTCTCACTCCCAGCCTGCAGCTCTCATCAGAGCAGAAGGGTCTCTCTGTTCCAACTGCATTTGGAGCTGACTGTTCTCAATACCGTCTTCTTTTGTTTCTCTCTTCCATTTGGAGGCTTAGTTTATAAAGTCCTGTGTCTAATGAAAATAGAATGTCTGTGGGAGCTGAAATAGAAATAATTTCCTTTGCACCAACATCTTTAGACACACATTTGGGCATCATGTGAACCCCTCTCTGCAGGTGGGTGAGGACCTCATAAATATTCAATCGTCGGTCCAATGATATCATTCTGACCCTGATGCAAAGTTAACTGGCAGTTGCAATTTTGTTGCTAAGAACAGACATTGCCTGAGAAACTCTGGTACAAGGAGAAGAGGGTAAAAATAGTCATTTTTAAAAAGAAAAGCTATGTCTCCTTGTAGGCAGAAGGTGAGCGAGTACTGTTCTGGACCATGAAGTCTAAGGTCTCTCCTGCCCTGACCTTTCCCACACCTCCATGATTGCAGCTTTAACCAAACCATTTCTGCAGTTTCTGGAAGTGATCTTGTGATGCTCACAATCTTGTTTCTCTGTATTTTGCCAAAATCTTGCTTTGTCTTTTTTTTATATAAGTAATGCAAACACTTTTGGTGCTTGAAACCATTTTGGCCAGGATATTGGCATGGAAACAATGTATAGAGAAGTGATTGCTGGGCCTGTTGCTGTGATATTTGTATCATCGATAGTCACAGGTGAGGTGCTGGAAGATTGGAGGTTGGCCAACGTGGTGTTACTGTTTAAGAAGGGTGGTAAGGATAAGCCAGAGATCTATAGACCAGTGAGTCTGTCGTTGGTTGTGGGCAAGTTGTTGGAGGGAATTCTGAGGGCCAGGATGTACATGTATTTGGAAAGGCAAGGACTGATTAGGGATAGTCAACATGGCTTTGTGCGTGGGAAATCATGTCTCACAAACTTGATTGAGTTTTTTGAGGAAGTAACAAAGAAGGTTGATGAGGGCAGAGCGGTAGATGTGATCTATATTGACTTCAGTAAGGCGTCGACAAGGTTCCCCATGGGAGACTGAATAGCAAGGTTAGATCTCATGGAATAAAGGGAGAACTGGCCATTTGGATACAGAACTGGCTCAAAGGTAGAAGACAGAGGGTGGTAGTAGAGGGCTGTTTTTCAGACTGGAGGCCTGTGCCCAGTGGAGTGCCACAAGGATCGGTGCTGGGTCCACTACTTTTTGTCATTTACATAAATGATTTGGATGCGAGCATAAGAGGTACAGTTAGTAAGTTTGCAGATGACACCAAAATTGGAGATGTAGTCGACAGCGAAGAGGGTTACCTCAGATTACAACAGGATCTTGACCAGATGGGCCAATGGGCTGAGAAGTGGCAGTTCGAGTTTAATTCAGATAAATGAGAGGTGCTGCATTTTGGGAAAGCAAATCTTAGCAGGACTTATACACTTAATGGTAAGGTCCTAAGGAGTGTTGCTGAACAAAGAGACCTTGGAGTGCAGGTTCATAACTCCTTGAAAGTGGAGTCACAGCTAGATAGGATAGTGAAGAATGCATTTGGTATGCTTTCCTTTATTGGTCAGAGTATTGAGTACAGGAGTTGGGAGGTCATGTTACGGCTGTACAGGACATTGGTTAGGCCACTGTTGGAATATCACATACAATTCTGGTCTCCTTCCTATCGGAAAGATGTTGTGAAACTTGAAAGGGTTCAGAAAAGGTTTAGAAGGATGTTGCCAGGGTTGGGGGATTTGAGCTATAGGGAGAGGCTGAACAGGCTGGGGCTGTTTTCCCTGGAGCGTTGGAGGCTGAGGAGTGACCTTACAGAGGTTTACAAAATTATAAGGTGCATGAATAGGGTAAATCGGCAAAGTCTTTTCCCTGGGGTGGGGGAGTCCAGAACTAGAGGGTATAGGTTTAGGGTGAGAGGGAAAAGATATAAAAGAGACCTAAGGGGCAACTTTTTCACGCAGAGGGTGGTATGTGTATGGAATGAGCTGCTAGAGGAAGTGGTGGAGGCTGGTACAATTGCAACATTTAAGAGGCATTTGGATGGGTATATGAATAGGAAGGGTTTGGAGGGATATGGGCCTTGTGCTGGCAGGTGGGACTAGATTGGGTTGGGATATCTGGTCGACATGGACAGGTTGGACCGAAGGGTCTGCTTCCATGCTGTACATCTCTATGACATCCAGTGCCATTGCTGATCAGTTAATTTCCTCTGAACCACATATATGTACTCTGATGTACTCTGTCCACCCCAATCAGTGCTATTTAATGGGATCATCAACTGCTTTCAGGTTATGATTTGGATGTGCTGGTGTTGGACTGGGATGTACAAAGTTAAAAATCACACAACACCAGGTTATAGTCTTACAGGTTGATTTAGAAGCACTAGCTTTCAGAGTGCTGCTCCTTCATCAGGTCGTTGTTGGCATGGATGAGTTGAACCGAAGAGTCTGATCCATGCTGTACATCTCTATGACTCTGTAAGATTCTCAGCTCCACAACCACTTGATGAAAGAACAGCACTCTGAAAGCTAGTGCATCCAATTAAACGTGTTGGACTATACCCTGGTGTTCTGTGATTTTTAACTTTACCTTCAGGTTAGTTATTGCTTGATTTTGTTTTTTTTATATAGAAGGTTATGATGATTTCTATTGCTGTTTGAAGTTGCTGAAGTCCATGTGTAGTGGTGTATCACATGCTGAAAGTCTCAGTTCTGATTTCAAGCCACTTTCCCAAGCATGTGTGCTGTAGTTTGTAACACCATGTCCTAAACATAGAAGGTGAATGAGTGAATGTTACACAGGGAAGGAGAGGAGCAAGATCCTCTGCAGCTGATTATGTTGAGTCAGAGTTTCAAAGCAACAATTACTTCAGACGCAAAGAGGCACAGTGTATCAAACCTCTCCACCTTACCAATGACATACTGGATACAATGTATACATTTGCTGCAGCCCAGACTGCAACATAAGAACAGGGCAAGAATGATATGTCAGTAGTAGAAAAGGTGACTGTAGCCTTGAGTTTGTATACACCAGATTCTTTTAAGCAATAGAAAGTGATATGTCCAATGTCTCCCAATTCATTGTCCACAGTGATATCACTGAAGTTTCTGACAACATTTCATTTTCTTCTGCTGGTCAAGGCCAGACATGGTGAACATGTAGAATTGCAAGGTTTGCACACGTCTCCACAGTGCATGGAACCACAGACTGCAAATAGCTCCTGTCCTAAATGTAAATTCTAAATTATATCCCACTTGGAAGGGATTCTATTCCCTGAGCATACACCTGGTATGTGGGCAGCACTTGGCATACAGGTTTGAATCCAGTATCCTGTGAGCAATGGCATTGTCTTCGTTCTGTGACAACAGTTACCATCAGTAGTTGAACTGTCACAGTAAACCAAATCACTATGATACAGAAGGAGGCCATTTGACCCATCATGTCTGCACTGGCTCTATTACCTCGTAGCAATCTCTTGCTTTTTCTCCATATTCCTGTACAGCATTATTACCGAAATAATCACCCAAAGCCGTCTCTATGCCTCAATTGAACCTAGCTACACCACATTTCTAGGCAGTGCAGCACATACTCTAACAACTTATTGAGTGAAAAGGTATTTTTCTCCCATTCACCCTTGCTTCATTTAAACATCACTTTCAAAGTATGCCCTCATGTTCTTGTTTCTTTTACAGGCAGATACAGCTTTAACCTATCTTCTCTGTCTAACCCACTTATGATTTTGTAAACCTTCCTCCTCATCCACCTTCTCTCCATGGAGAACAATCCCAACTTCTTCAAGCTACCCTCATAGCTGAAGTTTCTCATTCCCCAAAGCATTCTAATAAAACACTTTTGCACTCTAATGATAAAAATGCAGCCTACATTATTATTTTCTTTCTGTCTCCTTGATACTTCAATGATCCATGTGAGGGGACCACCAATGTTTTCAGACCTTTGCTGTTTCTAATATTTGAATATTCAAAAGGCATTGTTGGCCATTTTTCTAAAATCCATAGTGGATGATCACACGTTTGACTTGATGAAAATTCTGTTGTTGCAGTTTTTGCCCATTCCATTAGTCCAGAAAAATCTCTAAATTTTTGTGCTTCCATCTGCACTATTTACAGTGCTGCCTCTCCCTGTGTCATTAGCACGGTAAGATATATGGCCTTCCTTCCATAGAAAGATGGCTGAATAGTTTGTCCCTCAATCATCTGAAGTTTGAAAATCAGAAAAGATTGTTGATTGAAGGAGAATCAGAAGTATGACAGGAGATTAGGAATGATTTTACCATCACCATTGTCCACCACCTCCATCCAATGGCTGGTCCAAAAATGAGGAACAGTATCGTAGGGTTAGGTAAGATAGCTGTGTTTGTTCTTCATTGGTTAGCTACCATTGCTAGCGATAATGGGCTAACGCGATACTGCAGGATGAAGCGAACCCAGGATAAGAAATAATCTCCACTTGTAGCCAAACAGCCTCCACATGAAGAGATTGCAACTAAAGTTTCCCTCTGGATGTGCAAGAGGTACCAGAGGCCCGGAGCCTGTTCTTGATGTTATTTGTCTAGATGTGAGGGATACAGTGTTGGTGCTTGACCGTTTATATCCCGGGAAGCTGTAATTGAGCTATACCAGCTGCTGGAGCGGAGTCTGAAACGTAAGGAGTGGTTGGCCATCCTATGTCAGTGACCATCAAGGTGACAGTTGAATTGAACTTTGCTGCAATTGGTTCCTTCCAAGGATCTACACGGACTGGATATGGAATCTCTCCATCTACCTCCTGTGAATGTATCAAGGCTGTTACCAATGCCTTTTGTGTAAGATCACAGAGCTTCATCTCGTTTGCCCATGATGAAGTCAGTGCTGCAGCTCAGGCAGTGGACTTTGGCAATATAGTCTAGATCCACACCACCTAAAGAGTGCTATATATCATAGTGCAGTTGGGTCCAACAATAGAAAAGTGTTTTCTTCCATCAATATGTAAATGATGTGGGCTCATCAATCACACATCTTCGTCTGTGCCAGGTACCTTGAGAGTTGTCATGATGCCTATATCCTTGAGAGCTCTTATGTTCCTGCTGTGTTTGAGGAAACAAATCCTTGACTGGAAGTCTAGGGCTACATTCTGCAACCATGACTGGTGACTTCATTCCATAAATCTCTGCCTTTGCAGAATATGAATACAATGCTGTTTTTCAACTAAAGCCATGATGTCGCAGACAATAGGCATCCTGATGCTGAGACTCCACTTTTCAGATCAGTTTTGGGGTGTCTTGCAGTACACTCCAGACAATGCACCATATATGCTCTGCAGAACTGGAGCAGGCAAAGAGGGACGTGACCCTGTATGTTCCAAGAAGACAAGTGTAGCTTCTTTTAGTTTGTTTCCTGCTGCTTTTTGCTGCTGTCGAATAAAACGAATTGGTTTGAAGTGTTTAAAGGTATTGTTCTGCGTGATGATCTCACATTAACCAATGATAAGATGCTGGCCTACCTAATGGACATGAGAAAAAGAATAGCTGTGACTTAAGAGAGGGATGTCAAATGGGAAATGGTTACGGACAAATAAATAATATAACTCGGTACTTAAACAACGATGAACGCTGGAAGGTACGGTTTTAAGTCCAATGAAAAGTCAGTCACAACACCTATATATTATGAGAAGAAATAATTTGTCCTTCCTCTCCCACAATGTGCTCAGTACCCTCCTTCCATCCTAACTTTTGTATATATACCAAACTTTTCTTTTAGCTGAGGAGGGGTTAGTGGACCTGAAACGTTAACACTGCTTTCTTTCCACAGATGCTGCCAGATCTGCGTTTTACCAGCAATTTTGATTATCTTCCTTCCCATGTTATGTTTATTCAAATGAGTTATGATAAATCATAATGCTGTAAGATTAGCCATTTTTCTATTTTATTGAATTCCCTTGAAGATGATGACCCCTGTTAGGAATAATTTCAGGGATTCTTTTTGCTATATTCCTTCTGTTCAGTATCCTCAAAGTTTGCTAAGCATCATGATCTTTATGTAATTGTCCTTTAATTCCAGCATGAAATCAGAACATGTGGATATTTGTAAATGAGCACTATTGCTGTCAATGACATAAGAGTATCCTTGTTTTTCAGAAACAAGGTCAGCTCAGTAGTATATCATATTCATGCACAATTCTATGAATCAGTTGGCATGCCAGTTTCTTGTAAGTCAAGTCTTGTCTGCAGGATCTATCTGTAATTCTGGGCAAAGAAGAGTTATCTTCATCCCAAAATAAATCAAATGCCCCTGTTTCTAGTCAAGATCACCCTGGTAGAAAGCAGACCAAAATATTGAGGTGGGGAAGTCCACATCATTGAAGTAACCAATCATACATAGAAGCTCAAAATGGGGGTAAAATTTCCATCAAAAAGAAGGTACACGTAAATTGACAGAAACATTCCTTTTCTGCTTGAATCACCTAGTTTGTGCAGTGCATTCAACATGGTCACCACATATCTTTTTGCTTGCCTTCTTGTTCTGGACCAGCTTTGGAATACATTAAAATGATGTGTAGGCGATTATCTGAATATTCAAATACTGTTTGAAAGAAAGGCTTGTTTTTCAAGTGAACAATAAAGCATTTTCTGATGTACAGTGTGTGGTTTCCTGCAGTAGGGAAGATCTTTACAGGCAGACAGAAGAAAAACAACTTGTACAATTTAGCTTTTAAAAAATGAAGTTTAAAATTTGGAAATCTCTTGTGGGAAATGTTTTTCACATTCTTTAAAGGATGAAATCAGCAGTAAACATGAACCATAGGAAGACTTGAGATTGGAGTGATTTTTATACGTGTGATTTCTGAATTAGATATAGCAGCGGGCATTTTTTAATGCCTCAATGCCAAAATAACACTGATGGAAAGCTGATTGTAGGCAAGATAAATGACGTTTTACCATTGTGAGGTGGATAAATTATGATCTAAACTTAATCAATATTGGACAAGGACATTTCCTTTTCAGCCATTGATATCAACTTTGTGAAAAGCTATTTTTCAAAATAAATTCCTCAGCATCACCAAGGCTAGAATAGGTTATAAAAAGGGCTTTTCTTCTCCTGCTACATGGCCTGTCTTTATCACATAAAAATGTTACTTTTCTTCTCTAAATTCTTCTTCCTTTGCACATGCATCAAGGGCGCTGCAGTGCTCACAGGAAGGTAATTGGAAGTCAGTACACAGCAGTCCAAGGTCATTGGGTCGGTTTTGAAAGAAGCAGTCAGCCAAAATAGCAAGGCTGGTAGTCTCTTTGTTGACATGTTAAATTAACAAAACAGTAGTGTTTAATTTTAAAGCCTTTTTCACACAAATGCTATTTCATTGCCAATAAATAAAATCTCTGCATTTGCAGTTTGGTGGTCAACATGTTTTATCCATTTTCAGAATGCTGAGAGTCAATACAAAAATGCATTCTGCAGGATCAATCCAATATTAAACATTAAGTTTGAGAACAATCTTCAGGAAAACCGGTAGACTGAAAAGAGAAGGCAAGCTTATTTAAATTTAAATGTTCAGTACATCCTTATGAATATGCATATTAGAATTATTTTGGAGTGTGTTCTGTGCCACAAGCAAAAAGAAACACTTCAATAGAGGTTTGGCAAAATGCAATCTGTACTCGATTGCTGTTGGTCAAAGATATTGATAGGAACTCTACCCTGTTTATATCCCTGATGTTAGAATGTATGGATACCTGCAGCTATTGCCAGTGAGAAAGTGAGTGTCCCACTGTTAGAGTGCATTATTGCATCACTCAGAAATGTCTCAATATGCATTATATTTAGCTGATTACTTTGAAACATCATAGATTCATAGAAATGCATAGCACAGAAAAAGGCTGTTTGGCCCATTGAGTCAGTGCTGGTCAAAAACAATACCCTTCCCTTTTAATCCCATTTTCAAACACTTGGTCCATACTGAAAACACTTTATTTCCTTGCAACCCCTCTCAACCTCCTTAACTTTAATCTATGCCCCAGTCTCTTGGTCCTTTTACCCTATTGAACACTTTGTTTGTTTATTTATTTATGCTTCTGCCTTTATATACCATGTTTTGGTTTATTTTTCTGTATTTTAAGATGGTGCCAGAGAGTAGATTAGATTAGATTAGATTAGATTACTTACAGTGTGGAAACAGGCCCTTCGGCCCAACAAGTCCACACCGCCCCGCCGAAGCGTAACCCACCCATACCCCTACATCTACATCTACCCCTTACCTAACACTATGGGCAATTTAGCATGGCCAATTCACCTGGCCGGCACATCTTTGGACTGTGGGAGGAAACCGGAGCACCCGGAGGAAACCCACGCAGACACGGGGAGAACGTGCAAACTCCACACAGTCAGTCGCCTAAGGTGGGAATTGAACCCGGGTCTCCGGCGCTGCGAGGCAGCAGTGCTAACCACTGTGCCACCGTGCCGCCCACTAAGTGACACTATACAACATTTTTTCACGATTTTGTAACAAAATGCACATGACAATAAATAAATCAATCGAGAGGAAAAGTTTCTTCCTGTCCATGCTCCTCATAGTTTTGTATACCTCCTGATCGTGTCCCCAGGCAGTCTCCTCTGCTCCAAGGAAAACAATCCCAGTCTATCCAATGGCTCTTCATAGAAATCCGCTCTGCATCCTCTCTAATGCAATCACATCCTTCCTATAATGTGGATTCCAGAACTGTACAATACTGTAGTTGTGGGCAAACCAACCTATTATATGGTTCTTACAAAACCTTCTTTTAAACTCTGTGCCTCGGCTAGTTAAGGCAAGTATCCATATGCCTTTCTAAGTACATTTGCGGTTGTAAAGTGGTAAAACACCCAATTATTAATATTATGGAATGGTTTGAGAAGAGAGGAATACATTAGCTCAGTAGTTAACACTGCTGACTGTCAGCACCAGGGACCTGGGTTTGATTCCACCCTCGGGCGACTGTCTGTGTGGCATTTGCACATCCTCCCTGTGGGTTTTCTCCGGGTGCTCTGGTTTTCTGTAGATGTGCAGGTTAGGTGGATTGCCAATACGAAATTGCCCACAGTGTTCAGGGAAGTGTACAATAGGTGAATTAGACATTGGAAATGCAGGGTTACAGGGATAGGGTAGAGGCATGAGTCTGGGTGGAATGCTGTTTGGAGAATCAGTGTGCACTTGTTAGGCCGAATTGCTTGTTTCCACACCTTGGGGATTCTATCCTATGAAAACTTTATTAAAGGGGAATGCTGATATGTTATGGCTTAGCTTCACTCTCCTTTCATTCTGACCAATGCCTCCACTGTTACTTCAAATTTAGCTTTAGTTTGGTGATGGATAGAAAGTGACAAACATGTGCCATTGTTAAGCAGTACAATGAGGGAACTGATGCAGAAGTGAAGTATTTTTTAACTCCTTCTTTAATTTCAGAATAAAGAAATGCACCAAAACCAAGTGACTGTGAGCAAAACAATTGCATGGATTTTTGAGAACTGCCGGTGACAGCAATTTATCTGTGCTGCTATAACATTTGAGGGAGGACAACCAGCATGTAGTAGTGCTGAGAATTGTTGGCGATATTGGCGAGGGGGAGAGAGATTAGAAAAAGTTGAGAGATCAAAGATTAGTCAAATCCAGACAAGTTCATGGTAGGAGATGTTGGAGAAAGATATAGGATGTTTTATTATGGGTTTTTCTGTTTTTCATACAAGCTCAAGCTTGACTTCCGTATTTATTTTAAACAACATTTATTGGGAGCATATACATGATGGTCCAAACTCTGAACTGCAGTAATTTCAATGTTCTAGCAGAACCCTATCACATAACTATCGATGTTACAATTATATAATGGAATGCCACAAAGGCTGATTCACATTTTCATTGAACCCTACACCTCAAGTGGGATAGAGAGCAGAAAAAGCAGGGACAGAGACACAAATAATGTTTCCTCTGTAAAGAGTTCATTGAGTTCTCATGAAAGGGAGATTCAGGCAGCGGGGAAGACATGACATTGGAGGTAAAGAAAAATATCAGGAGAAAGAGAGAAGAAATACAGAGCTCAAGGAAAAAACTGGACTGACACAGGGTGATCCATTAATGTGTAAAAGAGTTACATGTATCATACCTAAAAGAAAGGAGTAGAAGATGATGCAACTATTCCTGTTTTCAAAACAAGTGTAAGGATGACCAAGTCAGTATTGGTTGACACATTTGGAGTTTAGATGAAACACTAGAGGAAGTTTAGGGGCACAATGGCCACAGTAGAATCAATGGAGACCTTGAGATGGAAAACTTGCAGGCTGAAGGGGAGAAAGCAAGACTTCCCTTCAAATGATAAACTTTCCCTCAATCCCATCAAATTGCGAGAGTTTTGTTTTGAGCAAACTTTCCAGGTATCAGAGCAATATTTAGCAGGTGAAAGGTTTGGACTTTATAGAGGGATGTTAAACTAAAATGAAAGGCTTGACGTTGGAAGCGGAAGCAATGGATGTTCAAATACACTGAGATGCAAGCTTCCATACGTGTAATTTATCAAAATGGAGCTTCTGAGGTGTTTTTATCCTTGGATTCGTCAGCTATTTGTTCCTCATATAGCAGCTGCTGGTAAAAACTGAAAGAACTGCAGATGCTGTAAATCAGAAACAAAAACAGAAAATGCTGAAAAAGCTCAACAGATCTGGCAGCATCTGTGGAGAGAATGCAGAGTTAACATTTCAGGACGAGTAACCCTTCCTCAGAACTGGGGCCCATTCTGAGGAAGGTCACCAGACCCGAACGGTAACTCTGATTTCTCTCCACAAATGCTGCCAGACCTACTGAGCTTTTCCAGAAACTTCTGCTTTTGTTTGCAACTTCTTGTCCTCTGTTCAAGACATGAGAGAACAGAGAAAAGGGAAATTACTTGGAGCATTTCTGTTAAGTGAAATAATGATATGACAGGCCTGCAAAGACAACAGTCATGCATCCTTTGACCCAGAAGAGATTGAGTCTTTTTTCACCTTGTCCTGGAGAAAACCTCATTTCCACTTTGCTGCAGATGGAGACCTTTTCCATTTGAAGGGACACCCTGTTGTCAATGAGGCACACCATCTATGTCACTGTCATCAATCACCCTATGAGACCAGTGAAGCATTTTGAACACTGCACCCATTGCTCTGCTGCTGACATTGTTGGCCATTTCCAATCATGCTGCTCCTGGTCAGCAGTGTGGGCCGCCTGTGACCACTGTCAGGGGTGAGAAATACACCGATGAGCTGGAACAACTTCCAGCATGACCCACAGCAATGATTCTGAAAATGCAGAGGCTGTCCTGGCCCTCACTGCTCACACTCCCCTTGTCTACTTCAGTCACCATTAAGTGGATGTATAGAATATTGTGTACAGTTCTGGTTGCCCCATTACAGGAAGGATGTGGAAGCATTGGAAAAGGTGCAGAGGAGATTTACCAGGATGTTGCCTGGTCTGGAGGGAAGATCTTATAGGAGTCTACTGCTTGCCCACTTCTATCCTGATCTTCCCAACATGAATTGGAAATTAGGAGGTGGCAAGATGTATTACTTGGATAAACTGCAGAATTGGGCTGAGAGGTGGCAAATGGAGTTCAATGCAGCTAAATGTGAGGTGATGCACTTTGGGAAGAACAACAGGAAGGCAGAGTACTGGGTCAATGGAAAGATTCTTAAGTAGCGTGGATATGCAGAGGGATCTTGGAGTCTATGTGCATAGATCCCTGAAAGTTGCCACCCAGATGGATAGTGCTGTGAAGAAGGCATACGGTGTGTTAGGTTTCATTGGTAGAGGGATTGAGTTCTGGAACTGCAATATCATGCTGCAACTCTACAAAATGCTGGTATGGCCACACTTGGAATATTGTGTACAGTCCTGGTCGTCCCATTACAGGAAGGGTGTGGAAGCATTGGAAAAGGTGCAGAGGAGATTTACCAGATGTTGCCTGGTCTGGAGGGAAGATCTTATGAGGAAAGGCCGAGAGACTTGGGTCTGTTCTCATTGGAAAGAAGGAGACTAAGGGGGCGGAATTTGATAGAGACATACAAGATGATCAGAGGATTAAATAGGCTAGACAGTGAAATACCTTTTCCTAGGATGATGACGTCAGTTTATACGAGAGAGCACAACTACAAATTGAGGGGTGGTAGATTTAAGACAGATGTCAGAGGAAAGTTCTTTACACAGAGAGTGGTAAGGGTATGGAATGCCCTACCTGCCTATGCAGTTAACTCAGCCACATTAGGGAGATTTAAACAATCCTTAGAAAAGCACATGGATGATTTTAGGATAGTGTAGGGGGATGAGCTGAGAATAGTTCACAGGTCGGCACAACATTGAGGGCCGAAGGGCCTGTTCTGCGCTGTATTGTTCTACGTAGATGACACCTTTGTCATCACAAAACAAAGCAAGATAGAAGAGGCATTTAACATCATCAACAACACCCTCACAGGCATAAAGTTCACCAAGGAGGAAGAAACCGACAACAAACTCGCATTCCTGGACATCATAGTCGAAAGAACGGACAACGGAGAGCTACAAACCTGCGTATACAGAAAACCGACAAACACTGACCAAATACTTAACTACACCAGCAACCATCCCAACACACACAAATGAAGCTGTATCGGAACACTATTCCAACAAGCCACATCACACTGCTGCACAGATGAACTTCGGAAAACAGAGGAGAATCACCTATACAACGTATTCAAGAAGAACAGATATTCAAAAAATACAGTCCGCAGATTCCTCAAGAACAAACCACGACAAGCAGACCAAACACAGCCAGAAACCCTAACCACCTTACCATACAATCAAAGAAGTTTCAGAAATGACAGCCAGACTACTAAGACCCCTTGGAATCCTAGTAGCACACAAACCCACCAACACACTCAAACGAAAGCTAACAAACTTAAAAGACCCAGTACATCCCATGGACAAAACCAATATCGTCTACAAAATTCCATGCAAGGGCTGCCAGAAACACTACGTAGGACAAACAGGAAGAAAGTTAGCCAACAGGATATACGAACACCAGCTAGCCACAAAAAGACACGACCCTCTCTCCCTCGTAGCCCTACACACGGAGGAAAAAAAATTCGACTGGGACAACACATCTATCCTGGGACAGGCTAAGCAAAGACATGCTAGAGAATTCCTAGAGGCCTGGCACTCCAACCACAACGCCATAAACAAACACGTAGATCTAGATACCATCTCTCAACCCCTCAGAAAACGAACAGGAAATGACATCACCACAAACCCCAAGAACCCCATCCAGGATGAACATATAAATAGAAAGCAGGAGACAACAGCTTCGCTTCACTTGGAGGTCGCCACTGATGATGTTACCTAGCCAGGTAATGAAGCGTCTGGATATCAAACCTACAGCTCAGCGAGCAAACCTATACCCATTGTTCTATGTTCTATGTTTGAGATTTACTGATACCCAGGAGCATGCATAGTTGCAGCAAAGTCTCAGAAAACAAACATTATAATAGTTAATGATGAAGGCAGTGTTTTCAGAAGAACTGTTAAAATTGGCTATATACTGTACCTTTGGATGCCCATTTTTTTAAAAATCGAAGGTGAGCATGCAGGGTCAGAACTTTATCATCAGAGTGGCTGTTGTCATGTTGAAAGGAAGTGAATTAGGATGAACAGAGTTTGAAAGAAAAGTTTGGGACACATAGAGCCATAGAGATGTACAGCACGGAAACAAACCCTTCGGTCCAACTTGTCCATGCCAACCAGATATCCCAATCCATTCTAGTCACACCTGCCAACACCCGGCCCATATCCCGCCAAACCCTTCCTATTCAAATACCCATCTCGATGTCTTTTAAATGTTACAATTGGACTAGCGTTCACCACTTCCTCTGGCAGCTAATTCCATGTGCGTACCCCACTCTGCGTGAAAAGGTTGCCCCTTAGGTCTCTTTTATATCTTTCCCCTCTCACCCTAAACCTATGCCCTCTAGTTCAGGACTCCCCCGACCCCAGGGAAGAGTATTTATTTATCCTATCCATGCTTCCCATGATTTTATAGATCTCTATAAGGTCAGCCTCTGACGCTCCAGGGAAAACAGCCCTAGCCTATTCAACCTCTGTCTGTAGCTTAAATCCTCAAACCCTGACAACATCCTTGTAAATCTTTTCTGAACCTTCTCAAGTTTCACAACATCCTGCCAGTAGGAAAGAGACCAGAATTGCATACCATATTCCAAAAGTGACCAAACCAATATTCTGTACAACAACATGACTTCCCAACCCCTATACTCAATACTCTACCCAATAAAGGAAAGCATACCAGACACCTTCTTCACTATCCTATCGACCTGAGACTCTACTTTCAAGGAGCTATGAACCTGCACTCCAAGGTCTGTTGATTCAGCAACACTCCCTAGGGCAATACTATTAAGTGTATAAGCCTGGCTCTGATTTAATTTTCCAAAATGCAGCACCTCACATTTATCTGAATTAAACTCCATCAGCCACTTCTCAGCCCATTGGCCCATCTGATCAAGATCCTGTTGTAATCTGAAGTAACCTTCTTTGCTGTATACTACACCTCCAGTTTTGGTGTCATCTGCAAACTTACTACCTATACCTCTTTTGCTCACATGCAAATCATTTATATAAATGATGAAAAGTAGTGGATCTAGCACCGATCCTTGTGGCACTCCACTGGTCACAGGCCTCCAGTCTGAAAAACAACCCTCCACCACCACCCTCTGTCTTCTACCTTTGAGCCAGTTCTGTATCCAAATGGTTAGTTCTCCCTGTATTCCATAAGATCTAACTTTGCTAACCAGTCTCCCATGGGGAACCATGTAAGGATAGGATAGCATATGTGTACAGAACAACCTCGGTTGTCCGAATGTCAATCATCTGAATTTCGGAGTATCAGAACAAGATCCCATGGTCCCATAAAAATGTTAGCCATTATCGGAGCAATCAGTTATCCAGACAAAATATTCCCTACCTGTCTCGTTCAGATAATTGAGGTTGTTCTGTAGATAGCAAAAGGCTGAACAGATTTGGGAGGGAGAAAACTTTAAATTGATCATGAATCTTACACATCATAATCTTTAGCTCGAAATGAAACACTCCAATATTATGTGGTCAATTCTCAGAAATGTTGGTCAGAAGTTTACAAAAGTGATCAAAGTGCGACCACAAAATGACAGAACAAATCAAATAACTGTGGATGCTGGAAATCTGAATCAAACCAAAGTTGCTGGAGAAACTCAGCAGGTCTGGCAGCATCTGTGGGGAGAAAGCAGATTAACATTCCAAGTCCAATGATTCATCATTAGAAGAAAGGCCACTGGATTCAAAATGTTAACTTTGCTTTCTTTCCAGAGATGCTGCTAGAACTGCTGAGCTTCTCCTGTAGCTTCTGTTTTTGTTCCACAACTTTCCAAAATTGGCAACCTGAATGCATTATGTTAAATTTCAGCCAATCTTTACTCTATGCTGGCACAGCACTGACTGTAATCTCCCTATATCAGTGACTGTAAATCTGTCAGTGTTCAGAAAGCAGTAGCCCTTCACTACAACAACAGTGACTGTAGGTCACTTTATTTCATCGTTCAGAGGCTACGTCTTATGTTTCTTATTCGGTTGCTTCCTCTGGCTTTGTCTACCAAATCAGTAGAAAATGGTTAAAACTGAACTATTTAAGAGATAAGGCTGCATTTAAGATTCTCATTCAATCGCACAATAAGTAAAGATATTGTAATGTTAATCCAAAAGAGTCAATTGAAGATGAGAGCCCTGGTAACTCTGATGTTACTTTACATTGAAGGTACTATGTGTGGTGTCTGTAGCTATATGCCTGATTAAAAATAGATTTGTTACACTCCTTCCTAAGTGTATTTAACATATCAGGTTTAATTAATTTCAAGATAGTGATGCATCCCTTGTCGCATTCATTCATCTTTTGTAATAGAACTTTTAACCAGCAAATGGAAGCAGCTTCCCTTACTGACTGGGAGATTTCTTTCATGTAGTTCACACACTTAAATAAGAATGTGAAGACAAAAGGAACTGGGAACTAAAAAACACATTCAGCATTCTTTGCAGGTGAAACATGAGGAATGGCTATTTCCACAAATTGATGACACCCATAGTGAATGTATTCTTTTAAGGAAATTCCTAGCCCAGGTTCTTTTGGGACAGAGATAAAATGCAACAGTTTTCCTGAAAGATTGAATGTACTTCACTAAAGGCTGTCAGATCTGATTTGAAGATTGAAAACATAATGCTTGAAATTAAATGTGTCCAAGTTCTGTTTGATTGTCTGTCTTGTTGGGCGCCCATCACATCACATTTATCTGTTCTTTTTTCTTCCCATCTCTTTTCCAGTGAAATTTGATGACTGTGCTGGGAATCAGGGAATTCAGCTCGAAAGCAGTGACCCTGACTTCAAGGTGGGGACAGATGGCACCTTGTATGCAGCCCACTCAATGCAGATCCCCTCAAAGCAAGTAAAGTTTGCAGTGACTGCACAGGATGCCAGGGCCCAGGAGAAATGGGAAACAGTGGTCAAGCTGCTTGTAAAAGCACAGGGAAACTCGATGCACAATATACAAAAGGTATTAACACCATCTGTTCTGAAGACAATTTTCAAAGAACCTGTTAAAATACTTCAATGTTATATTATGTAAATGATTTTTGATATGGTCTGTTGAATAATACCTTCCAGATGTCAGTTCAGCTAGAGGCTGACTGATATTAAAGGCTGGTTAGTTGTTAGGAGATCTTTACCAGCTGGCAGAGCTGTGTTTTTGCTGAGTGTAGTGGAAGGTGAATGCTAGGTGGTATTTTGTGCACATTGGTTTTCCAGTTTAGTAAATTATTTAAAAAGGCAATACCCAATTAATTTAATATTGTGATATGTCATATTTGTTTGTCCTTCAAATGCTGAAAGATGATGCTAAGCTAAAGCAAGCTTTGAGCCCTTTGGTTTCATATTTGTCTTTCATGGTTCCTTTTTTTTGTTTTGTGATTGGAATTCAAAGCATTAAATGTTCTGTATGTTGTATGCACACTGATTCAGTTAAGCTGACCAAGGACCTTCAGAGGGGCAATGCTTTGCTTTTGTGGTGGCGTTTGCAAATGAAATCTGATCATCTTGAAAATCGACTGTAGGTTGGCTTCCATTGTCCAGTACAAATTACTTAAATTGTAACGACCAGTGTGCAAGGGGTTTGCCTCAGCTGCTTTAAAGTAATCTTATTTTGATTTTCAATTTCCTGATTCTATCCACCACATTCATGTGCTTCTAACATCAGATAGAAAGCAGATATACATGTAGCTATAAAAACAAATAGCTTGAAATTTACTTACAGTTAGCATCCAGCATTGTTGTGTAAAATTCAGACAGTATCGATCAAATGGAATCTTGAAAACTCTCAGAAACAGAATGAGGCCACTGTTGGAAAACATGAAGGAATTGAGAATTGTGTAGACCTTTTATGTCTAAAAGTTCAACAGGATTTTGTTCTCTTTCTCTATTTGAAGTGGCTTTTGTGTTGGTAAATTGTACAATATTTTCCCAGGAATTAGTTGAAAACAATACATGGAGCACAAACTCCTATTTAAAGAGTGCTTGTGAACAGGAATCTTTTATGCACATTAAAGACATTTGGACGATTGCAGAATCTTTGCAAGGTCTGTGCTGACAAAAGCAGATGTCAACTTCTGATGAAATCATGTGGTTAAAAAAAAACTGCCTTCAAAGCAGACACTCAGGGCAAAAACTACTGGTGATATCTCAGCTTTTATATCTCTTCCCTAACATCATAATGCCCAGAATTTGACACGTGTTGATTGAGTTCGTCTACATTCTCAAGAGTGATGTACACTGTGAGATTCTTATATAATTCATTGTGATGTTTGGGTTTCTTGTTTATTGGGGTTAGTAAACTGTTGGTTTTATCTGTACCTGAAGTTAATTATTAACTTGTAAGTAATTCTGTTGCCGTGGTGATTTCTTTTAAAACTGCCTTTGAAGTCTGGCTTGAGGTTAAATGGGCATGTGTGCATGTGACTAATGGATTTGTTTACCTTAGATAGTTTTGTGACCCAGCAAGGTAAATAATGGGGCCTCCAGATTTGATAGAAACTTCTGAAACTTGACATTTTAAGCTTAAGGAAAACACCCATAACCTTGAAAGGAGCAGTTTTGTTTTCAGTTCTACTTTGAGATTTGTGCTGTCTGTGGAGCTCTTAGAAATAAGATGACTATACAGTTCAGTGTTCCTGAGAAGTGAGGAATACATAGTGAATTATGTTGCCATAGAGTGAAGAGTTAGTGTTAGCCTCAAACTAGAAATATCGGTATAAAACCCTAAAGAAGCAGAATAAATCTTATACTCAGTCATATAAGATCTCAAGGAAGAAGCTACCAGCAATTCCAGTCTCAACATTGAAGTCACAAGTGTCTTAAATCTACCAGTATGTTAGATATAGGGACTCGAGTATGAATATTGTATGAGTGATGTTTTAAGTGATATACAAAGTTCTGCTTCCTTTTTCCTAACAATTTATGAATGTGTATTTTGTGTTTAATGGATTGTACTTTTACTACGTATTTAAAAACATCTTTGAAGTTGTGTTATAAGTAAATGTTGTGATTTATTTTATTTTATCTTCATTTTTTTGTTGATAAACTTCTGTTTTACTGCTAGAGCAAAATTTGTGATATTGCATGATTATGTTCAATAAGACATCACTTTGATTAAACCAAAGCAAATCCAAGTGTGATCTATCGAGTCAGGTACTGTCTGGGATTTCGGCTCAAAACATTGACTCTCCTGATCCTTGGGTGCTGTCTGACCTGCAGTGCTCGTCCAGCTTCACTTTGATTAGATTAGATTACTTATAGTGTGAAAACAGGCCCTTCGGCCCAAAAAGTCCACACTGACCCTCCGAAGAGCAACCCACCCAGACCGATTCTCCCACATTTACCCTTTCACCTAACATTACAGACAATTTAGCATGGCCAATTCACCTAACCTGCATATCTTTGTGAAGGAAACCAGAGCACCCGAAGGAAGCCCATGCAGACACGGGGAGAATGTGCAAACTCCACACAGACAGTTGCCCAAGGTGGGAATTGAACCCAGGTCTCTGGCACTGTGAGGCAGCAGTGCTAACCACTGTGCCACCGATTCCCAGCATCTGCAGTCATTACTGTCTCCTATCCATTATCTGGGATCTGACTGGTTTGGTTTTAACATTTAGCTGCAATCATAAGACCAGAAGACACCATATTGTTTAAGTTCCTTCTGAAATGGGTTGTACATGGCATTGCAATTGTTCCTTGGTCGCAAAAATGTAAAGAAAGTGTTGCATTCAGAGGCAAATTACCTTAACCTTATGCACATTTACATATTTTATCCTCCTTTTTGAAAATAAATAGTATTCACTTTCATTGAGTAGTTTTGCAATCTTAAAAGATCACCTTTAAAACCATTACAAACTCTGGTTAGAAAGTTTGGAGAATCACATGAGAAGTCAAGTAAGGTCTTCTTTAATGTCAACACTGACAAGGCGCATTTTCTAACTAAATTTTGGTTGTCGAATGTGATTCTTGCTAATGCATGGTGGGAGGTCTATTCACCAAAATTATCACTTGTTATTTCACTCATTGGTCTGCATTCTGCAATTCTGCTGCCCACAGGATAGAAGCTAGATGCTTGGAATTCAGGTAGCTGTTTTTCCTTCATGCCTCCATCTTGAGCACAGGACACGCTGCATGGGCAGCAACCACATACACCACATCCATGTCAGACTCTCCACATCTTGATGGCTCATCTCCAATCCATTTACAATCTACTCTGCACTGCCACAGTGCACCTAACATTCACATTGTATGAGGAGGGACAGACATCCAGCTTACAGATTGGATCAGGTTGCAGCTCAGGGCTGCTTCCTTGCTGTCTTAGCCATCCTTCAGTTTGCACCGATCTGCATGCTTACAACCATCCCTGCCTTGCCCTGTGTTTAAACCCTTTGCCCCCTCAGCCATACTTTAAAGACCCACTGTACTTCTGTCATGTCTTGCCATTCAGTGCAGAAGTAAAGCCAGGCAGTCAGTCATGCTGGTCGGCTATCATCAGTCAAAGAGGTGGGTATGTTGCTGTGTGGCACAACAATAAATCAATCTGACATCTGCACCATGTGCCAGCTGCATACACAATAAGTGAATGCTGCAAGCAGACTGTCAAGTGTCAAAGTCTGAGGGGAGTCATGCTCAGTGAAGTCCAGGGAGGTAGCCCAAGCAATCCAGGCACGGTGAGTAATAGACAGTTTACACAGAAGTCCAGCAGCTTGAGTTCAATCTGGGGCTGGTCAGGAGCAGGTGGTTCATACCTCTGTATATCAGTAGGGTCTCCAGTGCTACCAGTCTGGGGGCATGTTTGAAGACAGTTAAGGACCTGTACAGATGTCAGTCAGGGTGTTGATGTCTCATTTTTCAGGGCTGTCCAGCTAAGTCATTCAAGGGGGTGAATAAGGTATAGCCCTGGGAGGGGTCCATCCATGAAAAGTCAAGAATGTGTTTCCAGGGGCTGCTGCTGTCGGAAGCAAGCTCGGGAAGTTAATGTTGGAAACTGGAGTCGGAATGCTGGAATGCAGAGGAGATGATAACATTGAAAGGGGGCAACTCAATATAAAAGTGGGGGAGATGATGGAGCCTGGGAGGGAAAGCGGTCATGTGGGAGTTGGTGTGATGTTTTTATTCATTTGTGAGATGTGGGCATCGCTGGCTGGCTAGCATCTATTGCCTGTCACTAGTTGCCCTTGAGAAGGTGGTGCTGAGCTGCCTTCTTGAACAACTGCAGTCCACCTACTGAGAGTTAACTCACAATGCCATGAAGGAGGAAATTCCAAGATTTTGGCCTAGTTCATTGATGGTAAGCAACACCCTGGCCTCCATGGGGGACAGTGCACTTTCAGACCTGGCATTCCTTACTTGATCTGGCTCGAAGGGGTGGAGGGGGTTGGGGGGAGGTAACGTGGGGAAATGAAGACTTAGATATACTGATAGAATGGGCACCTGAAGAAGCCAATGGGGTTTCTAGGATGCAGATTCACAAGGATGAAGAGGTTGAGTCGGAGAATGTTCAAAGAATGACTGCTGTTGTCTTCCATTGCGCTCTTAAAATAAACAAGTGCACAATGGAGATGAAAATGGCTGTGACCCATAGCCAGAATGGGTGATGTAAATGTTTCATTCTGTAAGGGAGGGTCTTAAGTTTGGGTGATGGTAGACTCCTCAAAATGCAACACCATTCAACAGGCACCCACACAATGGAGCTCAAAGATATCTCTGAGCACCACATACTGCATGTTTCTTATTAGCCAAGTGTATTTCTTCAAAACCTCGACCCAACAACCCTGGCCATATTGTGCAAGTTAATAACTGAATTTCATTGATATCTGTTTTACAATCGCAATGTTTTTAAGCCTAGAGAGATGGACTCAGTTGAAAGTAACAGCCATCTGCCGTTTACCCATTCCAAAAACATTGTGCAGAAGCTACTCGCTTACAACGTGGGCATGGAATATTGTATAGCGCTAAGGATGGATGGGCTGTGTACTTTCAATGTTTCAATAATGACTACATAAAAGTCTCATATGAAGTGGTGAAAACTAAACATATATTTACAAAGATGAAAACCTGTTTACATTTAGGTGTTACCTATGTGCCCTCAAAAGGTTGTCTTCATTCTTACCCTCCCACTGTGTCTTGGTGTAGTTCCAGGCCATGTAACCAAGATGGAGGGAGCTGGACCTACAGTGGAACCTGTTGACACTGGAGGTTTTGTTGGGCAAGCTGGGTGTGTTTGTGACATGCTGAGTGTTCCCTGCCTGAGAAGTGTCTTCCTGGGTTTGATCTCGCACAGGGCTGAGGTGGGCAGGCAGGACAGAGGCGGAAGGTGAGACCATCACTGGAGGGACCTGAGAGGAGACTGTTAAGTGGTCCCTATGTGGATTCTGCTCCTCTGGGCGACTACTGTCATTGCCCTGAGCACCAGTGGTTAGTGGATGGAGTGCTAGTTTGCGTGTATATCCAGCTGACTCTGAAACTGCGGGATCTGGCTCTCCATGGCAGCCTCCCACCTATCCATCGGGGCACCAAGGTGCTTGTATACCAAAGGCAGCAGGGTGCCAACTGTATTGATGCAGTCCTTTTGTGTCAGGTTGTCCAGTGTCTGCTGCTCTTGTACCTGAAGTCCCTAATTGCCAACAGTATTTGGTCCTCATTGCCTGGAGTTGAGCAAGTGCCTGGTTTCCAGCAGTTCTCTGAATGCTAGTGATCTTGCTTATTAGTGCCTTCTTGTCTACTTGTGAGGAAGGAACAACTGGAGCAAGTTGAATTTGTTGTCATGAGCAACAATGGCAAGAGTGATGGAGCACAGATCTGTCTGCATATCCAGCAGGCACTGAGCCTACTAAATCTGGCTCTGCATGGCATCAACCAACCAAAAGGGCAACCAGACACACTCCAGCCTGACGCAGAAGGATCCCAACCCTTTTGATAAAATATCCATTTTGGTCTCAGTACCTGAGCAGTCGGGAGGTGCAGGAGGCAGCCTTACTGATTTTTCTGCTGAAGATCTGTCCGCTGTCCCTTGGATGTGGAGGAAAACACTCAAGACTGAGGAGACCATGGACATCCTGTTGGTCCCTGCAGGAAATAAAAGAGAGAATGCGTTGTGACCAAGGGGTAAAAGTTGTGACATGCTAACAATATATATGCACAATGGGGATCATGGGAGAGTAGCACAACAATGAGCAATACTATTTCCTTTGTTGCTGGGATATGGTGATTTCTGCTTTCCCATAGGAATGGTACTGGTCTTCACCAGCTAGGGCCAACGTCTTCTCCTCTTAAGGGTTGAGGAGACAAATATCTGGCATCCCACCACTTTTCGTGGACTCATTTGGCCCTTTTCAACACCTATTCTCCTGTAATGAAAGAGGAGGAGGGATTGAGTATCACAAAGCCTGGTAGCACAGCTGTTAGCACTGATACAGTGGTGGGGGTAATTGATGACAAGTGAATGAACAAGCAATGCAGAGTGCATGCAGGGGTAATAGTGGGGGAATTGGATGGTTGAAAGCCAATAGAAAGATGATGCAAGCGATAGTGTTGAGTGGTAGAGCACAAACTTTGGGAGTTAGGTACAGTAGCAAGAGATTGAGTGTGTGTTAAGTAGCAGAGAGAAGATGGTAGCACGTAGCCAGGAAGAATAGAAAGATTGACCTTCTTTCTTGCATTATTGGGCATTCCTCTAGACCATGGACATTGCACTGGCCTGAGTGCCAACCTCAGACCAGGCTGATGGGGTCTGATGTTGTGAGTACCTCTGCCGCTCCTGTCGGAAGCAGACATCCCTCTTCTGGAGCATCACATCCACCAGCATCTTCAAGTTCCCTCCACAAAGTAGTGTGCCAGTTTCCCCTTCTCCACCATGCCCAGGATGAATATCTGCAACCATGCAGGGTGACTCCAGACTGCAAGCACTTGGACTGGGTGGGCAATAGCATTTTAAATGTGGTGCTGATGCCAGAGATGCTGGTATATCCCAGGACACCCTAACAGTGCCATTTACTTCCAGTAAGGCAGTTGGGCTAGAATCCAATAAGAAGGGCACCATAGGGGCAGGGTAGGTAGTTGATGAGGCCAGTTTGGGATGATCACATGAGAAGATTCATTAGGTCTTGCAGCGACTAACCCTCCGTGAAACACGAATTGAAACGGTACTTCAATAAACTCTGGGGAAAATCAGCCTGCGTTCAAATATTTAATGCTATTTTGGTTTTGCTGGTAATTTTAGGCATTTTTTGTCCAAATTTATATTTGCAGGTGATACATAAAATTGATTAGGTCAATAGATTTAAATGGAGCTTGTTTAATATTTAAAGGCAAATTTCAGTGGATGCTGGAAATTTGAAATAAACATACAGAATGCTGGAGAAACTCATGAGGTCTGGCAGCACCAGTGGTTTCTCTCTCCGCAGATGCTGCCAGGAATGTTTAATGTTTAAGCAGTGGTAGTGAATGAGAGCAAGTTAGCAGGCTCCAATAAAATCATCTTCATAATATTACAGTTCAGTGATATTAAATGAGATGACACAATGTTTGCTGTGGAATCTTTTCCTCGTTCCCACTATCAGTTGCAAATTATAACCAAGGAACTGAGATAGCTCGAGTCGAACTATTTCATAGGGTCTCATGGTCATTTCTTGGTCAACTGAGCTGACAGTGTATTTGAGTGCTTGTAAAGGGAGAATATTCCTTATGTCACTTGAAATTACTTTGGTCCTTACCCCAGGGCTGAGTGCCCATTAAGACTTGATTTCAAACAGAGTTTTTTGGTTCTGTGTCTCAACACATTAAAGTTGTGGCTATTAGTTGTTTTCAGTATCACTTCTGTTATGGAGTCAATGTTGACTTGGTAATAAAAATGAGTCCTGAAGCATTATTTGTGGCAGGGCATAAAGTGATGACTCATTGAAAGGATTTTTGTTTCAGATACACTCTACATATTGAAGAGCGTTGCTTTATTTGGTCATCCAGATTTTTTTTGTGGCATAACAATACTCTACCTGATAAATTATGAACGAATTATTTTGTATTTTGCTCAAAGATAATAGCAAGAATCAGTAACCAAACATTACATTCCAAGGAGCTTTAACACATACAGCAGATAGTTATAGGGTCATAGAGATGCACAGCACAGAAACAGACCCTTCGGTCCAACTTGTCCATGCCAACCAGATATCTAGTCCTACCTGCCAGCACCTGGCCCATATCCCTCCAAACCTTTCCTATTCATATACCCATCCAGATGCCTTTTAAATGTTGTAATTGCACCAGCATCCACCACATCCTCTGACAGCTCATTCCATACACGTACCACTCTCTGCATGAAAAAATTGCCCCATACGTCTCTTTTGTATCTTTCCCCTCTCACCCTAAACTTATTCCGTCTAGTTCTGGACTCCCTGACCCCAAGGAAAAGACTTTGTCTATTTATCCTATCCATGCCCCTCATGATTTTATAAACCTCTATAAGGTCACCCCTCAGTCTCCGATGCTCCAGGGAAAACAACTCCAGCCTATTCAACCTCTCCCTATAGCTCAAATCCTCCAGCTCTGGCAAAATCCTTGTAAATCTATTCTGAACCCTTCCAAGTTTCACAACATTTTTCCATTAGGAAGGAGACCAGAATTGCATGCAATATTCCAAAAGTGGCCTAACCAATGTCCTGCATAGCCACAACATGATCTCCCAACTCTTGTACTCAGTATTCTGACCAATAAAGGAAAGCATACCAAAAACGTTCTTCACTATTCTATCTACCTGTGACTCCACTTTCAAGGAGCTATGAGCCTGCACTCCAAGGTCTCTTTGTTCAGCAACACTCTGAACCTTACCATTAAGTGTATAAGTCCTGCTAAGACTTGCTTTCCCTAAATGCAGCACCTCACATTTATCTGAATTAAACTCCATCTGCCACTTTTCAGCCCATTGGCCCACCTGATCAAGATCCTGTTGTAATCTGAGGTAACCTTCTTTGCTGTTCAGTATACCACCAATTTTGGTGTCATCTGCAAACTTACTAACTACACCTCTTATGCTCACATCCAAATCATTTATATAAATGATGAAAAGTATTGGACCCAGCGCCGATCCTTGTGGCACTCCACTGGGCACAGGCCTCCAGTCTGAAAAACAACCCTCCACCACCACCCTCTGTCTTCTGCCTTTCAGCAAGTTCTGTATCTAAGTGGCTAGTTATCCCTGTATTCCATGAGATCTAACCTCGCTCACTAGTCTCCCATGGGGAACCTTGTCGAACGCCTTACTGAAGTCCATATAGATCACATCTACTACTCTGCCCTCATCAATCCTATTTGTTACTTCATCAAAAAACTCAATCAAGTTTGTGAGACATGATTTCCCACACACAAAGCCATGTTGACTATCCCTAATCAGTCCTTGCCTTTCTAAATACATGTACATTCTGTACCTCAGGATTCCCTCCAACAACTTGCCCACCACCGACGTCAGGCTCACTGGTCTATAATTCCCTGGCTTGTCCTTATCATCTTTCTTAAAAAGTGACACCACGTTAGCCAACCTCTAGTCTTTCAGCACCTCACCTGTGACTGTCGATGATCCAAATATCTCAGCAAGAGGCCCAGCAATCACTTCCCTAGCTATCCACAAAGTTCTAGGGTGCACCTGATCAGATCCTGGGGATTTATCCGCTTTTATGCTTTTCAAGACATCTAGCACTTCCTCCTCTGTAATATGGATATTTTTAAGATGTCACCATATATATCCCTACATTCTATATCTTTCATGTCTTTTTCCACAGGAAGCACTGATGCAAAATACTCATTTAGTATCTCCCTCGTCTCCTGTGGCTCCACACAAAGGTCGCCTTGCTGATCTTTGAGGAGCCCTATTCTCTCCCTAGTTACGCTTTTGTCCTTAATGTCTTTGTAAAAGCCCTTTGAGTCAAGGGAACTGCAAAAGAATAGAAAATGGCCATTTCTGAAGATTTAAACAATTCCACTGATGTAAACCAAAATAACTCATGAAAACCACTAATTTTCGTAGTGTTAAGACATTAGTTGTAATAAATACAAAACTAAGAAAATTGTTCTGTTTAGGCACAGCCTCTTGAATCTATGTTTAAAAATGGAGAAATGAAGGGCATCATGTAACCTATTCTAGTATGCCGTCTGATAACAAAGCTGGGTAGTTTTATTTACAGAATCACATAATTGTTATAGTACAGAAGGAGCCCATTCGGCCCTTGATGACTGCACTGGCTGTATTGCTGAAAGTTACAGAGAAGACCAAGATGTCTTAATGGAAAGAAGGTGCTAGATGATTAGATTAATGGACAATAAAAAATACACTGATTATGGATTGACTGTTAATCACTCAAGGAAAGAAAGAGGCCTCACAGTTCACCAATGCCTAATTGCAAGTCGATATCTGGGGTTCGGCTGTCCCAAGCTTCGGGTTCATAGAGTAATAGTCATAGAGATGTACAGCATGGAAACAGACTCTTCGGTCCAACTCGTCCATGCTGACCAGATATCCTAATCTAATCTAGTCCCATTTGCTGGCACCTGGCCCATATCCCTCTAAACCCTTCCTGTTCACATACCCATTCAGATGCCTTTTAAATGCTGTAATTGTACCAGCCTCCTCCACTTTCTCTGGCAGCTCATTCCATCCACGTACCACCCACTGTGTGAAAAATTTATCCCTTAAATCCCCTTTAAATTTTTCCCCTCTCATCCTAAACCTATGGCCGCTATCTCTGGACTCCCATACTCCGGGGAAAAGTTCTTGTCTATTTATCCCATCCATGCCCCTCATGATTTCATAAACTTCTATAAGGCCACCCCTCAGCCTCCAACACTCCAGAAAAAGCAGTTCCAGCGTCTTCAACATCTCCCTATAGCTCAAATCTCCAACTAGGTTACATCCTTTTCTGAATCCTTTCAAGTTTCACAACATCCTTCCAATAGGAAGGAGACCAGAATTGCATGCAATATTCCAAAAGTAGCCTAACCAATGTCCTGTACGCCCACAACATGACCTCCCAACTCCTGTACTCAATGCTCTACCCAATAAAGAAAAGCATACCAACCACCACCTTCAATATCCTATCTACCTGAGACTCTACTTTCAAGGAACTATGAACTTGCATTCCAAGGTCTCTTTGTACAGCAACACTCCCACGGACCTCACCATTAAGTTTATAAGTCCGGCTCTGATTTGATTTTCCAAAATGCAGCACCTCGCATTTATCTAAATTAAACTCCATGATATGATATATGTGACTCATTCAAATGTCACAGAAGATGACCATCATACCTGCTCTCTGCTTTGCTGTGCACTCGTGAATCTGAGGCATGTATTGAAAGGGGAAACTTAATTCTGGCAATCTGGCCTTTTAATGAGAATGGATGAGATGCAAATGCATTTTTCTTTTCTTTACTAATGGAATGTGGGCCTCACTGGCTATGCCAGCATTTATTGCCCAGCCCTAGTTGTCTTTGAGAAATGGGGTTGAGTTGCTTTCTTGAATTCCACAGTCCATGTGTTGTAGGGAGATAGGGCTTCCCAATGCTTACTGTTGGAAATCTTGAACCACTTTTAAAATTCCAAGAATTTAATTTCTAAAAATTCATCCTACCACCAGGATTCTGAACTTTGGTCTCTCATGCAATTCCCTTGCCCAAATTTTATCTAGCTCAGGTCCTGGCCAGATGACTCTGCTTTCCAATCCCACAGCAACATGTTAGAAATGTTAAGTTTTAGAAATTAATAGAAGTTTAAGCTGTCTACATGGTTCTAACATAAAATGTAACTGATAATCCAGGAAAGTTATTAACATTTCTACCTGGATACACGGTCCATATCAGGTCACTGTGGTATGAATTTCTAAGATACCAATGATCCTTTGAAACGCAAGTCAGTTTTCAGCCATCTGAGAAGCAGAGAACAGGAGATAGAGGTAGCTAGTCCTTCACCTGAAGCAGAGAAATTACTGATATTATTGAATGTAAGAATGCAGCTGGGAGCTTGTGTTCAAATTGAAGATTTTGAGTTTGAAAGGATTTGAAGGAGGTTTGTAAATTCACCTGGCTTGGGCTAGAGAGAAGGAAATTTGAGTTTGACACTCGCTATGAAAGTCCGTTCTAGGATTAAAAGTTCCCATGCTGGGTAGGAAGAAAAGAAGCAGGCCATCAGGAAAGGAGAATTGCTTTGGACCTAGGAACACTTCAACCCCAGGGCATCAATGTGGACTTCAACAGTTTCCTCATTTCCCCTTCCCCCACCTCACCCTAGTTCTAAACTTCCAGCTCAGTAACTGTTCCCATAACTTGTCCGGACTTGTCCTACCTGCCTATATTCTTTTCCACCTATCCACTCCACCCTCTCCTCCTTGACCTCTCACCTTCATCCCCTCCCCCACTCACCCATTGTACTCTATGCTACTTTCTCCCCACCCCCACCCTCCTGCATGGAAGTAAACTGTGTTCTTGTTACTCTATTTTGAGTACCAAATTGGATCAGATCATGTAAAGGTTTCACAAGGTTTGAAAGAAAAGCTGCATTTTTTATAGGTGTGGATATCTTATTTTCAATAGTAGTAATTGGATGAATACAGTTATTCCAAAATCCAAGTTGATTTATATATGATAATCTTTGTGTTTTAGTTAAACAGTTGCAAATGAGTTGTCTCAAGTTGTTGAACTGGAACACTTTGATTTATGTTCATGTGCATGGATTTTCTTTGGGTTCGACTGACTATCAGAGGCTGTTTCAGCAAGCGATTTCCTGAAGGGATTTCTGAAGAGTTTGTCTTTTATTTCATGTGCAGAATGGAAGGAAGAATATGCCTCCTGAGTCTGAACAGCATCTTGATGATACACTGTTTCCATGGCGCCAACAGCAGAGCTCCAATGGGCTGAAACGACAGAAGAGAGATTGGGTCATTCCTCCAATTAATGTGCCAGAAAATTCCAGAGGGCCCTTCCCCCTCCAGCTGGTTCGGGTAAGCATTGGAAGAATAAGATTGAAGTATTTGTATGTATGCACATGACGTACACTAAATGTGGAGAAAAAAAATTCTAAACTCAAACAACTAAAATCAATAAATCTTGGATAAATGAAGTGTCTTAGAGAAGAGAACTGCTTTACATAAATATTGTATTTTGTTTGAGATGTCTTAATTGCATGCGCATCTAAAGTAGCATCTGTATTGTAGGTTTGATATTTTTTGGCAAGTGCTTTAGATGTCTCTGCTAGTTACCTGAAGTTGAATCTATTTATTATATTCTGTTACATTAATGTTTGTTTGCCACAACTTATAATCAGGAAATATTAACTGTTTTTGAATCAAGGCAAATCTATATTAGCCCCTTGTGCTTGTTTCATGGTTCATAACTATTCAAGTGCATTTTATTTATACAGAAACAGTATTCTGCAGATACTGGAAATCTGAACTAAAAACGGTAAATATGAGAAATACTCAGCACTGCTGGAATCATCTGGAGAGAGAGATATGGGTAACATTTCAAGTCAGTGATCTTTCATCAGAAATCATGAATTGGTCCCTGAAATGCTAACTCTACTCTCTCCACAGATGCCGCCAGGCATGCATCCTTTTTCCAGCATTTTCCAGCCTTATGCTGCAATTATATTTATTAATTTAATGTGGCTACAGTCATATAATAAACTACATTGTGTCTTCAATTATGGAAAGGAGAGTAGAATGATCAAAGTTGACAGAGACTGATACTGAGGCTTCTGTGCAAAATAAATGGTGAAGAGAATAGTACATTTGCTTCCTTTATTTAAAATTATTCTGAGAGAAAATTACAGCTTTGTGAAGAAAATATAGCGAAGCTTGTTCAATTTTTGCTTTGAGGATAAATATTTTATTTATAAAGAATTAACAATTTACAGGGCCAAGAGGCTAATCCAACAATGTCCATTTTTCAATATCTGCTGAAATGTTTCCATTTGAAATGTGTTCCGGAGAGTCACAATGGAGATGACTTCCTTGCCTTCGCATCTGATTGTTTCCCAACCTGTTCAGAAGCACATAATCTCTAGTCACCACCTTCTGTCATGGCTTGATTTTGATGCAAAGGGTTCCTTTGTGGAGAATTGCTGATATGAGCCAACGCCGAACTGGTCAATGGCACAAGATTCCAGAGATAAAAGAAATTACTTCAACCACTTGCTCTTTGTGGCATGTGTCTCATTTGCCTTTTTTTTGAAAGAACTATTTTAGTAGCACTTCTTAGTGTGCTTGGTAGTTTCTGCGATTCAAGGTTTGCAATGTCGTTCAATTGCACACCTAGAATGTGATGAAAAAGCAAACGGGAAAATCTGTCAAAAGAAGTATAAGTCTTTTTGATACAGATTATGAAATCCATTTGAATGTCCTAATTCAGTTTCTACCCTGCCCTACAAAATTAAGATTGCTCTGGTCAAGGTTCTTTGTGACCACAATCAGTCAATTCTATTCAAACCTGACACGGTGTTTGACTTGACCGTTCACTCAGCAACACTACTTGTACTTGATTCCATTTCAATACAACCAGCAAATCCCAACAAAATAGCTTTTTCTGTCTCTGCATATGGTCATCCAATGTTTTGCTACTTTTCTTCATTTATGTTTTGTCCCCAGTAACACTGGCTCGTAACAGATTCAGTTCTAAATGTGTACTGTGGTACATTAACTGATAACTTTTAAATAGATTTATGGATTGCACAAAGACTGATGCAATGTCTCTCACAAGATTTCACTGTAACCAATAAAATATCATCATGGATTAGACATTACCCTAATAAGTGACTAACACTCCAACTACAGAAAATGATCTCCCATTAACCAATTAACATAACTGGAAATACTTGACAACTTGTTTTGACATTATGCTACATTCTGAGCAGTCTGCTAGCTTTGTGGTTCAAGTCCTTCTGGCATTTCATTGAGCTACCTTTTCGCTTGTATGACAGGGTAAAACTTCGATTATCCTTTGAAAGTCCCTTCACTCAACCTTCTAAGTATCTTCAAATTGACTTCCAGCCATGAGACCATCACTGGAAATTCCTTCTCCTTTAATTTCAAAGTGACCAATTGTTCTCTTTTAAGCAGCACACCAACTTTTACAAGTCTCTCACAGTTTTACCTATGCTGCTGCATCCTCCAGCACCATCCCTCTTCAGGCCTCTGAGTCTAAATGAGTTTGCATCCAGAAAGAACAGCCGGACCCTCTTTTATGTCAAGATGTAAAACCGGGATTTTCTCTTTCTCCATAACAACTAATCACATGGGACTGTCGCTTGGCAGAGTTTGGGATTATCACCATATTCCTCCTCAAGAGACTGTCATATCTCAACATAAAGGAAACAATGAAAAATATAATAATCTTATAGATTCTTGTATTTGTAACAGGTAGCAATGACCAGCTCTCTCTCTCTGTCTCTCCATTGCCTCCAAGTTGTGATATTATCTGTCTGGCATCTGTTTGTGCCTGAACCCAAGTCTCCACTAATTGTTCATTAGGAAAAAATGAAGTGAATTCAGCTGCTGTGAAAATCTCTCAATCTTTAACATGCCCCTCTCCTGTCACTTGTTCAAGCTGAACCAAACAATGTGCAATCTGTGTCCTATGCAATCCCGCAATGAATTTCAAACTCTATACCCTCTCTGTAATCAGATTACTTTGAGCTGCTGCCTACTTTTGCCAATGCATCTGTCCTGTCACTGCTGTGAAAAACCTCATCCCCTCCTCTCATAATAAATTACAGACTATTTTAGGCATTTTGAATTCCATTCTTCAATAATTTGCACCCATACAAATCTCTGTCACCAAGTCCTAGTCATGCTTTTCCTAACATTGTTGTCTTTTCATTTGGTTTCTTCCCAACATATTGAATTAAAATCCTCATTCTCATGATTTTGCATCTTACCTCTGTTACCTGTCAAGTCTTTCAAAATTTAAATCCAGCCATGTCTTTTTATCTGTTAGTGCGATGGTCTTCACAGACCACTCAGACCCTATACCCCCCCCCCCATCTTTATACCTCAATGTTTCTTCCACTCTACTTCTGCTGGAAAAGTCTCCAGCCACCTTAATGTGTTGCCTGGATCCCCTTCCTTATCCTCCATCTTTTCGCATCTCTTTTCTCTTTTAAAAACCTCAATTAAGTCTATCATTCTTGATAATGTTTTCAGAATCCTCTTTCATTTGCCTGCAATCTATTTTTGAGCAGTTTTGCATTGGAGAAGGCTATTGACTGTGTGGTCTATACAGATCGCAGGTAGAAAATTTAACTCCTGAAACTGTGACATATGGTTGAGACTTTGCCATATTTTCTGGACATCATTTGGTTTAAAAATACTAAATGTACACAAGGTGTCTGTTTCCCTTCTAATCAAAGTTGTGCATTTTCTTTGCCAATTTTAGCAATTGTTTTAGTATAGCATACATGTATCAGTTAAAATGTGATGGCTGTATTAGCGGTACATGAAGCAGTAAACGCACTGACTATAAGAAACAAAATAGGAGTTGAATAATAGGTTTGTTTTACATTGGAAGCAGAATGACAGGTTAACCTTTCAGATATAATTTTCCTCTGAACAGTAGCAAATTTATAGAGCTCCTTTTCTTCGGAACTGTCTATATGATAGCCTTTTGCCTGATGAGATATTTTAGCAATACCCATTTCTACCTTGAATAGGGAAAAGTAGGGAAGAAACATATTGGAGCTTCAGTCGCCTAGAGAATTATTGAAAAGGAAACAAAGGAGGTAGATAACAATAGGTGTTGAAAGTTTAAAAAAGAGCACAAAAAATCACAGAATCTATTCAAAGAAAGTAGCAATGAAAAAGTGGAATATGAGTATATGAGGAAGTTATGTATGTTAATTCAGAAACAATGCCAAAAGTAGAAAATGCTTTGTTTCCCTGAATTAACTTATTAAATTATTTCCCTTTTTTCTTAACCATTATGTTAAGTTTATTACTTTGACCCTGAGCATGCTGATGTGTACTAGAACCAGCTCCATAGACATAAGCCACTCACTATATTACTTTGCTCAAGAAAATCATTATTCCTATGTAAGCTCAATCAGTGAGTATCTCCAGGTAACCATACGATCACTGCTAATCTCATCCATTGTTACATCAGACAATAATCCCAAGTGTACCAAAGTGGTGTTGTGTAGTGGTAGTGTCCCCCTCTGTGAACCAGAAGGCCCAGGTTTAAGTCCCACCTGCTCCAGAATTGTGTACCATTATCTCCAAACAGGTGGATTGAAAAAATATACATTAAAACAAAGCAACCAAACAAGAGCTAGTCAGATTTCTTTTCTTCACCTTTTTCCCTTTCCTCCTAAAACTTCTTTTGCTCTACCTGGGGTCAATGGAGGTGACAGGGTGAGATATTTTTACTGTATTAGCATTTGTGCATACATAGGAAAAATCTAATGAAGGAGGAGATTGATGTACAACTTTATGGCATTAGAGGGTTGTACTCAATTACTTGCCAGGATTTGTGCAAATTTCACATACTTACCTAAAGCTGTTCATGTTCATCAGAAGACTAAATAAATGAAGAGTAATTTCTTTGCTGATTTGTGGATCAGCCTGATGTCCATTGCAGTCTACAACACACATTGTGTTTGGTCTCTTGGGAGAATCCTGCTCAATGAGCCAGACAGCTTTTTCTCATTTAATTCTGCCTCAATTAGGAATCCTACAGAAAGCCTCAGTCATGTATTCATCAGTTGAATCATCCAAAAGTGAACTTTGTTTAATTCATGATTCAAGAGAATTTTGAAGGACATGGGCATGGATTATGGTGAAAAATAATCCCAAAAGTAGGTCGATTTGAAGAAACTAGCCAAATTAAAATGGTTGAACAAACAATTGCTAAGTCTTTGGCAATCCTTCGAAACTAAATATGACTTTCATTATTTAATATTATCCAATCAGATCATTACAATAAGCAACGACTACACTCCTCCTGTTTGGAGGTAATTGATAGAACTATATGGAGAAAATGTTTTGACTTCAAACAACTGCCTGCTGAAAGCGTTTATTTAAAGTTAGCTACAGTATGGAAACAGGCCCTTCAGCCCAACAAGTCCAAACCAACCCTCTGAAGGAGTAGGTTCATCCAGACCCAGTCCCCTACCCTTTTTTTCCCGCTGACTAAGGCACCTAATACTATGGGCAATTTAGCATGGCCAATTCACCTAACCTGCACATCTTTGGATTGTGTGAGGAAACTGGAGCACCCGGAGAATGTGCAAACTCCACACAGACAGTTACCCGGTGCTACCAGACCTGCGTATTTGTACCACTTCTGATTTTATTTCAGATTTCCAGCATTCACAATATTTTACTTACACTTTTCTTGAGATTGATTTCTGAAAGGTCCCTAATTAGGTTCTGTATAAATTCAATTTGAATTGAATTTTTATATTTTCCATGTTAATATGACTAATCAAAGTGAGAAACTAAAAGGGGGTTGTGTAGGGATAATGCGTCATTTTAATGCTTACCCTGATCCTAACTGCTGCAATGACTAAGCTGAAGGGAAGAGCTGAATGTGAGGAGTATGACTAAAATTAATTGAGTAAGAATTGAAAAATTGTGATCAATGTGAGGAGTATGACTAAAATTAATTGATGTAATGAATCATGTAAATCCAAGATCAGGAGAACTCACCAGGCAAGGTAATCCAAGTGAAGATTGTTGTTGAATGTGTTTAGAATCATAGAAACCTCTAGCACTGAAGGAAGCCTTTTTATGAAGCTACACCCACTGTCTTGACGAACAGCACAATGAACAATCAATAGACACAGACAACTAAACCACGAACTATTGAACACAACAGCCAACTTTAAGTTATTTAGAAAAACTGGAAGGGTCATGGGCTCAAAACTCACCTTGGAGAATACCAAGACAAAAACGAAGTCCAGCCTGAGAAAGATTTATCTATCTGCATTCTTTATTTTCTGTCATTGAGTCGACCTTATATTCAAATTGTCATTCTCCTATTAATTCCATGTGCTCCAGCCCCTCAATAAGGCCCTGTGTGGCAGTTTTTTGAATGCCTTCCAAAGTGTCCATGTTTACGACATTTACAGCAACAGCATGAACTTCCCTGTTTCTCAAAGAAATCAATCAAGTAAATCAGACACTATTTACATTTAACAAATGCATGCATACTCTCCTTTCCAAATGAAAGTTTATTTTGTCACTGATGATTTCCAATAATCTTCACCATCAGTGTTAGGTTGATTGGCCTGCAGGTTTGACTCTCCTTTTTTCTTGGATAGTGCTGAAGTAAAAGCAAATTTCTAGTCCTCCAACACTTCTCTCTAATTGAGTAAGAATTTAAAAATTGTGATCAATGTCACTGTTTCTTTCAATAACCTTGGATATATTCGATCTGGGCCAAGTGATTCACCACTTTTCAATAATGATTTTTAAAAGGTCTTCTCCACCTATTATTACCTAGTGCATATCATCTCTCTCCTTTTCTATTGTATCCTTCACATTATTCGTTTCCAAAGTGAAGATAGATGCAAAGCACTCATTTAATCCAAAGATGTGCAGGTAAGATGAATTGGCCATGCTGAAATTGCCCAGAGTATTAGGTGCATCAGTTTGGGGTAAATATAGGGTAGGATAGGGGAATGGGTCTGGGTGACTTACTCTTCGGAGGGTCAGTATGGACTTGTTGGGTTGAAAGACCTGTTTCCATACAATAGGGAATCTAATCTAATAATATATCTGCCGTGCCTCCTCCTTCTACACCTGGAATTAAGAGTCTAGTGATAACCATGAATCGATTGTTGATTGTGGTTCATTAATACTTTTTTAGGTAAGGGAAACTGCCATTCTTACCTAGTCTGACCTACATGTGACTCAATTTAGTTGACTCTTAACTGCCTTCTGGGCCATTGAGGAGGGCAATAAATCACCTAGCCAGTGATGCCTTCATCCTATGAATTAGTTAAAAGAAAAGAAAATGATAAACACCGGGCTTATAAAATTAGTGACAGGGCCCTGGGTAGTGTTGTAATACAGAAGGATCTAGAGGTTTGGAACATAATTCTTTGAAATTTGCGTCACAGGTAGACAAGTTTGTTAAGGTGTTTAGCATGCTTGCCTTTATTGCTCAAACCTTTCAGTATTGGAATTGGGACATCTAGTTGAGGTTGTACAGAACATTGGTGAGCTCTGTTCTGGAGTATTATGTGCAGTTCAGGTCGCCCTATTACAGGAAGGATTATTATTAAACTAAAGTGGGTTCAGACAAATTTACTGGGAAGCTGCTGAGAATAGAGAGTTTGTGATATAAAAATTGATTGGAAAGACTAAGGCTATTTAACGGGAACATAGGAAGTTGAGGTGGTGACCTTATTGAGGTTTATAAAATCATGAGAGGCATAGGTAGGGTGAATGCAAGGGTGGGGGAGTTCAAAACCAGGGGGCATATTTTTAATATTTTAAAATTTTATATTTTAATATTTTAAAAAGGATATGAAGGGGCACAGAGAGTGGTTCGTACTGGAATGAACTGCCAGAGAAAGTACTATGTTCAGGTTTAGTTACAATGTTTAAAAGACATTTGGATAAGCTCATAAATAGGAAAGGTTTGGAGGGATACAGGCAAAATATGGGCAGGTGAAACTAGTTTAGTTTAGGAACATTATCAGCGTGGACTGGTTGGACTGATGATCTGTTTCCATGCTGTATGACTCTATGAGGATTTCCCTTTGGGACCTTACTGGAATCAACCTTTTCACATGTAGACTGCTTAAGTTTAGCTATTTATAAAATGCTTTACAATTCAGTTTAAAGATGTCTGTTAATTTTTTCTTGTACTCTCTCTTTGTCTACCTCAATAGTGTTTTAAATTCCTACCTTGTTGGTTAGAAACTAAAGCTTAGTTCTAATACTTGTCATGAGCATACTTTTTCTAGTTTGTTTTAACTTTTGCATCCTTTTTTGTCCAAATTAGCTGCATTTTCCCTTGAAAGGACTATGCTGATGGTGTATCTGATATATCTCATCTAGGGGCCCTCCATTGTCTGTTACTTCTTTACCCTGCAATTGCCTTTTCCAACTTCTCTGTGCTAAATTCCTTATTAAATAACACATTTAACTCTACACCAGTTGAGTAGTTTCACCTTGGAAATTTTTGATCTCTTTTTGTAATTATCTTAAACTGTATTATGTTGTGGACATAGTGAGCTACATTTTCTCTCCTGTAACTCACTCCACTTGATTTGTTTCCCGGATCCAGATTCAAACTGCTTCCTCCCCTTCTGGATTGTGATGACAACATTGATTGAAAATGTTCTTCTGTACTGGAAACTTTTCTTTCGCCCAACCTTTCACATTATTCTTTTATTTCTCAGTCTACAATATTAGTGGAATATTTGTTGCATTACCATGGTAAAACCGACAGAGGTGAAGGGCATTGGTTGATTAAGTACTTGAAAACACATAAAGGAGGATTTCTGGGGTTGGTAGAGAGAAAGCAGATATGTGTGATGTTGCATTCTGCAAATAAATCTAGTATTAAGTAAAAGCATTGACATGTTGTTTCCGACTTCATTATCTGGTTCCAGAATTAACATTTATTAGAGTATTGTAAGACTGTTAATCACACTATTTTTGTTTACACTCTTTGAAATTTGCTGACAAATTTGCTCATCTATCCCCTCCCACCAGTTCTGAGCTCTGTAAAATAAAATTCCCAACAATGTAAAAGCTTGTGTTCTGTTCCTTGACTCCAGCCAGATAGATAGTCTTAGAACGATCCAGTGGATCCCTTCTATTCAAAACTGCAGTTTCAGACTTCATTGATACTGCTATGGGCCCTCTTCACCATTCCTTCTCTTACCATTCCCGAACACTTGGTAACCAGGAATGTTTCATTCAAGAACTCGTTTGAGCTTTGTCTCTTGTCACAACTCACTGGGGTGATGCACTAGAATTCAAGCCCCTTTATTCCCAGAGTCATCACAAATGTCAAACTATTTAATCAAACTATGCAAAGACCCTAGTTTACCTGACTGATGATCTCAGGTGAAAAGAAAGCATTTAACAGAGTTCTGTACTAAACAAGAAAATAACTGCTTTTTGCTGAGAGACTGACTTTAACCAATGGCATTTAGGAAATATAAATTGCTAACTTATAACTCTGTATAACTCTACCCTTTTTAAATTCTCTCCATAGAAACAGACAGACACACAAAGATACATATACAGGTCATAGATATTAAAAATGGAAAAAGGCAAAATAAACAGTCAGGAACACATACCACAAGTCGAGGCACAGAATTTGGTTTTTTTTTGTCTTCCTTTCAATTCCTTTTTAGTTCTCTGCTGTTTGACACAAGGGGCTGGATTTTTTGAAGAATGGGAAACTCCGTTTTTTTAACAAAATGAAAGATGTCTGTAGTTCTGGAGTTTCTCATCAGGACTCTTTCAGAAATGCAGTGGATTGCTTCCATTCTGACAGTCCTTTTCTTTAACTACAAAACTGTCAGAAGAAGGAAAACCAGCATTCAGCTGGCATATTCTGAAATTGAAAGGTCCAGAATCACAGCGAGCCATTTGGACAACTGCTTACAATTGCTAAGTACAGAAGGTAAGTATGAGGTTAGGGTGCCAAATGGGTAAGGGCTCAGAAGGCCAGGTATGATAGGTTCCGAATGGGTAGTAAAAGGAGTCAGGTGGGTAGGATGACAAATGAGTAGGGGGTAGGTTACTAAGGTGCAGGGTACCATGATAGAGCATATCAAGTGTCGAGAGGTAGGTGCACAGTGACAGCATGTCAAGGTATGTGAGGCAGTTTTTCAGTCGGTCAGGGTAGGTGCGAGATATCAGGAGCAGCACAGGGTGGGAGAAAGTGGGTGTTGGGTCCTTTGGGGGAGGGAATGGTGGTCAGTTCTGGTGCCAGGGTAACGATATGTTGGGTAGAAGAGTTGGAACTGGGCACAGACAGATTGAGTCTGGAGTGAGGGAAGGAAGGCTGGGGTGGGTGGAAATATAGGCATGGAGAAGGATTGGTAGGTTTTGTCTGGAATGGGGGAAGAAGGGTGGCTGAATTCTGAGGTGGCAGAGGCGGATCATGTTGAGAGTGGCAGAGAAGGTTCGAACACCAGATTAGAGTACGGGTGTGGACATGTCCTGGGAGAGGCAACCTGAAACAGATTGGGTCCTGGGGTAGGAAGGGCAGGGTGTTGGCAGGTCTGGAGCACAGGGCTATCGGATTGGCGGAGGAGATTTAGGTCAGGGTCTGGAGGTGTTCCTGATCTGGGGAAGATATAATTTAGAGTATGAGGTAAGCATGGATCTGTTGAATAGTTATTTGCATGTTAGACAATGTATTTAACAATCTAAATTTTCCAGAGTAATTATTTCCTTAATTTCATCAGCATCTCCCAAATTGTTTGATTTTAATGGATGCTTTTAGAAGGTTCTGACCCAATGGCTCCATTGTGTCTGCTTTTGCTCTCATATTTCCAAGAAAATCACATCACAATGTGCTCTAGTAAATATGGATTTTAAAACTGCAGCAATCTCTTGGCATAATCTCTTTGATTGAAAGCAATATCTGCCTTTTTTTTAGTACACAGCCTAAAATAAAGTAAGTTAAACATGTAGTCTTTACACGCCATTAATGCAAATACATCATAATCCAATGTCACAATTTGAGCCTGAAATGTTATTGATGTAAGTACGAATTAACGAAGGAGGTGTTATTAATCCTATTTTATTCAACCTGATGCCAACAACTTTTGGGGTTTTAAAAAATGTTGCCATGGTTTATGTGTCCCTCTGTCTTGTTCTCATTCCTGCTCTTCTCTTGCTACTTTTCCTTCTTTTCCAAATAACAAATTAATGAAACCCACCATTAGTTAACCTCTCAGTGAGAACATTAGTCTGTGCTCTGGTCAAGTTTAACCTGCCTTTTTATACAGATGTAGTTTCTCTGAGAATTGGTTCCAATGCCCTCCCTCCTTTACCAATGTCCTGTACCTTCCTGTTTCTATATTCACAAACAGAAGGCACTAAGAATAATCCTGACATCATTACTTTTGAAGTCCTTTTAATATATTTCATAATAATGATTTTCTCTCTTAATTTGTCTAATGCTCACCCAATCCCTTATTTACTGCGTATCCCGGAATATATGTTAACTGCAATTTGCAGACTCCCACTGGCACTCTTGCTCGCTTCTCTTTGAGTTGCATGGCCCAGAGCTCTCTCAGAACTCTATCCTCAAAGAGTTATCCAGGATATATGAATTGTCCTGGAGTTCCCCCTACCTTGGAACAGGATGCACATGTAACAGTCCAGAGTTTACTCAGAACGATTGCCAATCCAAGGGCATTTATTTCTCTGAAACCATGGTAATAAAAAAACTTAACTATAAACTGACACCTAAAACACAGAAACAGAAACCAATAAAATTTTACGAAACTGACCTCAAAGCTTTGCATGGAAATAGGTTAACCAAAGACATAGGGTTAAGGACAATCCAAAGGGATTTTATAAATACTTTAAAGACAAAAAGGTAACTAGGAAGAGAATAGGGCCCCTCAAAGATAAGCAAGGCAGCCTGTGTGTGGAGCTGCAGGAGATGGGGGAGACACTAAACATGGAAGGACATGGAAGATATAGAATATAGGGAAATAGACAGTGACATCATGGAAAATGTCCATATTGCACAAGAGGAAGTGCTGGATGTCTTGAAACGCATAAAAGCAGATAAATCCCCAGGATCTGATCAGGTGTACTCTCGAACTCTGTGGGAAGTTAGGGAAGTGATTGTTGGGCCCCTTACAGAGATATTTGTATCATCTATAGTCACAGGTGAGGTGCCGGAAGACTGGAGGTTGGCAAACGTAGTGCCATTGTTTTTGAAGGGTGGTAAGGACAAGCCAGGGAACTATAGACCAGTGAGCCTGACATCAGTGGTGAGCAGGTTATGAGAAGAAATCTTGAGGGACAGGGTGTACATGTGTTTGGAAAGGCAAGGACTGATAAGGGATAGTCAACAAGTCTTTGTGTGTGGGAAATCATGTCTCACAAATTTGATTGAGTTTTTTGAAGAAGAAACAAAGAGGATTGATGAGGGCAGAGCAGTGGATGTGATCTATATGGACTTTCGTAAGGCATTTGACAAGATTCCCCATGGGAGATTGGTTAGCAAGGTTAGATCTCATGGAATAAAAGGAGAAGTCATCATTTAGATACAGAACTGGCTCAAAGGTTGAAGACAGAGAGCAGTTGTGGAGGGTTGTTTTTCAGACTGGTGGCCTGTGATCAGTGGAGTGCCACAATTATCACTGCAGGGTCCACTACTTTTCATCATTTATATACATGATTGGATGTGAGCATAAGCGGTACAGTTAGTAAGTTTGCAGATGACACCAAAATTAGAGGTGTAGTGGATAGCGAAGAAGGTTACCTCAGATTACAATGGGATCTTGCTCAGATGGGCCAATGGGCTGAGAAGTGGCAGATGGTGTTTAATTTCAATAAATGCGATGTGCTGCATTTTGGGAAAGCAAATCTTAACAGGACTTATACATTTAATGGTAAGGTCCTAGGGAGTGTTGTGGAACAAAGAGACTTTGGAGCGCAGGTTCATAGTTCCTTTAAATTTGAGTTGCAGGTAGATAGGATAGTGAAGAAGGCATTTCGTATGCTTTCCTTTATTAGTCAGAGCATTGAATTTAGGAGTTGAGAGGTCATGTTGCAGCATACAGGACATTGGTTAGGCCAATATTTTAAAATTTTGAAATATTGCGCGCATTTCTGGTCTCCTTCCTATCAGAAGGATGTTGTGAAATAGGCCAATATTTCAATATTTTGGAATATTGTGTCCATTTCTGGTCTCCTTTCTATCGGAAAGATGTTGTGAAATTTGAAAAGGTTCAGAAAAGATTTGCAAGGATGTTGCCAGGGTTGGAGATTTTGAGCTATAGCGGGAGGCTGAATTGGCTGGGGCTGTTTTGCCTGGAGCGTCAGAGGCTGAGGGGTGACCTAATAGAGGCTTATAAAATCATGAGCATGGATCGGCTAAATAGACAAGGTCTTTTCCCTGGGGTGGGGGTGTCTCGAAGTGAAGGGCATAGGTTTAGGGGGAGAGGGGAAAGATATAAAAGAGACCTAAGGGGCAAATGTTTCACGCAGAGGTTGGTGCATGTATGGAATGAGCTACCAGAGGAAGTGGTGGAGCCTGGTACAATTACAATATTTAAAAGGCATCTGGGTGGGTATACGAGTAGAAAGTGTTTAGGTGAATATGAGCCAAGTGCTGGCAAATGGGATTAGATTAGGTTAGGATAGGTGGTCGACATGGACGAGTTGGACTGAACAGTCTGTTTCTGTGCTATACATCTCTATAACTTTATAACTGAATTTTAATATAAAACACTGTAAAATTCAGCAATGAAATATGAGTTGTTTTAACTTTAGAAGTTGCTGATAATGGTCATACACTGAAGGACTGTAATCCAGATTATGGCGTCAGTGGACAAGATGAAAAAGTAAAGAGGGTAGACTGAAAAATAGAAGCCAATATCAGGATAAGTACAATGCCATCCAACAGCAGAGGAGACCTGAGGGTACAATGGGGAACAGAAAAGTGTAGAAATCTGTTGTTATAGGAGATTCCATAGTCAGATAGGCAATTCTGTAACTGTCATTATGAGCCATGCATGGTGTCCCCATCTCCCCCACCCCAAACCAATTATATAGGTTAAGGACATCATGGATAGATTAGATTAGATTCCCTACAGTGTGGAAACAGGCCCTTCGGCCCAACCAGTCTGCACCAACCCTGCGAAGAGTAACGGACCCAGATCCAGTTCCCCTCTGACTAATGCACCTAATACTATGGGCAATTTAGCATGGCCAATTCACCTGACTTGCACATCTTTGGACTGTGGGAGGAAACCAGAGCACCCAGAGGAAACCCACGCAGACACGGGGAAAATGTGCAAACTCCACACAGCCTGAGGCTGGAATCGAACCTGGTGCTGTGAGGCAGCAGTTCTAACCACTGAGCCACCATGCTGCCCTACGGGGTGCAGAATATTCTGCAGGGTGAAGACAGTGTGGTTGGAAGCCAGGAATTAAGGCTCTATAATCAGAGTTTCAGAAGTTACAGAGAAAGTAAGAACTCAAAGGTGACAATGTCTGGATTACATCTAGTCAATGTGTGACTTCAACCAAAGTGCAGAATGAAGGACTTCAGAGTGTTAGGACATTGGGACCAGTTCTGGGGAAGAAGAGATCTATTCAAAAGGCTGCACCTCAACAGGACTAGGCTCAATGTCATCAAACAAGAAATACTCTTCAGTGGGAGTGAGTTTAAACTAAATTCACAGGGGGATGGTCACTGGCAAAAAGAAGTAGAAAATAAGAATAAGATGCATAAAATGTAGAGTTCTGGATAAGACTTCAGAAGAATAGTTCCAACTTAGATAGGATTAAGAAGTTCTAAATGAGAAGCAAGGACAGGATTACTAGTCATATCTATAAAGACGTAAATTATGCTAAACAGGTTTGATGAGCTAAAAATACAAATCCCACTGTGGGAATGTAATATAGTGGTTTCAAAATTAGTGAAGACTGGGGGTTTAGCATAAAAGGATATAAAATGCACAGAAAAGATAGAGAACAAAAAAGGCAGGAGAAGTGGCAATACTGATTCAAGAATATTTTGCTTTGCTGGAAAGAGAGAAAAGAGATCAAAGACAGAATCATTTTTATTTGAGTTTGGATGCGAGCATAAGAGATACAGTTAGTAAGTTTGCAGATGACACCAAAATTGGAGGTGTAGTGGACAGCGAAGAGGTTTACCTCAGATTACAACAGGATCTGGACCAGATGGGCCAATGGGCTGAGAAGTGATAGATGGAGTTTAATTCAGATAAATGTGAGGTGCTGCATTTTGGGAAAGCAAATCTTAGTAGGATGTATACACTTAATGATAAGGTCCTAGGGAGTGTTGCTGAACCAAGAGACCTTGGAGTGCAGGTTCATAGCTCCTTGAAAGTGAAGTCGCAGGTAGATAGGATAGTGAAGAAGGCGTTTGGTATGCTTTCCTTTATTGGTCAGAGTATTGAGTACAGGAGTTGGGAAGTCATGTTGCGGCTGTGCAGGACATTGGTTAGGCCACTATTGGAATATCACATACAATTCTGGTCTCCTTCCTATCGGAAAGATGTTGTGAAACTTGAAAGGGTTCAGAAAGGATTTACAAGGATGTTGCCAGGGTTGGAGGATTTGAGCTATAGGGAGAGGCTGAACAAGCTGTGGTTGTTTTCCCTGGAGCGTCGGAGGCTGAGGGGTGACCTTGTAGAGGTTTACAAAATTATAAGGTGCATGGATAGGGTAACTAGGCAAAGTCTTTTCTCTGGGGTGGGGGAGTCCAGAACTAGAGGGCATAGGTTTAGGATGAGAGGGAAAAGATATAAAAGAGACCTTCACGCAGAGGGTGGTACGGGTATGGAATGAGCTGCTAGAGGAAGTGGTGGAGGCTGGTACAATTGCAACATTTAACAGGCATTTGGATGCGGAAATGAATAGGAAGGGTTTGGAGGAATATGGGCCGTGTGCTGGCAGGTGGGACTAGATTGGGTTGGGACATCTGGTCGGCATGGACAGGTTGGACCGAAGGGTCTGTTTGCATGCTGTACATCTCTATGGCTCTATGAAGATATAGAGGAGGATGCAAAGTTGGGTACAGAGGTTTCAGGCATAGTTTAGTCATAATGTCACTGACTCGTGGAACAGGCTTGAAGTGCTAAATGCTTCCTTCTATACGTATCTTCCAATGTATTATACCTGTCAGTTTTACATCTTGATTTTTATATTCTGTGTTAATTCAATGTTTTGCCATTTGCCTTTTTTTTGGCCTTATCTACTTGCACTGTTCACTTTCACTGACCCATTTATCTGCAAACTGAAATCACTGTCCCTACTCACTTTAAAATATTATCATTTAAAGTGTAAACAAATGCTAATTTTGCTTGTGTTGCTGTAATATTTAGCCTAGAATTGCAAATAGATCAATGTAAGCCAACATTAAAAACCCTAGATCTTGAAGGAAAATATATTGCTTCTTTTGGAGCTTACTGTCACATAGGAAGCAATCTTCAAATACAGTATTTATGCTGAGTATGCTGAGTCTCGTCATTATACAGAAGGCATTCATTATAATTCCTCAGAGTATTCTCTAAATTTGAATTATGTTATTCAGCAGCATATGCCTCCCATCTAGTCCAATTTCAGAAATTGACGACATCATGTTTTTCCTGCATTAAGAATATAGACTTAGGACTAGATTGGCATACTAACCAATAAGATTATGATGCATGCCAGTCATGACATTATCATGCAAACTGCTAAGAATTCCAACGGGTGATCTGTGATTCCATGGGAGAAGCTTCACTGTGTTGGCATGAAAAGTGCCAATTAAACTGAAACAAACCCTTCCAAATCAGCTTGTCTTTTTTCATTTTTCAGTCTTTTCAATTTAAGTGCAGTTTCCACATTGCAAATGAGTGTACTTTTTCAAGCCTTTGCCTCTTCATGGTTCACTAGACTGCTGTCAAGTTGTCTTCCTGTTAGAAACCTTTGCTGTATGTTGGGGAAATGCCAGCACTAGAAATCATGCTTTGAATATATGAACATTTCAATTATAATAGGAGGACGGCATTTGATCCCCCTCAAATCTGTTGGATGACATTGTACTTGCCCTGATATTGCCTTCTATTTTCCTGTCTACCCTCTTGTTCATTCCCATGTCACCCAAGAATCAATAAACATATTCAATGACCCAGCCTCCACTGCTCTCAGGGCCAAAGAATTCCAAAGCTAATGATGCTCAGTGAGGAAAAAAGCTTCTCCTGACTTCCATCTAAAGTGGGAAACCCCTTATTTTAATTTTTTAGATCAGATTAGATTACTTACAGTATGGAAACAGGCCCTTAGCCCAACAAGTCCACACCAACCCTCCGAAGAGCAACCCAGCCAGACCCACTCACCTCTACCTCACACTAGGGGCAATTTAGCATGGCCAATTCACCTAACCTGCACATCTTTTGTACCCCATTTCCAGCCTATCTTATAAGGGAAACATCCTTTCAGCATTTACCTTGTTTCCTCAGGGCCCTGTATGTTTCATTAAGATCACCTCTCATTCATCTGCTTCAAGCAACCAGAGTTGTGAAATGGCACTGGACAGTTAATTTCTATCATGACATGCAACCAGCATAAATGCAGACAATATATTGTGGCTCTTTTTAACCAGATATGGATCAATAGAAATTAAAGAACAGATCTAAAGTAAGCTCCCAGCAAGCTCAGTAAATACAACTTTCGTCCTGTTTAAAATACATTACATCTCACACAAATTGAGAATAATTGGAAGCACAGAATCTACTCATTATATGACAGAAGATTTTTGCTAAAATGGGAAAAGGTCATACTGTTATTTTGTCTGAAAACCATTAAAGCTTGCTAGGGGAGAAACTACTTAGTATAGAAAGAATGCTTCCTGGTAGCCTTGTATTTTCATGTTACAGTTGTTTCAAAACTCCAAAGAAGATATAATATTAGAAATCCCCTTTTTTATATGTTAACACTTGCTCTGTGTTAAACATCACATTAATTGGGCAGAATTTAATGTTTTCAGTGGTGGGTCTGTCCACTTATATAGGACCATTGGCAATTCCACTGATAGCATTCTGCATACCCAACTGGATTCACTCTGACGCTTACCTGGTCTAACTTGGGGTGCTTGTTATCTTCAAAAGGAGTTCCCTACCCTAAGAAACACAGACCAAATAAATGCTTGTGGCTGTCTCTGCTGCTACTATTCCAGGACAGCCAGAAGAGGATCAGGATGGAAACCCAAGTGTAAGATATGGGGTGAAGACTCACTGAAGCCAGGTAGGGTGGCCTCAGACAAGAATGGGGGTGTTGCAGGGGCTTTATTATTTAGGACAAACAGAGGTCTTCAACTCTGAGTACTTGGCATGTATTTCTGTTGGTCCGGGACTGTCCAAGTGAACAATATCTCTTCCCCTCCAAACCGCTGCCCAGTCTCTAGGAGTCAGAAAGATGATAGGGTTGCAACTTTACAGCTTCCCACCCAATTATTCCATCTGTTGTCATCTAGCATAAATCAAATCTAGCCTTAATACGACAAGTGCCCTTTGCAGAGGCAATGCATCACAACCAGGTAACAAGAGGTGAACTTTTAATCTTGACTCCAGTGTCTGCGTGGATACCCCTTGGTGTGATTATCTACTGCCAGGTGGTAGGTCTCTTCATTGCTGAGCTTTATATGTAGGCATCCTTGCATTTTCCATCAGGGACCTGGGGCGGAAGGTGTTTCATGCAGCTGTCCCATTCAACTGTTTATTTTACACACTGTAGATCATGTATATACTGGTTGTGGGTTATTGCATTCCCTTTTCCATCTATTTGAGAAATCTTTGGTTGTGCTTTTCGTTGCACTTCAGTCCCACGTTGTTGATCTTTGGGTAACAAGTGCAGAGGGTTGTGGGCTGATTGGAGGACCTCCTCATTGCTCTACTCCTGTGCTTGCTCAGGCTGGCTATTTGCAGGTCCAGGCAGTGGGCTGCGAAGGAGGTCATCTCTTTCAACTGTCTGCCCCTCTTCTGCAGTTGCATTTGTGCCCAGCTTTCCTTGGAGAAGGAGCACACGGAGCCTATCGATGCTTTCAATGCCTTTAGAGGAAGGTGGCCATTTCAATTTAGCCCCCTACCCACTCCCTAACTTTCCCTCACATTTGAATTTGATTATACTTTGATTGGGCTTTGCTCATAAATTAATCAATTGGAGAGCATGGGCGATTTACTGGTGTGGTTAATAGATGCAAAGTAAAACTACTGGTATTTTGGTGATGGAGAGAAAATGTTCAAGTTTGTGTGAGTTCACTTCTGGATTAAAAAAACATGAGGTGAACAATGTCAGCAGGGTACCAGAAGGGGGTGAAGAGAGAGTGCTCTTTTGGGGCAGAGGTAATGTCTATATCTCTGGACCAGGAGACACAGTTCAAGTCCCATCTGCTCCAGAGGTGTGTCATCACATTGCTGAACACAAGAAAACAAAAAAAAGCGAACTGTAGGCGTGGGGTGTGCTCTTGTGGTAGTGTCCATATTTCGAGACCAGGTGTCCTGGGTTCAAGTCCCACCTGCTCCAGAGGTGTGTATTAACATTACCAAGAGGTTGATTTGAAAACCAAAACAAATTGAGTTAAACCAGTTCCTCTCTTGGTTGGCCACAACTAAAGTTTGTTATTTTAAGACAAAGCTTTATCTTTCTCCAAATAATTAACTAATTCTTACTGTAGGAGTGAGGAGTCAAGCACAATGTTTTCTTGAGTTTAGTGAAGAGCAAATGAAGACCTGTTATCCACAAAGAAAATAATAAAGGCATGACATAAAGAATACTTACCACCCACCCATCGCTCAATCATTTTTGTCACACCCTCAGTCAGTCTCTCACAATTTTGCACTTTCTCACTCTCTCACCATACAGTCTTAGAGTTGTACAGCACAGAAATAGCACCTTCAGTCCAGCTTGTCCGCGCTGACCAGATATCTTAAATTAACCTAGTCCCACTTGTCAGAATTTGATCCATATCCCGTTAAACTCTTCCTTTTCATTCACCCATCCAAATGCCTCTTAAGTGTTGTAATTATTCCAGCCTCCACCACTTCCTCTGGCAGCTCATTCCTCTGCGCGAAAATGTTGCCCCTTAGGTCCCATTTATATCTTTCCCTTCTCACCTTAAACCTATGCCCTCTAGTTTTGGACTCTCCTACCTGGGGAAAAGGCCTTAGCTATTCACCCTATCCATGCCCCTCTTGATTTTACAAAACTCTACAACGTCACCCCTCAACCTCTTATGGTCCAGAGAAAATTCAGTCTATTCATTCTGTCCCTGAAGCTTAAACCCTTGAACCCAGGTAAGATCCTTCTAAATTTTTTCTGCACCCTTTCAAGTTTAACAACCTCTTTTCTATAGTAGACAAGCAGGAGGCCAAAAGAACACAACAAGCCAGGCAGCATTAGGAGGTGGGGAAGTCAATGTTTTGGGTATAACCTCCTTCCGGAATGGAGATGGGGGTAGTTGCAAATAAAGAGCTTGGGGGGTGGTTTGAGTGGGGAGAGGGGGAGGATAGTGAGGTAGTGATAGGTGAACACAGATGGTGAGTACGACCTGGTTGGTCAATGGGAGGAATGAATCCAGTTGGTAGCTGGAAGGAAGGAAGAGTTGGTAGGTGGAATGGAAGGGAGGAGATGAGGCTGGAAAGGGAGTTGGTGGATGGGTGGGAAGGTTATTTTTAATTGGAGAAATCAATGTTGAGTCCTCTGGGCTGTAGAGAGAGAGAGAGAGCAAGCATTTTCAGTCTTTCTTTGATTCTGCAGTCTAAAATCCATCTCTTCCTCTGTGTCCAAATTTGGATGTTTATTCATTTTCTCCTTGGTGAGGTTTCATCCCTAACATATGAATATTCTCATAATGTTGTAAAATAGGAGATAATGACTTTTTCACACCTCCCACTGTCCGTTTCCTTTATCCATGACCTCATTAAACTCAACCAACTAGGTCAATTAATGTGATGCCTGTGGCCATTTTAAATCAATGTTTAAGGTCTCTCTTTTTTTAAAAACTATTAAAACGGAAGTCCTAGATGTTAGAATTGGTCAATGTAATTCATATATCAGTGGTCCATATTACATATCCTGATCTGAAGTTGAATAAAGATCCTTTCTATATAAAGTCACTTAATGGAAAGTAATGTTTTGCCTAATGGAATATTTTCAGCACTAAATACATCTTCATCTGTCTGTGTGAAAGTTTATTTTATTCCAGTGCTGACCCTCTGCTCCATTCTTTGTATTTCATGAAATTAAATTGAACGTTTTGCTACACTGAATGATGACTGGTTGAGCAGTGATATTGGACATATAAATGTGAATTTCCTGCTATTTTGGGTGTTAAAAGATGTGGAGCAAAATAACAAGCAACTCGTCTGGAAATTGAGGCAGTTGTCTTGCATTTGAATGATCATGTGAGTATATGAAATATGGCACTACCATTTGTGAACCTTTTGTTGCTGAATTATACCATCAGCTTTACACATACAATATATATTAATGACTTGGATGAGGAAAGTGAATGTATTATGGACAAGTTGTAGATGATAAAAATATAGGTGGAAAAGAAAGTAGTGACAGATGACATAAAGAGTCTACAGGGAGGTATAGACAAGTTGAGCCAATGGGCAAAAACTTGGCAGATTGAACATAATATGGGGAAATGTGAAGTTATGCAAATTGGCAGGAAGAATAAAAGAGCTGAATGTTATTTAAGTGGAGAAACATTGCAGAAAGTTAATGGACAGAAGGATTTGGGAATCTTTCTCCATGAATCACAAAAGGCTAGCATCCAAGTTCAGCAGGTAACATGGAATGCTAAAGTAATGTTTGCCTTTGAAATAAAAGAATTGGTGTACAAAATTAAGAAGGTCTTTGCTAAAGCTATACAAGGCACTAGTCAGACCACAGCTGGAACACTGAAGTTTCTGGCTCTTAACCAAGAAAAGGCTAACACCAGGTATGGAGAGACTGTCTGATGAGGAGAAGTTGATTACATTGGGATTGCACTCATTGAAATATAGAAGACTGAAAGATAACCTTACTGAAATATATAAGATTCTTAGGGGACTTGCAAGGGTAGGCAGGGAAAGGTACTTCCCTTTGTGGGAGAACAAAGGGCATAATCTCAGAATAACCAGTCACACATTACTGACAGGGATGAGGAGTAAATTATTTTCTGATAGTTGTGAATCTGTTGAATTCTTTACTGTGGTCGTGGCTGGGTTGCTAAGAATATTCAAAACTGAGATAGACAAAATTTTAATCTAATCTGAAGGTTATGGGGGAAAAGCAGAAAAGTGGAGCTGAGGATTCCCAGATCAGTCACGATCTCATTGAATGGCAAAGCTGACTCGGTGAATGGCCTGCTTCTGCTTCTACACAGTATGGTCATAACTTTTTTGCAACTGAATGCGTATAAATACTGCTTGATCATGTCTACCTTAAAATCAGAGTGCTTTGGGATTTAAAAAACATATTTTATTTGGTTATATGTTGCTAACAATATTTATTTAACTGACTCTGCTTATTGCTGCTAAGTGGCCTACTTGATAATTCAACAGTGGGCCAGGTGCTCAGACATGCTAAATTACTTTTCTCTTCTATGATCTCAAGGGTATTGGGTGAGGTGATTTTATTTTTGTTTAAATGGGGACTTGGAAGTCTTGTTTTCTAAAACAATTGTAATAAGAAACCTTGTTCCACTTATCTTGCTGTGAATTCCACTTGAAAACACCTAAATGATTGAGAGGGTGGAAGATCATCATAAGGCAGCAATATGAGCTCATTCTTTAGATTTGTTTGTGTGGTCCACTGATGCATATAGGACTTGAATTTCCCATTTCCAACACATAACATAAAAAAAACAAAACTACAAACTGTTTTACTTTCTCCGCTCACTGTTGAAAAGCGTGGTGCTAGAAAAACACAACTGGTCAGCCAGCATTCAAGGAGCAGGAGAGTTAACATTTCAGGCATAAGCTCTTCACCAGGAATGCAAGACGTGTCAGAATCTCGACATCGATACCACCATTACACGGTGGCGCATCACCCAACATGTGCGTGGCAGGTACTCATGTGACTCTGCCAACATTGCCTATCTCATACGCTGCAGGCAAGGATGCCCTGAGGCTTGGTACATTGGCGAGACCGAGCAGAGGCTACGACAATGGATGAATGGACACAGCACAACAATCTCCCAGTTGGAGAACACTTTAGCAGTCCGGGGCATTCAACTTCGGACTTTCGGGTGACCATCCTCCAAGGCAAACTTCAGGACAGGCAATTATGCAAAGTGGCCGAGCTGAGGCTAATAGTCAAGTTCAATACCCTTCTGGATGGCGTCAACCTGGACCTTGGGTTCATGTCACACACACTCACACACCCAGACACTTATGCAGACTCTCTCTCATACACAAGCTCTCTCTCATACAATCACACACAATCCCCCCGCACTCATATCCACACTCTCACCCACAAATGCACCCTCTCACAGACTTATACCCCATTGCACTCACACACACACATATACGTACTCTCTCACAGACACTCTCACCCCCCACACACACACCCACAGGCACACATTACATTTTATGCAGAATTACATTTTATTTTGCTCAAAAACTGCATAAATCCATGTAAGATTCTGTAAATCCCACTTTAGAAATAGAATCAGTCTGACCTAACATTGGGACAAGACAGACTTTAACCTCACCCCTTCAATGCATTATCTGAGCTGAGATGGCACCTATTGTTAAAGCTATCTTGAGACTATAACTCTAAAAAAGTTCTGTGGTTTACATATGAAGGAACTGAAACTAACATGATCATCCTAAAAGATGAAAGACTTAAGCTAAATTTGTTTAATATTACATTCCATGACACTGCAATCCTGTTTCTGTAAATTCTGTGTCTTACGATTCTGCTCCACAACCACCTGATGAAAAAGCAGCACATCCAAATAACTTGTTGGACTATAACCTGGTGTTGTGTGATTTTTAACTAGATTAATTGAGGATGTCTAGTCAGTATGGGAAGTTGGACTGAAGGGTCTGTTTCTGTGCTGTACATCTCTATGACTTCAATCTGATCCCCCCTTAACCTTCTAAAACAGTCCCTCCTGTACCAACTCTGCACATGTTTAACTGCTTGAAGCTGGGAGAGGGAAAGTTTATGTATTCCTGTCAAGAATTGTGTCATACTTTTAAAAACAGAATTTGAAATATGGTGGAAGAGAAAGGCAGCCAATATATTATCACAAATTTAAGGTCAGCAGTAGGTATTTCCTTGAATCCAGCAAATTCCCATTGACGGCAGAACTTGCATCCCTGATCGGGAGTTTGCAGTTATACTGTCTAATAATCCAAGGGTTATCACAAAAGAACTCTATTGTGAGAGTGGACACAGTTGTATCTCTCTTATGTTATAAACGTGCGATGATAGGATAATCTGGTTCACCTGGTTGATATGTAAACTTTAATTTACAAAAAAAAGATACAATTTAAAATCCTTCACCCATCTTTAAAATATGTGCCACATTATCCCAATTAGCTAGCCAAAATCACAGACATTTCCTTGAAATGTTGAGAATTAGGCAAAGCAAGAGAACTTTCACTCGTGTTGTTCCATTTCCTTTGCAGATGTTTACAGACTTTCTGTGAGAGAAGTGGAGTTCAAATTCATTTAGATCAAGGAATTAACTAACTTAACTGTAATTAGTGCAGCTAAAGGAATGCCTGTGAGTGTCGATGTAAAAATGATGAGAGTGAGGGATCTGAACATCTATCAAGGAGAGTGCGAGTTGAGTCAAAACAAAAGATAATTGGGAGACTAGCTTAAAATGTAAAATCTGTCAGAGATAAATAGGCACTCATCTGTGTCTGGTTGTGTCATGAGATGGAAAACTAATGCACAGATGCTTTGGTTCAACTTAATAGCTGAGCTCAGAGGCACACTAAGAAGCAAGCACATTCATATGCTGAATGACAGAAAAACAGATGCACAGTAACAAGAAAATGTGCATTGTGAGATAATGTGTTTGTTAATTTTCATTTTTTCCTAATCTGTTGTCCTAAAGATGGTTAGTTGTTCTAAAGTATTATTTTATTATTATTCATCTATAGAGCCAGCATTTATTGGCTATCACTAATTGCTTTCAAGAAGGTGGCGATCATGATTTGTCATCCTCAACTACTGAAATGTATACGAAGAAATATAAGTGTTGTTTCGGAGGGAGTTCCAGGATTGTGATTTAACAACAATGAAGGATTAGTGCTGTATTTCCAGCTGGAGTGATGTGTGACTTTGGAGTGAATTGATAGTTGGTGATCTTCCCATGCCATTGTTGCTTTGTCCTGCTGACAAGGAAAATGTCTAAGTTTGGAATGTACTGTTGAAAATGTCTGTGGTGACTGTGCATCTTGTAGCTGGTACACATTACTGTACTGTGCATAGATAGTGGAAATAATAAATGCTGAAGGTGTTAGATAGAGTTCAGTGAAGCAGCCAGCTTTGTTCTGGATGATGTAAAGCTTCTTGAGTGTTATTACAGTGCAGTCATCCAGGAGAATGGGGAGTATTCCATCACAGTCCTGATTTATGCCATGAGGTTGGTGGACAGGCTGTAGGGAGTAAAGTGCTAAGTTACTCATTGCAGCATTCCCAACATTTGAGTTCTTCTTGACACTATAATATTCACCCTGCTGTTCCAATTAAGTTTCTTCTCAGTGGTGACCTCCAAGAATTAATTGTTGGAGATTCAACACAGTAATGGTGTTAAATGTCAAAGGGAAGTGGTTATATCTTTCTTTTTAAAGATAATTATTACTTGGCACTTGTATAGTGAACTTATCATTTACAACTAATCAACCCAAGGTTAAATGTTGTGTCAGTCTTGTTGCATGCAGGAATATATTCTTCATTTTGTTAGAAGTTGGGAATGGAATGGGCCACTTTGCAATCACGAGCAAATATTCACACTTCTAATGAGGAGGCTCATCGATGAAGCAGTTGAAGATCATTGGGCCTCGAGCACTGACCTGAGGAACTCATGTTTAACTATATACTGCTGAATCCCAGAGGTGAGGTGAGAGTGTCAGCCCTTGACATCAACTGAGTATTGCATCAAGGAACACTAGCAAAACTGGAATCAACAGGTATTAAGGGCAGACACCCTGCTGTACATGGAAAGATGGTTGTAGTTATCGGAAATCAGTCACCTCAGTTCCAGGACATCTCTGTAGGAGATCATCAGGGTAATATCCGAGGCCCAACTATCTTCAGCTGCTTCAACAATCACCTTTACTCTGTTATGAGGTCAGAAGTGGTGATGTTCACCAATGATTGCTCAATGTTCTGGAACATTTGTAACTTCTCAGATTCTGAAGCTGTCTGTGTTCAGGATTTGGATAATATCTAGGCTGGGGCTGAGATGTAACATTCATGCGCCACAAATGTCAGCCAAAGGCTATCTCCAATAAGAGACAATCTAACCACTTGACATTCAATGGTGTTACCATCACAGAAACACCCCAATATCAAAATTCTTGAGGTTAGCATTTACCAGAAACTCAGCTGGACTTGCCGCATAAATACAATGGCTACAACAGCAGATTAAGGGCTAGGAATAACTGTGACGCTTTAATCATCATCTGACTCTACAAAGCCTGTCAACCATCTATAAGGGACAAATCAGGAGTGTGATGGAACACTCCCCACTTGCCTGGATGAGTGCAACCCCAACAACACTCAAGGAGCTTGACACCATTTAAGTCAAAGCAGCCTGCTTGATTGGCACCCTGTCCACTCCTCTACCATTGACATTCAGTGGCAACAGTGTGTACTGTCTATAAGATACAATGCAGAATTTCACCAAAGATGCTTAGACAGTACCTTCCAAACTCTCAGCCACTCCCATCTGGATGGACGAGGGCAGCAGATACATAGGAACACCACCACCTGCATGTTTCCCTCCAAGCCACCCACCAGCCTGACACAGAAACATATCACTATTTCCTCACGGTCGCTGGGTAAAATTCTGGAATTTCCTCCCTAAGGGCATTGTGGATCAACTCGTGATGGGCAATAAATACTGGCCAGCCAACTTTGCCCATGTAGGTGGATGTGGGTACTGCAGATGCTGGAGATTAGAGTCAAGATTAGAGTGGTGCTGGAAAAGCACAGCAGGTCAGGCAGCATCTGAGGAGCAGGAAAATCGACTTTTCGGGCAAAATACAATTCCTGTTGAAGGGCTTTTGCCTGAAACATCGATTTTCCTGCTCCTTGGCTGCTGCCTGACCTGCTATGCTTTTCGAGCACCACTCTAATCTCAGCTTTGCCAATGTGCCATGAGTGAATAAGCATGGGTGAAACAACATATGTAGTGGGCATTCACTGGAACATAGATTGACCCATGGTTGTTAGGTTATAAGGAATATGCTTGTAGCATATAACTTTGTAAATAAATGTGGGTAAAGATTGGCTCCAGCCCTGTCCTTCACAGACTGGCATACAGCATCCTGTAGATAATTGACTTCGAACAACCATAACTATCCTCACTAATGATAGATATGATTCCTGCCTGTAGGGAGGATTTCCCCTATTTCAAATTGAGTGCATTAGCATTAGCATTTTTCATGTCATACTTTGTAAAATGTGAGGTCTCAGCTCCCATCAGATGTTTTGCTGATTTATTTTGTATGAGCCTGGATAGTGAGTCTTGACAGGTTGTTTAGCCATGAGATAGGCAATTACATGAATGAGCCTGCTTCTTTACTCACTCACTGTCAACACATGGAGTTTGAGTAAATAATATGTAGAGCTAATGATCATGAGCAATCTTTATTTTCTTTTGCTCCTACCATTCCTTAACATTAGGCTATTCTCTACCAGTATTCTGTTCAGACTGGCACTGCCAAATCTGTGATCATCAATAATCAATGAGGCACAATTGAAGACCACAAAGTAAGATTTTTGTGACCAAATGCAACACTTGAAATCTTAACCTTAGGATACAGTATGAAGAACTTTTATAACTGAAAATGTCACTGCTGGATCTCAAAATGTCTTAAGGCTTTTGATTTTAATCATCAGAGACCCATTAGACAAATCTGTGAATCTTTGTGATAGACAAGTGTGATTTTCATCTATAGTACAGATGAATGTGCTGTCATTAAGTTACCAGTATCACGTCAATATGTCACCCTTTATTTAGATGTGGAGAGTCCTTGACACTGATCCAGCTCCCTCAAACCCAGCTCCCAGAGTGAACAAAACCTCTGACATTCCTGTTTATTTTCATTTATTTTATTAACCAGTACAAATTACAAATAAACAGTTTACAACGAACAGCAGTTTACAAGAAACAGCAATTTACAGGGGAGACACTCCTGTTTATTTATTTTTTTCTTTTTTTCCATGTTGTGTGTGTGCAGGCATGAGACACAGTGAAAGACACAAAGTGCACGAATCTTTATTCAATTTCCACCACCAGGAAGAAAGGAAACACCCGAGTGGCCAGTGACAAGCAGTGCCCTTCACATCAAAGGGCAATGCTGTGTGATCAAACAGTGAAGGGGAGGGTAGGGATTAAATCAAAATAGAGTTGGAGGGGGAAATAACTCCACTCCCTGCGGCGCCCACCTCTCCCTGAACAACTCCAGGGTGTTGGTGGAGACCGCGTGCTCCTTCTCCAAGGACACCCGGGCTCTAACGTAACCGCGGAAGAGGGGCAGGCAGTCGGCCCTAACAACCTCCTCCAGACACGACTGTTTTTTTTTTTTTTAATGACCTGTTTCTATTTTGTTTAATGCTGTGTGATATGCTCTGTTTTTTCTTAATTTAACCCCCACACTACCGCCTAACTGCGGCAGTGCTTATTTTTTCCCCAGCACCCATAGTGTGTGTGTGCAGGTGTGAGACACAGTGAGAGATACAAGGTGAATGAATCTTTATTCAATTTCCACCACCAGGAAGATAGGAAACACCCGGGTGGCCAGTGACAAGCAGTGCCCTTCACATCAAAGGGCAATGCTGTGTGATCAAACAGTGAAGGGGAGGGCAGGGGTTAAATCAAAATAGAGTTGGAGGGAGAAATAATGCACACCACTCCCTGGGGCGCCCACCTCTCCCTGAAAAACTCCATGGTGTTGGTGGAGACCGCGTGCTCCTTCTCCAAGGACACTCAGGCTCTAACGTAACCGCGGAAGAGGGGCAGGCAGTCGGCCCTAACGACCCCATCCAGACACTCCTGTTTATTTATTTATTTTCTTTCTTTTTTTTCTTTTTTTTTAATATAACCCCCACACTACCGCCTAACTGCGGTAGTGCTAATTTTTTCCCCCAGCACCCATGGTGTGTATGTGTGCAGGTGTGAGACACAGTGAGAAACATAAGGTGCACGAATCTTTCTTCAATTTCCACCACCAGGAAGAGAGGAAAACACCCGCGTGGCCAGTGACAAGCACTGCCCTTCACATCAAAGGGCAATGCTGTGTGATCAAAACAGTGAAGGGGAGGGTAGGGACTAAATCAAAATAGAGTTGGAGGGGGAAACACTCCTGTTTATTTTTTTTTTCTTTTTTTTCTTTCTTTTGTTTATTTTTTTTTCTTTTTTTCTTAACCCCCACACTACCACCTAAGTGCGGTAGTGCTTATTTTTATTCCCCAGCACCCATGGTGTGTGTGTGTGTAGATGTGAGACACAGTGAAAAGACACAAAGTGCACGAATCTTTATTCAATTTCCACCACCAGGAAGATAGGAAAAACACCCGAGTGGCCAGTGACAAGCACTGCCCTTCAAACCACAGGGCAATGCTGTGTGATCAAAACAGTGAAGGGGAGGGTAGGGACTAAATCAAAATAGAGTTGGAGGGGGAAACACTCCTGTTTATTTTATTTTTTTTTTTTTCTTTTTTGTGAAAGACACAAAGTGCACAGATCTTTATTCAATTTCCACCACCAGGAAGATAGGAAAAACACCCGAGTGGCCAGTGACAAGCACTGCCCTTCAAACCACAGGGCAATGCTGTGTGAGCAAAACAGTGAAGGGGAGGGTAGGGACTAAATCAAAATAGAGTTGGAGGGGGAAACACTCCTGTTTATTTTTTTTTTTTTTTTTTTTTTTTTTTTTTTTTTTCTTACTACCGCCTAAGTGCGGTAGTGCTTATTTTTATTCCCCAGCACCCATGGTGTGTGTGTGTGTGTAGATGTGAGACACAGTGAAAGACACAAAGTGACACTCCTGTTTATTTATTTTTTTTTTTTTTTCTTTTTTTTTTCTCTTTTTTTTTTTTTTCTTTTTTTTAAATTTAACCCCCACACTACCGCCTAAGTGCGGTAGTGCTTATTTTTTTCCCCAGCACCCATGGTGTGTGTGTGCAGGTGTGAGACGCAGTGAAAAGACACAAAGTGCACAAATCTTTATTCAATTTCCACCACCAGGAAGATAGAAAAAACACCCGAGTGGCCAGTGACAAGCACTGCCCTTCAAACCACAGGGCAATGCTGTGTGAGCAAAACAGTGAAGGGGAGGGTAGGGACTAAATCAAAATAGAGTTGGAGGGGGAAACACTCCTGTTTATATCTGTCAGCTAGCGCTCCCTGATTGGACCAGGTTTAGAGCCCCAATTAGGCACTCATTCTATGAAATTAATCTGGCTGACCATGATACAATCGCTGCAGTAATCTCTAAGTTAGAAGGCTCCTACTTTCAAGCTGTAGCCCGAAGGTTTAAGCACATAATTAAAGCCACCATTTTAATACAGTTCTGACTGAGTGACCAAACACATTGATCAGATTATCTACTGATGTAGACAATTAAGTTCCCATACTACTATTCAAAAATAATTTCCAATTTCTGTGAACAGGCAGCATCAAAAACAAATTAACCAGTAATTCATCTCATGTGTTTGGTGATGAAATTGCAACCATTGTTGCCTGCACAGTGATGGTTTAAAACTAATGTATATTCAATGCTGTGGCATATAATAAAGTGATATCTAAATTCATAATTACCTTTTGACTATGTCTCACATGTTTGTTGGCTGATGCAGTTGGCGTGGATGCCTGTGTCTTGTTCATTGAGTTTGGAAAATTAAATATATATTTTTACCTGTAGAAATAAATATTTGAAAGGAACATTCAATACTGGAAGTGCACAGCAGACTAGCCAGCAGTCTTTCCTCAAAAATATACTTCACGTAAAATAGGCAGCACGGTGGCTCAGTGGTTAGCACTGTTGTCTCACAGCACCAGGGACCCGGTTTCGATTCTCACCTTGAGCAACTGTCTGTGTGGAGTTTGCACATTCTCCCAGTGTCTGTGTGGGTTTCCTCTGGGTGCTCCGGTTTCCTCCCAGTCCAAAGATGTGCAGGTGAGGTGAATTGGCCATGCTAAATTGCCCGTAGTGTTAGGTGCATTAGTCAGGGGTTAAAAAGGGTAAGGGACTGGGTCTGGGTGTGATACCCTTCAGAGGGTCAGTATGGACTTGTTGGGCCGAAGGGCCTGTTTCCATACTGTAGGGAATCTAGTCTAATCTAGTCAAAACGTATCAGAGAATATCATGTGACCACTCAAAGTCAACATTTCAAAAAGTGCAAAGCAAGACAGTTTCTCCAGAACGATATGTTACTCACCACCTTTCTAATTACAGTTAATATTTATCTTACTCATTAAATGGGAACATACAGTCCAAGCAATTTTTCACAGTTACCTGGGTGTGATGTGGCTGAAGGGCCTTGGACTGTTCCTCAATGTGTCTTTAAATTAGCTGCTCCAAGCATCAGGCGTGCCCCCCCCCCCATAATATAATCTTGGCCTTAAGGGCTCTTGTAGCATAATGGCAGTCTCCTTATCACTGAGCAAGAAGGTCTGTGTTCAAGTCCCACCTGCTCCAGAGGTGTGTTCCACTATGCCTGAGAATGATGATTCAAATAACTGTACTCCTGGACCTTGCAATGTCTTAATCTGCAGCACAGCGCCATAGGCAACTCTTTGAACTGGAACACCAGTACGTTTTGGGCGGACCAAAGAACACCTTTCATCAAGCCAATGGTTCTCTAGTAATTGTTATTTGTGGACTGCATGGTTAAGCAAAGGCATAATTGAGAAAGATTATGCACAATACTGCAGAAGAAATACAGGATGAGCCATGTCTGGAAGAAAAAAAAACTGGAGTATGTTCATGTGAAAGGTAAGTTTATTTTTCTGTTCCAGATGTCTTTTGTAGTAATTCTATCTGTAGTTTAGATGGCACTAAGTTGTAATTTTTTTCTGTCTTTTGTCTTTGTTCTCAATTATTTTGATTCATCAATCAAGATAATTGAGTCAAAAAACTGTTTGGCTATCTGTAATGTGTTTATAATTGGAAGTATAATGTTTACTTCATAAATCTGCCTTGCTCCACTTTTTAGCCCAGCAGGTGGTAATTCCTTTGTTGGTTCTTTTATCCCTTAAGATCTATGAAAATTCTGAAGGTTGCTGGAGCAACAATGACGCTGAGTATGCAAGTGAAATGATGAAGAATTGGACAGTGATTCAGTGAAAACAATGGTCACCAACATCTGATTCATAAGTACTTCAAAGAAAGTAATGTTCTGACCTCGAGCAACATTTGGTAGAAGATAGAGGAGGACATGAAGTATAAATGTTGAAATGTTTCTTTTCTCTGTGTGGTGAACAAGATTAAAACAAAAATAATGACAGTAGATGTAGCCCAGGGCTAGGCTGTGTGGGCAAGCTGCTGACTCTGAGAATTTGAATGGAGAATGTGTATCTTTAACCTGCTAGACCATGTGCTATATTGTGTACAGGATGAGCAATATCCTGTTGTGTACTTTGTGCTAGGAATGGTTTGCATCTGTGTACAGTCTTCCAAATAAATTAAAGGGATTCATTTCAAACACTGACACCAAATGTAGCAGAATGCTGCCAGATGAAAATGTTTGTCATGCCTTATAGAAATATATCAGAATCCTAAGAAGAATGCTTTGAATTGACTTGCTTCAGTTCTGAACACAATCATTGTCAGAGTTGCAGTGAAATAATTGGGCAAAAGAGTCGAAATTGAAATACTCTTATGATTGTGACTATACAAAGAAAAATCCAATAATGAGTGCAAAGCTTCAGTGAATTATTTTGTGAAAATATGAACTTCATATGCTCCAGTGAAATCTCTCCACTAGTGCCATGATCAGTGCATAGGACTGAACCTTTCAATTTAAATAAATATATTTTCAAAGACAATAAACTGATTAAACGCGATTTCCCTTCATAAACCCATGTTGACTCTGCCTGACTACTTTAAATTTTTCTATGCTCTACTATAGAGTCTTTAATAATAGCTACAACTATTTTTCCTAGGACAAATGTTAAGCTGAGTCACCTGTAATTCCTGCTTTCAATCTCCCTCCTTTTTTGTATAAATGGGTTACGTTCATTGTTTTTTTAATGGAACCTTCTGTGAATTTGGGGAATTTTGGACAGTTAAAACAATTACATTGACTATCTTACTAGCCACCTCTTTCAGATCCTAGATTGAAGGCCATTAGGATAAGGGGAATTGTCAATTCATAGATTCAACTGTTGGCTCCATATCATTTCTCTGGGGATTGTAGTTTTATTGATTTTCTCCCTCCTTTGCATTTCCTGATATACAATTATTTATGGGATGTAACTTATATCGTCCATGGTGAAGACTGATGCAAAATACCTTTTCAATTTATCTGGCATCTTCTTTATTTTCATTATTAATTCCCCAGAATAATTTCTTCTCAAACCTTACTTAGTTAACTCGTTTCCTTTTTAAATATCTTTGGACACTCTGGCAATCTTTTTATACTTCTAGAAAACTTTTGTACTTTTCTCCCCTCCTTACTATTCTTTTAGTCCTTATTTCCTATTTTGTTTTATTTTCTCAGTCTGACCTGGCCAGATCCCACCTAAGCATAAATGCTTCTGAAATCTTAGCTATGCTTTTACTATCTTCAGGCTTGGCTATTCCAATATTCTCCTAACTGTCTCCTATCTGTACCTTCCATAAACTTGAGCTCATCAAAGACTTAGCTGCCCGTGATCCAAATATATACGAAGTCCCTGTTTTCATTTACTTTTATTGCTCAAGCAATGGCTTGATTTTAAAATGTTGACTGTTGTTTCCCACTAGTGTCCTCTCTCCCTACCTCTGTAATCTCCTTCAATCTTGCAACTTTTGAGTGCTCTGTGTTCCACTAATTCTGGTGCAATTAGCAATTCTACTTTTATATCGTTTCAGGGGATGTGGTCTTTACTGGTTGGGACAGTATTTATTGTCTGTCCTCAGTCGTCATTGGGAAGGGTTGATGAGGTGGCTTATTGAGTGGCTGCAATCCATTTAGTTCATGTGTATCCACAATACCCATTAGACACGGAGTTCCAGAATTTTGACCAGGCAACAGCAAAGGAATGATGCTCTGTGTCCAAGTCAGTTTGGTGAGTGGCTGGAAGGGAACTTGCAGATTATGATATTCTCATGTATCTGGTTTGGAATACAATTCTGCTGTTACAATGGTCCACAGTGCATCATGGATATTAAGTTGTTGAGATTGTTTGAAATCAATCCCAATTAGCACAGTGGTAGCATCACACAGCATGATGGAGGTTACCTCAGTATGAAGACACAACTTTTGAGTCCTGGAGATCTACACCACAGGAAAAGGTCCTTTAGCCCATCGCATCCACACTGATCAAAAACAACCACAAATTCCAATCTCATTTTCCAGCTTTCCATATCCTTGTATACTTGTCATTGCAAGTAAACAACTAACTACGTCTGAACTGTTATGAGGATTTCAGTGTCTACCACCCTTACAGGCAGTGAGTTCCAGATTCTATCCGTCCTCTGGGTAAAAATATTTTACCTCACATCTCCTCTAAACCTTCAGCCCCTACCTTAAATCCCGTTTAGTCATTGATCCCACCAGCAAAGGGATAAGTCCCTTCTTGCCTACCTTATCAATACCCCACTCAATCTCTTCCACTGTAGGGTAAACAACAAGGATTCTATGATGGTCAATCCAAATGTACAACATCTACTAGTTCCCCTTTATCTAATTTCAAGGAATAATGTGTCAGACATGATTTCTCCTGCATGCTGTGCTGATTTTCCTTGGTTATATTTTGCACTTCTAAATATTCCACTGTTACATCCTTTATAATATGCACTGACATTTTCTTTGTTGTTCCTGTTTTTTTGTCTCCCTCCTTTTTTGTCTCCCTCCCTTTTATGAATGAGGGTGTTACATTAGCAGTTTTCCAAACCTCGAGAGTTTTTCCAGAATCAAAGGATTCCTGAAAGATTACTACCAGAGCATTCACTGTCTCTGGAGCTACTTCCTTTAATATCCCAGGATGCAACACATCAGATCTAGGACATTTAGCATCCTTTAATCTAATAATTTCCCTACGATTTTGTTTCTAATCAATGTGGTTGTGTTTATATATTTCCTCCCTTTAGCCCGTTGATTGTTTAATATTTTTGAAATACAATTAGTGCCATCAATTGTAAAGACTGATCCAAAGTAATTATTCGACTCTTGTGCCAGTTTCTAGCTAGCTATTCTTGTTTCCTCAGCCTTGATCTCTAAGGGGCCTGTCTTCACTGTGATTTCTCTCTTCCTTCTCATATGCCTAAAGAAGCACTTGTCTATTTTAATGTTACTTTCTAATTTGCCCTCTTATTTTCACCATTTTTTGGTCATATTTTGTTGACCTTAAATACTTTCTCAAGCCTCTGATTCGCCACTACTTCTTACACTTTGTGTTTTTTCTCTCAGTTTGTTACTATCCTAACTTCTCTTGTTAAGCACAGACAGTATATCCCCTTCCTGCAATCCTCCTTCTTCACTTTGCTGTAAGTATAGCCTGTTTTCTTAAATGGCTGACACTGTCTGTCAACTGTCGTTTCTGCTAAACTCCTTTCCCAGTCTACTCCAGCCAATTCTGCTCTCATTTCCATGTAATTGTTCTGATATAATTTGCCCTGTTATTGTCTCCCTAGGGACTTGATGCTCTCAACCCTCTCAACCTCTGCTCCATTGATGTAGATTGGAGAATGTTCTCCTCCTTTCTTTCTGAGGTCAATGATCAGGTTTTTTTTGCTGACCTTGAGAGAGAGAGGTTATTATCATTGCACCATGTCTATCTCCTTCCTGTATTCTGACTCATTCTTTTTTGTTGTCTGTTCTCCCACAGTGTTGTCGTCAACAAACTTGTTGATAGCATATGCTCAGAATTTGGCTCCACTATCGTGGGTGTACAGGGAGTACAGTAGGGCGCTGAGAATGCATCCTTGGGGAGGCTACAGTGTTGAGGGTTATTGTAGAGGAGGTGCAGTTGTTTATCTTTATTGACTGGGTTAGAAAGCTGAGGTTCCAGTTGCAGAGGGCAGAACCGAGACCTACGTCTAGGAGTTTTGAGATCAGTCTAGAGAAGAATGATGTTGAAGGCAGAGTTGTAGTCAATGAGCAGGAGTCTGATGCAGGTGTCCTTGTTTCCCAGATGTTCCAGGGATGAGTGCAGGGCTGGGGATATGGTGTCCGCTGTGGACCTGTACATCAGTAGGCAAATTGCAGGGGATCAGTGCAGATTGGGAAACTGGAGTTGATGTGGTCCACGACTAGTGCTCGATGCACTTCATGATTATGGAGGTCGATACTTTTCAGTTTATATGTAGATTAACAGCGTACATAATTACTGCAGTCCCCTTATCAAAAGCACTCAATATTTCTTATTGTTTACTTCATCCTGCATCATGGTTTCTGTTTAGGAGACTGAAATCACTCCCATAAGTGAATATTTCCCTCTACTGTTCCTCGTCTCCACCAAGACCATTCTCTATCTTGATTTCCTGAACCAAGGCCATCTCTAACTATTGCAACAAGACTCTTTGATTAGGAGTGCTATCCTTCAGTCTTTAGTGAGCTTCCTCCAATGTCATGTACCCCTCAATATTCAGAATCCTTGTCATATTGCACTCTCTGGAATGGATATCAGATTAAACTGACTTCAATATGAACCATCTGTTCATTTGCCTTGCGATGAATTCTACATGCATTTAGATAAGAGCTTTTTGGGGATTTTTTTGGTACCTTGCAGCATTTAGTTTTGATGTTGGTATATTATAGGGATTTTCTCTCATTCATTTCTTGTCATTTGCTTTACCTTCTTTATCCATGCTCTTCTACCTTGACTATATCCTTTTATTTGTTACATTTACTGAAGCTTGATCCTTTACTCACCTTGCTTAACTTAAAGCTCTCTCGATTCTGCCCCCCACTAACACACAGCTCTCATGGACACTACAGGAATAGTCTGTCTCAATGGTGCAGGTCACATTTTCCCCAGTGCTGGTGCCAGTGCCCATGAACTGGAATCCACTTTTCCCCATTAGTTTTTGAACTGCACATTCAATTCTTCAATCTTATTCCATGCCAATTTGCATGTGTTTTACATTTAATCCAAGGATTATTACTTTTTAAGTTCTGCTTTTGAATTTCTCATACTCCCACAGCAGAACCTCTTTCCTAGTTGTATCTATGTCATTCATAGGATGTCGATCACAATCAGTGGATCCTCTCCTTCTGCCTTCAAGTTTTTCTTCAGTTCAGAGTGGGTATGCAGACCCCTGGATCCAAACAGCTGTCTATACTTGTGCTGCTTGCTGTAGAGAACAACTGTCCTCCTAATTATACCATCCTGTGTGTCCATCACATTCCTCCTTAATCCCTCCTCTTGAATGGCTTCATACACCATGGTGTCATGTTCAGTTGGTTTATCCAGCCTGTAGGCCTCATTTTCATCCAAACAAATTAAGAAAATCCCAACAAAAACAGATATTGTTAGAAAAGCTCAGCAGGTCCGGCAGCATCTGTGAAGAGAGAAATCAGCGTTAACATTTCGGTTCCAGTGACCCAGCAAAACGTTAACTCTGATTTCTCTTCGCAGTTGCTGCCAGACCTGCTGAGCTTTGCCAGCAATTTCTGTTTTTTTATTATTTCTGATTTACAGCAGTTCTTTCAGTTATAATTGAGAAACATCACAAACCTGTTGGACAGTTGAAAAGGGAGTGACACACCCTTATCCCTGACCAAACTCAAAAGACCTTAGCCTGAGGGGCATGACCGCCTCCTGGGAAAAATAATGCAACCATCTTCCCCAGGCCCAAGGTGCCACAGGGTCTGCAACTTGGCCTCTGGCTTAATAACTCTGAATCAATGTTCCTGCAGCTGCAAGCACTTACTGCAGACGTTTGCCCTGGAGAACTCCAGCATCCCGGAAGCTCCCACGTAATGCAATTGCAGCTTATCACCTACCCTCTCATCACTAATATTTATTAGCTAATTTGTGATTACTAAGCAATTAATTTATAATTAACACAGTCTACTCCTCCAAACATTATTTAGCATTTCTGTAATTTTTACAATAGTGATGAAAATACACAATACTGTTACAAGGTTGATAAAACCCATAGTATCTAAAGTACCAGTTACAGATTTACCTATTCTTTCTGCTGTGCAAAATTGGAGTTTACATTCTGGAGGCTGAAAAAGGAATAGTCATGGTATCTGTTCCCAAGAACAGTCTCCCAGCTTAGGTGGAACAGTGCTGAATACAACACTTCTGAAATGCAACTGGTTGTAAATTGGACTGTTCTTAACAAGCGATAATCATTGGTATTAATTCATCGAGCTTAGAGAAGTAAAAGAATATTTTGAATTTCTCCTCGGTTTAATTTGGACATGATAAAGGAGAAATCCCTAATGTCAAAATAAGTTGCCCTTGTTTTAGTGGCCAGTGGAAGTATCCCATTATCAGGCTCTCCAAGGAGGAAAAGTGCAAGTTGAATCCCGTGTTGCGTTTACAAATCGAGGTTGATGGCTTCTTGCTGGCTGAAGGGCAATGCTCTGTAAACAAGCTGCACATAAACAATGTTTTTGATTGCTTTAATGGGATTTGTTTCCATCAGCGCTGCATTTTACCAGTTGTGCTCTTACGTCCTCGTTGGAGCTTTAGCGAAGAAAAATGTGATTGTTATTAAAACAAACCCCTGAATTTCATACAATAATTGCCCATTCAATCAGACAGAAGGCTTTCAGCTTTGAAGCAATTTGCTTTCTGTGGGTTAGTTCCATGCTGTCACAGCTGGAATTTTTGAAAGTGAATGTAGATGGTTTGTAATCAGCAAGCTAAGCAGTGTTCCTGTTGAAACGCTGCATTAAATTATTTTGATAAGCTGAATAATTTCTGGTTTCCTGGCAGAAGTCTGTGCTGGGCAGAAGTCCTCAGGTATATTCTGTGTAAGTTCAGTAGAGTAATGAGCATGGGCTGATGGAGGGCTTCCAGATTGTTGTGGAGCCTCCTGCTTGTTCCACATTTAAGCAGGTACTGTGTAACAGTGTCCCCGTTTTCAGTGGTGCCTTTGAGTGGCCCATTTAAGGGTTAGACCAATTACAATTTGATTATTATGCACAGAAAAGCCTGGCCCACTCACATAAATTTGATCCCTGGACAGATGGTGAAGTAGACTTCCTGCCAAGACCTACTATGAGTATGGACATTCTGTTGGGAATCAATTTTCAACACATGATGGCTGTGACACAACCTCCAAAATATCAGAATATACTGAGTTTACGACCATTTCAGAAATCTAGGAGTGAAGTGCAAGAAATAAATGATGGATGCACAAATGCATTGCTGCACTAAATCCATATAGAGCTTACTATTCTTACGATTGGGACAGATCCTAATTAACTGTAGATTGATTTGATGAAGATAAGTTATTTATATGAGCTTCCAGTAGGATACTTCTTAATTAAAGCTAACCAGCTGATTCACATAATTATCCAATTTTGTGTTTTCTCCAAAGTTCCCATTTATTTGTGAGATTTTATTTGTAACTTACTTGAAAAGAACAGAGGACAGGTAGCTGCAACAGAATTAGTAATTTTTTTCAATGACTTTGTTGGTATTAAGCTACGCATGGCATACTGTTTGTACTATGTGAGCTTTACTACAATCAAATAAAATGTTGTTGATTGTCTTGTCTTAGCTAAGAGTTAGAGAATAAAGAACTCGGTCTGTGGCATATCATGGGTCATCTGCAAAAGAAGAATAGACTCAGAATCATAAAATGATATATTACAGAAGAAACTAATTGGCCCTTTAAGTCTGTCCTGCTAAAAATATACCACAACCTGTGTTAGTCCCACTTGTTGCACTCGGCCCATAGGCTTGAATGTTATGACACTTGAAGTGCTCATTCAAGTTTTTTTGACAAGTTGTGAGGTTTACTGGCTCAACTATCTTTCCAGGCAGTGCATTCCAGGTGCCCAATACATTCTGGGTGAAAAGCTTTTTCCTCTAAATCTCATCTATTCCTTCTGCCTTTCACTTTAAAATCATGCCTCCTTGTTGTTTAACCCTTTGACGAAGGGAAATAGCTCTTTAGTAATCACCCTTCTCACATCCCTCATAACCTTTAAGTGCCCATAGATGGCCAGTCCACCTTCTTGGCTGCAAAGAAAACAAAGCTGAAAAATGTGTTGCTGGAAAAACGCAGCAGGTCAGGCAGTGTCCAAGGAGCAGGAGAATCGACGTTTCGGGCATATGCCCTTCTTCAGGAAAGGCTTATGCCTGAAATGTTTATTCTCCTGCTCCTTGGATGCTGCCTGACCTGCTGCACTTTTCCAGCAACACATTTTTCAGCTCTGATCTCCAGCATCTGCAGTCCTCACTTTCTCCAAAGAAAACAACCCAAGTTTATCCAACTTCACTTCATAATTAAACTGTTCATCCCAGAAAACATCCTGATGAATCTCCTTTGTACACCCACCTCCAGTCCAATCACTGGTATTCAAGGAGGGAGCGGAAGGGTAGGAAATCTGCTGGCTCCTGGCCCACCTGCTTTGGATCACCAGGCCTGTTGCACCCTTCTCTCTTTTTTTTAGTATTTAACATCAAAGTTTATCTGACCTTAATTTGCTGGCTTTGGGGAGGTTTTGAGAGATTTCGAGGGGCTGTTGCAGTGGAGGGTGTAGGGTGGGTGGATCTGGCTGTTCCTCATGGCCTTTGCGGCTGCATCCCACTGGGTCCTGTGGCGTGGTGGACTGTTTCTGCAGCAGCTTTGGCAGCCTGGTGGGTCAGGACCAGAATGGGATTCTTTGTGACTACTTTGGCAGTGGAATTCCTTGAGCCCAGGAACCTTCGAACTGCAAATTGAACTAAAGTGGACTTTGTCTTAATTTCTTAATTTATCTTTTTTTATATATAAATTTCTGTATTTATATTATTAAAATGATACCAGAGTACAGCAACTTAAACACTTTCCACTGTATTTTTTTGCAAATGATAATAAATTACTATTCTATTCTATTCACATCCTTCTTGTAGTGTGGTGACCAGGACAGCACACAGTACCCCAGCTGTGGCCAAACCAAAGTCCTGTACATCACCAACATGATCTCTCTGCTGTTAAAATCTACCTATGACTTCTAAAGGCAAGCATACTATATGCTGCCTTAACAATCCATTAACGTGTCCTGCCACATTCAGGGATCTGTGGACAAGCATCCCAAGATCCCTCTGAGTTTCTCAGTGTCTTGCCTTTCATTGAGTACCACCTTGATTTGCTCCTTCTTCCAAAGTACAACACCTCACAGTTATCAGGTTAAATTCCATTTGCTATTGATCTGTCCATCTGGCCATCATTTCTATTCCTCCTGTAACCTAGTACCTTCCTCCTCTCTGTCAACGACCTGTCCAGACTTTGTGTCATCCTCACCTTTACTTCTAATTCCCCCCAACATTCTCATCTACACAGTTTATGAATCTTGCAAAGAATAAGGGACCCAGTGATAGACAGCTGCATGCTGGGCTCTAGTAACACTAGCAATCTTCTACCACCACCTTCTGTCCCCATCACTAAGTAAATTTTGGATCCAATTAGCCAAGTTACTCTGTATACCTTCTTTATCAGTTCCCATGTGGGGCCTTGTCAAACACTTTGCTGAAATTCATATAACCAAATTAACTGCCCTGCTCTATTCCAAACACTTGATTACTTCTTTGAAAAGTTCCACCAGATTTTAGACATGACCTCCCTCTGAGAAAACCATACTGATTATCCCTGATCAAATCTTGCTTCTGTAAATCGAGATTAATTTTCTCCTTCACTATTTTCTTCAATAGTTTCCCTACTACTGATGTTAGACTCATTGGTCTGTAGTTCTCTAGTCTATCTCTCCCATCCTTTTTGTATAGCGGAACCACATTATTTGGCACCAAGGCTCTGGCATCTCCCCTGTTGCCAGAGATGATTTAAAAATCTGGTTCAATGCCCCTGTAATTTCCTTTATCAACTCTTACAGAAGCCTGGGATACAACTCATCTGGACCTGGAGATTTGTCCACTTTTAAATTACCACATCCTTTACTACCTCATAGTTGCTTAGATCAATATCATATCAATTATAAATAACACCTTTCATATCCTTAGGCTGTCCTAAAGTGCTTTACAGCCAATTATTGTATTTCTGATAAACTTGCTTCATAGGCAAATTGTACTTAACCAGGTCCCACTAGCAATAAATTAAACAAATACGCAAAACTGGTTTAGTATCCTTGCCTCCCATTCTATTTCATTGTTGTCTCATCCACTACTTTAAGATGAAACTTAACTTTTGTGGACCTATCTTGTTCTAGCCTTGATTGCCATCCCACACCCCTCTCTGGTACACCAATAGTTGTATTAGTGTCAGTTCCTCCTATTGTCCAGACCTGTAAAAATGATCAATTTTGTTTCCAGTTTCCACCCTTATCTCACCTTCACCTTATCAATCCATGACTCTTGTCTTTCCCTTCTTGACTTTTATGTCTTCATTTCTAGGATAGCCTGTCTACTAGTATTCATAACAATCATACCAATTCTCTCCACAATCTTGGCCACACTTCCTCACACCCTGCTTTCTGGAAAGATTCTGTTCCATTCTCTGAGCATCATACTGGTTTTGATGATGCTACCCACCAACATAGCACTTCCAACATATTTCCTTGTTTCATCAACTGAGAATTCTCCCATATTGCCATTGATAGGCTTCATAGCTGTGTCTGATCTATTTCTCACAATTGTGCCCCCACCTCTCCTCCTTCCTCCTAGCATTGTGATGGTGTTTCTAGCCTCAGTAGTCAAGGAATGATCATAGAATCATAGAAACCCTAGAATCCACACTACCCCTCTGAAGAGCATTGCACCCAGACCCACCCCTACTCTAATCTTGTAACCCTCCATTTCCCATGGCTAATCCACCTAGTCTACATATCCCTGGACACTATGGGCAATTTAGTCTGACCAATCCACCTAACCTTCACATCTTTTGACTGTGGGAGGAAACCAAACACCCTGAGGAACCCCGCCCCACCAGTCAGCTTTCCAAAGGTAAATTAAATCAGACTTGAGACATGAATTCTGCTCCTCTCCCTGCATAGATGCTGCCTGATCTACAGAGTTTTCCAAAACTATCAGTTTTTATTTCAGATCCCCAGCAATGGTGACTTTTGCTTTTATTAAACTGTCATGACTGAGGGGAATTTGACCAGGATATTATAAAATTTTATTTCCCTTGGCTGACCTTTCTTTTGCAGGGAGATAGGGCTGCAGTTTAAAGTCTCAGCAGAAATGCGGTACCTGTGATAATGCAGCACTCATTCAGTGCTGCATTCAAGTGTCAAATTGGATTATTTGCTCAAGGCCTGAACATGACTGAGGCTGCTGAAGCTCAGAATTGAAATCGTTCTGCTCTTGGTAGAGAGAGAGAGACAGGCTATTTCTTTTAAAATTTAGAAGTACATAGCCGAGCAGGAAGGAGCTCTAAAATGTTATTAATCTGGGATAAAATACAATTATGTTACACAATGGAAGTAAATAGAGACCGGTTAAAAAATTTTTTTTAAACTGTAATTTCTACCCTGGCAGCTACATCTAAGACTGGAATTTGATAGGAACTTCAGTTTCTTAGAAATGTATTGAAAGCTGCAACAACTAAATAGCCAAAGGAAGACTTTATATTTGTCAGGCAACTACCATGGCTTCAGGATGTCGCACCACATTTCTCAGCTAATGAAATGTTTGAAGTGTAGTCACTTTAAATGTAAATAATTGGAGAATCAAAGTTGTACACACCAAAGTCTAACAAAAATCAATGAGGTAAATAACATAATATTCTGCTTTAGATATTTTAGTCCTTTTGCTTAAAGAATAGATGTTGGCTAGGAATGGGAGACTTTTCCCCATTGAAGAGGCACATTTGCATCCAACATCATATTAAAAGGACAAATTTCCAACAGTACAGCACTCCCTTGGTACTGCATTAGTGTGTCATCCCAAAATATGTGCAGAGCCTTGAATACATTACCTTCTGACTTAGACACAAGGCCTTTATCTTTTTGCCAGGATTGCTACCATTCAGTAAAAGTGAAATTGAGCTCTGCAGAGTAACAGTTAAGAGCTGATCTCAGTTTTTCAACAGAGGTCATTCTGCTGTTAGAAATTAAGCTGGATGTGTCACAGAATTTAAAAAAAAGATTTTTAGAGCAAAACGTGTAGTCAGTCTTTTAATTGTCAGCAGCTCTCTTAAACTCCTGCTGACCATGGACAACAAATAATGGTTTAAGGCTGGGGAAGATTAGTGTTTATGTAAAAGTTTGCATATTACTCCATGAGGGAAGTCTGATTTTGAAGCAATAGTGGCATTTCAATATGTAAAACAAGCTGTAGTTTGTTATTACTATGTTAGTCTGTTGTTTATAAAAATGAATGTGCTGAAAGCATGCTAAAGAGAAGGTTTTCAACTCATACCTGAGTCATATCTTAGTATCTGGAATTTCCTGTGTTTGAATGTGAATCTTGCAACCATTGTTCTACAGTTCTTAATCAGTCAGAAACTGTCTTATATACTGTCATGATTGATGCCTTTGCTAAATGGATACGTTAAGTTTATGTGGGGTGGGGATGGTGTTGGTGCTGAGTGGGGAAATGTTGTAATTTAATTTATTGGCTATGAAACCCATGGATTGGGTGGAACATTGGTTTTACACTTCATTGAATGCAAAAAGAGCATTGGATCTCATTTCCCATCTGATAGATTGGGTTAAAATTGTCACCAGCATCTAAATTCACCTGGGCATTTGATCATTATCCTTCCTCCCAGTAGATACTGCTTCTACATTTCAACATAGATGGACAGGATGACGTACAGGTGGACTTTATAGCCTGGGAGCATTCTGCAGATTAAAAGCACAATGAGAAATGTGTAGACCGAAGGCAATTTATGTCCCACAAATTGAGAAAATATACAAAGCAAGAGTTACATTAAACATCCAATGCTTTTTATAAACAACCAATAAGGGATTATTGTTTTATACAGCCCGTTGCTTCCTAGTCTGTTTTTTCTTTATAAACTCCAACATATAATTGAAAATAATAGGTTTACTCTGCTGCTAAAGTTTAACTGATCAGTTCAAAGTTTGATTTGGAAACCTGATGCCACACAACAGAAATTTTGTTAGTTGGTTTTTTTTTTGTCATGCGGCACAGTGGCTCGGTGGTTAACAGTGCAGCCTCACAGCACCAGGATCCCACGTTGATTCCAGCCTCGGATGACTGTCTGTGTTGAGTTTGCACGTTCTCCCTGTGTTTGTGTGGGTTTCCTCCCACAGTCCAAAGATGTGTAGGTCAGGTGAATTGGCCATGCTAAATTGCCCATAGTGGTAGGTGCATTAGTCAGAGGGAAATGGGTCTCTACTCTTCGGAGGGTGGGCTACTCTTCGGAGGGTCGGTGTGGACTGGTTGGGTCAAAGGGCCTGTTTCCACACTGCAGGGAATTTAATCTAAATTATCAAATGTTTAAACCATGGACATGTGAAGCAACTGGAGAGTGGCACTTTAAAATACACTATTGTCATAACATTAATTATCTGTGAATAATTGTTGATTTACTAAACTTTGTTCTACCATATTTAAATCATTTTTTTAAAAAATCCCACAACAACTGCAGAACATGCCAGAAAGTGATTTTTTTGGTGAGTGGCTGTTTTGAGCAACATCTCAAATGTGTTGCAATTCAGATCAAGTTAACAGCCAATGATTTGCACTTGATACGTGTTTCATTTTTTCCATCTACTGTTCAATCTGATGGTCGATATTAAACTGTCTGCAGCCTCAAAATTGGGTTTTTAAAGTGGAGTGAGACTTACACATTTACTTTTTTAAACTACTCCTTGACAGACTATGATTTAAAGTTGCAGGTGCCATCCCAAGCTGACAGGGTTCTGGGTTAAAATGTCAGTTGGGATCGGATGGCTTCATCAGGGCCCAACCTGCTATTTTAACCCAAGGTCCAACCCACTTGGAGGAGCGATGGCTTCCCTGCCAGGTCAAATCACCCAATAGTAGATTTGAATGCGCAAGGTAACTCTGTGAGATCTGTTGAATACCAGTAATAGTAGGTTAAGGGCATTAGTTGGCATTAACTAATCATGATTAATTGACTTAATTGAGTTTCTTGATGACATAATAGAAAGATTTGATATGGTAATGCAACTATAGTGATGTGGACTTCCAGAAGGCATTTGATAAAGTGATGCACAATAGGTTTGTCAGAAAATTTGAGGCTGAAGGAATAAAAGGAATAGAGCCAATGACAGAATGAGTGACAGGTGATAGTGTGGAGACGAAGGTTTATTCTTTACGCTGGTGCCAGGTATAGAGCAGAGCACCCTAGCGATGGCAGGACCACTGCTTTTCTTGATGCATCTAGATCAGGGCATCGTTTCAAAATTTGCAGATGATGCAAAACTTTGAAGTATTACAATATGTGAGGAGAGTAGTGATTGAATTTTAAAAATGAATTGACACACTGGTGGAATGTACACACATTTGGTAGATGTAGTTTCACTCAGCAAAGTATGAAGTGATACATTTGGGAGAAGAATGAGGATAGACAGTGCAGGAACAGAGATCTTCTGGTATATTTTTACAAATTATAAAAAGTGGCAAGATAAGCTGAGAAAGTAATTAAAAAAGCATGGGGAGTCCTGGATTTATACAAATCGATAGGTGAAAGTGGGTACTGCAGATGCTGGAGACTAGAGTCAAGATTAGAGTAGTGCTGGAAAAGCACAGCAGCTCAGACAGCATCCGGGAAGCAGGAAAATCAATGTTTCAAGCAAAAGCCCTTCATCAGGGTCGATTTTTCCTGCTCCTCAGATGCTGCCTGACCTGCTATGCTTTTCCAGCACTACTCTCATCTCATACAAATAGATGCATAGAGTACAAAAGCAATTAAGAAGTGATGGAACTTCATAAAACATGTTCAGCCTCACCTGAAATATTTTATCTAGTTCCAGGCATCACATTTTGGAAAGAATGTGAATTCTTTTGAGAAAATGTTCTGAAAAGAATTCCTAAGTAATTTCAGAAATGAGGGATTTAATTTAAATAGATAGATGAGAGAAGCTGGGGGTTCACTTTAGCAAACAGAAGAAATGGACGGAGAGTCATAGAAATGTACAGCACAGAAACCGACCTTTTGATCCAACATGTCCATGCTGACCAGATATCCTAATCTAATCTCGTCCCATTTGCCAGCACTTGACCCATTTCCATCTAAACCTTTCCTGTTTATATACCCATCCAGATGCCTTTTAAGTGGTGTTTTTGTACCAGCATTCACTGCCTCCTCTGGCAGCTTGTTCCATACACGCACCACCCTCTGCATGAAAAATTTGCCTCTTGGGTCCTTTTTTAATTTTTCCCATCTCACCCTAAACCTATGCCCTCAACTTTTAAACTCCCTTGCCTCAGGGAAACAACCTTGTTTATTAACCCTATCCAGGCTCCTCATGATTTTATAAACCTCTATAAGGTCACCCATTCGCCTCTGATACTCCAGGGAAAATAGTCCCAGCCTAGTCAGCCTCTCCCTATAGCTCAAACCCTCCAACCCTGGCAACATCCTTGTAAATCGTTCTGAACACTTTCCAGCTTCACAACATCTTTCTGATAGGAAGGCGACCAGAATTGCGCATAATGTTTCAAAAGAGGCCTAACCAATGTCCTATACAGCCACAACATGACCTCCCAATTCCAATTCTCAGTGCTCTGACCAGTAAAGGAAAGGCTATCAAGTGCTTTCTTCACTATCCTTTCTACTTGGACATGTTTAAAACTGTGAAGGGTCTGGACCAAGAAGATAGAAACTGTTCCCATTGACAGTGTTAAGAACCAGAAGATACTGACTTTCATATGATGAACAAAAGAAGCAATGGAGACTTGAGTAAAATGCTTTTATGCATTGAGTGGTTAGGATCTGGAATGAGCTCGGTAAAAACAATGACTGCAGATGCTGGAAACCAGATTCTGGATTAGTGGTGCTGGAAGAGCACAGCAGTTCAGATTTCGAAGCTACTTGGATGCAGCCTGAACTGCTGTGCTCTTCCAGCACCACTAATCCAGAATCTGGAATGAGCTCTCTAAAAGTAAGGTGACAGTTGATTCAGTCATGGCTTTCTAAAGTAAATTGGTTAAGTCACTGACAGGAGAACATTTACAAGGCAGGATATGGGACAGTCTGAATTACCCTTGAGGAGGGCAAACATATGGACCTCATGGCTATCTCTTGTAACCATTCTATGATTCTGTGATTAGACACATGCAATTCTGAGAGACGACTTTACCGAGTGAGCTTTCAGACAGGCAAGAATGTGTGAATTCATTGGATCACACTTGTCGGAAAGTTGAGTATAATTTCAAATGTTGCTTGGATAACTAGCAGATTCTAGTTAACATCTTAATCTAACAACCATCTCTTCCAAATACATTTTAATCCTCATGGTGCCTTCCATGAGAATTCAACTTCTTTCCTGAAGCTGACTTTCAGCTCAGGCTGTAATGTTTCTGAGTCAAGGCAATGATCCCTCTGCATGTGTTAATACAGAAATATAAAACTGGATCACTTTCTGTCATGCATTCACCCTTGCCAACAGACACTACAGGGTATAAAGGAACTGAGGCAATTTGGCTACAGTGCTGTTGAACAGAATCAAATAAGAAGTGTGATTGGATGAATTCCTTTAAGAATAAAGGAAATGTCCTCTGGCTGAACCGTGATAATCCCTGAAGCTACTGAAACATATTTTGAAGATGGAGTGCAATACAAAAAAAACTGCTTACTTTTGAAAAGCAAGAAATCAAGATTTTAAGACATAAAACATAGGAGCAGAAATTAGGCCATTCAAGCCCATTGAGTCTGCTCTGTCATTCAATGATGGCTGATAAGCTTCTCAACACCATTCTCCCACTTTCTCCCCATAACCCTTGATCCCCTTGATACTCAAGAACCTATCTATCTCAGTCTTAAATACACTCATTGACCTGGCTCCACAGCCTTCTGTGGCAATGAATTCCATAGATTTACCACTCTCTGGCTGAAGAAGTTTCTTCTCATCTTATGATAAGGATGGAGAGAAAGAGAGATGAGACCTTGATGAATCTGGAAGTGCTTGTAAAACCTCTGCTACATGACCATCACATGGTTCACTGTGGAGAAGGGAACACATTATTTTCTATTGTTCATTGCACAGTGGAGATGGCTGAGGGTAGTTTATTCTTTACATGGACATTGGACAGGAAGTGCAATTGCATGAATTGTCCAATGTCTTTAATAAGAGATCTGCGCTATGTCAAAGACAGGGACATTTGTTTTTTTTATGGCAGAAGTTGCAGTAGTAGATAAGGGAGCTTGCTTACTGTTTAGCCAATATGACTGTAATAGGTTGCAGGAGAAGCAGTCACATGGCAAGATTGGACAGGCCCCTAGAGACTTGTAACTATGTTCTGGGGCAACAAAAACCATTCCTATTCACAGTCTTACAAATATCTGCAATATTTTGTTCAGGTCACACCTTGTGTGGTCCACAGTGATCTCTTTATTATCACTATCTTCTCTTTCCTCCAGTTCATTTGATGCTGTGATGGATGAACAAATGGATCAGCGTGATTCTTTTGGGATTAAACAGGCAGATTTCAGGTTGGAATATGGTACTTCATAGGGAAAGCCTATGTGATAATGACAATGTTATAATTCTCCAGATATTCTGTTGGTGAAAGACGACCAATTGTTACTTGGAAAAGACTTATTTACAGTGTGAAACTTTTCAGGTGCATTTCTCTTGGTAGTACTGAGCTTTAATATTGCTGAAAGCAGAGACATGTTGCTGAAGGTTTATATCTTGTGCCCATCAGGACAAACACAAGAATGCCAAATTTCAAATGATCACAATAATATATACTCCAAGAAAAACAGAGTACTGATTTATTGACAAGTTGATTCTGATTGTCCGAAACATTACCATGGAGGAGGAGGCGAGGAACTGTGGACTCTCCAAACCTCAAAGTAGTTCAAAAAGACATGAGGCTTGAATTCAGTGGGTATTTGCAAAACTCAGAACAAATCATTTACTGTTGGATGTGATTCTGCAATTGGCAAAGACTTGCTGAACAATCCTGAATGTATTATTGGCTATCTAACCAACTTACGATCCATCGAGCTGATTTAAGCTAAATTATGCTTTCTAAAAGTGACATGTTCATATGCAAGGAGTCCTTGTCTGCAAATTAAAGGAATACATTCAAGCAGGTGGAATGATCAGGTCAGGGTTAGTTGGGTGGGATCGATATCAAGTCAGAGGGTGGTGGGTCAGGGATACAATAGGGGCAGTGGAAACTTGTGGTGCTCAGTTCAATGACAGTGGATAATCACTGGTCTAGGCCAGGTATTAATCAAGGTAACATTTTTTGGATAAAAATTCAAGGAAGTTATGTGTGCCTGACACAAGTGTCAAGTATTTCCATGGAATTCTGTGGTCCTCTCCTAATTTACATCCAATCACTGACAATTGGGATACTGAAGGGTTTGGGCCAATGCTTGTAGTTTGTCTGGTCACCTCATTTGATGAGTCACCATCCCTTATTTGTCAATCTTCTTCTAGCAAATGTTGCTGATCCCTTTATGTGGATTACCTTATCTAATCCAGTGATAAGACGTGCCTACACACTCCTTTTTTATTGTTTTGAAGGGTACAGGATGAACCCCAGTTCAAAGACAAATCCAGATTACTGCTTCAGATGACGTATGCTAGATATTTCAAGATACATCTACTGATGATTTGCACACACTTTTTAAGATATTGCTCAATTGTCTCAGAACAATTTAATTTGCTCTCATGGAAATGAAAAGGTTTTTAATCAGCACTACTTCTACCTCCACCATGTGGCATTTCTGGCAGATTCAGGACTCAGTTTGCCTCAGGAAAAGCTGTAGATGACTATGAGATAGTGGCATCTCCTCTTTCTAGAATCATAGAATCACTACAGTGTGAAAACAGGCTATTCGGCCCATTGAGTCCACACTGATTCTCTGAAGAGCATCCCACCCAAACCCACCCCTGTATTCCCACATTTTCCATGGCTAACCCATCTAACCTGAGATGCCTTGGCACTATGGGCAATTTAGCATGACCAATCCACCTAACCTGCACAACTTTGGACTTGTGCCTTTTTGATTGCTGCTGCCAGCTGCTCATATGTAGGACATTGTAGAAAAGTGGCACCAAAAAGTTTGGGAGTCATGTAGCCAAGTTTGCTGACAATCAAATGAGTGAGTTGAACACATTTCCTCCGTTACTAGCTGCTCTCCCAGCCTCTTTCTGTGGTCTACAGATGGAATTTTCTTTTCAAAGGCTACATGCTATTTTTGCTTGTTTTATACTGGATTAGTAACTAGTGCTAACCACCATGAATATGTAAATGAACTGTACCAGGGAACATTCTTGTGAACACTTCTCTAGAATATCAGCAGGTGTACAACATTATTTCCATTGCTTAAAAGTGGTGCAACTCACCACATGATATTTCTCTCCTGCTGTTTTCAGTTCTGATTTGGGGCTTAATATGATCTTGGAAGCATAGCAATAATTACAAAATATGTTCAAATTCCACTAAAGAAAATAGTTCTGTTATATGAAATGAGATAATTGGGTACAGGGCATTTTGATCTAAAGACTATGATTAATCAAAGCCTTCTGGGGATGTAATATGGAATCTCTGGTGAAAGAAGGAATAGGTCTTAATTTGATTTCCTTGATTTCCTTCAAACTTACTCAGAGCTTACGTCTCTTAAAAATCATTGCAGTAATCAGCTGTGACAAATTATTTTTTACTTTTGCTTTATAAATCCAAATCATGATCACTGTCATTTGGGAGACCTTGCTAAGTACTTGTGCTTAGAATGATTATCTGATGGAATGCCAGCCAGGAAACCATTTACACTGTATTTGATCTCCCAACTCAACAGAATGTACAATAAGATGTTGAATTCCCACTAGATGGTGCTAACCGGAGATTGTGAAGCTATGCTATGTCAGATAGCAATTTTAAGTGGGGTCACTCTGACAACAAATTCCAGGGGAGCTTTGCCTGTTTAAAAAATATATCCTGAAACAGAAAATGAGGATGTCACTGATAAGTGTTCCATTGTGATGGAAGTTGTGATCATTATCTGATGTGGAAGTAATTCTAAAAAAAAAGCTTTTAATTTGGCATGTGTCAGAAACTATAAGAACTGTCAACAGTAGAGTTTTAATTTGGGAATTTTGAAGGTCAGATTTGAAGACAAGATTGCTGAAAACAATGGGTACTCTGCATGAGACCTTATTTGATTGTAGCCATTTGCAATTTAAATTTAGTTTTATCAACTGAACAGAGTTAGCCATGAATTTGGAAACATTCTCAGCTGGCATCGCACCATTCAGCAACATAGGGTAACGATGTTACTGTTCATTTCTGATTGTGCATTCTCTAAACTAGAAGAATAGTTTCCATTAAAATGGATACTCCAAGGCTTTGTCAGTTAAAACATCAGACCCTTGATTACAAATGCTGTATGTCACATTGGGGGATGTTTTTCTTGTTAAAAGCAGCATGTAAATAAAGGTTGTTCAATTATAATGTTAGGCAAACATGAGAGGACGCATTTACTTTCTCCTGACATTCAACTATTCCATTAGAGGGTCAAAAGATTTTAGCAGTTCTAACAGATTGCTTCAGAACTGTTATAATGTGGCTTTGCATCAGACTGAAATGCCTATAAACTATAATGAAATGATAACTTACCGCTGTCAAGCCCAAGTTATGTGAAGCACCTTCCAGACAAGGTCATGTACTATTGGCCTTCAGTGTAGTTGGACTTCAGTGGCAGATGAGTTAAGGAGCAGATTTGAATTATGACACAGAGGTAGAAGTGCACAGTATTTGTGATTGAACTGATAAATAGTTGGAAGCTCAGCTTCGTGTTGAATAGCACAGCAAAGTTGCAACATTTCTATTCAGCCTGAGACCAGATACACAAAATGCGCTTCTAATTTTGTACAAGTGTACAGTGGGTTTTGGGTGCACGTGAATGTGAAAACAAAATGGAACTGCATCTAAAATTTCCATGAGTTAAGTGTTATTTTGCATTGTTAGCTGTCACAGCATAATGAACACCAGAATAATATTTTCATGATACAAAATCTGCAATGACATGGTCTGCATAAGGAGATGCCTCCAGAGTTCTGCCTTGTGACATGGCGAGGATGATAACATTTGATGAAAATATTTCAGAGTCATGATAGATATCCAGCACAATCTTCAATGGCCCCTGTGTGGGGCATTATGAATTTTAATTATGTTCCGGTTTGTCTTGCTAAAGCCCAAAACCAACGCCCTACGGTTTATAACACCCGGATGCATTGGATCGAAACCTCTTTTCGAGGAAGTAAGCTCAAGAAAGCTGTTGTTAATTAAGAACGTGGAACACGTTTGAGTGTTTTAACAGCTGAGGGCTCTATAGTACTCAAAATGTGAGTGAAATGTTTGCATTCCATAGCTATTCATTTCCCAGAATCTGAGACTTATGCCTTGGGTTTCCAATTAAAACAAGATTCGAGTTACCATAATCATACCTAAGGCAGACAACAGGAAAAAATGCATACAAAAATACAATGAAAGATTAACCTAAGTACCAGTCACTTTTATCTGACAAAGAACATCTGGATTGCCAGCTGGTCTTATACACAGTTTAGGTGTCAGGGGTCACAATTAGGACTCCCAAGAGTTCCCACGTGCTGGGCACTGTTGTGCAGTACCTTCTTGATGTTTTTCTTCGCCCTAATTAGTACAAGTTAGAACGATGCAATCTGGGCTCTGCTGTGTACACAGCATGCCATTTTTAGACCAATTAGGAATAAAATCTCCATTTGTTAAATAACATGTGACAGTAGGTACAAAATATCAAGCAAAATGATCTGGTCTGTGTTTTTTTTAAACTCTAGCTCATCTCTTTGAATGCTGTGTTAGAACTAGATGATAGTAAACAGTTTGAGGCTATCGCAGATTGCCAATCTTATCATGCCAAAACAAATGTGTCTTTATTGCAAATTATCTTGGCTGTTTCAGCTGTGACTTGAGGAGGCGAATGATTCGCACAATCAATGAAACCTTAATCCAATATTCTGCATGCAGGCATAATGCTTTGTTTTGTTCACAAAAATTAGGTTTGAGTGCAACTTTGTTATGTACGCTCCCTAAAACATTAACAATAGATTGGCCAGCATTTAGTGTTCATTCCAAATTGCCCTTAAGAAAATGCTGGTGAGCCAGCTTTTTGAAGCAATTCATGTGCTGTAGTGCACCTACATTGCTCTTCACTTGGAGGGTCTAGAGATTTGATCAAATGAAAAGGAAGAAATGGCACTGTAGTTCCAAGTCAGAATGGTGTGTAGCAAGGAGGGGAGAAGTGATCTCCCCATATATCTGCTGTCCTTGTACTTATAAGCAAGAAAAGTTGCAGGTTTTGAAGATAATACAGAAAAGCATGACCTCTGTGGTAGTAATATCAGGATTACTTCCCCTGCCATGTGGTACGGAGGCTCAGAGCGGAGACATAGCACCATTGAACACATGGCTAAAGAGGTGGTGTTGAGGGGAAAGCTTTAGGTATGTGGATCATTGGAATGTCTTCCAGGGAAGGTGAAAGCCGTACAAGATGATGGGTTGCACCTAAACTGGAGGGGCACCAATTAGGAAAGATACAGGATGTATTCACATTTGGAAGTGAATGGATGTGTTAGTGATAGTTAGCATGGGTTTGTGTCAGAAAAGTCATGTCTCACCAATTTGATTAAGCTTTTTGAGGATGTGACAAGAATGATTGAGGAAAGGGCAACAGATGGTATCTACATGGGCTTTAGTAAAGCATTTCTTCAGTATTTCATGGCAGGTTGGGACAAAAGATAGAATGTGATGGGATCCTGTGTGAGCTGGCCAAATGGATATAAAACTGGCTTAGTCATAGTAGACAGAGTACTATGGAAGGGTACTTTTCAGAATGGAAATTAGGAACTCGGGATGTTCCACAGGGATCAATGCTTTGTTGTTTGTAATATATACAGGTTATCTGGAGGAAAATGTTGGTGGTCTGATTAGAAAGTTTGTGAATAACACCAAAATTGGAAGAGTTGCAGATGGTGAGGAGGATTGTCAAAGGAAGCACAGGATATAGATAAATTGCAGAGTTGGGTAGGGAAATGACAGGTGGTGTTTAATCCAGACAAATGCAAGGTAATGCATTTTGGAAGATCAAATGCAGGTGTAAATTATACGATAAATGGCAGAACCCTTAGGAGCATTGACATACAGGGCGCTCTGGGTCTACAGGTCCACAGGTCCCTGAAAGTGGCAAAACAGATGGATAAAGTAGTCAAGACGGTATACGGCATGCTAACCTTCATTGGCCAAAGCATCGAATATAAAAGTTCGCAAGCTGTGTTCTAGCTGTATAAACTCTACTTAGGCCACACTTACAAAGTTATGAGAGGCATAGATAGGGTGAATAGTCAGAGACTTTTTCCCAGGGTGGAAAGGTCAACTAGAAGAGACCACAGGTTCAAGGTGAAAGAGGGAAAGTTTAGGGGAGAAGTTCTGGGAATGGTGGGTGCCTGGAACACACTGCCAGTGGAAGTAGTGGTAAGCAAGCACATGTACAAAGGGTTAGAAACTGTGTATGGGCAATAAGTAGCGTATCTAAATAAGGACTAGGAATCAGCGCAGGCTTGGTGGGCCAAAGAGCCTGTTCCTGTGCTGCATTGTATTGTATTATAGGAGCCTTGATGATACTTGTAGATGGTACACAGTGCTGCCACAGTACACTGGCAACAGAAGAAATGAATGGGATTTGGATGTATGGGATGTGAACCAAGTGGGCAGCTTTGTTTGGATATTGTCAAACCTGATCATTGTTGGAGCTGCACACATTGAAGAAATTGGACTATTTATGCCACACACCTAACATGTGCCTTGTAGATTGTGGAAAGACTTCAGGAAATCAGGAGGCATGAATCACTTTCTGCAAAATTCCCAGCATCTGACCTGCTTTTGTAACCACAGTTTTCTGGTCAGTGGTAACCCCCACATCCTGGCGGGCTATTAGATAAAAGTAGGGTAATTGAATGTCAAGTGGAGATGGTCAAATTGTCTTTTGTTGGAGCTGGCCTTTCCGGGGAATTTACGTGGTGGGAATACTTAGAGTCATAGACATGTACATGCATGGAAACAGACCCTTCGGTCCAACCCATCCATGCTGACCAGATATCCCAACCCCAATCTAGTCCCACTTGCCAGCACCTGGCCCATATCCCTTCAAAACCTTTCTATTCATATACCCATCAAATGCCTTTTAAATGTTGCAATTGTACCAGCCACCACCACTTCCTCTGGCAGCTCATTCCATACATATACCACCCTCTGTGTGAAAAGTTTGCCCTTTAGATTTGATTAGATTAGATTACTTACAGTGTGGAAACAGGCCCTTCGGCCCAACAAGTCCATACCGCCCCGCCGAAGCGCAACCCACCCATACCCCTATATCTACCCCTTACCGAACACTATGGGCAATTTAGCATGGCCAATTCACCTGACCTGCACATCTTTGGACTGTGGGAGAAAACCGGAGCACCCAGAGGAAACCCATGCAGACATGGGGAGAATGTGCAAACTCCACACAGTCAGTCACCTGAGGTCTCTTTTATATCTTTCCCCTTTCACCCTAAACCTACACCCGCTAGTTCTGGACTCCCCAACCCCAGGGATAAAACTTTGTCTATTTATCCTAATTGTGCCCCTCATAATTTTGTAAACCTCTATAAGGTCACCCCATAGCCTCCGATCCTCCAGGGAAAACAGTCCCAGCATGTCCAGCCTCTCCTTATAGCTAAAACCCTACAACCCTGGCAACATCCTTGCAAATCTTCTGAACTGTTTCAAGTTTCACAACATCTTTCTGATAGGAAGGAGACCAGAATTGCACACAATATTCCAACAGTGGCCTGTACAGCTGCAACATGATCTCCCAAATCCTGCACTCAATACTCTGACCAAACACCACCTTTACTATCCTGCGACTCCATTTTCAAGGAGTTATGAACGTGCACTCCAAGGTCTCTTTGTTCAGCAACACTCTCTAGGACCTTACCATTAAGTGTATAAGTCCTGCTAAGATTTGCTTTCCCAAAATGCAGCACCTCGCATTTATCTGAATTAAACTTCATTTGCCACTTCTCAGTCCATTGGCCCATCTGATCAAGAGCCTGTTGTAATCAGAGGTAACCCTCTTCGCTGTCCACCTCTTCCCACTTTCTGGATTAGTGGTGCTGGAAGAGCACAGCAGTTCAGGCAGCATCCAAGTAGCTTCGAAATCGACGTTTCGGGCAAAAGCCCTTCATCAGGAATGATGAAGGGCTTTTGCCCGAAACGTCGATTTCGAAGCTACTTGGATGCTGCCTGAACTGCTGTGCTCTTCCAGCACCACTAATCCAGAATTTGGTTTCCAGCATCTGCAGTCATTGTTTTTACCTCTTCCCACTTAGCAATCCAAGCCTAAAAATTGTCCAGATTTTACTACATGTGGGCAAAAACTTTCATTTTTTGAAGAATCACTTGCAGAATTAAACAATCATCTCTGAATATCCCAATGTACAATTTTATGATGGAATGAAACCCACCGATCATGCAATTAAAGGTTTTTGAGTCTAGGATACTATCCAAAAGAATCATCCAAATATATCCTTATCAGATGGTTGGACTCCAAAGATCACAGTTAGCTTCTTTTGGGCCAGGAATGACTCCAGCTAGTGGAGAATTTCACCTCTGATTCTCACTGAGTTCATATTTTTCTTTATCTCCTCCATGCCACATACAGACAAATGTTGCTTTGATGTCTAGGGCAGTCGCTGTCACCTCACCTCTAGAATTAACCATGTTTTGTCAAATTTGAGACAAATACTGTAGTGAATGATAGAACTGAGTGTTCTTTGTTGAAGGAAAAGTGAGCATTGGTGATTAAGTGCGAATTGATAGCACTGTCAGTTATCCCTTCCATTATTTGCTGATGATCAAGAATCGGCTGATAGGGCAGTAATTGGCAAGATTATGTTTTGAAGAGTGTGGTGCTGGAAAAGCATAGCCAGTCAGGGCAGCATCTGAGGAACAGGAGAATCGACATTTCATGCATAAGCCCTCCATCAGGAATGAGGCTCATTCCTGATGAGGAGCTTATGCCACTCTTCGATTCTGGTCCCCAGCATCTACAGTCCTCACTTTCTCCAAGCAAAGTTATGTTTGTCATACTGGATTTAGAATTGGCTGGCTGTCAGAAGGCAGAGAGTGGTTGTCGATGGAAAGCATTCTGCCTGGAGAACAGTGTTGAGTGGGGTCCCGCAGGGCTCGGTTCTTGGGCCTCTGCTCTTTGTAGTTTCTATAAAAGACTTGGATGAGGAGATTGAGCGGTGAGTTCATAAATTTGCAGATGACACAAAGGTTGGAGGTGTCGTCGATAGTACAGAGGGCTACTGCAGGCTGCAGCGTGATATAGGTAGGATGCAGAGCTGGGCTTAGAAATGGCAGATGGAGTTCAACCTGGCAAAAAGTTAAGACTAATCTGCAGTGCACACTTTGGAAGGTCGAATTCAAATGCTGAATATAGGATTAAAGACAGGATTCTTGACAGTGTGAAGGAACAGAGGGTGTGCAAGTACATAGATCCCTCAAAGTTGCCACCAAGAGGATAGGGTTGTTAAGAAAGCACATGGTGTTTTGGCTTTCATTAACAGGGGGATCGATCGAGTTTAAGAGCAGCGAGGTTTTGCTGCAGCTCTACAAGTCCCTGGTGAGACCACACTTGGAATATTGTGTCCAGTTCTGGTCACCCAACTATAGGAAAGATACAGAGGCTTTGGAGAGGGTGCAAAGAAGGTTTACCAGGATGCTGCCTGGATTGGAGGGCTTGCCTTATGAAGAAAGGTTGACTAAGCTCAGACTTTTCTCTCTGGAGAGAAGGAGGAAGAGAGGAGACCTGATCGAGGTGTACAAAATAATGAAAGGAATAGTTCGAGGCAATAGCCAGAGACTTTTCCCCAGGGCAGGATTGACTGGTACAAGAAGTCATAGTTTGACAATATTTGGAGGAAGGTATAAAGGATACATCAGAGGTAGGTTCTTTATGCAGAGAGTTGTGAATGCATGGAATGCGTTGCCAGCTGAGGTGGTGGAAGCAGAGTCATTGGGGACATTTAAGTGACTGCTGGACATGCGCATGGATAGCAGTGAGTTGACGGATGCGTAGGTTAAGTTACTATATTTGATATTAGGATTAAATCTCGGCACAACATTATGGGCCTAAGGGCCTGTTTTGTGCTGTACTTTTCTATGGTATACTGTTTATATAATCTACTTGATTAATTTGCCAGTATTTTGGCGATATCAAACTAACCTGGCAAAAGTTAAGACTAATCTGCAGTGCACACTCTCAGCACTGCAGTTGGGATATAGTCAGCATTGTTATTGGTTCCAGTACTGGGACATGTCTTTATATCATGTGGAGTGAATAGAATTGGTTGAAAAATTATTTTATAATGCTGAAGAACTCAATGAGGGTGAGATGCGTCATCCATTTTAAACGATTCTGACTTATCTTGGTCCATTTGTGCTATGCTCCGCCATCAATTAGTTGGTGGGTATATGTAGATCCCCATTCTCTGATTACTTCTTTAATTGCTCATCACCATTTGTGATTGCTTGTAGGAGGACTCCAGAGCTTTGATCTGATATGGTAGGATGGCTTTGCTCTAACTACAACTTAATTCTTCCACTGTAGTTTCACCAACTTGGCACCTGATCATTTTGGTGCTGCTACTAGCATATCTCCTGCAAAGGGGAAGGTGAGGTTTACAGATGCTGGAGATCAGAGTTGAGAGTCTGTTGTACTGGAAAAGCACAGTCAGTCAGGCAACATCTAAGGAGCAGGAAAATGGATGTTTCGGGAAGGAGCCCTTCAATTTACCTTTTCCCTGCCCCTCATGATTTTACAAACCTCTATAAGGTCACCCCTCAGCCTCTGACTCTCCAGGGAAAACAGTCCCAGCCTGGTCAACCTTTCCCAATAGTTCAAATCCTCCAAAGTTAAAAAATGTGGTGCTGGAAAAAGAAGGTTTTTCCAGCACCACATTTTTCAACTCTGGTCTCCAGCATCTGCAGTCCTCACTTTCTCCTCAAATCCTCCAGCCCTGGTAACATCCTTGCTAATTTTTTCTGAACCCTTTCTCAACATCCTTCCAATAGGAAGGCGACCAGAATTGCACGCAATATTCCAAACGTTGCCTAAGCAATGTCCTGTACAGCCACAATATGACCTCCCAACTCCTGTATTCAATTCTCTGACCAATAAAGGAAAGCATACCAAATGCCTTCTTCACTATGCTAGCTACCTGTGACTCCACTTTCAAGGAGCTCTAAACCTGCACTCCAAGGTCTCTTTGTTCAGCAACACTCCCGAGGACCTTACCATTAACTGTATACGTCCTGCTCACATTTATCGGAATTCAACTCCATCTGCCACTCCTCAGCACATTGGCCCATCTGATCAAGATCCAGTTGCAATCTGAGGTAACCTTCTTCACTCTGCACACCTCCAATTTTGGTGTCAACTGCAAACCTATTAACTATGCCTCTAATGCTCACATCGAAATCATTTATATAAATGATGAAAAGAAGTGGACCCAGCACCAATCCTTGTGGCACTCCACTGGTCACAGGCCTCTAGTCTGAAAAACAACCCTCCACCACCACCCTCTGTCTTCTACCTTTGAGCCAGTTCTATATCCAAGTGCCTAGTTCTCCCTGTATTCCATGAGATCCACCTTGCTAACCAGCCCCCCAAGGGGAATCTTATCAAACACCTTATTGAAGTCCATATAGATATACATGTACATCCTGTCCCCCAAGATTCTCAGCAACTACATACCCACCATCAACATCAGGCTCACTGGTCTATAGTTCCCTGGCTTGTCCTTAACACCTTTCTTAAATCATGGTACCATGTTAGCCAACCTCCAGTCTTCCATCACCTCACCTGTGACTATCAATGATACAGATATTTTGGATGTAGGTTGGCTTGCTGAGCTGTACTTTTCATTTCCAGACATTTCATTACCCTACTAGGTAACATCTTCAGTGGGCCTCAGGAATACTGAGAATTCCTGCTTTCTATTTATATGTTTGGGTTTCTTTGAGTTGGTGATGTCATTTCCTGTGGTGATGTTTTTTCCTGTGGTGAAGTCACTTCCTGTTCCTTTTCTCAGGGGGTGGTAGATGGGTTCTAACTTGGTGTGTTTGTTGATACAGTTCTGGTTGGAATGCCATGCTTCTAGAAATTCTTGTGCATGTCTTTGTTTGGCTTGTCCTTGGATGGATTGTTGTCCCAGTCAAAGTAGTGTCCTTCCTCATCTGTATGTGTATTTACTAGTGAGAGAGGCTCATGTCTTTTTGTGGTTCGTTGATGTTCACGTATCCTAGTGCCTAGTTTTGTGCCTGTTTGTCCAATGTAGTGTTTGTTACAGTCCTTGCAAGGTGTTTTGTAAATGACATTAGTTTTGCTCGGTGTCTGTTTAGGGTCTTTCAAGTTCATTAGCTGCTGTTTTAGTGTGTTGGTGGGTTTGTGGGCTACCATGATGCCAAGGGGCCTTACTAGTCTGGCAGTCATTTCTGAGATGTCTTTGATGTCGGGGAGAGTGGTTGGGGTTTCTGGACGTGTTTTGTCTGCTTGTTTGGGTTTGTTGCTGAGAAATCGGTGAACTGTGTTCATTGGGTACCCAACCTTTTTGAATACACGGTATAGGTGATTTTCCTCTGCTCTGCGTAGTTCCTCTGTGCTGCAGTGTGTGGTGGCTCGTTGAAATAATGTTCTAATGCAGCTTTGTATGTGGGTGTTGGCATGATTGCTTCTGTAGTTCAATATTTGGTCCGTATGTGTTGTTTTCCTGTAGACACTAGTTTGAAGTTGCCCATTGGCTGTTTGCTAGGAATGGCAGTTTGTTGTTGTTTTCCTCCTTTTTAGTGAATTTTATGCCGGTAAGGGTATTATTGATGATACAAATCTCTCATCAAGAGGCCCAGCAATCACCTCCCTCGCTTCCCACGGAGGTCTAGGGTGCACCTGATCAGTCCCTGGGGATTTGTCCACTTTTCAAGACATCCAGCACTTCCTCTTTTGTAATATGGACATTTTTGCAAGATGACATGATCTGTTTCCCTATATTCTCTATCTTCCATGTCCTTTTCCACAGTAAACACTGATGCAAAATACTCATTTATTATCTCCCCCATCTCCTGCAGCTCCACACATAGGCTGCCTTGCTGATCTTTGAGGGGCCCTATTCTCTCCCTAGTTACATTAAGGACAAAAAGGTATTTGTAAAAACCCTCTGGATTCTCATTAACCCGATTTGCCAAAGCTATCTCATGTCCCCTTTTGCCCTCCTGATTTCACTTTTACATATATTCCAAGTCCCTTAGAGCGCTGTGCATTGTTCTGTAACTTTAAAGTCCAGCAAATGCCTCACTATTAGCACAAAACCAGGGCACAATCCTGGTTCAATGAGATTTGCAGGAGCTATGTGTTGTGCTGGAAAAGCAGAGCAGATCAGATAGCATCCAAGGAGCAGAAGAGTCGACATTTCGGGCAGGAGCCCTTCATCAGGGAGGTCTTTTCCCTGGATTGGGGGAGTTCAGAACTAGAGAGCATAGGTTTAGGGTGAGAGGGGAAAGATATAAAAGAGACCTAAGGGGCAACTTTTTCACAAAGAGCGTGGTGCATGTGTAGAATGGGCTGCCAGAGGAAGTGGTGGAGACTGGTACAATTGCAACATTTGAAAGGCATTTGGATGGGTATATGAATAGGAAGGGTTTGGAGGGATATGGGCCAGGTGCTGGGAGGTGGGACTAGATTGGGTTGGGATATCTATTCGGCATGGATGAGTTGGACCAAAGAGTCGGTTTCCATGCTGTACATCTCTGACTCTATGACTCTATGAATACCTAAAATTTCTCCAATAGGAAGAATTGAAAATGCCTGATTCCTCAAAAGTTCTTGCAAAAAACGAGCTCTCAGCAGAAGTGAAACATGGTGACTGAGAGAGTCTGCAAGGTGTTGCTGGGATTGGAGGGGTGTTTCCTTTGCTGTTTGCACATGTGGTTTACAGACAGTGGATTTAGATAAGGTAAAAGCAGGTTTTGTTGGAGAGGTTGACTTGATATTGATTTGTTTGGGCAACTGAGGGTCTTATCATGCAATGGAAACAGCCAACACCAAGGGTGGCGGTGGAAGGGGAGGGAGTGGGTGATGAAGGGGCAGCTGTCCGAAAGCTAATGTTTCCAAATAAACCTGTTTTATTATAACCTGGTGTTGTGTGATTTTTAACTTTGTGCACGCCAGTCCATCACCGGCACTTCCAAATCATGACTACTGAAAGCAATGGAAGAAGATTCATGTGGAGCATGAAAAACACCAAGAACCGATACCTGTGTGTGTCTTATAGCTGCTATATATTAAAATAATTATATGCAGTGTATTTACATTGTAAGATGCAGAAGAGAGGAGTTTTGTTTTGGGAGGGGGGAGAGAAAGATCAAAAACTAATTGACTTTTTTTAAAAACCTGTTTCTATTTTGATTGCCTATCATGTCTTTTTGTGCTGTATTTGCAAATCAAGGTATCTGGTCCCAGAATCGTGCAAGTGGAAAGTCAAAGCAAAAAGAGTGAATTAATTCAGTACAAAATCTTTTGAGGGGCTTTTTCTTCTACTTCCAGTTTTGTTCTTTAATTGCTTGTTTTTTTAATTGTAAAGTCAGTTTAGTTTTGAAAGAATATGCTGTTGTTTTGTGTCCAGCTAGTGAATGTTCTGTTTGTAAACCAGCCAGTGTTCTGCCTGTGACTGCAACCCTTTTTTAAGAGATCCAGGTTCCCTTGAACACAATGCCATAAAATTGCAAACACCATCAAATGCTTTAAGCCGTTGCCAAAATGACTTTCTGCTTTAAAATGTCACTTGCTTTATGAGTGAGGGGATAAATTAACCTTTGAATTGGGCATAACTTTACCTTTTATTAATGCTGAACAAAGAGACCGAGGAGTATAGGCGCATAGTTCTTTGAAACTAGAATCACAGGGAGACAGGGTGGTGAAAAAGACACGCATGCCGTCATTGGTCAGAATGTTGACTATAAGAGTTGGGATGTCATGTTGCATTTGTACAGGACATTGATGAGGCTAGTTTTAGAATACTAGTTACCCTTCTATGGGAAGGATATTGTTAAACTTGAGAGGGTGCAGAACAGATTTACAAGAATCTTGCTAGGACTAGAGGGTTTGAGTTATAGGGAAAGGCTGAACAAGCTGGGGCTTTTTTTTCCCTCTGGCATTAGAGGCTGGGGGATGACCTTATGGAGGTTTATAAAATCATGAGAGGCATGGATAGTGTGAAAAGCCAAGGTCATTTTCCTAAACTGGGGGAATCCACAACTAAAGGACATAGTTTAAGGTGAGAGGGGAAAGATTTAAAAAGGGCCTGAGGGGGATCCTTTTCACACACAGGGTGGTGCATGTGTGGAACAAGCTGTCATAAGAGGTGGGTACAATTACAACATTTAAAAGATGTCTGGATGGGTACATGAATAGGAAGATCTTAGAGGGATATCGGTCAAATGCTGGCAAATGTGACCAGGTCAGATTGGAATGTCTGGTTGGCGCAGACAAGTCGTACCGAAGGGTCTGTTTCTGTGCTGTATAACTCAAAGTTTCTGAGGGCTGTGTAAGCCCAAGATCACTGGCAATGTCATTGACTTGGAACGAAAACGCTGTTTGTCTCTCTGCAGATTCTGCCAGGCCTTCTATGTATTTCCACCTTTTTTTCTGTTTTCATTTATAAATGTGTTGGGTACAGAACTCTTTTCTAAGCTATATATTGAAAGATTGTGACAAAGAAATTCAAGATTCCCCTTATTGTACAGAAATTGCAGGCTATTGTGCTTATAAATTGATACTCTCAGCCAGATTGTTAAATTGTTTTAAAATTACTGATAAAGTAGTGAGAGTGACATGGATAGCAATCTTCATCTACCCACCCTCTGATCATGCTGGCACTCTTTGCTCCCTCAATGTAAATCAAATTGGCACCTTTCACCCACTCCCCCTCGTGTTCTGTGTGACTCTGATCCTCAACATCTGCAGGTGTTGCCCCCAATATTGAGCTACAGACCTCCTTTTACTCAAAAGATGACCTGGAATGAGTACGAATCAGCTGATGGATGATATATCCAGCTCTTATTCACAATAATCACAATAAAATCATAAGAACTAGAAGCATTTTTCGACCATTCAGTCCCTTAAGTCTGCTTTGCCATTTGATAAAGTAATGGCTGATCTGATTTTGGCCTTAACTCCATAGTCCTACCTGTTCTCCAGAACACTTAATCCCTTTGTCAATCAAAAACCTTGAATATTTTCAGTGACCCAGCCCCTATTGCTCCCTGCGCAAGAACTTGTAACTCTCAAATTAGGAAGTCGATTCGCTGCTGTTAATCAAATTGCAATTTTTTTTTCCAAAATGCTTCCTGCCTGTCATAACTTTAGGTTTTATTAATAAAGTAAATCTTTGTTTTAATTACAGGCCAAGTAACACAATCCAACAGTAAACTGAGAGAAACAGGTCAAAATGATATAGGATGCCACAAAGAGATCATGTGTCAGAAAAATAGATTAAGGTGAATTTATTGCAAAACTTTAGCTGCAAGTTACTCAGTAAAAATTGGTATAGTTATCAGCTCAAATTCAAACAAATACTACAAGTACAGGCTGATAAAGGATAGTTGCAAAACATGAATGTATGATCAGTCCATCACCATTATAGGCCTCTTACATTTTTTAGAGAGTCTTTCCAAAGTGAAGAGTTCAATGCTTGAAGTCAATATTGAGAGGCTGGTTCCATAGATAGACAATGGAGAATAGGCTCTGGGATGGTTTCTTACTTTGTTTTCCAAATGAATACAAATTGTGGCCTTTGGTAGGCTGCTTCAATCCACTTGCTGGTTTGTCTTGCTTCATCTCACTGTTGAATATGTGCTATCTTTAGTGCCTTTCGCAGTTCCCCTTGGTCTTTTGCTAAAAGTGGTGACTCTTAGCCTGTTATGTAATGAGTCGAAGAGTGCAGTGTTGGCAAAGCACAGCCGGTCAGGCAGCATCCAAGGAGCAGGAGAATCGATGTTTCAGGCATAAGCCCTTCATCAGGAATTAGACTTGTGGGCCAAGGGGACTGAGCAATAAATGAGAGAGGAGTGGGGCTGGGGGGAACGTAGCTGGGAATGCGATAGGTAGATGAAGGTGGGGGGTGAAAGTGATTGGTTGGAGAGGAAGATGGAACAGATAAGTGGGAAGGAAAATGGACGGGTAGGACCGAGCAAGAGGGCAGTGCCAATTTGGAAGTTTGAGCCTAGGATAAGGTGGGGGGAGGGGGAAATGAGGAAACTGATGAAATCCACATTGATTCCGTGTGGTTGGAGGGTCCCAAGGCGGAAGATGAGGCGCTCTTCCTTCAGAAGTCGGATGGTTAGGGTTTGGTGATGGAGGAGGCACAGGACCTGCATGTCCACAGCAGAATGGGAGGGGGAGTTAAAGTGTTCAGCCACAGGGAAGTGGTGTTGGTCAATGCGGGTGTCCCACAGATGATCTCTGAAACAAATCGCAAGTTGGCATCCTGTCTCCCCAATGTAGAGGAGACCAAATCGGGTGCAATGGATGCATGAGATGACATGTGTGGAAGTACAGGTAAATTTCTGTCAGATGTGTGAGGATCCTTTGGGGCCTTGGATGGCCATGAGGGGGAAGGTGTGGGCGCAGGTTTTGCACTTCATGCGCTGGCAGTGGAAGGTGCCAGGAAGGGAGGGTGGGTTGGTGGGGGGCATGGACCTGACAAGGGAGTCACGGAGGGAATGGTCTCTCTGAAATGCAGGTAGGGATGGGGAGGGAAATATTTACCTGGTGGTGGGGTCCATTTGTAGATGGCGGAAATGGTAGAGGATGATGCAATGTATCCGGAGATTGGTGGGATGGAAGGTGAGGACTGAGGGGAGGCGGGTGGAGGGGGAGGTGGTTGGGGTGGGGAGCGGGGGGCGGGGTTGTCTCTCCTTGTTGCAATTGGAGAAGTGGGGTTCAAGGGCAGAAGTGCAGGAAGTGGAGGAGATGTGCTAGAGGGTATCGTCAACCACATTTGAGGGGAAATTGCAGTCATTGAAGAAGGAGGCCATCTGGGATGGTCTGTGGTGGAATTTGTCCTCCTGGAAGCAGATGCGGCAGAGACAGAGGAATTGGAAATAAGGGATAGTATTTTGACAGGAGGCAGGGTGGGAGGCGATGTAGTCTAGATAACTGTGGGAGTCGGTGGGTTTGTACTGGTTGTCTGTGTTGAGTCGGTCACTGGAAATGGTGTTGGAGAGGTCCAGGCTGAGGGAGGAGGTGTCTGAGATTGTCCGGGTGAATTTGAGGTTGGGGTGGAAGGCGTTGATGAAGTTGATGAATTCTTCCACCTCCTCTTGGGAGCACGAGGTTGCACCCATATAATTATTGATCTAGCGAAGAATAAGGTGCGGAATGGTTCCAGTGTAGCTGTGGACAATGGATAGTTCCATGGACCCGATGCAGAGATAACTGGGGCCCATGCGGGTGTCCATGGCTACTCCTTTGGTTTGGAGGAAGTGGGAGGATTGGAAGGAGACATTGTTCAGGGTCAAGTTGTCATGTCATGACCGAAGCAAAAAGGTTGCTAGATAATTTCAGCAGGCAAAAAGGTTGTGTTGAAATTCGCACAGTGTACTTGCAGTCTGGTGTTCTTGCAAAAGAAATTGAATCCTCACACCTTCAGAAAGACCCATTGTGTATTCCAAGGGTTAATTGAATTCTAAATGTCTTCCTTTATGATTGATGCTCAGATAGCAAAGCAGTCTGTCTGATTTTTTACTGCAGTCTTGTGATTTAAGACTATGTGCTCATTTTAAAATACAGATGGAACACCTTTTTTAAAAAATCAAGTTTTCAAATATCGGAGATAACACATTCTGTTCCATATTCTGAAAGATAATTCTAAATACTCCCGTAATGAAATGTATTGAAAACAAAAATTGCTGGAGATCACAGCGGGTCCGGCACCATCCTTGGAAAGAAAGCAAGCCAATATTCCGAGTCTAGATGATCCTTCATCAGACTAGATTTTCAGCACAGGTTCTAGCATCTGCAGTAATTTTTGCCCCTCCATGATGAAATGCACTGTGAACATGTTCAACAATTACTCTTATTTCCAAATAAAATGTCCAGTTCATTTCTGAGGCATTTATTCTGTATAATGCAACTCAGTTTTGATTGTGCATTTGGAGCACAAACAATAGACAATGATCACTTGACTGAATTAATGACCCATTAACGCCTTTGCAACCACTAAACTGGTGATTGTTCATTGAAAGGTTAGTTAAACATCTCATTATTTGGCATCTACCAGAGCTTGGTGATTGTGTGTGTCATACTTCAGGCTACAGCTTCTGTTATTATAATGTTTCAGAGAGTGTACAACATTACTGTTGTAAGTTTCACTGGGCAACAGTGCCAGTAAAGGACATAAAATTGTAGTCCCTCTGTAAGATTCGAGGTTCCACTGAAGAGGTGATTTTATTTCTCCAAATGTGGAAATGCTGCTGTTGAACTGAAGTGGGCAAGATCAGAAGTCACACGACACCAGGTTATAGTCCAACAGGTTTATTTGAAATGCCAAGCGTTTGAATTGCTGCCCTTCATCGGGTAACTTCTGATCATTTCTCCAGAGGCAATAAAACTACTAATGACAATATAAACATAACAACTATGTTTTATATTGCCAATAGTTTCTTTTTCACTCAGCGCCTTCAGTCATTGGGAATAGAATAGAATAAAAATTTATTGTCACGTGTACTTTGACATGAAAAATTCAGTAAAAAGTTTCATAAGTTGCCCCTACACAGCACAGACATCAATGACAGAAGTCAGATGTAATAATAAGAAAAATGTAGAATTAAGTTCGCATAGTTCAGTTAATGGCTTCTGAGCTTGGGGAAGCCAAATAAAGAACAACAGCAAACCCTGAAGATGCAACAGGGACAAGACTGCCATGCTGGGTGGCTGAAATACTAGGCCGGAAGCCTCCACCGAAGAAGACCACCATACCGGCCTGAGACTGTCACTTCTGTTTGGAACTGCCGGCCAGGCCATTGGAATACCTGGAAGCCAAAGATAAAGAGGATCTCCATGCCAGTACAAGACTAATCCACAACATTGGGATACTGTTTTGCCGAGATAGCCACCTCTCCTCCTCCAGGCACCAGGGCCTGGCTGTGGACCTGGATCCTTGGCCTAATCTACAGGTCTGGGCTGGGGAGGTCAGCCTGGGCCCTGCTCCTTGCTCGCTGGGAGACCCTGGGCTCGTCCTGACATTGCTTCTGTTGCCACCAGATGCTGCCTCCTTCACTGACCAGACTTAAAAGAAAACAATGAAAAAAAAAGAGAAAAGGAAAAGTGCTGAAGAGAAATTAATAAAAGAAAGCTGGCAGGATTGGATGAATCTCATCTAGGTTCTCAGCCCACCTACTCTGCCACAGTCTTGGAAAAGACAGTGTATACGTGAATGAGTATACAAACTGCTGCAACAGAAGCGAGCCTGCCAAGTTTGCACCAATGTTACCATTTTGGAGAGTAACTGTTCTCCTGCCATAGCTGCCTTATTGCATTAAAAAAAAGAGAACTGGGAAAATTAGTGATTTATCGAGCTTTAAACAAGCACAGAGGCAAAAAACAGAAGTTGGTGGAGCAACACTGAGGGAGGATTGACAGAAACGATCTATGGAAAGGTGGAAGGCAGGAGAGCTTGACAGTCTTGTTTTATCTGTGTACAAGTGGATGAATTTTTAATATTAAAACTCTCACTTTAAATATTTCCCGATTTTGTCTCTCATGTCTTCCACCTTATCAAAGACTTTTGTTTGATACCCCTTGCATCTCTTTCCTGCTCTTGTGCATTGGGACATCTGTCAGTCTCTACCCTTTCCATTTGTGATGAAGAGACATCATCCTGAAACGTTAACACTTTCTTTCTCCACAGATGCAATGCTAACATTTTACATTTTTAAGATATCTAACTTGCACTGTATTTTTAACAACAAGATGACAACTTACATTTACAAAGTACTTTTCACTGCCATTGAATATCTCAAAGTGCTTATTAAATACTTCAGTCACTGGTGTAATGTAGGAAATTTGGCAACTTAATCATGCTCAGCAACCCCCTCCACAAATAACATTGTGATTATGACTAGACCATCAGTCTTTTAACTGATGAGTAAATATTGGTCAAAGCACTGGGGATTATCCTGCCATGTCCATTTTCTTCCCTTCCATGGACTGTTCTTTGAAATAGTGCGTTGGTTCCTTCTGTATAATATATGATAGATTCCTCAATGTTTAGGATTATGAGGCACAGCCCAGGCACTTCCAACTTGACCATTAAGATTACACTTTTTGCTGGTCTCGCTGATATTATGCAACTGCTTTCAACAGAACTAATGACTTGCTCTTTAAATTAACTGTTCAGAAAATGCTGGGAAATATCAAAGCTAAATAGGCCCTTATACTTTAACACTTGCATTTTGATCATTTTACAGTTGACATCCTGAATGGATCACTTGCAGGACAGTAATACAGACTCAGTGACAGATGGACAGGAACAGCTGAATGAGTATTTTCAGGTTGTATGTACGACAAAGTAGAAAAATAAGTTGTGCTTAAGGGGAATGCATAATATTACCTTGCAACCACGAGAGCATTAATCATGAGATGCACTCTCAGAAGAAGAGAAATTTGTTAACTACAAACTGAAGATTGGGAAATTGTTCTACTGTGGTTAAATGTTATAAAAATGAAATCTACACTTAACAGATTAGAAGTAATTTTAAGCACAAATCTGCAAAAAAAACTTTTCTAGTATTCTTATCCAAAAATGACTTTTCTTATGAATAATGACTCTTTTGCACTGGCTTCACCATTGATTTGCAGTCAGACTGTCTGCAACAATGGCTTCTGTGACCATTGTTATTACATTTCTCCTAGTGCTCTGCTAAGGGCTGTTCTTAATGTCCTGTTTTTCCTTTTTTACATGCACTTTGGCAGCAATGCTGAATAAGGGGGGTTACTATCCACATCGGTGCTGATGTCGTTGATTTCCACCCCTCCGCTGCCATACTTGACCCTACCCCACAGACCATGGTTGCCCTGCCATAGGAAGAATATTCTTAAGATGGAGAGGGTTCCAAAGATATTTGCCAGAATATTGTGAGGAATAGAAGGTTTGTGCTATGTGGATAGGCTGGACTTCTTTCACTCAGGTGTAGGAGGTTGAAGGGTGACCTTATCGAGGTTTTTAAAATCATGAGCGATTTTGATAAGGTGAATGTTAGGTGTCTTTACCCTATGGTGGAGGATTTCAAGGTGAGGAGGCATATTTTTAAAGTAAGAGGAAAAAGATTTAAAAGGACGTGTGAGGCAGCTTTTTTACGCAGAGAATGGTTTGTGTGTGAAATAAATGTCCAGAGGAAATGGTGGATGTGGGTGTACTTACAATATTTAAAAGACATTTAGATAATTGCATAAGAAAGATTTGGAGGGACATGGGCCAAGTACAGGCGGGTGGGGCTAGTTTAATTTGGAATTATGGTCAGCATGGGTTGGTTTGACTGAAGGGTCTGTCTGACTCTGGCTCAGTGTGTCCTCACCTTCTTCAAGATTAAAGTGGTGCTGGAAAAGCACATCAGGTCAGGCAGCATCTGAGGAGCAGGAAAATCGATGTTTCAAGCAAAAGCCCTTCATTAGGAATTTCACCTTCTTGTCTACCCCATCTCTCCTTGTCAGAGTCCTGTCTGATGCTTGGAAATAAGCTGAGCCAAGAGATAGAGGGGGAACATTGAGGGTACAGTGATCATTGTATCGTAAGGCTTATGATGACAGAAAACAATGTTGGTCAATCCATACTAAGATTAAGCGACTGACAGAAAGTGGACATCAAGCCACGAGGAAGTGTCGATGATCGGTTGGATGTGTGTCCATGAGTCCTTCAAGGCAATTGAATAGGTAGACAAAGTGGTTAAAAAGGCATATCAATACTTCATTTTATTAGTTGAGGCATTGAATACAAGCGAAGAGTGGTTACGATGAAACAGTACAAGGAGTTATTTAGGCTGCAACTTGTACTATGTGCAGTTCTGGTTGTCACACTGTAGGAAGGATATGACTGCACTAGAGAAGATACAAAGGAAATTCCCCAGGAATCCTGCCCTGCAGCATTTCAGCTATGAAGAGAGATTGGAGAGGCTGGAGTTGTTTTGCTCAGATTAGAGAAAACTGAGGGGGTGCCTGTTTAAGATGTGCAGAATTATGAGGTGCTTAGAGAGAGTAGAAAGAAATAAATTATTCTCCTTATGTAGAGAGGTTAATAACCACGCATCATGGACTAAACACTTTAAGAGGCTGATTGAGAAGGAATTTAAAGAACCTTTTTTCTCACCTAGGAGGTGGTGCGTATTTGGAACTCACTGCCTGAAAATGTTTAGACAGTGTTTTTTCTAAGCTGCACAAACGTGCAGATGCTCCAAAATTCCACACATGGGGATTGGCATCAGTATGCTGATTATGGCATTGACTTCTGGTTCAAGAAGTCTCTGCTGCACACAAGCTTTGGAGGGATAAGCAGTCAGTGAGAAAATTCAAGGGAATGCTGGTTGTGGAGGTGGCATCCATCAAACTTAAAAGCATTTTGATGAACACTTAGAAACATAGAATCCCTATAGTGTGGAATCAGGCCGTTTGGCCTAACAAACCCACACCGAGCCTCTGAAGAGCTTGAGGCCCCATGGCACACATGGCTACAGGACAAGTACTGGAAAATGGAATGGATTGCTGGGAATTTTGGGAGAGGTAGGTTCAATTAAGGTAGCTATTTAAATTTAAAAAGCACAGTATGCTACACAATGGTTTCCTTCTACACATGACACTCTTGTGATTCCTCTGTCATTCTGTGGTGTCCAGTTCAGGCAATTGATATAAACAGGAATTGACCATATGACCTGTTGTGCTTTTAATACACCATTGCCTAATCTCTGAACACCACCCTATTTCCCATATGCCCCTGGAGATACCAAAAATCTCTTTAACTCAACCTTAAATAATGGGGCATTGACAACCCTCCCAAGTAAAGGATTCCAAAGATTTGCAGCATTTTGCATGAAAAGAGTTGTTCTTTTAAATTGTAATTGCTTTTAATTGCAGGGAGTAACCAGGAAAAGATATAATAGATCAGAACAAATTATTGCAGATGCTGAAATCTGTACTGAAAACATCAAATGCTGGTGACCACAATCGGTCAGACAGCATGCATGGAGAGAGAGTGCACATGTCCTCTCTCCCCTCCCCCAATCCTAGTGGGACTGTCTGTCCTTTCAAGTCTGGCAGGAGACACACTATTGTTCTACGGTTCTCACATTCCGATCATTTAATCTGAACTATCAACATCTTTTTTCCACCAGCACCTTACTCTCATTAACCACCCCCTCCCAAACTATAAAATGAATACTGTCCCCTCCACACTTCTCTTCAGCTCTGATGAAGAGTAATCTAGACTCACTGCGTTAGCCACTCTCTCTCCATGGTTGCTGTCTGATCTGCTGTGATCTCCAGCATTTGCTGTTTTCAGTCAAGGCTACAATGTGGTTGCCACTGACTCTCCAGCCAATGCCGTGATGAAATCCAACTCAATGTATCAGGTTTGATGAAAGGTCACAGGCCTGAAGATATTAACTGTTTATCTCTCTATTTATGCTACTGTACAGAAAGGAATCAATACCTTCGCAAGAAGAAGGGAGAAAAATATTGGTGGAAAAAGGCTATTTTTATCCATATTTTTTTAACACTTTGCAAAACAATTTTCAGCAGCTTGGAAAGTAAAATTCCTGGTAACTTTGAACATAAGTCACAAAGTAGTTGTCTCTGCTGTGTCTGTAATCTGACCCACATGACAACTTTGCTTTGATGTTATATTATTTTTTTCCTTCACCAACATTAAAATAAAATCAACTTTAAAAACAGACTTGAAAGTGAACAGTAAATGGCCCCTTGGTGGCAATTCATGTGCACAATCAGTCTGAAAATGAATGCATTACCTCTTTTGTGGGAGCACTTAAAATACCTAATTGTAGTCAATTATGTACTTCTAAAAGTGTGAAAATGGGCTTATGAATACTTTTTGAAAGCATTGAATGTACTAAACAGCAAAGTTTTGTCTTTTGTTTCAGAGTATAAAAGAATCTGATTTGTGTAAGGGAAAGGTCTTCCAATTACTTGCTGTAGGCAGGCTGACAACTATAAGCTGAAAAAGGGTTCATCTAAAAATAGAAACCTGTTATGATTTTTAGATATAGTTGTTATTCTTTCTTCTTCCCCTTCTTCACTCTCTCCAAAATTCCCTGATTGAGGAGCAGTTTTGTTGCTTGCATGTGAAATATAAATCTTGATTCATTCTCTAAAAGATTTATTTTACCCCCTTCAATGCTCCTAGTGATACCATGCCCCATATATACACTTCCCCCAAAGTTGTAATGTGCCACATTTTATGGACAGACTTAACTCCGTGTCATAAGGTGATTTGGCAGCATCTGTGCAGAGAAAGTAGAGTTAACATTCCAGGTCCAATGTCCCTTCTCCAGAACTAATTTGTTTTAATCTTTAAACTTTCTATCCACAGATACTGCCAGACCTGCTGAGTTTTTCTAGCAATTTCTGTTTTTGTACCTGGTTTCCACAGTTCTTTGGGGTTTTTTGTTCAGCATCATTGTATTTATTTGGAGAAAGTTCCAATGTTACACTGCATTTTATATGTCAGCAACTCCCCAAAGTGTGGCCAAGCCAGACAGCGCCATTGTCATCAGTGTCCCTTAGTTCAAGGATGGTGTCTTCACACAGTGAACATGGGTTTCATTGGACTTCACAGGAATACACTTGAGGGTTGGTTTTCCACAAGGAGGCAGGAATGCTGGGTGCAGCATTTGTTCATTCTCTTGTCTTCTTTGTGTCACTCTGTGTCATCAAAACCTGATGGAGCGTGTGGCCATTTGGAACAACAAGTGTCAAGCTGTTCTCAGTCATTGATGTCAACTTTGATGTGCTTCAAGCAGAGCATCAGAGTACCTTTGAAACACTTCTTTGACCTTCTCTGGCGTGTGGACCATTTGAGAGTTGATAAAATAGAAAGTGGCTTTTTGACCATCTGGAAACAGCGTCCAGTCTATCAAAATTGACTTTGCAGGAATTTTGCTTGAATGTTTGTGTAGGTGACTTTATGAAGGACACTAATATTGTTCAACTGTCTGTTGAATCTGAAGGCTGCAATTGAGGCATTGCTAATGGAATATTTTTAGTGCTCTTACGTATGTTGTCCAGATCTCACTACAATACAGGAATGTAATAATGATTTCAACAAAAACTGTGGGATGGCACGGTGGCTCAGTGGTTAGCACTGCTGCCTCACGGTCCCAGGTTCGATTCCACCGTCAGGCAACTGTCTGTGTGGAGTTTGCATATTCTCCCCGTGTCTGCGTGGGTTTCCTCTGGGTGCTCCGATTTCCTCCCGCAGTCCAAAGATGTGCAGGTCAGGTGAATTGGCCATGCTAAATTGCCTATAGGTTAGATGTGTTAGCGGGAAATGGGTCTGGGTGGGTTACTCTTTGGAGGGTCGGTGTGGACTTGTTGGGCCAAAGGGCCTGTTTCCACACTGTAGGGAATCAAATAAATAATAAAAAATAATAATCTCACAAATACACAGGCAGAAATGGGACTGACACGGGTACTCACAGTGAATTTGAAGCATTAACTTTGTTTCTCTTTCCACAGATACTGTGAGATCTGAATTTCCAGCACTTTCCATTTTATTTTAGATTTCCAGCTTCCACAGTATTTTGCATTTATTTAAATGTTTTGGTCAGGTCAGTCAATGTACTGAAACTTTCCTGGTTTTGTTCTTGATATTTTTCATAGATTTATTTACAACAAGGACTATATCAGGGTTTCTGCTCAATTAAAGTAAGGTTTCTCTCTGGAAGGATCTTCTCAGCCATAGGAACTAAGTATTCCTGATGAAGGGCTTATGCCCGAAATGTCAATTCTCCTGCTCCTCGGATGCAGCCTGACCTGCTGTGCTTTTCCAGCACCACACTCTTGAACTACGTGATTTGAAGTATTTATGTTGAGATTCTCCTTGCAAAAGACTTGAGAGAAATAGCTGAATGGTTTCCATGGCACAACGTTATCCCTGGTTTTGAAGATGATTACAATTGCTGCTTTCTGCAATTCAGACCTGTGCAGTTGAGTGAGTTGGAGTGGTGATGGGGTAAGGGGAAAAAAGTAGGCAAAAGTGAGGACTGCAAATGCTGGAAACCAGAGTTTAGATTAGAGTGGTGCTGGAAAATCACAGCAGGTCAGGCAGCATCCAAAGAGCAGGAAAATCGATGTTTCAGACAAAGCCCTTCATCAGGAATAGAGGAAGGGAGAGATAAATGGGGAGGGGGTAGGTGGGACTGGGGAGAAGGTAGCAAAGAGTACAGTAGGTGAATGGGGGTGGGGATGGAGGTGATAGGTCAGAGAGGAGGGTGGAGCTGATAGGTGGGAAGGGAGATTGGCAGGTGGGACAGGCCATGAGGACACAACTGAGCTAGAAGGATGGAACTGGGGTAAGGTGTGGGGAGAGGAAATGAGGAAACTGGTGAAGTCCATGTTGATGCCCTGGAGTTGAAGAGTTCCAAGGCAGAAGATGAGGCGTTCTTCCTCCAGGTGTCGGGTAGTGAGGGACTGGCAGTGGAGGAGGCCCAGAACCTAGGGTAAGGGGAGCCTGGCTCATCATCTTCCCAAATCTGTAATATTAATGCCCAGAGTTTTTGTGGGAACTTAATCCCACCATTCTGAAGTCTACCAGAGCCACATGCCATGTTGGTTTTCATCCATTCATGTCTTCCATTGATGGCACTTCACCCATCAATTCATCACAGGCTATTGAGCGATAACCTGGAGAATGTCAGTTGCCATTGTGTTTTCTTGGGTTGAAGAGTTGTTGAAAATATTCTTTCCAATGTTGACAGATTATGCTGGGGTGTGCAGAGTGCATTCTGTAGAGGACTGCTCAGTAAAAGCTGCCATCGCCTAAAGCCACATCTATCCCAACACAGACATCCAAATCACCATCATGCATCTGTCATATTTGTGAAGATTGTCCTGAGTTGACAGTCCAGTGTCAGTTACCCATTTTTCAACATTACAGCACTTAGCAAATGGGCCCTGGCAGAGACCCACATGTGGCTTTACTTAATGTGGGAATCTTAGAACGTTATTGTCCATATGATCTTGACCAGTTGCTGGTTAGATTTCAGCAAAGTCTCAAATCACAATGGCCAGGACATCTTTGCCACTGGAACCTTCCTTTTGACTTGCAGCTGGTGAGCTCCACTGCCTTTCTTTACCTGTTCTGCTGTTAATGACTTTTTGGGCCACACTTTGTCTTGTATATTCGTCAATATTGCTGCCATAGGCAGCCCGAGCAGGAACAAACTGCGCTGTACAATCTAGTATGCTGCTGGAGTCCAAAAAAACAGCAGGTATTTAGATTGGAGCATGATGCCAATCTGGTCTGGTTATATTCCAGACTGGCTTTAAACCTTTGAAACTAATGGTGTCTGGTGAGACCTTTAATCATGCTGTGTGAATTAACCTTATTTGTCAGTTTACTTGCAGAATATTCTTGAATTTTAGTTCAAATAAATTTAATTAATTTAGTATCTTCCTATTAACAACCATTTAAAGTGAAGTTCTACCCCTGTTACTTGAAAGAGGTGCTCCTTTATGGCATCGCTTTGGTCTCTAGCTGCTGGTGACGTTGTTTTGCCATCAGACATCACAGAAGCTGACGAGAATCTTCTTGTGATTTATTTTAATGCATTCTTTAAAAATGATTTGAATTTATTGAAAATTGCATAAAATCACTAGAGCTTGATAACAGCTGGACAAAAATGTTTGTTTCAATGTGAAATACAGTGCTATAAATCATAGCAAGCTGGCAGTATAATGGCATCATTGGCATGCTTCAGGCAGTTTGTAAGGCAGGCCAGAATCTACAAATCAGTGCCAACACAGGCAGGATAGTTTGGCATTGAAAGTTTGTTATTTATGTTTGATGTTTAAATATCTTGGGTAAGAAAGCAGAACAAATATATTCTCACTAAATGATACAAAGAAGATTATTAAATTTAATCAGTCTCCAAGACCCATTTTGGGCGGCATGGTGGCACAGTGGTTCGCACTGCTGCCTCACAGTGCCAGAGACCCAGATTCAATTCCTGCCTCAGCCAACAGTCTGCGTGGAGTTTGCACATTCTCCCTGTGTCTGCATGGGTTTCCTCCGAGTGCTCCAGTTTCCTCCCACAGTCCAAAAAAGGGGAAGGTCAGGGAAATTGGCCAAGCTAAATTGCCCGTAGTGTTAGGTGAAGGGGTAAATGTAGGGGAATGAGTCTGGGTGGGTTGCGTTTCAGCGGGTCAGCGTGGACTTGTTGGGCTGAAGGGCCTGTTTCCACACTGTAAGTAATCTAAAACCCTTTATATTCAACTACATTCCATTGGGCTGGAGTGTTTCCCTCTTGGTGTGAACATTGATGAGAAAGGTGGGAAAATGTGGTGAGATTGGAAATCTCAGATTCTTGATAGCAAGTAAAGTATTTCTGATTTCTTTTTCCTGTCACGCCTTAACAAGTCAGTTCAGAAGCGTTTCATTGAGCAGTAACAATCTTTTTTTCATGTGTTTGAAATTCTTTGAATCCCTATAGAGTGGAAGTAGGCCATTTGGCCAAACAAGTCCACACCAACCCTCCAAAGTGTAACTCACCCAGACCCATTCCCCTACCCTATTACTCTACATTTGCCCAGCTATTGCACCTAACCTATATATCCCTGAACACAATGTGCAATCTAGCATGGCTAATTCACCTAACCTACACATCTTTGGACTGTGGGAGGAAACTAGAGCGCCCAGAGGAAACTCACACAGACATGGGGAGAATGTACAAACTCCACACAGACAGTCACCCGAGGCTGGAATCGAACTCGGGTCCCTGGCGCTGTGAAGCAACAGTGCTAACCACTGAGCCACTGTCTTGCCTCTCATTAAAGTTCCAACTCGTGCCATTTATGTGTGCCGCTTCCAATTCTTCCCCCACCCCCTCCTTGGAGAAACTGATTTGTGGAAGTACCTAACAGGCAAATCACAGCGGGCACCTAGCGGCTGCAGATGAATGAATGCATGTCCCTTTCTTCTTGCAACTGCTTCTTCTGAATAATGTGTATGCGTGGACTCCACTCTCTGTGACTCTTCTCACAGAAGTCAACAACAGCAAATCACTAGCAACACCATCTTCTTTCAGCACAACTCAAAGACCACTTCAGTCCCTCAGCATTTTAACTTGGAGGTCAGGGCTGCCTATGCCAGGCCATTTAGCGCACGGAGAAAATGAGGATTGCAGATGCTGGAGATCAGAGCTTAAAAATGTGTTGCTGGAAAAGCGCAGCAGGTCAGGCAGCATCAAAGGAACAGGAGAATCGACGTTTCAGGCATAAGCCCTCCTCATTCCTGAAGAAGGGCTTATGCCTGAAACATCGATTCTCCTGTTCCTTTGATGCTGCCTGACCTGCTGCGCTTTTCCAGCAACACATTTTTAAGCATTTAGCGCACGAGACAGGCACACATCTCATGCATCTACATTAAAATGCAGTCTATGTCTCATTGTCTGCTTTCCTCCCATTCAATCACTTTAGCACTTACTCGGAGGTTTTTTTTCTATTTATTCATGGGATGTGGGCTTCAGAATCAGAATCAAATGAATCTTTGTTATTGAGCAGCGTTCTGTGTTGAATACTCCCAGAGAAGTTCAAAGGAATCTAAGAAGTTGAATCATATTGATGGAAAAAGTAGATCAGAGTGAATTGCTAACTTGCTTTTATCAGAAAGTCAATTTACCAGTTTTGATGTTGCATCATTATGAAGGCAAACAGCAGTCACTTTGGACAGTTCTCATGATTGTGGACGGTGAGTAGGGTGTATTGCATCTGATGCAAGCATACAGTTGAGTTTCTGCCAACTTAATGTGTATGGAACAAATACAAATAAGAAGTGAATGTTCAGTTTTTTGGATAGGAGAGGGAGAGTAGATTAATGTAAAGTGGAGGATTTCATACTTTGACATTGCTGATAGTTCCAGTTGTCAGATTATGTTGGGTTTTGACTCAGCAGTTTTCAGTAGATAGTTTCAGAAGGCTGGTGCATGGTCGATGGTAAACCAAGTGAGTATCATTGTTTAAGAAGCTGACTCTTTAAGATAATGATAAGTTCACAAGGCACTAATGTTGTGCATATGGAAAAAAAACCTTTGTGGTTGAAGTTGCCATTTTGGGCAATACTTTTGTCTTCTGAAACCTATGGCAGTGGGCCTGGTTCTCAGGATGGAAAAGTCACAAGCCTGAGTGGGGTCAAGAGTGTGGTGCTGGATATGCACAGCAGATCAGCCAGGATACTGCTCCTCAGATGCCTCCTGACTGGCTCTGCTTATCCAGCACCACCCTCTCGACTCTGATTTCCAGCATCTGCAGTCCTCACTTTCTCCACAAACCTGAGTGGCAAAAGCATTGTCAACAGAGATGAATCTTTGCTTCGGCACTGAAACAGACCCTTGAGTCCACCTTGTCCATGCCAACCAGATATCCTAAACTGACCTAGTCCCGTTTGCCAGTGTTCGACCCGTATCCCTCCAAACCTTTCCTATTCATGCACACATCCAGATGCCTTTTAAATGTTGTAATGGCACCCACCTCCACCACTTCTTTTGGTATGCACCACCCTTATGACCCTTTTAAATTTTTCTCCTCTAACCTTAAAGCTCTGCCCCCTAGTTTTGAACTTTCCTGTCCTGATAAAAGACCTTTATGACTCTTAAGTCATTTGTGTATGTATTAAAATAAAATGGTTCTCGACTGATCCCTCAGTGACACTATTATTTAGATTAGCTTACTTACAGTGTGGAAACAGGCCCTTCGGCCCAACAAGTCACACCGACCCTCTGAACAGCAATCCACCCACACTCATTCCCCTACATTTACTCCTTCACTTAACGCTACGGGCAATTTAGCATGGCCAATTCACCTAACCTGCACATTTTTGGACTGTGGGAGGAAACTGGAACACCCGGAGGAAACCCACGCAGACACAGGGAGAATGTGTAAACTCTACACAGACAGTTGCCTGAGGCGGGAATTGAACCAATACTCACCACTGTGCCACCGTGCCACCCATAAATTGATTTGGTATCTCCAAAAGCTTGTGCAGTCTGCTACGTATGCCCCTGAAATGGCAGTAATTGGACCAAATGAGTCACCTATGGGGGCAAGAATCTTGATTCTTTGGTCTGAAGATCACACAGTGTTACTGGTTGTTGTTAAGTCAAGAACTGCAAGATCTTTTTTTTCTGATGTGGAGATGCCAGTGTTGGACTGGGCTGGACAAAGTTAAAAAAACACACAACACCAGGTTTATAGACCAACAGGTTTATTTGCAAGTACTAGCTTTCAGAGCGCTGCTTCTTCATCAGGTAATTTTTTTTGTGATGAAAATAATTTTCAGTAATAGCAGTGAAGGCAAATCATTTTCCACTAGTGCGTCAGTCACAGTGAAAAACAGTTTCGTGCAGCCTTAGTTTGGCACTTCTTACTAAAATAAAATATTTGGAGTATCAGACAGCTTAGCTTTTCATGGTAAAAATGTAGAGGGAGATTGGTCAGCAACTTCTAGGTAACTGTAGATGCTTGCCGACCATAAGTAAGTCAACAATCTTTGCTCAGCAACATATTGCTTGAATACAACAATCAGGGATCATTTGAGTGAAGAATAATGATTGCCGTTGATTTATTTATTAAGTTTCTTCAAAACATCCTGGGTATACATCATTGTCAATTGTCATACCAGGTTTCACAGAGTGCAATCTATTGATATAAAAGTTGCTTCAGGGTATTTTCACAAATACAACAACATTCTTAATATAGCTTTTATTTGACCACATTGTTATGTCTTACCACTTTTGGTAGAGTGGCAACAATATGATTGGGTCCTGCCTGTTGAGTATTTTGCAGAATGTAGGCAATAATTCCTGATTTTCTGATTCCTCTAAAATATATGTGTTAGGCAAGTGATGGTGAAGAATTTGGTAATGGCGTTTCCATTGAGAGTCAAGGGGAGAAGGGTAGACTATTGCATGTTTGTGATGGTCATTACCTGGCATTTATATATTTCAATAGCTGCCATTTGCCTTCATATTGTTCAGGCTCTAATGCAGGCCAGCATGAGCTCCTTCATTGTCCAAAGTGCTGAGAATGGAGCTGAACACTTGGTCATCAGCCATCAACCTCACTCCTTGACTTTATCATGGAAGCAATGTCATTGCCAAAGAGCAGAAGACTGTCATCTATTGATGGCACCTTACACGAGGAAGAATGTTCTTGCTATAGAAGGAGTGAAGCGAAAGTTTACTAGATTGATTCCTGGGATGGCAGAACTAACATACGAGAAGATTTTGAGTCATTTATGATTGTCTTCACTAGAGTTTAGAGTAATGTTGTAGCTGTACATGGATGGGGTGAATGTCTTGTTTTTTTCCCCAGGGTTGGAGTGTCCAAAATGAGAGGGCATGGGTTTAAGATGAGACAGGAAAGATTTTAAAGGGACTCAAGGGGCAGATTTTTCATGCAGAAGGTGGTGCGTGTATGGAATGAACTGCCCGAAAAAGTGATGGAGGCTGGTACAATTACAACATTTAAAGGGCATTTGGATGGGTATATGAATAGGAAGGATTTAGTGAGATATGTGCCAAATACTGGCAAATGGGACTAGACTAATTTTGAATATGTAGTTGGCATGAATGAGTTGGACAGAAGGGTCTGTTTCCGTGCTGTATGTCTCTATGATTCTACGACATTGGTTAGGCCCCTTTTGAAACAAAAATGATGGAGGATCTCATTAAAAATCTCTAAAATTCTAACAGAACTAGACAGATTAGATGCAGGAAGGATGTTTCAGATGTGGGGGTCCAGAATCAAGTGTCATAATGAAAAGATAAGGGGTATGTCTTTTCAGACTGAGATGGGAAATGTCTTGACCCACAGATGGGTGAACCTGTAGAATTCACTATCACAGGAAGTGGTTAAGACCACAACATTTTGTGTTTTAAAGAAGGAGGTATATTTAGCTCTTGCAGCTAAAGGGATCAGGGGATATGGGGAGATGGTGGGATTAGGCTATTGAGCTTAATGATCACTCATGATTGTATTGAATGGTGGAAAAGGATCGAGGGGTTGAATGGCCTACTCCTGCTCTGATCATCTATGTTTCTATAAGCGAAATGTCTGCTGCATTTTCTTGATTATAGTTGGGAAACTTAAATCACAGTGTTTTGAATGGACTTGCTGATAATGCATAGTCAATCAATTTAGTTAAAACTAAAATCTATTGTTCTTGCGTAAAACAAATAAATAATATTGCGCTGATGTTGCTGGAATGAGGCATTTTGCTCTGTGTTCTGCTAATTGATCCAATGGTTACAATTTTTTGCAGGCAACGTTTCTGGAAGTGCAGGCTGATAATTTCTGGAGAGGCTGATTGGCATCATTAACAATTATCACATCATTCAAGATATTAAGCTAGTGATCGGCTTTGTGGCATGTTTAATGAGCAATTCATTTACAAATGTAGCAACCCCAGAAAATCCCAATGAGGTTAAGGGAGAAATGTTATTTTCCTCAGATTAATGGTGGTGTGGCATAAAACATTCAACAACTTGTGTGATTCGTAATTCATGGGGTAACTCTTCCTCAGTACATGCTTCTGACCAATTTGCACATGAATAAAGTAATGCATCATTCAAAGGCTCTCACTTTTCAACCAACTGTGAGCCATTGTTTAAGAAATTTACATTAACTTGATCGGTAACAAAGAGAACCAAACAGTGATGCTGTGTCATTTAAATGGTAATAGAAGCTATGAATGTGTTACAAACTGGATCCATATTAGCACAAAGTAAGGTGAAAATGGCAGTATAATTAGCTTCCTTCCCCATAGTTATTTTTGAAAACTTGTTTTCAAAATATGTCCAAAACAACAGTAGTGACAGGGGTCTTTTGAAAAAAAAATTACCTTAATTCCATCCAAATCAAAATCATTGATGAGCAAATGGGCAAGTACTTACCTGACAGATCATATACCTGTAATTCTGCAATCCAACTCTGAAAATGTAGTCACAAGAATGATTTTGGGGAAAGTTTTTTGGCAACCTCTCTCTTAAGAGACAAATAATCAAATAGATTTTAAGTACCACAAAGTAAAAGAAACATTAACATAGATATGCAAAAACTGTTGTAAATAATTGCATTCTTTAGTATTAAATATGATTTTATAGACTATTTGCAAGTTCTCATGTCTTACTGGACAATATATAATGTTTTACTGAACTTGTAATCTTGAAAACTATACTTAACATGTCATGGTTATTTAAAATGCTTGAGTGAAATATTTTGGCTTATCAATATGTGAGATATTTATCTTGGGAAAAGTCAAAGATTTTATACAGTTTGTATTCAGCTTTATGCTTGACAAATTGTGTGACAAGTTATAGGGCTACTATGGAATCTTTTATATCCATTTAATCGGCCTCGTTTCCATAATAGATGTTAAGCTACTCAAAAGAGGTGTCATTGTCTCAGTGCAAGAAATGAGAATTGTAGATGCAATTTCTTTTCAACAGAAATATTTCAAGGGACCAGGTTTGGAACTCAACCTCAGAAGTACATTGCCATTTCCAATTTTTATATATCAGAAGTTGTTCATATTTATGGCTTAGGAAGTTATGTGCTGTAAACTTGTACATTGGAGGGAGTGGATGGCTGACCCTGCTTAGTTTAATTCAGTTGCTTACAATTTTGAAAGAGTTAAAAATCACACAACACCAGGTTATGGTCCAACAGGTTTATTTGGAAGTACAAACTTTCGGAGAGTTGCTCCTTCGTCAGGTAGCTAGTGGAGTAGGATCATTAAAAGACACCCACTTTTCCCATGAGTGTGTGCCAAAGAATCTTTATTTCTTTATCAACATCCTGCTTTTTTTTGGAAGTCTGTGACTGGAATCTTGGATTGTCTTATGGTGTGTATGATGGCAGGTGAGCTGTATTAAAACAGGCGAAAAGTTAATGATTTGGGATCGCACCGTGTCTCAGCTCAACCATGATCAAGTCCACAGTGGGAAGGACTGTGGACTAACTTTCTGACCTACCACCAATTGAGACTCATAAGCAGTTCATCTCCTGCCTCTGTTTTTAACCCTGTGGTGTGCAGGGGTCTTTCCATGTGGCATGATAAAGCCACCCTTTGCCAGGCTGTTTGCAGATCCAGGATAGGGTGTGATCAGGATCCATCCTTCAAAAGCACTTTGTGCCTGGTCAAGAGACCAAAAATCAGGTAGGTGGTGCCCTCAGAGTACATCCCATTGCTGGTGTCTCTCCTCACCTACAACCTGTTAACCCTCTTCACCCAATACTCAACTCTGGTGTTGTATCCAAGAATGATCTTAAGCCTTGCATTGACCATATATACAGTCACCACTGCCTCCTTTGGTGATGCCGCTGTTCAATCAAAACACCTGACTCCTGATTGGTCAGTGGGTCTTGCCACTGCCACAGGGTCCTTGCTCCTTAGCAAAGGCCCACTGCTGACCTGTAAATCCTTGAGTGAATCAAAATGTGTTGGACCATCACACAAAGAGGTGTCATGTGGCATTCGCCAGCTCTCCAGCTGTGGCCAAGACCCCCCTATACCTGCACACGATTCTGCTATATTTATCCAACCTAAATAGAAAAATACAAAAGCATTTTCATATTATACATTTCACAGCCTTAAAGCCTTCCATTTTATTAATATCAAGAACCAGTTAACGCTGATGTTTGAAGAGAAAGATAGAATGTTTAACTCCAGTTCATATTGAAGCATGATTAGTTAATAGTTAGCTATTTGAAATATTTTCTTTGATTCATGTTTCTAAATTTGTTACTTGGCTATGATGCAAGCAGGGTTCTTCTGTTTATATAATGGAACTTTTAATCGAGCTACTTACAATACTGTTGATAATAGTAAAGTGTATAAACACTTCGAAATTGTTTACCTGCCTTTTAAGCACACAGTTTGGAGCATAATTCAAAGTAAATTGTAACTCCTTGCAGATTTTGGAGTGGAGTATTCCAATTAAAGTTTTGGTCAACTTATCCACAGAATTGAGTAAATTGAAAAGTCAATTCAATGGGAATTTATTATTATGACATTATTTCCAAAATTTTTTTTGCTTGACTCTTATTTTGTAATTTATTGTGTCAAGGATGGTGCGTGCTTAAAAACTTATTTGACACCTAACTATAGCCACTTCATCTGATAATTACTTCACCTAACAGCACTTTTAAAAAACACTAAACTCTCCCAATGTGTTTTCATTTCAGATTCGGTCAGATAAAGACAGGGAGATACAGATCCGATACAGTATCACTGGACCTGGAGCTGATCAACCACCCATGGAGGTTTTTAGTATTGATCAAGTTGCTGGTAAAATGCATGTCACAAGACCCCTGGATCGTGAGGATATTGCATCTTTTCACGTAAGAGCCAATCCCTGAATTTAATTGTTGCTTCTTCCATTTCAGGCTATCTCTTAAGCCAGCACAGAAAATTTTACTTAATGTATTTAAAGGGTTTACATTATTTGCATAAAATTAGTAATTCTTTCAAGAAAATGCAAGTTTTAGGAAGTTTGATTCTTAAAATAATGCTGATATAGGAGGCCAATTTAATTTTCATAATGGTCACTTTAGGTTTCATGTCAATTAATGTAACATTTTTAATGCATACGACCATAAACAGTCTTAAAAAAATGTTAATTAGCATCTATTGACCAGTTTTCTTTAATAATGTCTAACATCTCAATTCTACTGACGAAAATCAAAATGTTGATATCTCTCACTGTCAGTTTTGTGTCCTTTATCTTTTCAAAATTAGGACATGTCACTTTCTTCAATTGGGTATAACTAAAAGATGTAGCTTATCATTGTTTTTGACACCTAGAAATATTATAGTTAATAGGCGCAGTAGTAACGGTAGTAAGATAAATGGCCAGATTATCTGTCTTAGTGGCACCATAAAGAAATATATATTGTCCAGGCCGTGAGGAGGATTCCCAATTCTTCTTCAAAACTGCTGGGAGATCTTTTACATCCACCTGACAGACCTCATTTCTATAATGGATATTAAGCTTCTGAAAGGAGATGTCATTGCATCAATGCAAGAAATGAGTCTTCTAGGTGCAGTCTTCAGTTTAGAAATTATTAGAGGAAATGTTGCTCTTAAATACTATGTTGCAAACTTTGTGGAAAATCTCACCGTACAGGTGGAGAGTAGGGTTCTTGTGGTCCTGATAATGTCCCCATTTCTCAACCAGAAGGCCTGCATTCAAGTCCCACTTACTCCTGAGGTGTGTCATAACATGTCTGCACAGGTCAAATATATCTCAACAGGTCTAGCATGTCTCAAAATACCTAACGGTGATGAGTTCATCAGCTGAATAGTCAATCTTCTATTTACCTCATTTTGCATTACATTTATCTTATTTTCCTAATTCCAGCTCTCAAGCCGAGTTCCCATATCTTTTACTTTTAGGTTACATTAACATTAGTTTATATTAGGCTTCATGGCCATAACTCTGCAAGTTTCAAAATCATTATGGAAAGGGATAAGAATAGTTCCAAAGTTGTGTCCAAATTGGGGGACAGCCTGTTACAATGTCATTAGATTAGATTTGACAAAGACTGGGAGTGGTAAGTCTACATGTGGAAAGTGGAAGTCCTTAGAGGTAGTATAGTAAACATTCAGGGCCAGTGTATTCCCCTACGAGGGAAGGGCAAGAGCAGCTGATTCAGGGAACCCTGGATGTCAAGGGATATCGTGAGTTTGATAAAGAAAAAGAAGGAAGCATTAAAACAAATGAAGGAACTGCAGATGCTGAAAGTTAGAAAAAAACCCAGAAATTGCTGGAAAATCTCAGCAGGTCTGGCAACATCTGTGGAGAGAAATCAGAGTTAATGTTTTGGGTCTAGTGACTCTTCTTGCGAATTCTTGAGGGAAACATATGTCAGGTACAGTGCATTAAAAACAAGAGAGGCCCTTCAAAAGCATTGAAAACATGTGGGGTTGATTAAAAAGTAAATTAGGAGGGCACAGATGAGACATGAACTACCTTTGGTAGATTGGATCATGGTTGACCATTATAAGTATGGGTGGGTATATGAATAGGAAGGGTTTGGAGGGATATGGGCCAGGTGCTGGCAGGTGGGACTAGATTGGGTTGGGATATCTGGTCGGCACGGACGTGTTGGACCAAAGGGTCTGTTCTGTGCTGTATGACTCTATGACTTTAAGTGTAAGAGGATTTCCAGGAAAGAGTGAGACCTATTCAAGACTAAAGGGGCAACCTGTACATGGAGCCTGAGGATATTAATTAGGTCTTAAATGAATACTTCTCATTTGTATTTAAAAACATCACAGCTGGAAATTTCATTTGGGATGGTGAGGTTCCAGACCATGTTAAGATTAGTAAGGAGGAGGTATTAGGTATTTTAGCAGACATAAGGGTACATAACTCCTCAGGACGTGATGAGATACGTCCCAGGCTGCTATGGGAAGCTAGGCAGGAGATTGCTGGGGCCCTAGTGGAGATATTTAATACTTTGCTAATCACTGGTGAACTGGCAGATAGAGGATAGATGGTGTAGTTCCTTTCTTCGAGAAGGGCAGCAGGGATATGCCTGGTAATTACAGACCAGTTAATCTGACATCACTGATAGGGAAATTATTGGAATAAATTCTGACAGGATTAATCAGCACTTGAAAAGGCAGGAGTCAATCAGGGATTCTTAAAAGGAGATCCTGTCTGACAAATCTAATTGAGTTTTTTGTAAAGGTAACTAAATATATTGAAGAAGGTGGTATGTTTAATGTAGTTTATATGGACTTTAGTAATGCCTTTGACAAGGTCCCACATGGAAGGCTGGTCGAAGAGGTAAGAACCCATGGGATCCAAGACAAGTTGGCAAACTGGATCCAAAATTGGCTTATAGATAGTAGGCAACAGATGATTGGGGGGGGAGGGGTTGATGTTTTGTTTTTTTTATTAGAAGGCTGTGACCAGTGGTGTACCACAGGGATCAGTTCTAGTAGGAGAAAGTGAGGACTGCAGATACTGGAGATCAGAGCTGAAAATGTGTTGCTGGAAAAGCGCAGCAGGTCAGGCAGCATCCAAGGAGCAGGAGAATCGCCATTTCGGGCATGAGCCCTTCTTCAGGAATGCACTCTAATTAATCCTATAATGTATACAATCTCTCTCTTTAGGTGAAATCCTCAGAGAATTTGCAAAATAATGTTGATCATATTGTTGCTGGAACCTCCTGACATAAACATTCTTTAATGATATACTGTATCGAATGCAATTGTGTGCTCTCCACGTTTTTTGAATTATCTATACAAGTGGTCACCATAAGATAGATTTGCTGCATTTTAGCTTGGTCTAGTTTGATAGAGGCAGTCTAATGAGAAGAGACTCTTGTCTTAAACAAGATGTTGTTTATTAGTCAGTAGTAACTCAGTTACATTGATGCAATGGACATTGTCACAGTTCGATGAGGGAGACCTAGGTATCTGGATATTTGTCTTCTTTGAGTTCCAGAAAAATTCTTCCACCAAGTCCATATGACCTCATAATATTGTGGAGTGCTTAATGCACTCCACATTATTACTTCAAGAGCCTAACACGTTCTACAACAACTGCCTTTGCTAATTGTCTTTGAATAAGTATGGTAGCATTGTAGGGAGGATTGATATGTATAATAGCTATTGAGACAGAATCATTTTGGTTAAAGATCAAAGACTAAGTCTGTTTTTTTTTGGCAGAGTGTCAGTCTTGTGGGACCCTTGGAGGGTTTGTTCCTAGAAGGCCCAGTAAGATCTCATGCTCTATCTTGCCAACTCCATCACAATAATGGCCTACCCAGCACCACGGTCAGAAAGGTCAAATGTCCTATTCCTGTCCAAATACTCTTTGTTTTCATAAGTTTTCTACGGTGCCCCTCTTGCTTGATTCTAGCCCCGTCTTAACAGGTGTAGCCCTCAAAAGGGCTCATCACTCACTGGATATCCGCAGAAACACCAATAATCCTTGCGAGTGAGCCATTATTTAAGAGACTCCTGTGCACCTGGATGAACACTGGTATTCCAAAGCTAGCTTGCTTGGTGGCAGATTTGCAGCCAGAAGTCATTGGAGAAGTGGATCATAGCACTGAGATTCACTGCAAGTGAACTAGAGACCCCAATGGTTGAGAGGAGGCTTATCCTCCTCATGGTAGACTGGCAGAGAAGGCCATAATGCTTGACCCTGGCAGTCTGGTCATAGGACAACACCTGGATTAGTGCAGCTTCCACAGTCTGGAGGAACAGCCAGCAGTACTGCAGAGTGATTATTGTCAATCTCTGCTCTGTCAGGGTCGGTACCAGAACCTACTGTCTGCTAACTCTCAATCACTCTATCTCTACAGCTGCAAATACCGAGGCTCATGCTCTGTCACATTTGCTACTTTTTTCCACATCTTCCTTCACTCATTCTCATTCCCTCTCAACCTCTGACACAACTAACTGTCTATGGCTTCAGTGCTGCCTACTTACTCAGCCCTCAGCACACCTCACCATCTTTTGATTCTGTGCACCAGGACTAACATCTGTACTGCCCACTTTCATCTCACTCAATCCTTCCCTTTCTCTCATTCCAGGAGAAGCCAGTCCACAACAGGTCACAGTCATTTTCATCCACATTGTGCAGTTCCGCCTTCCAGCGAACACTCTTCAGCCAGCAGTTTCAGCCTTTGCCTCAATGTTGACACTAATGTTTCAGATATCCAGATCCCCTTCCTTATAGCTCTTCCCAAGAGCCTCACAGGCTCCACCACCCAGGTCGCCCCACCCTTCTGTCTACGTGAGTCTGCACCTATCCACCTTTACTCCTCAGACCTTGACTTATGAAGTGATTATGCAAGTGTGGTCATACACTGTCCACAACTTAAAGTCAGGATAAACCACACAGCCCATTCAGTGAATCCCTTCTCATCCATGCTCTATCATATCACCTGTTGCAATACCTTTACCCTCTTTTTCAATTGTTATCCAGCTTTCCTCGAGGAGACAGTGAGGTCTGCAGATGCTGGAGATCAGGGTTGAGAGTGTGTTGCTGGAAAATCACAACAGGTCAGGAAGCATCCGAGGTGGAGGAAAATTCATGTTTCAGGCCGGAGCCCTTGGGCTCCAGCCCAAAACATCGATTTTCCTGCTCCTCGGCTGCTGCCTGACCTGCTATGCTTTTCCAGCAACACACTCTCAATCCAGCTTTCCTAGTCACCCTTCAATCCCCAGGAAGAGGCCACACTGAGCCTCTCCCCCATGCCCAACCACTTTGTTTTCCCTTAGTTTCTCTGAATGGGCCCAATCAATTGACTGTAGCTACCTGTTTGAGTGATCTAACCAATTAGGCCTGGAGAAGAAGTGATAAGAACCCTGGTTTGTATCGCTAACTATGTTAGTCTGAGCACACACAGACTGACATCCACACGCATTCACATTCAGACCTTTGCACTCAAGCACAGGCACACAAATACACAAAACAGTTAGCAATGTTCGTTCATTAGCAGAAAGATTAGTTGGGAAAGGAAACAAATCCTTTCAGCCAGATGGTGATAGTAGTCTGAAACTCACTTCCTGAAAGAGGAGTTGAGGCAAAAACTGTCATCTCATTTATAAGTGTCTGAAACTGCAGCTGAAATTCTCAAGGGTTACGAACAAAATGCTGGAAAATGGGATAATGATTTGTGTTCATTTATTGGTATGCACAAACACTGTGGAAGCAATGACGTCCTTCTGCATCAGAACTTTTAAAAAAAAATTTGCTGAATATTCGAAATACCCAAAAAGGAGGAATATGCAGGAATGTAGCATATGCTAATTTCTTCTTCGGAGGGCCAACATGGATAGTGTGGGTTAAATAGCCTTGTGTGCTGTAATGATTCTCTGATTCTCTGGAGCTATTACAGAAATTAAGTGTGCCAAATTAGGGAAAAGATTGCAAATTGAATTCTAAGGAAACTGGGATTGAAATTAAGACAGTTTATCAGACTGGATAGAAGTAGGTAACAGTGTCCCAGGGGATGTTTCCTCACTGTATTCTCTCTAAGCTGCATGTGTGCATGACTTGCAGTGATCATAAAGGTACCAGATGGGCCTCACACGAGCTGTCACCTTTAAGATATTGTGCAGCTGTGGCCATTGTGAAAAAAATCATCTAAAGATACCACTCAGAAATAAACGTGCTATAGAGAGCAAAGAAAATTTAGAGGGATTATTGGTGTTTGTTAGTGATTCTGATTCACAGCTAAAGGCAGTAGTGTCCAGTTTGTGCAGGAAATAGCATTAAAAACAATTCTGAGGACAAAAGGAAGCTCCAAGGCAATATTCATCATTTGGACAAAACAGGTGAGTAGAATGATATTCAATGTTAACAAGCGTGAGGTGATACATTTTCTTGCTTAAAAATAGATTATATTTAAAATGAGAAAGGCTGAAAGAAGTAGCACAGGGATTTAGGAGTTCATGTTCATAAGACATTAAAAGCAAGACCTCAAAGGATATTGCCAGGGTTGAAGGATTTGAGCTATAGGGAGAGGCTGAATAGACTGGAGCGTCAGAGGCTGAGGGGTGACCTTATAGAAGTTTATAAAATCATGAGGGGCATGGATAGGTTAAATAGACAAGGTGTTTTTCCTGGGGTGGGGGAGTCCAAAACTAGAGGGCATAGAGTCATAGAGAAGCATGGAAACAGACCCTTCGGTCCAACCCGTCCATGCCGACCAGATATCCCAACCCAATCTAGTCTCACCTAACAGCACCCGGCCCGTATCCCTCCAAACCCTTTCTATTCATATGCCCATCCAAATGCCTCTTAAATGTTGCAATTGTACCAGTCTCTCATTCCATACACGTACCACTCTCTGTGTGAAAACGTTGCCCCGTAGGTCTCTTTTATATCTTTCCCCTCTCACCCTAAACCTATGCCCTCTGGTTCTGGACTCCCTGACCCCAGGGAAAAAACTTTGAGTATTTACCCTATCTGTGCCCCTCATAATTTTGTAAACCTCTATAAAATTACTCCTCGGCATCTGATGCTCCAGGGAAAACAGCTCCAGCCTGTTAAGCCTCTCCCTATAGCTCAAATCCTCCAACCATGGAAACATCCATGTTAATCTTTTCTGAACCCTTTCAAGTTTCACAACATCTTTCCGATAGGAAGGAGACCAGAATTGTATGTGATATTCCAACAGTGGCCTAACCAATGTCCTGTGCAGCCGTAACATGACCTACCAACTCCTGTACTCAATACTCTGACCAATAAAAGAAAGCATACCAAACGCCTACTTCACTATCCTATCTACCTGCAACTCCACTTTCAAGGAACTATGAACCTGCACTCCAAGGTCTCTTTGTTCAGCAACACTGCCTAGGACCTTACCATTAAGTGTATAAGTTCTGCTAAGATTTGCTTTCCCAAAAAGCAGCACCTCACATTTATCTGAATTAAACTCCATCTGCCACTTCTCAGCCCATTGGCCCATCTGGTCCAGATCATGTTGTAATCTGAGGTAACCCTCTTTGCTGTCCATTACACCTCCAATTTTGGTGACATCTGCAAACTTATTAACTGTACCTCTTATGCTCGCATCCAAATCATTTATGTAAATGACAAAAAGTAGAGGACCCAGCACCAATCCTTGTGGCACTCCACTGGTCACAGGCCTCCAGTCTGAAAAACAACCCTCCATCACCACCCTCTGTCTTCTACCTTTGAACCAGTTCTGTATCCAAATGGCTAGTTCTCCCTATTTTCCTTGAGATCTAACCTTGCTAATCAGTATCCCATGGGGAACATTGTCGAATGCCTTACCGAAGTCCATATAGATCACATCCACCGCTCTCCCCTCATCAATCCTCTTTGCTACTTCCTCAAAATATTCAATCAAGTTTGTGAGACATGATTTCCCACACATAAAGCCATGTTGACTATCCCGAATCAGTTCTTACCTAGGTTTAGGGTGCGATGAAAAAGATATAAAAGAGACCTAAGGGGCAACCTTTTCGCCCAGAGAGTGGTGCGTGTATGGAATGAGCTGCCAGAAGAAGTGGTGGAGGCTGGTACAATTACAGCATTTAAAAGGCATCTGGATTGTTATATGAATAGGAAGGGTTTAGAGGGATATGGGCCAAATGCTGGTAAATGGGACTGGATTAGGTTTGGATATCTGATCAGTAAGGACGAGTTGGACCGAAGGGTTTGTTTCCTGCCTGTACATCTTTATGTCTCTGAGTGGATCAGATGGAAAAGAAATGGAATATTAATTTTAGGGCCAGAGGTAGTGTATGAAGATTCAACATATAATGGTGAACTTGAACAAAACGTTAATAAGGTCACAGCTGGCATGATGTGTCATCTTGGCGTACAGAGAGGCTAGACCATAAATTGAAATAAGATTCCTGTTTTGTATTATGGAAACAAAAATAAAAGAAAGTCTTGGAAAATTGCAGCTGTATTCAACAAAATGGGAGATTACAATGATGTGGCATCAGTACTTAACATGAAAGGATTAGGCAAGGGTAGATTTTAAAAATTGTTTCAAATTATTGATACACCAAAAAAGAGGAAATAGAAATAAAATGAAATATAGGAGAGTCGGGACAAGAGCAGATCAAGGTTTTGTTTTTCCACATTGTAGTGTGAGACTATGGAACGCACTACCAGATTTAGCTACATTTGAGTATTTGTTAGGTAATAGAAGGAAAGGGGAAGGAAGGGATTTGGAGCATTAGGCAGGGATTACTGCAGCTTGTGTGGAGGATAAATCTGAACATGAACTGATTTGGCCAATTGGCCAGTTTCCATGTTACAGTTTCCATGTAATTCAGTGAACGTTTGCCATCAACTATTACATAATAAAGCGTGTGTACAAAAGGATAAGCATTGTTTACAAAACTTCAGATGCTACTTCCCATAGGGGTTGGTTAGCTCAATTGACTGGATGGCTAGTTTATGATGCAGAATAACAGCAACAGTGAGAGTTAAATTTCCACTTTAGCTGAGATTGCCTTGAAGATCCCGCCTTCTCAACCTCACTCCTCACTTGAGACATGGTGACCCTCAGGTTAAATCACCACCACTCATCTCTAATGAGAGAGCAACCCTATTGTTCACTGGAAATATGGTAACTTTAATTTTACCTTTCTTCCCAGAGGATGAAGTAGTTCCTAACTAACATTTAAACCAGAGGTTATGAGCAAAAATAAAGTGGACTAAAAATGAGCAACTCATGCACTTTGCCTTAGTCCCAGTATTAACAAAGAGCTTCTTCAGTAAAGTAAGAAGGAATAGAATGGCTGCAAGAACTCAGTTGAACGATTGTGGGGAGAAAGCAGGATTAAGCTATTAAGTTGGCTGATCAGCCATAATCGTGATGAATGGCAGAGCAAACTCAAAGGGCCAAATGGCCTCCTCCAGCTCCAATCTCCAGGTTTTGTGTGTTTCTATGAAATGTTCTTCAATTGTACATCCATGTGCCACTAATTAGGCTGATCATAATCATTAAGACCCAACATTCTCAATACATACAGCTTATTACCAATTCCAATCCTTTAGAAATAGAAAGGGTGTAGCCCGCATTTTTTTACCATACATTTATGAATAGTTAATCCACATTTTGGTCACCACTTTGCTCTTTAATATTGATCCACATCTTTTGAACAGCTTCTCCCCCACTAGACGTTCTGACATCTAACTAAGTATGATCCAGCTTAAATTCTCAGGTCATTTTTCAGGCAAGTCACCTACTCAAATTACATGCAGAAATGATCACATGTCAGCACTGGTTGAATGGGCAGACACAACTCCAGAAGAGGTCATGGTGTTGGTGGTGCTACTTTGGCTTAGATAGAGAATTGACAAATGGGACAGAAAACACAGTGGGAATAAGGAATACTTTTTTCAGGTTGGCCATCTGTAACCTGTAGGGTTCCACAGGGATCATTGCTGGGACAACAAGTGTTTGCAATTAAACTCCATCTACCACTCCTCGGCCCATTGGCCCACATGATCAAGATTCTGTTGTACCTTAAGATAATCATCTTCACTGTCCTCTACATCACCTATTATAGTGTCATCTGCAAACTTATTAATCATGCATCCTATGTGTTTACATCCAAATCATTTATATAAAATGATGAAAAGCAGTGGACTAATCCTTGTGGAACACTGCTGGCCACAGACCTCCAATCTGAAAAACAACCCTCTACCACCACCCTCTGTTTCCTTCAAGCCAATTTTATATCCAACCCATGTGCTTTCACCTTACTGACCAGTCTACTATGTAGACCCTTGTCGAGCACTTTGCTGAAGCCCACAGAGACAACATTTACCATTCTGATATCATTAGTCTTCATTGTCACCTCTTCAGAAAACTCAATCAAATCAGCGAGACATAATTGCCACACACAAAGCAATGCTGACTAACCCTAATCAGTCCTTGCCTTTCCAAATTCATGTAAATCTTGTCCCTCAGAATCCTCTCCAGCAACTTAGCCACCACTGACATCAGGCTCACTGGTCTACATGTCCCTGGATTTTCCTCACTACCTTCCTTCAATAAGAACACCACATTAGCGATCCTCCAGTCTTCTGGCACCTCACCATGGCTGTTGATATATAAATATCTCAGCAAGGGACCCAGCAATCTCTTCCCTAGCTTCCCACAAAGTTCTGGGAAACTCCTGATCAGGTCCTGGAAATGTATCCACCTTTATGCATTTTAAGACCTCTGGCACCACCTCTTTTATGATATGAACTCTTTTCAGGATATCACTATTTGTTTCCCTGAATTCCCAGTTTATATATCCTTCTCCACAGTAAATGCTTATGTGAGACATTTGTTTAGTACCACACCCATCTCCTGTGGTTCCACACATGAGACAGCTACATTAATCGTTAAGGGGCTCTATTCTCTCCCTAGTTTCTCTTTTGCACTTAAAGTACTTATAGAAACTCTTTAGATTCTCCTTAACTCTATTTGCCAAAGCTGTCTCATGTCCCCTTCTTGCCCTCCTGATTTCCCTCTTGAGTATACTTTAAATGCCCTTGTAATCTTCTCAATATTCACTTGATTATAACTGGCATATGCCTCCTTTTTCTTGTTCAGAGCCTCAATTTTTCTAGTCATCCAACATTTTCTACACCTCCCAGCCTTGCCCTTCACAGAAAAAGAATATATTACCTCTGAACTCTCATTGTCTTACCTTTGAAGGCTTGCCACTTTCCTTTACCTGCAAGTAGCCTCCCCTGGTGAACCTTTGAAAGTTCCTGTCTAATACCATAAAAAGTGGACTTACTCCAAGTTGGAACTCCAACTTTTTGATCAATTCTATCCTTTGCCATAAGTTTTTTAACATTAATAGAATTACAATCGCTTCCCCCAAAGTGGTCTCCCACTGACACCTCAGCCACTTGTTCTGCCTTATTTCCCAACAGAAGGTCAAGTATTGCTCTTTTAGTAGGTATATCCACATATTGAATAAGAAAATTCCTCCACATAACCCTTTAATACCATGACAGTCTCAGTCTATTTTTGGAAAGTTAAACCTCCCTACCAACATTACTCTGTTATTCTTAGAGATAGCGAATATTTCCTTACATATTTGCTTCTGTTTCCTGCTGACTATTGGGGTCCTATAATACAATCCCAACAAGGTGTTCATCCCTTTCTTATTTCTCAGTTTGACCCATATAACATCACTGGACATACTGCCTGGAATATCCTCTCTAAGTACAACTGCACTGTAATGTTACCATGAACCAAAAAAGGCACTCCTCTTCATCTCTCTCTGCCCTTTCTACCTTTCCTATAGCATTTACACCCTGAAATATTAAGTCCTGCCAGTCCATGAACCATGTTTCTGTAATAGCTATGATATCCCAGTTCCATGTTTCCAACCATGCCCTACGTTTATCTGCCTTACCTGTCAGGCCTCTTGTCTTGAAGTTAATGCAGTTTAATTTGTCAGTCTTACCTCGTTCTCTGCCAAGCTCTTGTCTGCCTTCACTATTCAAGTAGCTCCCCTTGTCTACTGTACCCGCCTCAATATTTTCTCTTTTCTCTCAATATAGCTTTGGTTTCCACCACCACAATTCACCCCCATGCCTTTACTAGTTTATATCCTTCCAAGTAGCACTAGCAAATACCCTGCAAATATAATGGTCCCCTTCCAATTCATGTGGAACCTCTCCCTCTTATACAGGTCATTTCTATTCCTGAAGAGATCCAGACCAGAGGGCATAGTCTCAGAGTAAAGAGGTGCCAATTTAAGACTGGGGTAAAGGGGAAGTTCTTCTCTCAGAAGACTGAGAGTCTTTGGAACTCTTTTGCACACAGACCTGTGGGGTCAGAGACCCCTGATGTATATTTAAGGCTGAAGTAGACAGATTCATTTTCAGTATGGAATAAAGAATCATAGGGAAAATGGAGGTGAGGAATATCAGATCACTTATGATCCCATTGAATGGCAGAGCAGGCTCAAGGCTCCAATTGGCCAACTCTTGTTCCTACTTCTTATGGTCTTACAACCCTATTCTTCCTTTCTTGCAAAATTGAGAGTATGTGATGTGTGGAGAATGACTTTTTAAAATGTTGATGACTTTGTGTTGCTTGTGTCTTTTCATCGAAAAGAACATATTCAGTTTAAATGGGGTGGAGTGAGTAAACAACATACAATATCTTTAAGGTGAAAAAATTCAGGTTGATGTGGCAATGCTTTTTTTTGAGACTATTTGAATAAAATGAATGACTGATCGAATATTGAAAGCAGAGACTAGTGATATGGCAAGTAAGGACAAGGACAACCTTTTTGTTGTTCTGGGAAGTAGGGTGGGGCAAAAACATGGGAGGTGAGTTGGACATGACCAAAAGCCCTGTCAACCACAATAGGGGAGGACATGGGCATTATCAGAACAGGTGTGACAGAGACAGAGAAACTGGGAAATAAAATCCTTGCAGGAAGTAAGTTGTGAAGAGGTGTAGTCATGATAATGTAGGACTTTTGGATTTATCATGGATATCGATGGACAATTTATCCTCAGAAATGGAAACAGTGAAGTTAAAGAAGGTAAAGAAAGAATCGGAAGAGGACCAGCTGAAGGTCAGAGAAGGATGGAAATTGGAAATAAAATTGATGAATGGTTCCAATTCTGGATGAAAGCAGGAAGCAACACCAAAGACATCATCGATGTACTGGAGAACGAGTTGGGGTAGATGGACCTGAACTAGCAGTGTCTCACAAGACCCACAAAGAGACAGACATAATTGGGACTCATATTGTTACCCATGGCCACACAGTTAACTTTTGTGGGTGTCATTGGCTGGCCAGCATTTATTGCCGTCCCGTTTTGCCCTTGAGAAAGTGGTAGTGAGCTGCAGTCCACCTGATGTGGGTTGACCCACAATGCCAAAAAGGAAGGAATTAAAGAAAGTGAAATGAGGTGAAGTTGTTTGTAGTGAGATCAAACCTGGCCAAGGGAAGGAGAATGATGGTGGGTGGTTACAGTGCAGCAAGAAGCACAGAGCTTTCAGATAAACCCGATGGGAAAAGCACATGTAGAGGAATTGCATATCCATGTGAAGTCCCACAGGATACGGTGCTGGCACCACATTACTGATGAACATTCCCGATGAAAGGCCCAAAACATCAATTCTCTTGCTCCTTGGATGCTGCCCGACCAGCTGTGCTTTTCCAGCAGCACACGTTTCATTCACAATTACTGACAACTTATAAAGTTGACTTGCATGAGAGAAGTAAATATACTATCACCAAGTATATGGTGGCACAGTGGTTAGCACTGCTGCCTCACGATGCCAGAGACTCGGGTTCAATTCCTGCCTTGGGCAACTGTCTGTGTGGAGTTTGCACATTCTCCCTGTGTCGCCGTGGGTTTCCTCCGGGTGCTCCGGTTTCCTCCCACAGTCCAAAGATGTGCACGTTAGGTGAACTGGCCATGCTAAATTGCCTGTAGTGTTTGGTGAAGGGGTAAATGTAGGAGAATGGGTCTGGGTGGATTGCTCTTCAGCAGGTCGGTGTGGACTTGTTGGGCCAAAGAGCCTGTTTCCACACTGTAAGTAGTCTAATATAAAAAAACTAATAAAAAAAAGTTTGCAGATTATGCAAATGTATGTGGGAACACAAGGAGTGAGGATGACATGAAGAATTCACAGGAGGATGTAGACAGTGTGAGTGTGTGGGCAAAAACCTGGCAGATGGAATAATAATGTATGAAAACATGGGATTATGCATTTCAGCAGAAAGAATAGAGAAGCTGAATACTTATTTAAGTGAAGAAAAGCTGGAAAAGGTGCAGCATAGAGTGGCTTGGCGGTATTTGTTTATAAATTTCAAAGAAGTAGAATCAAGGTTCAGTTAATTGAGAAGGCAATAGAATGTTCGACCTTTATTTCAAAGAGAATGGAGTATAAAAGTAAGTAAGTCTTGCTAAAACTAAGTGAGATACTATTTAGACAACAGCTAAAATATTGTGAATAGTTTTGGTCTTTTTATCTGAGGAAAATAAGGTAGAATTGGAGGCAGTCCTGGCTCTGGTTTCCTCCCACAGTCCAAAGATGTGCAGGTTAGGTGAATTGGCCATACTAAATTGCCCATAGTGTTAGGTGCATTAGTCGGGGGTAAACGTAGGGCAATGGGTCTGAGTGGGTTAGTCTTCGGAGAGTCACTGTGGACTTTTTGGGTTGAAGGGCCACTTTCCACACTATAGGGAATCTAATCTAATCTAAAATAAAATCACTGGGTTGATCCTGTGTAAGGAGGGATTTTCTTATGCGGAGAGGTTGAGTAGGTTGGATCTGTACATATTCGAGTTTAGAAGAATGAAGTGACCTTGTTGAAACTTCTAAGATATTTTGGAGGTTGGACAGGGTAGTTCTGAGAGGTTGTTTCCCCTCTGGAAGAGTCAAGGACCTGAGGGTATAATCTCAGAGTAAGAATTGCTCAGTTAAGAGAGGCATGAGATGGAATATCCCCTCTGAAGGCAGTGAAGCTGTGAAATTCTTTGCCACAGAAAGCTGTCAAGGTTGTATTTTCAAAGCTAAGATAGACATATTTTTAATCAGGAAAATAATCGATAGGGAGTGATAATAGTGATAGGGAGAATGCAAGAAAGTGGAGTTGAGGATAATCAGATCAGCTATGATATCATTGTGATGCCTATTCTGCCTTATGGTGTGAAGTTACATGTGCAAATTTATATTTGAATAGCAGCTGTAGGACTCAGTTGCAAAATTTACCTCCAAGTAAATGGAATCTATGCCAATTACAATCAGTATCATGCCAGCTCCTGAATATCTAACCAGTAATGATTAGAGGGATCATTGGAGGTAACTCCAGACATAGCCACAAAGCTAGTTCCAACATACTGAGATTCACTGAAACTCTGACACCTACATCCCACTTCCCACAGCAATGTTTGTCTGTCAGGGAGCAAGCCATCTGAAATTCATCAGGCCCTGATCAGAAAGTGGGATTGATGTCCGATTTGGGTCTGCAGTGGGCTGGCTTCCTTTCACACAGGACCCTGGGCCAAATAAACGTGAGGTGTACCTGTACACCAAGCAAACCCGTCAATGACTAGATGTCCAACTCAGAAACTTGTGCGAGGTAAATTTACAAACTATATGGTGGTAAAAACAGAGCACATACAATAGGAACAGAAGAGTACAAGAAGAAGTACACTGTGGGGCAGCACAGTGGCTCAGTGGTTTGCACTGCTGCCTCACAGCGCCAGAGACGCAGGTTCAATTCCCACCTTGGGTAACTGTCTGTGTGGAGTTTGCACATTCTCCCCGTGTCTGTATGGGTCTCCTCCGGGTGCTCCGGTTTCCTCCCACAGTCTAAAAATATGCAGGTTAGGTGAATTGGCCATGCTAAATTGCCCATAGTGTTAGGTGCATTAGTCGAGGGTAAATGTAGGGCAATGGGTCTGAGTGGGTTAGTCTTCGGAGAGTCAATGTGGACTTTTTGGGTTGAAGGGCCAGTTTCCACACTGTACAGAATCTAATCTAATCTAAAGTAAAATCCTAATTTGTGAGCTGTAAATAGTAAGTGTGAAATCCTATTAAATGCTGTGCTTTTGGTTTGTAAACACACAGACTGGAGCATTGATGGGATCAAATCACAAGAAAGCTATTGAAATGTTTTAAATAAATTAGATTTGTACATCAAGGTCTTGGAAACATTTTAAAGAAAACATCATATTTCCGTTCAAAATTCTTAGTAGAGTCATATGAAGAAAATTGCATTAGAAAGCACTTTAGGATCTGAAAATACTGTAAATGAGTTTGCCGGTTTGGGCATGTCTTTAGGGGCAGATTGTGAACATGGTCATTGAGCTGTGAATCTCCCTCTTTGACACCGTTTTACACATCAGAGATTGAGCCAATCGAGTCTATGATACAACCAAATCAATTTTCACATTCTCTCCTTTTACTTGCAACCTGGAATCTTAGTAAAGGTGCTTATTCAATGAGCAATTCCATAATAAAAGCTCCTTCCACATCCAAAATGGTTGCTAGCTGAAGCAAGCAGGTAAAAATAAGATTGGAAAAGAAAGTTTTTACTAAGCAGATGCAAATTTCAAAAGGAGACAGCTACACTTATCAGTTTGTAATCTCTCAAGACATCTGGCCAAGTGGGATCAAAGGTCATACACGAGAGAATAAAGCAGTGGCCTGATTTTTCTTACGTTGCATCAAATATTTTGCACAAGTGAGCTTCCATTTGTTGAAATGAAATGAGAATTGAGGTTCTACTTCATTTTAGTAAATGGAAAGTAAGTTGTGCAAATTGGTTGATGATCCTTTCGACAACGTAAGGAAAATCAGGCCATTGCTTCTGACCCTTAATCCCTCCGGCCCGATTCCCCTTTATACATTGTACTTCAACAATGTAAAAGCAAGTCTAGCCACAGATTTGTTGAGTTGCTTTAACCTTTGGAAAATCTGCTGATTTATTAATGGCACCAAGTTACTTGCATTCTAATGCATTCTCCCAGTAGTTTGATATTGCAGAATCTTTGAAATGTGAAAGAATCCAAAGTGGCAGGTGTGTTTAATCTTTTCTCACCTGACTAACAATAGAAAATGTGTTTGGACTGTGAAAATATTAATCTTCCAAAATGTGTGCACAGGTGGAAAAACCTAATGAAGTTAGATGTTCTGTGAGGAAATGATATCGAAAAGCAAGTATTTTCAGAATTGCTTTGCATATATTTACATATTTGTTGCAGTCCAATTGTAATTAAAGTAACACTTTACTTTCTGAAGTGAAGAATGATGATGGGAATGATTTAGGAGAAAACTTCAAATAAAATGAATGACAGTGCTCTCCATTATTAGATTGAAAATCAATTTATTTTATCTGAATCTGGAATAAGACCAGATATATTTTCCTTGCTGCAGACATCACTAAAATAATTTAACAATAATAGGTTGTGTAAAATGTATGAAATCAGAAGATATTATGTTATTTCAAAATGTAAACCACCTAAGATGAGCCATTTCTTTAAAAATCACATATTATGGAGGTGGCGTAGTGAGTGGGATGTGTTCTGTAACAAAGACTTTGCTTCTGGTTATTGAATTGGTCAAATCCTTGAAGACAAGTTATTGATTGAGTTCTTGTTTTTAAGGGTTTTTTTGTACGTTGTGACTGAATATAAATTTCTTGGCTTCTGATAGATAATCATGAACTCAAAATGTCCTTGTTCGTTACCAGATAGAAAGCATGCTAGTGACAAGGAATGCTGAATTTGCTGCTTTTTATACAATAGTTTCTCTATTTTAGTGATATGCTTTTAAAATGTTCATTACTGTTAATAAGCCACACTTAAGCTGCCATTTTAGACGTTATCTCAAATGCTATCAGTGTACCATGAACAAATGTAAACATGCATTCTTCTGACAATGTAATTATAAATTTATTATTAATTCTGTAGGATATAAATAAGGATGAGCAACTTGGTTGACCAAATGAATGTGCAGAGTCAGTCTTATATTAACTTGTACATCATCACATACATCCCTGCATATTCAGAGGGCCCAGTGGTTAGCACTGCTGCCTCACAGTGCCAGCAACCCGGGTTCAATTTCAGACTTCGGTAACTATGTGGAGTTTGCACATTCTACCCATGTCTGTGTTGGTTTTCTCTCAGTGCTTCAGTTCCCCCCCCCGACAATCCAATGCGGATTAGGTGGATTGGCCATCATAACTCACCCCATAGTGTTCAGGAATGTGCAGGCTCGATAGACTAGCCATGGTAAATGTAGGGTTACAGGAATAGGGTGGGATGCTTTTTGGATGATCAGCACAGATACAATGGGCCAAGTGGCCTCTCTTCACACTGTAGGCATTCTGCGATTTTCATCCACCCCAATGATTAATTTGTCAGTTCAGTAACTTAATGCTTTATTGAGTTTTCACCAAACTCAATGAACAACTTTCTCTACCTCAAGCTGCTATATTTCAAACAGGACACTTGAAAAACTGTCTATGCATCAACAAATACCGACATGTCTTTCAATAACTTAAAGTTATGAGACTTTCTGTCATCTACATTTCTTATAAAGAAGGCTTGCTGGTAGCCAGGTATAAGCAGATGTCCTCTAAATAAGTTAGGGAAGCTCAATGAGAATTTACAAAGTTTGATGCAGTGCCTCCTTGTCCCATTAATGTACATTTTTTCACCATATTTTTTCACAATATCTCAGTTCCAAGTTCACTCTGCACCATTGCTTATTGAACAGGCCTGTGTCTAGATGGATATTGATCAGGAGGTGAGAAGGTGTACAAGATTTCTGCTGGAGTGACTTGGCCGTGATTTATTTCCCAGCTCCCCAATTTCCAACAGAGAAATGTATTTTCTGCTTCATGTTATATGGCATGGCTGAGATAGGCAGAAATACATAGAGAGTCCTGTGATGCAGAGCATTAGAATTCTGAAGTGTAGCACACCTGTCAAGTTGGAATTCTTGCATGATCTTGAACTCCCCTAAAATTATCTTGCTGTACAATTGTCTTGCTACAAAGTGTAACACAAGGCAAATGTTGCTTTTAATTTTCAGAACTGGCAGATAGTAGGTACCTGTGATGCCACAGAATGAATATTTTCCAGATTTAATTTCTCAGATTGCCCAGATACAAATCATTGTAAGAAGATGCAGATGGAGGGTAAATTTTATTGAATTCAAATTCTACCATCTGCCCTGGCAGGATCCAAACCCAGCTTCCATCTGCCTTTCTTTTCTTCGCTCTCTTTCTTTTACTTTTGCTCTTTGTTTTTCCCCTTTGTTGATAGCAGTGGGGGCAGTTCCTTCCCAGAATGTTGGTGGGGGCAGTTCCTTCCTGGAATGTTGGCGGGAGAGCAGTTCCTTCCCGGAATGCCAGTAGTGGTGGGAGCAGTTCCTTTCTGGAATGTTGGGGGCTGGGGGAATGCAGAGGCCGTTCCTTCCTGGAATGTCAGGGGCGATTTCTTCCCGGAATGTCGGTGGGTTGCTTCCCTGAATGTTGGTAGTGGTGGGGGCGCTTCCTTTCTGAAATGTTGGCAGCAGTGGAGACAGTATCTTCCTGGAATTTTGGCAGCAGTGGGGGCAGTATCTTCCCGGAATGTCGGCAGCAGTGGGGATAGTCCCTTTCCGGAATGTCAATAATGATTTGAGTCGTTCCTTCCCAGAATGTCGTAGCAGTGAAGATGGTTCCTTCCCAGAATGTCGGTGATGGTGGGGACAATTAGTTCCCAGAATGTTGGTTGCAGTGGGGGCGGTTCCTTCCCGGAATGTCGGTGGCAGTGAGTTTCTTTTCTGAAATGGTGGTCCCAGGAGGCAGCTATGTAAACAGAACAAGGCAATGGCTGCTTTGGTGTGGTGGGCCCAGCATAGAGCCGATTTCCGGACCTGGCAGCTTCAGAGGACTCATAGTAGCGATGGCGATGGTGATGGCAATGGCAGTGGAGACAGGATGTTGTCGAAGAATGACAACAAGGTTCCAGCAGCAATGGTGGGCCCAGGTACCTGACAGCGGAGAAGGTGGCATTTCCACTGGGGCAGTGAGCAAGGTCTTGGGGGCACCTGAGTGTTTATAGGCCAAGGGATGGTCTTTGTGGTTTTTTCTGGTGGCAAGGCCTCATGGCAGAGGCGGGGGAGTGATCTGGACGTTTCCTTTTCTTTTGGCTGTTTCTTTTACTTCTGCTTCTGTTTTTAATCTTGTCTTTTATACCAGATGTTTGCGCCGGAGAATGATGACTTTGTACAATTTTCACTGTGCTCCTGTACTGAAGTACACATGACAATAACATCTACATTGTAATCTACCTAGGTTTCTGGATTAACACTCCAGTGATAATGTCACTAGGCCACTGCCATTCATTTATGTGGTGGAGTCACTGAGCATTGTCGCCTTGGTGTCTGTCAAAGTTGATGCATGTACTTATATCATGGATGGGTAATGATTGAGAATTAACTTTATTCACTTTTTAAAGAAAAGCAGATGTCTGAAATTTCCTGTGCTGCCTGTGGAAATGGGGTTTATGCTGCATCACCAGCAGTCAAGCAGGAAAGGCTCTGGAAAGGTTATAGACTATAAAGTCCCTTCCTGGAAAGAGAAAAGGAAACTTTAGGAAAGAGACAAAAAGCTGCAGATGCTGGAATATAAAGTAGATAAGCAGGAGGCTGGAAGAACACAGCAAGCCAGGCAGCATCAGGAGGTGGAGAGGTCAACGTTTCAGGTGTAACCCTTCTTCAGACTTGGGGGTGGGAGTAGGGGGAGCTACACAGTCAGCAGTAAAGAGATTGGGAGGGTAAGAAGCCAGAAAGGGGGAGGGGGGTGATAGACAGCAATTCCCTCCCTCTGGACCCCCTTGGTCCAGGCACTTCCCACCTACATCTGCGACACAAACCATGCCACCCACTTCTTTGGAAATTTCCAATTTCCTGGCCCCAGCATTTCATCCTTACGTGCAGTCCTTATGCACGTCCATACCCCACAATGATGGGCTGCAGGCCCTCAGTTTTTTCCTCATCAACAGACCCATTCAATCCACTTCCCGCCCAACACGCCAGCCAATAACACCCTCCACCTCGTGGAATTTGTCCTTACTGTCAATAACCTTTCCTTCAACTCGTTCCACTTTTTCCAAATCCAGGGGTGGCCATGGATACTTGCATAGTGCCAAGCAATGCCTGCTTCCTTGTCGACCATGTTGAACAGTCCCTGTTCAGTGCTTACACATGCACTGTGCCCCAACTCTTCTGCCGTTACATCAATGGCTATATCGGTGCTGAATCCTGCACCCATGCTGAAGTAGAGCAGTTCATCAACTTCACCCACGACTTCCACCCCGCCCTCAAATTCATGTGGTCTATCTCGGACACCTTCCTTCCTTTTCTTGACATCTCCGTTTCCATCTCCTGAGACAGTTACAGACTGACATTTACTATAAATCCACAGACTCCCATAACTACCTGGACTACACCTCCACCCACCCCATAAAAATTCCTGTAAAAATTCCATCCTGTTTTCCCAATTTCTCCATCTTTATTGCATCTGCTCTGACAAGGGGATGATCCACTCCCACACATCCTCCTATTTCAAAGAACATTCTTTCTCCCCCGTCATCCAGACAGCCCTCCACCACACTCTCCATTCCCCACTCCACTGCTCGAAATGCCCCCCAATAATAACAATAGTGTGCCCCTTGTCCTCACTTTTCACTCCCCCACCTCCGCATCCAATGCATCATCCTCAAACATTTGCACCAACTCCAATTAGACCCCACCACCCAGAACACCTTCCCCATCGCGCTCCTTTCTGCCTTCTACAAGGACTGTTCCATCCAATAGTCCTTGGTTCACGTCACACTCCCCACCAACCCCTCCAATAGCCCCCGGTACCTTCCTCTGTAAACGATAAAGATACAACACCTACCCATGCACCACCTCTTTCCATCCAGGGCCCCAAACAGTCTTTTCAGATGAGACAGACTGTCATCTCTTGGAACCTAGTCTAGTTGGACATCTCTTCCAACCTAGTCTAGTACATCCAGTGCTCCCGATGTGGTCTTCTCTACATCAGTGCGACCAAACGTAGACTAGGTGACCGTTTCATCGAGCATCTTCGCCTGGCCTAAAACAGCCCCCGACCTCCCAGTCACTGCCCATTTTAATTCCCCTGTACCCTCCCACTCCCTCTCCGCCATGTCCACCCTCAGCCTCCTCCATTGCTGCAGTGAATCAGACTGCAAATTGAAGGAACAACTCCTCATCTTCTGCCTGGGCAGCCTACAGCCTGGAGGACTTAACATTGAGTTCTCCAATTTTAAATAACCTTCTCACCCATCCCCTGACGCCTTTTCCATATCCGTCTCCCCACTTCCGTTCCATCTACTGACCCTTTCTTCCAACTACCAACCGGATTCATCCTTCTCATTGACCAACTAGGGCGCACCCACTACTGTGTCCACCTATCACTATCTCACCATTCCACCACTCTCCCCACCCCACTCCCACTTCCCCTTCTTTACTGTAGCTCCCCCACCCCCACGCCTAGTTCCGAAAAAAGATTTTACCCAAAGCGGTGACTTCTCCACCTCCTGATGCTGCCTGACTTGCTCTGTTCTTCCAGCTTCCTGTTTCTAAGCTTTAGGAAAGAATATACGTTTCTTACACATGCATGCCTAGCCTCATACATTTACAGAAATAGGGCCTGGCTATGGGTTTTCTCAGAGCTGTTCCAGCATTACCAATGTAGCTTTGTTGGAAATCCCATTCACACATGTGAACAAAAGCTCTGCCACAATTTTAATGATTAAGACAGTGAACAGGAATAGCTCTGAGGAAAGCCATGGCCAAGGTGCCAGCACCAAACAGCTGATATTTTGTTGCTGAATATCTTTGGAGACTGGTAATTCTGCTGAGAACCCACACCTCATTTAGTGTGCCAAGATTATGCAAATTGGAAGAGTTGCAATTTTTTTTAAACATTTGCAAAAGAAATGTGAATGTATCTGTCCAAATCTTAAATGCTAGCCACAGCCAAACTCATTCCTAATGCTGCAATGTCCCTCTTTTCTAAAGAATTGCTGTGCTGATTTTCAAAATTTTGTACATTTCCAGCTTGTTACATTATGTCATTTAACTTACGGCATTTTTGATTTTCTGTTAATTTTTCTCATAACTTAGAAGCTTTTTGAGTAATATTGCAGTGTTTTAATGTGTCGTATTCTCAAAAACCCTTATGCCTTCAGTGAATTGGAGACTGAAAGAAACTCCAGATGACTATGAGAAAGCAGAATGATGCGGCTTATACTAACGTTGCATTTTATAATGTCCTATTGTCAATTGTCAGTCCCAGATAATTATAACTTTTATTACTCAGCATACAAGGCAAGCCATTTGCTTTTGTCAGAGGATATCTGGTCAATTCCCCAGCACAGAGAGTCCAACAGAATAGAATTCTGGATGCTAATTCTGAAAGGTATCTGTAGCACCATTTAGTTCATTCCTAAGAGAATCCATGCCTTCAGTTCAGATCTCTGAAATACAGCTTCCTCTTGCAGATTAGTCTCATTAACATAATGGTATTGTAACTTGAGCTAAGTTTTTTTTGAGGACATCAAATAGAACAGTTCTGAGTTTTAACAAATTCATTTAGGACTTACACAAGGTAATCTAATTGCATAAAAGTGACCAATGCATGGAAAAGACTAATGGATGGAACAGTGGAATTGAAAATCTTGATATCATTTAAGAATCAGTTGGATGTTACAGTGAAGAGACTCTAAAATATTCCTGGATGAAAATAAGTCAGACAGAAAAAAAATGTTTTTTTCATCCGTAATTAACTTAAGATCTAGTGCACTATACAATGGAAATTTAGTCTGAATCTGTAATATTGTACAAACTCAAATGGACCCTTGTGATTCTAACTAGCATTTTGCCAAATGTGGTTTCACTTTCCTGTGAGGCATATGATTGATAATAACACCCATCACTGATTCTTGATGTTTGATACCTCTTGTGTGAAATGGTCTTTTGGGATTTGCTGGACTGTATAAGTTACATAAATAGCTTTGACCATATCTTGGCTTCTGTGTTTACAGCTGAGAGCACATGCAGTTGACATGAATGGAAACAAGGTGGAAAACCCAATTGACCTTTACATCAATGTTATTGATATGAATGATAACAGACCAGAGTTTGTGAACCATGTGTACAACGGGAGTGTGGCTGAAGGATCAAAACCAGGTAAATTGAGAAATGATTAACCCAAAAAAAAAGTCACTGCCATTTGTATGATCAGTGGCTTTTGATTTAAAAGTTTTAAAATCCATTTGTGTAACTTAACAATATAATGTTTTTTCTAAACATCACAGAATATTAGACTTCAATTTCACAGGTGACAGTACCAACCTGAGTTCTTTACCTGAACCTTAGGTTAAACAATATCAGTAAATGTGCATGCCATTTGTGCCAAGTGGTGATTACAGATCAACTTTGACAAAACTTTAAAATAGCCAATTATGTCTTCACTGGATTTGAACATATGGCACAGGAGACCTTCCTTAAGACATGAAATATGTGAGAAAAGAGTAAAACTGATGCTCTGTTTATACATTTCATGGCACTTTGATTCATATTATTTCTATTTTATATTGTTGTAAGCAATACATTTCAAAGGTATTATTCACAGACTTTCTAAAACATTTTTGACTTTGTTGCACATGATTTCATGTTGTGCTGTTATATTTCAAAGTATTGATGATACAAAAACAAGTTATTTGGTCCAACAGTGCATGCCAATATTTCTGCTCCACATGAACTTTCTCCACCTTCTTTTCTGCAAATCCCATCAACATATCCTTGCATTTACTTCTCTAACATGTGGGGGGCTTGCCTAGCTTCCCTCAAATACAAGTATATTATTCATCTCATGTATTATTCATCTCAATTACTCCCTGTGATCATAATTTCTATTTTTGGGGAAATAAGTATCTCCTGAAACCCCTATTAGATTTTTACATATTTTTCATAGGATGTGGGCATCTCTGACGAGAACAGCATTTATTGTCCATCCTTATTGTCCTGGAGAAGATGCCGTGACCTAACTTCTTGAACTACCACAGTCGTTCATGTGTAGGGACATTCACAGTACTTTTAGAGAGTTCCAGGATTTTGACCTAGCAATACTGAAGGAACAGTGTAATAGTTCCAAGTTGTGATCATGTGTGGCTTGGAAGGGAACCTGTGGATGGTGATGTACCCATGTTCCCTTGTCCTTTGAGATGGTAGAGGCCACAGGTTTGGAAGATGCTATTTGATGATGCTTGATGAGTTACTTATAAATGATATACCCTACTGTCCGATGCATTGATGGTGGAGGGAGTGAATGTTGAAGGTGGTGAATGAAGTACGAATCAAGTGAGCTGTATTGTCTTGATTCATGCATTTACTTGGAGTTGCACCCATTCTGACAGATGGAGAATATTCTGTCACAGTCCTACCATTATGCCTTGGACGGTTATTGGATATCTAGGATGTGAGTAAATCACTGCATCTAGCCTCTGATTTGCTCTTGTAGCCATTATATTTCTCGGGCTGATCCAGTTCAGTTTATGGCCAGTAGTAACCTCCAGAATGTTGATCATGAGTGATTCAGTGATAGTAATGCCATTGAATATGAAGGGACGCTTTGAATTTTCTCTTGTTTAAGATTGTTACTCACTAGCACTTGAGTGTTGACACAGTGGCTCAGTGATGGGGCGGCATGATGGCTCATAGCGCCAGGGACCTGGGTTTGATTCCCCTCCTTGGGCGACAGTCTGTGTGGAGTTTACAAATTCTCTGCATGTCTGTGTGGGTTTCTTGCGGGTCCTCCAGGTTCCTCCCATTGTCTAATGATATGTCTGTTAGGTGGATTAGCCATGGAAAATGCAGAATTACAGGGATAATAGGAGCTGGGTCTGGGTGGAATACTCATCAGAGGATCAGTGTGGACTTGATGGGCTGACTGGCCTGCTTCAAAGGATTCTATGATTCTATGAAATGATAATTGTTACTTATCAGCCTAAAACTGGATATTGACCAGGTCTTGATGCATGCGGTATGGATTGTTTCAATATACTGCTTCAGTATGTGTGAGGTGTCATGAATGGTGTTGAACATTGCGCAATCATCAATGAATGTCTCCACTTCTAGCCTTACAATGGAGGGAAGGGCATTGCTTGAGCAACTGAAGATGGTTTGACCTGGAGAACTCCTGTCCTGGAGTTGAGGTGATTCAGCTCTGACAGCCACAGTGATATTCCCTTTGTGCTAGGCAGGAAGAAGGGCAGAAATCATGGGCTCAAGTTCCACACCTGACTGGATCCAAGTCCCCACCCTTGGCTCCTGACCAACCTGTGTTGGCCCGAGTACAGTAGTCCCATTCGTGAGCCAGGCACAGCAATTTCATCCTAAACCAGCACCCTGGTTCCTCCAATACCCAAGAAAAATGCCCCCAATCCTAACCCAGCAGCCCCATTCTAAGACAAGCACATGTGGCTCTGTAGAGCTCTGGACCCTGGGCCACTGGTCACCGAGGACCTGGTGCTTGGTATTCCATATATCTGTCCCATTCATAAGTAGAAATATCTTTTCCATGTCTATCTTATCAAACCCTTTCATAATCTTTAAAGATCTCTATTAGTTCCCTCCTTAGTCTTCTATTGTTGTCTATCACTGTAGAACTTTAGTGATTCATAAAATTATTGCTAATGATTTTCCTTGACCTTTTCCAATTTTGGTCCAACCTCCATACATAATTTGATTAACTTTCAGACCTAAACATTTTCTTTGTTGCTGTCTTCCGCGACTTTGGAACTGCCACCAATTCCTTTCCAAATAACCAGATATACACTTAATGTGGGTATAATAAACAATATAAGCTAAGGATTTGAGGCACTTTTGAACAGTGATTAAGATATTGTAGATTTAATTTTGTTAGAAATGTTGGTATTAATGATCTGTATGAAAACATTTGCATCTTATTTTGGGTACAGGGTTAAATTACATTGAAGGACTAATTATAGCTCTGATCCAAATCCTAAACAAGCCTCATCAAGAGCCATAAATCATGGCATCACATTAGGCAAATCAATGTCTGGATTTGCCAAGAGCAGTCTCCTTTTTTTCTATTTGTTTTATTTACGGAACAGCTTGTGTCGTTATAAAAAAAAGGATAAATTAGCTAATAGAAGCAAATGTGTTTTTAATTGTTTGAAATGTACCTTTTGTAGCCTGATAAAAGTTAATTTGAGTGTTAAAATTGCACTGAAGCATCTTTTCATTTGAATTAAAGGTATTCCAATGTTGAAATTGAACAGTCATTTTATTTGTTTTAATAATATGAACTTTATTTTTACTGTTCGGATATTTGAGTCCACCAAGGAAACAAATGAATTTCAAAAGATTGGGATCTTACGTTAGTAGTTGCTCATTTTCTGGTTAAAAGGACTTATTTATTTAGTACAATTAAGGCTTTAAGGGTTAAAAGCTTGCTAGTGGAATAAATTTGCAAATTTTAAGTCTTGTTCTCCAACTATATGATCTCACGGGCATGAATATCATTAATTTGGTAAATTTTGCTGTGACATCCTTTTAACATTATGCAGAGTTTCAAACTTGTAAAAATTGTATAATGAGCTGAAGTATTTTATGAATTTTTAAAAAAATTTACAACTAAGTGGTGTCTGCTTTACATTGGAATGTTTTCTGGTATACGGCAAAGACTATCTCTTCCCTTGCTGGGAATAATTTGAATTTTGTAGAAAAAACATAGATACAGATGTGAAAGATGCTTGTTCTAATTGCAGATTATTTCCTGCTTGAGCTATTACTGAAATTTCTTCTTAAATATTCATGAGTGATTAGTTACAAACAAAAGGGACTCCCTTTGGCCTCAACCTGTTGAGAAATTGACATCAAGGAAAGGATGAGTGAATATTTTCATTTTGTACAGATTTATTGGTGCTCCCTAAAGTGATAAAATGCTGAACATATTGTCATCCAAGATGCATATAAAAGACAACTTCAGAAGAAAACTTTACATTTACTCTAATTCTGAACACTTATTTTCTCTCTTATTTTCACTTGCATTTCTCTCAGTTTGGTCATCATTTCTGGTTTGATCTTACATGATCTCATCTAATAAACTGAATAACTAATAACTGTGTTCCCCAACTACCTTTTTCTTCCTTATTTTCTGTTTCTCTGAACTGGCTTCTCAAAGATAAGGTGGACAGATATGAAGTCTGGTAACAAATGTAATAAACTTAGCAATATGCCAATCTTCACACTGCCATGCCTAATCTTTCCTTTGAGTTAATTATGTTTTATTTTCAATAAAGTCATAGAAACAACGTGAGCTAAAACCTTCTGAAAAATCATGTCTTGAATTTGTGAGCACCAGCCAGTGGTCCATTTGCTCCTTAAATTGTACAGAATTAAGTAAAAAAAACTATAACCTGGTGTTGTGTGATTTTTTACTTTGTCCACCCCAGTCTAACACCGCACCTCCACATCAGGTACAAAATTAAGTCAGTTTACATTTTGGTAAATCACTAAGCCTTATCAAATATATTCTATATTTTTTAGCTGTGCTATTTGCTTTTTCTAAAGGAATATTGTTCCCATGTTGAGTAATATGTAACTTAACATCCAGAAGACTTGCTCATCTTCAAGAGAGCATTTTTAAACCTTGATACCTTGATAATAACGTAGATCTGAGAGTGACACTGTCACTGACATAGCAATCTAGTAGTGTCATTGGTAATACAGTATAACGGAATCTAAACAGTACAGTGAATAGCATATAATTCTGCAATTTATAAAATGAAACCATTATCCAAATAACATGGGTTACTTTGATCTATTGTTTTAAAGTTTTTTAAAAATAGAATCACTTTGTTCACCTAATTTTAAAAGTATAAAAGACTTATTTTGATGCTTATAATTGCAGTGTACCATGTGACTTAGTAACTATCTTCGTTAGGCAGGATCACTGCATATTTTTAAACCATAAACAAGTAGATTCTTGAATGGCAATAGAAACAGTGTATTGGGAGTAGCAAAAATGGTGAAATTTAACCCACAATCAAATCAGCCATTATCTTATGTAATGGTGGAACAGATTCAAAGGGCTGAATGGCCAGCTCCTGGTCCTGATTTATACGTACATAAAAAAACTTAAGGCTTAAGCTTTAAATTTGTTTCCTTAAAATCTACATATTGAATAAAAATTATTTTTTTAAAAATCAGCAACACGATATTAGCAATACATTTTGAATATATCATGTCCTTGCTGCGCAGCAAAGAGAGCTCCCACTTTCAATTGTGTCATCAGTGGAAGGTGCTCGGTGGAATCTATTCAACTGGGACAGGCAAGACAATGAAAAGTTCACCTTTGTTACATCCTGTTCACCTATTAATAATTGTGCGCTGAGAAACAACAGCAGAGGTCTGAGAGCTGGTTGTTAGACCTGGGAGATAAAAGAAAATATTTGAAAGCAAATTGTTTACTTTTTTGAAGGAAAACATCAGTTTCCATTAAAGTATGTGTCTTTCAGTATTACAGAGTTATTTGAAATATTAAATCATATTGTAAAACTCAATCATATTAATAAATTATCTCAGTGCAAGATAAGAACTTGACAAGTCTTTACACTAATTAAAACAATGTAATTTTCTTTCTTGTAAAACATATTTGGGACTTTTAGGAACTAATGTGATTTGGAAGCAGTGTAACAATGCCTCTAAGAGTGCTGCACACATTTGTGCAAAAGTATTTTCAGTTTTCATTGTTTCCTCTTTCTTGCTGTTCAATCTAATTGACACACAAACCCTTCTGAAAAGCTAACCATTGGGATAGATGTAATCCCAGTTCATGTGTTGACACAATTACAGACAAACAACTGGCAAAGTCAAAGAAAAGGAGAATGGCTGTGATATTATGATCAGAAATAAGAATTTGTCAGTTTAATATTACTTATTTCTGTGGATTGATGAATACTTTGCCAGGAGAGCTTATATTTTGAAGACATATTAGCTGGAGATTAACCAGGACATTTTTTTTAGCAGTTTATCGCCACCCTATTCCATTACTCAAATAGTGAATAACTGGTGTGGTATCTATAACATATCCTCCCAAGGAAATAATAACATGGGCTAATGCACTGATGCAACTTGGTACTTAAAATTCATTTGAAAATTAAAAGGTTTAAATTTTTGGCCTCACTGATTTGAGTGGAAAGCCAATTATAACTTGAATTAGTTTCATAATTGAATAGTGATTTAAAGGGCTGTGAAATTAATACTTTAGGGCATAGAGTTGTATTTTTGTACTGATTCATATGAAGTAACAAGGTTGAAGTTCAGGTTTTTAATAAACATTAGTAATAATTTTGTAGACCAATTCAAACTCTGACATCCACTTGCACTGCTGAAGCAGTATATGTATGTGAGCAATGGGGAATATGCATCAAAGGATCTCATATTATTGTATTGGAAGAAATAAAATACTGTGATTATTTGATGCAATTGTCTTTTGTTTTATTCCATTGATTCAGTCAATAGTCTTTATTTAGTCATCTTGTCTCATTTAATCTTGTGTTCAAATTGTGGTGTGCAGAACTAATGATAGATTAGTGAAGCAAACATGGAATGCATTATCGTTTTGTAATTCAATTAGGCTAGGGCTTGATAAATCCAGATTAGTTGTTTTTAACATACTGTATATAAAAAAAGACGAGTTGAAATCTTGATAAAAAGGAGTAGGTGAGCAAGGTGTAAGGTTGAGAAGCCAATTGGCATGTTAGCATCAGTGAGGTTCCTGCTGTCTTCCCACCACAACAGGTATTAATTTCTAGACAGGAACCAAAGCTTGGCTTTCCTGCACTGTCACCATTTATGAGCCTAAAATATTCATGTGATGACCACTTAATGTCCTCATCCTCCTATTGTTGAATGATTTCAACTCCAAGGGAAACAAGAAAATGTTGACATAGCCAATTGGTAAATCAATGTGGAAGGAATATCAGTTTGAATGGGTTGGGCAGGGATGTTGAGTTTCCTTCAATCTTTTACCAGCTTGTTGAAGACTAAGGTCAGGGCGATAGCTGCCAACAACCACAGCCTGGCTCTCATTTTTGACCCGTATGCAATCCTAACCCCACCAGCTGCAACCTCAGAATGTTCCCTAAACAGAACCTGCCTTTCTTGTCAGTGATTCACCATCTGGGAGACCACGAGGTAGAACTGCAACAGCCAGGTCCTCTGCTCTGTCATTGCAGAGTTCTGGAGCTGCTGACCTTCGATTTGCTGGTCACTCCAGCCAGATAGGACTTCCAGCTCCATGGTCTGGAATTCTGGCAAAAAAGCCCACGAATAGCCAATTACCTGCTGATTGCTGGAAAATCCGGCAGGCTTTCTTATCTCAATAACCAGCTTAGACTTGATCTACAAAATACTGAGAAAATCCCAACCATGGTTTTAAATAGCACCTTTCATGACTTCAGGATGTCCAGAAGTGATTTAAAACCCATGTATTATTTTTGAAGTGTAGTCAGTATTGTGCACAATGCTGTTCCATTTATGGGTGGTCAACTGAGTCACGGATGACATCCACTAATACTTTCCTTAATCAAATTAAGCTTCTTCAGGATGGAACTCTATTAGGGATTTGACCAGTGGCCACTAATCCTCAATTGAATCCTGTACGATGAGAATGCTGTTTGGATTTTTAAAAATGCGCCTGAATGATATCAGTATAAATGGTTGTGGTACAGTCTCAAACCTTGACTTTAATCTGTTCTCCGTCCCCATTCCATCATGGAGGTTACTGGATACTGCTTTTGTTGCACACCCAAAGAAAGTGATTCACACAGTAATCTATCTGCCCTCAGACAATAGCATTGTGAGCTTAAAACCGGTATAAGCAGCTTCTAGGTTTTCGATACTAGTATATGAAACAAATGCAGTGCACAGCTTTCCTTAGATTCTACTCTGCGCAACACGTGATTAGAATGTTTTTCTATTTGAGTACAGACCTGAAACATTTCATAAATGTGACTTCCATTGTGATTTTAGTGGCTGTATAAAGCACATTGGAGAGAGATGAATTTTTAGACCAAATCTGTGGTCAATGCCACCTGGAGACTTCCTGTAATACAGAAAGGAGTTTTGTCCTCTAAGTAGTTTTGTGCAGTTACTACCCATTAATGTTTTGAAATTATTGTTTGTTTTAATTGATTTCATGGCAGAGTAGTTTGAAACCTCAGGTCTGATGTCGCAGTTAGCAACAAATAAAATTAATCTGTAGATTTTATACAGTGCAAAATTCACTGAGAACATGGCTAAATTAAATAATGTAATCAACAATTTAGCATGCATTTTCTGGGATCTTGTTAAATTTTTAATGCTTAATGATTAATGCAATTGATTACAAATTTTAATTTGTAATGAATATGGGAAAATATTACTGGCACTCATGTACTCTTTATTGTTAGGTTCATATGTCATGACAGTAACTGCCAATGATGCTGATGACCCAACTACAGCCAATGGTATGGTGAGATATCGAATCTTGTCCCAGTCTCCAATCAGCCCATCACCAAATATGTTCACCATCAACAGCGAGAATGGGGATATTGTTACTGTAGCTGCTGGACTTGACCGAGAGGTGAGATCTTTGGTTTTATCTCTTTCAACATTAAAGCATTTTAACAATCTGGTTTGATTATTCATTTAGATTAGATATTCTTGGTACTCTTGTTGTTCTACCCTTGACTTTGATGACTAGAAATTGTATTTATTCCAGAGTGACAGAATGAAAATATATTTATTCCATTAGTGTTACAGTCTCTCATTTCTCTTGAAATAAATACGTGCAACAAAACTATCCTGTAACCAAGATTCAGTTTGCCATTAAAACACCAAAGAGTTGGAACTGAGTGGGGTGTGAATAATAGTATAATCAGCAAATAATATGAAAGCTCAAAGTTCTAAGTAACACCAGCATGATATGCTATAATATTCCACTAATGCAAATCAATTACTTTGTTTGTTTAAATACATTTTTCTTAAAGTGTATATTTGATTTCAAACAATATCTCCCATTGCTCTGGATATTCCAAAGATTTTGACACTCCTGGATTCGTTTTAGTTAAAGAAGTGCAACAAGAAAAATATTCCTTTAAAAAAGGAGCTTATTTTCTCTCCGGATTAGCATTTAACTGTCATAGCATGTTGGCCAAACATGAATGAAGAATGAAGTCTTGCCAGGGCAAATACTTTTATGAATACTTTCATGAAGGCTATGTTTTCAGCCTTTGGTTCAGACAAAATTACTATAATCTTCATCAGATCATTTTTTAAAAAGAAACTTTAAACAGAATGATTCAAGAAAATCCTCTGAAAAGACCAAACTATTGCACCATAAGCTTCAATTGTTATGATTTCAAAAATGTAATTTGAATATAGCATGAGCAATAATTTTCCTTGTGACCATCAGTAGAAAACTTACTTTGTTGCACCATGTCTGATCTTTTAATGCGATTTACAGTTTTCAGCACCAACTGCAGGAGTCAGTTAACTGGACTGAAACAAAGGCAAGAAATACTGTTAGCCTGCCAGAACTGATCAAAACGAATTTGTTCGAGGGGTACATTTTCCATTTTGGGACATTCATTGAATGATAATGCAAGGTGCTCTGTGTTTGAATCCTGGCCAAGCCTTTCCAAGTCACAGAATGGATCAATAACCAGAAGACCTTGGTTTTAAGTTGCCTTAAGTGACTTTACTTAAGAGAAGATTAGGATTTCCATAATGACGATGTATGCAAGGTAGGGGAGATCAGGAGAGGGGAACGTGATATAGTGGTGGCTGGGAGTAGTGTTGGAGAGAAGTGATTGGGAGAGTATTGTTTAGGAGTGCATTACATGATTTGGAGGATGGAAAAGTGATTGGATTATGCCAATTGGAAGAAAGTTTGACAATGATGACCTTTTAAAATCATTCACTACAGCCCATAGTGCATTAGCTACAACCATAGTGTTAATATAAAGCAAGCTGTGTTACTGAGGTAATGCTGATATAATTCCAAGATAGGATAGTGTTTTGCTTGGGGGAAATAGCTGATGGTTGTATTCCCTGAGCATTTGTCCTTATTCTCTTTGGCAGTAAAGGTTGAAAGTTTGGAAGGTGCAGTTGAAGGATCTTTGGTGAGTTACTGCAATGCAATCTGAAAGTGGCATGCACTGCAGACACAATGCATAATGGCACAGGGAGTGAATATTTAAGGTATTGGATGGAGTGCTAATCAAATAAGCAGCTTTGTTCCAAATGGTGTTGAACTTCCTGAATGATGTTAGAGTTGCACTCATCCAAGAAAATGGAGACAACACAATCACATTCTTATTTCTTGTACCTTGTAGATGGTGAACAAGCTTTGGAGAGTCAGGAGGCGAGTTACTGCAAAATTCCCAGCCTCAGACTTGCTGTTGTAGCCACAGGAAATATATCGCTGATTCAGTTAAGTTTCTGGTCAGGAGTAATCTCTAGGGTTTGTTGATGTAGAAATTAGTTAAGCTATTGAATGTCAAGGAAAGATAGTTATTTTCTCTCGGAAATAGTCATTGCTTGATACTTGTCCCTTATCAACCTAAGTCTGATGTAGCTGCAATCCTGTTACATGTGGGCATGAGTTAATTCATTATCTGATGAGTTATAAATAGTAAAGTGAGCAATGTGCAATCATCAATAATCATTTGATACAATGATGAGGGAAAGATCATGATCAAATAGCGAAAGCACTGTTGAGATGGGAGACCTGCATGATAAGCTCCCGCAACAATGTTCTGTGACTGAAATGACTAATCTCTAACAACCTTAAACAATTTCCTGTGTGTTAGATATGATTGGGGAGGTGTGACAAGGTAACTGAGGTATTTCAGGAGGAGTGAGAGAGGATGATCAAGAGTTTGTTGTATTTGGAACTACTGTGGAATCAGGGATTATATTGGGAGACTTGGATTATCCAAATATAGATCAGAGTCAAAATAGAGTAAAGGATAAAGGAGGGCACGGGTTCCTAGAGTGTGTTCAGAAAACCTCTCTACAGCAGTTTATCTGTAGTCCATTCAGAAAGGAGTTAAGAATCACACAACACCAAGGTATAGTCCGACAGGTTTAATTGGAAGCACTAGCTTTCAGAGCGTTGCTTCTTCATCAGGTGGTTGTGGAGGACACAATTGTAAGACACAGAATTTATAGCAAAAGTTGACAGTGTGATGTAAACTATACATTGAAAAATACCTTGATTGTTTGCTAAGTCCCTCATCTGTTTGAATGACCATGAGAGTTTCACTTCTTTCACATGTAAATCACAAAACCTTTTTTTAAAAGTTACATTCTCAGGTTAACTGTAACAATTGGTGTCAGCCCAGATCCGCACCAATCAACCACACCGCCCTGTGGCCCAACATTTCAACTCCCCCTCCCACTCTGCCAAGGACTTGCAGGTCCTGGGCCTCATTCACCACCGCTCCCTCACCACCAGATGCCTAGAGAAAGAACACCTCAACTTCCGCCTTGGAACACTTCAACTATAGGGCATCAATGTGGACTTCAACAGTTTCCTCATTTCCCCTTCCCCCACCTCACCCTAGTTCCAAACTTCCAGCTCAGCACTGTCCCCATGACTTGTCCTACCTGCCTACCTTCTTTTCTACCTATCCACTCCACCCTTCCCTGCCCCCAACCTATCACCTTCATCCCCTCCCCCACTCACCTATTGTACTCTATGCTACTTTCTCCACCCCCACCCTTCTCTAGCTTATCTCTCCACGCTTCAGGCTCTCTGCCTTTATTCCTGATGAAGGGCTTTTGCCTTTTTACTGCTCCTCGGATGCTGCCTGAACTGCTGTGCTCTTCCAGCACCACTAATCCAGAATCTGGTTTCCAGCATCTGCAGTCATTGTTTTTACCAAGATGTTGAAGGTGTTAGCCCCTGTGTTCTGTTGTCACTCACACATGCACCCTCTCACAGACCTAGACCCCTTTGCACACATGCACACATATATATATGCACTCTCTCTCACACTCACAACCCCCCACCCCAGACACACACACTCCCACACCCACGCATGCATCCTCTCACAGACTTAGACACTTCATACTCACACACACGCACACACATACACACACACACTCACACAAACACACACATACACTCTCTGTCACAGACACTCATAATCCCTCACCACAGACACACACACACTCCTACAGGCACGCACACACACACATGCACCCTCTCACAGACCTAGACCCCTTTACACTCACACACACACAATTTGTACTTGCAGAGTTACATTGTACTTTGCTCAAAAGCTGTATGAATCCATGTAAGGCTCTGTTAACTCATTTTTTAGGTTAGAATCAGTCTAAACATTATAGCACAGACAGGGAACACAGGGGGCTAACACCTTCAACATCTTATCTGCGCTGACACCAATTGTTACAGTTAACCTGAGAATGTAACTTCTAAAAAATGTTTTGTGATTTACATGTGAAAGAAGTGAAACTCTCATGGTCATTCAAACAGATGAGAGACTTAGCAAACAATCAAGGTATTTTTCAATGTATAATTTCAGTTACATCACACTGTCAACTTTTGCTATAAATTCTGTGTCTTACAATCATGTCCTCCACAACCACCTGATGAAGGAGCAGCGCTCCGAAAGCTAGTGCTTCCAATTAAACCTGTTGGACTATAACCTGGTGTTGTATGATTTTTAACTTTGTACACCACACTCCAACACCAGCATCTCCAAATCATTCAGAGAGAATGCACTACTCGACCTGATTCTTAGGAATGAGATGGGTCAAGTGGATCAAGTATCGGTAGAAGAACTTTTAGGGGACAGTGATCAATATCCAATATGGTTTAGTTTGGTTATGTAAAAGGACAAAGAACTATTCAGAATAAGAATAAATAAATGAGGGAAAGCCAACTTCATTACAGTCAGAATGAACCTTGAATTCAAAGATTAGCACAAATATTTCAGGAACAGACAAAGTATTATCCTATCAAGTGAAAAGGCACAGTGAATTAACCCAGAACTTCTTGAATAACAAAAGAGACTAAGATGAAAAGAGAGATGATTTGGAGATGCCAGTGTTGGACTGGGGTGTACAAAGTTAAAAATCACACAACACCAGGTTATAGTCCAACATGTCTAATTGGAAGCTTTCGGAGCACTGCTCCTTCACCTGATGAAAGCTAGTGTGCTTCCAATTAAACCTGTTGGATTATAACCTGGTGTTGTGTGATTTTTAACTTTTAAAAGAGAGAATGTACTTAATTCAGCTGTCACACAGATAATAGAACAGAGAAGTACACTGACTATAGAAGGTTCAAAAGGGAAGTGAAATACATTGAATAGAAGCAAAGAGAGAACTTGAATATAGACTGACAGCTAAGAAAGAAGGTAAACGAATATGATATAAACAGTAAAAGGAAGCGTGGAACAGATTAAGGACAAAAAAGGGGAGTTACAAATGGAGTTAGGACAAAAGACTGAGGTCTTATGGTAACAAGGGAAAAGATGCTGGGGAGGTCATGGTGAAAGAGAAGGTAGTTCAGATACTTGAAGGGTTTAAAACTGAGCAAGATGGAGTTTTGGATAGGCTGTCTGATTGCCAATACCAGATGTGACACATCCAAGAAAATGGACGGAAGTGAGAGTAGCTGGAAAGTAGGAAGCCTTCAGAAATGAGATAACGAGAGTCCAGAAAAAGTATATTCCTGTCAGAGTGAAGGGAAAGGCTGGTATGTATAGGGAATGCTGGATGACTAAAGAAATTGAGGTTTTGGTTAAGTAAAAGAAGGAAGCATATGTCAGGTACAGATAGGATAGATCAAGTGAATTCTTAGAAGAGTATAAAGGAAGTAGGAGTATACTTAAGAGAGAAATCAGAAGGGAAAAAAGGGGACACGAGATAGCTTTGGCAAATAGAGTTAAGGAGAATCCAAAAGGTTTTTACAAATACACTAAGGACAAAAGGGTAACTAAGGAGGGAAAAGTCCCCTCAAAGATCAGCAAGGTGGCCTTTGTGTGGAGCCACAGGAGATGGGGCAGATACTAAACGGTATTCTGCATCAGTATTTACTGTGGAAAAGGACATGGAAGATATAGAATGTAGGGAAATAGATGGTGACATCTTGTAAAATGTCCAGATTACAGTGGAGGAAGTGCTAGATGTCATGAAACAGATAAAGGTGAATAAATCCCCAGGTCCTGAGCAGGTGTACCCGAGAACTCTGTGGGAAGACAAGGAAATGAATGCTGGGCCTCTTACTGTGATATTTGTATCATCGATAATCACAGGTAAGGTACCAGAAGACTGGAGGTTGTCTAACATGATGTCACTCTTTAAGAAAGGTGATAAGGACAAGCCAGGGAACTACAGAACAGTGAGCCTGATGTTGGTGGTGGGCAAGTTGTTGGAGGGAATCCTGACGGACAGGATGTACATGTATTTGGAAAGGTAAGGACTGATTCGGAATAGTCAACATGGCTTTATGCGTGGGAAATCATGTCTCACAAACTTGATTGAGTTTTTTGAAGAAGTAACAAAGAGCATTGATGAGGGCAGAGTGGTGAACGTGATCTATATGGACTTAGTAAGGCATTCAACAAGGTTCCCCATGGGAGACTGGTCAGCAAGATTAGGTCTCACGGAATACAGAGAAAACTAGCCATTTGGATACAGAACTGGCTCAAAGGTAGAAGACAGAGGGTGGTGATGGAGGGTTGTTTTTCAGACTGGAGGCCTGTGACCAGTGGAGTGCCACAAGGATCGGTGCTGGGTCCACTATTTTTCATCATTTCTATAAATGATTTGGATGCAAGCATAAGAGGTACAGTTAGTAAGTTTGCAGATGACACCAAAATTGGAGGTGTAGTAGACAGCAAAGAGGGTTACTTCAGATTACAACATGATCTTGATCAGATGGGCCAATGGGCTGAGAAGTGGCAAGTGGAGTTTAATTTAGATAAGTGGGAGGTGCTGCATTTTGGGAAAGCAAATCTTAGCAGGACTTATACACTTAATGGTAAGGTCCTCGGGAGTGTTGCTGAAGAAGGAGACCTTGGAGTGCAAGTTCATAGCTCCTTGAAAGTGGAGTTGCAGGTAGATAGGATAGTGAAGAAGGCATTTTTTAATGCTTTCTTTATTGGTCAGAATATTGAGTACAGGAGTTGGGAAGTCATGTTGCAGCTGTACAGGACATTGGTTAGGCCACTGTTGGAATATTGCGTGCACTACTGGTCTCCTTCCTATCGGAAAGATGTTGTGAAACTTGAAAGGGTTCAGAAATGATTTACAACCTTGTTGCCAGGGTTGGAGGATATGAGCTATAGGGAGAGGCTGAACAGTCTGGGGCTCTTTTCCTTGGAGCGTCGGAGGCTGAGGGGTGACCTTATAGAGGTTTATAAAATCATGAGGGGCATGTATAGGATAAGTAGACAAAGTCTTTCCTGGGTTGGGGGAGTCCAGCACTAGAGGGCATAGGTTTAGGGTGAGTGGGGAAAGATATAAGGGGCAACTTTTCACGCAGAGAGTGGTACGTGTATGGAATGAGCTGCTAGAGGAAGTGGTGGAGGCTGGTACAATTGCGACATTTAAAAGGCATCTGGATGGGTATATGAATAGGAAAGGTTTGGAGGGATATGGGCTGGGTGCTGCCAGGTGGGAATAGATTGGTTTGGGATAACTGGTTGGCATGGACAGGTTGGACCGAAGATAAAATTAATAATAATTTGGGTAAATGTGGATTTATTATGGAAAACCAGTTGGAATTTAAGAGAAATTCATGTTGAACTAACTTGCCAATTTTATTGTTGACAGTAATGTTGATGTTGGAATATAAGGTTTAAGAGTAGTAGTGGGCTATTTGTCTCCTCAAACCTGCCCTGTTATTCAATAAGATCATAGCTGATCAGTCCTATGCAGTGCATACAGACTTCCAAACACATCTAATAAACTTTCACATTGCATTGTTTGGACAAAGTTAAAGCTCATGCAGTCAAAGTGATAGTAGCAGCATGGATACAAAATTGATTGAGTGTCAGGAAACAGAGTAATGGCTGATAGATTTTTTTTAGACCATAAGGTGGTTTGCAATGGGTTCCCCAGGAATCAGTGTTCAGACCCTTACTCTTCCTTGAAATATACTCCTGACAGTGGAGTGCACGAAGCCCAATTTCAGATATTGTGAAAGATTCAAAACCTGAAAGCATTGTAAACTGTTTAGAAGGTAGATGGTATATAATTTCAAAAGGAGAAAGGTTGGTGGAAAGGTGGGACAAGTGGCAGATGAAATTTAGTGCAGAGCAGTGAAATCATCTATTTTGTCAGAGGAACATGGTAAAGTAGTATAAAACAAATGGTACAATTCTAAAGGAGGTGAAAGAGCAAAGTGACCTGAATGATTATGTACACGTTTTATTAGCTGAGAAAGAGTAGAATGGTTCACCTCTTCTCCCAGTCCTGTTTTGTCCACAACAGCGTTTAACTTAAATAACCTTGCCAATTCAGTGAGCACCTTATGTGTTCTGTCTTTATAAAAACATGCACAGGTAGGAATTCATGTAAGTCTCTTTAAAAGAAAAGAGAGTAATGCAAATTGTACTTGACACCTGATCTAAATAAAAAAATGTTCAGGCAGCATCCAAGGAGCAGGGAAATCGACGTTTCTGGCAAAAGCCCTTCATCAGGAAAGAGCCTATAAAAGCCTGTAAATTCATGAGAGGTATAGATAAGCAGGAGGCTAGAAGAACACAGTAAACCAGGCAGCATCAGGAGGTGGAGAAGTCAACGTTTTGGGTGTAACCCTTCTTCAGGACTGGGGTTGTGTGTAGGGGGAGCTGCAGATAAAGGTAAACCTGCGTTCACCAATCCCTCCCCCTCCCCCAACACCCCACCTTTCCCTTTTATCTGCAACTCCCCTTCACCTACCCTCAATCCTGAAAATGGAGAATACCTGAAGCATTGACTTCTCCACCTCCTGATGCTGCCTGGCTTGTTGTGTTCTTCCAGTCGCCTGCTTGTTTTCCTGGGATTCCAGTGCCTGCAGTTTTTTTTTGTCTCTAACTACAGATAAGGTAGATAGCCAACAGCTTTTCCCCATGGTAGGGGAGTCTAACTAGAAGTTTAAGGTGGAAGGCAAGAGATGCAAAAGGGTCCAAAGGGGCAATTTTTTTCACACAGATGGTGGTGATATCTGGAATGGGCTGCCAGAGGTGGTAATGGAGGTGAGAATATTCCTGTCATTGAAGAAACATTCGGGCAGGTACATGAATGGGGTAGGTATTGAGGGATATGGATCAAATGCAGGCAAATGGACTAGACCAGTTGTGAAAACTGGACGGCATGAACAAGTTGGCCTGAAGGGTCTGTTTCCATGCTGTAAACGTCTATGACATTATGATATGTTGGTTAATCAATAGGCAAGGCTCACGCTTGCAGGATGGATACAGTGAGAGAAAGGTTAGTCCCATTCTGGTTCTTCCACCTTCCACAAAACCTTGTCTTCTGATCTCTGGCCTGGGACAAAAGCAGTTTCTTAAAACATACATTAGCATTAGTTGGCTCATCACATAATATCCTCTCATTAACTGACTAGTTACCCAAATATAGTCATGACATGTTGATTCCAGGTCTGTAGTTTAGACACGATTAGATTATGACAAGCAGTATTCCCTTTTCAGCCAAACCATTGCCTGGTGTTTGCACGCATTTGCTTATTCCAAGCCCAATTGAATACATAAGTGATTCGTTAGATGTTTTCTAAATGGTTCAGAAGATTATGTAATTCTTTGTTTCTCTAAGGTTGTTGTCTTTCATTGATTCTGCTAGACAACTTGACTCTCTTTTTCATGACTTTGAAGTTTGTAAGGCACAGTTTAGCAAACTGTCAGTCATCTCAAAAGTTGACGTTAACGTCACTGAAATGCTGATGTTAAGTCATTTAAAAATCTAACAATGGTTTCAACCTCACATGAAACAACATCTTTTTCAATGTAAGGCTTGATTATTTAATATCATAAGTTATTAAAGGTAAGAAAGCCAAATTGAAAGTAACGTTAATAAGTTATATGGTACAGTTGGCTTTATTAATACATAGAGCACAAAAGCAAAGAAATCAGTTTGAATTGCAAAGAACACTGATTCAGCATCAATTTGAGTATTGCACTCAGATCTGGGCTTCATAAATTAGGAAAAATGTACAGGCATTACAAATGTGCAGAAATTGCATGAAAATGGTCCTAGGGATGGGCATCATCAGTCACCTGAATGAATTGAAAAAGTTGGAAGTTTTCCTTTTTGGAAGAGAAGTTTGAGAGAAGATCTTTGGAGGTTTTTAAACTCATGAGGAGTCTGGACAGAGCAGATAAAGGAAACATAAAAATCCTATTGGTGGAAGGATTAAGAGCAAGAAGGCTTTGATTTCATGCAGTTTGCAGAAGAGACTGGTAGCGGGGAAAATCTTTGTCATACAGCGAGTGGTTAGGATCTGGAATGCACTGTCTGAGATTGTCATGCAGGCAATCAATCAAGGGATTTAAGTGGGACATGGATTGTTATTTTAAAAGGAAGAATGCACATGGCTAAGGTGGAGGAATGATCCAAGGTGAACAGCTCACTCAAAGAGCGGATATAGACATGAGGGGTCAAATGGCCTCATTCTGTGCTATACTAATCTTGTGAGCTCATTTTGCAAAACTGTCATATCTATATTAAAAACCACTTTAAACTGATTCATGTAAACATCGCTTTCCTTTAAAAAGGACAATAGAATGGAAACGGGAACTGGTGGAAAGGAACACAAATAAAATGCAAGCATTTGAAATGCCTTCACAAATTCTTAAAAGTGTTTATTTTCACACTTTAGGATTGTCATTATAGTAATAGATTACCCTTTGCATTAAGTAGCTATGCAAGATAATTACAGTCCTATTGACTTAAATTGAAATTGCCTGATAGAATATCCTTTAATGTTTTAACTCAATTTTCTGAACTCAGGGGACCAGATCAGTCTACTGCAGGATCTGACCATTATGTTATATTTGAATCAATATTCACCCTTAGTTGTATGACAACCTGCAAGATTGCATGCAGGTCACATAGATCAGAGCCCCTCTAAATTACCATGCATGCATTACCACACATATAAAAGAGCTTAGTAAAATCACCTGTACATTCCAAAAAAAACTATTTAAATGGAACATTGCTGACAAACATTTATGTGAATGTCAATGAGACAAATCAACAATTTACCATTCCTATCTAACCGTGTCTCCTTTTCACTGTATATTAGTCGCTTGAGAAATTTATTTTGTCACAAATGTGGCTCTTTACAAGAGAAAATAACTTACTGGCGAGGATTTATAGATGATTTCTTGCTTTCACTTAGAGTCAAAGAGATGTACAGCATGGAAACAGACCCTTCGGTCCAACCCATCCATGCTGACCAGATATCCCAACACAATCTAGTCCCACCTGCCAGCACTTGGCCCATATCCCTCCAAAGCCTTCCTACTCATATACCTATCCAAATGCCTCTTAAATGTTGCAATTGTACCAGCCTCCACCACATCCTCTGGCAGCTCATTCCATATACGTACCACCCTCTGTATGAAAAAGTTGCCCCTTAGGTCTCTTTTATATCTTTCCCCTCTCACCTTAAACCTATGCCCTCTAGTTCTGGACTCCCCAACCCCAGGGAAAAGACTTTGCCTATTTACCCTATCCACGCCCCTCATAATTTTCTAAACTTCTATAAGGTCACCTCTCAAGCTCCGACACTCCAAGGAAAACAGCCCCAGTCTGTTCAGCCTCTTCCTGTAGCTCAGATCCTCCAACCCTGGCAACATCCTTGTTAATCTTTTCTGAACCCTTTCAAATTTCACAACATCTTTCCAATAGGAAGGAGACCAGAATTGCATGCAATATTCCAACAGTGGCCTAACTAATGTCCTGTACAGCCACAACATGACCTCCCAACTCCTGTACTCAGTACTCTGACCAATAAAGGAAAGCATACCAAACGCCTTCTTCACTATCCTATCTACCTGTGACTCCACTTTCAAAGAGCTATGAACCTGCACTCCAAGGTCTCTTTGTTCAGCAACACTCCCTGGGACCTTACCATTAAGTGTATAAGTCATGCAAAGATTTGCTTTCCCAAAATGCAGCATCTTGCATTTATCTGAATTAAACTCCAACTTCCACTTCTCAGCCCATTGGCCCATCTGGTCAAGATCATGTTGTAATCTGAGGTAACCCTCTTTGCTGTCCACGATACCTCCAATTTTGGTGTCATCTGCAAACTTACTAACTGTACCTCTTATGCTCGCATCCAAATCATTTATGTAAATGACAAAAAGTAGAGGACCCAGCACCGATCCTTGTGGCACTTCACTGGTCATAGGCCTCCAGTCTGAAAAACAACCCTCCACCACCACCTTCTGTCTTCTACCTTTGAGCCAGTTCTGTATCCAAATAGCTAGTTCTCCCTGTATTCCATGAGATCTAACCTTGCTAATCAGTCTCACATGGGGAACCTTGTCGAACGCCTTACTGCTCTGCCCTCATCAATCTTCTTTGTTACTTCTTCAAAAAACTCAATCAAGTTTGTGAGACATGATTTCCCACGCACAAAGCCATGTTGACTATTCTGAATCAGTCTTGGCCTTTCCAAATGCATGTATGTCCTGTCCCTCAGGATTCCCTCCAACAACTTGCCCACCACCAAGGTCAGGCTCACTGGTCTATAGTTCCCTGGCTTGTCTTTACCGCTCTTCTTAAACGGTGGCACCACGTTTGCCAACCTCCAGTCTTCCTGCACCTCACCTGTGACTATTGGTGATACAAATATCTCAGCAAGAGGCCCAGCAATCACTTCTCTAGCTTTCTACAGAGCTCTCGGGACACCTGATCAGGTCCTGGGGATTTATCCACCTTTAACCGTTTCAAGACATTTCTGGTTTTCTGATTCAGTCATTCTGCGGAATAGATGAAGCCCAGTAGAATCCGGAAATATGTAGATCGATGGTACCATCTGCTGTTTCTCAGAACATGGCCAGAGCTGAAAAGAAAAGTACAATTCTGTAATGATTGTAACAAGGTCAGCCATGTGGACCTCATAGAATATGAGTTCCTTGATTGGGGCTGTTAACCTGGTCCAATCAGGGAGCCCTGGTGGACGGATACAAAAAGGAATGTCAGAGGTCTGTTCATTCTGAGAGCTGGATCAATGTCAAGGATTCTCCATGTGTAAATGAAGGGTATGTTAGTGACAGGAACTAGCCATTGTGGAGTTATTTCAGTGGCGATGAGAGAAAAGCAGGATCCTGAAGAAATTCACTCACAGCAGTTGTATTTGAGTTGAGGTAAGATTTCTGGATTATGTCATTATTTTGGAAGCTTGACCCATTCGATCCTGCCATCAAAGACTGGAAAGAATGTGTTATATTTTCCTGTCAAATGGCACTGGGGCAAGTGAAAAGCAACAGGTAATTCTCCTGACAGCTTTTGGACCCACAGCTTTTTCCGTTATTAGGACCCTAACGTTCCCTGAGACACCAGATACAAAAGCCTTTCAAGAGTTGATGGATTTAGTCAAGGGATATTATCACTCCAAGCCTTCTCTAATTCTGAGATGCTCTTCAAAAACTAGTGGAATCCGTAATGGGAGTTTTGATGAGGTTAAGATGACTGGCAGAGGCATGTGACTGTGGTTTAATCTTTAATGAGATGACGAGAGACCATTTGGTGTATGGAATTAATGATGTAACCATGCAAAAGCACCTACTGGATAAAGCCTAACTGAACTGGCATTATCTTTGGCAAATATGGATGCATTGAGCCGCCTCCCACTGGCAGATGCACCGCTGGTGTTATTACCACTGGAAGAGTCCATAATGGTTTTAAATATTCTGAACACATTTCAAGTCACAGTTTACTATCAAACTTTGGATGCAGAAATATCCAGACTTGGCAAAACTGAAACAGCTGATGGTGCGGGGGGAGTCCAAAGAGGCAGCCCAACCCAAATTGAAACCTTTTTGGACTCTGAGAAACCAGATCATCTTAGAGGATAACATGTTATTATGGGGAACAGGATTGATTGGCTGAGCAAAGGTCACTGCCAAATACTTGCTGAACTCCACCTGATCATACAAGCGTTTTCAAAATGAATATGTTAATGCTAAGTTATGTCTGGTGGTCAGGATTGGATGCAGATATAGCTGAATTGGTGGGGTAGTGCCCATAGTGCCCAGAGTGCCAACAAAGAGAATGTGGGGCAGCTACTGTCACTAGCTTCCCCACATTCGTGGGAGTGGTGGATGAACGCGGGACTCAGTTACACATTGATTACGCTGGTTCTTTCATGGGTTTGATGTTCATAATCATTGTGGATGGCCGCTCAAATTGGCTGATTTGCATAGAATTCATTCGTCAAATGACAACAATCGAAAAATTGTGCACATCTTTTACAATGTACAGACTCCTGTAAGTGTTGGTCACAGATAATGGACCGTCATTCACCAATAGAGAATTTGAGTTTCTTCTAAAGTTGAATGATATTCATCATATAAGGGCAGCTCCATACCATCCATCCCTCCAGTGGTCTTGCAGAAAGAGCAGTCCAATGTTTGAAGGCAGGCTTAAAGAAATGACCTATAGTTTCACTAAATAACAAATTGTCCTGAATCCTATTTGATGATCGGACCACCCCTAATGAAACTCCAGGGATTGCTCCAGCAGAGTTACTAATGGGGAGAAGTCTCTGCACCAGGTTAACTCTGATCTTCCCAGATTTGGAAGGTGAAATGGCATCTGGAATGCTAATGCCAGACACAAGACTCTGCAAAATAAGAGGAACATTTTACTTCAGGGAATGAAGTTTGGTGTAGGAACTGTGCCTTGTATGACTAAGAGACGAGATCAGGTCCCATGATATACAAAGTTTGTGTGGGTGGGGTGGTCCTGTACAAGCACGTACACTAAATGATTGCTGTGAACTCACAAACGGAGCAGGAGCAAAGCAAACACCGGCCCCTCAGAACAGCTGGAAAGGGTGTCAGAGCCCATGGGTTTCCCCCACTTCATCTAGTGTTGAAGGAACCTCAGAGTCCGAGATGGACACAGTAGATGTTGCAGCCTTGACGTCTTTATTGCCTGAATAAGAAGATGACTTTCTTCTGAGATGCTCTGGGCTCAAGAGGCGGGCTACAGTCCGGTACATGCTACCCATTTCTGAGGCTGATATGGAAGAAACTGGACCCAGTGTAAAAATACCCTGGGAGAAGCTACAAAAAAAAGAACTGGCCTATGTCCCCTCAATTAGATGGGGAAGGATGTCATGGTTGTAATGAGATGAGCCAGGTGGACCTCATAGAATACGAGTTCCCTGATTGGAGTTGTTAACCTGGACTATTAAGGGGCCCCTGGCTGACAGATATAAACAGGAGTGTCAGAGGTTCTGTTCACTCTGAGAGATGGCTCTGAGGGAGCTGGATCAGTGTCAAGGGCTCTCCACATGTAAATAAAGGGGACTTGATGACAGGATACCAAATTCCAATCGATAAAACAGCAATACTATGTGCTTAAGGCTTTATTTGTGTTTCCTCTTTTATCTTCCTATTACAGCATGAAGATCCAGATATCTTGATGAAAGTAAGAATCAAAGAAAGCATTTCATATAGGATAGTTAATTTTTTTGATATTAATCTCACAGAATAGTGTAGTTCCACTGTTTTGATTAAATAAACCAATTCAGACATAAGTGGTTTTGAGGTGATTTAACATAATAATATTTGCTTCGTAGTGTGTGGGCTGAAACTGAACTAAAAATCTGATCAGCCGTCATGGCTGTCACTTCCTCACACTTGTTGGCATTAAAAGGGGTGAAATTAGATTGAGACTGCCATCCACACTTATTCAAAATGAACATAGTATTTTAAGAAGTAAATGGACATTGAAATGGATAATAAGCATTGAAAAAATGCATGAGGCAATAAATCCATGTGATAATATTCTGGCCCTTCACAATCGGTTACCAGAAATCAGTTGTGAGTACTAAGCCATTCATCCAAATGCATCATTCCAAAGTAATAGCAATCTTTTGCCGAATTGTGCGCTTTGGTTTAAGAATTAAGACATTCAAATCATTCAGACTTTTTATTTGGATAAAATGCAGTTCCATCATTTCAATTAAATAACAAACATTACCAGTTTCATTTATGCAAATAAAAGGTTTTGAAATGAGGATAAAAATTATGCAATTATTGAACAGTACTTTACAATCTACAGTAGGATTTTGTCCTATAATTTATGATTATGTGAAATACAATGCAATAATAGATCTTTGAGTCAACCTTACAAAGTGGGCTAAAACCATGTACTGTATGTAGAAGTTCTTGGTCAAGGAAAGCCAAGGCACTTATTGCAAGGATATGGGGGTAAAAAAGGCAACAAATCATTTGGACATTAAAAGTCTAGAGAATCAAATATGTGATTGGGCAAGTGTTCACAAAGTCTTCTACCCTGTTTCTAGTCCAATATAACTCCCTTGCAATTTTGCTAAATCTACAGTATGCCAGGGGGATTCAAATAAAGGGCACTGAGCAACAATTCTGTCACCAATATCGGTAACAAAAAATGGCTTCTCTGCAATGTGCATACAGTTTGAAATGTCATTTACAAAATTGCTGTTACTGTAAACATAAAAATGATAAAAAGTGACAATTTTCAAGCCCCTCCATCAGTTTTTGCTTTGAAATTATGTCAATATAGTGCAAAGAATAGAAGAATCAATTTATAGAGGAATGCCGATCCATCTCTATTTTACAGCAGATCTCAGCCTTGTTGGCCAGAACACCCAGCAACACAATTGCAGCATTCTGAATACTTCCTAATTCAAATCTATGCATGTAGGTAGGACCACCGATGTCCATTTTGTTTCTGTCTACTTAACTGTTTCAATTCCTGCTTCTGAAATTTGATCATGAGGAGCATAAATCACGAGACAGGCATGAGCTGTGATAATCCAAAGGAGCCTGAACTCCTTTCTACAAAATATGTAGGAAGTTGTGGTGGCTGTTTTTGTTCCATTTTCTTCCAGTGTACTTGCAGTTACAATAGAATGTTCTGAACTGATCAAGCTGGTTCTGGTGTAGGAGTTATTTCTGCATGGAAATCCCACTGGCAATTCAGCTATGGCAAGAAAAGCACCAGAAGCACCAGAATCAATTGGAGCTATAGGAATACCAAATGAAGAGGATGCATGTTTGCAAAATCCAAAGCTCCTGATGCTCCAAGATTTGGGACCATTAGTTTGAGGTTTTACTGTTCTGAGGAGCTATGGATATGGAAGTTTGGCTTCTCAAGGAAGTATTTGACAGAAGTTGTGGGACATCAACAACAAGATTGACAACCGACAGTTACAGTAACGACAGTTACAGTAAGGACAGTTAAAGTTGCTGCAACACTGAGCTTCTTCATTTGCATCTCCTTCTAAGCTACCATTTGAATTATCGCTGCTGCTTCCTTTGCCATGAAACCTTTGGCCACTTGTCCCATCCGGAATCCAGAGTGACGGATGGATGTTTTCAGACAGTACTCTAACTCACAGATTGCATTTTTCCCCTCCAAATTCTTTCTTCATTGACAGCATCCATGTTGTCCTGTGGAGTTGATAAGGTGGCTAAGAAAACATTTGGGATACTTGCCTTTACTGGCTGAGGTGCAGAATACATGAACAGGGAGGCTTTGCAAGAATTGTACAGAATGGGGATTCGGCTACAACTAGAGTACTGCATTCACTTCTGGTCATCACATTGTAGAAAGGATGTGATTGCACCAGAGAAGGTGTAGAGGAGATTTATCACAATGCTCCCTGGGTTGGAGGCTCTGCACTCTGAGGAGAGATTTGATAGGCTGAGGTTGATTTCTTTAGAGCAGTGAAAATTGAGAGGGGTCTGACATGAAAGCATACAATTATGAGGGATGGATGCGAAGGCATTTTCCATTATTTCTTGATCTGTGACTTGGGGACATGAATTTAAGATAAATTGTACCAGGCTAAGAGGGGAGGTGAGGAGAAATGTTTTCAACTGGACAGTGGTGGGAGGCTGGAACTTAGCCAGAAAACATTAGTCAGAAACATTTATAACATTTAAGCAGTACATAGATATACATGTATATTGCCATATTCTGCAGGGCTATGGGCCAAAAGCTGGAAAATAGGATTTGTGTAGCCAGACCTTTGTTAATTAGAATAGACCAAATGGTCTCTTTCTTGCTGTAAATATGAGTTGAGTGTATGTTGTTGGAAAAGCACAGCAGGTCAGGCAGCATCCGAGGAGCAGGCAAAACGGCGAGGAGCAGTAAAAAAAATTTTACGACCAAGACACCCACCCTCCCACCAAAGACCCCTTTTCCTGCCTCCAACACACCCCATCCACCTGGACACCCCGTGCTGGCCTGCTACCTGCCCTTGACCTCTTCATTTCCAACTGCCGCCATGACATCAACCACTAAAAAATACATGCACTCTATAAATATGTGTGTCTTTCAAGCAAGCATAACTTAATGAATTGCACAGATTTTGAATCCTTATGGACATTTAATTGAGACATGATGAATCAGAACTGCTCATAAAGATCTGTGTTCATTTATCTGACAGCCAATAAGGGCTTTCAGATATTTTTAGATGTATTATGACACAAACATGGAACAGACAGGGCTTGAACCCAGGCTGACCTTTTGTATTGTGCAAATCTTGCATTTCCACATCCCCTGCTGGTATAGAGCAAGTGGGAAATGACTGCTTGGGGACAAAAACTTTCTCTTGCCCACCTCGTTTATGGTTGCACTGAGATGATAGGCTCAGCAAATGAATTACAATAGACTCCCTCATCCATGGCTCCAATGGTAACCCTGATGCACAGCTCATGAGTGAGAAAGACAAGCCTCCTGTCATCTTGGAATTGAACCCAAAGAAAGTCTCTCATGTTAGTTTGCTGTAAGCTCTGCAATACAATAAATTCTTGGTGTTACAACTGCAGAAAGACTTTAGATGTTACTGAGGATACTGAGGAAATACAGGATATAAGAAACAGAGAAGTGTTCAAATAGATGTTTAGAGCCAAATTTATAAAGATGCTGTTAGCTGCATAATCCCTGCTTCTCTGTTTTAAGTCATGTACTGCACGTGTCACAGTCATTCTGCCTTCCAATAAGCAGCATCTGCCCAAATACCAACATTAATATTCATGTCAATTAACATTGCAGGGTCACCCACTACTGTAGGAACATACACCGTACACAGAGATTTAACAAGCATTATGACTTGATTGGCTCACAGAAATACAACACACTAATTACCACCATAATGTGGGCCTGTCATGCCAGCCTTAAGTGATCTCTTTCTTACTCCACTGTTTCTGCAATGTGTTCCTCCAGTACAGAAGATAAAAGGCTATTTTGTTTGACATGTAGGCAAGGGCTTATGAGTCGTGATTCGTCTAAGCTGTGTTGTGCTCAGTCATTGAGAAATCAGGAATATGCCACTCAGCGAACATTCAGGCTACACAGACAAAGATCCTTTAAAATGTATGCATAAGCACCATTGTCAACCTTCAAGGGATTTTGCTGGGTAACAAGTTGGCCATGCACACAAGTTAGAGATAGTATTGCTCATGAGCAAAGGCTTTTTGTTGGCAATTTCTGGAATATCAAATTGAAAGGGGCTGCTGTAATAACTATTTATGGGCAATGCAAACTATTACAACCATCCTCGGGCAAAGTTCTCCAATTCATTACAACTCCAGACATAGTACCCCAAATAATTAAGCTGCTGCATGAAGAGGGGTGAACAGGTGCCCTGTTCGTCTTCAACTGCCCCTTCAGTTGGTCACAACAAAGTTAATTTTGAAAAGAATCCTTTCCTTTTCCTTCTTCCCAAACCAAATGAAATTACATTTTAAAGAAGCCAGTATAACCAGGCTTGCTTGAGCAAACAAAAGAGTGAATTTATTAAGTACAATACACCAGACAAAGTAATAATGCACCATACAGACACATAAATTAGGAATAAGAAGTGAGTACAAAAAAGACGAAAGTTTAAGAAAAAGAATCATTTGTGAAGGTTGGATAGTAGAATATGGCCATTGCAGTGAATGTTACTGGCAGCATTGATGTGGAGGAGCCACTGTTGGAGTTAAAATTCACACAGCACCAGGTGATAGACCAGCAGGTTTATTTGGAAGCACTGACTTTCAGAGCAGTGACATTGGAAATTTTGGAATTCTTAGAAGTCTTAGCCTTGCAATTTGATTGAAGTTCTTTTGATCTGGTCACTTTCAACAGTGGCTGGCTGGTGTCACTCAAAGTGCGAAAAATACTTTTCCTTTTCATTGCAGGCACTGCAGAGTTGTTTAACGGCTGTTCTCAAATTTGTCATACATTAGGCCAAACATTAGGATGTGAGACCACTAAACATGGGCATATTAGGGTTGAAGTCAGTTTCAAATACTTTTGTTTTGGTATATCCCTGGGAGGGTAAAACACAAACATGGTCTGAGGGAATTGTCCTTCCTGTTTAGAAGGGTTTGCTTGTCAGCCTCTTGTTGTGTCTTTTTTTTTAAGCTTTCTGAATTTCTATTCACAGTTATCTTTTGGCTAGATGTCCCTTTTATTGAAAAAAAACACATGTTGCCATTAAAATGTTCAGTACATCCAGTATATTGATGATCTTGGTTTATGATCTGTGATCATGACATAGCATAGTGGTAATGTCACTGCACTAGTAATCTAGCGACATGGGTTAATGGATTGGAGACATTGGTCCAAACCTCACAACCAATGGAACTTGCAGGTAGGAGGAGCAGAGACGATGACTAGATCAGCCATAATCTTAATGAGTGGCGGAGCAGGCTCATTGGGTCAAATGGCGTACTCCTGCTTCTATTACTATGAAACCATGAATTCAAGTTCTAAAATGGGGAGCACACAACATCGGTGATGACAAACCATTACTAATTGTTATAAAAATCTATCGTTTTCACTAATTTCTTGTAGAGAAGCAAATCTGCCATCCTTACCTGCTTTGCACTTCCTGTGGCTCTATATTTACAGCAACATAGTTCGAAAACATTGTAGCAACAATAATAGAAGCATAGCTCCCTTTACACCTCTTAATCTTGTCCAAATAAATGTATAAACATTCAGCAAAAAAGTTCAAAGAAAGAATACTTATTTTAAACTCATAAAGATAGTAATTAATGAAATTCAACATCTATATCCAATGTGAAAACAGTCTCACATTGAGCTAAGCCATTTGATTGTCTTGGAGCTTCACCAAGCATTCATAATGAGGCTATCAATGAACAATATCAACAGAACATATGGATAGTCCTCTGTTTCTTCAGAGAGTGTGGCAGCTGCAGGGGCTATTCAAGGTCATGAAATGGGTCTCATAAACATAACTTACGGAAGGTTCACAAATCAAAAATTCAGTTCACAGTCCCGAGAGGAGTAAGGAATTATATATTCGTGAGAAGCTAGCTCATTCCATGACAACGGAGGGGCATGTGGAGTATAAAATCCCTACTCCACAATGGAACTGTGCTGGTCAAGCATGCAAAATATAGCCTCACAACATATTCTGTGCTGGTAAAAATTGCCAGGATCAGGACTGGGGGTTAAAATGTGAAATTGTGTCCTGCCCACCATTTATTTTTAAAGGCCTTCAGAATATGGCTGACTCCAGAAAAACAAAATGCAAATTGTGCATTTCTAGAATGCAGATTATGTAAACTATAAATGCAGATTGAGAGATATATGAAGCAATGGCCTTGAATTGAGGTTGTAATAACCAAACTATTAGAATGTGAATTAACACAGTTAATGGTTGACTACCATGTGATTGAACTTTCCAAGGTTTCTTTGACAGCAACTTCCAAGCACTCAACCTTTGCAATCAAGAAAGGACAGTGGACCATTGTGAGCACCACTACATGAAAGGTTTCTCCAAGTTGCAAACCATCTTGACTTGGAAATCCATTGCTATTTCTTCAGTGTCTCTGGCTCATAATTGTTATTGTCTAATGCCATGGATGTAATGGTTTCCTACTGGTAATGTGCCTTACCTTTGCAGCTCACCAAGTGTTTGAAATTCGGGCTCATCATGAGAATGCTGTAGCTTAAGTTAATTCCTTTGGGCAGCAACTATGGACTGGGTGGTATTAAATGTACTTGCCAGGTGTCTTTTCAGCTGGTTCGCAGGGCACGTAAAATGGTTCAGGGTTCATCTACAAACTCACCAGCCCTTTATAGTATCAGCAGTCTTCCCAATATATGTAGGTAAATAATGGAGGGTCACCTGAGTTTAAACCTCAGCTAATCCTTAATATTACCTGCCCCTGCAATAATTTAGTTAGCGTGGACAGGAGAGTAGGAGTAGGTAGACTTTGTTTTAAGAAGTATTTAAAAGAGTAGAAAGGAAGAGTGGGTACTGTCTTTGGATGGGGCCAACAACAGAATATTGTACTTTCCTCTCCCTTCTATCCTACATGAACTTCAACCTTCACACCCCAGCCATGTCTACTCTATATGCTAAGGGAGACTGCATCAAACTCCACCCAGTCAGGTTATGCCATACTGATATTGGTGGAGATAAGACAGAAAATCCTGAGATCTCTTGAAGCCTAGTAGCTTACTATAACTTGTACACAATTGTTTTCTTGGAATAAGCAATCTCTTGCTCAGCCGAGAGTATCTTCTTATTAAGACTAAATAGTGGTGATCCTGGGGGTGGCACAGTGGCTCAGTGGTTGGCACTGCTGCTTCACAGCACCAAGGTCCCAGGTTCAATTCCAGCCTCAGGCGATGGTCTGCTTGGAGTTTGCACATTCTCCCCGTGTCTGCGTGGGTTTCCTCTGGGTCGTCTGGTTTCCTCCCACATCCAAAGATGTACAAAGATGCTAAATTGCCCATAGTGTTAGGTGCATTAGTCAGTGCAAATGGGTCTGGATGGGTTACTCTTTGGAGGGTTGGTGTGGACTTGTTGGGCTGAAGGGCCTGTTTCCATACTGTAGGGAATCTAATCTAATCTATACCACTGTGAACCTATGAGGTCCTTCTACCTAGCCAAATTAAGGAGGATTGGTAGCATCACCTTCTTTGCACAAAAACCACAAGATAGCCAAATAATTGCCTCATCACTCTCACTTACACGATTCTGGCCTTCACCTTAGAATGCTGCAGTTCTGGCTGTGTCCAATACAGAGACCTGAAGCTGCTGGGACTGATGGAGGTACTGGTCAATGAGATGGGCCAGTGCCTTCTGATGGTGGGATTTGATTACACTTATAGTTGCAGTTTCCACTTTGTACTACTTTAGTCCACCCACAGTGTATTATGGCTGCAGAAGAAACTTATTTCAAGTTTGAGGGATAACTATCAATTTTCCTTCCAGGAAAATAGTCATTCAGTCCCACCCTGCCACCTTCCCAGGTAGATTTCTGCTCAATGTGTCCACACTACCGTCCTCCCTTTTCACCAAAATCGCAGTCTGAGATCCTTAACCCAGCAAAATTGCCTCACACAGTCCAAGCCTGAGCAGAGTGCTCAATATTATTGTAATGTAACTAGAGTGGATATAAAAAGTGCTGAGCAAATTGTTAGAGGTTCTTTTGATAGCTTTTAAGGGTTGATGTTGTGAGTGTTTGCATGTTCCTGCTACTTGTCTTTTAAAGGATAGACAGAATGAATTCCAAGATCCAACTGGAAGGAAGCAAGACCCCCAACAAGGGTCTATGGTCAGACCATGAGCTCTCTCAGCACGTCCGATCACCAGTGCTTTTCAGGCTCGGGTTCTCACAGAACATTGCCACTGGAGTCTCCTGGAGAATGATCTCCTTTCCAATGGAGCAGATGGACCTGCATTTCCAATGTCCAGCAAGATGACTGTCACTGGCCACACCCAGCTACAAGACTATTGTCTCTCACCAACTTGCATTCTCTGTCCTCTTCAAAGGAGACAAAGAAGTGTGAGTTCATAATCACTTGTGTGGAGGGCAGGGATGGATAGTATTTGTGTGAGGCATGGATGTGAAAGGGAAATAGGATGAGGGTGAGTGCTCTGGCGGGGATGAAAGCTGCTGGAGAGAGAGGAATGGGTGGAGCTTCAAGGTATGCTGATCTCGGGCGTTCTGTGCAGAATAATGCCAGGAAATTGTGAGAGGCTTGGTCCTGAATGTGTTCTGCCACTCTACCATCTTGCCGTCTGAGCACCTGGTTCCTCAGTGCACTTTCTCCAAGTTTGAAGGGGCACACTTCTGTTGCTGACTGTCTTGGCCACATCCATCTCCAGCTGCTTGATTGGAAAGGTAATCCTTATCCTCTCAACATGGGAAAAGCTCAGTTCAGTGCAATCCCTGAAATCCCAAAACAAGACCTCCAGACGAGGGACCCAGGGAGTAGCCTTCCTTTTCTGTGGTTGCTGCATCCTCAAAAATTCACATGATGGTGAGTCTTTGTCATCTATTCCAAATGCTTTTTAATTAGAAGGCCATCCTTTGACACAATGGAAGTGCTATCCCAAATAACTTTCCACAATGGTAAAGTTGATCTCTAAAGCAGCGTATCAATGCAGTCTGGTTGTGTGAAAGTGTCATGGATTTGCTCCACCTATTAGTAAGTCTGGTTGAACTATATTATTCCAACAGGTCTAAGTCCCAAAGATTCCATCCAAAGTCTCTGTTTGGGAATTGAATCTACCTTGAGCTCAACTTGTGAGCTAAGGCTGACACCTACTTGTATCTCGGATGACTAGCATTATTATCCAGACAAAGATCCACCACCTGCAATTTGTAATATGACAGTATTACAATGTAGTAATTTATAGGGGCCTGGAGTCTCATTTCAGGCTTATTAAGCTGCTTTAAACAATTACTGAAACACTTTTTGTATTAGACGGCTTAATTTACTGGCAGCTATAAATTACCACATAGCAATGTGGTCTATAATGCTCTAAGAATCAGGAATAGATTTGGTCTGTTGCATAAAATTACCATGATTGTCATGCAGTACAATTCTCTCCATAGCAACATTTAAACGTTGTTCTTCTAAGAATTGCCTGCTCAATCTACCTTGGCCAGGTAATCATCTCTTCACGGGTTCTGTTCTTGGTTTACAGACCTTAGATGAATGTATTGAGTGACTTCAAACTGACTATAAGCAAATAAAAAGTAGGTACAATATCATTAGTAACATCTATTCTTTAGACACGAATTGACCTTTGAATCCTCCAGTAAAGTTTGAAGGATTCTGCCTGTCACATATGATAATATAGAAAAACTGACAGAATGAACACATTGGGAATGTTTGAAGGCAAAAATAACCTCTTCACATTTACTCTTGCGCTTTTTGAAGGACCTGTTCTCACCTTTGAATGTTGTAGCATTCCACTCACCATCTGCTGACCCAGTGCAATGTGCTACTGAGTAGCAGGAAGTCTTCCAAACTAAACTGTATTTTGAAAGCCTCCTAAACCCACATTTCATTTTGTTTTAAATGGTCTAATTGCCTGATTGGTTCCGTTAATGCAGAGATCAAATGGGCTACTATTTGTCAATGGTTATGTCCATAAAGTACAGAATTTGCTGTAATTTAAATGTTTAAGGTTTCCCTCACAGGCCATTCTGTATTCGACCGCAGCATTTAGAAAAGCCTATCCTTTTTACATTCAAGACATATTGAAAGTAATGGGGAAACTTATGCTAATTCCAATGACTTTCATTGTTCAACAGTTGTTAGGAGTAGTTGTAAATTTTGATCTGCAAGTGAATAACTTGATTAGATATGTACTTGAGCTGATTGAATACAGTGGTTACAAAGTACAGGCAGCAACTTCGACTGTTACTGTGGTCATTGCTTTCTGATGAAATGGGCTGTCATTGTAAGGCAGACAATAAAAATGCCTAGAAAAGGTCAAGATGCTTTTCAGTCAGTTGGGGGCCTTTTATCCAACTGAACGAGGAGAAGGATAAGGACCATTACAACGAAAGTTAAAGACAACTGAATGCAGAACCGTGACAGTAAAGAAACAATCACAGCTACTTTCCTTCATCCCCTGCCACCAAACTGCCCACTCTTCCCAGTTTCATGTCTGGAGAAGGTCATGTGTCATCAGGTGGTAACATGGAAAATATAATGTTGCCACTGCTTGATCATCCCAATAGAATGAAGACAGTGGCAGGTTGAAGATTACAACAAAGAGTATTCATTTTCACATTGCCAGTTCTATAATGCTTATTAGATACAGGCATGCTTTCAATAGAAGAATGGGCTCTGCAACATTGCTTCAGATTCAGTGATACCTACGAGATAGTTCAGAGTATGCAGATATATTAGACTTTTAGATGTGGCCACTCAGTTATCCTCACTAAGCATCAAACTGTCATTCCAGCCTTTAGGAGGTAATGCAGCAATTGCACTGCCTTAAAATGAACATTATAGTTAATAAAGTTCTGGAAGTACTCAATAGATCTGGTAGCATCCATAGAGAGACAAACCAAATCAGTGGATTTTCCACTGGACAGGCAGTCATTTTTCAAGTGCAGATGATAATCCATCACTATTAATGTTCTGAGGTTAACATTGACAAGAAACTCAACAGTATTCATCATATAAATGCAATGACGACAAGAACAGGTTAGAGACTAGGAATAATGCAGTGGGTAACTGTTAAGGACCAGACCAAACCCTCTTCAAGTATATCAAGAAGATAGCCTAGACTCTAACTTTATCTTATCTAAGGGTAAGAGTAACGTGCTATGTTCCAGATGTAAATCAGTTGGTTGCACTACTCGACTTTAAGCAAAACATGCTTAATTGTTACCTTTCAGTTAAATTCAAACCTCATACTTAATTCTTACATTACAAGGACATGACTCCCCAGTCTACTTTCCTGCCATTGGAACTGACTCAAACCCCTTCTCCAACTCCTGATACACTTCGACCCTTACCCATTTTGACACCCAGCCCACTCTTTTCCCCACTTTGAACTCCCTTCCATGATTCCACACCCAATCCTACTTAGCCTGACGCCACCTCCTGCCAGTTCCAACAGACTGGAACTGACCCAATCATCCCTTACCCACTACAGCCCCTCCTACTGGACATGGCTAGAAACTGTTTGCAATCCCTCCCTTCCTGCACCAGACCTGATTCAACCCGACCCCCTACGCCCATCCCCTCTCCTGCCCCTGCTGCATCCAATATCACCCAGGCAGTTAAAACTTACCCTCAACATTGCATTATTTACCTGGCTCCCTTGCCACCTTGCACTGTACCTACTTGACACCTTGCTGCCCACCTCCCCCTCCCCCCCCCAAACTTGGCTTTCTGCCTAGCTAGCACCCCATCTTTACAAGGTGGGCAGTCTCCTTAACTGGCATCATTACCCCCCTCCCTTACCTGGCAGCCAATCTATGTGGCACTCTATCCTCCTGGCACCCTAACATCACACTTAAAGTATGCACTTACCATTTGACAGCAGATATCAAAATGGCTGTTGGGATCATTACGTTTCAGAATGTAGCAGCTGACTACTCTGAAAACGAGATGTGGTTTATCATCCCAAACCATTCGGTACTATGAGAGAGCTGTCAGCATGGAAGCATAGCTCCAAACCTTGAAGAAAGCTGAACAATAGTGCCTGTCAGAAATATGGAAAAGAGGTGAAAATATATAATGGGTTTTATGCTTTTGAAGGCAAGGAGGAGGTAAAAGCACAAAAGTCTTGGATGGGGCAGATAATAAGACGGATGAATGACGAAAATATCATGGAACACAAGGGAGTATTATGATTATAAAGAAGCAAACTTTTTTTCAGAGAATGTGTGAATAGAAGAAAAAGAGCCAGTCTGAAATCAAAACTACCAAAAGTAAGATTCAGATCAACACTGTGCAGTAAAACAGAATCAATATAGGGATCAGAGTTCATGGTCTAACATTGAGTTTAACAATGTTTGTAGTCATAATTTATTGTTGTTTGTATTTATGAAAATACAGTGTAAGCCAGTGCAATTTAATTACATAAATTATAAAAAGAAATAAATCACACAAAGTTGGGACAAATTTTATTTTCTGTTCCATCCATGACTTCTTGATTTCCTAAGTGGCTCTGGGAAGTCGCTGCACTCTGCAGCTGCTAAAGCAGTTCCTGAGACCACAACACGAAGGAGGAAGCAGTTCTCACCACCACTGACTAGACCCAGAATGTCACCTCTGCCAAAGCCACCTCTCATCAGCACCGATACTCCAACAGCTGGCATAGCAAGGAGACTGTCCCAACTCTCAAAGACCGGGGCCTGACTCAACTTCTGAGGACTGAATGACCAACCAAATTAACTCCTGAGGGCCGAGAGATCATTCACTCTGCCACCTTTGCAGACACCACCAAAACATCAGAGGAAAAGAATGGAGCCCATCTCACTGATGCTGAAACAGTTGCTCAAGCTGTGACTGCCATGACCACGAGGAATGGACTGGATCCACCGCTTGACAGCTCCTCGCAACCTTTCTCCTCCAACACAGCTGCAGAAAAAAGGAAAATTGAATTTGATCCAAAAGTTAAATGAAGAAAAACATTTTTAAAAGGATCTGATCAGTCACGCAAGAGGGAGCGGACAGGCTGGGAGCCCAAACACTACCTACGCTGCTGCCTATGCGATCTTACCAATGTTGCATGATTATACCTAAGTTTCTTTGCACATCAACATTTTAAAGTACAACACTCTTTTTTAAAAAAAAACTGTTCTGCTCTTCTATTTTGGTTAATCAAAGTGAAAATACGTCATATATTGTATGCTGTCTTCACCTTATTACCTAATCTGTCTCTTTCTCTTATTTTTCTCTTTGCATCCTCCTCGCAGCCTACAACAAGATTTGCAAATGTAGATATATTACTCTTGTCCCTTCATGAACATAAACTATAAATAGTTATGGATCTAACACTGATCCTTGCAGAGCACTATTCGTCACAAATTGCACTCTGCTGAATGAATATTCTTGCAGCAAACATCTCGCTGGTAGCTGCTGGACACTTGGAACTGACGCCAATTTCTTTGTTAACAAAGGTCCTCAGCCTGTGCAACTAATTATATTAGGTTTAATGTTCTTGTCTTTTTGAATGGTGAAATTATATTCACAATCCTTCTGTCCTCTGACATTGTTTCACTATCATAGAAGAAACAGAAAATTTGGAGCATACCATCGCCACATTTAATTGTCTCAGCAAACTAGGATCCCAGCACCCCATCAGAACTGTGTGACTTTTCTTCATTTATGTGCTTCCTTTTTGTTTTTGTTCTGCCCAGCTCCTCTGTTACCTCTTCCTTTACTGTGACTCTGGCAATATTCTTTGCATTTTGCAAAGTCTGATGCAATGAGCTCATTTAGTAATTAATGCACATACTCTGTCTCCTAATAAACCACACTTTCTTCAATCCTACTTTGTGGTTATACCTCCAGGGACATTTCTTAGCATACATTAACTTTTACTGATTTCAATTGTGTAGTCACTTTCCAGATCAAGCATCTTTACGTTAATGTAAAGCACATTGGATGCCTGTGGAACATTCTACAAAGAAAGATGAGGCCTGAGGGGCGATCTGATAGAGGTCTACAAAATTATGAGAGGCATAAATAGGGTCCATAATTAGAGGTTTTGTTTACCAGGGTGGAAATGTCAATTACAAGAGGGCACAGGTTCAAGGTGAGAGGGGGAATGTTTAGGGGAGAGGTGAAATTTTTCACTCCGAGGGTGGTCGGTGTCTGGGACACAATGCCGGTGGAGGTGGTGGAAGCAGGCACGTTAGCAACTTTTAAGGCATATCTTGGTAGGCACATGAATAGAGGGTGACAGAGGGGTAGAAACCACATATTGGCAATAAGTAGTGGGTCTAAATAAGGATAAGGAATTGACACAGATTTGAAGGCTAAAAGGCTTGATCCTGTGCTGTATTGTATTGGAGATTCTGACTTTAAAAATCAGTTGTTTTTTGACCCTGTGGTAAAATCTGTTCCAATTGGCTGCTCTGTTTGGAAGCTCACTTTTGAGATTGATGACTTTTCATCAGATGTCTTCATGCTTGACTACCCTCAGATTTTAATCTGTAATCTGCTGCTAGTGAGAGGCATTTCGCCTGAAGCATCTTATACAACAACCTTAACATGTAAATGTTCTTAAAGGCACACTGGTCTAATTAAGTATTATATGGTACAGTCAACGTTTCTACATGAATTTAAGCATTGTAAGCAACAAATAATCGTTAAATCTACTGAATATATCTTGCCTACCTTGTTTGAGCTTTGTTCATTACTAAGGCCTGTTCATTTGATTTTGTTTCTTAATTACAAAATTTAGAGGTTAATTATCAGAAAAATTGAACTCTTCGAATTGATACTAAGTTGTAGAGAGGGAGTCAATTATGCAAAAGTTTGTATTTTGATTCCAATACAAGTTTATTTAAATTGTCATAATTTCTGTTTCCAACAGTGTACAGATTCAATCAGTTCTGCATATTTATTGTCGGCTATTTCCTTTACTTTTCAGAAAGTCGCACGATACACAGTCATCATACAAGCCACAGATATGGATGGGAACCTGAACTATGGTCTTTCCAATACAGCAACTGCACTTATTATTGTGACCGATGTGAATGACAATGCTCCAGAATTTACTGCTGCCACAGTAAGCTTTAGCACTTCCTACCTAACTTTTATGTACAAGGCTATAATCTACCACAGTCTGCAAAGTACTGACATGCATCATTGATTTACATTGTTGAAGGTTTTGGAGCTTGGAAATTAAATATATAATGGGTACTCTTTAAATATTCTGATATTTAAGACCTACATTTCCCAATGACAAAGAAAAATGTGAGGGATTTAAAATTTTAAGGCAAAGAAAATATTTATTAACTTTGTAGCTTTTACTTTGAAATCCTAAAAATAAAAATAATCCATTTCACATCCCAAAAGAAGTTCTTAATTTCATGAAAATGAATCCACTTGAATATATAATTTTTAATGCTATAGTATTTGTAGCCCAGTATGTGATATGAGTGAATGGTAGGACGGAAGTTTGCATAACCATTTTTCCATTTGGTTTGAAATTTTGATCCTCATGAGTCATTTAGAATTAAATGTACTGCTTCTCAATAGTGAGGACAAATCAGAAGATGTTGGACACCCATCTATGTCTGATGACTGAATACAAGCAAATTATTTTCTCATATGGCCCAGCAGATAATGTTTGAAATTATTGGAATAGTATAGGAGGGATAAGAATAGGGAAAGGAGGGAAGCCTTGCGCATGCTTCCTTTCTTTTGGAGAGGGATGGTAAGTAAGTTCCCCATCATAAGCATTGGAAAAATAATTTCAAAGTTAATTTTGCAAGTTCACGATCTAAACCTGATGAAATAATGATTTATGGATGAATTGATCATGTCCAGTTGAGTGAGTACGGAAAGCGAATTTAAACTTGAGAGGGGCGGCTTGGGAATTCATGAAAGTTGCAAAATGTTTCTATTACAAGGTATACGACTGAACAGGTCTTTTTTTTTCTTATTTCACCTAATTGCACATATTTACCAATTGCAAGGCCAGGCTTCATTTTTACATGTTGAATAAGATTAAACATTCCAGTCCACTTAACGTCTAACTCATTTATTGGACAGTTAATATCATTGTATTTTTCCATATCATTAGATCTTATAGCGCTACTGGAGTCTGTGGTTTGTTCTTTCCTGGGAGGAAAAGAGATAAACAAAGAGCCACAAGGAGTTTTTTTTTAAATGCTTGCTAAGCAAAAAGAAATATCCATACTTGCAAGCAATCAGTGAAAATGAGGTCTGCGTACTGAACCTCCTTTATAAAGATCCCAAATTGGACTCCAGTTGCCACAGGCAAAGATTTTAGTGTCCAGCTGGTCCAATAGATGCAACCATTCAAAATGATTTGATTCTAAATGTTGGAAAACGGAGAGAAAGAGAGAACAACTAATGCTGAGTTTGAGAAGTACATTTCAATTAATGACCTTGCCCAGTTTGCAACGTCTGTCTCCAATTAATAGAGATGAGCAAGATTGATTGCAATTTAGGAAGGCTATAAACCCACTTATTTCACATGCATTTCTTCATTAGAAGAAATTAACACTGAAGAGCAATTAAAATAGCAATAGAGCATTAAAAGATTGTGTGAGTATTAAACACAACTTAATTGAATATTTAATATGATGTATTTCAAGAAACACAGAAGGAATTGCAAAGAAACAGTGACCACTGATTTTAAAATTCAATCAATGTAATCTTAACATGGAAAAAGAAAGCAATTACTAACTAAAGGTATTTTCTTTGAGTAAATGAAGCACAGTTATAAATTGTCTTTCCCTCCTTGGAAAAAGACTAGACTGCGATGGCTATGGATTTTAACTGTTGCCTTTGATGTTAAATGAAGAATGCTCTGTGGCAGCATGTTAACACCAGCAAAATGGCTACTGGTGCAGAAATGATAAAGCTCGAGAGACATAACACTTTAAAATGTGAAAGACAGCAACATCTTGTTACAACCAGTTATTATCTCAGTTTCAATTGAATCCCTTTCATGGTCTGTAGAGCCTCTCATTGGAGCCACTTTACCAGGCTCCATGGGTTTATACTGATATTTGTGGTGTATATTTAACTTTTTTGATATTTTATCACATTTGGGAGTATTTACAGACAAGAATGGTATCCCATTCCTAGCTTCCTTTTGTAATTGTAGAAGATTGACCATACCATCTATCATATTCAATATTGATCCGTGCACAACAATGCTGGTATTGATTAGTCACACGAAATATTCCTTTGTCACTTGTTAGTTATTCATTTCAATTTTTGCATTATGCTCTTGTAGTTGGCAAAGCGTAAAAATAGATTCTTATTCTACAGAAAATTCAAAACCTTAAGAATTTTTGGTATAGAAAGGAAAGGATCTTTCAAATGATTCAAAGTTTCCAAAATAACTCGACAGTTAAGTTGGAGAACTAAAAGAATATAATGCTCTTATACACAGTCAGCATTTTGGAGAAGATTTGAATAAAGTTGGTAAAAATTTAAAAGTTGTCACCCTAGCTCTACTGCAGTAATGTAATTAAGTAAAACTAAAAATTAAGATATCCTGAAAGTACAGTGCTGTATTTCAATGAGCTGCCTAATGACAACAATGTTCTTATCTTCAGATGAATAATTTTCTCTAGGTATGCATTGATGGATTCTATTGTAACGATATGAAATCATATCAGTGACCATCATGGTATTAGACTTTGAAGCTTGAGGCAACATTTCCAGTAGCTTCTGATACACCATATTCAAACGATATCATTGAGTTACAGTCAAAAACTAAGGGTATACCTCACAGTGAAATGGCAAATTAGAGAGATTAAAGGAGAAGATTGTGGTTAGAATATTCCGCCTTCACATTCAGGAAAAATGGGGTGGCATTTTCACAGAAATCCTGGGCAATCATCGAAGTCACCAGGAGTGGTAGCAATAATAGTCACCCTGCTGTAAATAGCTGGTCGAAACCACCGATATGTAAGAGCGGGTGCATTTAAATTTTAATCAGGACCTTTGATTGTACATTGAACCCATTGAGCAAGTTGGATCTGAGTTGGATCAAGAGTACCCATTGCATCTTGTGACCAGTTTCAACTGGCAACACAATCATAGAGAATCTCAAATGTTAGTCCTCTTAAGTTTTTTATGGCTTAGCTCTTTCAGGCTGCATAATACCAGCCTGACTTATGCTGAACTCCCAACAACAGACATCTCACAAAAGAGTTTTGCTGTCCAAGAAAACGTATACTGATATATTAAATGCATCTAGGCAGAAATCAGCACATAATTCAAGAGTTAGTGGTTATGTCAGAAGTAAGATCAGCTGTGTCTACACATCGGCTGCCAACCTGATGAATCTGCAACATATATGCATGAAAAGCAATGGTAGCAACATGGTTTTAGTCAGAGCAAATTGATCTCTCAGCTAGTGGATCAAGTCAAAGTTTCACCGTCCTGCCACATTTTGTAATGCATGCCAAATAAATCAATGGGAGCTCATGAGAGATGGAGATTCTAGGACCATTTGCATGATCAAGCTGTTGAATGCAAATGACAAACTGAAACTTTTCAACCATCTTCAGCTGGAAGTGTAAGCGAATGATTCATCTTGCGCATCTCATCATTTCCCCACTTTCGCAGAAGCTAATCTCTCTTGCATGAGAATGTGTGGACCTGCAAATGTGAACACTGAGTAGTTCATTAAGCACCTCTGATTATGGTGATGTCATACAGACTTCATGAGAGAACAGCGCAGAATCTTGAAGAATGAGACCTGCTCTCCATGTCCTCCCTATAATCTTTGCAATAAAGTCCGTCATCATTGTAACCTGTACATATTGCTAACATACAATAAACTTACATGTTGTTTAAGATAGGTTCCTTTTCTCATTAGATGAGCAAGCGGCTTTCTTCTTCTAATCTAGATCTGTTGGGCTCTGTAGTTCTTCCATAAAAGAGGATGTGGTAGTAAACGCAGCATCAAGTGAGCAGTTGTGCAGATTGCCTCATAAAACATGATTGTCAGTGGTGAGGATTGCTCATACAACATTTTTCAGACAACTTGACTCATTGTACATGATATCCAGAAACTACTGAGTGCACTGGATATAGCAAAAGCTATGTTTATGACATCACCCTAGTTGCCATCCTGAAAAATTGTACTCTAGAACCAAGAAAACCTCAAAGCCAAATGATTCTGGAGTACCTACAACATTCACAATCTACCTGACATTAACATTCGAGCAATTATCATGGATCAAAAGCTAAAATGGACCATTGAAATAAATGCTGTGGCGATAAGAGCAGTTCAAAGGCTAGAAATGTTTTGGCACATGACATGTTTTTGACACTCTAAAAGTCTCTTCACCATTTACAATGCATAAACCAGTAGTGTGATGGAATACTCACCAACTAGCTTGGATGCATACCACTCCAAGAATAGTCAGGAAAGCTGACACCATGCAAAACAAATGTAAAGTATCCTGCTTAATTGACACTCCATCTACAGTGTCAACTGTTCATTCCCTCTACCATTGGGACACAATTGCTGCAGCAAGTACTATCTACAAGATGCTGTGCAGAAACTTACAAAACTATATCAACAACTCTTTCTAAACCTGTAACCTTGAGTACCTAGAAAAAAAGGGAGTAGGTGGAATTAGGAGAAGAAGGTGGCAGAGTGACTTAACTCAACACTTCATTTTGTTTTAACCATTTCCACTGTTTTGTTTTGGATTGCCTGTTTTGTAACAGAATGGAAGGGGAAGACCCTTGGATTCCCACATAAATGAGTCAGTCACATTCAGATTGTAGAGTTTATGGGACTGAGACATACATGCTGATGGCTGGATTTCCCAATGTGGAGCCCCACTGTCAGCATTAGTGCAGACTTTACAGAAAGGTGCAGCACTTGGGCATAGCAGGGAATGGCACAGATATGGCAGCATCCTCTGAGTGTTTTTGAATATATATCCAGTCTATTTTGTTGCTTTAATGGATTCACCAAGGACCAGATAACAGACAGCTGTAGACCTGAAGCACAAACAGAGCAAACAACAAGGACTTTTTATTAAACAATCACTCCAGCTGCTGCTTCTTCCTATTGATGTTGTTCTGTATAGCAAGAAAAAGTGAACACTATAAACGATGCTATTGAACAATGTGCTACTTCATCCCTCCCCTTCTCAGTTAACAAGATGGAAATGTAGGCAATAAACGTAAGAATCATTTGACAAAGTATTGCATTATATCTTGTATTAGTATATTGATGTGATCAGTTATTTATAATATGATGAGCCTTGTTCACCAGCTAAATTTGTTCAGTTCTTCACATTGTCACTTATATACAATGGATCTATTCTGTCACAAATAGATAAACATCTAACATCAGACGTGGTCTCATCTGACTCATGATCTTCATCAGAGATACCACATTGGAATCTGATTCAATGCTTACCAATGATATTTTTCGGAGCTTTGAAGAATGATTTGTGCCATGTAATGATTTGTGAATTACAGTTAGTAGTGATCATTGGTCCTTTTGTATCAACATAGCGTTGGATATCAAAAGAGGTTTACTTCTTCCCCAACATGACCATCATGTTACACAAGTACTTTACCTCCTGGTTTTCATCATGTAGCTCTGAACTTAATCTTTTATTCTGCATTTACTCTGTCTCAATCTTTATGTTCTAAACAGCATTGCTGCATGTGTTGATGATTAATTCTGTGGGGTAGTTTATAAAATGCACAAATGTAGACGTGGCTGCAGATGTTCCAATAGTTGACTGAGAAATCATTATAATTGTGAAGAGAATGATACCATTCTTGCTTCCATTACTTGCTGTCAGCTACATATTACCATTTTTCAATTACGCATACATTTTTCTATTCTCCATTATCTCTTTCATAATGGAGTGTTACTTTTAGATAAGAAAATCCTAGACAATTCATAAATTGAATTGGGATCCATTGACACTTCTTACCATTTTGAGTAATTCCTAAAAGGGTGAAGATGTCCAAACTATGCAATGACTAAGTTCACTGAAATAAATAAAACTGTTTCCATAATCGGAACCTGCCACAGTGGTTAGTAACAATACGCACCCATTCTTTAGCATACAAATCTTCAAAATTAAAATTAACCTCAGTCCATGGTCTCCGAGGTAGTTCAAACATTTCGAGAGGATCACAAGGATTGTGATTGTGTTAACATGAAAACACTGTCATGGTGTGACAGGCAGAACATCTTTTTGGTTTGACAGCAACATCTTGTTTGGGGCAAATACCACTCATTGCTATCTTTACCTGTGTTCAACATTACCTGTTTGAGGTACCTTGTCCCTCAAAGATAATTTGAGGCAGGCTGGGCACACTTCAGGACCAAGAGTGATCACCTTCGGGCCTTTTGGTCATGTACAGTGATAAATGGTCTGATTGTTATCCTGCAGGATGGCTATGACGTATCCTCCTGTTGGGAGTTGCCTCAGTAGTAAATTTTCCTGATGAGCAACAAAAGAAAGTAAATGATAAGCTTTTGCAAAGACTTTGCGCAGCTCACTGGTAGGAACACTGTCTGGTATGGGTAATCAGCACCATAGTAGAAACATTGTTTGAACAAATTGCCATTCCATTTCAGTGATAGATGTTGCTTTGGTTTCCTGGCACATGAGCTGAGACCTGTATCTACAGGTGTTGAACTTGGAACATAGGTTTTGATCACCTTACTATCAATAGCTCTGGACTTCGGGGAGCAAGAATGACTGATGGCATTCCATCATTCTCTAATGTTGTTAGCTGATGAGATTTCCTTCAATGATTTTTGTTTTTATTTCACTTTCCAACTTGTCAGCGTCACCAGAATTCCATTGAGGTGGTAGCAGTTAGGTGTTCAGTACTGACGGATTATCTCATTGGCTTATTGCTTTGAGCATCTGATAATGGTCAATTTATTTTGTATTTTCTTCTGACTTGAATTTAGATGTCAGTGTCTTTGTAATTTCTTTCACGTGTAAGAATGTTGAAAATGACTTCTAATTCTTTTTCAGTGTTAGTGAACAAGGAATTTTTTTTTCAGTTTGTCTATAATGGCAAAGCCTATCATCTCTTGCAAATCTCTTAACCTTCTTTTTTCTAGCATATAAGGAATGACTCAGGATGTAAAAGGAGGCAGATTAGCATAGACATATACATAGTTATCAGTAATTATGATGAAACTCCCTATAAAATTGTCTTCCTTGTTAAATCTGAACAACTTGTATGTCTGGATTCAACCTGATTATGCCTGTCCACATGTCTCTTCAGATTTTCTTTTGAAAGGTAAGCAAAACTCTTCCAAAGGATTCATACCTTTTTGCATCATCATCATCGTTACCATTAATGGGAGGTTCTTGATTAAGTGTGAGGTGATTGCAGTTTAGAAATAGCTAGAAACAGATTTCTAATTGCAGGAGCAAGCAATATGAATACTTTGTTAAACAATCACTCCATAATTTCTGTCTTTTCTTCTTACAGCTCCACCTACTGGTGTTCCTCATTTGGCAACCATAAGTTAACACTACACGCATTATTTTTGTTTTGGGGAGTGGGACGTGTGGGTCTCATTGACAGAGTCAGCATTTATTGTGAATCCATAATTGCCCTTGTGAAGCGTTGGTGAGCTGCAATATGAAACCACTACAGTCTAATTCAGATATTGACAATGCTACAGCTTTGGCCCTTGGTTTATTTTTGTATTTTGCTTTTGCTCACTTAAGCTAATTTTATCAAACAAGACTACTTGCCAATTTTGTGGATTCCATGAACTTTAATGAGTTATCTCCACTACTAACCTCACTCTGTGTATATCACACCACAACAGCATCATGCTCATGCGCTCACCAGCGGCAGAAGTACTCTTTCCTTAATGACCAGCAAATCATAATATCTTGTCACTGTTCAATATGGAACACATTAGAATGTCTTCAAATTGGTGATAACATTCACTTTTAAAGGGAGGAGAAAGAAACAAAAACACTGATTCTTTCTGGGAATAAACAGGGGCTAGTTGCCTTTCAAACAACATAATGTTACACCCAATAAATGATAATCTCAACCAACCATATCTATTGGATGTGGGTGTCAATGAATCCTGCCTGGCTTGTTGTGCCCAGCACTCTGCCATGCTAAAAGTGATGGTCCTTATGCTCAGTCTTCTTATCTTCCTCCTTGAAAGACTGCTACTGCTCTACTATCTCTTCAGTCTCCAATACATCCCCTCATTAGCTGGTCCAGCTTCACATGCTGGGATTATGTAGGTCACTCTGTCTGAGATGCACTGCAAGGCTCCATGAGACTGGTCCAGGCTTCAGAACCCATCTTCTGGGGCCTATCATTGGATCTCCTTTGGTCCCAGTGGAAGAACAGCTGCATTGTATCTGCACTAGGCCTCAGTCAGGGTTGTCTAAAGGACTCCTCAATTATGGTTGCTTTGGCACATTCCCATCCAACACTTTAATTGGAATATTTATCTTCCAACATTATCACGAACCCTGGCCTGCAGCTTAATTACGGCAACCATCAGGATACACATCACTCCCCCAACCCCAAGAAATGTCAAAGCCAAGGTGTTTGTCACATCCCCTACCCTGCCCTCCCTGCAGTAACAAATACTGGGCGGCACGATGGCACAGTGGTTAGCACTGCTGCCTCACAGCACTAGAGACCCCGGTTCAATTCCCGCCTCAGGCAACTGTCTGTGTGGAGTTTGCACATTCCATCCGTGTGGGTTTCCTCCCACAGTCCAGATGCTGGCATGGTACCTCCCAGCCTGGCACAGCAGCCTTCCAGCGTTGGTGTGGCAACCTCCCGGCCTGATGTATCAGTCTCCTCCTGTTAGGTGGCAATGTCCTGGTCTGGAGTAGCAGCCTCCATCTGCAGGAGCGTCCCAGGTTTGGCATGTCACAGGGACAGTGTGTAGCCAGGCCCCAGTGAGGACTGGAAGCTAAGTGCCAGAACTCTTTTCTGTAATGCTGGACATTTTATTTCTGTACCAAATTTTGTAATAAAAATGCTGTGCCGAGGTAGTTTTGTGTCTAAGTTTGATCTGTAATTGGCAATGTATAAACATGTACTGCTTGAGTCTAGTGAAATAAAGGCTATTCAATTCTTTCTTGTATGCAAATTTGTGCTGACCAGCAAGATTCCCATCTCACCATTAGAACCTTGGATGGAAGATTGCACTATTGCCTGTATTGTTAAGGGGATGGGAAGAATCTGCCCCATACTACTATCTTTGCATCCCTCTTTAGCTTTCTAAACTCTCAGTTTACTCATTTTCAACTGCTTTTTATTCTTTTACAAGTTTTTCATTTTTACTTAATAGTATCTGTTACTTCATAGTTAGTTCATGGTTGCTTAAATAAACTAGTGGACCCTTTGCCTTTTAGAATTTTGTTCTGTAAAAAAGTGAAATTTGTTCCTGCTGGCAGTGCAAACAGGCTTGTGGTGAATTGGCAGATAATTCGACATCATGCCTGATCTTCTTTCCACAGAAGATCATAGAAACATTTTTCAATTTGTTTTTGAAGATTTATTTCCTAGTCACTTCCCTTGGTCACTTTTGCATTTTTTGAAATTAGAAGCCTTGGGAATATTTACCTCATTAATGCAAAATAAAAATCACAGCCATGTGTCACAACCTGATAATTTGCAACATGCCTAGTTCACTTTGTTCACTCCTAGACTGATTTCAATCTCTCAATGTGAGATTATCTTTATCATTGAGATCAGGAAGCATTTGCTGAATCCCCAGAGAGCCATTGCTTTGTTGTGTTGAATTGAAATGGCAAACAGCGTAATATAGGTATTATTGCCAACAGAAGATATAAACAAAGCAAAAACATTGCATTATCCAGCAATAAATACTAATGTAGGGAGCAATGTAGGTATCGTTTTTCTTAAAAATATTTGCAATCAAGTCTTAAAACATATAATGTAAATTCAACTATCCAACAATGTCAGATTTGGGCAAAAGATCTGAAATGTGCCAATTTGAAAGAAGTTTAATAGCAGAACCAAGATGCACCTAAAGCAAGATCAAATCCAGATAGGATTTCTTCACATGCTGGGCTGCTGGGCCTGACTTCCCAATGAATTCTGAACTTAAGAATGGATTGAATTCCAGCTTTGTAAAATGCACCCCAATGATCTTTAATGGGAATGTAGCAAATAAGAACAATTACAGGTTCTGACTGTAAGAAGTAGTAAACTTATAAGTATAGTTGAGGAGATCTGTTTTGATACTGACAAAGTAGAATAACAATTTTCAACTTCCATCATTTGATTTTTAATGCCTTTCATGGACTAAAGTGGTTAAAGAAAAAGAAGAATATTGATGTTAGATGGCTGGAGTGATCATTGGACCTGGTTGAACTAGTTCATAAAACCACCAAGAAACAAGACACAGTCTGAACTTAATAGACAATAGACAATAGGTGCAGAAGTAGGCCATTCTGCTCTTTGAGCCAGCACCACCATTCATTATGATCATGGCTGATCATCCTCAATCAGTATCCTGTTCCTGCCTTATTCCCATAACCCTTAATTCCACTATCCTTAAGAGGTCTACCCAACTCTTTCTTGAAAGTATCCAGAGACTTGGCCTCCACAGCCTTCTGGGGCAGAGCATTCCTTAAACCCACCACTCTCTGGGTGAATAAGTTTCTCCTCAACTCTGTTCTAAGTGGCCTACCCCTTATTTTTAAACTGTGTCCTCTGATTTGGGAATCACCCATCAGCAGAAATCTGCTTCCTGCCTCCAGAGTGTCTAATCCTTTAATAATCTTATACATCTCAATCAGATCCCCTCTCAGCCTTCTAAACTCAAGTGTATACAAGTCCAGTCGCTCCAATCTTTCAGCATAAGATAGTCCCGTAAGATAGTTAAATGAACAATTCATTAAAATAATCAAAAGCAAACACTCTAATCCATATCTCCAGTTTGATTTACACCTTACTGGAAGTTTCACAAATTCAGTTGAAAGCGACTTTAGATTTTCAAGCTTGGGGGGAACAAAAAAGCCAAAAAATGGAATACACAAAGGAACTGTCTTTCTGTCAACAGCGTTTAGGAGAAGTGAAAAAGAAATAAATTTATTATCATAGAATTGGAAGGCTTGCTCTCTTTCTCTGCACCTATTTCCCTTTGTCTTTCAAAAACAGTGTCCAGTGATAAAGCAAATCTGTGAAACATCCATTACCTGAGTACGCAAGTATAGCCACACTTCACCACTGTTCAGGATATAAGGCATCATTAAACAACTGTGGTCTCAGCATGAAACTTCACATGATAAAGACCCTTAAGATGTTTGAACTGCCTATTTTTGATCTTACTTTTTGTATTTGATACTCTCCCCTTTTTAACAAAAGGGGACAAACATAAATATAATGTCATGTTTTATTATTTTTCTAATGGATAGTAAGTAATAATGTGTTTTTAAAGTCTTTTATTTCACTCAAGGAAACTTTGGAATGGTTTGAAGTGTCAGCTGAGGGGGTTTAAAAGACAGGATTCAATTCACCACTCATCTGGTTGTAACAAGATTGCTGTTAATATACTGTTCTGCATGTCATTGGATGAACATATATGCACTGTGTTCATTTAAGGTTTGGAGTATCTTGACATGCTCTTTAAATTATAAAGAATATTAATTAGTATATTCTAACTGCATTCCTCTTTTTTGGTGATGGCATTTCTTCCATAAATTGCATTATAATTTTAAAACTTCTTTCGTGGAATGTGGCCATCGCTGGTAAGGCCAACATTTATTGCCCATCCCAAATACCACTGAAAATCAGTGGCTTGGCATACCTTTTCAGAGGGCAGTTAAGAGCCAACAACATTACTGTTACTGAATCACATGAAGACCAGATCGGGTAATTGTGTCAAGCTTTCCTTCCTTAAAAGGCATTCTTGAATAAGATAGTTTTTTTCTACAATTGATGCTAGTTTCACAGTCGCTAGATTCATTCCTGATTTATTAATTGAACTTGTATTTCAGCAACTACCATTGTGGGATTTGAATGCATGCCCTCAGAACATTAGCCTGGGCTCTGGGTTACAAATCTATTGATGATGTAATAATGCTACAATCTCCCCAAATTAGCTACATTTAGTATAGGCTTTTAACCATCATTTCATTTGGAAGCTGCATTGGTTTATTGTGATCCTTTTATGCATATGGAGGTACATTCACCTGTTAATTTGAAGTAAATAAACTGCCCATATTGTAAAGGGATTGGTTGGTTTTATTTAATTCCTGATGTCAAGTCGCTAAAGATTAAATATGTTTGACCTGTCAGATGTTGTAAACGTATGAGATTCTGTGAAAAGTGCAAAACAATGTGCCCATCTTTAAAGATTCATGTTTTTATTCCTAGTTTTATGGAGAAGTTCAAGAGAACAAAATAGATGCAATTGTTGCTAATTTGACGGTCACAGATCGCGACCAGCCACATACTTCCAACTGGAATGCAGTGTACCGGATTGTCAGCGGAGACCCTGCTGGTCATTTCATCGTTAAAACTGATCCTGTTACCAATGATGGCATTGTTACAGTGGTAAAGGTACTGACTATTTTTTTCTGGTTTTTTTGAGGTTTTTAAACTATTCATAATTATTTTTGAAAGAATCATACTGAATGCCACAGCCAACATTATCATTCTAGTGAATCTTCAATGGCATTGCTCAGAGGAAGCCTTGGATCTGCAACAAAGTTGTGATGACGTGAAAGAGCTGGTATTGGACTAGGGTGGAGAAAATTAAAAATCACACAACACCAGGTTATAGGCTAACAGATTTGTTTGGAAGCACTAGCTTTCGGAGCACTGCTCCTTCATCAGGTAGTTGTGTGCAGGGATAGGCAACAACGCAAAGTGGCCGAGCAGAGGCTGATAACCAAGTTCGGTACCCATGGAGGTGGCCTCAAGACCTTGGGTTCATGTCACTACAGGAGACCCGATTACACTATATATGCACACACCCAACCGCCACCCCCCCCCAAACACACATACACACACATGCACACGCACACACCACGCACAGCATACTCACACACTCTTACATACTTACACACTCACACAGACCCTCTCTCAGATACAGGCTCTCTCTCATGCACACACACCATCTCACAGGCTTATACTTCATCATACCCACACACATACTTTACCAAGCTTACACACATGGGCTCACGTGCACTCATATTGACAAGCTCTCTCTGTCTCTCTCTCTCTCTCTCTCTCTCTCACACACACACTCATATGCATGTGCACACACATATATGTTTCTGGGGTGAATTTGGATTTGCAGACTTATTTTTGCAGAAAGATTCTATTTTTGCTCAAAAAATACACAATCTGCAGGCAGTCAATCCATGTAATATTTTGTAAATTCTACTTTGGAAATAGAACGAGTCTGACTCAAGATTGAGATACTGACAGACTCTAACCTCACACCATTACTGCATTGTCTGAGCTGAGATGTCTCGAGAATGTGGCTTTAAAGAAGTTCTGGAATTTACATATTAATGAACCAAAGCCTGCAACCCATTCTAAAAGATGAAAGACTTAACAGCAATCTTGGTTTGTTCAAAATATCATTTCAGTTGCATGACACTGTAGGCTTTTGCTATAAATTCTGTGTCCTATGATCCTGCTCCACAACTACCTGATGAAGGAGCAGCACTCTGAAAGCTAGTGCTTCCAAATAAATCTGTTAGACTATAACCTGGTGTTGTGTGATTTATAGTTGTGATATTCATTAATAACTCCTTATCACTTTCATATCATTAGTCAGGTAAGTCCTATCTAATAGTAGGAGTTACATGTATGAACAAATTATTTATTAAATTCAGATTTTGTGAAGATATTAGCTCATGCTTCGACAGTGAGCTTTGGGTGATCATTTGCAGAATTCATGTGACTGCATTGTAACTTTATCCTTTAACTACACCCCTGTCACACTTGACATGGGCTGAATTTACCCTAGGGTATAGATAGTGGATCTTTTCAATTTTGTTTATATTGCGCAGATATCCTACAACAACAACAGACGTTAACCCTGTTAACAAACACGGGCTGGAAAATGTCATCAGATCTGGCAGCATTTGAGGAAAGAAAAAAAAAGCATTGATGTTTGATGTCCGGTATGAGTCTGCCTCAAAACGTCATCTTTAGGCTACCAACTTTCACTATTTATTTTCGTTTGATTTGGTTTATACTTGCATGCAACCAAAGAAATGTAGGGATGAATTTTTCCAAAATTTGACTGTTTTAATTTCATGGAGGAGTTCTCTCATGAGCTGTAGTGACTTTACTCGCTCAATTTTATGGTGCTTGCCCCATTAAATATGCACCACACCTCCACAATATTGTTCTTGCATGATCTTGCACTGACAGAGGTGAATTACTAACCGGTACCAGGACCTTGCAGTGTTCACACTCTGAGTATTATATTTAACCCCCAGCTGCAAACTCTGTCTAGCATTGCCAGAACATTCTAATGTAGCCACCCTGGTTAAAGAGTTTAAAGGCCAACAAGACCCTAGAGCTTGATATTCCACATCCCGGAATACTTAAGGAAATGGCCCTAGGAAAAGTGAATGCATTGATGGTCATCTTTTAAGATCATGCAGACATTGGAACAGATTCTATGGGTTGGAGGTCAGCTCCAACTATAACCCCACTATTGAAAGAAAGGAGGTAGAGAGAAAACAGAGAACTATAGACTGGTTAGCCTGGTTTCAGTAGTAAGGAGAATGTACAGGGCCATCATAAGTGATTCCACAGCAGAGTGTTTGGAAAAATGTTCAGATAGATTGAACACATATTTATGAAAGAGAAATCATGCTTGACAAATCCCTTGGATTTTTTTCAAAGACGTAACTAGTAGAGTTAATAAAAGGGAATCGTTGGATACAGTTTATTTGGATTTTTAGATTACATTCACTAAAGTCCCACTTAAGAGATTAGCAAGTAAAATTAAAGCTCATGGGATTGGGTGTTGTGTACTGACATGGATAGAGAGCTGGCTAGCAGACAGAAGGTGATAAAAGAGTTGGAGTGAATGGGTCATTTTCTGAGTGGCAGCCAGTGGCCAGGAGTGTACTGCAGGGACCTGTGCTTGGAACCCAGCTATTCACAATATATCTTAATGATTTAGATGACAGAACTAAATGTAATATCTCCAAGTTTGCAAATGGCACAAAGCTGGGTGGGAGGGTGAGTTGTGAAGAGAGTGCAGAGATGCTTCAATGTGATTTACCAAGTTGAGTAAGTGGAGAAATGCATGGCAGATTCCTTCTTCATTATTTGTGGAGCATGGGCTTTGCTGGCTGGCCAGCATTCATTGCCCATCCTAGTTGCCCTTGAGAAGATGGCGGTGAGCTGCCTTCTTGAACTGCTGCAGACCATGTGGTATGGTTAGACCCACAATCACCCGAAGGAGGAAATTCCAGGACTTTGGCCCAGCGACAGTGAAGGAACCATGATATATTTCCACATCAGGCTGGTGAGTGGCTTGGAGGAGATCTTGCAGTTGGTGGTGTTCCCGTATATCTGTTATCCTTATCCTTCTGGATGGACATGTTGTGGAGTTGGAAGATACTGTCTCAGGATCTTTGGTGAATTTCTGCAATGCAGCTTGTAGATAGTATACACTGCCACTACTGAGCGTCAGTGATGAAGGGAATGGATGCTTGTGAATGTGGCGCCAATCAAATGGGGAGTATTTGTAGATGATGAACATTTTGGGAAGTCAGGAGGTGAATTATTCACCGCAGTATTCCGAGCCTTTGACCTGCTCTTGTAGCCACTGTGTGTGTGTGGCAAGTCCAGATGAGTTCTGATCAATGATAATCCTAAGGATGTTGATAATGCGGATTCATTGATGGTAAGACCATTGAAAGTCAAGGCATGGTAGTTAGGTTGTCTCTTGCTGGTCATTGTCTGCCATTTGTGTGAATTGCATGAATATTACTTGTCACTTGTCAGCTTGAGCATGGATATTGTCCAGATCTTGTTGTATTTGAACATGGACTGCTTCAGTATTTGATGAGTTGCGAATGGTGCTGAACATTGTATAATCATTGGTGAACATCTCCACTTCTGACCTTATGATGGAGGAAAGATCATTGGTAAAACAACTGAAGATGGTTTGGGCTGAGGAACTACCCTGAGGAACTCTAGCAGAGATGTTCTGGAACTGAAATGGCTGACCTTCAACATCTACAACCATCTCCCTATGTGCCAGGTATGACTCCAACCAATGGAGAGTTTGCCCCGATAGCCAATAATTCCAGTTTTGCTACATTTCTCAATGCCATTTGCACCTTCGATGTAAAGGGCTGTCACTCACATCTTTCCTTTGTAATTCAGCTCTTTTGTCTATGTATGGACCAAAGCAGTGAGGAGGTCAGGAGTTGAACTGGGCAACACTGAGCAGGTTATTGCTGAGCAGGTGCTGCTGTTGATGACACCCTTCACCACTTTACTGGTTAATAATTGGCCATTCAGATGTGTACAGGGCATATCTGGGCAATTTTCCACATTGTTGGGTAGATGCCAGTGTTGTAATTGTACTGGAATGACCTGGCTAGGGGAGCGACAAGTTCTAGAGCACAAGCCTTCAGGGCTATTGCTGGAATATTGTCCAGGCCAGTAATCTTTACAATATCCATTGCTTCCAATCGTTTCTTGTTATCATGTGGAGCGAATCAAATCAGCTGAAGACTAGTATCTGTAATGGTGGGGACCATGGAGGAGGCCACAATGAATCATCCACTTGGCACTTCTGGCTGAAGACTGCTGCACATATTTCAACCTAATCTTTTGCACTGTTATGTTAGGCTCTTCCATCTTTGAGAGTGGGGATATTTGTGGAGTCACCCTCCTCCTCCAGTGAGTTGTTTAACATGAATCATAATGTGGCTAAATATAAGGTTCTCCATTTTAACAGGAATGGTGATGAAGTGGGAAAGAGGGAAGTGCAATGAGACCTAAAATTGGTGGTGCAGCAGGTGATAAAGAAACCAAATAATATATGTCTACATAGTGAGAGGATTCAAGTACAGGAGCAAGAATTTCTTCCTGCAATTATACAGTGCCGAGATGAGACCGCACCTCAACTATTGTGTGCAATTTTGACCTCCTTACCTGAGCAAGGATGGTCTGGCTATGGAGGGAGTGCAACAAAAGTTTACTAGACTGAATCCTGGGTTGTCAGGACTGAGGTATGAAGAGACACTGGGTCGGTTAAGACAATGTTCACTGGAGCTTAGAAGAAGACTGAGGGGAATCTCCTCGAAAGCTATAAAATTATAACAGGGCTAGACTAGGTAAATGCAGCAAGGGTATTTCCAATGATTGGGGTGTCCAAAAGTGGGGGTCACACACTAAGGATACAGGGTATGTTATTTAAGGACTGAGATGAAGAGAAATTTCTTCAGCCATAGATTTCTCTACCACAAAAAGCATTTGACAGCATACCATTGATTGTTTTCAAGACAGAGTTATATATAATAGTTATATATATATTTGAGTTTAGAAGACTGAGAGGGGATCTGATTGAAACGTATAGGATTATGAAAGGATTGGACACTCTGGCAGGAGGAAACATATTTCCGCTGATGGGGGAGTGCCGAACCAAAGGACACAACTTAAAAATACAGGGTAGACCATTTAGGACAGAGATGAGGAGAAACTACTTCACCCAGAGAGTGGTGGCTGTGTGGAATGCTCTGCCCCAGAGGGCAGTGGAGGCCCAGTCTCTGGATTCATTTAAGAAAGAATTGGATAGAGCTCTTAAAGATAGTGGAGTCAAGGGTTATGGAGATAAGGCTGGAACAGGATACTGATTGGGAATGATCAGCCATGATCATATTGAATGGCGGTGCAGGCTCGAAGGGCTGAATGGCCTACTCCTGCTTCTATTGTCTATTGTCTATTGTCTCTTAGGGCTAGAGGGATCGAAGGTTGGGGGTGAAAGTAGAAATAAGGCACTGAGGTTGATGAGAAAAAAGTGAGGACTGCAGATGCTGGAGATCAGAGCTGAAAATGTGTTGGTGGAAAAGCGTAGCAGGTCAGGCAGCATCCAAGGAGCAGGAGAATCAACGTTTCGGGCATGAGCCCTTCTTCAGGAATGAGGAAAGTGTGTCCAGCAGGCTAAGATAAAACGTAGGGAGGAGGGACTTGGGGGAGGGGCGTTGGAAATGCGATAGGTAATGCCCCTCCCCCAAGTCCCTCCTCCCTACCTTTTATCTTAGCCTGCTGGACACACTTTTCTCATTCCTGAAGAAGGGCTCATGCCCGAAACGTTGATTCTCCTGCTCCTTGGATGCTGCCTGACCTGCTGCACTTTTCCAGCAACACATTTTCAGCACTGAGGTTGATGATCAGCTATAATCAAGTTGAATGGAGGAGCAGGCTTGAATGGCTGAATGGCCTTTTCCTGTTCCTATTTTCTATGGTCAAGGCATTGTCCACAGTCTGGAGGAATGTATAGCTATGGCACATGAAGGTGAATCACCTTCAACACTTTGAAAGAGTAAGTACCATTACCTTCACTTTGCTCCTTCACACTCTCTCAAACTCAGACATTCCACCCACCTCCGACCAAGGCTCATCATCTGCCACTCTCAATATTGCAGGCAGCATCTTTCATCAATAGCTCTCACCCTCACAACCTCTCAAAATCACTAACCCTTTCTCTTCTATGCACTTCCTGCTCACCTAACCAGGACACCTCATCATGTTTCCTGACTGACAACAGATCAGACCCCTAACTAACCAGACGATTCATTGACTGTTTATTGCTGCCAAACATGACAAGTTGCCTGGCTCGGCAAGACAAGGCAGAGATGCAGTGAACAGTCAAATAAACACAAAGTGAACGTACACTGAGAGAGCCTGCTAAGAGCTCTTGTTTTGGTGCATGTGATGGATGCTTGTTCCTGCTGCAAAGCAGTCTGCCAAAGGTGTTGCAATGTAAGATGGTGGTGAATTCCAAAGTGCAAATTGAATTGCTGAACTTTATTATGTCAGTCCTAAATGTGCAATGATGATGTTGTGAGGCTGATGCTTTGCTGATGCCAGTCTCTATGGATGAAGGAGATTGCTGTCCATGTAGCATGCCCAGAGATGTTGAGAAATGCCGACCAAGCTGAAAACCTTGAGGGGACCCTGGTGAGCTGCAGCAAGCACACACGCAGACTTTCATGTTTTGATTTGGTACCCACCTAGTTTCTCTCTGCTGCCAGTAAAAATAGCAAACTGCATAGCAATTAGGTAAGATAGATAATAATGAGTTGTTAGTGCTTGAAAATGGATCTCTTGCCACTTACTAGTGAGACTCCCATGTCACTTTTCAAACTGGGGGAGGATCAGGCTTTTTTTGCCTCAACTTTGAAAATCTCCTTTCTCTTACATTTCCAACTGACTCAGCATTCATGAGCTGAGAAATTCATCCCATAATATACCATTGAACTGTCTTTTTTTTAACCACCTTAACTTATTAACAGATAATTCTGCTTTTTTTATATATACATCATGTCTCATGAAACCCCCGAGGGTTATAATTGATGCTTCATTCATCTTGTTGCCCTGGTTCACCCATACTGCTTTTGATCAGATATCATCAGGCCTGAACACTTGTGGGATATAAATCCTAATTCACCACCTTCATGGTGAATGTTCCATATCCTTTTTTAGCTGGAATGCTAAATAATTCAACACTTTTGTGCATGATGAGATCTATAAATCTTGGAAATTGAATTGCTGCAGTGATCCATAGATGATTATTTACTTGTTGGCAGTATCTCAGCCCCTGTCATGGTTTGTGATTCTTTGCTGAGAATCTTTCACGAGAGTTTGGGAAAAGAGTTCTTTTTTGAATGGTGTTATTTTAAAGCAAAATCACAATTATTTAATTTAAAGATGCGTGAAGGTGTTTAAAGAGTTGATAAGCAACCTTTGATTTAAAAAAGAAATAGAAACACAGATCAGGTCTACCAAAGACTATAAAATCAGTCAGGTTTTACAAATAAATAGCTACATAAAATTGATCTATGAAGTGATTTTTTTTTCCTAAACTCAAATGTTGCATGCACTGATTAAAACTTCTAAGCATTTTATAAAGTTGGCTTATTTTGCTGAATTTAGCTGTCAGACACAACATCTTACTTTAGAAATACTGCACAAAATCCAGGTAACTAGCCACAACTGCCTTATTAAAGCCAACACCAAATAATCCTCACTAAAACTTGCTCCAATCATTGTTTCTTATTTGAAACTTTTTTTTGGTTCCCTAGTGCAGATGAAGATGTATCTATAGTTGATGATCTCCACATAAGCTCAGAATTGGACTGATTGTAGTTGAATTGCTAACGTTGACTTCAATAAAGGACCACAGTGTGTACGCAGCAGTTTGACTACAGATAAAGTTCTTTGAAGAACTGATGCAGTTTGCTGAGCAGCATTGAATATGCAACGTCACAAATTGAGCTCAAATCGGCTTGCTCAGAAACATGATGGCAACTGAGTCCCTTTCATCTTTCTGGAAAGAACCCTTGTTGATGACCCTTGCAAAGAATATTGTAACAACAGTAGTCATTATTGGTAACCAAGCCATTCATTCACGCTACTTCCAGGATTTCATGGCCAGTTACAAGAAACAGTAGTTTATGAAGTAAAGGACTGAATTTTCACCATCAAGCAGGAAATAAGTTTTGAGAAATGTCCCTACTTGGCAGACCTTCTCCATAGAAATGACCACAAGCATGTGGTCACTCATTCGCATGCTCATTCACTCTCACCTCCATGCATACACAAGTCTCCACTCTGAGCTCATCACAGGTGTCATGTGAAGATGCAAAAAGGTCAAGTGAACTGTCTCTCATACATTATTGATCCAGAAAATTGTCTTTCATTAACAAATTCAAACATTATAACTCCCCCAAATTGTCATTATATTGTAAAAACAAGCTTCCATTCACTAATTATAATCAATATCTATGGAAGCTTGTTTTTACAATATAATGACAATTTGGGGGAGTTATAATGTTTGAATTTGTTAACGAAAATTTTAATCAAAAATATACATCTGTGCCCCTGCTGAGGTAAGTGACCTGTTGGATCTTTTGAAACTCGGTCAAACAGTCATAATGGACTCAGCTGGAAAATGTTAAAACTAAAGTATTGGGTGACTGTTTAGTTTTCCTAAACTACATCAGATTGCCATGTTAAATTTGATTTTCCTGTATATGGATCATGTCATTTCCCTTCTACCAGTCAGTAAACATGGAATTTAACAATAATGCAGATACAATAATGCAGCTTCTGATCTGGATTTAGCCCACCATTTTTAAAGGCCTTTGGAACTCTGAAAAGCCAGTCTGGAGATTTAATTACTTTTGTCACCCATAATGCTTTCTGAAAAACATAATTTCTGTAATCTGAATCCTGATGTAACATAAAGTCTTAATCTAAATTTTAATGTATCCACCTTTGCCCAATTAGTAAAAAAACATGAAGAGACCAGGGTTTGAATTCTGAAATTTGTTTTTCTCATATTGAGAGCTATAAATAATATTTGTGTCGCATAATACCAAAATTGAGAGAAAATGGCTTTTGTTTTGAAAAATAATTGAACTCCCAATAGAATGCTTCATCTACATAAGTGCACTGTTAATGTTTCCAATGTTTTTATTGCCAGGGTGAATTTAACATGATTTGTTTTCCCTTTTTGTCATTGTATCTATTGGCTTTAGGTAGTTAATCCAAAATATTGGCTTTTCTGTTTTTCAGCCAGTGGATTATGAAATAAATAGGGCCTTTGTGCTGACAGTAGTGGTGATGAATCAAGCACCCCTAGCAGCTGGAATTCAGTCTTCACTCCAGTCCACAGCAACGGTTGCTATCTCTGTCACAGATGTCAATGAAGCTCCATTTTTTATTCCAAATCCCAAACTGATCAGGCAAGAGGAAGAGATGCCTGTGGGCACACTGCTGACAACATTTGCAGCTCAAGATCCTGATCGCTTTATGCAGCAAGCTGTACGGTAAGATGATCAACTACAGAAGAAAAAAGAACTTGGCCATTCTTTTCCACCCCAAGCCCAAAAATATTGGTGTTGGTTTTGATTTTGTCCAAGAGTGTAAATGGGTGATAACAAAGGAGCAGCCCAGTTTACAGCTCTGCCAAATTTTTGTTGTTTCTATGGCTCACTAATTTGCCACAAAATGGCACACTAAAGCCGGCCACATCCTGTGCAACGAGCAAGTGCAATCTGGCTGTTACTGAAGACCAGAAATCAGCAACGTAACAAAACATTACCAATCCTTTGATAAGTCAAATTATCATTCCCCTGCTTCTGCTTTAGTTATGTTATTGTCACAGAGTAATAGCCATATTCCAACAATATTTATACATGTAGTATTAATTAAAACTAAGTAAGATCTGCTGCAGTGGTAGTCCTGATAATGAAAATTGTGCAATGAAAATAATCTAAAGTTGGATCTTGAAGCCTCACATGATGGGAGCTATGACTATTTGGTTCACCTTTGTTAGACATTTACCTCCCATTGACAATGGGCAGATTTGGCACTGGCCATCTGGTATGCCCAGTGTCAAAGGAACTGTCTCTTCAAGATAGCTCAAAAGGGTAGAGAATTAGGCAGAAGAGTTTGGTAAAATAATATTCTAGGAGAAAGTGAGGACTGCAGATGCTGGAGATCAGAGCTGAAAAATGTGTTGCTGGAAAAGCGCCGTAGGTCAGGCAGCATCCAAGGAGCAGGAGAATCGATGTTTCGGGCATGAAATGTCGATTCTCCTGCTCCTTGGATGCTGCTTGACCTGCTGCACTTTTCCAGCAACACATTTTTCAGCTAAAATAATATTCTGTATATTAACAATAAAGGGTAACATTCAAATGAAGCAGTGTTCATGCGCTCACTTAATTTTAGTTACTGAAATCTTTTAGCTTACTGTGAAATTTGAATAACTTTGTTTTGCATTTTAACTTCCTCACATAACTTCCTTGTTCAGCAACACACAAGTATTCACATTCTCCTAAATTTAAAGTCCTACACTGCTCCTCGCCTGTAAAACCTTGCTAACTGATTGCTGACCAAATGGAGTAATGTTCATTCATCTTTTGGTAATAAAATCATTTGATCAACAAGTGGGAGCATGAAGCTTGTTTTAAATTGAGGCCCATTTTATCCATGCAAATACAATTTTGTTTTTGCCATTCCAAAGTTGCTCCCAGCAAAGTCTGGAATTGCTACGTTGGACCACATGGTTTAACTTGCATGGTACCATTACATGCCATTGACATCTCATGGACGGTACTACCTCTCTGCCAATCGGTAGCTTTTGGAATGTTATTAACACTGGCAGTTAGCATTTGCCACTGTTTGCTTCTCCAGTCATGGAAATTTCTATTCTATTGGCCTTTGTTACATATTGGGATATTTTGTTCCAACAGTCATGCATGCAGATGGATCTGAATGCTTTACATGGTGGTAGACATTGAGTAAGAACTGAGAATTGTTTCTTCAAAATAAGGAGTAAGATAATATTAAGTCATGTTTTGGGTGGTAGGAATTTCATAGACGTCTGTAAGTTAAAGAGAGATATTAAGATGGAATGATTTAGGAAACAAATTCCAGCATCTATGTGTACAATTCATGAAAGGCTGGGCTCTGATGATGCTTTGAAGTGGATCCAGCAGTAGTCCAAAGTCAGGGAAATAGAAGGTGAGAGTTAGGATGCATGGTTGAAGGAGATTAGCTAAATATAGTTCAGTAAGGGCACAGAAGGACTTAAACAACAATAAGGATCTTGAAATCAATTTGTTAATTGAAGTTTCTGCTTCACTAAAACTTCATTTATGCCAACTCTCAATGCATTTTGGTTGCTAAAACTATTCAGCTTCTAACTGACTTTCGTTTTGTGTCTCTTTGCAGTATTTTTCTGCTTAAATATGCAAGTTTTTCTGCTTAAATATGCAAATTAGTCATCTTGAGTTTTTTTAATTTCTAGAATAAAGTTACACGCACTTTTAAAAAAAAATTGCAGCTGAATCACTCTCTGAACTTAGAAACAGCATTTTTTAAACAGCTACTGCCCTAAATGAAATTCTTTGTAGGTTGAGGTTGGTTCACCATACTCAGTAAATCAAAAATATCTTAATTGCAAAGTTATAAAATGCAGTTTATTATTATGTTAAGCTAGGAAAAATGCATGTAGATGAATGTCTGTCTAATAAAAGCATTTTTTTAAAAAAGATATGATAAATAAACTTTGCCAATTTCACACTAGGGAATTAGTGCATCAGCTCGAAATTACATTGTGCTGCTCATCTCTCATATTAGACAAGACCTGTACATTATTGCTTTTTGTTTAAGATCTACACTTAATCAATGGAGGTATTTATTTAAAGCGTAATTTTTGACTGCGATGATAAAATTAAACAATATGTTAGAAGTCTTAAAAACAGTAACTGAGATTTATAGAAATATTTAAAGCAGGTCCATCAACATCTGTCAAGACAAAGGGCAACTTTTTATATAGGGCTTAATTGGTCCTGATATGTATTTGCAGTATGTGCTGCTTTAATAATGTTTTTAAAATACTGCCTTGGTGATCGTTATCCTTTATCAAGTCTAGGTTGATCTACAACAAAACTAGCAGGTTTACTTGCACTGTTTTGAGTGTACTGATATGAGCTGACAAAAAAAAGGTTGCGCAGGCATCTTGGTGCATGTTTTTTCAACTTCCATAATCATGTTTGTATAAAACATTAGATAATGGCAAAGAGGATGTTTACACAGATTTTCTGTGTAAATCACTTTTAGAACATGTATAATTTATGCGCTTGTCTTTCTGTCTCCTTACGAATAACACTGTATATAGTGAAAAACCTCCACATCATCAGAAGTTGCATTTGTTTTAAAGCCAGGTGTGCTGGAAAGTCTGTTCAGAGTGACCAGTAAATTATTTCATCTTGAAAGCAATAGGACTTTGGAACATTAATGTGTGCAATGTCAGTTTGAGACCTGGATGAGCATGTTTGATAATATCCTCTATGCGCAATGTACCACGACTTCATGTGTATTTATTTTATATGATTGCTTTTAATATTTAATGGCCCTGAATGTGTTTCTTCCAAAGGTTATATCAGTGAAAATTAATTACTGTCTAAACTCATACAGTCCATGGTCTCACTTGCCAGCACCTCCACTTTCCTCAGACATCAATTTCTGAATACCTATAGTTATTGCTCCTTTATGGCCCGTTTTAGCAGATAGAATTTGGCCACACTTTCGGGAATCTTATTACTCACAGATGGGAAGCTGTTGGGATGTATGAGACTATTCACCTGTTGACTGTGCTGAAAGACTTGCTCCATGTTTTAAAGGTCTGTCCTTACTAACCTTGCACTGGCCAGCTGACTACCTGTACTAGACATCCAGAAGCAACTCCCAGTTTTAGGAACTTTTAAGGTTGAGGTGAAATGTTAAGTCTAAGGTAAATTGTGACAGATTTGATGGGTTTCAATGTGAGAGATTGGGTCGGTGGTGACTTGTGTGCATGACAGTATTTTCACAAGCTGTCTTTGTGGGACCTGCTCCTTTAAGTGCTGCAAAAATAACTTTACATGCATCTTACAGTGTCTCTGCTGGTGACAGGACTGAAATAAGTGTCTGAAATAGGTTCTGCCCTCAATGGGAAGTTAAAGTAGCATATATAATATTGCATCTTTAATTTGTTCCTCAGTCTCTGAAGAAACAGTTTTATAAAACTAATTGGAGAGGAAACACATGCTGTGTATATATTGTTTGGATTTTAACTTGTGTTCCTCCAGCTTTCTGCTGGATGGGGAGAAAGGGAGTAAGGAATTGAGGGGACGGTTAGAATTCTCTCTCAATTTTCTTTGGTCTGGTTGCCATACATAACACATCTTTGATCTAACTGAGATCTAATAATTTTTGTCAAGCCACAGCATTTAAAAAAGATTCTTTCAATCTAAATTTTAAACAATTCATGATACTTAACTAATAATTGACCTCAGCCACAGGCTGAAAGCTTGTTCTCAGGCCAATATCAATCTTCAAATATGAAGGGTGCACAGACACTATGGTTTCAACATTCATGGAACTGCTTGCTTGAGAGTGAGGAGTGGGCAATAAACAATTAAGAATGGAAAACCTGCAAGTACAGGTTTCATCTGCTTGGTAGCCAGCTTGTTGACAGGCTGTGTATCCGAAGGTGGGGAAACTTGCTGCGTAAGGATCCATCAAGGCAATCGGGAAACTTAGAGAGATTGTAGCTGATGGCAAGATGTGTGGTTTTGTTTCAGTAGAAGGAGCTCTTACTCAGAAGAATATGGTCTGGATTAAGTCTTGGGATTGTGGATAGATCGTGATGTGAAGTTGTTGCTGGTTCAGATGGTGTCCATTCAGTTTGGGAAGTGAGGTGTTTACAACTAAGCATGTTTGCTGGGATGAAACACTCTTGCTCCTTCAAACCCACAAGCAGTGCTTTAAAGGCATTAACCATATGGATCCAGCCCACCCCATCTCCATTTCCCCCAGAAATATAAACATAAGTGCTGCAAGAAATGTCAGGAGGTCAGGAAGCATCTGTCGAGAAAAACAGAGTTAATATTTCAGGAAAATAATCTTTCATCAGAAGTGAAGCAAGCCACCAATGTGACAGTTTTTAGGACAGGATAAGGGAGAGGCAGCAACAATAGGAACCATTAAATACAGCCTCCTTAAAAAATGGCCGATTTGTTTACATCAAGTGAATCAGTCAGCACCTTTCATCCAACTTTCATTAAAACCAGACATAGGATGGTTTGGTTGGAATTTGAGATTTACATTTAATACTTCACTGAATTGAAAGCCACTAACTTTCAGGGTTTGAACCCATCCCCTGGGACTCAAAGATTTGATCAGAGCAAGCGGGAAACCCAAGCTCATGTAAAAGCACCATGGGTTGCATGATACTGTAGTTCTCCCTTCCCAGTGACTCTTTTCAACAATTGATGATCACTTTGCCTCAAGATTTTGCTATAGCCAACTCACCTTTTGCCTTTCTGAGTTAAGATGTAACAAGTTAAAATGAATGGGGACTAACTCCGAGATGCAGAAGGCAGGCACTGAGAGTCGAACAATGGGGTTCTCATCCAGTTGTTTAATGATTGCTCTGTTAAGTATTCTTTCACACATTTTTAATTTAACATTACATGCTAGAAATAATCACTGGTGAGATGCAACACAGACAGTAACCGATAAGGAGATTATAAAATTAAATCAGGCAGGGTGTGTAATGGACATCTGACAAATATAAAAATTGCCCTTAGTTTGATTTGGATGTTGCTGAAAATAGGTCCAAAGTATCAATAATTCAAACATTCACTTGTTTCAGTGGTGCTTCCCGTACGACTAGGAAGTTTTGCATCACTGAAGAAACAGCCAAGGTGAGGTATGTTCATCTATACAGGTACAGCCTATATAGATGGGTATGAAGTAAATGCAGAATACCTCTTATCCAACTAGGTTTCTATTCTTTGGTCTCTTTCATTAGGAAGTAAGAGTGTATTTATTTAGGAACTCCTTTAGTCCTCCTAATGCTACCAAGGGCAAAATAAATTAGAATGGTGCCACATGGAAACCTAACGGGCACTAATAAGTAAATAAAGAAATGAAAAACTGTTAAGAAAATTATCCAGCATTGTTTAGTGACTCTAAACATCCATTTTAGAGAGGTGATCTTCAAAAATGTCCAAAACAAGGTTATGGCACGCAGGATATAACTGACATCAAATTAACTATTTACATAGAATTCTTATCTCTTGGAAATAGGTCTCCCCAAAGTCAATGAAAAACAAGTGAACTAAAGAGCATGGTGGTACAGATGTTGCCATACTATTCCAGTTAGAAGTATCTGATGTTCCATCTTCACTAATAGGTTCAAATGCATTACAGTGTTAACTATTGCTTATAAATCTGTTGCTTTCATATGTATTTAACTTACTCTATAATTGGCTGCCTGACTAAGTAGTTAAATTTTCTATTAATATTTGTTATCTTTTTAAGATACTCTGAACTGTCAGATCCTGCAAACTGGCTGAATATTAATGCCACAACTGGTCAGATCACAACCACAGCAGTCCTAGATAGAGAGTCAACCTTCGTTAAAGATAATGTATATGAAGCAATGTTCCTGGCAGCTGACAATGGTAGGTCTTGGTTTCATGCTGTTCCTTCCTGTGAAAGACTGTAAAATAATATATCAATCTGATGGTAACCTGTCATTTTGCATTTTTTGAGTCAAAAATCTTTGTTTCTTTCAATTGCCTCAAAAGCAGAATAATGTTGTAAAATATCTTGCTAACTAACTACCCTAAAAGAAGAAAGCTACCCCTGAATTAGATATTGTGTACATTGGAGCCAGGAGTTTGGGGAGCCAAGGAAAAGATGCAAGATTATTTTCATTCTCACTATTCCTTGTATTTACCATTTTAATTTGTAGACCATTAATTCCCTGTCATAGCTTCTACTGTACTTCATGTAGACTGCGATTGTAGGTTTGAATTTCATGGTTAAAATTTCAACTTCCTATCAGAAAATTTATCAGGTGGCTCTTAGTAAAGAAACATTATGTCCAACTAATGTCCAAATATGTCGCTTGACTTTCCAGGCAATAGTGAGGAAATGATTTCCTCCCTATTCACTTTTAAAAACTTGTGTCTAGGCTCTTTTGCAAAGTTGGTAAATATTGGTGGGAAGAACTATACCAGTATACTTAGTTAAAAACCTGGGAAGCAACCAAGATATTTCATCGAAACAAGAAGAAACTGTGCCCTTGCCAATCATAAGAATCTTATAACAATCTTTGTTTATCTTTGTTCTTTCAGTTCTTACGGTTGGTCTTCTCAAACTTGTGCCAAGTAGCTTTTATAAACAGATTTTTATAAGCACACCAAGTACAGTTGGTTCACATTTCATTATATTTTGTTCCACTGGATTTGGCTGATGGATTAGTATAACAATTCCAGAGCATGGTAGTCTCTTACTCTTATTGCACCACATTTACAGGTTACTGAATGTTTTATTTTTGCTAAACATATGGAAACTCTGATAATGAGACTCCTTGCAATTTAAAAAAGAATCATCTAAAGTTACCCCATTCAGATCCTTTTGACCATGTTTCCCTCATCTTACAACAGATATGCATCATTTGGGTTGTCTGAAATAGGACATTCTCATGCTTTGAGCAACCAATCTGTCTAATAAAGTCTGCACATTTGGATTTATGGATCCTGAACCATAGTTTCTTGAGCCTGGTTTGGCCCATGATATGATGTGATCTGATTTGATTTGATACTCTGTTGCTCATTCATCCAAACTTGTAATACTTGACATTTGCTTTTAACCCAGTCTCACCAATAACAGTTAAATTAATATATTTGACAGATCTACTTGGAGCTTTTATCATTGAAAAGCTTTGTTTTGAATGTCCATCAGTTTTTACTTTGAATACTTGGAGAAAATCAAGCAATTTATTTAGCTGCTCTTTGCTTTTGCTAATTTGATATAAGAGTTTGGCAAAAATGCTGCTTCATTGTAATTTAAGCACTAAGCAACAATGTAACTGATCTGAAGGAACTAATAACCTCAGATTTATTTTGACATAATTTAACCCTCATCCAAAAATGTATATTTTTGCCAAAAAGCAGCAAGAAGGAAAAAAGCCCACAAGCAATGACTGTGTACTAATGAAATCTATATAAATAACCAAACCTCCTCACCATGCCATTCAGGAAGAGATATGAATTTATGCTGTTTCTCGAGGGGTTCTATGTTCTTTCAGCCCAGCATTACCATTACTAGAACTGAAGGCCTTTCATCAAAATCAGTGTTTGTTTATGCTGCAACTTTATCATTGATGCAAAGAATCGGGAAATTATTGAACTTTCATAGAAATTATGATTACACACTTATTGTTGGTGTAAAGTCAAAACCAAATTTGGGATGCAACTACGGTGTCAAAGCCCAGCTAAACTGAAGCAGTACAGAAGGAGATTCCTACTCCAAGTAGCCCTGCTGTGTTGCATTTCAGTCCATTTACAGTTACTGAAGCCTTGTGGAGTTGAATTTTTTTCACAGTTGTAATAGAGTTTTGATTTGAAAATTCCCTTGGTGTGGACGATGCAAGTTTAACAACATTGATATATTTTACAGAAGGTATAGCAATTTAAGGACATTATGAAATAACACATTTTGTATTAAACATTATGTATGGCATTGCTGCATTATCCCCAAATAGAGATGTAAGTGCCTAATTAGATGCTTCACCATGAACCAACTGTGTATTGTCTTTCTACAGGCAATCCTGCATCAAGTGGCACTGGTACCATTCAAATTTACCTCATTGATGTTAATGATAATGCACCTGAACTGATTCCTAAAGATGCTCAGATTTGTGAAAAACCTAATCCAAATGCAATCAACATCACAGCAGGTGATGCTGACAGAGATCCAAATACAGGCCCCTTTGTGTTTGAGCTGACAAATAAGCCATCCAACGTCAAGAGAAATTGGACGATCACCCGTTTAACTGGTAAGATGGAACCTTGCACAGCACTTCCAAGTTTGGTGATATGCCATTAAGTTCTTATGGTAACTGGCATACTAATAGAACAACATATATTTCAACTCCTTTGATTGAAACAAAAATCCCCAAAGGTTGAAATGTAACACAATGTTACTTGTGATAAGGCCTTATAATACATTGAATTCCATGTCCCTCCTCACTAACCTCTGCATATGACGGTGGTATATTTTCCCATACAGTAAAAACTCACTCTTTACTGCAGTATGGCATGAATTTAGAAATCAACCTTAGAGAATCTTCCGTCGGAAGAACAGTAAAATCCAGGTCAAATTTTCTTAACTGATGTGAAAGGAGGCCTGTGATGAAGAAGATAATGCTGTAAATTGCAAGGAAGTTCTTTTCCTGAGAACCAACAGGTGAGCACTGTGTGTTAAGGAGCACACTAAAGCTTGGGTAAGTGCCACAAAGCTGCAATGGAGAAAGGGCACAGTCTTTCTGCTAAAATATAATGTGGATCTTTTAAGTTTCAAGATATGCACATGGCCTTTGTGGGAATGTAAATATTTCCATGTTTAGAACATGGGTTTTTATGCTGCAAATGGATTGAAGCTCTAATGAGGAAGTCAGAATTTCACTATTTTCTGCAATGGCTGTATGGAATTGTTTGTGACTTGTTGTATTTACTTGCAGATAACTTATGAATAAACTACAGTTTTGCAAAAATAACAGTGGAGATATACAAAACTTCAGTGGAATCCTGGCAACAGCAGCCAAACTCAGAAATGTGAATGGTAATGTTGCCACCCTAGCTATGAACCACTTAAATGCCCACAATTATAGTCAAAGTGCTATACCTGTGGAGGTTGGTCATATCCAGATGGCATACAGGTGTAGGGGGAACAGTGATACTTCACTGGCCGAGAGTATGGCAGATCTACAGCTAGGTCTTGTGTCTGGATTCCCTTGAATGTGCGTATGATAGACGTGGAAGCAAAGGTTGATGTCGTTGAGCAGGAAGATAAGAAAGTTATAGAGGTAAAAACAATGACTGCAGATGCTGGAAACCAGATTCTGGATTAGTGGTGCTGGAAGAGCACAGCAGTTCAGGCAGCATCCAAGGAGCAGTAAAATCGGCGTTTTGGGCAAAAGCCCTTGGGCTTTTGCCTGAAACATCTATTTCGAAGCTCCTTGGATGCTGCCTGAACTGCTGTGCTCTTCCAGCACCACTAATCCAGATTGAAAGTTATACCCAGTCTGAGAGCAACAAAAACAATACATGGAATTTTGTGGGTAAGAGGGTTGAAGTGTAAATCACCTCCCCAGTGTAAATGAAAAAATTCAATTCACTACTTACCTTCATCAATTTATATTGAACAAAGAACAGTATCGCACATAAACAGGTTTTTCAGCCTACCAAACTGTGCTGACACATGATACTTTTCTAAATTAAAAACCTCTTATCTCTGTATTCCTCTATTCCCTACCTATTATATATCTGTCAAAATATCTCTAAAACATTGCTACCACTACATCCTCTAGTAGCACATTCCAGGTATTTACCACCATCAGTGTAAAACAAAAACTTGCCCCTCACATTTCCTTTAAAGTTACCCCTTTTACATTAAACCCATGCCCCTAGTGATAGAACGTGGAACAATACAGGGCAGGACAGGCCTTTTGGCCCTCGATGTTGTGCCGATCTGTGAACTGATCTAAGCCTATCCCCCTACACTATCCCATCATCATCCATGTGCTTATCCAAGGATTGTTTAAATTTCCCTAATGTGGCTGAGTTAACTACATTGGCAGGTAGGGCATTCCACGCCCTTACCACTCTGAGTAAAGAACCTACCTCTGACATATGTCTTAAATCTATCACCCCTCAATTTACAGCTATGCCCCCTCGTACAAGCTGACGTCATTATCCTAGGAAAAAGACTTTCACTGTCTACCCTACCTAATGCTATGATTATCTTGTATGCCTCATATCCCCTCTTAACCTTCTTCTTTCCAATGAGAACAACCCAAGTCTCTCAGCTTTTCCTCATAAGACCTTCCTTCCAAACCAGGCAACATCCTGGTAAATTTCCTCTGCACCTTTTCTAATGCTTCCACATCCTTCCTGTAATTGCACGACCAGAACTGTACACAATATTCCAAGTGTGTCTGCACTAGCGTTTTGTATAGTTGCAGCATGACATTACGGCTCTGGAACATAATCCCTCGACCAATGAAATCTATCACACCGTATGCCTTCTTAATAGCACTATCAACCTGGGTGGCAACTTTCAGTGATCTATGTACATGGACTCCAAGATCCCTCTGCACATCCACACTACCAAGAATCTTTCCATTAACCCAGTGTTCTGCCTTATTGTTATTCTTGCCAAAGTGAATCACCACACATTTATCTGCATTGAACTCCATTTGCCACCTCTTATCCAAGTCCCCCTGCAACTTGCAACATTCTTCCACTATTCCACTGACTTTCGTGTCACCTGCAAGCTTACTAATCCATCCATCTATGCCTGTGTCCAAGTCATTTATAAAAATGACAAACAGCAGTGGTCCCAAAGCAGATCCTTGTAGCACACCACTAGTAACTGGACTCCAGGCTGAATATTTTCCATCAACCACCACTCGCTGCCTTCTTACAGAAGGCCAGTTCCTAATCCAAACTGCTAAATCACCCTCAATCCTATGCCTCTGCATTTTCTCCAACAGCCTTCCATGTGGAACCTTATCAAAGGCTTTACTGAAGTCCATGTGCACCACATCAACTGCCCTACCCTCATCCACATGCTTGGTCACCTTCTCAAAAAACTCAATGAGGTTTGTGAGACATGATCTGCCCTTGACAAAACCATGTTGACTATCTGCAATCAAGTTGTTGCTTGCTCGATGATTATAAATCCTATCTTTTATAATCCTTTCCAAAACTTTTCCTACAACAGATATAAGTCTCACTGGTCTATAGTTATCTGGTCATCTCTTCTTGCACAACATTTGCAATCCTCAAGTCCTCTGGAACTAAACCTGTAGAAAATGATGACTCAAATATCAAAGCCAAAGGCTCTGCTATCTCCTCCCTAGCTTCCCGGAGAATCCTTGGATAAATCCCATCTGGCCCAGGTGACTTGTCTACTTTCACACCTTCTAGAATTGGTAAGACCTCTTTCTTATTAACCTCAATCCTTTCTAATCTAATATCCCGTATATCATTCTTCTCCTACACAATATTCTCCTTTTTCTGAGTGAAAACCAATGAGAAATACTTGTTTAGCACCTCTTTGATCTCCACAGGGTCCACGCACAATTTCCCACTTCTGTCTTTGACTGGCCCTATTCCTACTTTAGTCATCCTTTTATTTCTCACATACCTACGGAAAGCTTTAGGGTTCTCCTTTATTCTACCTGCTAAAGAATGCTCATGTCCCCTCCTTGCACTTCTTAACTCTCTCTTTAAATCCTTCCTAGCTAATCTGTAACTCTCCACCACCTCATCTGAACTGTCTCATCTCAATGTTGCATAAGCCTTCTTCTTCCACTTAACAGGAAATGCAATTTCTGTAGTAAACCACAGTTCCCTTACCTTATGACTTCATCCCTGCCTGAAAGGGACATACCTATTAAGGATATGCAATATCTGTTCCTTAAACCAGCTCCACTTTTCAATTGTCCCCATCCCTTTGCATCTTGCTACCCTATTCTATGCATCCTAAATCTTGTATAATCACATTATAATTGTCCTTCCCCCATCTATAACTCTTGCCCTGTGGCATGTACCTGTCCCTTTCCATTGCTAAACTAAACCTAACCGAATTATGGCCACTCTCTCCAAAGTGCTCACCTACCACTAAATCAAACACCTGGTCTGGTTCATTACCAAGCACCAGATCTAGTGTGGCCTCCCCTCTCGTCAGCCCTTTGACATACTGTGTCAGGAAACCCTCTTGTACACATTGGACAAAAACGGATCCATCCAACATACTCGAGATATAGCCTTTCCAGTCAATGTTGGGGAAGCTAAAAGACCCCTTAATGCCCATCCTGTTCTTTTCACTCCTACCCAGAATCATTTTGCCAATCCTTTCCTCCACATCCCTGGAACTCTGTGGAGGCCTATAAAAAGACCCCCAGCAGTATGACCTCTCCTCTCTTGTTTCTAACCTCAGCCCATACCACCTCAGTAGACGAGTCCTTGTCAAAAGTTCTTTCAGCCACCATTATACTGTCCTTGACTAACAAGGCCACACCACCCCTTCTTTTACTGCCTTGTCTGTTCTTAATGAAAGATCTAAATCCTGGAACCTTCAGCATTCATTCCAGACCTCCTCTATCCATGTCTCTGAAATGGCCTTAACATCGAAGTCCCATGTACCCATCCATGCTGTAAGCTCACCTACCTTATTTCGGATACTTCTGGCGTTGAAGTCGAAACACTTCACACCAGCATGCTGTCTGCCAGCACACTCCTGTGACCATGAAATCCTGTCCATGCCCTCCCTACTCTCATCCTCCTGTGCACTGGAACTACGCCTTAGGTTACCATCCCCTGTAATCCCTTATAATTGATATCTATACCTTGGGAGAAAGTCTCCAACTTTCCATTCTATCCATGCCTCTGGTAAAATTGTCAACTTCTATCAGGTTGTCACACATCCTTTGATGTTCAAGTGAAACCAAACCAAGATTGTCTAATATCTACTCATAGCTAATACCCTCCAAACCAGGAAATATTCTGGTAAATAGTTTCTGTATTTTCTTCAAATTCACCATATCCTCCTTGTGGTGAGTTGACCAGAACTGTACACAGTGTTCCAAATGTGACCTGACTAAAGTTCTATACAGCTGCAACATGACTTGCCAATTAAATTAGATGAGATTCCCTACAGTATGGAAACAGGTCCTTTGGCCCAACAAGCCCACACTGTCCTTCCGAAGGGTAACCCACCCAGACCCATTCCCCAACCCTATATTTACCCTTGACTAATGTACTTATCACTATTGGCAATTTAGCATGGCCAGTTCACCTGACGTGCACATATTTGGATTGTGGGAGGAAACCCTTTTTCCACAGAAAGAATGAATAGGGAAGATCTAATTCCCCTAGTGGACAGGTAAATTCCAAGGGCACATATACTTAACATGATAGGTAGAAGAATTAGAGGAGTAGGAGGAAAAGATTCAAAACAAGGGAATATATTGACCAGGACTTGCTTAGTGCTAAGGGCTTAGATGAAAGTGGAATTTGTTAGGTGCATCAAAGACGGTTTATTGTAACAATTTGTGAATCGTCCAACTACAGAAATGGCCATACTAGACCTGGTATTGGGGAATGAGCCCAGCCAGGTGATTGAAGTTTCAATGGGGGAGCGGTTCAGGAACAGAGACCATAATTCTGTAAATTTTATGTTAGTTATGAATAACAGTAGCCCTCGGATGAAAGTACTAAATCAGAGGAAGGTTAGCTACAACAATAATAGGCAGACACTGGGGAATGTAATTTGGGGTCAGCTGTTTGAGGGTATGTCCATATCTAGCATGTGGGAATCTATTAAAGACCAGTTGATTAGAAATCATGACCAGCACGTTCCTGTAAAAATGAAGGCTGAGAATGGCAAGATTATGGGACCTGGATTGACGAGAAATTGAGCGCTTAATTAAAGAGAGAAAGGTAGCATATGTGAGGTTTAGGAAACTGAAGACAGAGAGAGCTCTTGAAGAATCCAAAGATTACAGGAAAAAAACTCAAAGAAAGGAATTAGAAGGATTAAAAGGGGCCACAAAATGTCTTTGACAAGCAGGATTAAGGTAAATCCAAGGCTTTTATATAAATATAAAGAACAAGAGGGGATCCAGAGAAAAAATACAATGAAAGGAATTTATGCACGGACCCGCAGGAAATGGACAAGGTCCTTCATGAATACTTTCCATCAATATTGACAAAGAAGGAGGACATGTTGGATGATATGTCCGCAGAGGGGTATATTGATATTCTAGGGCATGTTAATACGAAAAATGTGGTAATTTGAAAAACAAATCCCCAGGACCTGATGGGATCTATTGCAGAATGTGGAGGGAAGCAGATGAAGAAATTGTTGGGGCCTTGTATGAAATCTTTATATTCTCTTTAGTCACAAGAGAGATCCCAAAGGACTGGAAAATGGCCAACATTGTTTGTTTGCTTAAGAAGGCAACAGGAATAATCCATGAAATTACAGATCGGTGAGCTTTATGTCAGTAGTCGGAAAATTATTGGAGAATGTTCCTAGGGAGAGGATTTATTCACATTTGGAAAAATACACACTTATTAATAATAGACAGCATGGATTTGTGTGGGGAAGTTTGTGTCTCACAACTTGATTGAGTTTTTTTAAGGTAGTGACAAAAATGATTTGATGAGGACAGGGTGGTGGACGTTGTCAAAGGCCTTGCTAAAGTCCACAAAGTCAAAATCCCCCATGGCAAACTGATACAAAAGGTGAAGTCACATGGATCCAGTGAGCTGCAAAGAGAGATATAGAACTAGCTTAGTCATAGAAGACAGAGAGTAACTGGAGATCTGTAACCAGTGCTGTTCCAGGGGAATCAGAATTGACACCCCTGTTTTTTGTAATGATTTGAAGGAGAATGTAGGTGGTTTGATTAGTAAGTTTGCAGAAGACACAAAGATTGAGGTACGGTGGTAAGAGAGGAGGATTGTTAGAGGATACAGCAAGATATAAATAGGCTAGAGACAGGTGGAAAACAGCAGATGGAATTTAAAACAGGAAAATATGAAATTAAGAATGTTAGAATAGCTAATGGAGGAGGGAAGTATACATCAAATAGCAGAACCCTTAGTAGCATCAACATACAGAGGAATTTAGATGTACAAGTCCACTGTTCTTTTTCTCCTTTTACTCCTCAACTAATTAGCCTCTCAGCCTCCTCTGTTGGAAGGTGGACAACCCTGCCATATCTGATCTTTGCTCATAACTGCAATTTTCATGCCCTGGTAAAATCTTCTAAATCTCCTCTGGTACAATTATATCCTTTCTGTAATGTGTCCAGAACTGTTTACAAAACTCCAACTGTGGCTTAACTGGACTATATATTTCCAGTATTCAGTACCTCAACCAATGAAATGAAACATCCAATTTGCCTTCTTTATTACCCTATCTACCTGTCCTGCCACAATCAGAGACCTGTGGACATACAGACTTTATGTCAGGGATGACTATGATCATATTCCCATACCTGAACTTGGTAAGTGGAGAAAAGAAAATGCCTGATTTTCCAAGGTATGGCAAATTGTCACTCCATCCCTTCTACATTTGTGAGGAGAGAGCTCTGCATTTCTGAGCAAAGATTCTAATCAGAGCTCCTTCAGAAATGTAGGTTGGCACATCCTTCCTGACAGTTCGGTCATAGTGCAGACCTGGCAGGTGAATACAAAACTTAATCTTATTTCACACCAGCCCATTGGAGTATTCTGACATTTAAAAGTCCAGAATCATAGGCAGTTATTTTAACAGCTGCTGTCAAATGATAAGTCCTTAATGTAATTGTGAGGTTATGGAGACAGGAGAGTAGGAGGTAGGGTGCCAGGTAAGTAGAGTTCTCGCATGCATTGTTTAACATAGGTCAGAGCAGCTGGGAGCCAATGGTCCAATGGGGGACGAGGAGGCAGGTGGATGTCAGGTCAAGGGTGGGAGGTTGTGTCGGATCTGACAGTGCAGAAGGTGGGAGGTATATGTGACATGCACCTTGGGCCTGCAGTGGGCCAAAGAGCAGTGTGGTGCATGTGGGAAGTGGGGAGTGGGTCAGAAGCACATGAAGAGGGATCAGTTCCTGGAGTTGAAGGTTGTCAGCTCCAAAAGAGGAAATGGGGAATCGTGTATGGAACAGGGAACGTGGGTGAAGAGAGTGGGTTGGATCTGAAGTGGGGTAAGGGCTGTCTGGACTGAAGCAATGGAAGAGGGTCAGATCCTAGGAATGGTAAAGGAGGTGTGAGGTGAGTATGAAGTCAGTTGGATAGTTACTCAGAAGTTAGACTTTGTTTTTAATAGCCTAACATTTCCTGAGTAACTATTCCACTTAATTTCAGCAGAACCTTCTGAGTTCTCTGATATAAATGGAACCTTTCAGACAGTACCAGACATCACCCAATGGAACCTGTAATTTCCCAGGAAATTCCTTCACTGTGTGCTACAATGGAGACTGCACAGGCACTCTGATGTGTAACTCCCAGCTATGCTAGGATAACTACTGTCTGTTCAGTGCAAAATCTGGGCCATCATCTGCCTGATGGGAAGGATTTGATTTAAGAAGATATAATTAATCCATGCCACATTATTTCCAATACGAATCTGAAAGAATACATCAGATATAGAGAAAGTGGTCGTTGACCAACAAGGAGAAAATGATAAAAGTAGGCATCGCAAGACAAAACCAAGGCTATAGATAATTACAGCTGACATTTTGCAAAGCTGGAGGAGATAGTGGTGAGGTGGGGTGGTCTTGGAGAGATGGTGCCAGAGTCACAATGTCACTGGACTAGTAATGCCGAGCTAATGATCTTGGGATATGGATTTGAAGCTCATCATGATAGATGCTAAAATTTGAATTTAATAAAAATCTGAAATTAAATAGCCTAATGTCAATTGATGCAAAAACCCATCTGGTTCTCTAATGCCTTTTAGGGAAGAAAATCTGCCTTCCTTACCCAGCCTGGCCAATATGTGACTCCAGATCCACAACAATACAATTGACTCTTATCTACCATCTAGCCAATAAATACCAGCCTAAATCCCAGGATTAATTAAATAAAAGGCTTTATGTACATTGGAAGCATTAAGTAAAAAGCTGGATGGTTGGAAAGAACAGGGACAAAGAAGGAGAATTCAGAAGCAGACAGATCCATTCAGATTTGTGGAGATTTTCAACAATACTTGAGAATGATACTTACCCACTGTCTAGCTGTTCAAATATATTTTCTACTTCAAGCAATGATACTCCTAGGGTAATAGAATCATGCAGCATAGAAACAGAGCCTTTGATCTCACCAGTCCATGCCAAACACAGTTCCAAACTAAGGTACTCCCATAGCTGGGAGTTACACATCAGAGCACCTATGCAGTCTCCATTACCTGCTCCTGGCCCATAATCCCTCCAAACATTTCCTATTCATGTACTTTCTTTCATGTACAAATGTCTTTTAATTATTACCATACCCACCACTTCCTCAGGAAGTTCATTCCACAAATGAACCACCTATTTAAAAACAGTTGCCCCTCATGCCTCTTTAAATCTCTCTCCTCTCAACTTAAAAATGTGCCTCTGGTTTGAAATCCCCCACCCTAGGGAAAAATCAATTACCATTAACCCTACCTATAACTCTCGTGATTTTATAAACTTCTACAAGGTCAAAGTAGATTTGTCAGATGCATATTTGCAAATAGAAATAATGCACAAAAGCAAGGAACTGCTTACCATTCATACATAAAAAGAGTTGTAAGCAGTACAAAAGAATACCCTAATGTTGTCTACTTCTCATGCAGTGTTCTGTAGTGTTGTTGGTTAAGTGCCGTATGGAATGTAAGGAGTGCGCTGCTACTCAGATAGTTTTCTATTTAGCAGTAAGGAAGAGACAGAGCACACTGTATGATTTAACAAAGTCCTTAATTCAATAGAATGGCATATAAACAAACAAAAATTGTCACTAGTGCTTCCAAATAAACCTGTTTGACTATAACCTGGTGTTGTGTGATTTTTAACTTTGTCCACCCCAGTCCAACACTGTCACCTCCAAGTCAAGAACAAAGAAGTAAAACATTCTTAGGATTGTTGTGTCTTATTCTAAATTCATTGCTAACTTAACTATAACATTTGTCCCACTGTAGCAACGCATCAATAGATTTTAGAGTGTGAGACAATAGAGCATCAGAAAACACTTGAAGAAGTGAAAGAAGTGCTGACTAGTGATGCTGTGTTGACCCTGTATGATCCCGAGAAACAGCTTGTTTGAACAGGATTTAGGTATGATATCTCACTTAATGGAAGATGAGAGAAGAAGCCTCAAGCATAAGTTTCATGTAATTTAACAATGTCAGAGCAAAATTGCTCACAAATTGAGAAAGGGGTATTACCAATAACTTATGGGCTACTAAATCCCACAAATATTGTTGTGGAACACTTGCAATTTTCCTGCAACATCCCCTTAGGCCAGCCATTCATTACATTATTAAGTGCTTTACTGGTCAACATGTAGTTATGAGCATCTTCATGATTTCCTCTGGCAGAAACCACTGTGTCATTTGTGTATGTAAGCAGTTCAAAGGTGATTTAGTGGCTTGAAATGAATAGAAATCTCAAAAGGACACCTGCTTTTGCATGATCTATTCATTTAATATTGTATTTATGGTCTTCAATGTTATTGCCAGTCTCTGCTGCTAAGATTCACTTTGTTAACTGACTACCAAATGCTTACCATCACATTTGGTTCAATTAAGGCAATATTTTCCCTAGTGGCAGAATAGCTGGCCTTAAGGCATGATGACAAGAAATTGTTGGAGTATTTCACATGTGGAACTGACTTTGTGGATCAAGTCATGCAATTATGGGATTTAAGAGTCATTATCCTATTAAAGTTTAGACAGACAGGAACTTCATCAAAGGGATGCAGGGTAGTTTGTATGATAGCTATAGAAAGTGGATATTGAGTCTGTGTTCCTATCCTGCTTGTAGTTACTCCTTCCACGAGATTTGCTGTCATAATATATTACAGCACATTTCTTTCAGACGCTTCTAAACCACTGTGGATCCTAGTCATATTTATCAGGAGTCAGAATGTCTGCATTATAAGCTACAAAAAAACACAATTATTCTGATTTCTTTTTGAAGTGAAGCCATGGTTCTCAGTTAAATGATTCTATTTATACCATATTTCAGGACATAAAAATGGAATACAGCAAATCCTTGATAATGTGTTGTCTGTCACATGCCATAAAGTGGCAATATGGGCATACTTTTTTTCTAATATTTATCATAATCAGCTTCTTTAGATTTAGAATGGTTGTCAAAAGATTAATTCTGATACAATGTCCCTGAAAGTATCCTGGGTAAAAGAAATGTCTTACTTTAAATAGCATTTTTCCTAAGCACCAGACATTTCAAAGAGCAGTATGGTCAATGAAGTACTTCTTAAAACTGCAGACACTGTTGTAACATAAGAAATACAATAGCCAATGTTTGCACAGTCAACTCCCTCAAACAACAATAGAATAATGACCAGATAATCTATTTTAGTGATGTGGATGGACTGATATATATTAATGAAGACATTGAGAATGGTACCTGCTATTTTTTGAAACAGCGTCAATTTAAATTCCCCGATTTTCCAGAGTCAGGTCAAGGTCCACAATTGAGGCCAGAAGTACTGGGGAGTAGCCCCTTCTTTCCAAAGGACTGGTGAAATTCAGAACAAGGTTTGGGACCTCTTATTTAAACTTCTGATCATATAGTCCACATAGCTCACTGATTCAAAGAGAGCTGCCATCTCTCAATGATAATTTAAGATAGTAGTGGTTTAAGTTTGTGTTTTCATGCATACTCAATATACATTTTTTTATTGGAGCCTTTATGTGGATGTTTCTTTTGATGTGCAGCACAGCAGTGTTGGAAAAGTATTTTTTTTTCTCTGTTTCCTACCTGCAGACTGTATCAATGAGTCTCAGGTTTAATATTCTGAAGTTAATAGCAATGTTACATGTGCATTACGGCGTAAGGCAACAATTGCTTGGATGTTTTGTCATGAGACGAGCATTTCAGATCCACAAACGTGAATATACATCCCACCACAGCAGCTGGGGAATACAAATTGAATTAGCAAATAAATCTTCAATAGAACCTTGTATCAGGAATTATGGCTGCCAGATTATTGTAGAAAAACATTTGTCTGCTTAAGTATCATTTTGGGAAAGACATCTGCTGTCAACAATGTATCTCCCGATCCAGGAGAAAGTGAGGACTGCAGATGCTGGAGATCAGAGCTGAAAATGTGTTGCTGGAAAAGCGCAGCATGTCAGGCAGCATCCAAGGAGCAGGAGAATCGACGCGTCTGCCCGATCCAGCATGGAAGGATGGGTTAAATGGCCTTCTTCTCAATGTCACTCCATATCTAAAGCAATGTGCTTGACTCTTAACTGCTCTCAAATAGCCTGTAAGTCACTGAAGAGAAATGAGAGATGCATAAAATACTTTTCCCTTGTTGTGATATCCACATCCCATGAATGGATTAGAAATACCATACCAGGTTTCTGACTTTATGTCTGCTGTGAACAAGCATAACTTCTTCTTTTTCCACGCTGTGTAGAGTAGTGATAATCGGCTCCATTTCGGAATGGCAGGCAGTGACCAGTGGGGTACCGCAGGGAGCAGTGCTGGGACTACAGCTTTTTACAATATATATTAATGACATAGGAGATGGTATTAGTAATAACATTAGCAAATTTGCTGATGATACTAACCTGGGTGGCAGGGTGAAATGTGAGGAGGATGTTAGGAGATTACAGGGTGGCCTGGACAGGTTAGGTGAGTGGTCAGATGCATGGCAGATGCAGTTTAATGTGGATAAATGTATGGTTATCCATTTTGGTGGCAAGAACAGGAAGGCAGATTACTACCTAAATGGAATCAATTTGGGTAAAGGGGCAGTACAAAGAGATCTGGGTGTTCTTGTACACCAGTCAATGAAGGTAAGCATGCAGGTACAGCAGGTGGTGAAGAAGGCTAATAGCATGCTGGCCTTCATAACAAGAGGGATTGAGTATACAAGCAAGAAGGTTCTTCTGCAGTTGTACAGGGCCCTGGTGCGACCACACCGGGAGTATTGTGTGCAGTTCTGGTCTTCAAATTTGAGGAAAGACATTCTAGCTATTGAGGGAGTGCAGCATAGGTTCACGAGGTCAATTCCTGGAATGGCGGGACTACCTTACACTGAAAGACTGGAGCGACTGGGCTTGTATACCCTTGAGTTTAGAAAACTGAGAGGGGATCTGATTGAGACATATAAGATTATTAAAGGATTGGACACTCTGGAGGCAGGAAATATGTTTCCGCTGATGGGTGAGTGCCGAACCAGAGGACACAGTTTAAAAATACGGGGTAGACCATTTAGGACAGAGATGAGGAGAAACTTCTTCACCCAGAGGGTGGTGGCTGTGTGGAATGCTCTGCCCCAGAGGGCAGTGGAGGCCCGATCTCCGGATTCATTTAAGAAAGAGTTGGATAGAGCTCTCAAGGATTGTGGAATCAAGGGTTATGGAGATAAGACAGGGACAGGATACTGATTAAGGATGATCAGCCATGATCATATTGAATGGTGGTGCAGGCTCGAAGGGCAGAATGGCCTACTCCTGCACCTATTGTCTATTGTCTATTGCTGTCTTTTACCCCTGAGGTGCCACTTGAATGAGCTTTGACTTTTCTGAACTTGGACATAATTTCCATGTAGATTATTTACTGAAATTTAACAGGCCGATATTCATCTCAACAACTTGCCTACACTTGAAAAAAATAGAGTTTCATCCTGTTTATAATGTGAACCCAGATTAGAGATGAAGATATGTAAATATGTTGTCTTCCAGTTTCTCAATGGCCTACACTTTGGCCTGATCCATCTCATGGGTTTTAAATTTGGAGGTGTTTCTTTATTGCTTATTATGCTTTATGAGTTTGAGGGAAAAAAAGAGGAAATGTGTTTAGTTCTATAAACAGTGTAGATTTTTATCATAATGATTTTTCACCTGAGAGTGTACATCATTTTATTTGTATAAACTGATCCACTGTGAGATTGCCTACAGGTATGAAAACAATCACATAAAGGTACAGATATTCTGATATCCAGATAGTTATTTCTGCAGCATCGATGGAGGTACGCATTGTCGTCATGCAGAAATCCTGACACGGCTAACTCTGAGGAAAATAGCCAGGAAATTGAAATTTCAATGGCCAAGTCCCATGCTTCTGGAACTTGTTTGAGAATTTGGAGGGCCCTTGAGTTTGACATTACCCAGGAATTGATTAAAAATCTACTCTAACTTGTGCGGAGGGGAACTATTAAAGGAACCCTTGAGTTACTATTGACTCCACTTGATCCCTGACCCAATCAGACCTAACATCTCCAAATCTGATGGGAACTTCTGGGATTAAGAATCCTTTGATGAAGTACAGAATTTGGGCAAATACAGCTCTGATTTTAAAGTCATGCAGAGGCAAAAGTACAAAAAGAATTAAGTGCATCAATGAAAATTTAAGATGTTAGACAATGAGGCACCTGGAGCCAATCAAGTGAGGCAAAGGGTTAGAGATGAGGCAAGACTTTCTGTGGGTTGAAAGAGTGGCAGCAGAGCTTTAGTGTAGCTGAAGTACATGGATTGTGGTTAATAAGAGACCATGTGGAGATCAATGGAATAGTCGAGTCTGAAGGTAGTAAGAGCAGGGTTGAGGGTTTCAGCTGCAGCAGACGTGGTTAGGGTCAAGGAATTGAAAATGGATGTCTTTTGAGCTGGAGGGGATTCGGAATCAGAGGTTCATTAGGATGCAAAATATCACACATGAAAGCAGCCTGGTCAAGTCTAGTATTAGTACTAGACTCAAAATATTAACTCAGCAAGTACTGCCAGAACTCTTGAGTTTCTCCACATGTTTGTTTCAGCACTTAACTCAGTTCTGACTTCATCTCTTGAGTTCTGTAGAGCCACTACAAAAGACCAAAAGCTGACACAGTCACTTACCTGCTTTCCAACCAGCAAACAGTTCTTGTCTGCTGGCTATGCTCTAACTGAAGCCACAGAGATAAGCTCAAAGCAAATAAACTTGCCCATCTTCACACATTTCCATGGCAACGTGACACACATGGTCTGTTGGAGTATTAGGAATTTACAGCTATTTTTTAGTTTCTTGTAATGCTGGGAAACTACATAACTAACATAAAATTTACTGGAGTAAATGTAGATGTCATGTTATAACTCTTTAACTAAGTCAGAGCTGAAAATGTGTTGCTGGAAAAGCGCAGCAGGTCAGGCAGCATCCAAGGAGCAGGAGAATCGACGTTTTGGGCATGAGCCCTGAAGAAGGGTTCATGCCCGAAACGTCGATTCTCTTGCTTCTTGGATGCTGCCTGACCTGCTGCGCTTTTCCAGCAACACATTTTCAGCTCTGATCTCCAGCATCTGCAGTCCTCACTTTCTCCTTAACTAAGTCAGCCTATGTAGTATTTATGGCTGTCACCGTTTTACGCAAGTTGCCTTTTGAATTGTAATTATGTTAAGCCTGTGTGACTTGCTAGTCTTGTTTTTATATTCATTCATATGTCAGAGTCGCTGGCTAAGACAGAATTTATTGTTCATTCCTAATTGCCCTTGAGCTGCCATCTTCAGCAGCTGCAGTCCATAAAATATATGTGTGTGCACAGTGCTGTTAGGGAGGGAGTTCCAGAACAGCAACAGGAAGGAATAGAAATGTATTTCCATGGCATATTGGCACAACTAGTGCCCAGATGAGATTACCCAATGTTGTACCGTTCCTTAGAGGAGACGTCAAACTGTTAAGCTTTTAATTGAGGACGGATGAACTAGCTCCCCTTGGTTACTTACCCACCCCACAACAAGATTAATTTTAGAATGACTGTTTCCTTGTGGATACCTTTCTCCCACGGTCCAATTAATTTAAGGTTTAAAAGGAGCCAGTTGAACCAGGCTTTCTTGAATTAACAAAAAGAGTGAATTTATTGATTACTAAATGCAAGAAGAAATAGCAAGGCAACACAAATACACATTGATTAGAAATAAGAGGTGAGACTAAAAACTGACTTTTCTTTCAAACAAGCTTTATGGAACTGTTTGTGAAGAGCAGATCATTGAATGTTTCTACTTTTGCAGTGGATGTTACCAGTAGCATATTCGTTGGTAGTTCTATAGTCGTTTTTCTAAATTCTTGGCTTTGTGAATTGTTTGACACACTTTGGTCCTGATTCCTTTCAGCCATTCCTGATGAAGGGCTTATGCCCAAAATGTTGATTCTCCGGCTCCTCAGATGCTGCCTGACTGGCTGTGCTTTTCCAGCACCACTCTCTCTGAGTCTGATCTCCAGCATCTGCAGTCCTCACTTTCTCCTTTCTGCAGTGGCTGACTGACAGCAAGCTGAGTGAGGGAGAGTTTGTTCCCTTTACTTCACCATCAGTCTGGAGGATTGAAATTACTGTCCTCAAACTGGATCACAATGGTCCACACGTGGGGATGTCAGTCCTGTAACACACAGAAACTAGGGTTGAAGCTGTTTTTGGTCCCTGTACCTGTGTTTTACTGAAAGGGGGTAAATGCATATATGTCTCTTGCCAACATTGCTTTTGTTTTTTTTACTACTATGTTCACTTTCTGAGATAATCACAGGAGATTATAAATTCAGTTTGTAATATGGGTTCTCTCTTAGAAGATTCTTTGACACCTTGCCAGATCTGAGTTCCCAGAGCCCTTCTCTCTCCAGACAACCACTGCAGTCAACATTTAGCCAAGTGCCTCATTATAAAATAAAAACACTTATGGTAATTAAAGTTTTATATATCCATTGATGATCTGGGGTCATGATCCATGGCAATGACACTTGGAGGAGAACTTGCAAGTTGGGTTCTCCCATGAATATATTGTCATTGCCCTTCTAGGAAGTAAAGGTAATGAATTTGTAAGTTTTGATGATTGAGTTGTTGGAGTTGCACCTATCCAGACAAGTTGAGAATTTATCATCTGATGGGCTGACCTGTGTCTTGTTTATCCCATTGAACTTAGATTTAAAGCTACATTTCTAAAACTAAAAAGCTTTACCTCTAAAATTTATGGAAAATGACATAAGGCAATTGTAACAGTATGAGTCAGCCAAAATCTTCAAAATATTAGTAATCAGAGAAGCTAAAAAGGAAAGTTGGGTGTCAATAGTTTAGTGAGAATGAGGTCCAAAGAATAGGTTTCCTGGACAAGATGAGAAGATATTTGAAGAGATGAGTAAGAATCTAGAGAGTGAGACAAGTTCAGGGTGAGCAGATACGGAATTGTGACTTGGTGATTAAGGGAAAGAAGTGATGCAGCAATGACAGCTGAATGGATGATGTCAACCATAGTGTGCGAAAGAACTTCACCAACTGTTCGCAATCAGTGTGGCAGCAGGAAGGGAAGGGAAGTTTAAGGAGGCACAAGTAATGGAGAAACAAAACTGGTATTATTGTTGCTTACAAGGACATAATGTAGTGAATATCTTTGACAGACCCACTAGTGCTCGAGTGTAATACAAGCGGAAATTTCTGGAGAAACACAGCAAGTCTCAGCAACATCTGTAGAGAGAAAGACAGCAATAATATTTCAAGTTCAGTGACCCCTCTTCAGAACTTCACTTATCTGTCTTGAAACATTAATTCCATTTTCTCTCTATAGATGCTGCCGATCTATTAAGTTTCTCCAGCAATTTCTGATTTTGTTTCAGATTTCAAGCATCCACAGTTCTTTGTTTTATTTTAGTGCTCATGTGTACTGGAGCAAGTCTACTGACGAATGATTAAACCATCTGTGTGGCAAATAGACTCAAGAGGACAGATGATGAACTACATGAAATAATTATTGTTGAATTTTTTAGTGCAACAGACAAGGGGAATGAGAAGAGAGGATCTCAACCAGTGTCCTGGTTAGGGTTTGGGGAGACAATAGAAAATGGACATTCTCAAATACAGGTGGGGAGACTGGAGTGAATTAAAGTATGCTGCTTTAAAGAGAAGGGTGAGAGTTGATTTATTCATTAATTTCTCAACACCTTGATCATATAAAAGGCTGTTGGATGAAGGAAGAGAACAGAATGGTTAAGCTAGTGTCTGCTTGACTGAAGGCAGGATTGTTTACCTTGACAGACACTTTACAGAACAGAGAGAGATACCTGACTTTATCTCAAGGAGTACCTGAAATGGGTGGCTTGAAGCAGAGGTTAATGAGAAGGAAGGACAGGACCATAGTAGGTTTGGGATGGGACTGACTGTTAAATTATGTGTATGATTGGAAACAGAGAGATTTCAGTTTGCATGGACATGTCAAAGTTTGGATGACACAATCTTGGTGACAAACAAAGAACAGGTCAGAGACAATAAGAAAGAGTCTAAAGTCAAAATCTGAGGTTTCAGTGTTTGAAAAGCCATAATCAAGATTGAAATTTTGTCCACAGTAATTTTTTAATCTGGTTCTGGTAGCTGTAATGAACTGTATGTATCAAGTGTCTGTAATGATTCTGTAGGATCTTTTTCTTTGCCAAAGAAAGACTGCTTGTGGTGAGTTTTATTTTCTTCTGTTCTAAATGATCCCAATACACATATATCTTCATATTCTTGGTGTTATTTTACTGTTGAGTTAAATTGTTTACATTTTATTTCACAGATACAGAACAAAATAATGTTCTTTATGTTATTTATACATATTGATTTGAATAAACAATATCTGCTTGTATTACATTTTTTAAATTATTCAGAAAGACATAAGGAAATCAATGATGTTGTATGTGGTTATAATTAAATTTGAAGTGAGTATTCCCAAAATGTAAGAGTGTTTAACACAAGTGCATTTGCATCAATAAGCCATAGGTTAAACATTATTATTATAAAGTGTCTGGAATACTAGTTTCTGATGCAATCTCAAATGTTATGAATGTGTTAATAACTGTCGAGATAAGATGTCCAAAAAAGTCTGAGAAACATGAAGAGATCTAATCATTCTTGTGAGTTACTACTCTTTGGAATACTAATATCAGGCTCAATGTTCCAGCATGATCAAACAAGCAAGGTAGCTGCCACAGCTTGCAGTTCATTACTCGATGACCATAGACATGTCATTTTGTGTTCTGCACAACAGGTCCTCTGGTTATAAAATCAGCTGATCCATTTTTACAGTTTCACTTGCAGTTTATTTTGTTTTGCTGACTGGTTTGGGAGGAAAGTAACAAGCCTTTAGCATCGCAATCAAGATAACATTAACAAATTGGCTGTACTAATAATAACCTATTAAATAAAGATTTGTTTTGCCCAAATATGCCCTTAAACCACCTGAGGAGTTCAAAATGCAAATACTGTAAGTTTAAAAAATGAATTCTCAATTACTTTTTTGGTACTAACTTTAAGCTGCTCGTCTATATGTTAAACATTTGTTAATCATGTTTTTAAACAATAGAAATATTTCCCCTCAATGTAAAGTCATTGGACATGTGTTTTGTGATACAGAGAAAATCCTTTGTACACATAATAAAATGGGCATTTATATATTCTATTAGCATATAACATTAAGGCTGTCTTTCTGAGTACAAGTCCATTTGAACACTCAAACTCTTGAAAACTAAGCTTTATCAAGTAGTATTTGCAAAAATAATTCAAGCACATGTTCTTTTCAGAGTATTCTATGTAAATATACATTTTGAAAGATACTGTAAAATCTTCAAGGATGTATGGTGGGAATAAGAGAAGACATTGTCCACACTAGTTTAGGTAACTTGAACGTTTTCTAATCATTTCATTCTATTTGGATAGAATACTCTGAAAAGAACATGTGTTTGAAAAATGTTTGCAAATACGACTTGATAAAGCTTAGTTTTTAAATGAGTTTGAGTGTCCAAGTACTCAGAAAGACAGCCTTAATGTTGTATGCTAATAGAATATATAAATGCCCGTTTAAATATGATACAATTTAATAGACATGAAATTAAAGTTGCTTATCTATATGTTAAACATTTGTTAATTTGGCATTATGATACTTTTATACAAAATAGATATTTCCCCTCAATGCAATGTCATAGGATACGTGTTTTGTGGTGCAAGGAAAATCCATTACATGAGTAATGAAATGTGCATACATTAATACATAAAATTATTATTGCAGAATAAATGTTGGTAATAGATTAAATAAATAATCAGATATTCTGTACAAATAAACCTTTTCTTTGCCCTGTGGAATGATAATGTGTTTGAGTTTGAAATATTGAGCTGAATCTTCCGAGAAGTGGCAATCACAGTTAGATTGTCACTTTGCTTCCTTTCACTTACCCTGCTCTGATGCAGGCTTCTTGAAAAACATGAAGTATACCTGACCCTGGAGTCTTCAAGTGTAGCAGGATCAATACTAGAGGCCTAACTATACACCCCTTTTTTGCAGTGGTAACTGCTAAATTCTGGGGTTTAAAGGTCCAAACCCTGTTTACCAAACTCCCATGGAAGGTAAGTATGTAAGCTAAGTGGGCAAGGCTGTCAACAGAGTAAGATGGTAAGGTAGCAAGTGGGTGAAAGGAGGCAAGGTAGCTAATAGTTGGGTGAAATACTGGGGTAGCAGGTAGTGAGTGTGGGGGTAGGGTCACAAACAGTTGAGAGAGTAGAATTCATGGTAGGTAATTGCAAAGGTATAATGATGGGTTAAGTGGATAAGGGAGTAGGATAGCAAATGTGGGTCATGTGAGTGCATGTCACTGGGTGAGGAGGCGTTATGGGTGCCAGCTGTGGATGAGATAGTAGAGTGGATCACATGTCAGGAGGTTAAGTTGAGCAGGTACAGTCTTGTGTTGGGCATCAGTCCAGTTAGTTTTCGCCCTATTACGTTATGAGTAATTGGTGAGGGTATGTGAGTTCTGTTGTATAGTCACCCAAGAGTGAGAGCAGGCTTTAATCCTCAGAGACACTGTTCAATTGACTAAGTTGGAACTTTCCAAAGTCTCCAACTCTAACATATATTTGGGGACTTTGTTGCAGGGTTTCAAAAGCAGGGTAATTGCCCATCAGGAGTTTAAACTTCCTGGACAATTACCATGTAGTCAGTGTTGTCTGGAGACCAGAATCTGGGCCAACATTAATAATAACAGTCACAGCACTCCTGAGCTAATTAACTGATGTACTGAGACCCTGACAATTGGTTTCTCAGCTGGAGTATATTGAGTATCTTGTGGGTAATCATGGACTATAGTCATTTCTTCCATTTGTATGAAGAATGATCTCTCCTTATATCTAGTTTGTGTGAATTGTAAATCTGTCCTGCTTATGATTTACGATCACTGCTGAAATGATCTCTTCTTTTTTTTAATTGAGGAAAAGCTCATTGAATTGTTCATGGAGTATTGAATTCCTTTTGCTTTCTCTCTCTCTCTGTATTCTTCAGGGGACTCTGCTCAGCTCAGTTTGAGGATTGGTTTCCTGGTCGCTGGTGTATACGATGTTCCAATCATAATCACAGATTCTGGTAATCCTCCATTATCTAGCACCTCTGTCATTAAAGTGAAAGTCTGCCCTTGTGATGAACATGGAGATTGTACAGCTATTGGTGCTATTGCAGCCGCTGGATTGGGCACAGGAGCCATTATTGCAATCCTTATATGCATCATCATTTTGTTAAGTAAGTATTACAGTGAGAAGGAAATTGCTAAATTGCTATCTTTATCATGCTGATAACATAATGACATACTTGTAACTTTTTTCAGTCTTGGTCTTGCTGTTTGTGGTGTGGATGAAACGCAGAGATAAGGAGCGACAGACAAAGCAACTTCTGATTGACCCAGAGGACGATGTCAGGGACAATATTCTGAAATATGATGAAGAGGGTGGCGGTGAAGAGGATCAGGTGAGAGTACAATTTGATGTGCCTTATTCATTCTCAGATACGTTGATTGTACCCTCCACATACTATCAGCTTCACCCTCAGGGAAGCATCCGTTGTATATACAGTTAGGACAAGACTCTCGGGGCTTCTCAAACAAAAAGGCCATCGTTCAGAAAAACTTAAAAGAAAACTGTTTAAACTCAGTCTCGCATAGGAAATGAAAAGGGTTAACAACATTTGTTGAGTATATCTTTGTGTAACATAAAATTGTAATTTTGATATTTCTAGTTCATTGCATTTGTTTAAAGATCCACTGAAATAAAAGTTTATTGGAGTAAAATAATTACGCTGCATTCAGAGAAACACCTACATTTGACCTTGGCAATACTTTTACTGAAGCATATGCGCTGTATTTTTAAACTGATTTTATTATCCAACTAAAGCAGTGAACTATTGCATTTCTGAAAGGGCTGTGTGACTAGCATGTTACACAGTGGTTTATTGCAGCAATGAATCATTACATCTGAAAAATATTAGGACTAAATTTTAATTTATTGACTGCTATTGCCTCTAAAATAATACTGCATTTTTTCAACAATTATAAGAAAATTCAGAATGTTTGATGAAGACTAATGCAACAATAGCTTCATGTAAATAGCACTTTTTTTAAAAAAATGCACTGAAAATATATGCTTGGATAGCTGACAATGCTCTTGTTTTAGTAAATAAATGGTCTAATGGTTGCTGAATTTTGATGGACACCTGGGAGATAAAAGATAGGTTGGTAATTTACTGACTTTTTACAGATGAAATGAAGCAATTTGCAGTAAACATAAGGTTAATTGTTTTCTTCCTCATTGATGTAGTGCTATTTGATGACATATCTTGGATTGATTGTACTTGAGAAGTACTCAAACGGCAACAGTATGGGTAGAGCTCACTTCAAGATTAAGTGATAGAAATATAAATGAGAGGTAGTGAGAAGTGTGGAAAAATCATCCAGATTGAAAAGTTTTGGAACAGATAATTGCAAAAGAAGGCCCCTTGCAAATAAAACTGAAAAGTATAACCAGCCCATCAAGTCCAGTCCTTCCAGACATAATGCTATTTTCTGCCAAGCTCAGAGAAGCAAAAGGTCTGTGGCTAATCAATGATAACCTCTGGAAAATTCTTCAACCCCATTAAAGCAATGCAGCAAACTTCAGGAATTGTAATAAACTCTGCATTTTATTTTTCTCATCTGTCATGAAATGGTGTTATTGACTGAGGCTCTGAGTTGTAACAGTTCCTTGGAATTGTGTGCCTCATTGAAAACCATGAGAATTCTATTCTTTAAAATATCTTAACTTGCTCAACATGTTCATATTCCTTCTTTAAAAGTTGCATTGATAATGGTAGCTAATTAAATTTGCCCTAACATGCTTAAGAAGAGAATCAAATAAGTCAATGCCAATCAGCTTCTGCTCTACATAATTTATTTGCAATGGAAAAATTATTTTTGCAAAAACATTTTAGCACAACGTAATTACTTTGCATGAAGAGTTATAATTTACAGTGGTCTCAGGATTGTTGGATCTGCAGACCAAGAATAGCAATTAAACTTAGATTGGAAGGTAGCAAAATCTGTTGAAGTATATTATAATTGTGATTTCTTTTTTGATATCTCAAAAGCTTATGCTTTGAGGAACTATTTTTTCCAGCAGCTTTGTGTGGAGACCATCGAGTCAAACTGCGAAACATCAGCACTGACTAATTTGTAAAGCTGTAGAGTGCTCATCTCTTTTTTGGGCTTTTTAATGAATGAACTGATGTGATTTCCTGTCAGAGATAGTGAAAACTTGATTGAGGTCCATACAAACATCAATCTGGAGAACAGGCTTATTATACTAGAACGAATAAACTACCCAGATGATCAACCTGTAGTAAGCAATTAAACAACTTTACAGATATTTCTATGCAACTATTATTAGACCAATTGGAAAGATAGTTTTGAAAACTGAAGACCTTCTTTTGGAACAGTGGTAGTTTGCCTACCCCTGGGCCAAGAGGCTTGGATTCAAGTCCTATCTGTTCCAGAGGTGTGCAATAATGCCTTTGAGTAGGTAGGTGAGGGAAAATACCCAAAACCCCATGGGAAAAACTAGTTATAAAGTGCTGAAGGACCATTTACTCTCCAAGAAGCTTATCATACTAGAACTAATAATGTTACCACATGGTCAATCTGTAGTAGGCAATCAAACAATCTTAGAGAAATTTCCATGTGAATATTATTAAACCAATTTAAACAGTAGTTATAAAAACTGATATCTGAACAGGTTGATGAGAAAAATAGGTTTTTAAAAGCATAAAAACTGATAACTGGGCTCCTGTGGTGCGGTGGTATTGTCCCTAGCTCTGGACCAGAATGATAGTGTCCAAATCCTATCTGCTCCAGAGATAACATCTCTGAACTGGTTGATCAGAAATAATTTTTAAAATAACACTAGTGATTAGATTGCACAATTATGCAGCTTTTGTTCATTAAGGGTTGACTCACATGCATAAATAAGACTGTGATGTTGATACTGGTTGACAATCAAGACTCCAATTCCAATTATTTGCACTAACCATGGTACTAAACTTGATTAGCAGCATTATACTAAAGCAATGCATTTTTGTTTTCATTTTCTTTCCATCAGAAACACAAATTTACTGACAATTACATCTAAAAGCAATCTGACACACTGTGTATAAAAAAAGCCTGCAGATAATTTCCTTTGCCAAAGTTTCAGTGTTGTCAATATTTAGTTTAAAAAGCTTGGCACAGACATCATTTGCTTCCAAAGCAAATACAACTACTCCGCCAAGACAATTTTAACATTGCTGATTGTTGCTGAAAAAAAAGCGTGAAAACACATTCATTTCCCAGATATGCCGTATGCCTCATTTTCTTGTTGAATTTGGATGCCACCATTCAATAGTTCCTTTTTGATTCAGTTTGAAAATATCCAAAATTGTCATTAAATTTTGCTAAGATGAAAAGTAAGGTGCATCATTTGGGGAACAACTTGAAACTACAGTGCTGAATTTAAATTTGGAAAAAAGCATAAATAGGAGAGAATGAAATTAAGGCCATTTTATATTCTCTTCAATTTTCTTATGATTTTTTTTCATACCCTTTCTGAGATTGTGAATAAAAATTGGTTTCCAAGGAATATAATGATAAGATCAGTTGCCAATGGTTAGTAAAGATACAAGATGAAAATAAAAATTGCTACAAAATGACATTATACGGGATAAAAATCAATCAAGAGGAGGTATCTAAAGTGTTGAGAGAAGGATTTGCATTTTTGGATCATTGAAATCTCTTCTGGGGTAGAAGTGACCTGTATAAGAAGGATAGATTGCACCTAAATCGGAAGGGGACTTTTGAACCAGTAAGGAGAGTGGGTGGGACCCTGGGAGATACTGAGGAAAGAGATCAATCTGAGACTGGTACAGTTGTGAAAAGAAGCAAGCTAAACAGTCGCAGGGACAACGCAAAGAACAAGGTAGGACTGATAAATTAAACTGCATTTATTTCAATGCAAGAGGCCTACAGGGAAGGCAGATGAACTCAGGACATGGTTAGGAACATGGGACTGGGATATCATAGCAATTACAGAAATGGATTGTGTTAAGACTCCATAATAGTCAGCTGGAAATTGAGAAACACATTTGAAAGGAGATTTCAGTTTTCTGTAAGTATAATAGGGTGGTTATGGTAGGAGATTTTAACTTTCCAAACACAGACTGGGACTACGATAGTGTTAAGGGTTTAGATGGAGATGAATTTATTCAGAGTGTACAAGAAAATGTTCTGATTCAGTATGTGGATGTACCTACTAGAGAAGGTGCAAAACTTGACCTACTCTTGGGAAATAAGGCAGGGCAGATCACTGAAGTATCAGTGGGGGAGCACTTTGGGACCATGACCCATAATTCTATTCGTTTTAAAACAGTGATGGAAAAGGATAGTCCAGATCTAAAAGTTGAAGTTCTAAATTGGAGGAAGGCTAATTTTGATGGTATTAGGCAAAAAACTTTCAGAAGCTGATTGGCTGCAGCTGTTCACAGGTAAAGGGACGGCTGGAAAATGGGAAGCCTTCAGAAATGAGATAACGAGAATCCAGAGAAAGTATATTCCTGTTAGGGTGAAAGGATAGGCTGGTGGGTGTAGGGAATACTGGATGACGAGAGAAATTGATGGTTTGGTTAAAATCTAATAATTTTTGTGGACTGGAGTTTGAGGGATTGTGGATACTTTTTTTTTAAGTAGTAGTGACAGCACAGTGAAACTTTTCTTTTAACATGGCATTTATTGAGGGCCACATGTCTTGTGAAAACTGCCCATTACTGCAAATGTCTTGGCTTATGACTATCAAATTGTAGCTTTTATTTTGGGAATTGTTTGGGTTTTTCAGTTGGTTACTAGCCTGAGGAAGGAAAAGAACTTCTTAGCCCAGCTGTCCTCTTTCTGAAACGCCCTTTGTTGTGGGTTTGGTGTGATGCCTATGCCCAGGTCTTAATGAACCTTCATTGATTGGAAGAGAAGTCTGGAATAAAATCCTCAATGCTGATTTTCCTGAGAAAACTACATTGGCAAAGATCTTAGAAACTGGATTTGTGGTGCTGGAAGAGCACAGCAGTTCAGGCAGCATCCAAGTAGCTTCGAAATCGACGTTTCGGGCAAAAGCCCTTCATCAGGAATAAAGGCAGTGAGCCTGAAGTGTGGAGAATAAGCTAGAGGAGGGTGGGGGTGGGGAGAAAGTAGCATAGAGTACAATGGGTGAGTGGGGGAGGGGATGAAGGTGATAAGTCAAGGAGGAGAGGGTGGAGTGAATAGGTGGAAAAGAAGATAGGCAGATCGGACAAGTTCGGACAAGTCATGGGGACAGTTACTGAGCTGGAAGTTTAGAACTAGGGTGAGGTGGGGGAAGGGGAAATGAGGAAACTATTGAAGTCCGCATTGATACCCTGGGGGTGAAGTGTTCTGAGGCGGAAGATGAGGCGTTCCTCCTCCAGGCGTCTGGTGGTGAGGGAGCGGCGGTGAAGGAGGCCCAGGACCTCCATGTCCTCGGCAGAGTGGGAGGGGGAGTTGAAATGTTGGGCCACAGGGTTGATTGGTGCGGGTGTCCCGGAGATGTTCCCTAAAGCGCTCTGTTAGGAGGCGCCCAGTCTCCCCAATGTAGAGGAGACCGCATCGGGAGCAACGGATACAATAAATTATATTAGTGGATGTGCAAGTAAAACTTTGATGGATGTGGAAGGCTCCTTTAGGGCCTTGGATAGAGGTGAGGGAGGAGGTGTGGGCACAGGTTTTACAGTTCGACCTCTGACTGTGTTTCATGACCAGCATGTCAGACCAACTGCCATTGAGAACCTCAAATTCTTCACCCTTAAGAACAAAGTCTTACTGCCCAAAAGTGTTTGCCTCACAAAACAAATCTCTGAAGATAGAAATCCATATTTTACCTTTAACCTGTGTGTATGTGTCCATTTGTCTGAGTATTTTGGGTTATGTGGAGAATGTGAACATTTATATTTTTGTGTTATAAACTGTATGAGTTAAATGGTTTAGCATCTTTTTTGAGTGTTTTTCATAATAAGTCAATAGTTTTTTTTGTAACAGGAAACTAGTTACTTGATCATTGTATTTTAAGTCTAATGTAGAGAGAGCCAGGAGCAGCACCAGGCATATGGTATCTGGTGTGTCTGAGCTGATGGGGGTGCATAGGCAGGCAGTGAGCTGTCTGGTACACCTGCCACAAATAATCCAGTCTGGAGTAAAAGTTTACTTTGACGTTCTGTCTCTGGCTTGCCAGTATGTGACTGCCTCCATGAACAGTTTTATGGAATTATGAAGATGCAAAAATAGAAAATATAAAAATCTATGACAGCTGCCATAGAGACCCTAGGGATTGTCATATCAGTTCACTCCAGAGCTGCCCTGTTTCTCAACATCCAGTCATCTAGTTTCCCCTTTGCCTCTATCAAGTTCAGCCAAGGGGCTTGTACCTGCATCTGCAGGAGAACCTGGGTAGGGGCAAGAGCTGTCAACATCTTGCACAGCCAGAAGACATCCACCAATGTCATCTGAGGTGAATTGCAATAACAGTCAGCAGAGTTCCTCAAGCTAAGTACAGTGGCAAGATAGGAAAGATGAATGAAAGTTGAAGATTGAAATCCCTGAAGGGCATTCCAGCATTTTGTTCTATAACATTCTGGTATGATTTTATCTGCTAAGGCTTCAGATTGTGTCTACTTCCATTATAGCCATCCTTGAAGGACACAGATCTCCATGGGTTTTTACATGTGCATTGTCTGGAGCTGTGCCCAATACCCTCAGCTGCCAGTCTCTGCAGTCTCTTGGGAAGAACATGATCTCAGAGAAGTAAAATTGTTAGCTCCAGATGAATATGGATAGTAGCTGAGAGCACTGTGTAGTATTGTGACTGAGATGAGAATGTGCTGTCTTTCTCCAATCTCACTACTCCATGGTTCACAACAAAAATGTAATAATCCTAGCTGCTTCCCGAAATGGTCAATCATTCATTTTATTTTACAGGCATCAGTTTTGCTAACAAATTTGTTTAGGGGTTCTTTATCAAAGGTTCTTGGAAATCCATATATTTAATATATATCTCTATATACAACATCAACTATGATGCTTCTGTCTGTCTGCAAGAATGTGACAGAAAAGGGAATGGATATCATCTATCAACATCATTGGTGTTACCATTGACCAGAAGTTGAATGGGACCAAGCATATAAGTACAGTGGAAATAAAAGCAGGTCAGAGGTCAAGGATTTTGAGGCAAGTAACTCACCTCAATGTTACAGCAGTCCCAGGGTGAGGTTCCCTCATATATTGTGAATCTCGATGAGATACCCTAAACTGACAAGCTCCCAGGAGGAGGAGGTATTACCAGGTTCCCCTTCTTTATTCATATCTCGCCTTGGTTGGTCAGAACAAGATTAATTTGAAAATGATCCTTTCTCTTATGGCAGCTTAAAGTGCTCTTTCTCCTCCATGAAATCCAATCTTCTAATTTAATTCAAAAAGAGAGAGAGGTAAAAGTGCCAATTAGCCTAACATTTATTAATGGAATCAATTGTTAAGGAAATAATACCAGAACATTTGGAAAATCGTAATCTAATCAAGCACTGTCAGCATAGTTTTACAAAAGGAAAAACATTTAATTGAGTTTTTTGAAGAATCCTCAACCAGCATGGATAGAGAGGAACCAGTGGACATGTTATATTTGGACTTCCAGAAAGCATTCAGTAAGGTATATCACAAAAGGTTAAGTCATAATACAAGAGCCCACAGTGTTTGAGATATTATTTTGGCATGGATAGAGAATTAGCAGGAAATAGCAAGTGGGGATATAGGGCTCTTTTTCAGGTTGGCAACTTGTAACCAGTGGGGTTCCACAGGGATTAATGCTGGGAACATAATATACAGTACACATTAATTGCTTAGAAACAAATGTTCTGTAACCACATTTGCAGACAAAATTAGGCAGAAAGACAAGTTTTCCGAGATATACAAAACGTTTGCAGAGAGATATTGATAATGAACTCTGTACAGAAGTTCCTCAGGACTAACCATCTTCAGCTGCTTTATTAATGATCTTCCCTCCACCATAAGGTCAGAGTTAGGATGTTCACCGCTGATCACATGACATTTAGCGCCATTCATGAATCCTAAGATACTGAAGCAATCCTTGTTCAAATGCAGCAAGACCTGAATAACATCCAAGCTTCGGTTTACAAGAGGCAAATAACATTTGTGACTCATAAATGTTAGACAATAACCTTATCCAATAAGGGACAATCTAACCACTGCTCCTTGACATTCAACGATGTTAATTTCCCCACTATCAACATCCTAGGGGTTAGCATTGGCCAGAAACTCAAGTGGACTCACCATATAAATACAATCACAACAAAGACAGTTCAGAGTCAAGTGAGTAGCTCACCTCCTAACTCCCCAAATTCCATACATCATCTACAGGGCACAAGCCAAATTGTAATGAATACGTCTCACTTGACCAGATGAATGCAGGCTTGAGGCCTGACACCATCCAGAACAAAGTAATCAGTCTGATTGACACCACAGTCACAAAGATCCATTCCCTCCATCACTGACATTCAGTCACATCAGTGTGCACTATCTACAAGATCACTGCAGAATTTGTCAAAGACCCTTAGACACCACTTTCCAATGCCAAGAGCATTTCCATCTAGATGGACTAGGACAACAGGTACATGGGAACACTACCACCTGCAACCTCTCCTCCAAGTTACCCATCCTGACTTGGAAATATATCATCTTTCCTTCAGTGTATTTGGATCAAATTCCTATGTTTCCTCCCATTGCATTTTGTGTCAATCTATAGCACATTGACTGCAGCGGTTCAAGGCAGTTCATTATGACCTTCTCAACGTGAATTCAGGAGAGCAATAAATGCTGGCTAGCCAGTGATTCCCAAGTCCCATGAATGAATGAAAGAAAAGGGTAAGTAAGTGGGCAAAATGTTGGCAAATGAAGTATAATGTAGAAAAATGTGTTGTGAATTTTCGAAGGGCAAACAATAGACAGTATTATTTAAGTGGAGAAAAACTGCAGAAAGCTGCAACACAAAGGGTCTTGGGGGTACCTTTCCAAGAAATACAAAAAGCTAGCACAGAGTTGGGGTCGGTAATCAAGAAGGGTAATGGAATGTTTGCCCTTATTTTAAAGTGGTTGGAATATAAAAGTAGGAACTCTTACTGCAACTGTACAAGGTGCTGGTGAGACCGCATCTGGAATAGTGAGATCAGTTTTGGTCCCCTTATTTAAGAAAATATATCATTTTGTTGGAGACAGTTCAAACAAGGTTGACTCAGATGATCCCTAATTTGGAGGGACTGTCTTATGACCAAAGGCTAAACAGTTGGGACACTACTCTTTGGAGTTTAAAAGATGAGAGGCAATCTCATTGAAACATATAGAATTGTTAAGGGGCTTGATAAGGTAAACCCTGAGAGGATGTTTCCCCTGATGAGAGTGTCTCGGACTAGAGGGCTTAGTCTCAGAATAAAGGGATGCACTAAAACTGAAATGAGGAGGTATTCCTTCTCTCCTAAGGTTGAGTGTCTTTGGAATTCCTTGCCACAGAAACTATGGGGGAAGAGACCTTGTGTATATCTAGAGCTGAAATAGATAGAATTTTGATCATTTGGGGAATCAAGGGTGACGGGGAAATGGCAAGAAAATGGATAGAAGGACTGTTGGATCAGCCATAATCCTACGGAATGGTGGCACAGGCTCAAAGCATACTCTTGTTCTTATCTCTTACAGTTTTATGGTCTTAATTCAATCTTTACAGAACTACAAAACTTTAGAGCAACAGTCATTAATTTTTAAAATTTGAATTTTGTAACATTTTGCTGTCCTTTTTTAATGCTTTCAGCAATTGTTGCATATTGAAGAGAAGGTTCTTCAACAATTGGAGGTTGGTCAGCTCAGTTGGCTAGACAGCTGGTTTGTAATGCATAGTGATGCCAGCAGTGTGGGTTCAATTCCTGCAATGGCTGAGGTTATCATGAAGAACTTTCCTTCTCAACCTTTTCCCTCACCTGAGGTGTGCTAACCCTCAGGTTCAACCATCAGCATTCTCTCTTGTGAAAATAACAGCCTTACAATGAGTTTATCTTTTATTACTCTTTAACTTCAGTAAGAAAATTGAAGAGAGGCTTCAGTGTCACTGATGTGACATGCTTTCGCCACATTCCCAAAAATTTAGATTCCCTCTGCTGGATATTAGATTAGATTACTTACAGCATGGAAACAAGCCCTATGGCCCAACAAGTCCACACTCACCCTCCGAAGAGCAACCCACCCAGACACCTTCACCTAACACTACAGGCACTTTAGTACGTTCAATTCACCTAACCTGCACACTTTTGGACTGTGGGAGGAAACTGGAGCACCCGGAGGAAACCCACACAGACACGGGGAGAATGTGCAAACTCCACACAGACATTTTGCCTGAGGCAAGAATTGAACCTATGTCTCTGGTGCTGTGAGGCAGCAGTGCTAACCACCATGCCGCCCCTTTCTTCCAACCTCTCATTTGAGTGGCCACTATTGGTCATTTGTATGAGTCACAGTAGGCTATGTGACAAAGAGTGAGGAATCAGTCCTCATGACAGCTTGTTTTGATATGCAGTTCTGTCCAGCTCAATAAAGACAAATGCAGTTACCTAATACCAGGGAAGCAGGGGGAGGGAACAATGATGGTGAGGGGGAGGGTATGTTCATAAAAGTAGAGATTCAAAGTGGTTCTTGATTCTGGAATAGTAAACATATTGAATAGATGCATGCTTGCCACAATTAATTTAAATATAAACACATTTGAGGTTAAGCATGTTGGTAGAATGATAAGAGCAACATGTTTTATTGGAAAATGAGGATCTACATGGGACAAAAAGGCTGGAGGATTTAGAGATATAGATGCAGGTTATTAAGATTGCAATATGATACTGGGGTTGTTTTCTGGAGGGACAGATTGAAAGGTGATGAAGCTATTTCAACATCTGCAGAAGCAAGGTTGGATCACATTTCTATTATGAAGAGTTCATGTCTTTTAATCATGAAAAGGATACAGGTGCCCAGGAGAAACTGCAAAAATAGATTTACAAGGATGATACCAGAAATAAGTGATTGTAGCTTTCAGGAAAGACCAAACTGATTCTCTCGAAAAAAAAAAATTAGTATGGTGTTACTTGATAGAGGACTTATGAGTTTGTGAAAGCTTTTGTTAGGTTAGACAGAGAGAATGGTTCCACTTGTGAGGGAGACGAAACTGGGGAAATTACATAGATTGCCACAAATATTTTCATTTGAAAATTTAGGAGCTATTTCTCCACCAAGAGTATGATTATAATAATGAAATTGCTATCAAGTAATAATTGAAGGAAATAGTATGAATGTTTTTTGAAAGATAAGCTAGATAAACACAAAGAAAAAGAAATGGAAGTTAAGCTGATCAGGTGAGATGAAGAGTGTTCGGGATAGGCTTATGGAACATAAATATTGCCATTGATCCATCATTATATGTATGTATTGAACACTCTGTAATTCTTTGTAATATTCTTGATGTGGATGAATTCACTAACTGTTGAGAGGTTAAAATAATGTGTTTTTTGAAGTATTGATGAGCAATTCCCAATAGAAACCATATGTTAATGTAAATAGCACAATTGGAATAGATATTAATAGCTTTGCGCCATAAATATATCAATGAAGTAGATAATAATAGAATACTTGGAAGCTCAGAGGTACAGAGGGAGCTTGAGGTGCTTGTCCACAGATCCCTGAAGGTGACAGTGTATGTCAAACAGATAGTTAAGAAGTTACGTGGGATACTTGACTTTATCAGTCATGGTGTGAATTATAAGAGCAGGAAGGTTATGCTGAAGCTGTACAAAACCTAGGTTCAGCCATAGCTGGAGTACTGTGGGCAGTTCTGATCACTGCACTATATAAAGAATGTGATTGCATTGTTGGGGGTGTAGAGGAAGTTCACCAGGATGTTGCCTGGGACAGAACATTTCAGCTCTGTGGATCAGCTCAGGTTGTTTTCTCTGGAGCAGAGAAGGTTGAGAGAGAGGACCTGGGCGAGGTGTACGAGTTTATGAGGGGCTCAGAAAGATGGATAGAAAGCAGCGGTTCCCCTTAGTCAAACGGTCAATAGCAAGGTTGGTTGGGGGGGGGGGGGGCAGGGGGTCATAATTTTAAGGTGAAAGGCAGGAGTTTAGAGGAGATTTGAGGAAAGATGTTTGCACCCAGATGGTGGGAATCTATAATGTGCTGCCTGGGAGGGTAGTTGAGGTGGGAAACCTCACAAACTTTACAAAGTACTTGAATAAGCACTTGAAATGTCATAGCATTCACAGCTGTGGCCAAGTTCCTGAAAGTGGGGTTGTTGTAGTGGTTTTTCTCAGTGCAGATTCGATGGGTCTCTTTTCTATTGTGTGCTTCTATAATCCGAAAGATGCAAAAGTTCAATTTGATTCATCACACATTCATTTGCTTACTCTTTTATTAAACGTGGTTGACTTTTTGGTGGTTCTCTTAAAATATTTGTCACAAGTTCACAGAAGACCTTCATCAACCTCTCATAAATAGAATAACTATCTTTGCTCTGCAGTTTCTGCAGATCCCCGCGAGAAATATTACAAAGAATAATTGGAGGGATATTTGTGGAAAGTTAACTCCTTTGAGTTTAACATTGAATATTTAATATGTTGCATGGTGTGATCTGGAAATTCATTAGGAGCTCACATTCACTGTTATGGTCTTTCCCTATCGAAATATACAGATGACTATTATTTTTGATCTTTATTTTAAAATGTCTGTCTTGATTTCTGAAATTGTGGTTCCAAAATTCAGAAGACATGTGGCTGTGAATATGTTATTTCCATTTAGTGTTTACAAATACTTGAGAACTGGAGAAAGCTAAACAGTAATATCTTACAAGTGCTTGTAAGTGGAGTGAGTACTTAGAAGAATTCTTTATGGCTTGAGTGCATACTAATTAAGCCATCCTGATCCAAATGCTACAAGAAAGCTCTTAAGCTAATTAGATTGTTTCAGCAGCAGGCTAGATAAATGTAATTTAAAAAGCAAAGTCCATTCATTTCTCTTCTGGATGCTTGAGTAATTAATGAGTTTATTCAGTGAGGTTTAAAGAACCCAATGTTGTTGCTGAACCAACCACTATTTTGTTTATTCTCTGTTTAGCAACAGGTTGTATTTATGTAGCAGCTTTAACTTAAGAGAAAAAAACATCCTAAGGCACTTCCCTCAGGTTTAAAAAAAACACTGAACTGAGCCAAACATAATATTTGAAAGTTTTGCCAAATATTTTGTCCAAGGTGCATTTTAGAAAAGACTCTTTAACAAAGGATGAGGTGGTTTGGGGAAGTGTTGAGCGGAGAATTAGGAGTGTGACCTTTAAATTGAAATTACCAACTTCTTTGCTGGGGTTAATAAGGGGGTGAGTTATAAAGGAGGGACAATGCTTAGAGAACAGGGAAGTTTGAAACATTGGAGGTGGTACGGAGATAGCAAATACTGGTATGATGGAGGGATTAAAAGACCAGCATGAATGTTTAATGTTTGAGCTATTGGGAAGGTGACAAAGAACTATTATAAGTCAGTAAGGAGAGAGCTGTGATGAGCCAGTGGCAATGTAAACAAGATAGCAGTAGCAGAATTTTGAACAAAAGTTTTGGTGAAGTGAGGTTAAATGAAAAGCTGGCTGGAAAAGTCTGTTTGGAGATTACAAAATATTAATGAGCATTTCATCAGCAACTGGGCAATCTATAGGCTTAGCTGTTATCTGTGATGGAGAGGATACGGTGTCAGAGCTCAACTCAGATTCAAGTTCAATCCATCAGGAGCCTTGGCAGAGAATGCATCTTTTGAATTCAGTATTCAGTTGGATGATTCATCTGAGGCTGGATGTTATTCACTTAATCTGGCAGCACTGAGGCAGTGGAGAAGTTAAAAACACTAGTAGATAGGTAGAACTATCTATCTACTAGTTCTACCTAGTAGCTGGTATGAAAGCTGGTCAAGTGGCTAACATCACAGAGAGTCAGGATGCAAATAGGGAAGAGGAGGTAACCAGAGATAAACCTTTGGTGGACTTTCAAAGGTAACAGCGTGTGGATTGAAAGTAAAGACACCATTACAGATGTTTTAGCTATGAGTCAGTTAAAAATCACTCAACACCAGGTTAGAGTACAACAGGTTTCTTTGGAAGAACCAGCTTTTGGAGAGCTGCTCCTTCATCAGGTGGTTGACCAACCACTGCTAAAGGAGTGGCGGTCTGAAGGCTAGTGCTTCCAAAGAAACCGGTTGTACTATAACCTGGTCTTGTGTGATTTTTTTTAACTTTGTCCACCTCAGTCCAACACTGACTCCTCCAAGTCTTAGCTACGACTGAATTTGCATAAGTGGAATCAAATTAGGACAGTCTTGCTGGACTGAAAAATAGAGAAGCAACGAAGGAGGATAATTAGAATTTCCATGATTTATATTGGCAACATTATTAACATGTTTCTGCAAACTGCCTCTGTCTGAAGCTCATTTTTCTTTCTCCAATTGACTGCCTGTGTCTTTGGAAAGAAGGTCCAATTAGAGTATTTTCACAGCTCCAGACTGAAACCTGGATGATGTGTACTTCCCCAGGAATAATACATCCAATTAGTGTAACTTGGATTACAAGGCTTTTGCTTCCCTGTGCTTCTACACTTGGAGTGATATCAGCAATTAGCTGTGGATTTCAGTAGTATCTAGTTAACAACTCCAACTTACATCATTCTTTTCAGTCAATGTACTTATTTAACTTATACCTCCATGTCATCATATTAATTAATTTCCAATTAACAGCCTTTCTCAACAAGTCAAAATTGAGAGAGACGATACTGTTGGATTGTCCTAATTAATGTTGTGAGAAGAATTTGTTGCATCAGCCTTCCACTCTTAAACTTCAAACAAAGAAAATTTGTTACATTTTGTCCAGTATATGTTTATTAATAGGTGACTGTAACACCATTTTCAATCATTTACATGCTATTAGCAGGAATAAAATGAACTTAGAGGGTCATTTTAACGTCTGCAGCTCCCAAAATGTTTCCTCGACTGAGACTTTGATCACTTACCCGGGCTCATTTCCCAATACCAGGTCTAGTAAGGCCCCTTCCCTCATATCCGCATACTGTTTCAAGTAACCCTCCTGCGCACACCTAACAAATGCTCCCCATCCAAACCCCTGGCACTAAGGGAGTCCCAATCTATATGGGGGTAAGTTAAAATCACCTGCCACAACAACCCTATTATTTTCACTTCTTTCCAGAAGAACAAACTCGAACAGTGTTTCAAACACAGATAGCAATGAAGAGATGTTAAATGTGTGGGAAAACTCAAGGAGTAGATTCCATCCAACTGCTAATACCCTTGATGCAGCCACGTTGTAGCACTGTCCTGAATGGACACAGAAAATGACCAGTTGTGCCACCTTTTGATGATCTCATTCTTGATCTCTTCCACATTGCCAGTTGTCGTTTGGGTTTGTAGGATTGTGATGTTTAATTATTGGGCTACAGAATCTGTTACTGCCTCCACGTTTATTGTGCCTGCCATATTGGATATTGCCAGACATTTTGGGTACTTACACACTGTTGCAAAAACTTAATTAAACACTATAAATATCAGCCACTGTAAAATCATTTTACAGCGATATGTGACCACTTACTTTTAAGAGTCTACGCCCCTATATCTAAATGTCAATATCCATCACCTTAGGGAAGCAGCCTGCTCGCACATGATTTTACATTTCATTGTCCAGCTCTCAATGTCAGATTTAATATTCATTCGAATGATCTCACACCTATGCTCTGAGGCTAATAGCAGAGAAACCTATTGCAAATATTTCACTTCAAACATTTGCAAAACACCAGTTTGACCTCAACTGGACTGCAGCATCCAGTTCTATACACCATATTTTAGGATGGATAGCAAGGCTTAAGAGTGGGTTTAGAAAAATGACCACAGCATTTTTCTCATGGAATTTTCAATTAGGTTGAAGGTACGTTGGGGAAGTTGGAACTGTTCTCCTTGAGGAAGAAAAAGTTGAGATGAAATTTGATTGAGATGCTCAAAATCATGAGGAGTCTAGACAGTGAATACAGGGAGAAACTATTTCCATTTGTGTAAAGATCAAGAACCAGAAGGCCAAAGTCAATGGCAAAAGAAACATTGGTGATAGGAGGATAAAGTTTTCCAACAGGTTCGTTTGGAAGTACTCACTTTCGGAGCGCTGCTCCACAACCTCCTGATGAAAGAGCGGTGCTCTGAAAGTTAGTTCCAAATAAACCTCTTGGTCTATAACCTGGTGTTGTGTGATTTCTAACTTTTTACACCCCAGTCATGTTTTCCAATCAGGAGGTGCTTATGATCTGGAATGTATTGCTTGGAATTCTGATGATGGAAAATTCAACTGAAGCTTCCAAAAAAGGAATAATATTATCTCAAACGATTTGCAGAGATATAGGGAAAGGACAGGTCATTGCCATCTCTTCCTCAGAGATAAAAAGTAATGACTATACGGATAGGTTCTCAAAACATTCTCCAAAGTAAACACACTAATCATTAACTTATGTGCAGTAGGAGTAATATTCTTGTCTTGTTCTATCACATTTTACAACTAAATGCTATAGTTTACAAGTTTTAAACCTATCAACCTATGTGTAACAGTTCAAGTCCATGTTCCACAGATGCTTAAATTTCTTTCTTTTATGTGGATAAGAATTAGTTGTTCGTGTCTTCTAATATCGGTCATATCCTTTCTCCTATTGAATACATTTCAGTGTTTTCAGTTCCTTGTTTAAAAGATTTTCGAATCAGTTCAGCCTGGAGAATTTTATCAAGTCTGTTACTTGAAGACAATCCTTGTGACTTTAAAGTTTTAGGTGCAAGTTGTAAATGATAACGGAAACATTTCTTTTTTTAGATTCGGTTCCCTACAATGTGGAAACAGGCCCTTTGGCCCAAAAGGTCCACACCGACCTTCCGAAGAGTAACCCAGACGTATTCCCCTACCCCTATATATTTATCCCTGACTAATGCACCTAACACGATGGGCAGTATGTCCAATTCACCTGACCTACACAACTTTGGATTGTGAGAGGAAACTGGAGCACCTGTAGGAAACCCATGCAGACATGGGGATAATGTGCAAACTGCACACAGTCAATCGCCCGAGGCGGTAATCGAACCTGGGTCCCAAGCACTATGAGGCAGCAATGCTAACCACTGAGCCACTCACTTCCTCCCATTTCTTCTTCTCATTTATTCCTCTCATGTTGTTCTTATTTTTTTGTTTTTTAGAATTCAACATTAATTTGTTAACAAAATATTGACTTTTAAGTATAACCAGTGAGCCATTTTATACAAGTTTCAACTCAGGAACTCTGTTCTATTTTGATGGCTGTAGCTTCTTTTATTGTTAAAGAATGTCTTAGCCAAATAAGAAGCCATGAAGACAGCCTCAAACATGCTCTTGGGTTAACCTTACCATACTGCTCAGTATTTGTAACATTATCATTACTGTCCTATTTTGGTACCATCACCTTGACGCCTTGTTTAATAAGTTTGTGCAGTTTTGGAGTATTTGTTACTTTAATTAGTCACTCAGCATGTACCTCTTTTACCTATTATGTCATTCTAGCCATTTGGTTTGTCTCCAGCACCACCTTATTTTTAATTATTTTGCAATTATCTCTCTGCCTCGGTTAATTGCATTATAGGTCATCCCCTTCACTTACTATTCAGCTGTTGACACTTTACTCACACCTTATGGCAGTTTTGATCACCTGCAGAGAATTTATTATTCAGACTATCGACACTGCACTCACACCATTTGTATGATCTTTTGATCTCCCTGCCTATTGATCTCTCTGCCTATAATTTCTGGGCCTGTGTGTTTTTCCTCACTTCACCTGACGAAGGGGCAGTGCTCAGAAGCGTGTGATTTCAAACAAACCTGTTGGACTATAGACAAATAATTGTTCATTCTTCTTTCTACTTAAATGTTGGTGTCTTTTCATTTTCATTTTTATTTTTAAATTTGTTTAAACTTTATGCTTCATATATTTTCACAGAAGTAGGTTTAACATTGTCTTTCATGTGTGATTTTTGAGAAGATTTGCAGCTCAGGTTGAGATTCAGGTTGTAAGTTTGCTCCCTGAACGATAAGGTTTGTTTTCAGACATTTTGTCATTATGCTACATAACATTAGGGAGCCTCCAGTGAAGTGCTGGTGTTATGTCCCACTCTCTATTTATGTGTTTATGCTGGGAAAGCAATAGGTGGTTGAAGGTAAGGGAGAAGGTGATAGGTCAGAGGGGGCAGTGATGGATGGGTCTGGAGGGTGCTGCTGAGTTGGAGGCTTGGGATTGGGATAATGTGGTGGGACAGGAATGAGGAAGCTGTTGAAATCCACGTTTATCCCGTGGTTGCAGGGTCCCAAGGTGGAATATGAGGCGACGGGTAGTAACGGTTTGGTGGTGGAGGCAGGCCTGTACCTGCATGTCTTTGATGGAGTTGGAGGGTGGGTTGAAGTGTTCAGCCCTGGGGTGGTTGGGTTAGTGGGTGCAGGTGTCCCAGAGATGTTCTCTGAAACAATCTGCAAGAAGGCATCCTATCTCCACGATGTAGAGGAAACCATATCGGATGCAACAGATACAATAGATGACAACGCTGCCGAGTCAAACAAATTTTTATCATCCTCCCCAACAGATTTTAACAAAAGCCTATGAGCTTGCCAGTTCACTTTAATCTTTCATCATTTCAATAGATCTTGTGGCATCGTCCAGAGGCAGCATACACTCTCTCCCAGGTTATTTAAGATAAGAGCAGCATAATCAATGGATAATTTGAAAAGCATTCGCAAAGTAACAGACCTATTGACTAATGGGTGGCTTAAATTCACTTTATGCAATGGAACAGGTAGATAATTTCATAAATTCCTATATTTTTCACTTTTGTTCAATGACCTCTTTGCAATATTTTGTTAATATCAGAGTTTGAGCCAAAGATTTTACTGTTAATACATCTGGTAATCTCACGTCTCAGGTTTATTTAGTCAGTAAAAGTTTTTTTTCCAAAATCAATCTAGAGTGTTTCTATGTTCTTGAGGTTTACTTTTCCCAGCCTGGTAACTACTAGCCCTGGAACTGTCTTTCATGGTATACTCTGCTGAAAAGTAGGTGAATTTTACATTTGAAATACTCATGACTTTGATCTTTTTAACCTGAGCACAATTCCCCCCAATAAGTCTGCAGAATCAACCAGGGATGCTTTTAGCTTCTTACTCACTCTCAGATCCTGCCCAAATTGCCAATGTCTGAGAGTTTCATGGAAATTTTAGAAATCTTTCCCCCCTCTTAGCCCATCTCCATAGCAATATGAATCATATAGGTTTTTTAAAAATTCATTCACAGGATGTAGATGCCATTGGCTAATCCAGCATTATTGCCTGTCCCTAATTGCCTAGAGGACAGTTAAGAATCAATTACACTGCTGTCAGTCTGGAGTTTCATGTAGGCCAAGCCAGGAAAAGACAGCAATTTATTTCCCTAACCGCCATTAGTGAATCAGATAGATTTTCATGACAATTATCAACAGCTCATGGTCACCATTAGACTCTTAAATCATTTTTTTTTATTGACTTCAAATTCTGCCATCTGCCATGGAGGGACTCGAACCCAAATCCTCAGAATATTACCTGGAGTGTCTGGGAATATAGTCTTGAGATAATACCACTAGGCCATACCGGTAGCAATGTAATTAGATAACCTTGAGATCCTAATTCTCTTTTACATTGGAAGTGAATGTACAATTTAAATGTAACTGTTCTGGAACTGCCAAGGCAGATTGGCCTGCAGTTCTTGCTGACCAGCATGTCATCTTTCTGGGTCTTAACGCCAGCTGTAAGCCCCATTGACTGCCAATCGGGTGCCTGAGTGCCGAAAGATCCAGCAGGCTTTCACATCTTGACCTTGCACATCCTTTCACTTCACCAGAATTGACAATATTTGGACCAATGTGAAAATGGAGAGATTGGAGAAGAAAAACCTGCAATGTGACAGTAAGAGGAGGTTCTGTCAAATTGTAAAAGGAAGGTCAATCTTCTTCATGCAGCATTTGGCAATACATTTTACACTTTTGTGCTCCTGGTACAGAACTTTGTGTGACTGAAGCACGTATTTGGAATTTGGCTTGGAAGTCAGTGCGTTTAATTTGTAGCCTGTGCAATTTTTTTGTTCAATTAAGTGGATTTCAAATGAGGCATGCTTGGCGGAATTCCTGAAATGTCTTATTTGGGTGATTTTTTTTGTCTTTTATAAGTAAAAGCTAAATTCAAACCACTATATATCACCAAATCTCCTGCTGTGTTTAAATGTATGCCTAATTAGGGCAAAGGTAAGTATTAACTGATTAGGTGAAATACTGTACTGTTAAATAAATAAATGTTACATGAAAAGATCTGACAGAAAAAAAATGAACAAAATGTTACTTCTATGAACACATCTCCCATAATATTGCTCATGGTGTGCCAGAAAATGCACTGAAGCATCTCACCTGAAGGATAATAGCCAAATATGATTGTAAGATGACCTGGTTTTTAATTGGTACATGTAAAGCCAATCTCTGGAAACTTATGTGATTAGGTAATTTTGCCTACCTGCTGCCAGGACTTGGGACATCTGCTCAGGGCAAGACAGGAACTTGGCATAGGAGGAAGAGGATCCAATCATTGTGGTCCATGTAGGTATAAATGACATAGCAGCACAAAGAAAGAGGTTCTGCACAGTCAGTATGAGGAGCTAGGTACCAAATTATGAAGAAGAATTTCAAAGGTAATCATCTCTGCATATTACCTGAGCCACATGCAGAGGTCGAGGGGTGACCTTATACAGGTTTATAAAATCATGAGCGGCATGGATAGGGTAAATAGACAAGGTCTTTTCCCTGGGGTGGGAGAGGCCAGAACTAGAGGGCATCAGTTTAGAGTGAGAGGGGTAAAGTTTAAAAGGGACCTAAGGAGCAGAGGGTGGTGCGTGTATGGAATGAGCTGCCAGAGGAAGGAGTGGAGGCTGATACAATTACAGCATTTAAAAGGCATCTGGATGGGTATATGAATAGAGAAATGTGTACCATGTGCTGGCAAATGGGACTAGATTAATTTCGGATATCTGATCAGCATGACGAGTTGGACCGAAGGGGTCTGCTTCTGTGCTGTACACCTCTATGACTCTATTTATGGGGATAAGGCTAAATAGATTTGAGAGATCAATGCATGGTTTAAAAACTGGTGTGGGAGAAGTGGTTTGCTGTTTGTGCTGTTATGGTCAGCAGGAATGTGGATGTGAGTTTACAGTTCGATCAAACATGTCTTAGTAAATGGTGCAACAGACACAAGGGGCTGAATGGCCCACTTATGCTCCTGATGTATCTGTTACTTGGGTTTCATTTCATACCATCTTGATCCAAAGACCATACATTGTTTTGAATGCTGGACATTATTTGTTGCTGTTTTATTTGCTTATAGACATTACAACAACAGGCAACACAGCAGCTTCAACTTTAATTAATTTTCTGACATAGGATCTCAGATCTCAAATACTCCACTGACATTCATACTTAAGCCGGTTCCTAAGAGGGTGAATTTTAGCTGCTTTAGTCGTGCTCAGTCAGAGTGGGTTAGCACATCTCTGAAATGCTAGGTCATACCTGAAGGCAGTATAGGCAGGTGAATTGGTTCGGGGATTCCACCGAATTCCCTAAAATAAGAAAGGGTAAGAAGAATTGGCAGCATCAGTGGAGATAATAATCAGTCCAACATTTAAAATACCCATCAAGCAATTGCAGTTAGTTCAGCAAAGGTTATATCGAGTGGCATGGAAAACAGTGAAGATGGTGCAAATGGGCATTGATTGATTAACTGAAACAAGGTTTTTAAAAAAAAGATTGAGTTCACTGTGAAGCATCCACATAAAATTTAAATCGTTGTATTTATTTTAAATGGCAGTAAGCTAGAAAATATGGAGAGTGTGAGAGAGAAACTCATAGTACAAGCATCTCCAAAAGCTAAGGAGCAGGTGCAAAAAAACACATTTAATGAATTATTGGCCGTTATCTTGACAGACATGGAATATAAAGGGTGAAAGCTGTATAAATAATGACATAAAACTCAAGTTTGATCAGTCTGGAATACATTGCCTGAAATGGTGGTGTAAACAAATAGATTCAACAGCAAAAAGGCAGTTGTCTTCTACCTTAAAAGGAAAAGAAAAAAATCATGGGACTATGGGAAACGATCAGAGGCTTGAAACTAATTAGTAACGTCATCAGCATTTGCCAAATAGGCTAAAAAGCCCTTTATGATTCGATGACCCCATTTTGACGACTGTATTCAGGTCAGCAAACTGAACCTCCAGAAGGATTTATTAGTCTTGCAGGCAACACACATTCACAAGAACAATACTTGGCCAAAATAAGTTAAATCATGAGAGCAGTTTTCATATCCTTGGCTTTCTTTGAGTATGGAAGATGAAACAGTGATCTAATTGAAATGTCCAAGGTAGTTGTGGGAATTGATAGAAAGATGGAAATCAATTCTTCTGGTGGGGAACAAGGTGTAGTCACAAAAAACCCAAAAGAATGTGGATGCTGTAAATCAGAAACAAAACCAGAAATTGCTGGAAAAGCTCAGTAGATCTGGCAGCATCTGTGGAGAGAAATCAGAGCTAACACTTTGGGTTTGATGACCCTTCTGAGGGTCACCAGACCCAAAATGTGAACTCTGATTTCCTTCACAGATGCTGCCAGACCAGCTGAGCTCTTCCAGTAATTTCTGTTTCTGATAGTCATAAAACTTACTGACATTGCCCCTGGCAAAAATGAGGACTGCAGATGCTGGACATAAGAGTTGAGAGTGTGGTGCTGGAAAAGCACAGCAGATCAGGCAGCATCTGAGGAGCAGGAGAATCAATGTTTCGGGCAAAAGCCTTTCATCAGGATATCGTCCTGGGCAGCTCTTCAAACAATAGGTAGGGAAATCTGGAAATATTTTCCCTAAAAGCCTTCAGTGACTAAATCAATTGAAAATTTCAAAACTGAGATCACAGAATTATAGAAGTCTTATGGCACAGAGGTTATCCAGCCAGCACATTATGTCTATACTGGGTCTCAAAATGAGCTTTGTGACTCAGTTCTATTCTCGTGCCTTTAGTTAGGTCACCGTACCATGACTTAACTGGAAAAGCTTGCTGATAATCACTCACTGTTTCACAAGCTGTCTCTGATACCCAATTAAGCCTCCAAGATGATCAATATACATGACTGCTATTCAGGACAAAAGAAATTCACACCAGGTTTCATTATTAGCAAAAAAACTATTACCAATACACATTCCTTAACAAATGGTAGAGAACAGAGAAAGGATTGCTAACATATTACTTCGCAATTTATGTTATAGCCCTGTAAACTCCAAGTGTGGGTGCATACTCATTCAAAAGTGAGAAAGAATGTGACCCATTATGGGTGACAAAGTATAAACAGGGAAAACAAAATTCTGAAGGTCAAATGTCCATATCGCAAAGATGAGTTGCGTCATCTCTCTCAGTTCTTTGAGCAATGATAACTGGCTGTTGAGTGCAGAGTAATGGTTGTTTTTTGATTTGATAGATGATCTGGTGGAATGTTTTTTCTTGTATTAGAAGTAATTTTTTTAATTAGGATCTTATTTTTCTGTCTTTTTACTTGATGGCTTTGGATAGTTGTGGTTGCATTGCTCCTAACAGTGTGTAGCAAACTGCAATTCAACTAATTGCAGGGCTAGAATCAGGCTGTTTTCCTTAACTCAAACCTCTGATGCTGCTCTGACTCTAGAATGTAAAAGTTACATAGCTTCAAAAGCAACACTGTCTTGTACTGCGAAAAAATGTGCACTGTTTGATTTTTCAAATTGTGATGATGCTGCTCCTTTAATAAAGTTATGTTGTCATTGTTTTTTTTCATGAGGTCATAAGAACCCAGATTCCATGAAGTCTGGATTTGGATGGGTTTTAGGGCCAATATGATTATAGCTCACAGATACTGTCTCAGTCAAAAGTCTTTCGAGTTTGGGAAAAAAAACATTTGTACAATGAAAGGGGAGTGGCCAATTCTCCCAGCTTAGCGGTTTTGTGATTTGATTTGGTTTTGGCAGTCAGACAGTTGTAAAAGCTGCTGCACCCAAAGGAATAGATGCAGGCTGATCCTCCTGTCTCTCTGACGTCTCTCCTGTGACAGCCTGTGTTTGATTTTACCTTTGTGCCAAGGGGTGTTTGTGCGGATTGTTACAGGTATTTGGAACAGCATTGTTAAGTTGGGATGATGTGTCAGGTTTTCCGACATGTTAAGTTATTCAGTATTCTGTTCTCTGTGTTTCATTCAGTAATCTTGTAAATATATTCTGCTTTGTTTAAAACTGTATTGTTTGACTAACTGCATCCCTCCCAGCATATCTGTGTTATACCTGCTTAAAACGCCCAGCAAAGTGAGGGTCTGGGCTACATTCTTTAAATGTTTTGAGGGGATCTGACCTGGTCCATAATAACATTTGCTGAACTATCCTGGTATTACAGCTATATTAGTAGCATCTGACTTCTATTTCAGTTAATAATTCAAAAGTGACAAATGTGTGGTCATGTACGGTTTTAAGGGATTTGGAATTGAAGTGGGCAGATGAAGTTAAGATATACACCAGCTGCATTCTCAGTGAATTTTAGAATTGGTTCACAGAGTTTCTGATGAAGGGCTTTTGCCTAAAATGTTGATTTTCCTGCTCCTTAGATGCTGCCTGACCTGCTGTGTTTTTCCAGCACCACTCTAATCTTGACTCTGATGTCCAGCATCTGCAGTCCTCATGTTTGCCTCAGAGTTGAATGGTCTACTCATGCTCTTATTCTTCGTTATGTTTGTGAAAATTTGCTTTCAGTAAAAATACTACTAATGAATAACTGTTAACCACTAACAACTAATAAAGTTTAAAATTTTTATTTTTCAAACTCCTATATACTGGTTCCTCATACCACCTTTTAAGCCCCTAAACTTATGTTTAAAAAACATCCAATACACATACTAAAATAGAAACCAAATCATTTACGCACAGTGACTGCAAATTAAGATTAGCTCAATTTCAACAAGCATTCTTCTTTCCCCGATCTTTCTCTCATGATAGTTAGCGCTCTGCACATTCAATTTACTGCTTGAAATTTTGGTGTCATGTTCATTTGGTATAGGTGGATGTGGTATTCTTCTTAGAGCCAAAATTAGTTATCTTTTCATAACAACCTTACCAATGTTTTTCAGACATAATACTGGGTCTTTCTCCTCTCTCTTAACTTCCCGATGTTATCTGATGCTACATTTTTGGGCTTGCACTCATGACAAGTGATTATAAAGTCGTAGAGATGCACAGCATGGAAACAGACCCTTCGGTCCAACCTGTCCATGCCGACCAGATATCCCAACCCAATCTAGTCTCATCTGCCAGCACTTATCCCTCCAAACCCTTCCTATTCATATACCCATCCAAATGCCTCTTAAATGTTGCAATTGTACCAGCCTCCACCACATCCTCTGGCAGCTCATTCCATACACGTACCACCCTCTGCGTGAAAACGTTGCCCCTTAGGTCTCTTTTATATCTTTCCCCTCTCACCCTAAACCTATGCCCTCGAGTTCTGGACTCCCGGACCTCAGGGAAAAGACTTTGCCTATTTACCCTATTTATGCCCCTCATGATTTTGTAAACCTCTATAAGGTCACCCCTCAGCCTCCGATGCGCCAGGGAAAACAGCCACAGCCTGTTCAGCCTCTCCCTATAGCTCAGATCCTCCAACCCTGGCAGCATCCTTGTAAATCTTTTCTGAACCCTTTCAAGTTTCACAACATCTTTGTGATAGGAAGGAGACCAGAATTGTACGTGATATTCCAACAGTGACCTAACCAATGTCCTGTACAGCCACAACATGACCTCCCAACTCCTGTACTCAATACTCTGACCAATAAAGGAAAGCATACCAAATGCCTTCCTCACTATCCTATCTACCTGTGACTCCACTTTCAAGAGGCTATGAACCTGCACTCCAAGGTCTCTTTGTTCAGCAACACTCCCTAGGATCTTATCATTAAGTGTATACGTACTGCTAAGATTTGCTTTCCCAAAATGCAGCACCTCACATTTATCTGAATTAAACTCCATCTGCCACTTCTCAGCCCTTTGGCCATCTGGTCCAGATCCTGTTGTAATCTGAGGTAAACCTCTTTGCTGTCCATTACGCCTCCAATTTTGGTGTCATCTGCAAACTTAACGAACTGTACCTCTTATGCTCGCATCCAAATCATTTATGCAAATGTCAAAAAATAGAGGACCCAGCACCGATACTTGTGGCATTCCACTGGTCACAGGCCTCCAGTCTGAAAAACAACCATCCACCACCACCCTCTGTCTTCTACCTTTGAGACAGTTCTGTATCCAAATGGCTAGTTCTCCCTGTATTCCATGAGATCTAACCTTGCTCATCAGTCTCCCATGGGGAACCTTGTCGAACGCCTTACTGAAGTCCATATAAATCACACCTACTGCTCTGCCCTCATCAATCTTCTTTGTTACTTCTTCAAAAAACTCAATCAAGTTTGTGAGACATGACTTCCCATGCACAAAGCCATGTTGACTATCCTTATCAGTCCTTGCCTTTCAAAATACATGTACGTCCTGTCCCTCAGGATTCCCTCCAACAACTTGCCCACCACCGACGTCAGGCTCACCAGTCTATAGTTCCCTGGGTTGTCTTTACCGCCCTTCTTAAACAATGGCACCACGTTTGCCAAACTCTAATCTTCCGGCACCTCACCTGTGACTATTGATGATACAAATATCTCAGCAAGAGGCCCAGCAATCATCTCTCTAGCTTCCCACAGAGTCCTCAGGTACACCTGATCAGGTCCTGGGGATTTATCCACCTTTAACCATTTCAAGATATCCAGCACTTCCTCCTCTGTAATCTGGACATTTTGCAAGATGTCACCATCTATTTCCTTACAGTCTATATCTTCCATATCCTTTTCCACAGTAAATACTGATGCAAAATATTCATTTATTATCTCCCCCATCTCCTGTGGCTCCACACAAAGGCCACCTTGCTGATCTTTGAGGGGACTTTTCTCTCCCTAGTTACCCTTTTGTTCTTAATGTATTTGTAAAAACCCTTTGGATTCTCCTTAATTTTATTTGCCAAAGCTATCTCATGTCCCCGTTTTGCCCTCCTGATTTCCCTCTTAAGTATACTTCTACTTTCTTTATACTCTTCTAAGGATTCTCTCGATCTACCCTGTCTATACCTGACATATGCTTCCTTCTTTTTCTTAACCAAACCCTCAATTTCTTTAGTCATCCAGCATTCCCTATATCTACCAGCCTTCCCTTTCATCCTGACAGAAATATACTTTCTCTGGATTCTTTTTTTCTCATTTCTGAAGGCTTCCCATTCTCCAGCCATCCCTTTACCTGCGAATATCCGCCTCCAATCAGCTTTTGAAAGTTCTTGTCTAATACCGTCAAAATTGGCCTTTCTCCAATTTAGAACTTCAACTTTTAGATTTGGTCTATTCCTTTCCATCACTATTTTAAAACGAATAGAATTATGGTCACTGGCCCCAAATGCTCTCCCACTGACACCTCAGTCACCTGCCCTGCTTTATTTCCCAAGAGTAGGTCAAGTTTTGCACCTTCTCTAGCAGGTACATCCACATGCTGAATCAGAAAATTGTCTTGTACGCATTTAAGAAATTCCTCTCCATCTAAACCTTTCACACTATGGCAGTCCCAGTCTATGTTTGGAAAGTTAAAATCCCCGACCATAACTACCCTATTATTCTTATAGATAGCTAAAATCTCCTTACAAGTTTGTTTCTCAATTTCCCTCTGACCATTAGGGGGTCTATAATACAATCCCAATAAGGTGATCGTCCCTTTCTTATTTCTCAGTTCCACCCAAATAACTTCCCTGGATGTATTTCTGGGAATATCCTCCCTCAGCACAGCTGTAATGCTATCCCTTATCGAAAATGCCACTCCCCCTCCTCTCTTGCCTCCCTTTCTATCCTTCCTGTAGCATTTAGTAAAACTTAGAAATGAAATTAATTCTCCTTTTTGCTTTGGCCTACTTAATGGCATGGAAGTGCAAGTGTTGGACTGCGGTGGATAGTTGTTAATTTTTTTATGCTTTTATATTGCAATGATGGAGGAGTAGTTGCAGATTAATATTTGTGGGATGGACATTGATATTGCTATGGGTTTTGTTGAGTGTAGATCATTGTGATGAAAGGAATCCAGATGAATTTGAGAATTAAGGAAATTCCCCACAATGTACTCAGTGGGATTTGTTAGCATCAAATTTTGATTTCTGGCTTGATAGTGTTGCAATGGGTATTTATCTGAGCATAAAATTATAATTTTTCAAGCCTCATTAGGCACTTGCAGTACAAGATCCTTAATCAGTTCCCTATTCAAAACATTGATTGTATTATCCTCTAATAAATATATTTGTTATGTGGAAGGTGCCAGTAATGTGGGTTGGTGGACTGGCTAAGTGGCAATTACATTCAGCTATTTAAAATATATTTCATTACTTGAAATGGTGCCACAATTAGGGAATGAAATGCTGTTGTATTTTCCATTAATGTAGATACAGTGTATAGAATTTTTTTTCTGCACCCATCTCCACATATTTCCAGATCCAGGATACTATTAGTACTATCAGTATTACTTCATGTTCTCCTTTTCTGAATTTCAAGTTCAGATTTGCCTCCAATCGTTAACTGTTGCTCGATGACATTCCACCCCATACAAATCAAGTTGAGGCAAAAGAACCTGCTCCAGAAACATTCCATCCTCCAACATTTCTCAGGATAGATCTTCCTTTATTCTGTTCCCAAATAGTACTTGATAAACAGGCACAAATTTGAAGAGGAAATGAAGAGGAAGAAGATGGAAGAAGAGTTCAACGTCATTTCATGCCCAAAAGACCAAAGAAATCATCACTTCTTACCTCAGCTTGATGTTTTTCCCCCATCCAGTCCCTCCCAACTTATATCTGCGATTCTTCTGATGCTTTATACCTGTTTCAGAATTTCCAATTCGTGGGCTCCAGCCACCTCCTTTTTGCTATGGACATGCAATCCCTCTACATGTCCATCTCCCCATCAGAATAGTCTCAGGGTTCACTGCTTTTTCCTGGAAAAAAGGCCTAAACTGACCTCATCCGCCATCAGCCTTCACCACCTGGCCGAGTTTGTGTCATCACTTGGAACAACTCCTCCCTTTTTCTTCAGGTCAAAGAGATGGCCATGGGTATTTGCATAGGCACCAATTATGCCTGTCTTTTTGTGAGTATATGGAACATTCCTTGTTCCAATCCGAATCTGATCCTTCCTCTTAATACTTGCTTCAGCGATGACATCATCGCTGTGGCTTCCCTCTCTCCTTTGCAATTGGAAAAATTCATCAATTTTGCTTCTAGTTTATGCTCCACTCTCACCTTCATCAATTCCATCTCCGACTCCTCCCTTCCTTGACATCTGCTTCCATTTCTGAGGATAAGCTGGCCACCAATATTCGCTACAAACTAAAAAAAAACACACTTACTTTGACTATATATCCTCACACTCTGCTTACTCTAAGGACTCTATTCCAGTCTCCCAATTTATCTGTCTCCATCCTACTGGTTCTGATAATGCCACCTCCCCCAAGGGAGCTTCAGAAGTACCCACCTTTTTCCTCAACCAAAGATTCCCCAACATCCTGAGCTCTTAGTCATGTTCAACCGATGTCCCACACTTCTGCTCTCACTTCTGCCTTCCCACAGCAATGATAGAGTATCCCTTAGTATTCACTTACCACCCCACCATTCTCTGCATCCAAAGGGTTGTAAGCTGCTATTTCTGTCACCTTGAACAGGTTGGCACCACCAGACATATATTCCCCTCTTCTCCCTTGTCAGCATTCCATGGGGATCATTCCATCAGGGACACACCCTGGTCCTCTCCTCCTCCATTCTCAACATCTCCTCATACCTCCTCTGCACCTTCCCATTTGCCTCCTCCCTCACTGTCCAAGATTTCAGACATACCTTCCAGGTGAAACAGTGATTTACCTGTACTTCATGCAAACTAGTCTATTGTCTTTGTAATTTACAAGGTGGGGGTCTCCTCTACATTGGGGAGATGAGATACAGGTTTGGTGACTGCTTCACAGAACACCTATGCATTGTCCACAAAAAAGACTGAGTTTCCAGTTGCCTACTACTTCAACAGCCCACCGTGTTCCCTGGCCAACATCTCTGGCACAAGTCTCAGCACAAGCTCGAAAAAAACATATCATTTCCTGCTTGGGGACCTTGCAACCTCTAGGACTCAACATCAAGTCTGAGTTCAATTACTGTAGCACCTGGTTTCTCCTGTCCTTTTTTTTGAACTCACCTGATTCCTCGTCCTTTGTCATGGGCTGCTTTTAGCACAGTCACCCATTCCCATATGTTCCTTGTCCCATTATCATATTGTATGTTTTGCATTTAGCACAGCTAGCCCATTTTCTCTCTCTTAGCTCTTGTTATCACTTACTCAGCTTTTCTTTCTATCCTGGACTGCTATCCACAAGTTTCTTGTTTACCTCCCCCTTTAATATTTCTCTCTGGCCTCTGGCTCCACCTATCCGCTCACCTCCCCATTTTCAGCCCCATCCCCAATGTCGGCTTCAGCATAAATACCTATTTTTCCCAGCTGCTAAGACTTCTGAAGAAGAATCATTGCTTTCTTTCCGCAGATGCTGTGTTTCTCCACCAATTTCTGTTTTTATTTCAGATCTCCAGCATCGGCATTTGTTTTGTTTTATTATTGTGGTAGAAAGACGTGCCATTCACGTTAAAATGAAGCTTAAGCATTTCAAGCTTTCCACTTAACCTCTCTGCTCTCTTCACATTAAAATCAGGACAAACACATTCAAACTTTTTCCTCTTTAACATATTCTGGACTTAGAATTCTACACATGTTTTCTGTAATTAAACACGCGGGTATATCCTGCTTCTAATGGATAAAACAGGATTTTCACAATTAGATTTTAGAATTTTCTGATTGTTAGACTATTGAAGTAGCTCATTAAATGTTTGTGATTGGTTCAACAATCATCATTATTGATGCATCTCTTTTCCCATTATCATTAATGAAATAACATTGTTGGAAAGCATACATTGAATTATTGTGCATTACCTACTTTTGTCTGAATTATACGTTGAAAACAAGTATTTCTTCCAGTTTGTTGAAGGAACTGTGGCACACATTCAGGCGACAGACTGGCTTTGCAAAAGTGAGTGAATGTTAACCCCCAAAAATATGCAGTTGGGTTCAGACAAAATGATAAAATTTTACATTTTCTGAAAATGACTTCAGCATTGAACAGAGCCAGAATGTGATTTTTCTTATGGGCTTCTCTACCCCACTATGAGGCTTAAATGCAGGTCAGAAGTCTCACTTTTTTCAACAGAATTTAATATTTTCCTCCAGCACCCAGAAGCAGGTTGAAGTAGCAGTGCTATTTCCTTGAGTAGGATGGTGCAGGGTGCAGATCTTCTACCACATTCCCCATCCCCGATCAAGCATGATGCATGTCTAATGTGCAGGACTGCCTTGCCAGCTGGGCATCAGTTGAAGTCCTTAAGTGTCTACTTAATGGTCATGTTATGACTTTATCTGGCTGCACACAACTTTTTTTCCCAGGGATCCAGCAGCAATCTTTATGAGAGGGCTGTGTGTAATGCCTTTCTTTTGTGCTCACTGGATTGCAGTTTGATTTGAACAGTCTTTATGAAGTATTTGTATGGTGGCTGCATGTAATGTAATAAAGGTGGCACGGTGGCTCAGTGGTTAGCACTGCTGCCTCACAGCACCAGTGATCTGGATTCGATTCCAGCCTTGGGCAACTGCCTGTGTGGAGTTTGCACATTTTTCCTGTGTCTGCATGGGTTTCCTCCGGGTGCTCCGGTTTCCTCCCACAGTCCAAACATTTGCAGGTCAGGTGAGTTGGCCATGCTAAATTGCCTATAGTGTTAGGTGCATTTGTCAGAGGGAAATAGGTATGGGTGGGTTAATCTTCGGAGGGTCGGTGTGGACTCGTTGGGTCGAAGGGCCTGTTTCCACACTGTAGGGAATCTAATCTAATCTAATCTAATCATGTCCATGACTAGTATAGCACAAGGCAAAGCTTATATTTCTAACCCCAGAATTTTCATGCAAAGAAATATGCATGCATTATCATGCACATTTGTGTTACCTTAGATAACCAATATACACACATCACTGTTTTCAGGCATCAGCAGTTCAGTAATCTCATCAGTCTCCACATAAACATTGCACACATTCTTTAAATCATGTTGGTTTATTAATCGTATGCTGGCTGTCCATCTGGGCAATGTTCCCTACCAGGGAAACAACATTCACGAGGTTTTTTTTTGTTGCCACGGTACCAGTTGTGCCATTTCTCTTGTTGAATCGCTAGGGACCTCTGGATCTCCTGATTGAACTGTGGACAGTGCAGGTGCAAAGTTCACATCTTCCTGCTCATCCATCTGCAGGTGAGGAAGAGCTTCCCTACTTGTCCATATCTGGGCAACATCAGACAGACTGCATTGTGGGGAAGGGGGGATCTTTCACATCAGTCAAGTTGAGGAGGAGGGGGAGCAGTTTGTGAGTGGGGTCTGATGATCGATTTTTGAGAAGATTTGTAGCTCAGGTTGATGATACATATGTAGCTTGCTGAGCTTGAAGGTTCTCAGACGTTTTGTTGCCATACTAGGTAGCATCATCAGTGCGAGTCTCTGGTGAAGCGCCTAGTGGTATGTCCCACCTCTCTATTTTATAGGTCTTGGTTTCTTAAGGTGGCTGATGTCATTTCCAGTTCTTTTTTTTCAAGGGAAGGTAGATAGGGTCTAAGTTGATGTGTTTATTGATGGAGTTCTGGTTAGAATACCATGCCTTGAAGAATTCTCGTGCATGTCTTTGTTTCGCCTGTCCTAGGATGTGTGTGTTGTCCCAGTCAAAGTGGTGTCCTTTCTGGCCTTTGTGTGTAGAAGCTAGTGATAGTGGGTCGTGGCTTTTGGTGGCCAATTGGTGTTCATGCATTCTGGTGGCAGGTTTCCTACTAGTTTGTCTGATGTAGTGTTTTTTTACAGTTCTTGCATGGTATTTTGTGAATGATGTTAGTTTTGATGGTGGTACCAATTGGATCCTTTATGTTCATTAGTCACTGTTTAAGTATGTTGGTAGAGGTCTGATCATGTCCAGTGATGATGAGGGGTTGGGTGGTATCATATCTGTGGGGATGGGGTAGGGAAAGGGTAGGGCCAGGTTAACTGTGATCTGACAAGGGGGGTCAGGTTGGGTCAGATTTGATCTGGCGAGGTGTGGAGCTTGTCAGAGTTCATATCTGCATGTGGGAGAATGGGAAAATGTCAGGTTTGATTTTATGGGAAAAGGCGTGGTGAGGAAAAGTGAGGTTATGGGTGTGTGAGGTAAGTTTGCAGTTGGTTGAATAGCTACTCAGGTTTTAGATAAATGTATGTAACAGCCTATTTTTTCTTGAGTAGGTTTTTTAAAATTTTGTTTCATTAGAACCCTCCAAAGTCTTTGATTTAAATGGAGGAGTTCAGGGAATTCCAGGCATAATGGAATTGCTCAATGGAAATTTCAAATTTCATGTAGAATTCTTCTGGAGTAAGTGTTACGATGAAACTATGTGCAAAACCTGCTATCTGGCCAGTGGAAAATGTGGGCCAGTGATCCTGTTTCCTTTGTTCAGTGTGCTGTTTTAGGTTATTGATTCACTTCTGAGAGTCCAGTATTCTATTTGAACAACAGTTGTGTCCTTGCTTTTGGACCATTCCTTCAAACACAACTTTTTGCAGTGTCATTTGCTTGATTGAAGCAAGATACTTGACTTTGAGTTTCAATGTCACTACTAGGTTAATGGCTTCCAGAGTGCACTGAGTTGCTGCTTCATTGTTGGATCTGAAAGGTTTTACACAGTCACAGCATCTGTAATTTCTACATCAAGAGTGATGCACTTGACAGCATACCTGCAGTTTACATCTGCTCTCCTTACTTCTGTCTCACGTCTAGATGATATCTCTGTAACTGTCATAACATTCTTGGAAGACATTTTGCAGCAAATGGTAGTGACTTGAAGGAAATGCTTTGAAGTAGCTTTTGGTCAGACTCATGGATTCATAGATACACAAAAAAGCATACACAATCATCTCTCTCTCCCATATTATCCCTCATCTAATTAAAAAGCTACTTCTTTTATTCAGTTTCACTTCCAGTACTACCTTTCACACCTAGGGTAATGAAGACCAAGTTGCAGCAAAATTCCTAAGATGGTTGACATGGAGTAGTCTTCAATGTATTGTTTAAAACTTTTGGTTCATGCATGCTCTCGGCTTTCCTTGTTCTTTCTTTGGATTATTAGGATGAAAGCATTCTGTAGGAGTAACTTCCTTGATTACTCCTTTTGTTTTCCAGCTCTTCTGTCATCTCTTTCAGACTGGAGCTTTCCTCAACAGTGCTGAATCGACCTTATATTCGCATTTACTGCAAAATGATATTCTCCAGGAAAACATCCTAAACCTTTAAAACACGTCTTTGCACTCTCTGGAATTTGTTCTACTGTGTGTAGTGATACACTGCAAATTTCTTTTGGAAAGTTAAAGGTTAATCATCCAAATTTTTGTGCTTGCTCTCGGTGAGATCTGATCCTCGAGATCTCCATTCATGCATTCTGTACTCTCAGCACAAGAGTGATATCTTCAAATGGACCCAACGTCCCTTTTGAGAGCATCATTTTTGGATTGTCATATTGTGTCACTTCACAGAAATCTATGAAATTTCTGGTGTTAAATTACCCAGCACTGTATTTCTAACACTTTATGTTAACCTGGTGTTCTCCTATTATAGTTATCATTCCAATTGTCACAAACAATGTCTCTCAAAGCGCAGGAAAATTCTGCCTGTGAATTGTTGTTGAATGGGGATTGTACAGTATTTGCTGAAGTGCAAGTTCTTTGCTCAGTAAGTGTTCTGAGTTTCTAGCAATTCTGGAATGTCAGAGTTTTTTTTATTAAAATTCATGATTCTGAAGAAACCCAGTTTAAAGGCAAGGCCACTCTGTTCTGCAGGATTATGACTTGAGCCAGCTTCAGCAGCCAGACTCACTGGATCCTGGATTAACAAAAGCTCCTGGGATCAGGAGGGTTGATGAGCGACCTATTGGTGCTGAACCACAATATCCACTGCGCCCAACTATTCCTCATCCTGGAGATATCGGAGACTTCATTAATGAGGTACGAATGAAAAATACTAGGCTGATGTTTATTGCCTCATACAAGCAACAATAGCAAAGACTTTTTAAAAAAAATTATATGATGTATTTTGTCACCAGTACTTGTGACAACACTAAATCTGTTAGTTCTGTATCTTTGACAAAGTTGTTCAATTATTCTATCATTTTTCAGTGTAGGTGTTTATTTTCAGTTGAGATTCAGAGATTAGGATTCAGCTAAATTGTATACTTAAATGATAGGTTTGCAAGCAGAAAAGTATGCACCCATGTGTAGGTCCACAAGATATGAAAGATTGTTGTCATCCCAATTCATTTCATACCAGAGTTAGATGAATAATTTGTGATTACTACAGTAGCCCTTTAGCTGAAGAATTTGAGCACAGCTTGCTTGCAGAAATTCTCAGGTGGACTTTCAACGCTGCCTGCCAATCTAACTCTTATCTTACGTGGTTTAGTTTTATCATTCTTCAACAGAATGCTGCAAGACATTCACTGTTCCATCCTTTAGAAAACAGAAATGGAAATCTAATATCTAGCACTCCTTACATGTGATGGACACAGAGCACGTTCCAGATCATCCCACATCTTGCCAGAAGTAAAAAATGTATTCCTAAACAGAATTTTGGAAAGATTTAAGAAAAATAACAAGAATCAAAGAAATTCCTCCATTATTTGAAATGATCAGTCACAGTAATTGTAATTATTTAATATTGCATCTACTCCAAATTTCTTAATATACCCTTGGACTGCATCCCATTGGGAAAGTATCCCATATTTTCTGAAGTATCTATTATCATGGTATCCTAAACTAGTTACCAAGTAAAAAGTTGTGTCCAGGATTTTGCAAACTTTTGACGTGAAAACTGATCAGATTTAAATGTTAATTTTAAAAAATATAGATCTGTCTTAAAATGGTTTGAAGATTTCATGATTTTCTGAAATACTGTTGCAGGGTCTCAGAGCAGCGGACAATGACCCGACAGCCCCACCCTACGATTCCCTCCTGGTTTTTGATTATGAAGGAAGTGGTTCAACTGCAGGTTCAGTCAGCTCCCTGAACTCATCCAGCTCTGGTGACCATGATTATGATTATCTTAATGACTGGGGACCTCGATTCAAGAAGTTAGCAGACATGTATGGTGGCGGAGAAGATGACTAATAGTATATTAGAAATGAAGGAACTGTACAAAAAAAGAGGCATCTTTTTTCATTAATATTCCCTGCTGACCATAATATTTTAGTGGTGTGTTAGTTTTTTATTATTTTAGAACATGAGCTGTTAGCATGAATGCTTGTTGTCTTTTTATGCATATTTTTGGTCAGTCAGCAGGAATATCGCTCAACTTTGCTTTACAACTAAAGAGGAAAGGCGCTCTTTATTAACTTGAATTTCTTAGTACAGAAACACTGTTTTTAAAGTGCCTTTTTGGTACATTTTATCGGATTCCCTCAATCTCAGGAGCGATTAAAATTCAACCATCTATTGATCCCTGGTCCAGTATTGACCACGAAGAGAAAATGAACAAATCAGTTTGTTTCCACACTGGTGAATGGACAAATTTTCCTTTTTTGCCTTTTAAACTATTGGTGTGTAAGATACATTTTAAAAAAAATGAACTGTATAGAAACACGTGTATTAACAGCCATGTTTAAAACTAAGCAGGTGGGTGGCTAATCACATTGTATATGTTGTATAGAGCTTAACATTGAAAATCTAATTGTCAAGCAGTGTAAAAAAAAGACAGGAAAGGACTTTCTGAAGGAACTGGTTAGATTTCATTAGCATTAAGGCCATTTCCTTTTAAAATCGAAAGTAGAACAAACATCTGATTAAAGTAACTTAATTTTTTTTAAAAAGCATTGTTACCCACTTGATTTCATTCTGTAGAGTGTACATAATGTTACACAGCTTGAAGCAAACATCATCTAGTTAATGTTATATGTATAATTGGAGCTTTCTTTTCCTTTTATGCATGTCTTTTTTTTAATATTGAAAGCGTAGCTCGCATGGCTGTGGTTGTTTCAAAGAACGATTTCTTCTCGTGTTGTGTGTTCACATTTCAACACAAATCATTGCACAGTTAGAGGAAACTTTTTTTGTAATGGTCAACAGCACAAATATTTTGTATCGTTGTTTGTACCATTTTGTACCAAAAAAAAGGGAAGGTAGTAAAAGTTTTGAATGCGTGTTTCTAGTGCCACTGCAGTATTGGTTAAACTGAGTAACAGCTTTGCAAATTTATTGTGTACCAGAGCTGAATCGGTGCATTTGCTCCTGGCCCCTCAGTGTTATAAATAAAGTTCCCCTTTTAAAACAGTGCTTTGTTTTCAATTCCTTTCAACATTTGCTATTTTTGGAAACCATTAAATACTCCATTTACAGTGATCATTCAACTGAATATGTGGCCTTCTTTCAATGATTCGTCTTCTGAGCTAATTCTGTCTGTTTTGTGTGCATGTCTAAAAGCTGTATTGTGCCTTTAATAGTTTTGAACAACAGCATTTTCATCTGAATTCTTCAAATAAAGGTTGTCAGGTAACATTGTAGTTATCCTTGTGCAGATAATGGACATAACATGATATTTCAGGCAGATTAATCTCTATAAATAATGCTCTGTGAAAGCAGTCTGTGAAAGCAATACTGATATAGATGACTAAATTCAGAAAATTGATTGAGATGATGTAAACTGAGTTTCTAGTACAATGAAACAGAACATTCCAAGGGGAGAACTCACCATCTGCAGTTAACTAAAAACAGTTAAAGATTGTCAACCTTTAACAAAGATGCATATCATTGCAGTTAAGAAGGTTGGACAGAATATAAAACAGCAAAGAATGACTAAAAGATTAATGAGGGGAAAATTGGAACCCAAGAGAAAGATAGCTGATAATACAAAAACATATAGTAAGAGTTTCAAGAAATGCCTTTCAAAAGTTGTATTGGTCCTATAGAAAGTAAATAAAGACGTGGTAAATAAATTGGACAGATATTTTATGTTGATCTTCACCTTAAAAGATAGCAGAAATATGCTAAAAATAGCTGTCAGTCAAGAAATGAAAAAGGTGGAAGAAACTCAAGAAAATTATAACCACCAGGCAAGCGGTACTGAGCAACTTGTTGAGATATGAACTGACAAGTCCCTGTTCCTAATGGACTTCATCCTAGGGTATAAAAAATTGATAACTTGATTTAAATTTCCAGAATTTCCCAAATTCAAGGAAAGTTCTATTAGTTTGGGAAGTATTGAATGTAGAGGGAGGGGTCAGATATCTCTGGAAAAAAATCTCAGATTAAGTTAGTCTGCCAAGTCCATAAAACTAAGTAAGCAGCTAGAAACCAAAAAAGTACAGAACAGAAGTCACACTCTGATTGGAAATACCAAATATGTGAGCAGTTTAAATGTGACAAGGAGATTTGCTTCACATGTATTTATCTATGCTGGTGGTTGGGAGGAATAAATCCTTACAGTGGAAAATCATTCTGAGGTTAGAAATTACAAGGCAAAGAAGGAAACAAATAGAAGTAAAACCTTGGGAACCAACAGTTCCCATGAGAAATGAGCATTTATAGAAAGGACAGTGTCAGGTATATCTAAGTGTTTTTATTTCCGTTGTACTTAAAGTAAAAAATGGAGAAGTTCTATTAAGTAGTTTTAAACTAAATGTTGGCTATAAAGATTAGATTACTTACAGTGTGGAAACAGGCCCTTCGGCCCAACAAGTCCACCACGCCCCACCGAAGCGCAACCCACCCATACCCCTTACCTAACACTACGGGCAATTTAGCATGGTCAATTCACCTTACTTGCACATCTTTGGACTGTGGGAGGAAACCGGAGCACCCGGAGGAAACCCACGCAGACACAGGGAGAACGTGCAAACTCCACACAGTCAGAGGCGGGAATTGAACCTGGGTCTCTGGCGCTATGAGGCAGCAGCGTTAAACACTGTGCCACTGTGCTGCCCATAAAGAAAGTGCTTAATTAATAGTGCATTTAATTTTTCATTAGTGGAAATATCCTAAAATGTGAAATCTTGTATTATCCTTTCTGCTGTTAACTGTAAGTTTGAATGTCTTTTTTTAAAAATAGGTTTTCTGTCCCTAATGAATTGTAGTGCTGTCCACATGCCTGTTTTTCCTCTTACAAATAGCTAGCTTTGTGCCTGATTTTGTAACCTCTTGTCATATTGTCTTAAAGGCATACAGCCAAACTGGCATCTTATAGCAAGCTATTATTTAATAACACTACAATTCTAATTTTTACTTTAAATTATAGCAGAACACAATGTGATCATGTAATATCAAAACCAAATAATTCCAAGTGAGCTGTATTGGAACCAGAAGCAGTGCTGAGCTTCAAGCGTTTCTAACAGTATGTTTCAATTCTAGCTTTATCATAACACTAATGCTTAAATTGATACAAAAATGAGTAAGAGTTGTTTGTATGGACAAGTCAGAGTGATGTCACTGAACGATAACTAGTAACTAATAACTTGAGATATTTTAAGTTTCAGAACTCATGCAGTAACAAACCAACTAAAAGCAAAATTAACTAAATATCATGCAGTAAACAACTATACCCTAAATTTTGGAAATGATATTCATTCTTGCATGACCAAACACCTGACTCTACATTTCCACTTTATACAATTACCATTGTCACAAGAGCCAATCTAGCACTGCTCCCAAATTCCCATGGATTCACTTCTCCCCTTTTCAACAATCTGTAACCGAGTAACCATTACAAGGCACTTCTCTTAGTTTATGTAGAATTCAAAATTGACCAACAATTGTAAGCCTGTTCAAGCAATTATTTCCTGTCCAGATCCATGAAGGCAAATCTTATAAATTCCATATGGAGCCACAAGATGAATCTTTTTAACCAAAACTGTATACCGTTCTGTAAACTACTCCATTAATTCAAAGAATAGAGTTTCATTTCTGGTGACCACACATTAACTGCAATTTTTTTGCTTTCCTGCAAAAACGTGTCTCCCTTTCTCTCTCTTTTCTGCTCGAAACCTTACGCCTCTAAGCTTACTCACAGTCAGCACAGTTTTGCTTACCATTGTTTGCAGGTGTGAACATATTGCGTATGCTTCCCAGTAATGAAATCTCAGCCACCATCCCCATAGCAACCAGGACATGAATATTATTGTTGATAGGCAGAATTTGAAGGAACTCAATACACCCTATTCATTCCTCCAATACACCTACATGTACAGAAACTGTCCAAAACTATAATGTGATAAACTTTGTATTCATAACAAGCCAAGTCAAAACGTTAATTGAATTCCTTGTCAGTCTGTTTTACATCAAGTAAACTGATGGTTTATTATTGTAGGAAAAACTATATTCATCCTTTATCAAATTTATTAACATAAAAATTACTATCAAAGGAACTCTAGTTAGTTTTGTACTATGTAGGATTTATATTTGTATAAATATTATGAAGCATCAACTATTACTGAAGAGCTTTGCAAAGAAGTAATGACCTGTCAAATATGATTTATATCACACACCAATTGATTTGATAACTCAAAAGTACCACAGAGGAAAGCCAAGACATACTGTCAGTTTGCAATTCTGCTATATCTGAAAAAATATGGAAAAAAATACTTGCCTTGAGAGAAGAAATTGTCTGTGAAATTGCATTTATCAAATGCCTTATCATTACTGAGAAATATCTTGAGTTTCATGTATAATGAATTGTTTTGAAATATAGTGACCATCTTGTATGAAAACAATTGTAGCGACTAATATAGATGCCACAAGATTATACAAATTGATGTGCAATAAAAGAAGGGCTTTCTATTCTCATTGGTGATGGAGAAGGCACCAATGTTGGCCTTTCAAAATGTATATTAGGCTCTATTATGTTCACTTAAACTGTAAAACAGAACGACACCTCATCTGAATCCAGCGCAATCAATGTTATATATTAATGCCAGCTTACTTGATGTGTTCAAATCCAAGCCAGCTTGAGCCCTATGGCCTAACTCAGGATTCTTTATTGACATTTCCTCTTCTCAGTAGAAAGTGAGGACTGCAGATGCTGGAAATCAGAGTCGAGAGTGTGGTGTTGGAAAAGCACCGCAGGTCAGGCAGCATGCGAGGAGCAGGAGCATCGACGTTTTGGGCATAAGCCCTTCCTGATGAAGGGATGCTGCCCGACCTGCTGTGCTTTTCTAGCACCACTGTCTCAACCCATTTCCTCTCCTCAGCTCTGCTCCATTGCCTAGCCCATCCCCTGACACCCCATTGCCTAGACCATCTCCTGACACCTCATTGCCTGGACCATCCCCTGACACCCCAATATTACACAAGCATTTTCTTTAATGCTTTGTTGTTTTGTAATTTGAAAGATGTTTTCGAAGTGAAGAAATATGTTTCAAATGTTAATTGAAATGTGTCCATACACTAAATATGGCATGTTCACTGCATGATATATTGAAAAATTATGGTTTCAACTTTGTTGTTTATAATACAACAGGGTATTCAACAGAAATTGTGTGTCTTTTGCAAATTTCTTAGTTAGCTATTTCCATGGTGTTGACTGAGCTGGTTTTACAAAATTGGATGAAAATTGAATACAAAGGATGTATAAGTTACTTTCAAATCAAGTTGTATTGTTGTTTTTTTATATATAAAACCAGTACTCATGTAATGTGAAGAAATTTTACAGGCTGATCCTTCATAAATTAGCTGAAGAAAGTCTCATTCTCTGGCCTCCAAGCTATTAATTTTGATTAAGACAAATTCTGCACCGCAGAACAATGAGGCACAAGAATCCAAATCAAAATGTGAAGATCAAAAGGAATGTAAGCTTAGGTAGTTTCCAGACGTCAGATTATTATAAAACTATTTCATAGAGCTAAATGGAAACACAAATATTATCTTCCATTAATCTCAGTTATTGCATCAAAGAATACTAACAAATTTGCCAAACATAATTTTCCTTTCACAAAACCATGTTGTCACTGTTAGCCTTTTCTAAATGTTCTGCTATTTCTTCCTTAATAAAGGACTCTTGCATTTTCCCAACAACAAATGTAGGTTAAACTGGTCCATAATTCCCCAGTTTCTGCCTCCCTCTGTTTTTGAAAAGGGATGTCACATTCGCGTTTTTTCCATTCTAGTGAAAGCTGGAATCTAGGAAATTCTGGAATATTTTTACCAATGCCTCTGCAATCTCTGTAGCCACTTTCTTTAAAACCATCGGATGAAGGCCACTGTCTGCCTTTAGTCCCAGTAGTTTATCAAGTACTTGCACCCCTTTGATAGAGGTTGTTCCTTCCCTTTGCACTTATTCATCTGTTATCTTTGGGCTGTACATAATATACTCCACTATGATGAAGGAAAATATTGGTTTGCATTTTCATACATGTCTGCAAAGTTTCTGTGCTGTATGAGTCTATGATCCCATACGTATTCAGCTGTTCTCTTTCTATATAGCCATAAAGGCTCTCATTTGTTATTTTAATATTTCTTGTTAATTTACTTTGGCAATCATTTTTTTCTACTTAATCAGCTTTTAAGTCATTTTATTACAAAATGATTCCTAATCCTTTGGCCTGCTTTGTATGCTTTAGTTTTTTGACTGGATATTCCACTTGAACACTTTAGTTAACCATGGGTGGTCCATCATTCTGTGAAACCTAAATAATATTTTGCTGAGCTTTTTACAGTATCAGTTAAATGTTTACCACTCCTTTTATTAAGCTTTCCCCTTACTTTTATCTTCCCAGCTCACTGGGCAAACCTGTCTTCACAAATCTATGATTATCATTGTTTATGGTTTGGAGATGAAGGAGCAGCGCTCTGAAAGCTAGTGTGCTTCCAATTAAACCTGTTCAACTATAACCTGCTGTTGTGTGATTTTTAACTTTATCCTTGTTTAAGTTGAGTACACTGGTTTGAGACAGAGTTCCTCTCCCTGAAACTGAATTTGGAGTTCTACTGTGTTACCCTCCAGAGGATCATTAATTATGAGAACTCTTATTAATCCTACCTCATTAAACATTACTATATTTAAAATATCCTGTTCCTCTGCAATGAACCACTTTAAGAAACAACCTCTGGTACAATATCCAAATCTGACTTCATATTACCTTGCTTCAACTGATTTGTCCAGTCAAATTCAGAGTAAGTTCACCAATGACAATTGTAATGCCCTCATCCACATCTCGAATATTTTTCAATTATACTCTGTCCTATAATGAGGCAACTCTTCAGGTACCTATAGATGTCTCCCTTTCCCTTGCTATGCTTTATTTCCACCCAAACCGATTCCACATCATGATATATTACACCTATATCAACATTCACTAATGTCCTGATACCTTCCATTATTGCCAAAGTGATTTCACCTTCTTTTCATTTTGTTTATTCGTCCAGAACATTGAATATCCTTAAATATTGGGTTCTGAGCCTTGGTTTCCCTACAACCACATCTCCATAATAGCTATTCTGTCATATTAATTTATTTCTGTCCTCGTCTATGTATATTTTTTACCATTTCCTGTTCCACTTTCCTCTTCACTGCACTCAAATGTCTTCTACTTTTTCATCTCGTTTTGATTTTTTAAGATTTCCTACTCCATGGATTAGTTCAAAGTGGTACTAAAACCCCAATCCTATAATTCACCAGGAGCTCGTCCCAGGATAGCTCAAATGAAGCCTGCTTGAAATGGAACAGCTATTGATGCTATGGGAGCATTTTCTGACACAGTCTCAAAGATCACTCATTCTGAGGAGTGCTTTTATTCAAACAAGGCTGCATGAAATTTTCATTTTGAGTAACTTGCAACTGGTGGAAAAAATAAGGGTTTGCACAGGGATAGTACTAATTTAGAAAGTTGAGATGATAATTGCAGACCTTCCAGTTCATTCTCATTTAAAAATAATTATTCGTGGGATTTTACAGGCCACAATTTTCTTAAATTCAAGCAAGCAAGAGATATCCAAAAATTCTTGTCTGAGTTTACAACAATGCCTTTAAACTTGGCAAAAATATATTGCTCTTAAACTCCTATTTTTGATGAAAGTTTGCTGTATTTGTCCAGAAACCACCCATTGGACCCATCACAAAATTAAGTCTTCTCAAATTAAGCAAGAACATTTAACATCATTTAACAACACTCATATGAGTACACATTTCGAGTTTTCATGTCGCTCGTCGACAGCCAAAGCGTCGATGGTATGGATGCGTCCCTCTGTGGTTTTTTTTAAAATAAAAATTATAAAGAGAGTCAAAGGTTCTCCCTTTCATTTTAACTTAAATAATAAAGAGAGTCAAAGGTGCTCCCGTTTTATTTTAAATAAATTAATAATCGTTAAATATTTGCAAGAGCTGCAGAGTCATGAAAAGTGTCTCACGCGAGACCATAGAGGCAAAGGTCTTAAACCTCTTTATGCCCAGAAACTTCATTAGGGAGTCATTCTTTCCAAACCATTTTCCTCTGGCGCCGATAACGAACCCGAAGAACTGTGGCTTGGTACCTCCTGTGAGGCGCTCCACTTCCTTGCTCAGATGTTTTTACTTCTGGGTTTTTTCGGTCCAAGCTTGTTCTAAGGACTGGTCATTATTTTCGAACCAGACTGTGACGTCTACTACCGCCACTTTCGAGCTGTCATCCTTCTTGAAGATGATGTCCGGTTTCCATAGATTGCCATCCGAGGTCACAAACCTTGGCTCCAGGTATGATGTCCATCCATATTTACCTACGTATTTTCTTAAATGTTCAAGGACCACGTTGTGCCTTTTGATTCTCTTGTTCTTGACATACAGACAGTGCCCCGATATGTGTGCCAGCGTTTCATTTTGACTGTTGCATCGCCTACAGCTTTTGTTTGCATGAGGATTGCCCCTGGACAGGGTCGTTCCTGTCGGATACAGATTAGATCTGAGAAGCAGGCTGGAGATGAAGTTCCTAGATCTGGTGTTTGCGTGTGGCTTGAGCCAGGAATTGGATATCTTGTCTTCCTGGAAGTATTTAATGCCATCTGCCTGGCACAACATCTTACTCCACTTCTCGAATTCCCATTCTCGCCATGCTCCGTACTCATTGGGAGGTTTTAGTAAGCGCTGTCGTTGCTTTTCTGACAATTGTCCACCCTCTAGCATCATTTTCTGGACCCAATATACCGGCCACTGCAGAAGACAGCTCGAAATGACAACCGGAAGCGGCAGAGACAGGCCACTATAAATGCCGGAGGAAACAGCACAGAAGCGCTTCACAGGAGGCTCCCAAGCACTGAGGATGTCACCTAGGCAGGGGACGAAACGTTTGCAAGACAAATTCCCAGCTCGGCGAACAGAACCACAACAACGAGCACCCGAGCTACAAATCTTCTCCCAAACTTTAAGCAAGAACACTCATTTAATGAAAAATAGGTTTTGATTGTTAATCAACCTTTCTAGCATCAAAAATTAACTATTTCAAGTGTGAGCTCTCTTGCACTTCTGAATTTCCCAGGAAAAAATTGAAGTTTAAATGTTTTTCTTCTTGGCTGGGATCCTCTTTAGAGGGCCAATGCAGGCCTTTTTGAATTGTAAGGATTCTATGTCCACGTAGGTTGCAAGAACTTCACACCTGAAGCCAAATGCAAGTGAAGAATCTCCAACTTGTTTTATTGTGGTCTAAAAACTTATTGAGAGAATAAAAATGATTATAATGTAGTCATGTTTAAAAATAAATTGTTTGTTTTCTATTAATTGAGGTGGTCTAGGTTTCAATGTAACCCACCTGGTCATACTCTGGCTGTGGAAAATAAGCTCACCAGCACAATTTCCTGTCAGTTACCCACTGGCTGTTTAATTCCAACCTCTTGTGGTAACCCTCAACACATTTTTCCTTGCTAATGGAAAACTGCTTTTATTGTGAAGTGGTTTTCCTTTCCTGTGCTTGCTTTCACCCTTTTCTGTAATCCAAAATCTCATGGGTCAACACACATTACTTCCCACTGCTTCACATTTTATGCTTGGGCTAATTACAAGGCTGTTTGATTTCACTGTACTACCATCAACAGTTATCATAGTTGGACTGCGTATTTCAAAAAGGAGCAATTTTATGGCTTATTCAAAACAAATGCATCTCAATAGATTGAGCATTGCTAGCAAGATATAGGAATAGGTCAGTCCTTATAGTATGGGTGGCTGTATATGGGAGTACTTACAATGGCATGGATAATGGTTGTTGATTAGGATTTATTCTTCTTGTTGCAGTGCAGCAGCAGGATAATGAACCATTGCCCCCCTTATCCTCTGGAAGGTCATGAGACATTTACCTTCACCCTGTTACAATTCCAGTGCAAAAAATGAAACTATTAAAATGAAAGGTCCCATATGCCAAAACTTTCTACTCAGAACAACATCCAATTTGTTCAGTGTCACAAAAATGCAAAGGTACATTAATTTTGGGGACACACTTTAACAGTGGCCTTTTTTTACAACTGATGCTCAGGAGCAATGGGGAGACAAGTAATTAAGATGTGAACTAGTTTTGCAGTCCTTCAGTCTATTAGTGAATAATCATCCTGGCAAATTTAACGTAGTATTGAACAAATCAGTCAGATTCATTTTTGTCTCTCTGCTAGTCTAACTTTCTCAGTGATATCAGGGGTATATCAGCAATTTCTAGTTTAATTCCAGAAAGCCAGGTAGAACATTATGATGGGTATGCTGGAGTGACAGCCGAAACAAAAGAGTTTGCAATAGCAAATAAAACATTGCAAATTCCAGAAATATGGTGTAAAGGCAGGAAGTACTGGACATACTCAGCAGGACATGGAAGGGGAAGAATACAATAAACATTTTTTTATTGCAAAGATATACTTTATTCTGCAATCGAGTGATGACTTTTCAAAATCTTAGAGTAAGGGTAACAAGCACTGTACAGTTAATACAGTGGCAATCATGCTTTCTGTGCAGTTCATAATGGATGTGCCCACTTGCTGTGAGGCTATTGGCATTGTTCTATAGATTTTTGTGCCATCCAAATGTAGGTTAGGCACCATCTTCTCTTAACTTCAGAACTCTGACTGTCTCAGGTCAATGACCATTATGAAGATGTCAGGGGAACTGTTTGTAAATTTACAGATGATTCCGGAGATGTGTGTGGGTGTTAGGATCACAGTTGTGAAAAATAGATTCCAAGTTAATCCAGGTATGATGAATGGATGTGTTTGCATCTGACAGATAGCATTCACTATAGGTGAACATAATGTTATGCATGAGGCATAGCCAGTGCTAAATGTACAATATGCTGGATTGAGAACTTCAAACTATTGAGAAAGATGAAGATGTCAGTACATGAATCATCGAAGGCTCATGACAAATGCTGCAAAGTTGCTAGAAAATTAAACAGAATGCTAGGATGTATTGCCATGATAATTAAAATTGAAACATGGAAACATTGGAAATAGGAGCAGGAGTAAGCAGTTAGCTCATCAAACCAGTTCCAACATTCAACTTGATCATGACTGATCCTCTACCTTGGGGGTGACCAAGATTCCAAAAAATGAGTTTTGACAGAATAAGCATTAACTTTTTCAAAAAAATTGCAAAGCAAAAAATTAAACATCTAATGAAGTAAATATAAATGATCAGTTAAGCATTTCATGCAGAAAAACTTAATTTAAAAAGCCAAATTGGCTTGACTATTAAGAAACCAAACGAGGAAGAGAGACAGAGATTATCCCCAATTGATGATCAGTCAGGGATGGGGTTGGTGACTGATGAGTTGGATTTAAATCATACCTTGAGTTACATCTGCTGGGCAAGCACCAAGCTGGCCTCAGAAGAACTCTCACAAAATGGAGAGTCAGAAGTGAGTTGGCACAGAGTCTGGGGTTTCTTCTCCTCAATCTGCTTTCCCTCTCTTCTTTTCCATCACTTATCCTTTTCATCTCTTTCTTCCTTTATGTTTTCTCTTCTCACCTCTTCCTTGGGCTTTACCCTCCCAACATTTCCACCAGCACTATTACCTCACCAGTGAGCATTTCTAATGAATTGAAACTGGTCAAGATTTTTTGTTCCTGACAGACTTTAATACAGGTTGGTAAAAAGGTGATTTTTAAAAAAATATATGAAAAAGAATGTGCAAGAACAACTATCAGCATCTCCCTCGCAATCACATCCTGACTTGCAGAACCCCTTCATCATCCAACTCTCATTGCCTTCTTGATAATGCAACTTCCATCTCCTTCCCAAATAATCTACCTCAAAGTCTCTATTCCCAGACCCAGCCTCGATGGTCTCCAATCACAGATTGGTTCTGTCTGCATTTACTGCTGTTAGGCTTATCATTAAACCTGTAATAGCACACACAGGAGGGAAAGGGCCTCAGGTCGATGGAATATCTCCTTGCAAAATCATCCACTTACAATGTTCCTGTATTTGAAACTCTGACTTTGGAGTGCAGGTTCATAGTTCCTTGAAAGTGGAGTCACAGGTAAGTAGGATAGTGAAGATGGCGTTTGGCATGCTAACCTTTATTGGTCAGAGCATCGAGTATAGGAGTTGAGAGTTCTTGTTGCCGCTGTACAGGATATTGGTTAGGCCCACTTTTGGAATATTATGTGCAATTCTGACCTCACTCCTTTCAGAAGCATGTTGTGAAACTTGAAAGGGTTCAGAAAGATTCAGGAGCATGTTGCCAGGGTTGCAGGGTTACAGCAATGGAGAGAAGCTGATTAGAATGGGGCTGTTTTCTCTAGATTGTCAGAGCCTGAGGGGAAATCTTATAAAATCATGAGGGGCATGGATAGGGTAAATAGGCAAGGTATTTTCCCTGGGGTGAGGTAGTCCAAAACTAGAGGGCATAGGTTTAAGGTGAGTAAGGAAAGATTTAAATAGGGACATAAGGGGCAACGTTTTTAGGCAGAGGGTGGTGTCTGTATGGAATGAACTACCAGACAAAGTGGTGGAGGCTGGTAGAATTACAACATTTAAAAAGCATCTGGATGGGTATATGAACAGGAAGGGTTTAGAGGATATGGTCCAAGTGCTGGCAAATGATCGATATGGACGAGTTAGACCGAAGGGTCTGTTTCTGAGCAGTACATCTCTATGGCTCAATATGGACAGAGTGGTTGAAAAGGCATTTGGCATGCTTGCCTTCGTTGCCCAGTCCTTTGAGTATAAGAGTTGGGAAGTCATGTTGAGGTTATGCAGGACATTGGTGAGGCTTCTTCTGGAGTACTGTATCCAGTTCTGGTCACCCAGTTATAGGAAGGATATTAAGCTGAAGAGAGTTCAGAAGAGACTTACCAGTATGTTGCCGGGTCAGGAAGGTTTGAGTTATAAAGAAAGGCTGGGACTTTTTTCACTGGCATATAGGAGTTTGAGAGGTGACCTGAAAAAAGTTTATAAAATAATGAGGTACAGATTGAGTTGATGGTAATTGTAAGATAGAGAATTTCAACACTATAAGGCACATTAAGGTGAAGGAAGAGATTTAAAAAAGACATGAAGGGCAATTTTTATTTTACACAGAGGGTTGTTCATATGTGGAATATACTTCCTGAGGAAGTGGTGCAATTACAACATTTAAAGGACATTTGGACAGATTCATGCATTGGAAAGGCTTGGAGGGATATGGGCCAGGAGCAGGCAGGTGGGATTAGTTTAGTTTGGGAATTATGTTTGGCATGAACTGGTTGCAACGAATGGTCTGTTTCGTGATCTAATAATTCAAAAATCACTCTGCCATTCTGTTTGCTACCAAAGTGGACAACTTCCCACTTCCCACATTGTACTGCATCTGTCAAGCATTTGCAAGCTCATTCAACTTCCCTAAATCACCCTGAGGGCACTTTATATCCTCCTCACCATTTACAATCCCATCTAGTTATTTATCATGAACGAAATTCTAAAATAAATCTATTTATTCCACTTAATGTTCCCCAAGTGCCAATCAATGCAGGCCAGAATATTAGCATCAATCCCATGTGCTTTGATTTTGCACACAAACATCTAATGTGGGGCATCATCAAAACTCTGAAAGGTGAAGTGCAGCATATCCACTGCTTCTGCTTCACCCACTCATCCTCCTGATTTGAGTTTGATAAATTCATGCTAATAATGTGTATTCCCAATTATATATTCAAGATGGCAACAAATAGGGCTCCTGAGCCAGGGCACTTCTGTTCCGACCGCTTTCCTCTTCTTTGTTCTTTTTTCCCTTTTTCCTTTTACTTACCTCTTGTCCTGAGCTCAGATGGCAGCGGCCAGGGGGCCCTTACCCTTCAAGGGCAAGCACAGGACCTGTTATTGGAATCAGCAGAGGGGACATCGGCAAGGTCAACCCAGCAGTGAAAAAATGGCACCTGAGGATCGACAACTTTGTCATTGGTTCGGGTCCAGCGCTAGTGACAGCAAAGTGGTGGCGGAAGGGCATCACAGCAATATCAGCGAGGTGGGCTCAGTGGTGAGAGTTCCGACTCTAATGTTGGTGGGTCTAGCACAGGAACAGCGAGCCAGTGGCAGAGTAGAATTGGTCTAGCAGAAAAGATGGCACCTGAAGAGTGACGATTTCAACTTTGGTTGGGTCCAGCGTAGAGGGTGGTAAGGTGGTGGTGGAGTCAACAATGCACTGGCTCAGGACTGATGGATTCTCTAAGCTATAGCTTTCTTTTTTTCCTTTTTCTTAAAACTAGTCAAAATGGTGCCAGATGGTGGCAATGAAAATGCTTTTCACTGTATTTTCTTGCTTTTCTTCCTGTAAAATACACGTGACAATAAAACCATTCATTCAAGTGCCCTGTTATCACCTCCATTAAAAGGTACCAGCATTATCTTGACGACTGATGTTAGTCTAACTGGCCTGTAATTCTGTTTTCTTCCTTCCAGCATTTTTAGAAATGATGATGTTCTATTTGCCATCCTCCAATCTGCCAAGACTGTATCAGAATCCACTAAATTTTGGAAGATGGCAACCAATATGTCCACTATATCCATGGCCACCTACTTCAGTGCAGATCCTATTGGGTTTTACCAGTTTTCAGTCCCATTAATTTCTCCAGCACTATAGTTTTATTTCTTTACAGTATACCCCTATTTCCCTAACACTTCTGGGAAGGTATTTGTGTCTTTTTCCTGTCAGATGAATTAAAATGGCTGAATTTTACTGGGAATCAGCTAAGTATCAATTCTGGAGAGTTTCATGGAAGGGACCTCTCTGAGGTTTAGTTCATGCTCTCCCCAACTTTCAAACTTTTATTTCCACTATTTTTTCATTTTACTTAGAGAAGCTCTTACAGTTTACTTTATTTTCTGTAGTCATGAACACAGGCTCAAAATTGGACAATCTAAATTGCCCTGCAGCCAGAGAAATTGGGCTTGACAGAAAATTCTCTTCATAGGATATGTGGATGGGCCCCAGCTATGTCTGCCTTTTCATAGGATATGTGGAACAGTCCATCTTCCGCAGCTATACTGGCACCACCCCCCACCTTTTCCTCTGCTACATCGATGACTGTATCGGCGCTGCCTCGTGCTCCCACGAGGAGGTTGAACAGTTCATCCACTTTACCAATACCTTCCACCCCGACCTCAACTTTACCTGGACTGTCTCAGACTCCTCCCTCCCCTTCCTAGACCTCTCCATTTCTATCTTGGGCGACCGAATCAACACGGACATTTACTATAAACCGACCGACTCCCACAGCTACCTAGACTACACCTCCTCCCATCCTGCCCCCTGTAAAAACGCCATCCCATATTCCCAATTCCTTCGTCTCTGCCGCATCTGGTCCCAGAAGGACCAGTTCCAATACCGAACAACCCAGATGGCTTCCTTCTTCAAAGACCACAATTTCCCCCCAGACGTGATCAACGATGCTCTCCACCGCATCTCCTCCACTTCCTGCTCCTCCGCCCTTGAGCCCCACCCCTCCAATCGCCACCAGGACAGAACCCCACTGGTCCTCACCTACCACCCCACCAACCTCCATATACATCGTATCATCTATCGTCATTTCTGCCACCTCCAAACAGACCCCACCACCAGGGATATATTTCCCTCCCCTCCCCTATCAGCATGCCGAAAAGACCACTCCCTCCGTGACTCCCTCGTCAGGTCCACACATCCCACCAACCCAACCTCCACTCCCGGCATCTTCCCCTGCAACCGCAAGAAATGCAAAACTTGCGCCCATACGTCCCCCCCTTACTTCCCTCCAAGGCCCCAAGGGATCCTTCCATTTCTGCCACAAATTCACCTGCACCTCTACACACATCATTAACTGCATCTGCTGCACCCGATGTGGCCTCCTCTATATTGGGGAGACAGGCCGCCTACTTGCGGAACGTTTCAGAGAACACCTCTGGGACACCTGGACCAACCAACCCAACCGCCCCATGGCTCAATACGTCAACTCCCCCTTCCACTCCACCAAGGATACGCAGGTCCTTGGACTCCTCCATCGCCAGACCATAGCAACACGGCAGCTAGAGGAAGAGCGCTTCATCTTCCGCCTAGGAACCCTCCAACCACAAGGGATGAACTCAGATTTCTCCAGTTTCCTCATTTCCCCTCCCCCCACCTTGTCTCAGTCCCAACCCTCGAACTCAGCACCAGCTTCCTAACCTGAAATCTTCTTCCTGACCGCTCCGCCCCCATCCCCACTCCGGCCTATCACCCTCACCTTAACCTCCTTCCACCTATCGCATTTCCAACGCCCCTCCCCCAAATCCCTCCTCCATACCTTTTATCTTAGCCTGCTTGGGACACTTTCCTCATTCCTGAAGAAGTTTTCATGCCCGAAACGTCGATTCTCCTGCTCCTTGGATGCTGCCTGACCTGCTGCGCTTTTCCAGCAACACATTTTCAGCCTTGACAGAAAATTGGTCAATATAAATTTAACTGCAACCAGTAACTGTTGGCTACAGAGAACAATGGAAACAAAAGGGGTTACAGAGGTGCAAGGGGAACCCATTACAACCGACTCAGTGTTGTATGTTGAGGAAGTGCCAAATCAGACTTTCTGGCATCCCTACTGCCTGAGTATGTGCACTTTACACTTCCCCAGCATGGGAACAATGAAGGCTGTTGGCCCAAACCTAGTGGATGATTTGAGCTCATGATCCCATTGGTCAAAAAACACAGAACATTCTGGAAGGTCAGGGACGAGGATGCGTAAGAACACACACGAGGATGCCACTCCCTCAGCGAAGACTCGGCAAAACCTCACAGGAAGGCTCATAGCAAGAGTCATGGCAGAAGATTATGTGCAAACTCAAGATGACCCAGGAGAAGATTTTCCCTGAATCCTGAAGGACTCACCTTCATGGAAGGGAGCCAGCTGTATGTCACAGAGGAAGAAGATTCCAGTAGCCCAGCTAAAACACATGGATTTTTCTGGGTGATATCCTCTCTCAGGTGGATAGAGCTAGGTAAAAGGTAAATATTGTGGGAATTTGGGAAATGCTGACATGGTGCTTTTTATTTTGTTGTTAAATTCTGCGTCCCTTTGTTCATCAACAAGAGTGCCTTGGTTTTTAATACATAAACTGGTTGAAGTGTCCAAAGCACAAACAATAGTGGCATTGGATGTAGGTTTGCACGCTGAGCTGGAAGGTTCATTTCAGACATTTCTAACATCTTCAGTGAGCCTCCAGACGAAGCATTGCTGATGATTCCTACTTTCTATTTATATCTTTGGATTTCTTTTGGTTGGTGATGTCATTTGCTGTGGTGATGTCATTTCCTGCTATTTTTCTTAGGTGGTGGTAAATTGGGTCCAAGTCAATATGTTTGTTGATAGAGTTCCGGTTCGATTGCCACGCTGCTAGGAATTCTCGTGCATGTATCTGTTTGGCTTGTTCTAGGATGGATTTGGACCCAATTTACCACCCCGCAAGATAAAAAACAGGAAATGACATCACCACAGCAAATGACATCACCACAGGTAATGATATCAACAACCCAAAGAAACCCAAACATATAAATAGAAAGCAGGAATCAGCAGCAATGCTTCATCCAGAGGCTCACTGAAGATGTTACCTCATATGGTGATGAAACATCTAAAAATGAACCTTCCAGCTCAGTGAACAAACCTACATCCAGAACCTCAACCTGAGCTACAAATCTTCTCAAAATCCACTAATAATGGCATCCCTGAGTGTCAAATCCCACTCACCTTGAACTCTCAGACATTCTGATTTAAGAGGGCAACTGCCCTATATGATAGCCAAGATTCAACTAGGTGAAGGTTTCCGACCAGTGATTGGGCCATAAACCAAGTAGTTGTAATATGAAGAGGACAAACATCCAGAGTTAGAACAGGGTCAGGGCCCTGCAGAAAACAGAGGTGAAGAAGTCAAATACAGGTTCAGAAGACACACAAGATGGAAATCTCACCATCTAACTGCTCGTCCCCCATGTTGGATACACTCCCTAAAGTGTGATGGAGTCGTGCCTCTCCTCAGTGGATGTGTAGCTCCAGTTAGGACAGTGTGAGACGGCCCCTGGCAGACAGTGAGGAGCAAGGCTGCCCTGGGGTCCCAAATGATACTTAACACATCCCAAGAGTTTGATAACACATGGCGCACCAAGAAGAAAAGTCTTCTGTCTGGATTCCCCAGATACTTCCAGAAGGGGGCAAAGACAGAATCTGTAAAATTTAAACTGGGAGACACAGACTACCATTACCCAGCAGTGTTGGTTAATCACTATATGGGCAGTGAGCATGTTTTAGGATCAGACCTTGAGGAAGTGTTGTGTAATTTATCTTTCAACCCGGCTAATTGAGGTAGGCTCATACACACAGAGGATTGATATCATGGGGGAAAATTGTGGATTAGTCCCAGTGAAATGACTGAGGACCCAGCAGCACAGGCAATTTTCACAGAGCACAAGTATGCATTCATCAATCACAAACACGACTGCGATTGTATAAAAAGGTGTGGTGGTGGTAAATGAACCAGACCCAAAGCCATAAAGACAATACACTTTCCCAAGCAGGCAGATGGAGACATGGGCAAGTCAGTATCAGCTTGTTAAAGCAAGGAATCCTATAACTTCAACCAGCAGCTCATCAATATGGTCAGTTAAGAAACTGGATGGCTTTTGGCAATTCACCATCAATTACAGGGAACTACATCAAATGACCCCAATCATGGCACCAACAGTAGCAACTTACCATAAAACCATGATGACACAGGCCCCCATAGGCAAAATATTGCCCTGTACTGGATATCAATCATGGACTTTGGTCCATCCTCTCCTCCAACACTGCCAATAGAAATTCACCTTCACGTTTCAGGGCCAGCTATTCACATGGACCTGCTCCCTCAGATTTTCACAATTCTCTGTCAGTATATCCCAACACAATCTAGTCCGACCTGCCAACACCATATCCCTCCAAACCCTTCCTATTCATATATCCATCCAGATGCCTTTTAAATGTTGCAATTGTGCTAGCCTCCACCGCTTCCTCTGGCAGCTCATTCCAGACACTTACCACCCTCTGCATGAAAAAGTTGCCCCTTAGGTCGCTTTTATATCTTTCCCCTCTCACCTATGTCCTCTAGTTCTGGACTCCCCCACCCCAGTGAAGAGACTTTGTCTATTTATCCGATCCATACCCCTCAAGGAGACCAGAATTGCACGCAATATTCCAACAGTGGCCTAACCAATGTCCTGTACAGCCGCAACATGGCCTCCCAAATCCTGTACTCAATACTCTGAACAACAAAGGAAAGCATACCAAATGCCTTCTTCACTGTCCTATCTATCTGCGACTTCACTTTCAAGGAGCTATGAACCTGCACTCCAAGGTCTCTTTGTTCAGCAACACTCCCTAGGACCTTACCATTAAGTGTATAAGTCCTGCTAAGATTTGCTTTCCCAAAATGCAGCACCTCACATTTATCTAAATTAAACTCCATCCACCACTTCTCAGCCCATTGGCCCATCCGATCAATATCCCATTGTAATCTGAGGTAACCCTCTTCGCTGTCCACTACACCTCCAATTTTGGTGTCATCTGCAAACTTACTAACTATACCTCTGATGCTCACATCTAAGTAATTTATATAAATGATTAAAAGTAATAGACCCAGCACCGATCCTGTGGCACTCCACTGATCACAGGCCTCGAGTCTGAAAAGCAACCCTCCACCACCACCCTCTGTCTTCTACCTTTGAGCCAGTTCTGTATCCAAAAGGCTAGTTCTCCGTGTATTCCATAAGATCTAACCGCGCTAACCAGTCTCCATAGGGAACTTTGTCAGATGCCTTACTGAAGTCTACTGAAGGGTCTGTTTCCATGCTGTACATCTCTATGACTCCATTTCATCAGCGGCTGGTGAAGGGGCTAGCGAGGTGATCCCAACCGGGATGTTTGGTAAAATACATGAACGATCTCCTCCTGCAGACAGAGATGAGGTCTGAACATTTGATCCTGTTAAAGGAACTGTTAACCCTCCCTCACCAGCCCAAGACTAAACATTAACCCCAAAAAGGCATAGCTCATGAGGTCCCAGGTCTCATACTATCATAGCTTGGGGGAAAACACAAAATAGAAGGGAAGCACATCGAGGTCATAACCTGTTTGTTCCTCCCCGGGGATGTGAGCTCATTGTGCTCCTTTCTGGGTCAATGCAACATTTTTGGAACTAAATTGATGGTTTCACCATTAAAGCTATTCCACACTTTGACCTCCTTAAAAATCAATTAAGGATTAGACTGAACAGCACAGGGACATTGCTTCTGAATTGTAACAGGCCCTAATGCAGGCCCCCACTCTGCAGGTACCTGATCCAGAACTTTGCTTCACCTTGGAAGTTGCAGCCTCAGGTTCCCCCGCTGTCCACTGTGATTCTCCAAGAATGACAAACTGGGAGCAATCGCTTGTACTTCCCAGACTCTTTCACCAGTAAAGAAGAACTTGTCTGTGGGAGAAACCGGATTTTGCCAATGTTATTGGCCTGACATCCCAACCATTCTGATCGGGCACTTTCATTGGATGGCAGGATTAAAGATGGTACACAGTCAAAAACTGTGGCGCTGGAAAACCACAGTAGGTCAAGCTATGGAAGATACAGACTGCAGGGAAATAGATGGTGACATCTTTCAAAATGTCCATATTACAGAGAAGGAAGTGATGGAAGTCTTGAAATGGGTAAAGGTTGATAAATCCCCAGGACCTGATCAGGTGTACCCTAGAACTCTGTGGGAAGCTAGAGAAATGATAGCTGGGACTCTTGCTGAGGTATTTGTATCATCGATAGTCACAAGTGAGGTGCCGGAGGACTGGAGGTTGGCTAACGTGGTGCCACTGTTTAAGAAGGGTGATAAGGACAAGCCAGGGAACTATAGACCAGTGAACCTGACATCAATAGTGGGCAAGTTGTTGGAGGGAATCCTGAGGGACAGGATGTGCATGTATTTGGAAAGGCAAGGACTGATTAGGGATAGTCAACATGGCTTTGTGCGTGGGAAATCATGTCTCACAAACTTTATTGAGTTTTTTGAGGAAACAACAAAAAGGATTGATGAGGGCAGAGCGGTAGATGTGATCTATCTGGACTTCAGAAAGGCGTTCGACAAGGTTCCCCATGGGAGACTGATGAGCAAGGTTAGATCTCATGGAATACAGGCAGAACTAGCCATTTGGATACAAAACTGGCTCAAAGGTAGAAGACAGAGGGTGGTGGTGGAGGGTTGGTTTTCAGACTGGAGACCTGTGACCAATGGAGTGCCACAAGGATTGGTGCTGGTTCCTCCACTTTTTGTCATTTATATAAATGATTTGGCTGCAAGAATAAGAGATACAGTTAGTAAGTTTGCAGATGACACCAAAATTGGAGGTGTAGTGGACAGCGAAGAGGGTTACCTCAGATTACAACAGGATCTGGACCAGATGGGCCCATGGGCTGAGAACTGGCAGATGGAGTTTAATTCAAATAAATGCAGGGTGCTACATTTTGGGAAAGCAAAATTAGCAGGATTTATGCACTTAATGGTAAGGTCCAAGGGAGTGTTGCTGAACAAAGAGACCTTGGAGTGCAGGTTCATAGTTCCTTGAAAGTGGAGTTGCAGGTAGATAGGATAGTGAAGAAGGCGTTTGGTATTCTTTCGTTTATTGGTCAAAGCATTGAGTACAGGAGTTGGGAGGCCATGTTACGGCTGTACAGGACATTGGTTAGGCCACTGTTGGAATATTGCATGCAGTTCTGGTCTCCTTCCTATTGGAAAGATGTTGTGAAACTTGAAAGGGTTCAGAAAAGATTTGCAAGGATGTTGCCAGGGTTGGAGGATTTGAGCTATAGGTAGATGCTGAATGAGCTCGTGCTGTTTTCCCTGCAGCATCGGAGGCTGTGGGCTGACCTTATAGAGGTTTACAAAATTATGAAGGGCATGGATAGGATAAATAGGCAAAGTCTTTTCCCTGGGGTCGGGGAGTCCAGAACTAGAGGGCATAGGTTTAGGGTGAGAGGGGAAAGATATAAAAGAGACCTAAGGGGCAACGTTTTCACATAGAGGGTGGTACGTGGAATGAGCTGCCAGAGGAAGTGGTGGAGGCTGGTACAATTGCAACATTTAAGAGGCATTTGGATGGGTATATGAATAGGAAGGGTTTGGAGGGATATGGGCCTGGTGCTGGCAGGTGGGACTAGATTGGGTTGGGATAACTGGTTGGCATGGCCGGGTTAGGCCGAAGGGTCTGTTTCCATGAAGTACATGTCTATGACTCTAAGCAGCATCCAAGGAGCAGGAGAGTCAACATTTCAAGCATAAGCTCTTCACCAACATTCCTAATGAAAGGCTTATGCCCAAAATGTCAACTTACCTGGTTCTCAGATGCTGCCTGACCCACTGTGCTTTTCCAGCACCACAGTTTTCGACTTGGACTCTCTAGCATCTGCAGTCCTCACTTTCTCCTAAAGATGGTGCACAGTCCACCAAAACTGTATAGTACAGCGGACCCTAATGTTACAGGGTCTGACATTGCAGCCAAACGTGCCAAAGTGCCCACACTCCTAGCCGACAATTTGAGATACAGAGGAGAGCCCCATGAGGGTCAGGTATTGGTAACAGATATCCCCAGTGGAGCATTTGTGCCAAAATAAAATGGAGAAGACCTAAGGACCTTGGGGAACAGAAGAGTGAGACCATGTAAGAATGTTTGTAGACAGCTCCTTGACAGTGGAGGAATGGGCACTGAAAGACAGGATGTGGTGAATATCTGGAAAAGTGAACCCCTGATGGAGTTAGTGCTGAAGCTCCCCAACAAAATGAGCACCCAGGCTGTGAGCTCGCAGCTGGAGCCTACATGGTCAGCCACCCTGAAACATTCCCACCCCCAACACCAGCAGACATTCAGACAGTATGTCTGTCTGAAGCAGTTTAACTGACTTCCTGCCACCATGCGATGCTAAAGGATTCTATTTGGTAGACTGAAAACCATCTACATCCCTGCTCAAATTTATTCTTCAGACTGCCCAAGCCGTCAATATGGCATTGTCAGGGTTAGAGCCAACCATGGTCCCTCCCCAACTGCAAATATAGGGATAGATGAATTAGTTAAGCAAGTTCCCATGCAGGAGAGCAATGGCAGCACCCCCATTCTGGATCAAATAAACATCTTTGCTGTCAGACAAACCAAAGTTTAAGTTCTGACACAGGTTCAGAGCAAAAATGCTGTGTTAAAGCAAGTACAAAAGGGCTACAATCCCCTTGTATAGCAAGTGCGAGGGCATGTTAGTGCTAAAGAAGAACTTGCTCTCAAAGACGGACGGTTATGAAACTGGTCCAGGGCCAAAATCAGGGTAATTTATCAATACGATGATGCCTAGAGTCATAAAGTGGCAGAAGACATGACTGACAGTATTAAGGGATTGTGTTGGCACCTAGAAATGGTAAAAGACAAAAACATTATGTTGAGAATTGTATCATTTGTGCCCAGAACAATTCAGACAAGTATGCCAACAGTGAAGGCTATTAACAGGACTTTATTGGATGATTTGAACCCAGCTCACGCCCCCATTGATCAGAGGCCTCAGGACATTCAGGAAGGTCCAGGATGAGAGTGACAAAAACACACACCTGGACACCACCGGCTCAGTGAAGACTCACAGTGTGACACATGACAGGAGACTATGAGGCAACCCAAAAAGACCCAGGAGAAGATCCACCCTGACCTACAAGGCCTTGCTTCATGGAAGAGAGCCAGCCCTACACAGAGGGAGGAGATTCCAGTAGTCCAACTGAAGACATGGATCATTTCAGATAAATATCCATTCTCAGATGGATACAGCTTGATAAAAAGAGTAAATATTGTGGGAATTGTGAAATGCTCATGCGTTTTTAATAAGGAGTATTTTGTTAATAAAATTGATTTAAAGTACAAACTGAATTCTGTGTCCCTTTCTCCTCCTCGCTGACAAGAGCACTTGGGTAAAATGTTTTTAATATATAAACTAGCTTGTGTCCAAAGCACAGATAACATTTCCTTGCAGATTTACCCTCCTACTTTATTTTTCATCTCTTAATCCACTTCTTTGTCTACCTTCGCTGAATCCTAAACTGTTCCCTGTCATCAGGCCTGCTACTTTTTCCCAATCAACTTTATAAGACTCTCTTTTGATCTAATACTATCCTTAATGTCTTTTTTTCTAACTACCATTGTATGCATTTGTTGTTGTGTTATTTTCCCCAAAAAGGATATTTGACTGTTGTAATGGATGCACCTCATCCTGAAACATTCGCATTGCATATCCACAGTCATGCCTTTTGATCAAGTTACCCAGGCTATCATAGTCAACGCACCCTTCAAGCCTTCATCGTTTTTGTTTCAATTTAGACCCTGGTTTTAGGTTGGATTGTTTAAATTTCAGTACTACTGAAGGATTCTATCATTCATTGGCACATTTTCCTAAAGGACCTCTCATGGAGATAATTAATTAACTCCTTCTCATTGCACAAAACCAAATCTAGGATAGTCCATTCCTTAATGGGTTCATCAAGTATACTAACCTTAAAAAAAAACATCTTGTATATATTCTGGAAATTCATCCACTGCGATAGGAAAATGGGTTCACGAGTAGGCCATTTAGATTATGAAGCCTGCCTCGCCATTTAACATGATCAGGGCTGACAGAATAGTTTATTCATCCTATCCGCATAAGTCTGAAGGCAAACAACAATCAGAATCCAAAATTATTGCTCATTTTGTTTGTAAACAGTCTATATGTAGTTTAAAGTCTCTGATTATTGCATACATCTCTAATTCTCTTTTTAATGCCAACATCTATCTTACTGTTACCTATTCTCACTGCTAAACAAAAATTATTACCCTTCCTTATTAAACTGGTCAAGAATACAGTTTAGTTTTGACCTCCTCACCTATATTAGTCCTGGAAAATGTAACTAATATAAAAACCATATTTTATAGAAGTTTTACATCCTATAATCAACAGGGTTATTCATAAAAATACCTATGTTAAAGTGAACAACATCCTAACGCTATATGAGCAGAGCATATTGTTTGCCAGTTAGGATTCTGATTGGTAGTGGCATTGCGATGGAGAATGAAAGAGTTCATGGATGACTGACCATTAACCTCAAAACTTTATTTAAATATACACCAGAAATCTTTGACTCTGATTGGTCAAGATTAGAGGCGCCAGTGTTGGACAAAGTCAGAAATCACACAACAGCAGGTTAAGTTCCAACAGGTTTATTTGAGATCATAAACTTTCAGCATGTAGCTCTTTCACCAGGTGCAGGGAAGCACACAGACACAGAATTTATGGGCAGAGCGATCAAAAGATTATACAAATGGTGTGAGTGGACTGTCGAATAATATGTCTCTGTCGGTGAACTAGGATGTTAGATAGTGTGAGTAAAGTGTCAATAGCTGAACAACAACTGAAGGGGTGATCTATAGTCCAATTAAATGAGGCAGAGAGATAATTGCAAAAAATTAAAAATGAAGTGGTGCCGGAGACAAACCACATGACTGAAATAACATGGAATGAGAAAAGAAGCTGCTGGAAAAGCCAAACATGTCTGGCAGCATCTGTGACGAAAAACCAGAGGAAGAACCACTGGAACCGAAATGTTAACTCTGATTTTTCATCACAGATGCTGCTAGACCTGTTTGGCTTTTCCAGCAGCTTCTTTTCTCATCCCATGTTATTCCAGTCATTTGGTTTGTCTCCAGCACACCTTATTTTTAACTTTTTGTTAGGACTTAATGTGCCTCATTTAATAAGATTATAGATCATCCTTTCAGCTGTTATTCAGCTATTCACACTTTACTCACACTGTCTAACACTCTCAGTCACCTGCAGAGACTTATTATTTGATACTTCACTTGCACCATTTGTATGATCTTTTGATCTCTTGACCCTTGATCCCTCTGTCCATAAAATCAGCATGTGCTTCACTCTCACTGCACCTGATGAAGGGCCTACACTCCGAAAGCTTATAATTTCAAATAAACCTGTTGGACTATAACCTGGTATTGTGTGATTTCTGACTCTGATCAATCAAGGCAGTGACCTGAGGAATGAACCAGAGAATGGCTATTGCCTGTTTTATTCAGTTGAAACAGTCGCACACAATCTGTGTACAGTATATGTTCTGTCTGCAAAGAACAGGGTTCACCATATTAACATATGAAGCTTCCTTTATGTGTAAGCATGCCATACTGGAAGTTCAAATGACAATCTTAAAATTAGTTGTCAGCCTAATTCTTGTCATGTGTCATAATGTTGGGCACTATGTTTAACCTTATGTAAGCATGGGCTGATTGGGCATGTTCAGAATCTGACTGACAGAACATATCTGTGAATGAGAGAAATGAATTATACTCAACTGATCAGAGTTAATTTGCTTTGTTTAAATCTAATCTAAACTTGCTAATTAGTTGCCAACCAACGTATTACTGGTACTATGGAAAATCCCGAAGATCAACCACATTTCATACATTATGACTGTGATTACAATTCAAAAAATCAATGACTGTAATGTACGTTGGCACATGCTGTGGATATGAAAAGTGGTATATCAATGTAAGTCTGTTTCACCCTTCTTTGGAGGATATTTCTCACTTGTATTTTGTTTTTTTTAATGGCAATTTCCTAAGATTGATTCATTTAAATTTACCTAGCATGTTGATCCTTTCTTATTTTTAATTTTTTCAGAAGATCATATGACTAGTTGGAGGGGCAGGAGACGGTAGTACAGCTAAGCACTGTTAGATTAAATCCATCATGTTTTCTTTTTGCTTAATATGATCACCTGTGTTTTCCCAGTTAGGGAGATCAAGAAAAAAATCCATTGGGGTTTGGGGGGTGGTTGGGGAGGGTGGGAGTGGTGATAAACAAGAATTTAGAGGAATGTTTGGCTCTTCCAGAATCTTTCACAATATGTATGCTGTTTTAAGCTACTTGGAAAGGCAAAGGGTACACCTCCCATTTGAATCCATTCCCCCATATCCAACTCATGGAAATTACAATTCAACATAGAAATTATGCCCAATTCCACCCATTCTAGAGCACAAAGTGCGCTAACTCATACGCTGTTGCAATGTGAGCCAAACTTCCAAACATTGCATTCAATCAATCTATTGTCAAGACCTCTTATTTTTACCATAAGAGAAATATTTGCCCATCCCTAGTTGCTGTTGAGAAGGTGATGATGAGCTGTCTTCTTGAACTGCTGCAGTCCAAGTGGACTGTTAATCTTTACATGTGGACCTCCGTCATAAGGTTCATCCTGCAAAACATCAACTTGCACCATTTCTCATTCTGCACAGCTTATTCTGTATCCAATTATCATAAATTCAAAAAATTTTACGTTTTTGGTCGTGTCCTTCTTGTTTATGGTTGTCATCCTCTATTTATATGACAGTGTTACACAATATGTTATGCCAACATATACCATTCATGTTGCATTGTGACAGAAACCGAATATTGGTGTCTTTTGTGTATATTCCTTTAATTTCTCTAAAGACAGATCAAGTAACATTCAGTGAAACAAAGCTTGCTAAGAATTACTACTCTGTGTTGTTTCACAGTCAGTGAACATCCAGAACAGCAGTTCTGATCAGATTCACTTAGTTTAATCATGTTGCTTAATTATACAAAATTAAGAACATACCACATTTCTCCACATCAGTAGATCATCTTACTTAACTTAAACAAGTAGTCTTCTAGCATTTCTAATCTGTTCATCATAATGAAACCCTCCCTTAGAATTTCCTTTCGCAAACTTGTCTGAGAACATATGGGTATGAAAAAAGATTTTACATTTTTTTTCCCAGAGTAGTTAGATATAGTAAATCACAGCTAGTGACCATGGATGGGAGTAAAGAAATGATTTTCAGACTTCCATCTGTTCGGTGAGCTCATCCAGTTTTGTTATTCATAGAGAATGACTCAAATTATACAATTTCTGATATTCCCACAGAGTCTACTGTCAAGATTTGATGGTCATGGACAAAAAACATCTCAGAAGCAGAATTAGCAGATACTGCAAAGTTTCATGAAGTAACCAAAGGAAATACAAAAGCCATGTGGTCTTGTCTAGATATGGCCAGCTTTTACCAGGGTGGAGGTTGAATATTTGCCACTTACAAAAAGCATTTTTTGAAACTCATTTCTATCTTGGGAATTGACGCATTGTCTCCCCATAGTTCCAGGCTGCACTCCAAACATATTCAAACATTCATTGTTATGAAAAAGAATCCACATAAATTTTAAGCAGGCTGCCAAGTAACAGGAAGGCAGTTCCACAAGAATGACTCTCTGCTTGGCAAAGTCAGACTGAAGTTTCATTAAATCTTCCTGTTACATTCAGAAGTTTGCAATGGTTTTTAAATTGGACTCTAGAGAAAATCTAAGCAAGCTGCTCCCTACCTGTCAGGGATTTGAGTGTGTGCACATGGGAGAGGGACGTGGAGTGAAAGGGAGACAAATTAAAACAGCTGAGGATTGTATGTGTCTTGTTTTAATTATACTCTATGGATTTTGTGTAATTGCATGAGGGAAGAAATTGATTTAGAGAAATTGAAATGGTCAAATGGAATGGAAAAGAAACATTTTTGTATTTTTACCAAAAAAGTTTCCATTCATTCTGGTGCTGCTTATGAATAATAAACCAAAGTTTCCTCTGGGCTTGCAAAAAAACTCAATCTGTGCACTTCTGCAATTCACAAATTGCATACCTGACACATGTGTGACTTCACGTACTATATTTGTCTTTTCACACTTGAGCATGTTTGCAGTGCAGTGTGCAAGGTATACAGTACATCTCTTAACAGGTTGATTAGCAGGTGAGCAGAGTAAATGTGGAAGTAGGGTGGTTAGAAGGCCTGCCTCTGTTCTGCAACATGGAAATCCCAGCTCCCAACAGTATTTAAGAGCCCCTGAGACCTCACCCTTCACCTTCCTCACTCACTGACTCATCCCTATGCCAGACCATGCACCTTTAGATTCTCTATGACAGCTCATCCCACCTCAAAATGTGTCCATACTATCATCCATTGTCACTTACTCAGGATCCACTGTGCACAATATTCAGGTTGCATGAAATATCAATGGAAAATATTTGATACCCTTCTAACCACATACCATCTAATAAGACTTGGAGATGCCGGTGTTGGACTGGGGTGGACAAAGTTAAAAATCACACAACAGCAGGTCCAACGGGTTAAGTTGGAAGCAGTAGCTGATCATGAGAAAAAGATATGTTCCAATAAATAATAGCTCAAAATGCCCGTAATCCTATTAGCTTGTGTCTTCAAATCAAAAACCACAATCAGTTATTAAAATATCTTAAGTATCATTCATTCTCAGTGGAATGGAGTACCTTCTGTACCAAAACCCATTAACACCTGTAACTCACTCAAGCATTAATGATGGCTATAGCTGACAAAACAATAGATTGTTCTGAGCAGGAAAGAATATCAGATCCTCATTTCAATTTCAAAGCAGAAAGCCTCTCAATCAATGTAAGAGAGTTAGATCTTTTTCAAGTGTAAATTTCTTTCAAAATGTCAAAAAGAGTTTTCTTTCCTCTAGCCAGAGCTATTTCAATCATAATAGAAAAGATTAAACTATAGGCTGACAGCATATTTTGTAACAGTTTTCATTGCATAATTCTGCTTCCACTATTGGAAATGCAAGTGAACAAACAGACAGATTGATCATTTGTGTTGTATTTCTCTATGTGTCATAAATGTACCAATCATATATCATATGACAAGGATTGGTAAAGCAATAATGCGGATTCTTTATTTGAAGCGAAATCTGTATGCATACAATGTTACTTCAAGCCTATAGACATGTCTGACTTCTATGACTTTTGCTGTGTTCGGTGTTTCAATTATGGGGTTCCACATCACATCTTATCACAAGGTGCACAATGATTGGCAGCACTTTAAGTTTCACCCCTGTAAAGATACATATATCTCATCATAACAAACATAAAGGTCACTTACTTTTAAAGGATAGATCCCAATAATGAACTACTGCATTAAAAATACTTTACAATACACACCTAACATTGACATTTAAAGGTGTGTAAACACTTTACACTTGCCTTTTAACATGTTGCAGAATTCTGGGCAGGTTTTCTACTTCAGGAGCTCACAAAACTGCCTTTCTTTTCAAACTCCACAATGCCAAAGAAAATACTGTGATAATCTTTATAAGGCTTATGGGGAATCACTAATTAATTTCCCTATGAAGCTTGATGAGTATGAGTTCCCTTGGTAACATGTAATGACCAGTCCAGCTGGAACTCATGACTGAGACCTTTATATGAGCCATGGTAGTGAGCTCTTGTGGTGCAGTGATAGTGTCCTTACCTTTGAGTTAGGAAGCCTGGGTTTAATTCCCACTCTGTCTATCCCAGAGTTGTATCATAACAGGTTGATAGGAAAATAGCTTCAGTTTTTGAAAAAAAGCTATGGCCCAATGGTTGGTGGGCCTGCTTATGGCTCAGTGTAGTGTCCATACCTTTGGACCAGGAGGCTCAGGTTCAAATCCCACCTGCTCCAGAGGTATATAACAGTTTTCTTGAACTGGTTGATTGGAAAATTTAAGAGCCACCATGGCTCAAGTGCATAGCATGCTGGTCTTGGAAACAGGAGGGTCTGGGTTCCATAGTTGGCATGTTCTCCCTGTGTCTCTGTGTGCTTCTGGGGCATCTCTAAATAGGTTGATTAAGAAATACGTTAAATAAGGAAAATAAAGCAGATCCATAGGGTTCTTGTGGTACAGAGGTAGAATCACAATCTTTCAGCCAGAAGGCCCAAGTTCAAGTCCCACCTGCTCCAGAGATATGCAATGACATCATTGGGAATGGTGATTAGAAAATGGTTGATTTTGCACATGGATAGCAGTGAGTTGAGGGTGCGTAGGTTAAGTTATTACATTTTACACTAGGATTAAACCTCGGCACAACATCGTGGGCCAAAGGGCCTGTTCTGTGCTGTACTTTTCTATGTTTTATATTCTATCTTCTAAAATACGTTGAAAAAATATCTTAAAAATCAGACTTATTCTCCCTACTTCCCCCTCACCTTCTGATGGTTGCCGACATGTGTGAATTGTAGAATGATAGAATCCCTACAGTGCGGAAACAAGCTTTTCAGCCCAACAAATCCACATTGACCCTCTGAAGAGTAAGCCACCCAGACCCATTCCCCCACCCTATTATCCTATATTTACCTCTGACTGATGCACTTAACCTACACTTCCCTGAACACTCTGGAAAATTTAGCATGGCCAATTCACCTAACATGCATATCTTTGGACTGTGGGAAATAACCAGAGCAAACCCACACAGACACAGGGAGAATGTGCAAACTCCACACAGACAGTCACCCGAGAGTGGAATCGAACCTGGGTCCCTGGCACTGTGAGGTAGCAGTGCTAACCACTGACCCACCGTGCCACCCACTCACTGAACGTCCGTGCATCTCATCCAGTGAGCCACCATGCCACCCACATGATTTACTTGTTTAAAAAAAAGATCATGGTGATTTGGTGGTAGGAGTGCCATTTGGATATTTGTGCTAAAAAAAAGCTGACACAGGGATGAGTCTGTGGAACTCATTGTCTATCCCTGGCTGGGACAAGCCTCTGCACAAGTAGTGGCTCTATTTTCATGTTCAACAACAATGTTCCTTTCCACTTTGCTTCCTGTGTAAATATAGGGAGGAAATCTAATTTTGTGATCCAAAAAATGTTTTGAGCACCACTTACGTACCTAATCACAGACAATATAGTGGCAACTGTTCACTTTCAAATTGGGCATTGACACCTGAAGTACATACATTCTGGGCAGGTGACACAAGTATACATAGGCTGCTTTAGGGAAGCACTTGGTACACCACTGGGTTCAATACAGCTGAGCAGAAATTCATCTGCATAGGCAGAATGAGCACTACTCAGAGGTGCTGTTGCACCATTTTATTAACATCCTTTTGCAAATTCCTTTCTCGTGAGCATTATTTATTATCCTCCCGTGTTAGTACTTTACACATATGTGAAAGTTGAATACCCAGCTGTACAGTATATTGAAAATTTTACAGCATGTGTTAGTCTGGTTTATCTCATTCACTGATCTGAATTTATTTGAAAAGTTATTGAAAATTGGGAAGAAAATGTATTTCTGCAATCCTGGCAAAAAAGGAACATAGCTAGCCATAATGGGAAACAGCTTTCACATTATAGTTAGACATCTTGGACAGTGCCTAGAACAGCCTGTATTCTTTAACATCTTTTAATTTTAATTATTTTTCTTCCTGTAGAAGCATGTTCAAATTCTATGAATCTGAAAAGGAAAGAGAATTTAATTCTTGATGCTAGTAAAGGTTGGTGCAGAGCATGGTACCTGAGCTTGGATTGATCTCATCAATTTTAGTTAGGCTTTGAACTAAATAAAACCACAGTAGTGTGGATGTAAAAATCTGAGATAATAACAGGCGATGTAGGAGAAACCCAATAAATCTGGCAGCAACTAAGTGAGAGTCAATGTTTTGAGTTCAATATGATCCCTGAGTTCCAAGGAAGTGTCATTATGGATTTGAGAAGCTAGTTTAGTTGTGCTCTCCACTGATGATGCTGCCAGACCTGTTACGTTATGACAGGACTTTCCATTTTTATGACTAATTAACATTTATTAAGGGCCAAGACACTCCCTGGTGAGGTTTTTGACTACTTCATATTAGCAAGGAGCTGTATTTCTTACCAACTCTTCACCAGCATCAAAGCTCCAACTGGTATTTTGGATGTTAATGAGTAAAGCTATGTAAATGTCAGACCAGAAAGTGGTATGACAGAGCACTATAAACATCATATTGCTCTTAACAGCTGCGTAGTTCATTCTATTATCCGCAACATAAAACATCAGCTTTGGTGGACTGACAAAATAGGCAGTGGTAAATTGATTGCTTCCTATACATTCTGCCTGATTTAGTTCTACTTTAAGTCCATGAATATTTTTGTTAGACCTATGAAAAGCTTTCGAAACATTTCCATCAATTTTTTTAGTCCAGTAAAAATTAAACTTCACATTCCAGTCCCCTGTAATTTAGTCAAGATAAAAACAAATCAGTAGTTAAACTCCACACAATTTATTTGCAATGTTATAGCTTCTTAGGAGAAACATGATTGTTTTTGGCTTCAACAAAATAGTGCTGCAAGTTGGGTGTAGTATTCAGAAAAAAACTGCAAAACCTGTTTTTGCATACTATCATTGCAGCTCCATTTGTGCTGTTAGTTAGAGGTCAGATCCGATCCAAAATGTGCTTAGAACTAATCGAATTGTCAATATAAACACCATGACATGAGTGCTGAATCAGTCCAGCTGAGGTTAATTATTCTGAGAGTTATTTGGAGGCAATGCAATCTAAGCAGTCACCAGATTAATGATTCCATCTATTCCTTTGACTTACTGTCCATTCGCTTGCTCTCCTTTTCTGTATTATTAAACAAAGCAAAAACTAACTTATGCATCAGCACTGTTGTCAGAATAATTATGTACCAATGGATATGAGGCACTGCAGAAACCGTGTTCAATTAATCTGAGATTGATTTGAGTGCTGAACTCAGTATATAGCATTGGGATTTGTTTGAGCTTACTACAAAATGCTCATGTACTTATCCATCACGGTAATATGCTCAGAACTAAGCAAAGTGAACACTTTGCAGAGTATTGTCGAAGAGTTTCTAAATTGCTGTTGCATCACAGAGAATAGAAAGCAAGATACTGTATTGCTGAAAAGGAAATTGTTTGATGTGGTTACTTGAGTACAACATCATTGCTGATACGATAAGGTTTGAGTGGTCCTATATGTGAACTGTTGTTATATATACCACAAATGCTAAGTTCTTGATAAAACAGATATCTTACAGTTTAAAAACACCAATGATTTACACAGCTGTAAGATATCAGACTTGCACATGCTGTTGTTCTGATCTTAGTACATTGAGTATGGATACAGGAACTGCAAGTATGCTGTTATTATTGTACTTGTTGTTGTGATGACTGGCACTGACATTACTGACTGCTCAGACTGAAGTGGATGTCACATGTCATAATGTCTTAAAGTGACATAGTCTGCCTGCTTTAGAATTTATGTAACAGTCCAACATCACTGAATTTTTCTTCTTGCACAGAACAAACACAAGAGTGTTAAATTTCAAACTATCATAATTTATAGTCCAAGCAAAAAAACATGTCGGTTGGTAGCCAAGCGGACTCAATCAATGGCTATATGGAAGTAAATCTGTCGATACTTGCTGTCGATGTCACCAGTGGAAACATATACAACAGCGCCTGAGTTACAAATGGATTCCATTCTGGAATCTGTTCACAAATCAATTTGTTTGCAAGTGGGAACACAATGCCGAACAATGGAAAGCAGCTGTTCGTATATACATAAATGTTTATATGTCGGATCTTTAAAATGACCACTCTGTGTGGAATCGCTTCACAAGTCAGATATTTGTTAATCCGGGATGCCCTGCAGATGAAAAGAAATGATGGAAAGATTAGATTTTGAGAAATATTACAGGTAAAGATGCAGCGAGAAAAAATAACACCATGACTAGAAATGCTGTGACGATAATCAGAAAGATAACTACAGTGAGTGCTACAACTGAGAAAGCTAGTACAGTTGGTCATGTCTCAGGCTGCAGAGAGAGATCATGGATGATGAGGTAAGAAATGCACCATAGTCGCATGGTATGTCATTTGTGACTTTGCCTCGAGCCATTTCAATGCTATGACTGCAAAGATTCTAACCTTGATTTAAGAAAAAGGTGAGCATAGATTTATGAAGCCACAGCGTCCTGAGTTAGCTAAAATCATACACATTGGCCAAGTTATTTGTTATAAATTTGAATAGAATCGAGTATATGCAAAATTTGAATGTTGCTGGATTACATTTCTGAAAAGGGGAATCAGATTATACTTCTGGTTAATTAAACTCTCCTTTCCGTGATGTGGAGGAGCAGGGGCTGGGCTGGACTGGACTGGATAAGGACAGAAGTCACACAACACCAGATTATAGTCCAACAGGTTTATTTGAAATCACAAGCTTTTGTAGCACTGCCCCTTCATCAGGTAAAGCAAGAAGAGGCATACAGACACAGAATTTATAATCAGAGAGATCAAAAGATCATACAAGTGGTGTGAGTGGAGTGTCGATAGGCTGAATAATAAGTCTCTGCAGTTGATAAGAGTGTCAGATAGTATGAGTAAAGTGTCAACAGCTGAACAACAAGCGAAGGGATGATCAACTATCTGATTAATTGAGGCAGAGAGATAATTCAAAAAATGAATGGTGCTGGAGACAAATCAAATGACTGAAATAACATGACAAGTATTAGAGTCACATGCCAAGTATCTAACCAAAGTAACAAGTAATCCAAAACTGTATAAGCTAATTAAGGTATAGAGATCATAAGAAGTTATCCAGGTGATTGAGTCAATACAGGACAACAAAAAAGATTTTACAGTGTTGTATGGCATCGTGGTCAATGCTGCCCTGAAGGCTGGGCAGTTTGCTGTGAAAAATAATCTGTTTAAGGTTTGGTAGTTGTTTGTAGGCAAGAAGTGGAGGTGTAGGGATGATCTTAGTAAGATGTTCATTGTCATTACATTCCCTACAGTGTGGAAACAGGCCCTTCGGCCCAACAAGTCCACACCGACCCTCCGAAGAGTAACCCACCAGATCCATTTCCCTCTGACTAATGGACAATTTAGCATGGCCAATTCACCTGACCTGTAAATCTTTGGACTATGGGAGGAAACCAGAGCACAGAGGAAACCCACGCAGACACAGGGAGAACGTGCAAACTCCACACAGACAGGCACCTGAGGCTAGAATTGAACCTGGGATCCTCGTGCTGTGAGGCAGCAGTGCTAACCACTGAGCCACTGTGCCGATATGTGAAGTTGCTCAGCTCAAGAGAAGTGCTGGATGACAAAGGATACACTTTTGGGCATATCCTGTGTCTGTCTTCTGAGGAGGTCATTCCGCACCCATGAAGACAGCCTCAACCATGATCTTGGATTCATATTGAATTACATATAATCACACCATACGGTTCTATATCAATAAAACCTTCCTGACTGTTTTGTTTTGACACCATCGCCTTGATAACTTGTTTTGATCCCCCTACCTGAATTAATTTGTACAGGTTTGGGTTATTTGTTACTTTGGTTAGACCCTCGGCTCTTATACCAATCATATTATTTCCATAATTTGGATTGTCTTCAATACGACCTTAGTTTTTTTTTGTAATTATCCCTCTGTCTCAATTAATCAGATTATAAATCATTTCTTCACTTGTTGTTCAGCTGTTGACACTTTGCGCACACTATCTGACACTCCTGATCACCTGCTGACACCTATTACTCAGCTTGTTGACACTCCATTCACACCATTTGTATGATCTTTCGATCTCTCTGATTATAAATTCTGTGTCGATGTGCCTCTCTTCACTTCACTTGACAAAGGGACAGTGCTCCAAAAGCTTGTAATTTCAAACACACCTATTGGACTATAACATGGTGTATTGAGACTTGTGATGTTTTTCATGATGGTGCCTTAGTCAGTTCACTTATACTCTAAATTTCTCCCTCCTTTCTTTTCATCGATATGTTTCCACCTAATGACATTATCAGTAGACATGGGATTTGCTTCAAAATGCACATTGGTTGAAGTTACCTTTAAAATATCTCTAAATCCAATCCACTGCCTCCGTACTTTCAGACTAGCTTCTCTGTTATCCAGTATTGAACAATTTACAAAACTGGAAACACATATTTCTCATCATTGGGTCCCAGCACAAATTCTGATGCCTTACATTAATTTCCTCTCTTGTTACTGTATCAGAACAAATTCTGTCCATTCATAAAATTGGCAACCTATTTAATGACTTCTTCTCTCTTTTAAAGACTGCCCACTTCCTCTATAACATACAGTTACCCAAGTCTCAGCTCAACCAAAGTAAAAACCATTTCCGTGCTTTTAACACCACTGGAACTTTTCATTCTAATATTCTCCCAGATAGCCACCGATTCTCCAATCTCCATTAGCTGCAGTTAATTCAAAACTCTGCTATCTGTACCCTATCTCAGCTCAAGTTCATCTAAACCTTTATTGTCATCTTTGCTACAGAATCTCCAATTTAGAAACTCATTCTCCTATTTGTGCTTTAAGGATCTTGATCTTTTCCTTATCTATAATCGTCTTCAGCCCTACAACCCATGACCTAACAGCTGATATTGACCTTTTGTGAAACCCCCTCCAATTAGACCACCAAAGATTACCCTGTCTTTCGATGCTTCATCCCCATTCACTAAAACGCTTTTATCAAATCATTCAACAGCTGTCTCTTCTTTTAAGATTCATCAAAATGTAATCTCTAAAGTACAAGGCTTGCCACATATTCTATTATTTGAATTCAAATTTTTATACAATGTATGTTGGAAAATCCTGGCTACATATATAAGTCATCCAAACACACAAATGGAAAGTTAATCAGCTCTCAGTCTTATAAAAACGGCTGGCATTGTAAAAACTATGCCTTCACTTTGCACACATATCCTATAGAAACATCAAATCTTTTATAACAAAACAGTGCCTGATTTCAATAAAGAAATTCAAGGGATACACTCATTCATTTTCTCTTTTGCAATGCTGCTGAGACGTGGGTTGAAGAGTGTAAAATGGAATGAGATTTGCATCCCATTTACTGAAGCTGATGTTATCTTGCTATTTCATTTACAGCAGGCCACAAAAACAAGTTATTCAACTTACATCAATTAACGCAAGCAAGAGGTGCTTTTTAAAATATTTTTATTGCTGCATGATCCATTTTCTACTGGAAACAGACATCTTGACTACTGCCAAAGCACAGTCAAAATTTATAGATGAAAATTATAATATGAGCAAAACCCATCAAAATTGAATATGAGTTGTATAAAGATAACTGCAGGAGGCAAGTACATGTTCACTTATATTCTAAATTTGTGAGCTCAAATCAAAGCTAAAATAGTAAAAGAATCTGCAGCCACATTTGATGTTGTTGGACAGTATACAGTGTACTAGTTAACTGATAGTTAAAAACAATGATTAACCTAATATAGGATTGAGTTCAAGAACTCATTTTAGCATTTCATCCAATTAAGGGTTGATTCTCTTCATGACTTCATTGGAACTTGGATGAAAGAAAAATACTTAATTTTGAGACCTGTTGGGTATGAACAGTCCTATATCTTTCCTTCAATCCAACCATGATTTTAAACCCCCCACAATGTATTACAGAACTGGTGACTGAAAGCCTCCTAGAGTTCTATAGGAAGTTCTGAGCAAGGGCCACTGGACCTGAAGCATTAACTCCGTGTTGTCTCTACAGATGCTGCCAGACCTGCTGAGCTTTTCCAGCAATTTCTGTTTTTGTAACTGATTTCCAACTGCAATGCTTTCAGTTTTTATTAAAGGAGGTTATTGTTTCTGAGTGGGTTTACAATGCTAGCGAGAAAACATTAAGCATTTAGCTAGATTGAGCAAGAAATTTGAGAATGAATTAGTTCAAGAGCTTTTGGGTTCATTTCAAAGGAGTCCTGACTGGGGTCAGAAGTAAGTATAATCTCGCTTTAAAAGGGGATTGTTTAGAATAATTTGGGAACTATGTTGTTTAGTGAAGGAGATTAGTCTGTGAAACTTCTAGATCATGAGTCTTTGGTTCGAATTCTGCAGATTATTAAAAGACTGAAAACTCCAAGCTTTCAGTTCTATGAGTTTTCAAAGGAAAAGGCTTCACAGCTAGGAGCACAGGAAATGAAAACAAGCAGTGAAGTCAAACCTACAGATTGGACTGGGAAGGAAAATTTCTCTGGATTTTAATTACTGTTAAGTGTTGGTATTGGGGAACTTTGTTTTTCTGTTTTGAAATCTTTCAAACCATGTTATATTTAGTTAGCTTTGTTCTGTTTATTTTATCATTATTTATTTCGGGTAATGAACATCTGTTTTAGTTTGTGATTATATTTCAGTAAAAACCAATGCATTAAGCAAAACAAAACAGAAAAGATCTATAAAGCCAGATCTTATACTCAGATCTGATTGGCCAGTAAGTAACATCAACAGGAATCATAATGATCAGAGACACCTTGAATGCTTACTTCACTAACTAGTGCATGAACATTACACGATCATTCTTAGATTGAACAGTTTGTGTCCACATATTTTCTGATTGTACTTTACTACTTTAAAATCTACTTTCAAAGTAACTGTGGTTTTAATAATATCACTTTCTATTCTTTTATATATTTATTTATAGGGTGTGGACATCATTGGCCAAGCCAATATTTTCTGCCCATTCTAATTATCTCAAAAGATTGGTAGTGAGGTGCCTTCTGGGGTGACTCTGGCCTTTGGGCAGAAACACCTAAAGCGTAGTTTGGTAGGAGGTTTCAGTATTTTGCCCCAGCAACTACAAAGAAGCAGCAATGTAGTTTCACATCTAGATGGTGTGTGGCTTGGAGGGGAAATTGCAGACGGTGGTGCTCCCATCATGCATCTGCTGCCCTTGTCCTTCAACATGGTAGAGTTTGTGGATTTGGAAAATGCTGCAAGAGAAACCTTGGTGAATTATTGATTTCTTATTCATTCTTTGACATGCCAAACAATCAACTGCATGTGTGATAATGAATTAACATCTCATTATTACATCTCACTCATTATTATGTAGTTTCTCATTCTCCAACCTGCTGGATATTGACTAGTTATTGTCAATTCCTGATAGGAAAGTCAAAGAAGTTACCTGGCAATCTGAAGAGGGAAACCCTCCATAAAATGGCCAAAGTTGCCATTGAGCTGATTTCTGGTAAGATTCAGCCCTCTCATTCAGTAGGCCAGGTTTTCTCAGGACTGGTAATCTCACACAGGCACTATCCTGAGGAAAGATGTCAGGCATCCTTTCAAAATTCAGAGTGGTACTTCCGTTCTGATGGTTCTTTCATAGTGTCAGGGGAAGACAAACCATGCCCCTTTTTTCCCAATTGCCATATTCTGTAACAGTCCTGACAGCCACTTTGGCAGCTGCTGTCAAATGGTATGTACACAAGATAAGTATAGTGTTAGAGCATTATGCAGGTACGAGCCCTGTAGGGGAATGGTGGTAGGACCAGGTAAATAGGATGCTAGCGGGGGACGATATCATCGTGCTAGGTGGCTAGGGTGCCAGGGGCAGGAGGTCAAATGGGTAGACGACAAGTGGTTAGGATGTAAGGGTTTCATGTAAGTAAGTTTCCAGATGGGGAAAGGGGAGAGAGCCAGGTTAAGGTGCCAGATTAATGCCAGGTAAGTAGGTTGCTAGCTAATTAGGCTGCCAGCTGTGTAGAGAGGTGTCAGATGGATAGAATATCATGTGGGAATGGGGTATGGTGCCAAGTGGTTAAGGTGGCAGGATGCAAGATGGGCAAGGGGTCAGCTAAGAGATGCAGTGTTTAGAGTAGGTCAAGGTGGGTGGGAGAAACAGGATCCTGTGGGGTCAGGGAGGGTGGGATTTCAATCTGGAGGTTTCTTTTCCAGTGGCTGAGCAATTTGGGTCAGTTCCAGTCATGCAGGAGGCTTGTGGGGATATCAAGTTAGGTTGGCTCTGGTGGCAGGCATGTAAGGCTGAGTCTGACAATGAGAAAATCTGTTGGTGATTGGATCTGACAGCAGAGGGGTAGTTTTCCAGAGGCTCTTCTCCAACCCAGCAATAGGGGAAAAGGGTGTTCAGGTCAAGTGAATCCAATGGGGAGAGACAAACTGATCTGAGAGGAGCAGTGGATGGAATGTGTGTTTAATGCAGAGAGTGGGAAAGGGGGAGCATGTCAGGTTTGATCCAGTAACAGGAAAGGATTGGAAGTGACGGGAAGGGGGAGAGGTAAGGGAAAGAGGGGAGTGAATGGAGAAACAGAGGGTGCATGTCAAACTATGAGAAAAGGAATATCAGGCGTACAGCAGGGAAAGGGGAGTTATATCACATTGTGGTGTCAGGTCAGGCTGTGGGATGCAAGAGATTTGGAGATGGTATGGTTAGGGGCGTGTGAGGTACATATGGGGCTTGTTTAATAATTACTTGGGAGTTAATGTTTGTTTAATAATCTAATTTTTCCTGAGTATTTATTTACTTAAATACAGCATAACCCTCTGAATTCCTGGCTTTAAGTAGAGACTTTTGGAGGGTTCCAGATATAGCAGAAAGTTCATTTTCCTGTGTAATTCCTTCAGAATCTGCCATGCTGGGGATTTTGATGAGTCTCCACACACCATCCCAATAACGATCTAGCTGATGGAATATTTGAGCCAATTACAGCAAAATTCAAATCCCTTTTCCTGCCACAGTCCCAATAACTGTGAGACCCACGTGGTGTAACAAAGATTTTATATCAACGAATACTTGAATTTTTGAAAATATAATTCCTCCTGGAATATTCACTTTACATCTGCCCAAACAAATAGAAAAATTATTGTCTGGGCTATTGTCGTAAAATATTTTGCAGGGGTCTGACCTGATCCATAACACAACCACTTGAAGGCTTTCCAATGCAATTTCTGACATTATACTATTTCATTTGATGCCCCTACATTGAAAAATAAGAAGATGTTAAGCTGTGATGGGCATTTGAGAAAGAATATAGCACTCTTTTAGACAGGATTATAAGATGGAGTGTTGCTAATGACCTCTGTGACTTGGTTTTTCAAGCTATTGTTCCGATGTCAATAAATCCTCCAAGTGGAAGGATATTGTGAAACTTGAAAAGGCTCAGAAAAGATTTATGAGGATGTTGCCAGGGTTGGAGGGTTTGAGCTATAGGGAGACACTGAATAGGCTGGAGCTGTTTTCTCTGGAGCATCAGAGACTGAGTGGTGACCTTATAGAAGTTTATGAGGGGCATGGGTAGGGCAAATAGACATGGTACTTTCCCTGGGATGGGGGTGGGATCCAGAACTAGAGGGCATAGGTTTAAGGTGAGCAAGGAAATATTTAAAAGGGACTTAAGGAGCAACCTTTTCACGCAAAGGTGGTGCGTGTATGGAATGAGCTGCCAGAGGAAGTGGTGGAGGCTGGTACAATTACAGCAATTAAAAGGCATCTGGATGGGTTTATGAATAAGATGGGTTTAGAGGGATATGAGCCAATTGCTGGCAAATGGGACGAGATTAATTTAGAATGTCTGGTTGGCTTGGATAGGTTGGACCGAAGGGTCTGTTTCTGTGCTGTACATCTCTATGACTCTATGCTTCTTTTTAAATTTCCAAAGTACCTCTCCCTCCATGTGTATCTATCACAAAGCTTCATCAAGATGATGCCATAACAGTCCATATCAGTATTCGATGGTAATGAACAATTAAAATGCTTTTGATAAGGAAACACTGAACTGAGAACCAATGAGTAAAATGGAAATTTGAATACTCTGACCCTTGAGCTGAAGCAGTGACTGTAAACAAAAGTCTGTTCTTACAGTCCTTGGAGCTCAAAGGAGAAATCCCTTCAAAGGCATCAGGGTCAGAGAGATACTGCTACTCACTACCTTGGGTTTCAATGCCCCATTCCACACTCCAGGATATTGCTGAGAGACTACCTTTACGCAGTTAGTAAAATATCAACGGCTTGGGATTATGAGCCTTAAGGGAGTATTTAATTATTTAAATTGGTCAGCTATTGCTGGTCAGACATCCAAGCCACTGCCATTTCCATTGCTGAGAAACATCTTTGGTGGCTGAAATAACTGCACAGATGTTGGTATCCCATCACCAATCACCCTTTATTTACTTGTGCACAGCCAGCTCCGAGTCAGCCACCTGCACTGAGGAGATTCTAATCTCCTGGTTATAAAATGGTTTTTCTGTCAAAGGGTCATGAGTCTTTGGGACCCAGGTTTCCCACTGTCTGGGGCACACTTTGTTTTCTAACCAATCTGTTCAGAGATGTTATTATACACCTCTGGAGCAGCTGGGACTTGAACCCAGGCCTCCCTGGTCCAGGGCAGGGACACTAGTACTGCACAACAAGAAGGCCCATCTCCTGGTTATAATTTTTTAACCAGGGCTTTCTTGATTGGCCCAGGTTAACAACCCAAGTCAACAAGCACATAGTCAATGAGGTTAACCTGGTTCCAATCACTATGATGGCCTGACTCCACAGGGGAGATACCTACACATGGGTCCCTGGCAGTTTACCAGCCAAACTAACTCCAAGCTCAACGCTCTGGAAGTGGTTTAATAACCACCATAACTTCCGTTATGTTCAAACATTGGATAGATGTTGTCTCCTGCTCTTCCTGCTGGAAAAGGTGTCAATTTTTTCTGCATTAATAAAAGAAATAAACAAACATAGATTAAAACAATGAACTGCATATCACTGGCACAGTACAGTATTCAAAAGGTATGATATTACTATACTTCTCTCCATTATCAGCCAAGGATTTTGTGCAATGCGCTCCTGCTCCATCATTATCCCATAACAAGCTGTACAGGACTTTGGTTAGGCCACAGTTGGAGTACTGTGTGCAGTTCTGGTCGCCTCACTTTAGGAAAGATGTGGAAGCTTTGGAGAGGGTGCAGAGAAGATTTACCAGGATGTTGCCTGGAATGGAGAGTAGGTCGTACGAGGATACGTTGAGAGTTCTCGGCCTTTTCTCGTTGGAACGGCGAAGGATGAGGGGTGACTTGATAGAGGTTTATAAGATGATCAGAGGAATAGATAGAGTAGACAGTCAGAAACTTTTTCCCCGGGTGCAACAGAGTGTTACAAGGGGACATAAATTTAAGGTGAAGGGTGGAAGGTATAGGGGAGATGTCAGGGGTGGGTTCTTTACCCAGAGAGTAGTGGGGGCATGGAATGGGCTGCCCGTGGGAGTGGTAGAGTCAGAATCATTGGCGACCTTTAAGCGGCATTTGGATAGGTATATGGATGGGTGCTTAATCTAGGTTAGAAGTTCGGCACAACATCGTGGGCCGAAGGGCCTGTTCTGTGCTGTATTGTTCTATGTTCTATGTTCTATGTTCTAAGTGCAACCATAACTATTCTTATATCTAAATAAAAAAAAAGAACTGCAGATATTGGAAATCAGAAACAAAAAAACAAAACTTGTTCAAAAAATCTCAGTAGGTCTGGAAGCATTTTGGACAGAAATCAGAGTTAATATTTTGGATCCAGAGACCTGAAACATTAACTCTGATTTCTCTCCACAGATGCTGCCAGACTTGCTGAGATTTTCCAACAAATTCTGTTTTTGTTACTTTTTTTATGCTCTCTGTTTCTGACTAAGTTACAGCAGTGGAATGGGAGCACGTCTGATCAACGTTGTGCTTTGTCATTTACATAAATGATTTGGATGCGAGCATAAAAGGTATAGTTAGTAAGTTTGCAGATGACACCAAAATTGGAGGTGTAGTAGACAGCAAAGAGGGTTACCTCAGATTACAACAGGATCTGGACCAGATGGGCGAATGGTCTGAGAAGTGGCAGGTGGAGTTTAATTCAGATAAATGCGAGGTGCTGCATTTTGGGAAAGCAAATCTTAGCAGGACTTATACACTTAATGGTAAGGTTCTAGGGAGTGTTGCTGAACAAAGAGATCTTGGAGTGCAGGTTCATAGCTTCTTGAAAGTGGAGTCGCAGGTAGATAGGATAGTGAAGAAGGTGTTTGGTATGCTTTCTTTTATTGGTCAGAGTATTGAGTACAGGATTTGGGAGGTCATGTTGCGGCTGTGCAGGACATTAGTTAGGCCACTGTTGGAATATTGCATGCAATTCTGGTCTCCTTCCTATCAGAAAGATGTTGTGAAACTTGTAAGGGTTCAGAAAAGATTTACAAGGATGTTGCCAGGTTTGGAGGATCTGAGCTACAGAGAGAGGCTGAACAGGCTGGGGCGGTTTTCCCTGAAGCATCGGAGGCTGAGGGGTGACCTTATAGAGGTTTACAAAATTATGAGGGGCATGGATAGGATAAATAGACAAAGTCTTTTCCCTGGGGTCAGGGAGTCCAGAACTAGAGGGCATAGGTTTAGGGTGAGAGGGGAAAGATATAAAAGAGACCTACGGGGCAACCTTTTCTCACAGAGGGTGGTACATGTGTGGAATGAGCTGCCAGAGGAAGTGGTGGAGGCTGGTACAATGGCAACATTTAAGGAGCATTTGGATGGGTATATGAATAGGAAGGGTTTGGAGGGCTATGGGCCGGGTGCTGACAGGTGGGACTAGATTGGGTTGGGATATCTGATCGGCATGGACGGGATGCACCAAAGGGTCTGTTTCTGTGCTGTATATCTCTATGACCCAATGACTCTAAGTTGTACTGTGTAAAAACAGATACTATGGTGCTGAAACAGGAATCTTTGAGCTTGTCAAAGTACTTGGCTACAGTTCATTCTTTAATTAGCTCTTCAGTCCATGAAAAGAAGAATAAAGCCCAAATCATGAACTGAAAAACTAATGACCTTTATCCTAATTAAAGAAGAAACTTATTTATTAGAATAGCTGCACAATCCTAAGTGTTTAAAGAATGCTACACTGGTTGCCTATGTTTGCCAGTGCTCCATATTTTATGGAGACCTACAACTAAGTTACAAGGTTTGAATATAATTGGCACTTTCAGATAATACTATGGCTTACAAGAATAAAACCTGAGTGATTAATGACAATTCTTTGAATTCTGAGATTGGATTTTCCCCTCAATCTGCTTACTGGTATCTGGCTTTATAATTAGATCTTTTGCATCTCATAAACATGTGTTACACAAGAACATGCTGAGAAAGTTTCTCACTTCAAACTGTCACACGTCTACATTAGATTACTTACTGAGTGGAAACAGGCCCTTCGGCCCAACAGGTTTACACCAACCTACCGAAGCACAACCCACCCAGACCCATTCCCCTACATTTACCCCTGCCCCTAACACTACAGGCAATTTAGCAAGGCCAATTAACCTAACCTGCACATCTGCACATCTTTGGACTGTGGGAGGAAACTGGAGCACCCCAAGGAAACCCACGCAGACACAGGGAGAATGTGCAAACTCCACACAGTCAATTGCCTGAGGCGGGAATTGAACCTGGGTCTCTGGTGCTGTAAGGCAGCAGTGCTAACCACTGTGCCACCGTGCTGCCCACATTCCACTCTCAAATATGTAACATATGTGAAAAAGTACTGATCACATGAAATAAAATGCCTGGACAAATTAGTTTAATAGTGCCACAGAATTCTTGTGATAATGTAATGCAGGGAGCAAAACTATCAATGCATAATAGTAAATGTTTTAGCCATCTATGTTTCTTATTGAGCCAATGATACACTTCTAAAAATTTAATTTATGAGAAAGCAAGACATAAAGCATTTTTCTTCTCATAACAAAATGACTAACTTACATACATCACTGCTTTGTTGGAATCAGTTTTAAAAATATGTCACCATGGTGATGTACTCTTCTTTCAGAGGTCTATGGGTTTTTGTCACTTCCAATGATTTAGATGCTATAAATGAATTTTGAAGTCCAAGTTTTGCTTTCATTGTCACTCAGACCAAATAATTTTCAATAAAAAGCAGCTTGCAAGATTATTTTCCTTCTTGATTCCCATTTCTTGGCATTGTTTTAGGTTAAAAAAGAAATCCAATCAATGTGGTAATTCTCCAATACATGTGCATAATAAGATCATATTTTCAACAGAATAGCTTTGATGTTGATGACTAATGACATAATTTTTTCTTTATTAATTTGCTTTTGGCATCTGTCCTTTACATTCAGTAAATAAATGCAATTCGTCTCTGGCTACATTGTCCAGTAAATGACACATTGCAAGGGATCACTCTCCCCCCATCATTAGAAAGCAATCTATTCAAGATATGAACTGAATTTTAATAAGTAAAGTTGAATTTCAAAATTCATCAATATGGAGCTGGAATGGATCTGCTCTGTCAATGCATGCTATGTCTTTAATCTACTCATGTTGTTCTTTTTCAATATGGATTCCCTCTGTCATTCTTTTCTGAAAACTGAGTGATTTCTAACTGCAATCAACAATTAAGCCTTTTTTTTGGAATCATCATTAATGTTTCAGCTGGCACCATTTTTGCAGAACAGGAAATCCCTGGATATCACACTTTTATCTCTTCAGTAACTTCATATATTGTTAACTGTAAGTCCAAGGTTTCCTTATTTTCCAATTTTTTAAATGAAATTGCTTTGCTTTGAATTTTGGAAGTACTTGAAGGATAAATCCAGTTTTGAATCTTCTGCTGGCTGTTTTAATACTGTGTCCATATAATTCTGAAATCATTTCCTGAGCATTCAGTTACACACTTTGCTTGCAGGCTTCGGGGGCACTCCAGACTTTACTCTCTAACCTCGAGAAAGAGTGTTTAGTCCTTCTACATGATTATCTATCAAAATTACATCTTAAATAGATACATAGAAATCTCTGATCTGAGTCTTTTCCTCACTTTTCATTACCCCAGCCGCAACATCAACTTCTACACTGCTGTTTGGAATCTTTGACCTTATTTCCTCTGCCTTGACACCTCCCTACATTTACATCAACTTCCACAAACTACTCTTCTTTGATTGAGCCTTCCATTTTCCATCCTATCCTTATTGATCTGTACTCCTTTCTGCAAGTTCACTTTATATCTTCTTATTCCAAGAGCTGAGTGGCAATCCCCTGCAATGTGATGGACACAATAAAAATGTAAGTTATCGCATTACTCATTATGTTATCTATTTCCCATTCCAAGTTAGATCTCCATAAAGGAAAAATGTACATTTCTTATGCTGGTGCAATAATTTCAATGGTATTACTTTGGCTTTCTTTTTGTAAGCCAATTGTAAAGAATTTTATTTGACTGGGAGAAAATCTGAAGGGCCACATCTCACACTTGCCATTGGAGACCACATTTCACCAACATGGTTGTGTTTTTCTTAAAATGATTGAGCAGTTAATGAGTGTGTAACCATCCAGTCTGGGTATTTTATATATGAAGAAAGGTGTGCTGATAATTTTCATGAGGATGGCATTGCTTTCAATTTTAATTCATTAGTGTGTAATTGTTTTCAATCCATTAAAAAGATATTTAAAGCTGATCTGTTTCTATTGTTCATGAGTTATGAAAATTGCATTAGTAATGTATAATATCAATATATCACGGTTTGCCCTGTAGATATTGGGTCATCCAATGCATGTTTTAGAAGAGGTAAGTACTATTAATGCTGTACTTTAGATATCTCCCTGCAGAATTTTCACGCAGATGCATTTTCAAAAATACAGAAAATATAAGAAATGTTTTCTGTTACAAGTCTCCTTTCTTGTCAAATAAGAACATACACCGTCTCTGACCTCTTTTTCTAGGACATGGCAAATAACGATGAAGGTTAATGTGACTCAGGTACACATTTTAGGTCTTTGTTGTTGAATTTGAACCAAGGTGCCAGAGATTAAACGATGGTTTAATCTGAATTGTAAGCATGGTGATATGGTGGCCAGAAAGCATGAGTTAACATCTTGTAACAGTAAGTTGTGAAGTGGAATTAAACAAGTGGCTTAGTGCCAGAATGAAAATTGGTTGATATAAAAACATCACTGGTTCTCTATTGCTCATCAGAAAAGAGAATATGTCCTGTGTTATAAGCTCGGAAGACAACAGTCAAGCCTACATTATGTCTTTATTGAACTGGCTACAAAATGGATGCCTGAAGTGCATGCCTCATCATAGAGGCCACATGACTCTTAAAAGCCAAAAGGTACATTAATGCAGTGTTGTATTTTATACAAAACATTTCCCTTTTCATCCAAAACAAAACAAGAAAATGCATGCATTATCATTTACACTGAGTTACCCAAGTAACAATCATGCACACTACTGTTTCCCTTGGTGGCTGCTTTCAACATCTCTGCTTTCAACTGCTCAGGGAGAATAATTCCACCTCTGAATGCCAAATATACTCTGTGACCACAGGACTGTCCTTGATGGTGTCAGGCCATTCTTTCATCGTTACCTCTTGCACCACCTAACCTGGCCACATGCATACTGTGGCTACAAGAACAAATCAGAAAGGTAAAATGAAAGGGTTACTGGATTTGAAACATTAACTATGTTTTCTCTTCACAGATGCTGTGTTTCTCCAGCAATTTCTGTTTTCTGTTTCAGATTTCCAGCATCTGCAATTCTTTGTTTTACTTCAGCGTAAAATTCTGTGTTAACCAATCCACCTCAGATTTACCCAGTGCCCATCTACCATTGACAAGACAGATGTCAGGAATGTGATGGCATTCTTGCCATATGCCGAGGTTGATGTAGATCCAACAACAGCATCCAGGACAAAGCAACCCACTGAGTTTGCACCCCATTCCCCATCAACATTCACTCCCTTCACCATTGGAGTACAGTGGAAACGATGTGTATCGTCCACAAGATCACAGGAGTAAGTCATCGAGGCAAATTAGACATCAACTTTCAAACTTGTGACCTCTACAACTTTGACAGACAAAGGCAATAGATGTGTGTGAATGCTAACATCTCCGAGTTTCTATCCAAATCGTACAATATTTTGTTTTGCAATTATATCACTATTCCTTCACTCCCACTGTGTTAAAATCTTGCAATTCCCTCCCCTAAAACACCCAAAGAAATGCAGAGTTCAAGAAGACAGTATACCCACCAACTTATTTGGCCTTATTAACAATGGACAATAAATGGTGCCTAGCCAGTGATACCCACATTCCATGCATGAATGAAAACAATATTTACAGCATTGCCTAATGTTGGGTAGTTCACTTGATTTGAGCAAAGCACTTGTCTGTTAGATTCCAGATGAATTCCAGAACATGTTGGGCAGTTGTTTTATGCTGGGTCTGGAAGATTTCACACTTTGATGTAGCATTCTTGATTTTCCATCGGGAGTACTTCTGTCAAAAGCATGTCAGTGATATACATCTGCTTCCCTTTCTGATATATCATGGCCAAATGATATCTCTGAAACCTTCTCTATTCACATAATATTCTTTGCAGACATTTTGGAAACAGATGGTGGGATCTTGATGAAAATGTTTTGATATTGTTTGTGATCAGAATCAATTTTCTATTCAAAGTGCATATTGTTAAAAATATTTGCACTCAAAGACAAAGGCCATACTATCTTACTTACCCAAGAATACCATTTGTGTTAGTATCCTAGATACAAATGGAAGTAGTTGTCTATGTTACTTTCTGGTGCTCTAAGTCCAGTCTCACTGCCATTTCACTGCAGTGTGACTTGATATTTTATGTTTTCAGCACTAGCATTGCCATCACTGGTTGCTTGATTTTAGTGAACACCTCCTCTTGTTCTATGCCCAAACATCACTGTAAGTCATTGGCAGTGAGTTAGCATAATGACTCACACTCCATTAACAAATTGGCATGAATTTTCTAAACACATATGTTGGTTTCCACATTGCTACTATACCACTCACCTTTTCAGGATCCAGTCATTGGCATTTTGCTCTTAGTACATGGCCTATCTACTTACTGCAATATCTTTAGTTATTTTAGGTTCATCTGGTGAGTTCTGTCTTACATTTGCATTAGATTTTGAGCATAAGCCAGCATTCAATATGTCATGGGTCAGAGTGAATGTTGTTGTGCAATCTTTCACTTTTCACCTCTCAGTTCATGCAATTGATCTGTTGGGCCCAATTCTCAGGGGTTCACATGGCTGGATAGGCAGAGATGATCATTACTGCCAGGATCTTCTGACTTACATGCTAAGTTTAAAGCTCAGCTACAAGGAATTCACACAATGCAAGCCAAGGATGACATTGTGGTACAGTCAGTTCTGATAAAACATGACAGTTCTGTTCTTGTGCAATCTCGCGTTATAAGAAAATTGCACAATAGTTGCGCCATTTAAAGAATCATGTTATAGCCAATACAGGTGAGGAAAGTTTGTGTTCTACAAAAACAGTCTAAATTCTTCAATCACATTAAAGCTAATTTGCATTGAAAAAACATGCATTATAGCAGAACCAACTGTACTCAACCCATTCCACCAAAGAAATATCACAGAAGAAAGACAAGTTAATTTTATATACAGGCATCTGGAGGCACTAGTGGACAGGGTGGAGAAAGGAGAGGTAGCCTTTTACCTTTGCTGACAGCTAAAAGAGGCCTCAACATCATATTCAGCCAGGAGACTGTCAGATCTGAGCCCTCTAGGCCGAAAGGTAGCGGGGACTTGCAACTCAATGGAGCAGGCTCTCTCCATCTAAGCTACAGATATTGAGACTCCACTTTGACAAAGGGGGAGGCAAAGGAAGAAGAAAACATAATGAGGGGCTCATAATTGGTATAGATGCAACATCATTAAAATGATCTTTCAATTTTGTAAATATATGCTTACTTGCCCTATTAAAATATCTGGTGTAGTATAATGTACGTTATCAGACCTGGCTATTTGCACCTATATGACAACTGAGGTGTTTCTTCAAAAGTCCCATGGACATATGAAGTTGCAATGGCAAATGTTGCTCATATCTCACAAGCAACTGGCTCCTCGACTACAAGCAGCCTCAGAAATCAGAGATCCTTGAAGCATAATGCTGAAGACCACACCAAGCCGATTAATTTTAATGTGGACTGTACTGAAACTAAACACTATTTGCAGGGAATGTGCTAGGCCTGCACACATCATTCCACACTTACACCCCCAGACCTTTAGGTCAGAGTACGGAATCAGTGATGCTTTCACACATCTCTGCAGGAAATAGCCCATTCTTTGTATTAGCTTTTCAAGGAAACACACTGTCATTCAAGGCTGAGAGATGTATAATGGGAAGATCACAAGTCCGCTCATCCTCATTGCACATGTATCTGCCAAGAAAAACTGTATACAGTGCTGCCTTTCACAGGTTCAATCATGTCCTCTGGGATGTTTAAGTATTTCAAGGCAATGTAACAGTCGACACACAGTCTAAAACATTAAACAGTTATTGATGATGAAAAGGCCAAAAAGTGTTTGCTTAGGACTCCCATCAAGCTGGTGGTTACACAACATTTGGACTTCATGATCTAAGATGCTAAAAGAACCTCCTTATGTTACAGCCACCTGATGTTAATGTTTCTGAATGCTTCCTTTTCAGAATCATGTACGGCATGTTATATGTATATACTTTAAAGTAGAATCACCTAAAGATATCAAACAATCTCATGGATATTGGTGCACATTGTCCACAAAAATAACAAGCTTCACAATTCCTTTGCACCAAAGGAGAGCTGCACACCAGATTAACACCAGAATCTGAAAAAAATTAAACCCAGCTTAGTCATCCGAGAAATTTGGTGCAATTAGATTTTCTCTGGCCTCTCAGGAGTGGTGATGCAATGCTCTGTCATACTGTCTTGGATGGCCCATCTGGTCCTTAATCTAAGCCTCAACTTCATCTTCAGAAGATTAATGTTGATCCCCATTTTGTCTGAATCCAGGACAATCATCAAGCCTTCTCCCTCCAAAATAAAACCCTTTATTAGCTCCAGAAGGGCACATTATGCTGCAATGATACTGGATACCATTTATATTATACTTTACTGGAAGCCCTACTGGACTTGGCCAGACAGTAAAATCTTTGTTTCGCTATGATCCTGCTGTAAGTATGAGCAGTGTAGCATCTTTATACTGGATTACTGCGAATGTGGCACACTCCACCAGCTACATCTTGCATTGATATGAGTTGCAAATTATTGCACTGCTTATCCATTGTTTCCAACAATATCATTGAGACAAATTTGAGACAAAACCCCTGGACATCACTATCGACTCCTTAATTCACTAAGAGGGTCACAGCTATCCCTATCCATATTTCTATCCCTGCCTCACATGACGACTGTCATTAAAGTGTCATATCAGACAAATGAATAGATTGCAGTTATGAACATTTTGATTTGGAGGTGCTGGTGTTGGACTAGGTAGACAAAGTTAAAAATCACACAATAGGTTATAGTCCAGCAGGTTTATTTGGATGCACCAACTTTCAGAGCCCCACAACCACTTGATGAAGGAGCAGCACTCCGAAAGCTAGTGCTTCCAAATAAACCTGTTGGACTATAACTATGAACCTGATATTTTGTGATCTTTAACTATGAAAATTTTGGTAATTGCTGAGATTTAGATTTAGTTTTATTGTCACATGTATATAAACATACAGGAAAAAGTATTTTCTGATATACGAAACACAAAGTGTCGCCATACTCCATGACATATAAATGAGTCTAAAACGCAATGCAATTCAGGAAAGTGATGTATCTCACTGCTTGTCATTGCCCATGGCTCTTCTTCTTGTTACCGTCCATTACTCCATTCATTGCTTGGCATCAGCTGGGTCTCTGTAACGGTCTTCGAGGCCTCGGTTACAGTCTCACCACTACCGTAACTAAGCTTCCTCACATTAAAATACAAATTGGTGGTTCCCGCAAGGATAAGTGGTACCAACTAAGACTTATCATGCCATCTAAAAACTCACTTGGACCAGAAAGAGTAAAATCTTAACTCACATTTTTAATTGGATTGGTAACTTAAGTACAGCAACTTCACTTCGAATTGTGTATTTGCAGTCATCAGAGCTTTCTGTTACACTTCAATAACAAGGGTGTTATTATGTTCACCATGGTTTTTACAGCAAAATCCAGGCCTATGTAAAGGAATATCTCCAGTCTTCTATTATGACTAGAAAGTTTATGCTATGCAGTCAGCACTCATCCATTTAGTAAGTTTTTTGTTGACCCCAATACTGAAATCTAGAATATACCATGTAAAATTACAGTATGATGCTCATGTTCTGTCAGAATAACACAAATAGCTTCAGTTAATATATTCATGATCAAAATGAGTCCTTTCTTTTTTAATTCATTCACTTGAACAGTGCCAAACAACTATATGAAATAAGCATTCCAAGGTCTGATTTTCTTTAAAGAACTATTTTCAAATAAATGAGTCTAAAGGGCAAAATAATTCAACAAAGTGATTTAACTCACTGCTTGTCATTGCCCATGGCTGGATTCTCTCATCGGCTGCCAGTATTGGATCATCCTTATCCTCCAGCACTGGACTGGGTCCATTGGAATATCTTATCACACTCTAGTATCAGATGGCACACAGCAGGTTCTCTTCCCTTGCCAGTGGCTCCAAATAGTCCTTCTGACAGTAAAATAGTAATGACCAAAGCAAAGAAAATAATTAAATGACATGAAGACACCAAACCTAAAATAATAGAAAAATACGGACAATTAAAGAGGACAAAAATTGAGAGAATAGAAGCAGATAGTTGGAATTGATAGTTGGAAACATATAGTGGCACTTTTTGGATGGAATTGGTTTCTGTTTTACCCCCATCTAATGAGTGGTGTCATTGAAATTAGATTGATTGCAACAACTTTATTTCCATGCTGAGGCATCTTAAAGTATTGAGTGTTAACAAGGATAGGCAAGTGCAAATGTCGAAATGAATAATTGTGTGTGTATGTGTGTCTGCGAGCCTAAGGAAGAAAGGAAATAACCAGTCAATTTTCCTTTCTATTTATCTCAATGTAAAATGCCAGCAACTTCACCTACCAGTGTCCATTGAACTAATTGGTCATAGAACATAGAACATAGAATGTTACAGTGCAGTACAGGCCCTTCAACCTGAATCCAATCTGAAGCCCATCTAACCTACACTATTCCAATTTCATCCATATGTCTATCCCATGACCATTTAAATGGCCTTAAAGTCGGCAAGTCTACTACTGTTGCAGGCAGTGCATTCCACACCTCTATAATTCTCTGAGTAAAGAAACTACCTCTGACACCTGTCCTGTATCTATCACCCCTCAATTTAAAGCTATGTCTCCTCGTGCGAGACATTAACATCTGAGGAAAAAGGCTCTTGCTGTCCATCCTATCTAACCCCCTGATTATTTTATATGTCTCAATTAAGTCACCTCTCAACCTTCTTCTCTCTAACAAAATCAGCCTCAAGTCCCTCAGCCTTTCCTCATCTCAACTGTGATTTAGGCAGATTTTGCACTGTAGTGGAAAACAAACCTTAACAACAATTGTCAACATGTTGTGCATCCTCATGTATGAGCAAATACGTACATAAATGCTCTTCAGGCATCTGATATTTCTTTGAAGGTGCTGCTGAAATTTCTCATCCGTCAACAATTGAAGAAGTTAAAACCTTAAAATGAAAATGTGTATACAAATCAAAAACTCTGCACTCCAGCTGTAATAAACTTCTCATCACGAACTCTGAAACTGACTGCCACCTCAGGATTTAGCGTAGTATGAGCAAATTAACATTTATGTTGATAAAAAATATTTACAAGCAAAGACAATGGCCATACTATCTTACTTAACCCAGGAATAACATTGTTCTATTTGCATTAACATCCAGGTAACAAATGTAAGTAATTATCTTTGTTACTTTATGGTGTTCCAAGTCCAGTCTCACTGACATTTCACTGCAGGGTGACTTCACATTTTAAGTTTTCCGCACAGGCATTGCCATCATTGATTGCTTGATTTTAGTGAACACTTCTTGTTGTTCTCTGCCTAATATCACTGAAAGCCCTTGGCAGTGAGTCAGCATAATGACTCACAGTCCATTAACAAATTGGCAGGAATTTTCCCAAACACATCTGTTGGTTGCCACATTGTTGCTACAGCACTCATCTATTCAGGATCCAGGCACAGACCTTTTGCTCTTAGTACATAACCTATCTACTTATATCTTATAGTTGCAGTCTGACACTCACTACTGCCCATAGGCTATGCCATACAAATTCCTCAATTCTAATTCCACTCGCTTAGAGATAGAAATCATGAAAGTGGCTGAAGTAATGAGAACTTTTTTATTTTCCACTCTTAAATTAATTCTAAATACCACAATTGTATGTTGTTTTCACAACTGAAACTAGATTTGAGTAATAAATCTGAGTAACAGATCTGAGTAATAAATATTACTGAATAACATTCCTAAAATATTCCTAAAGGCTAATTTAATATGTGTTCAGTAGTTAAATGTCTCCATCTTGATTAATTGTGGGATCTTTACCTCGAGTCATAGAGTCATAGAGATGTACAGCATGGAAACAGGTCCATGCCGACCAGTTATCCCAACCTAATCTAGTCCCACCTGCCACCACCCGACCCATATCCCTCCACCACTTCCTCTGGCAGCTCATTCTATACATGTACCACACTCTGAGTGAAACCGTTGGCCCTTAGATCTTTTTTATATCTTTCCCTGCTCACCCTAAACCTACGCCCTCTAGTTCTGGACTTCACACCTCAGGGAAAAGACTTTTCTATGTATCCTATCCATGCCCCTCATGATTTTATAAACCTCTGTAAGGTCACCCCTCAGCCTCTGAAGCTCCAGAGAAAACAGTCCAGCCTATTCAACCTCTCCCTATAGCTCAAATCCTCCAACCCTGGCAAAAAACTTGTAAATCTTTTCTGAACCCTTTCAAGTTTCACAACATCCTTCCAATACGAAGGAGACCAGACTTGCATGCAATATTCCAAAAATAGTCTTGTACAGCCACAACATGACCTCCCAACTCCTGTAATCAATACTCTGACCAATAAAGGAAAGCAACCAAACAACTTCTTCACTATCCTATCTACGTGTGATTCTACTTTCAAGGAAGTATGAACCTGCACTCCAAGGTCTCTTTGTTCAACAACACTCCCTAGGACCTTACCATTAAATGTATAAGTCCTGCTAAGATTTGCTTTCCCAAAATGCAGCACCTCACTTTTATCTAAATTAAAATCCATATGCCACTCCTCAACCCATTGGCCCAGCTGATCAAGATCCCATTGTGGTCTGAGGTAATCTTCTTCACTGCCCACTAAACTTCCAATTTTGGTGTCATCTGCAAACGTACTAACCACACCTCGTATGCTCACAGCCAAATCATTCATATAAATGACGAAAAGTAATGGACCCTACACTAATCCTTGTGGCACTCCATGGGTCACAGGTCTCCAGTCTGAAAAACAACCTTCCACCACCAACCTCTGTCTTCTACCTTTGAGCCAGTTCTGCATCCAAATGGCTAGTTTTCCCTGTATTTCATGAGATCTAACCTTGCTAACCAGTCCAACATGGGGAACCTTGTTGAACGCCTTACTGAAATCCATATAGATCATGTCTACTGCTCTGCCCTCATCAATCCTCTTTGTTGTTTCTTCAAAAAACTCAATCAAGTTCATGAGACATGATTTCCCATGCACAAAGTCATGTTGACTGTCCCTAATCAGTCCTTTCCTTTCCAAATACTTGTACATCCTGTCCCTCAGGATTCCCTCCAGCAACTTGCCCACCACCGACATCAGGCTCACTGGTCTATAGTTCCCTGGTTTGTCCTTACCACCTTTCTTAAATAGTGGCACCACGTTAACCAACCTCCAGTCTTCCAGTACCTCACCTGTGACTATCAGTGTTGCAAATATCTCAGCAAAGAGGCCCAGCAATCGCTTCCCTAGCTTCCCACAGTGTTCTTGGGTACACCTGATCGGTTCCTGGGGATTTATCCACTTTTATGTATTTCAAGACATCCAGCACTTCCTCCCTCTGTAATATGGACATTTTTCGACGTCATCATTTACTTCCCTACAGTTTATGTCTTCCATGTGGTTTTCCACAGTAAACACTGATGCTAGTTTACAAACAATTTTTAATTCTGTGGGGATATTTCAACATGTATTTTCATTCCATGTGACGATTGCTATAATTATGCTTTATGTTTAATATTATTTGGAGGACTGTAATTATGAAAGACTTGTGAAAATTGATTTATTTCACATTTTGTGGAAATACCTGGATTGGTTTCTTTAAAAATGGTCATCAAAGATTTACTGTGGACATTGGAACTTTTTTCAACACGAAATTGAATGACTAATGATAGCTGCTTGCTTTACTCTAGATTCCCACTGGTGCTGTTTCAGTGACTGGCTTGGAGAGGCTATTATTGCTGGCTTGTTACAGTGGGTTCAGTTGGAAGGAAACCTGCTCAGAACAAACTGCCCTGCTAATCTCTCTCATTCTGAAAACAAAAAATTTGGGGTGCAACCTAATTGTAATTTTAAGAAAGGGATTGAAAAGCCATCTCAAGTTTATACTTCCTCGGAAAGCTATCTCAGCAAGATTTCAGAGATACCTGAGAGTTTTCAGTATCTTGACCACAACAGCCAGAACATCAAAGCAAACGATTCTAGACACTTCGATAATTTTGCATTTCAGAGTAGCCATTAACCAAAGTGTTTGTTTCTCAGAAAGTGAATGTGTGTGTGTGTGCCTGTAGGGATATTTAAAGGAATTGGTATTTATATTTTTATATTACTGCCTGTGTATGTTAACCAATTATTGAATCTTTATTGAATGAGTATTATTATAAAAGCTGTTTGATAGTTCTTGCTGTTTATAAACTGATATGGATAAGATATTCAATCAGACAGCTTTGGAAGAAGTATTTTTTTTATTTTAAGTTATAACCTTTCAAATAGTGGGACTCTTTCAATCTCAGTTCTATAAATGTACCAATTTTTACTTTGTTCTGTGTGAAACTTTGTAAAATTAGAATTAGCTTTATTGTCACATGTACTCAAATGAGTACAGTGAAAAATTTACAAGTCGTCACTTATGGAGTCATCTTTAGGTACAGAGTCTTTACAAATTCTTAGGGAAAAATAAAGAAATAAAAAAATCTAGCATTACAGATTGTAAGAATAAATTAGAAAAATAAGAAAATAAGAAGTTCAGAATAACAGTCCTTCCGAGCCAATCCTTGCTGGCAGCGAGCCGGGCCTTGACTCCAGACTGCACTAGGCTTCATCTTGAGGCTCTCGAGGCTGCAAAACCACTTCTGGAATCATCTCAAGGCCACAGGTCCATGTTGAGGCCATGTCACGTTGAAAGACTGCTACGTCAGGCTGCCATGCGACGAAGCTGCTTGTTTAACAAGGTGATGTTGTCCTTGTTTTTTTTCCTTTCAGAGAGGTTGTAAAAGACACAGACTCTGAAAAGTCTAATTTGAAGGGTTTTAGGGTCAATTTGATTATAGCTAAGGCAAAGAGGTTCCAAGTCTTAAAACAAAATACTTGTACAATGAAAGGGGAGTGGCCAGTGTTCCCAGCTCAGCTTGATACTGGTTTGGGTTGGTTTTAGCAGTCTGGCTATTTACTGAAAACAGGCAGTCAGTTGTGAAGTTGCTGGACCTAAAGAAACAGGTCCAGGCTGATCCTCCCCCTGTATGACCTCTCTCCTGTAAGACCCTGTGTTGGTTTTTACCTTTTGTGCCAAAGAGTGTATGGGGATTGTTGCAAATATTTGGAACAGCATCATTAAGCCGGGATGATCTGTTGGGTTTTCGGATATGTTCTATTATTCTATATTCTGTTCTCTTTTGTTTGTGTTTTATTTGGTAATCTTGCAAATAAATTCTGTTTTGTTTAAAACTACGTGGTTTGACCAATGGCATTTCCTCTGAAATACACTTGCTTAAAACAACAAGCAAATGTGGTCTGGCCTGGTCCATAAAAACTGTGAGACCACTATGCCAGGCCATCAAGAAACTGCTGGACAGGGCTATTTAGAGACTGCCACGCTGGGTCACTGGGAGACAGCCAAACCAAGCCTGGAGATGGCCAGGCAGGGCCTAGAAGCCTAATTGTAGAAATTGCCATTTTTTGCCTAGCTACTTGTGAGAATTCTTTAATGTAATCCATTCTGTGGATGTCTTGATAGATCAATGCACTTTGAGGCAAGTGTAAGATTTTGATGATTATATTTTAGGTTTCAAGTAACATTCTGTCTTACTCTTTTTTAAACAATGTTTTTGAATTTCTGTAAGTGAGACCATTAACAGTTAGGCCAGCCACTTGTAAGAAATTGATCTTGATGATTTGGTGGTCATTTTAAGGTGCTGAAAAGTCTGGGATTAAGCAATTATATCTGTTTTAATTACATTGGATGCATTCCTGGCTTTCTCATCAGCTTCATCTAAATAAGCAAAATATTGAAACCAGTAGCTTGACCTTAGTATTATGCCTTGTCTTCAACCAGTTATTATTATTATTTTCATTCTTTAATTGCTTTGGTCAATCAATTGTATTCATAGAATAAAAAACAGTTATATTTTAAAAGGTCATCCTGATATTCTGCGAGAAACATTTGATCATGCGAAGATAAAATCCAATACCAGGGTCCTGTGCTTAAACAAAGGAGACTACAATAGGATGAGGGAGGAGTTTGGCTAAAGTAGACTGAAAGCAAAGACTTAATGGTGAGACAGTTGACGAACAGTGGGGGAACTTTCAAAACAATTTTTCAAAGTGCTCAGCAAATGTATATACCAGTGAAAAGGAAGGACTCTAGGAAAAAGGGTAATCTGCCATGGGTGTATAAAGAAATAAGGGAGGCTATCAAACTGAAAGAGAAGGCATACAAAGCGGCCAAAACCAGTGTGAAACTGAAAGATTGGGAAAGCTTAAAAGGTCAACTGAAAGCCACAAAAAGAGCTACAAAGAAAAGTAAGCTAGACTATAAGAAAAAAACAAGCTCAGAATATAAAGACAGATGGCAAAAGTTTCTGTAAATATATAAAACAAAAAAGAGTGGTGAAAGTAAACATTGGTCCTCTCGAGGATGAGGAGGGGGATTTAGTAATGGGATATAAGGAAATGGCTACTACTTGAATGGATAAGAAATTGCAGCATGCTGCTGTGCAGAGGGCCCTGGGTGTCCTTGTGCATGAATCACAGAAGGTTGGTCTGCAGGTGCAACAGGTAGTTAAGAAGATAAATTGAATTTTGTCCATCATTGCTAAAGAGATTGAATTTAAAAGCAGAGATGTTATATTGCAGCTATACAGGGTGCTAGTGAGGCCACATCTGGAGTTTTGATCTCCTAACTTGAGAAAGGATGTACTGGCACTAGAGGGGGTGTAGAGGAAGGTTCATTAGGTTGACTCCAGAGTTGAGGGGATTAGTTTATGAGGAGAGACGGAGTAGTCTAGGATTATGTTCATTGGTATTTAAAATAATGAGGAGGGATCTTCCAGAAACATATAAAATTATGAAGGGAGCAGAGAAGATAGAAGTAGAGATGTTTCCACTGGTGGGTGAAACTAGACAACAGGGCATATTCTCAAAATAAGGAGGTTCAGATTTAGGATTGAATTGAGAGGGAATGTCTTCACCCAGAGGGTTGTGAATCTGGAAGTCCCTGCCCAGCAAAGTGGTTGATGCTTCCTCAGTAAATATTTTTAAAGCTAAGATAGATAATTTTTTGAACAGTAAAGGAATTAACTGATACAATAAGAGGGCCGTAAGTGGAGCTGAGGCCATGGAAAGATCAGCCATGATTTTATTGAATGGTGGAGCAGACTCGAAGGGCCAGATGGCCTACTCCTGCTCCTCGTTCTTATGTTCTTATGTTCTAATTGTTTTGCTGAATAATTGTATTAATATGTTTGCTGCAGTACTACTGATGAGCAACAAGATGCAACATTTTTTGTCAGTTGTTTTGTCTTTCAAAGGATATGTCCTTTGTTTACACAATGGGGCTGGGGCTCAGGAAATAGAAGAGAACATTTGCCTTAACCAACATGACTCTCGGTTACAGAGATAGAGAGACATAAGATACCCCTCACATTGAGCCAGTGGAAATATTTAACTCAGGATATTTGCTCATAAGGAATGAGCTCTCAGATTTAGAAATAATGTTGCAAAGTTCGGGCAGCAGTTTTGGGCACACTTGGAGTTTTTAGAAAGGTGGGCAGAATAATTTAGTTGGGCAGGAGTCAAAGTGCCAAAGGACAAGATGTGTGAGCTGAATATTATGGGCTGGAATCACAATGCCATAACTTGGTGGGGTGGGGATGGCAAAACAGCAGTGGAACTGAATGGGGAAGGGGGGTTGTGTTCAAAGGTGAGGCTGGGGATATGTATTGGATCAGCAGAAAAGAAGTCAGTTTTCCCGATGCGAGGTTAATATTTGGTAATGAGTTTTTCAAAACTTTCAGGGGGGGCCCCAAGTTTTCCAACCAGAACATCTTTTGCATTCATTAAAATGTAATGAATACTTGGTAAAACCCCAATCTGCTGGAATTAGATTCTTGACACAATGTTGTAAGTTATAAATAGAAAACCAGTGTAGTATCAAACTTGGCAATATATATTTGACGTGTACCTGGTAAAGTAGATTACTTTCTCCAAGCTCGAGTAAGTATAATCTTTGTTTCCTACAAAAACAAGCAGATATTTGTACAAACATTTACAGTGTCTTGAGACCATGAGACACAGGAGCATAAGTAGGCCATTCAGCCCATCAAGTGTTTTCTGCCATTAAATGAGATCCATGGTTCATCTGATAACCCTCAGCTCCACTTGCCTGCCTTTTTCCCATATCCCTTAGTTCCCTTAATGATTAAACATCAGTCTATCTCACCCATGAAGCTACCTAATGACCTGATCTCTTTAGTCCTCTATGATGAAGAATTCCAAAGATTTATTACCCCCTCAGAGAGAAAAGAAAATCTTAATTTCTGTCAAAACTGGGGTACCTCTTGCTTTGAGAAGATCCCTCTGGTCCTAGCCTCTTGCACAAGGAGAAACAACCTCTCTGCATCTATTCTGTCCAGTCTCTTATATGCAAGTATATCTTTCTGTCGATAAATGGACAAAAGTTGTTCACAATATTCCAGGAGTTGTTTAACTAGTATAGTTTTAACAAGACTTCCCTATTTTTATACCACATTTCCTTTCTGAACAGCCAATATTCCATTTATTTTCCCTATTATGTTCTGAGCTTTTTATGATTTTATGTACAAAAACTTCCCAATCTCACTGTATTGTAACATTCTGCAGTTTTTCTCCAGTAAATAATATTCAGATCTTCTATTCCTTCTGTGAGAGAGCATAATTCCACATTTTCTCATATTATATTCCACCTGACAAGTTTTTGCCCACTCGCTTAATTGCCTCCAACCTTCTGCAGACTCTCTGTATCATGCTCACCATTTGCCTTCCCATCTATTGTTGCATCATCCATAATCTTGGAAATAGCACTTAACTTCCCACATGTAAGTCATTAATATATGTTTTAAATAATTGCAGCCCTAGCACGATTCCTGTGGCACTCCTCTTGCTACAGGTTGCCAATCTGAAAAAGCCCCTCTTATCCCAACTTTCACTCTTCTTTAGTTTACCAGTCCTCTATCCATGCTGATATACTACCTCAACAACATGGACTCCTACTTTATGTGCAGTACCTCATCAAACATCATCTGGAAATCCAAATATATCACATCAACTGCTTCCCCTTTATCTCTCCTGTGTTTAATCTCTTCAAAGAATGCAAACACATTTGTCAGGTGTGAAACCATACTAATCCTGATTCATTTTATTATGTGTGAAGACTCACTATGTTGAATAGATTATTAAAGAAAGAGGAATTCAGCTTTCCACAACTGAATAGGTTACAGCATTAGGGGTGAAGGCTCAACAGGTCAAATAGCATGCCCAATTGAGATAGCCATATTGGCTCACTTGAGAAAATCTGAGCAGGACAGGCAAGCATCAGAAAATGTAAGAGTCATAGAGTCATAGAGATGTACAACATGGAAACAGACCCTTCAGTCCAACCCGTCCATGCCAACCAGATATCCCAACCTAATCTAGTCCCATTTGCCAGCAGTTGGCCCATATCCCTCTAAACCCTTCCTATTCATATACCCATCCAGATGCCTTTTAAGTGTTGCAATAATACCACCCTCCACCACTTCTCTGGCAGCTCATTCCATACATGCACCACCCTCTGCATGAAAAAAATTGCCCCTTAGATCCCTTTTATATCTTTCCCCTCTCACCCTCAACCTATGCCCTCTAGTTCTGGACTCCTGCAACTCAGGGAAAAGAAATTAAAATAAATAAAACAAAGAATTCCTACTTTTTGGTTGTGTGTTGTGAGGTTTCCTGCCTCAACAACTCTCCCAGGCAGTACATTCCAGAGATGAAGGCTTTTGCCCAAAACATCGACTCTCCTGCTCCTCGGATGCTGCCTGACGTGCTGCGCTTTTCCAGCACCACACTCACGACTCTGATCTCCAGCATCTGCAGTCCTCACTTTCTCCGAGTTGAATCTAAAACACATCCCCAAAATGGTACAATTTTAATTGGGGCAACTAATTAAAAATTAAATTAACATGAAAATGGGGTCAAAAGAAAAGGCTGACGCAAATGTGGGATGGCTTTAAAATAAATCAGTTTAATAATTTAATGTTTTAATCATTCACAGGGCAAAATACTGAGTTTGCCCTTCTGAATGTTTAAAGTGCATCTTGTGTGATATTGTTTAATTAAGTGGGTCAGAGTTAATGTACAACTTGAAAGATCTGATCATAGGAAATGGATAGAACAACTTTGACTGGAGAGTGTGGATTGCAGAGTTACAGTTATACGAGGAAGAGGGACAACAGGAGTTGTGAGCTGGACATTATGAGTTTGAAACAGAATGCGGTGATTTGGTGAAATGGGGATGGTGAAACAGCAGTGGAACTGAATGGGAAGGGGGTTAGATTTCCAAGGGTGAAGCTGGGCTTTGGAATGAGGATATGCATTGGATCGGGGAAGAGAAAGAATTTCAATAAAGTGATGGGGAAAGGAGAGGAAATGAACAACCATTGAAAGTAAAGTGAGAAAGTATACTTGAAACAGGGAAAGTGCAAAGAAATATAATTAAAATCAAAGGTGATTACTTCCATTTTACTTCAGTGTCTTCTTTAAATCAGGGATTTTGTGAATGTAAGAACAGAAATGAGAGATTCCATACGTGAAGTGGGAAGCCAATAGTGACCTGAGGCCAGCAAAGGTGAAATCATCTTAGATCAGTAAATTAGAGGAAGTACAATTGGAGACAGACACCTTCACGTGGGAAAGGGACAAGATTAATTTAGCTGTTTATAATTAGTCAGAACTTTGATTAAACTCCAATTATGCAAAGATTAAATGTTGATAAAATGAGAGATTCTCAATCTTGGATAATTTAATAATTCATATTTTAATCATTTTGGGAGCCATGTAGTAAGTTTGCCCTTCTGAATATTTAAAAGTGCATCTTGGGTGAGATTGTATAATCAAGTAGGCCAGATTTAGTACTTGATTTATGCACTGTACTGCTTAGGTCTGAATAAACGTTTAATTTTAAGCTTAGAATATTTTCCATTTACATCCTCCAGAAAAGATAGCTTTCCCTTTGTTCTATTGGGTCAGTGAAATTATTTGATGAATTTGGAGACAATCATGTTATAAACGCTCTGTTCTTGTGATTTTTCTATTTGTAGCCCCTATTAAAGGAAATTAACATACCTGATTATCTATTCATTTTATCAGTTTTGACTTTAGATATGAGTTTCATCCATACCACACACATTGGACATATTCATAATATTCAATCCATGCCATTGGCAAAGTCAATGGCAGAATAATGCGACTGAGAATTCCTTTTTAACTGTGTATCTGTCCCTCTCTTGATGTTACTGTACCATTTTTACATGAATAGCACAGATGATGCTACTTCACTGTTAATTGACTGCAAAATGTAACTGAATTTTTGTCATACAAATCTGACATGCTACTTTTTTATCTATTCAGATAAACAAGAGAAATATTCCAAGAATATTGAACATAGAAACTAATTATCTTCAAAACTCTGGCCAGTAAATGAATTATTATGTCTTTGTCAAAACTTACAAAAAGGATTTTAGCATTGTAAGAATGTCATAGTATATTCTCAGTGGCTTATGGGTATAATTCATGTATGAAATGCTTACCAACCATTCACAATATAAATAGCTTTCAACAATGCCATGGTTTGTGAAGACACATCTAAAATGTCAGGTCTCTCTACCTTTCAGAAAGTCACAGATATAAAGAAAATTCATAGAAATAAAATATTCTATCAAATAAAACAAAATTACAAACTGCAGATACTGGCAGTCAGAAGCAAAAACAGAAATTGCTGGAATCTGTGGAGAGAAGACAGAGTTACTGCGTCAGATCCAGTGACCCTTCTTTCAGAACTAATTATAATGACGCTGTATGATAAATATGGGATAGGGGGTAGTAAATGATTGGTGGAGATGGAACCCAGAGAGAGGTAGAGAGAGAGAGAGAGAGAGAAACAGTTGGGCAAACAAAGGAATGATTAAACATCAGGCTGGGGGATGAATAGCTGCCAATGGGGGTGACCAGTGGCTGGCAAAGAGTTACTTGTGTTAACAGGCCAAGTGATGACAAGGCCTGGTGCATGGAGGTTGGGGTAATGACAAGCGAGAAAATGCTCAACCCCTAAAATTATTGAACTCAGTATTGAGTCCAGAAGGCCCAAACAGAAAATTAGGTACTGTTATTCCAGCTTGCGCTGAGCTTCACTAAAGCACTGTAGCAAGCCCCAGACAGAGGTATTAGCCAGGGGACACAATGGTATGTTGAAGAGGCAGGCAATCAGAAGCTCAGAGTCACTTCTCCAGACAGAACGTATGAGTTCTGCAAAGTAGACACCCATCTGCACTTGTTTCCTCAATGTAGAGGCGACCACAGTGTGAACACTGAATACAGTAGATCAGACCGAATGAAGTAACACTGATGGAGTGCAGACTGGGCAATCCTATGATTATGCTCCTGACCTATGGGGCTTACAACTGAATAATGTGGATTGTACACATACTGCTAAAATGAGATGCTCAGATCCTTACAACAGTGTCTACTACCATTGAATCCAAGAAAATATCCTCAGGCCTGGAACTCAGAACAGAAGCATTAATCTATTTTCTTGTTCCAAAACTGTTTACAAGCCAAAAAACAAAACAGATATTGTTTATAATTCAAGATTTTGGAGATTCCTTTAATTAGACACAACAATTAAAGTTCTTTATTTATTGTAGGCATGCTCATTAAATTTTATTTGGAACTGTACCCAGACCTTGTTGCACCTCCCCCTTTCCTAATCTGTCCTATTGTGATCTGATATTATTCGATGAAGAGTGATTATTATTATTTTGATTTCCTTTTCCTGAGGAAAAAATGTCAAATAATGACAGAGTGTTTTTGAATAGTGGACTGATTTGAATGGAAATTGCCATCTACCAGATAGAGAGCTCCCTGACCTCAACGTTTTAATGCAGGCCAAAGGTACAGGGCTGTATATTCCCAGTGCTGAACAACATTAGCGAAGCCAAGTGTCACAAAGCTGGTTTTTTTTCCTAAGAACTGTTCCTTTTCTCAAGGATACCATGTCTTTGGTCTTTTTCAGAGAGGTCGTAAACCACTCCTGGTTCCAAGATGACTAGTTTGGTACAGAGATTAAAAGGTATTGAGAGGCCTTTTTGTTGATATGTAAGCAGATGAGACTTCAGGCCAAAGTGGTCATGTTTTAGAAGGGGATTGGTCAGCTCTCTACCTGAGCGGTTCAGTCCAGAACTAGTTAGGAGTTTAACATTGGGCTGTGTGGAAACTCTCTCTCTGCTTCTGCCCTTCTAACTTCAACTTGTAAGTATCTGTTCCATGTATAGTAGTTTTTATGGGGGGCGGACGGGGTTTGCTTATTGGAACTGTTGTGTATATTCAGAACAGCATAATTAAGTAAAGCTTGGATAGATTGAGATCTGTTGGGTTCTTTATTCTGTCCTTTGTGTTTCATTGTGTAATTTTGTGAGTAACTTTTTGTCTGTTTTAAAATCCGGTAGTCAACCAAGCTAACTTAATCCGGGTAATTTTCACTGTACACTTACCAAACCAAATTGCAAAGTTATGGTCTGGGCTGCCTGCTTAAGAATGTTTTGAGTGGTCTGGCCTAGTCCATGACAGACTGGGGGCTCTTTGCGGGACTTTAAACAGCGAATGGTAGGTGCTTTGATTTGGGTTTTGGTTTGGTTGCGTAAACAAAGCTTGGGATAGTAATGGCTCTTTCAGTCACCAAAAGTTTTCTGGAAGTGGGTGCAGTGACTTTGGAAGGTTTGCAAAAGGTGAATAAGCCAAAGCTGCAGGAATGAGCAGACCAGCTGGGATTGGAACTCCCTGTTTCTGTGAGGAAAGGAGAGATAATTACAGCAAGAGCTCAGCATTTCCACCTGCTGGAGAAACCATCAGAATCTGCAGAGATGGCAAGAATTCAATTGCAAATGAAGCAGCTTGAGTTAGAGGCGAGAGATAAGTGAAGCGCAGAAGAAATGAAACAGTTTGAATTACAGTTGAAAGCAGAAGAGAGGGAAAAAGAGCAAGCAGCAGAAGAGAGGAAAATCCAGAGAGCAGAGAGAGAAAAAGAGAAGCTTTTGAACTTCAAAAACTGACAGTTAAAAAGGATAGTCAGCTTCCAAGGCTGGAGATAAAAGCTGAAGGTAACCTTAGTGAGGAAGTAGTGCAAACTCATGTGGAAGAGCAGAGAGTTAAAATGGCAAGGTTAGCAGCTGAAGTGGCTGATGATTATGGGCTGGTCCATAAAACACAGTTTGGCTTCCAGAATTAATTTCAATCCATGAGGGTTAGAAAGTGGGGCATGTAGAAAAGGAAAGGTAGATTTCAGTGAAGAGCATAAGGATTATTTACCACAGGGTAAAAAAGAAACCCTTGAGGGTGACAAAGAGGTTAAAAAGCTCCAGTGATTTCATTGTAGTAAAGTAGGCCACACAAAATCACAGTGTTGGTGGGCTAGGAGAAAGCCAGATGTAGTTTTGTTGGACTAATAACAAAAAGCACAAGGGAAGTTAGACAACTGCATCAGGATGTACAAGATGATCACAGGCTGATTAAGCAGGAAGTGACAGGTCTGCTTAAAAATATACATGCAAGGGTAAAGTTTATTCATCTAGGCCAGAAGTAGCATGCAAAGAGGTTACAATATTAATGGACACAGTCTGTAATGCTGAAGGGTGAGGAGACATGTACTCCTGAGGGACTATTGCCAGAAAAGATACTGGTAACAGGAATTCCTGGTGAGACAAAAAAGTGCTCAGTTACGTAAAGTGAGGCTAGAGAGTCAAGAGAAGAGTGGAGAATTTGTGGTAGGGGTACTGGATAAACCCTCAGCTCCAGGAATACAATTTGTCCTTGCAAATGGTATAGCTGATTCCCGGTAGGCGTGCTGCCTACTCTAGTGGAAAAGCCAGTGGAAATACAGGCAACTGAAGAAATCCAGGATGTTTTTCCAGGAATTTTCCCAGATTGCGTGATCACAGACATACAAGTTGAAGCAGGAGACATCAAAAGGCACAGATAAGGAAGCTGACATAGCTTTATCCAAGACCTTTTAATCAGATAAGTGGGACCGAACAGAGGCAAATAGGTAAACATGCAAGTATCTTTAGCTCTGCTAAGCTAATTGAATTACAGCAGAAAGATAAGAACTCAAAACAGTTGTATCAAAAGGCATTTTCAGAGAAGGAGAGTGAATGCATCCCTATGTGTTATTACTTAATAAATGATGTCTTAATGAAGAAATGGAGACCATCACGCATTCAAGCAGATGAAAAATGGGCAGAGATTCATCAAATTGTTTTGCCAGTGGGGTATAGAAAGGAGGTGTTGCAAGTGACGCATGAGCTACCACTTGGAGGTCATTTAGAGGTGAGGCAAACACAGGCTAAGGTGCAAAGGCATTTTTACTGGCCTGGACTACATAAGGATGTGGTTGCATTTTGCCAGATGTGTCATACATGTCAGCTCATCAGAAAACCACAGGTAGTAATAAATCCTGCACCTGTAATACCTATTCCATCATTTGAGGAACCATTCACTAGAGTCTTGATTGATTGTGTAGGACCCCTACCTCAACAAAAAGTTGGATTAAGTATTTATTAACAATAATGGATGTGTCCTCTTGATTTCCAGAGACAATCCCATTATGCAACATCACAGCTAAAAGGGTTGTAGAAGAATTGGTTAATTTTTTTTACTAGATGCGGACTATCAATAGAGATCCAGTCAGATCAAGGATCAAACTTCACATCCAAACTGTTCAAGGAGGTTATGGATAACTTGGGAATAAAGCAATTCAAATCTACTGCCTACCATTCAGAATTGCAGAGAGTGCTAGAGAGATGGCATCAAATACTAAAGACCATGTTAAAGGTTTATGGTCAGGATTATCCAGATGAATGGGATAAGGGAGTTCTGTTTGTATTTTTTTGCGATTAGAAATGCACTAAATGAATCAACCAAGTTCAGTCCATTTGATTTATTTTTTGGGCATGAAGTAAAAGAACCGTTAAAATTTATTAAGGAGAAACTAATAAGTCAAAATTTAGAAATCACACGTTTGGACTACATGTCAAACTTTAGAGAGCGATTAAATAGAGCTGGAGAGTTGGCTAGACAGCAATTAGATTAGATTAGATTAGATTACTTACAGTGTGGAAACAGGCCCTTCGGCCCAACAAGTCCACACCCTACCCGCCGAAGCGCAACCCACCCATACCCCTACATCTACCCCTTACCTAACACTACGGGCAATTTAGAAGTATGACAGCATACAATGAAACATGAAGCAGACAAGAAATCACAAATTAGCAATTTTGCAATTGGGAATAAGGTATTGGTGTTACTTCCAGTAACTGGCGAGTCTTTAAAAGAAAGGTTTAGTGAACCTTATCAAGTTGAGAAGAAATTGCGTGAGGTGAACTACTTGATAAGGACTCCACACAGGAAGCAATCTTATAGAATGTGCCATGTGAATAAGCTCAAAAGGTATTTTCAAAGGGAAGGAAAGCAAGAGTAGAAGATGTTAATGATTACAGCACAGAAGGAGGAACCAAGTTCAGAGGATTCTGAATTGGACATTCCTCAAATCAGATTGGACAATGAGGAAGTTGTCAAAAATTGAGACAAATTATTGAGTCCACAAGAAAATCAAAATGACCTGAAAAAGTTGTTACTATCACATGGGGAGATATGCGGAAATAAACTGGGAAGTACTAACCTAATTGTGCATGATGTAGATATAGGAGATGTTGTTCTGATTAAGCAACATCCTTATTGGCATAACCCTCTAAAGTTGGCACAGGTTCAGAAGGAGATAGACCACATGCTCCAAGATGGCATAATCGAAGTGAGTTACAGCGACTGGAGCTCACCCATAGTTATGGTGCCAAAGCCAGATGGTACCCAACGGTTATGTGTGGACTATCACAAAGTCAACGCTGTTACAAAGACTGATGCACATCCAATTCCATGGGTGCAAGACTGTGTCAAAAAAGTAGGATAAGCAACTTACATTTCTAAGTTGGACTTGCTCAGAGGCTATTGGCAAGTACCTCTGTCAGGGAGAGCAAAGGCAATTTCGGTTTTCAAAACGCCAAATGGACTATATCAGTTCAAAGCTGAAGATGTGTTGCTGGAAAAGCGCAGCAGGTCAGGCAGCATCCAAGGAACAGGAGAATTGACGTTTCTGGCATAAGCCCTTCTTCAGCCCTTCTTCCGATATCAGTTCAAAGTCATGCCATTGGTATGAAAACCGCTCCAGCCACATTTCAGAGACTGACTAATAAATTCATTGCCAGATTACCCAACCATGTGGTATACATTGATGACCTGGTGATTTTTAGTCCCTCATGGAAGGAACATTTACAACATTTATCGGACTTGTTTGGTAGGCTTCGGAAGGCGGGGTTGGTGGTAAATTTAACTAAAAGTGAATTTGCCAAAGCCCAAGTCACCTTCCTGGGCCATGTTATTGGACATGGACAAATGGCCCCATGGGATGCAAAGACGAAAGTATTTGGGGAATTTCCCACACTGTCTGAGAAAAAAGCAGTGCTACCATTCCTGGGGTCGAATGGATTTTACCGTATGTTTGTGCCAAACTTTAGCAATATGGCTGATCCACTCACTGAATTGTTAAAAAAGGGCAAGAAGTTTCAGTGGATAGTGGGCTGTCAAAAGGCATTTGACAGCCTAAAAACTGTGTTAACCGCTGCCCCAGTATTAGCCACACTGAATTACAGAAAGTCTTTCAAGGTGGCTATCGATGCCAGTGATATGGGTGTTAGTGTGGTGCTCCTGCAGGATGACGAGGGAATAGAAAGACCAATTGGGTATTTTTCCAGGAAGTTGAAGGTTCATCAACAGAAATATTCAACAGTGGAGAAAGCTACGTTAAGCTTGGTGTTGATGTTACAACATTTCAGTGTTTATATTAACAACAATGCGTCTGAGTGATTGTATGCACTGATCGCAACCCATTGACATTTGTGGAAACATTTAAGGATAAAAATGCCAGACTGTTTAGATGGAGCTTATTGTTGCAGCCTCTCAATTTGACAATTGTGTATGTGGCAGGTTTCAAAAATGTGATTACCAATGCTTTATCATGACTCAAATGGTGGTGGGTATGCCATGGCCTGAATTTGCATGTGGTCAAGCATGTTTGCATGTTTATAGTCAGTACAGAGTATATGGGTGTTTAGACTACTAACCGGATTTTTGAAGGGTTTTAAAAATTAAGCCATCTTTTAGTATTGATGGTTCATTTTTTAAGGGGGGGAGGTGACAGAAAGCTGGTTTCTTTTTTCTAAGAGCTGTTCCTTTCCTCAAGGATAATATGTCCTTGGTTTTTTTCAGAGGGGTCATAAACCACTCCCGGTGCCAATTAGACTGGTTTGGTACAGAGATTAAAGGGTATTGAGAGGCCTTTTTGTTTATATGTAAACAGATGAGACTTCAGGCCAAAGTGGTCATGGTTTAGAAGTGACCTGTATAATGGAAAGGGGGTGGTCAGCTCTCTGGCTGAGCAGTTCAGTCCAGGAGTGAGCTGTGTGAAAACCTTCTCTATTCTTATGCCCTTCTAACTTTACCTGTAAACATCTGTTTCATTTATACTGGTTTTTAAAGGGGAGGGGTTGCTTATTGGGACTGTTGTGTATATTGGGAACAGTATTATTAAGTCTAGTTTAGATAGACTGAGTTCTGTAGAGATTCTTTATTCTGTTCTTTGTGTTTCAGTATTTAATTTTGTGAATTAAATTTTGGCTGTTTTAAAACCTGGTAGTGAACCTCGTTAACTTAATCCGGGTAATTTTCACCGTACACTTATCGAAATGAATTGCAAAGTTATGGTCTGGGTTGCCTGATTAAGAATGTTTTGAGTGGTCTAGCCTAGTCTATAACACAAGTCAGCTGGTAATATATGTCAACACTGGAAAAATGGTTTTCTCATTGTTGAGAAGAAAATATGCAATTTTCCATCCAAGATTTGCACAGCACGAAGGGAGTCTCACTGGTTAGCAGTGAAATACCTATGTGCGTGTTTTACCATTTCATTGTTACCTATTCTCACTTCATTTATATGCAGTTTGCTTTTCCTCAACATGGTGGAGAGAAACTGGAAGCAATTCCTAACATGAAAATCAAAGTGGTTATGTGGCTGCTCTAGCTCATTGTTTGTTTCTCTGCACCTCTGACTTTGCCTGTAACTCCGCAGGGCACACTCGATGGGGGCTGACTGCCCACACCCTCTCCTATCTATAGAGGCTGGCATCAGACATGCACCAGCCTCATCATATCATTGCAACTCATTTTTGACTCACTTAGAATACAGTTTTCCACTTCAATACTGTACCTGGAACATACTGATACCTTGTGTTGCAATGCTCCTGCAAAGCCATTTGTGTACAGGTACAGGCATCTCATGGATTGGAGCAGGATGCATCACAGGGGCTCTTATCTAGCTTTCTTCGCACTCACTTAGCTTGTGGTTACGTGGATGTTCACAGCATCTCTGTCTTGTCTTGCCTTGTCTTTTTGCGTTTTATGGCCTCAATCAAAACCTACAGGCTCACAGTACTTTTGACTTGGTTTGCCTTTTAGCGCGCACACAAAGCTAGGCAGTTTGTCAGCAGTGATCAGTTAAGGTGGTAAACATGTCGCTGTGTTGGATGATGCTACATCAATGTCACACCTGCAGCATATACCAGTAGCTTGTGCAGCAATCACACTGTATGTGCTTCAAGCAATTGGCCATGTCTCAAAGTATAAGGTGACTAATCTTCAGTTAAGTAATGGGAGACTGTTGTCAGTCAGGGGAACTGGCACAGTCAGTCATGAGGGCTTGCCTGATATCAGCCCAGGACACAGTCAGTCAGGGATTTGCACCATTCAGAGTCGGTATTTTGTATCATCATTCTCTGGGGAGTCATGGTCAGTCCTGCAGGTCCACTACAACTAGTTCAGGGATTAGTGGTAAGTCAATCAGGGAGTTGCCCAGATGTCAGTCAGGATTCTGTTCACTCATCTGTTCTTCCAAGGACTGTTCTTACATGTCAGCATTGTGTGGTAAAACTTATTAGTGTTCATGGTGTGGAGCCATCCACGAAACTCCAAGGGCTTAGACAACTTTTGGTAAAACTCAGACTACAATTATTATTTTTACCTTCTAACTCTCTGAAGAACATAAAACCATTGTCATTGCTAAGATTTAATAAACCTGGAAGTGTTTCCTTTACATTTAACACCTTCCAAAGTTCTGCTATTTTAGCATTGTTTAGGATTATTTAAATATTGGCACCATTGGTAATTCAATTGCACGGAACTGATTTTTGTAGTCAGAAGTATAGTTCTGATACCACTGAGAATTATAGTGCAGATTTCATTTGGAAGAAAGCTGTACTTGTTATCTTCTAAATAATATTTCACCAGTATCTTCAGAGGACCCAGTCACTACTTACTAATTGCAGGAGAAACACAATACAACTGTTTCTAAGAAGCACTGCTAAGCAACAGTATCACTGTCCTCCAAAGGATTGAATGAACATATGCAAATAAGTTGGTACATTTCGATCAAAAAGTCCATAACTTTCCTGCAGATGTCATGCTTTATCTCCTCAATCTGAAATTCTCTAAATGTTATTTATGACACCAGCTTTACAACCAGCTGTCTGTGCATTGTTCAGTTGGGAATGGGTATTATTTATGCTTATGAAGTCAGTTCAATAACTTGACAATAGATCATGTGAAGAACGAAAGAACTTCCATTTTAAAATGTATGTACACATAGATATAGTATTCCACTTACCTGGATAAATGCAGCTCCAGCAACCCTAGAATGTTGACACCATCCGGACAAAACAGCTGATTTGATAATTATCTCTTTACCAGTTTAAACATTCACATACCAAACAACACAAAGTGACAGCAATATGTGTAATTTGCAAGATGCACATCAACAGCATCTTCAAAATCTATGACCTCTACCATCGAGAAGGTAAAGTGCAACAATGTATGCAAATATCATCAGTTGCAAATGTCCTTCCATGCCACACATCATCTTGATGTGAATTTATATCACTGTTCCTTCATCATCACGGGGTCAACATTCCTGGAACTCCCTCCCCTGCACCAATGAAGATGTGCTTATACCTAAAAACAATGCTGCAGTGGTTCACAATGGTAGCTCATCACCACTTCCACAAGGTCAATTAGTGATGCCTATATTTGGTGAAGACATTTTTTTAAATTTTCTGTTTCAGAGACTACTATCATAGATACAAGATTCAGCTAAGCAATGAACTAATGGAGAGTGTTTGTTTATCACTTAAAAGGCAGTAATAAATGCGTAGTGAACAAAACTATATTATGTCCTAGTCATCTATGACCACTGATCCATAATTGATCTTGACCTCCAAAAGCTCAAACTTAAAATTCTCATCCTCACGTTTGCATTCTCCATGACCTCAACCACCCCTACCATTTTCAACTTCCTTAGTACTTTTGAGGTCTCTCCCAAGCTTTCTAAAACTGTCTTCTTTTATATTAGCTCCTCTTTTTCCTCTAGTATTGGTGAGAGCTATATTCTTGTCAGTGTACAGCAATGGGCTTTATTGAAGACAACCAGTTGTAGTGGATAGTAAGAGAGAACAGTCAACTTGGAACATTACAGACTCAGGCTCCAGTTCCATGTGATCTGAGATCACCATGACATAAATCATTTTGCACATGTTCGGTGGCTAACCTTAGAGTAAAGGTACAATTTCCTTAACTCTGCATTGCCACTCAATATTGTTACTCTTCCCCTTATTACTGTCAGGATCAGACCATTTGGATTCCACTAGCTTGCATTCATATTCCCCTTCTTTATCAATTTCTTGTCATCCTTTACTGGTTTGTAATTTGTACCACCTCACTGGTTTATCACTTCTTCTGACATCTTTATAAACCATGTCCTTTGAGCTAATCTGATCTTTAACTCATTCTGTTAGCCATGGTTGTCTTTAGGCTGTGACACTCAGGAAAATTTGAATGTAGAAACAATCAAGCTCAAGCAAGAGAAAACAAATTCAAAGGAGAACACTCCAGTGCTAAATTGATCACAACCTCTGTGAAGGAAGACTGAAATTCTAACTCTCCTCCCTGGTCTTTGTTCCTTGATTTGGGGATGAATTTAATAGATGAAAGGAAGAATAAATGACACCCTGAAGGTAATTCTGGAGGTGAGGAAATGAAAACCTGATGTGTTGGTAGGCTGCTGAGGTGCAGATAATGACATCTCAAGGACTCAGTGAGACATTAGAACTGCACCATCAATGACAATGCTAAACCAGAGACTACAGGAAATTCTTGTCTAATATTCTGACTTATTTCAATGGCAAACCTTGTTCTGCATGCGATGTCTGTCTCTAACAAGGGAATGAAAATGTTTGTTCTCTCTCTCCAAGCTTTCTTTTTTTTATTAAATCCCCACGCTACCGCCTAACTGCGGTAGTGCTTATGTTTTCCCCAGCACCCATGGTGTGTGTGTGCAGGTGTGAGACACAGTGAAAGACACAAGGTGAATGAATTTTTATTCACTTTCCACCACCAGGAAGATAAGAAAACACCCGAGTGGCCAGTGACAAGCACTGCCCTTCACATCAAGGGGCAATGCTGTGTGATCAAAACAGTGAAGGGGAGGGTAGGGACTAAATCAAAATAGAGTTGGAGGGAGAAATAATGCACTCCACTCCCTGCGGCGCCCACCTCTCCCTGAACAACTCCATGGTGTTGGTGGACACCGCGTGCTCCTTCTCCAAGGACACCCGGGCTCTAACGTAACCCCGGAAGAGGGGCAGGCAGTCAGCCCTAACGACCCCCTCCACGGCCCGCTGCCTGGACCTGTTGATGGCCAGTTTGGCCAGGCCCAGGAGCAGACCCACGAGGAGGTCTTCAGACCTGCCCTCCCTCCTCCATACCGGGTCTCCAAGTTTTCTATTTGGAAGATGAATTATCATTCATTAACTGCAGATGAAAGTTTGCTTCAGCTTATTGTTCATGTGGTTGTACATTTTTCGGCTTTTCTGCAACAGGGAGGCTTTTTTCTCGATAAATATATCTCTCCGGTGTAGTAATTGTATGAAAACACTCATTACCTTTAGTTAGGTGTTTTTATTGATAATCTTCGGTAAGCTTTTAATTTTCAGTCTACATAATTTGATTACATTGGTTGACTTCTAGCTGCTGGACCTCAGCTTCGGTAGTCTCATTTCGATAGTTAGATTGTTAGAATGCTTGCTTGAAGTTTTAACTGATCAAGGTCACTCTAAAACTTAGCTTTACACTTTGCCAAGGCACCAAGCATATTTAGAAATGTAATATTTTGTTCCTGAAAGTTTCTGCAGAAAAAAACCTCTGACATTTCCATGACTTGCTAATAGCTTTCCAAAGCAGTCTGTGTCTGCCATTTATGCAACTCAATAATTTCTATCTGTTAAACAATGGTTGATTCAGTTCAGCTGTGGGATCTCTTTAATTCTGGATAACTTGTTATTAGGAGAAAGTGAGGACTGCAGACACTGGAGATCAGAGCTGAAAAATGTGTTGCTAGAAAAGCGCAGCAGTTCAGGCAGCATCCAAGGGGCAGGAGAATCGACATTTCGGGCATAAGCCCTTCTTCAGGAATGAGGAAGGTGTGCCAAGCAGGCTAAGATAAAAGGCAGGGAGGAGGGACTTGGGGGAGGGGCGTTGGGAATGCGATAGTTGGAAGGAGGTTAAGGTGAGGGTGATAGGCCAGAGAGGGGGTGGGGGCGGAGAGGTCAGGAAGAAGATTGCAGGTCAAGGAGGCGGTGCTGAGTCCAAGGGTTGGGACTGAGATAAGGTGGGGGGAGGGAAAATGAGGAAGCTGGAGAAATCTGCATTCATCCCTTGTGGTTGGAGGGTTCCTATGCGGAAGATGAGGCATTCTTCCTCCAGGCGTCGTGTTGCCATGGTCTGGCGATGGAGGAGGCCAAGGACCTGCATGTCCTTGGTGGAGTGGGAGGGGGAGTTAGTGTTCAGCCACGAGGCAGTTGGGTTGGTTGGTGCAGGTGTCCCAGAGGTGTTCTCTGAAACATTCCGCAAGTAGGCGGCCTGTTTCCCCAATGTAGAGGAGGCCACATTGGGTGCAGTGGATGCAGTAAATGATGTGTGTGGAGGTGCAGGTGAATTTATGATGGATATAGAAGGATCCCTTGGGGCCTTGGAGGGAAGTGAGGGAGGGGGTTGGTGTGGGAGCAAGTTTTGTATTTCTTGCGGTTGCAGGGGAAGGTGCCGGAAATGGAGGTTGGGTTGGTGGGGGGTGTGGACTTGACAAGGGAGTCGCGGAGGGAGTGGTCTTTCCGGAACGCTGATAGGGGAGGGGAGGGAAATATATCCTTGGTGGTGGGGTCTGTTTGGAGGTGGCGGAAATGACAATGGATGATACAATGTATCTGGAGGTTGGTGGGGTGGTAGGTGAGGACAAGTGGGGTTCTGTCCTGGTGGCGATTGGAGAGGCAGGGTTCAAGGGCGGAGGAGCGGGAAGTGGAGGAGATGTGGTGGAGAGCATCGTCAACCACGTCTGAGGGGAAATTGCATTCTGTGAAGAAGGAGGCCATCTGGGTTGTTCGGTATTGGAATTGGTCCTCCTGGGAGCAGATGCGGCGGAGACGAAGGAATTGGGAATATGGGATGGTGTTTTTACAGGGGGCAGGGTGGGAGGAGGTGTAATCTATGTAGCTGTGGGAGTAGGTCGGTTTATAGTAAATGTCCGTGTTGAGTCGGTCACCCGAGGTCTAGGAACGGGAGGGAGGAGTCTGAGACGGTCCTGGTAAATTTGAGGTCGGGGTGGAAGGTGTTAGTAAAGTGGATGAACTGTTTAACCTCCTCGTAGGAGCACGAAGTAGCAACGATACAGTCATTAATGTAGCGGAGGAAAAGGTGGGGGGTGGTGCCAGTGTAGCTGCGGAAGATGGACTGTTCCATATATCCTACGAAGAGGCAGGCACAACTGGGGCCCATGCAGGTGCCCATGGCTACTCCTTTGGTTTGGAGGAAGTGGGAGGATTGGAAAGAGAAGTTGTTCAGGGTGAGGACCAGTTCAGTCAGTCGAAGGAGGGTGTCGGTGGAAGGGTACTGGTTGGGTCAGCAGGAAAGGAGGAAGTGGACGGCTTTGAGTCCTTCGTGATGGGGGATGGAGGTGTATAGGGACTGGATGTCCATGGTGAAGATAAGGCGCTTGGGGCCGGGGAAGCGAAAATCATGGAGGAGGTGGAGGGCATGGATGGTGTCCCGAATGTAGGTGGGGAGTTCTTGGACTAAGGGGGACAGGACCGTGTCAACGTATGCAGAGATGAGTTCGGTGGGGTAGGAGCAGGCTGAGACAATGGATCGGCCGGGGCAGTCAGGTTTGTGCATTTTGGGCAGGAGGTAGAAACGGGCGGTGCGGGGTTGTGGGACTATGAGGTTGGAGGTGGTGGAACGGATATCCCCTGAGGTGATGAGGTTATGGATGGTCTGGGAGATGATGGTTTGGTGGTGGGAGGTGGAGTCATGGTCAAGGGGGCAGTAGGGGGAGGTGTCCGTGAGCTGGCGTTTAACCTCAGCGGTGTAAATATCGGTGCGCCAAACTACCACCATGCCTCCCTTGTCTGCCGGTTTGATAGTGAGGTTGGAGTTGGAGCGGAGGGAGTGGAGGGCTGCACGTTGCGAGGGTGAGAGGTTGGAGTGGGTAAGAGGGGTGGACAGGTTGAGGCAGTTAATGTCATGGCAGCAGTTGGCTATGAAGAGATCAAGGGCGGGTAAGAGGCCAGCACAGAGTGTCCAAGTGGATGGGGTGTGTTGGAGGGGGGAGAAGGGGTCATCAGAGGGTGGGCGAGAATCCTGGTTGAAGAAGTAGGCGTGGAGGCAAAGGTGGTGGAAGAATTGTTCGATGTCTCACTGCGTGTTGAACTCGTTAATCCAGGAGCGTAGTGGGATGAAGGTGAGGCCTCTGCTGAGGACTGATCTTTCATCCTCAGAGAGAGGGAGGTCTGGAGGGATGGTGAAAATATGGCAGGGCTGGGAGCTAGGACCTGGGACCTGTTGTGGGGCTGGAGCTGGGAGTTGGGGCGGAGTTAGGTGTGGAGGCGGAGTTAGGTGTATGGGTGGAGTTGGGCGTGCGGGCGGAGATCGACATGGAGGCGGGGTTAGGTGTGGGGGTGGGGTTAGGCGTGGGGGCAGAGATCAGCATGGGGGCGGATATCAGCGCGGGGCGGAGATCGGCGTGGAGGCGGAGACGCATGTGGCGTGGTCATTGTGCAGATGAGTAACATCACTGGGGGCGGAAGTAGATGCGGCAACGGCAACTCAGGCGGCGGAAGTGGTTGCAGCGACAGCACAAACGGTGTTGTTCCCGGTGGCTGTGGACCCCGCGGAGGCCGCGAATCTGTCGGCGATGGTCTTCCGGGCGATCATGGAGTCGGTTATCTGGGCGGTGATCGCAGAGGCTGCATGGTCGATGGGGGCGGAAGTGACGTCATGGTTCGCGGCGGCGGTTGCTGCAGCGGCCATGTGGGTAATGGCGCCCAAGCGGTTCCGGAGGCCGATAGAGAATACTGGAACAGTTGGGGAATCCGGAGTGTGGGGGTAAGTACATGAAAGTTTTTGGTACTTACTGTCTTTTATTTCCAAAATGGCTAGGAAGAACTTGTTATTAGCCATTTTTGATGGATTGACATTTTTCTCTAAATGTATCAAGCTCACATTCACATTCTCTGTGTAGTTTGCAAAGACTTGAGTCTTATCTTTTGCCTTTGCAAATGGGATGCCATCCACCCTGCCTGAAGCTTCAATAGTCACAAATTTGTGTTGAAGCTCTGACATCTCTTTCTTGCATAATTGAAAATAATTTTCTAAGTCCATAATCCAAAGTATCTCAGCTTCTCTCATCGTATTTTTACTGGCTGTATGCGTGGTTGAAACTTTATTTGCTTCCATTTGTGATTTAGCAATGAAAGGTTTTGTTCTTGCTTCCCAGCAATAGTCTGGCCACCTACACTAGAAGGAGTTTCTTCATCATCGTATGGTTGCACTTGCTGCATTGTTTCACTAGTTTCTGTGATATACATAGACAACTTTACTTCCTCTTTACCTTCTTCAAGAAAGGACAAGTTCTCCCCAAAAAGGACAGCTGGGTTTTTGTCGACAGTGTCAAAGATTTTTAAAAATGTCCAAAATCTGAGATTCCAACAACTGAATGAACTGAGCGGTGGTTTCTTTCTCTGTGACTATACATTGAAAAAGTAAAGCATAATTCAGAATACCTCTGGTGATGGTCTTTGATTTCTAAAGTCATTTTTACTGGTGCAATTTTCAGCTTCAGTTTTGAGAGAAAACAATGAAAGTTGGGCATGTCTTTTTGTAATATCGTGGCTTGACTGTCCATAATGGAGGGTGAGTGCAGACACACCGAGTCAAGGTCACATTTTTTGGTATCTGCTTGCCAAAGAAGATTTAAGGCTATACAAGCTTAACGAAGAATCAGGATAATTAGGAATGACAAATCAGGTCTCATGACCTCTCTTCTGTTGTGAAACATGGTTAAATATCACATAACACCAGGTTATAGTGCAACAGGTTTACTTGGAAGTACAAGCTTTTGGATCACTGCTCCTTCATCAGGTAGCTAGTGGGGCAAGATCACAGGGCACATAATTTAGATTAGATTCATTACAGTGTGGAAACAGACGCTTCAGCCCAATAAGGCCACACTGATCCTCTGAAGAGCAACCCACCCAGACCCATTCCCTTACCCTATACTTACCCCTGACTAATGCACCTAATTATATTGGCAGATTAGCACAGCCAATTCACCTGACCTGCACATCTTCAGATTGTGGGAGGAAACCAGAGCACCCGGAGGAAATCCTCACCCACATGGGGAGAATGTGCAAACTCCACACAGACAGTCACCCGAGGCAAGAATTGAACCGGGTGGTGCTGTGAACCACCGTGCCACCATTATTTTAAAAGATTAAAGCGTCATACAACTGATACAATGTATTGAACAAACCTAGATTGTTGTTAAGTCTTTAATCACTTCGAATGGGGATGCAGGTTTCAATTCATTAATATGTAAATCCCAGAATTTCTTATAAGTCACAATCCCGAGATAATTTAAAGTTTTATAAAAGAAGAGGTGACATCTCAGCTCAGACAATGCATGAAAGGTGTAAGCTAAGAGTGTGTCTGTATCCTAACTTTGTGTCAGACTGGTTCTATTTCTAAAGTAGGAATTTATAAAATGTCACATGGACTGACAGCCTCCAAATTGGGTGCTTTTTGAACAATACAAATCTGCAAGTGTGTGTGTATACATGCATCTTGTCTATTATCTGATTCCAGTACCTAGAATGAAGGGTGTTCTGATGATTTTCAGTCTCAACCATAGCTTGGGAACTGAATGGATTAATGTGTCTGCCCCATATCCGGTTCAGTTAGCTTTCTTACTATTTACCATTATATCTGTGCAGCAGTATTCACCCTGCAGGTCTGTGCCATATTAGGAATCAAAACATTCCTGTGGGCTTGCTCAAAACCCCAGGAAGATTTTACTGTGCACTTTTGTGATTCCAGAAAACCTGCAGATTTCTGTGGACTATATTTAACACAGAAACATAGAAAAGTAAGATCAGGTCTTGACTGTTTTGTCATTCAAGCCTACTCCCTCATTCAATATGATCATGGCTGATCATCCAACTCTGTACCCTGTTACTGCTTTCATCTCTTACTCTTTGATCCTTTTAACCTGAAGAACTATATTGATCTTCTTCTTGAAAACATTATTTGTTTTGGCCTCTACTGCTCTCTGAGGCAGAGAATTCCACAGGCTCACCACTTTCTGGAGAAGAACTTTCTCTACATCTCAATTCTAAATGGCCTATCACATATTCTTAGACTGTGACCTCTGGTTCTGGACTCCACAATCATCAGGAACATTCTTCTTTGGTTTCCTTTGTGTGGTACTGGTTGCATTTTATAGGTTTCAATGAGATTTTCCTCCTTCTTCTAAACTCCAGTGAATATATAGTTCTAACCATCAGTCTTGCAATTCCATAAATCAGTCCAGTAAACCTTGTTGCATTCCTCCCATAGCCAAAACATCTGCCCTGAGATAAGGCAACCAAAACTGCACACAATACTCCAGGTGTGGTCTCACTAAGGCCCTTGTGCATTGCGGCAAGACCTCTATGCTCCAGAACTCGAATCTTCTCTCTATGAAGGCCAATGTACCATTTGCCTTCTTGACTACCTCCTGCACCTGAATGCTTACTTTCAGCTATTTGTGTGCAAGGACTTCCAGGTCCTGTTGCATTACCTTCTTTCCCAATCTATTGCCATTCAGATAATAACTTGCCTTTCTGTTTTTGCTACCTAGGTAGATAACCTCATTTATCCACAATATACTTCTTCTGCCATGTATTTTCTCATTCATTTAACTTATCCAAATCATACTGAAGCATTTTTGCATTCTCCTGACAGCTCACCCTTCCACCCATCTTTGGTTCATCTGCAATTACATTTTACATTTAGCTCCCTCATCTAAATCATTAATATATAGTAAAGCCTGAGGATCTGGGCACTCATCCCTGTGATACCACACTGGTCACTGGCTGCCACTCAGAAAATGACCTGTTTATTCCCATTCTTTGCTCCCAGTCGGCAAGCCAGCTCTCTATCCACATCTGTACACCACCCCAATCCTATCAGATTTAATTTTACATGCTAGTCTCTTACTGAATTGAATTGAATTGAATTTATTGTCACGTGTACCGATGCACAGTGAAAAGCTTTGTCTTACAAGCAATACAGGCAGATCACATAGTTAAGCAGCATAGATAAGTAAATAATAGGTAAACAGCAGCAAAAACAAAAACACAGGTACAGGCAAATGTTAAGAGTTTGCAGTGTCCATTCAGTATTCTAACAACAGTAGCGTAGAAACTGTTTCAAAACCAGCTGGTGCATGTGTCCAGGATTCTCCCCAATGGTAGGTGGTAGAAAAACATTGCCAGGGTGGGATGGAACTTTGAGAATGCTGGCGGCCTTTCCTTGATAGCGGGCCTGGTCGATGGATTCTATAGATGGAAAATTGGCCTTTGTGATTGTCTGGGCCAAGTTCACCACTCTCTGTAACCGTCTCTGATCTTGAATGGTACATTTGCCATACCAGGTAGTGATACATCCAGACAAAATGCTCTCAATGGCGCACCTATGAAAGTTGGCAAGGGGATTTGCCATCATGCTAAATTTCCTCAGCTGCCTGAGGAAGAAGAGATATTGTTGGACCTTTGTAACCAGTACGTCCACAAGAAGAGTCCAAGAAAGTTTGTTGTGGATGACCACTCCCAGGAGCTTGACACTCACTACTTGTTCCACCTCTGTATTGTTAATGTATAGGGGGCATGAGTAACATCTGACAAAAGTCAATCATGAGTTCCTTGGTTTTGCAAGTATTGAGAGCTAAGTTGTTCTCAGTGCACCATTTTTCCAGGTCTTCCACCTCCCATCTGTAAGCTGTTTCGTCACTGTCTGAGATTTGACTGACTATGATGGTGTCATCAGCAAACTTGTAAATGGCGTTAGTCTGGTATTTGGCGATGCAGTCATGGGGACATAGTGAGTACAGTTGGGGGCTGAGTACACATCCCTGGGGGGCTCTAGTATTGAGTGTTAGTGAGGATGAAATATTGTCCCCAGTCTTCACTGATTGTGGCCTATGGGTCAGGAAACTGGGGATCCAGTTGCAGAGAGTGGGGCTTAGTCCAAGATCACTAAGTTTAGTAATCAGTCTCACAGGTATTGAAGGTTGAACTGTAGTCAATGAGTAGGATTCTTATGTAGCTGTTCTTGGTGTCAAGATATTCTAGAGAGAAGTGAAGGACAAGTGATAATGCAACTGACATGGATCTGTTGGTCTGATAGGCAAATTGGAGTGGGTCAAGAGTAGTGGGGAGGCTGGAGTTGATTAATGCCATGACCAGCCTTTCAAAGCACTTCATGACCACTGAAGTTAGGGCCACTGGGTGGTAGTCATTGAGACATGCTGCATGTGCCTTCTTAGGCACAGGGATAATGTTGGCCCTCTTGAAACAGGCAAGGACAATGGCCTGCTGCAGGGAGAGGTTGAAGGTGTCCAAGAAGACCTCTGTCAATTGATCCACGCATGCTCTAAGTGCACAGCCTGGTACTCTGTCTGGTCCTATCACTTTCTTTGGATTTACATGAAGGAAAACTGATCTGACCTCTGATACAGTGGCTGTTGGGATAGGTTCATCAGGATTTGTTGGAATAGATGTTACCTCTCTGCTGAAATTCTGCTCAAAGCGGGCATAGAAGGCATTAAGACAATCTGCTATCTTGCACTGTTTCTTTTTAGAACCTATGATGTCATTCAGCCCTTGCCATAGTTGCCGGGTGTCTGTCTGGATCTCTAGTTTGGATCGGTATTGGTCCTTGGCTGTTTTAATAGATCTGTGAAGGTCATACTTGGATTCCTTATATTTGAGTGGGTCCCCTGATCTAAAGGCCTCCTTTCAAACTAGAATAAAGCCCATCCCAAGATGGTTCTCAGAAGGGCTGATGCCCGAAATGTCGATTCTCCTGTTCCTTGGATGCTGCCTGACCTGCTGCGCTTTTCCAGCAACACATTTTCAGCTCTCAGAAAGTATAATCTGACAAACATGGATGTGAGGCTGGCAGAGATATTAGGTGGGGTGACCAAATGATTGATCAAAGATAATTGTTTTTCAAGAACAATCTTAAGGAATGACAGGGAAGTTTAAAAAAAACTTCAGCTTTCACTCCTTCGGGTTTAGCTTGCACAGTAAAGGGAAGCTACTGAGCGTATGTGAAAGGATCTATTTCATGCTGATGTCAGATCACATGGAATTAGAGCTTGGTTCATTGTGTTCCACATGGCATACCTTTCTTATCATTAAAACTAGAGAGCTATATTCAAGTAGGTGTGTTGCTGTTCACTGTAGATCTCAAATTACTGCATCCGCATCCGCATATGCTTAGTAGCTATCCTTGGAGTATCATTCCTTTACTGTGCAAACTAAACCTGAAGGAATGAAACCCGAAGTTTTTATATTTACTTCCCTGTCATTCCTTAAGACAGTCCTTGAAAAAACAATTGTCTTTGGTCAATCATTTGGTTACCCCACCTAACATCTCTGCCAGCCTCATAACCATGTTTATCAGATTACACTTTCTGTGAACCATCTTGGGATGGGCTTTATTCTAGCTTGAAAGGAGCTATATAAATGTTATTCTTGAGTACAGAGTTTTCTTAAACTTAATGCAGAAACAAGCATTCATCTCTGTCCCCACGTGTAAAATTAGGAAACAATTGAAAGATGCAGCCAGAACTGTACTGAATAATGGTAAAGAAACTTCAAAGGGAGATAAATCTACAAATTTGCACTCTTTATCAGAGTGATTATAATCATTGAAATGTACAGATCACTTTGGAGCATCTTATTGATATCAGATTTAAGGAAACAAATATGCTGATAAGTATGTCCCTCAATTGACTTTCCCACAAAATACTTGTCCCAAACCGCTTTTGAAGTCAATGGTGTGAACCACCTCTGTTGCTTCTTTCATCAGTCATAAATATACATAAATAAATATACTGGAGATGCTGGAAATGTGTAAAAATCTAAAAACTGAATCAGGAAAAGCTGGATACACGTGACAGGTAATATCTGTGAAGAAACCAAAATTACAATTGCATTTCTTAGGCTCTCTCCAAAACATTTATTCAACATAAAAAAGTGGACTTGATTTGCTTATTCACCTTCCATCTTGTTGGTTTTTCCTATGTTTCTATAGTGCTGTTCTTAGGATAGTTTCTGAGTCTTCAGATTAAGGGTATAGGATTTATTGAAACAGGACAACAATGATATTGGCCATTACTTGGACTTACCTTGAACCATATTTTTTCACCAAGGTTTCTGAGTGCAAAAGGGAAAGGACATGGTGCCCTCTAGAGGGATAATCCACCATCAATCTCACCTGGAGATTGCACTGATGCAAGGGACTGGGATGAATTCAATGAACACATTTTATACTGTACAATTATCCACCACCCATTTTAGAACATAGAACATAGTACAGGCCCTTTGGCCCTTGATGTTGCGCCAACCTTTATCCTATTCTAAGATCTAACCTACGTACCCTTCATTTTCCATCATACATGTGCCTATCCAAGAGTCACTTAAATCTGACTCTTCTACCACTGTTGTCAGTGCATTCCATGCACCGATCACTCTCTGTGTAAAGAACATACCTCTGACATCTCTCCTAAACCTTCCTCAAATCACCTTAAAATTATGCCCCTTGTGATAGCTATTTCACTCTATCTATGCCTCTCAACATCTTGTACACCTCTATCAAGTTGCCTCCCACCCTTCTTAGCTCCAATGAGAAAAGCCTTAGCTCTCTCACCTTCCTCTAGTCTAGGCAGCATCCTGGTAAATCTCCTCTACATCCCCTCGAAACTTTCCACATCCTTCTTAAAATGAGGCGACCAGAACTTAACACAATATTCCAAGTGTGGTCTTAACAGGGCTCTATAGAGCTGCAGCATGACCTCACAGCTCCTAAACTCAATCCCCCATCTAATGGAAGCTAAGACACATATGCCTTCTCAACAACCCTATCAACTTGGGAGGCATGGTGGCACAGTGGTTAGCACTGCTGCATCACAGCGAAAGGGAACTGCATTCAATTCCAACCTCGGTGCTCTGGTTTCCTCCCACAATCCAAAGATATGTAGGTTAGGTGAATTGGCCATGCTAAATTGCCCATAGTGTTCAGGAATGTATAGGTTAGATGCATGAGTAAATGTTGGGGAATGCGTCTGGGTGGGATACTCTTCAGAGGTCGGTGTGGACTTTTTGGGGTGAAGGGCCTGTTTCCACACAGTAGGGGTTTGAATTTGAAATTTTTGAGAGATCTATGGACATAGACCCCAAGATCGTTCTGTTCTTCCCACACTGACTAGAATTCTAGCTTTCTGTATTCAAATTCGATCTTCCAAAGTGAATGACTTCATACTTTTTCAGGTTGAGCTCCATCTGCCACTTATCAGCCCAACTCTGCATCCTGTCAATATCCTGTTTCAACTTACAATAGCCCTCCACACTATCCACTACTCTACCGACCTTCATATCATTGGCCAACTTATTAACCCACCCTTCCACTTCTTCATCCATGTCATTTATAAAAATCACAAAGAGCAGAGGTCTCAGAACAGATTCCTGGGGTACACCACTGGTCACAAGATGGAATACTTTCCATCTACTATCACCCTCGGTCAATGGGCCAGCCAATTCCGTAGCCAGATGGCTGAATTTCCCTGTATCCTGAAGGCAGGTATAAACCGCCCCGCGTTTACCGTGGAGCAAGGCCCACATCGGAAAAACCAGCACTATCCATTTTAAGCCAGCAGTATCCATTTTAAAGCAAACAGTATTCATTTTAAGACAGCAGCTGCCAGCCCAACCACGTGATCGGGAGAAGGGGGCCCAAAGACAGATCCGAATACACACCAGACCAGACACTAGTCAGGACTCCAGACAATGGTCATGACTCACAGATCGAAACCCACCTTATAATCTCGTCAAGGTTCCAACTGACACACACCCATAACCTGATCATGCAAAACAGTCCTACACAAAAGGCAAACACCAAACAAACAGGATGAACCTAACAGACACTTTGGAAGTAACAAAGTGGGGTGCTAGCCTCCAGCTCTCACGGAGAGACAAGCAGGTAGCACCCCGACCCATTTACGTAAAGATAAACAGCACACCTTTTGTGTATGCTGCCGACTCTCTGAGGACGGCAGGAAGCTTGACATTCACACATACTCCAGCCATGATTGCCACCATTCACACTCATTCATACCCAACCTCCTACATCCTGAGTCATGAAGTATATAACTTGTAACATCACGGGGGAAACATGAGAGCGATCAAGATTCGGACCTCGGTTGGTCTTCGCCGGCGTTAAATACTTCAATAAAGTTACCGATTGTCAAACCGCACTCTGGGCTCGGACTGAGATCATTTCATCCGCACTAACAATCCCATACCTCTTTACTTTCTGAATGAGCCTATAATGGGGAACTTAATCAATACCTTGCTAAAATCCATATATATCACATCCACTGTTCTACCTTCATCAATGTGTTTTGTCACATCCTCAAAGAATGACCTGTCCCTCATAAAGCCATGCTGACTATCTCTAATCAAACTATGCTTTTCCAATAATCATAAATCCTGTCTCTCAGAATTGTCTTCAATAATTTTCCTACCACATACATAAGACTGACAGGTCTGTAATTACCAGGATTACCCCTATTCCCTTTCTTGAACAAGGGTAAAATATTTGCCACCCTCCAAATATCTGGCACTACTCCAATGGACAGTGAGGACACAAAGATCACCAAAGGCACAGCAATCTCTTTCCTCACTTCCTGAAGTAACCTCGGGTATATTCGGTCTGGCCCAGGGGACTTAGTTAGCCTTATGTTTTTCAAAACTTTCAGCACATCCTCCTTCCTAACATCAACCTGTTACAGCATATAAGCATATTTCATGCTTCCTCACAAACATCAAGGTCCATCTGAGTGGTGAACACTGAAGCAAAGTATTCATTAAGGACCTCCCCTACCTTCTTCAACTCAAGGCACAAGTTCCCTCCACTATCCCATGTTCGGCCCTACCATCACTCTGGCCATCCTCTTGTTCCTCAGATAGGTGTAGAATGCCTTAGGCTTTTCCTTAATCCTATCCACTAAAGTTTTATCATGCCCCCTTCTAGCTCTCCTAAGCCCATTCTTCAGTTCCTTCCTGGCTACCTTGTAACCCTCTAAAGTCCTGTCTGATCCTTGTCTCATCAAACTTAAGTAAGCTTCCTTCTTTCTCTTGACGAGATGTTCTACATCCCTTGTCACCCACGGTTCCTTCACCCTTCCTCGCCTCAGTGGGACAAACCTATCCAGCACTATCAGCAAGTGGTCCCTTAACAAACTCTACATTTCTGTCATGTATTTCCTTGAGAACACCTGTTCCCAATTTAGGCACCCCAGTTCCTGCCTAATAGCAGTGTAATTCCCCCTTCCCCAATTAAATACTTACCCATACAATCTGCTCCAAACCCTCTCCATGAGTATACTAAAGGTCAAAGAGTCGCGATCACATGGGTAGCACGGTGGCACAGCGCCAGAGACCCAGGTTCAATTCCCGCCTCTGGCTTTCTGTGTGGAGTTTGCACATTCTCCCCGTGTCTGCGTGGGTTTCCTCCAGGTGCTCCGGTTTCCTCCCAAAGTCCAAAAATGTGCAGGTTAGGTGAATTGGCCATGCTAAATTGCCCATAGTATTAGGTGAAGGGGTAAATATAGGGGAATGGATCTGGGTGGGTTGCTCTTCAGAGGGTCGGTGTGGACTTGTTGGGTGAAGGGCCTGTTTCCACACTGTAAGTAATCTAATCTAATCTAATCTAATCACTATCACTGAAATGCTCTCCCACGGGGAGATCTGACACCTGGCCTGGTTTGTTGCCAAGTACCAAATCCAATATGGCCTCCCCTCTAGTCAGCCTATCTATATATTGAGTCACGAATCTTCCTGGGTACACCTGACAAAAACCGCTCCATCTAAACTATTTGAACTAAGGAGGTTCCAGTCGATATTAGGGAAGTTAAAGTCACCCATGACTACAACCGTGTTACCTTTCCAAACTCTGCCTCCCAATATACCCCTGTATGTCTCTGTTGCTATTGGTGGGTCTGTAGAAAACTCCCAATAAAGTGTCTGCTCCTTTCCTGTTTCTGACTTCCACCCACAATGACTCTGTAGACAAACCCTCCTCCTCTGTAGCTGTGATACTATCCCTGATTAGCAATCCCACTCCCCAACTCTTTAACTTCCCCCCATTACTTTTGAAACATCTAAACCCCAGAAAATCTGAAACCATTCCTGCCCCTTTGACATGCAAGTCTCCATAATGGCCACGACATCATAATTCCAAGAACTGATCCATGCTCTAAGTTCATCACCCTTTTTCTGGCTTTAAAATACACACTTTGACCCATCACACTGACTGCAACTTTGCCCAGCAACTGTCTATCTCTCCTCACAGACTGTCTGCCTGTTCACTAGCTATTCTATCCTCACATCCATAGCTCCATTTCCCACTCCACTGCCAAACTATTATTAACCCTCCCAAAGAGCTGTAGTGAACCTCCCGCGCAAGATATTGGTGCCATTCCAGTTCAAGTGCAACCCAGCCTTTTTTTACAGCTCCCACCTTCTCCAATAATCCACAGATCTGAAGCCATCCTTCCTACACCCGCCCTGCAGTCATGTGTTCATCACCCTCTATTTCCAGCCTCAATAGCCCATGGCACCAGTAGCAATCCTGAGATCATTTCTCTGCTTGTCCTGCCTTTTAGCTTCCAACCTAACTCCCTATACAGTATTCACCTTTCATGTTCTCATCCCTTATCCTAGCTATGTCATTGATACCATGTTTACCACAACTTCTAGCTGCTCACCCTCCTTCTTAAGAATCCTATAGACTCGATCTGAGACATCCTGGACCCTGGCACCCAGAAGCAATATACCATCCATGAGTCCCATTCATAATCACAGAATCTCCTGTCTGTTTCTCTCACCATTGGATCTCCTATCAGTATTGCTCTCCCATTATACCCCCTTCCCTTCTGAGTTATACAGGCAGGTTCAGTGCCAGAGACCTGGCTGCTGAGGCTTTCCCCTGGTAGAATCGCTTGCCCCCACCCCACCCCACCCCAACAGTATCCAATACAATGTACTTATTGTTGAGATGGATGGCCACAGGGGGTCTCTGCACTGTCAGCCTATTCCTTTTCCCTCTGCTGACTGACACCCAGCTACATTTATCCTGTCACCTAGGTATGACTGTCACTCTATAACCCCTCTCTATCACCCCCTCAGGCTCCCAAATCATCTGAAGTTCTTCTAGCTCCAGCTCCAGTTCCCCAATTCAGTCTGTGAGAAGCTAGGCTTGAGTGATCTTCTCATCGGTGAAGTGAGCAGGGACACTAGTGGTGGCCCTTACCTTCCACATCCTGCAAGAGGAGCATGCAACTGCCCTAGCTTCCATTCCCTGCTACTCTAAATTGCCGAGAGAGGGGAAATAATTTTTTTTTTAATTTGCTGGACAAAACATTGCTTTTTTTTGGAAGAAGTTACTGAAATTCCAGCCATGAGTTCTTTTACTTTAGTTCTTACAGTCTCTTTTCAAATACGATCTCAAAATAAATTTTGCTTTACAGCCTGATGAGACCATGAGATCATAAACACAACATATAGGAGCAGAAATTAGGCCATTCAGCCCATCGAGTCTGCTCCATCTTCAGTCATAGTTGATATGTTTTTCAACTTCATTCTCCCGCTTTCTCCCCATAATCCTTGATCCCCTTGATACTCAATAACCTATCAATCTCTGTCTTAAATATACTCAATGACCTGGCATCCACAGCCTTCTGTTTCAATCAATTCCAGAGGTTCACCACTCTCTGGTTGAAGAAGTTTCTGCTTATCTCCTTTCTAAAAGGCCTTCTGTTTATGCTAAGGCTGCGCCCTCAGGTCAGAGTCTCCACTACCAATGGAAACATCTTCCCAACATCCACTATGTCCATGTCAATCAGTATTCTTTAATTAGATCCCCTCTCATTCTTCTAAACTCCATTGAGTATAGTCCCAGAGTCCTCAAATGTTCCTTGTATGTTAAGCTTTTCATTCCTGGGACAATTCTTGTGAACCTCCTCTGAACCCACTCCAGGGCCAGAACATCCTTCCTGAGACATGTGGCCCAAAACTGTGCACAATATTCCAAATGTGGTCTGACCAGATCCTTCTAGAGTCTCAGAGGTACATCTCTGCTTATATGTTCAAGTCCTCTCAAAAGAAAGGCATTTGTCTTCTTAATTACTGACTCAACCTGCAAGTTTACCTTGAGAGAATCCTGGACTAGAACTCCCAAGTCTCTTTGCACTTCAGACTTCTGAATTTTCTCCACATTTAGAAAATAGTCCATCCTGCTATTCTTCCGACCAAAGTGCATGACCTCACACTTTCCCACATCGTACTCCATCTGCCACTTCTTTACCCACTCTCCAAACCTGCACAAATCCTTCTGCAGCCTCCTTACCTCTTCAATGCTGCCTGTCCCTCTACCTAATCTTTGTATCATCTTCAAACTTAGCCAGAATTCCCTCAGTTCCTTCATCTAGATCGTTCATGTGTAAAGTGAAAAATTGTGGTTCCAACACTGAGCCTGCGGAACACCACTTGTCACCGGCTGCCATCATGAGAAGAACCCTTTTATCCACACTCTCTGCTTTCTGCCAGACAGCCAAGCTTCTATTAATGCTAGCACCTTGCCTCTGACACCATGGCCCCTTATCTTATTCAATAGCCTCCTGTGCAGCACCTTGTCAAAGGACTTCTTGAAGTCTGGGTGGATAACATCTATTGGTTCTCCTTGGTCTAATCTGCTCATTACTTCCTGAAAGAATTCCAGAAGATTTGTCAGGCATGACCTCCCCCTTGATGTATCCATGTTGACTTTGCCCTATTTTACCATTCACTTCCAAGTATTGAGAAATCTCATCCTTCTCAATGGATTCTAGGACCTTGCTCACAACCAAGGTTAGGCTAATTGGACTGTAGTTTTCCCTCTTTTGCTATTCTCCCTTTTTAAACAGGAATGTCACGTTTGTGATTTTGCAGTCATCTGGGACTCTTCCTGATTCTAGCGATTCCTGAAAAATCACCACTAAGGCCTTCAGTATCTCTTCAGCTAATTTTCTTAGAACTCTGGGTTGTAGTCCATCTGGTCCAGGTGATTTATCCACCTTCAGGCCATTCAGTTTTTCTAGCACCTTCTCTTTGCTAGAGAAGGCCACCATACTCAGCTCTGCCCTCCCACTCTCTTGAATTTTGGGATTGACTCATTCCTTCCACGTTGAAGACTATTAGAAAGTAATTATTGAGTTCCTCAGCCATTTCCTTGTTTTTTAGATTAGATTCCCTACAGTGTAGAAATAGGCCATTCGGCCCAACTTGTCCACACCTACCCTCTGAAGAGTAACCCACCCAGACCCATTTCCCTCTGACTAATGCATTTATCACTATGGACAATTTAGCATGGCCAATTCACCTGACATGGAAACTGGAGCACCCGGAGGAAACCCATGCAGACACAGATGTGCAAACTTCACAGAAAACAGTCGCCCGAGGCTGGAATCGAATCTGGGACCCTGATGCTGTGAGGTAACAGTGCTAACCACTGAGCCATCGTGCTCCCCACTATTATCTCTCCAACATCATTTTCCAGGACCCAGTATCCACTTTTATCTCTCTTTTGCCCTTTATATATCTAAAGAAACTCTTACAGTCTTCTTTAATATTACTGGCTAGCTTACCCTCATATTTAATCTTCTCCATCCTTATTTCATTTTTTGTCAACTTCTATTGGTCTTTGTAAACTTCCCAATCCTCCCGTTTCCCACTGCTCTTCACCACATTTTATGATTTCTCTTTTGCTGTTATGCTATCCCTGACTTTCCTAGTCAGCTATGGTTGCCTCATCTACTCTCACCAAGCTTCTTTTTCCTCGTGCTGAATCTCTGCTGTGTCTCCTGAATTACTCCCAGAATCCTCCTGCCATGGCTGTTCCACTGTCTTTCCTGCTCAGCTCCTCTCCCAGTCAATTCTACCCAGCTCCCCCCTCCCCCCCATGCCTCTGTAGTTGCCTTTATCCAGCTGAAATACCTTTACCTCTGATTCTATCTTCTCCCTCTCAAATTGTAGAGTAAATTCAATCATATTATGATCACTGCCTCCTAAGGGTTCCTTCACCTTAAACTCCCTTATCACGTCTGCTTCATTACACAACACCAAATCCAATATTTCCTGTTCCCTAGTGGGTTCCACCACAACCTGCTCTAAAAAGCCATCTTGTAGAAATTACACAAATTTCTTTTCTCGAGATCCATTACCAACCTGATTTTTCCAGGCCACCTCTTATTGAAATCCCCCAATGCTTCTGTAACTTTGCCTTTCCTGTACATCTTTTCTATCTCCTGGTGCATCTTGCGCCCAGCTCCAGACTGTTTGGAGGCCTTTACATAACCCCAACTATGGGTTTTTTACCATTGCAGTTCCTCAATTCTACCTACACAGATTCGAATCCATCTGATCCTATTTCATTTCTTACTATTGATTTGATTTCATTTCTTATTAGTAAGGTAACCCCATCCCTCTGCCCACCTGCCTATCTTTTCAATAGGATGTATATTCTTAAGAATTCAGCCCCCAGACTTGATCCCCTTGCAGCCACGTCTCCGTGATGCCCAGTATGTCATATCTGCCAAATTCAATCTGCGCCACAAGCTCATTTACTTTATTCCTTGCACTGTGTGCGTTCAAATATAACACCTACAGTCCTGTATTAACTGTTTCACTTCTCATTGTCATTTGTTTGTCCAGTGTGCTTGAAGTTTGATTGCTAACGCTTTCCATACACTCTTCCTATTTGTTTCTGTGCTGGAGATTTTAATAAACTCTCCTGAGGTCTGCAGTCTTACCTCCTCCTTTGATTTGGGTTTTCTAACTTTCCGTAGAACTGAATCCGGCCCCTCCTCTCCCCCCCTCCACCTCCCTCCTCCCCCCGCCCCCCAACAGCCATTTAGTTTAACGTCCTGTATACAGTCCTAGTTAAGTAATTCACCAGGGCTCTGGTCTCAGCATGGTTCAGATGAAGAGTGCCCCATGGGAACACATCCCTTCTTCTCCAGCACTGGTATCAGTGTCCCATGAATTCAAACTCATTTCTCCCACACTGCTCTTTGAGCCTCGCATTTACCTGCTTAATCTTATTGACCCTGTGCCAATGAGCTTGTGGATCAGGTCGTAATCCAGAGATTATTGCCTTTTGGTTCTGCTTTTTACTTTAGCTCTTAGCTGTTCATACTTCCATAACAGAACCTCTGCCCTAGTTTTATCTATGTTGTTGGTACCCACATGGACAACGACCACTGGATCTTTTTCCTCCCACTCCAAGTTCCTCAGATGAGATATCCTGAACCCGAGCACCAAGCAGGCAACACAATCTTCAGGACTCTCGATCCTGGTCACAGAGAACATTGTCTATGCCCCTAACTATAGTATCCCCAATTACAACAACATCTGTCTTATCTCCCCTCACATGAATGACTCCCTGCACCACGGTGTGTGGTCAGTCAGCTTATCCTCCCCATTCTTGTCCACACAGGAAGCAAAACTCTTGAACCTGTTGGACAAGGGCAGGGGCTGAGTCTCCTGTGACTCTACCTCCTGGATCCCTATACCTCCCTCACTCACAGCCACAGCTCCCTGACCACTGGCCAAATTCAAGCTAGTTAGTCCAAGGGGTGGGACTGTCTCCTGAAACACAACATCCAGATAACTCTTCCCCTCCCTGATGTGTCACAATGTTTGAAGCTCAGACTCCAGCTCATTGACTCTGAGCCAGAGATCCTTCAGCAACCGACATTTACTACAGACATGGTCACTGGGAATCACAATGGGGTCCACCAGCTCCCACATCATGCAGAAACAACCCAGCATCTGACCCTCCATCCTTATTTTAGTTAATTAATTTTGAATTTAGTTTTGTAAAAAAAATGTACTGTTTTTGTTATGCAAGTTGTAACCAATAAATAAGTTGTAATCAATAAATTAACAAGATTTAATTTAACACAGATTCAAATTTAACAGACCCCTTATTAGCCAAGCAAATCACAGCCCTCCTGTGGCATCACTTTCCAGTTTTTCCTAGTCAAAACCAGTTTGAATTACAAATATTAACCTTTCAGGCTACTCTGTGCTCACTCCTGCTCAGCTCTGGTCCTGATGCGCAGGCCCCAAAACCACAAGGTAAGTTTTTATACCTTACCTTTCCAGGCTGCTCTCCATTTGCTCCCACTCAGTCCCAGTCCTGAAGTGAGCAAGCAGATTTTACTGTAAAATACACCATTTGCTGAAAATCCTGACTGAAGTCCTGCTCCATTAGCTGACTCAGTAATTTTGATGAAATTTCTGGTTAAACATCACACTCAACTTAGGCCCTTTACAATGCTGAATGCCAGAGAAGCATAGATGATGGAAAAGTTTGAAACAAATAATAGCTATGTCATTGAACATATTCCTATTGTTTGGATTTTATGATAATAATTATCCATATTTAGATGCATATATTATAATCGCTGACATAATTTGTATAAGAAAATGTTGGGAGTTGCAACAAGGTATGCAGATCCATTGAAATGTCTCCCCACCTGAATTCCTTGCCACCCCAATTATTTGGCGGTTTTTGCAGACAAGGATGACTTTCGTCCACTGTCGTTATTCCACATCCCCCACCTCCACCCCCTCTACCACGACCACCTTGGCTGGTTGCAATAAAGGCAACTGAAAAAGAATCCCTTTTCTTGTGGAAACCTTTCAACCAGATGCAAATGATCATTCTCCAAATAATCAATTTACAGATCAACCTCTGAACAGTTTGCAAAAGGCAAATGGTTGAATGTTGCAGCTTCTGTAATGGGTAGCATTGACATTGATAGTTGGACAGTCAATATTGAAGAGTTTTGGTCTCATAAGATGATGGAAGCTACTTTGGCATAATCCCTTCTCCAAGCTGGTTTACAGCACTTAGAGTATAAGAAAGTCTACCTGCAACAGAGAGGTTCCTTGCAGTGTATTGTTATTGGGAGGGAGATGGAATTTTTCACACCTTAAGAAGAATTCTGATTCATCATTCTAACATTTATCATTTTACAGCTCAATTTTAATTTATATTAAACATAATCCAACAGATTTCAGGATTGCAGATTGGAAGGTCTCTGGAATGGAAATATAAGACATGTTGCCTGACCATGCATTTTGCAGTTATTTCTTGACAAATCTTCAGTGTGCCTAATAGTCTGAAATTTAGACCAAAATCCAGATATACTATGTCCCCATACATCATCTCTATGAATAACACTGAATTGCTTTTAGTTTTGCTCTATAAATGGTATTAAAAGCGTCATTAAAGCCAGAGTGCATTGGTTGTGTCTGATTCTTGTTGTCTAGAGGAATTAAGGGCTACGGGGAGAACGCTGGTAAGTGGAGCTGAAATGCGCATCAGCCATGATTGAATGGCGGAGTGGACTCGATGGGCCGAATGGCCTTACTTCCACTCCTATGTCTTATGGTCTTATGGTCTTTTCTTAAAACCCTCAGTGCAACAGGGAATGCTATCCCATCACCTCACAAAGAAGTGATATAACATCTTCCCAACAGGATAACCTGGCAAGTACCGATAGCACCTGCACTCAGTACAGCAACCATTTGGGCTGGAGTTTAAGAGGCATCTAGACAGACACAGGGAACAGAAGGTTATGGACCATGTGTGGCAGATGGGATTAGTTTAGAATAACATGGTCAGCATAGACTATTTGGGCTAAAGGACCCGTTCCAGTACTGTTCTGTAATCGATGTTCTATGAGTGAGGTGTTTTACAGAATCTCTGGTCATTCATATTTTGTCAATAATTGAACATATTAAATGTTTTCTGCTATGAACCAACCAATTGAATTCTCACATGTAGAAACCAGTTACAGAATCTAAAAAAATGGGCAGACGGCCTCAAAATTTGAAATAATTGGGTTTCATTTCTCCAAACATGACCTGTTCAGTCCATAGCTTTGGGAAAGAAGAGATCTAGTCTAATTATAGATTTTTATCTAACAATTGTATAAATAAAGTAACAGTAGAAAATAATCAACTTATAATACACAAAATCTTATAAATACTTGAAAGCAAAGAAGATATTGCCTAAACTGTGTACACAAGAACAGAGTGAAGAACTCCACACCACACCTTTGTACAAAGTCCAGCCGAAAGCCATTTGTTATCAGTGTTCTTTATTGTTCAGCTTACCCCAGCATGGTATGACGACTTGCAGGTCACATTATTTCTTATCAGAGATGTGCCACTGTTGTGGGTTTCTGCAATATAATGATCATGAACAACACTATGTAGTTTATTGCAGAACACAGTTTGACTTCCTTGTCCCACTGCATTATTGATTCACCATGTATCCTCTGAGGACCAGCATTTCAAAAACAGCATTAACAATAAAACAATGTTTTTAACTCCTGAAAAAGGGGAATTCGTTCTGCTCCAGCACTTGCTGCAGTTTGCCTTCAGAATAATTTGTTTTATAGTTCTGTGAAAGAAAAGAAGGGCATTTTGTGAAAGTAGAAATTTTCTCTCCAAACTTGAAGTGTCTTCAGTTTATTCCACTGTTCCTGTTGTGACCTAATTGTTCTTCGTAAAATTCTCACATTTATCTCAAGTGCTAACAAGGTCAGTAACCATTCAGAGTAAACACACCATATAACAGTTTTCTCAAGAATTCATCAGTAAATAGTAATTATCTTACAAGGTGACTTTAAAATATGTGGTATTTGATTGTAGTTGGCTCTTTAAAAGATAATTGCATCCTGCATCATAAGCTAGTGTCAGTATTTGATCATGCATAAGGAGGCATGGAGTATACATTACAAGCACAAATTAATATAAAATATGGGAAGGTATTCAGAGGTTGTTGTTATCAACTGTGAGCTTTGGCTAATGAGTATTTTTGAAGAATGGTACTACTAAAAAGAGTCAAGTTTATCAAACCGTCTGGCTATGAACAAGCACAGCCTGCATTAGAATAAGGAGGAGCGATTTACTTTATATAATGATAACCGTTAGCATTATTCTCTCATTGGGCTCACATAATTTCAAAAATGCCAGTGTAGAACAATGACTGACAGGGCTTGCTTTGTTAAAATACCACAGGAAACACTTAGACTGTCTCTTTGCAAACTATAACGAGTTCTTTGTGCAGTCAGTAGGCATCTATTTTTGCTATATTTCTTTTGTTCTGTTGCCTGTTGATGTCACTCACTAAAAATGATTGCCCTTTGCTGTCAATTAATATAAAACAGTAAAAACCTATGTATGACAGCTCTTCAACTAACCATAATTTCCATCCAAGGCTATAATAACCATATGTGAGAGAGAATGACAAACAATTTTGAGAATTACATATTCCATTACAGGTACAGAATTTCTTATGATACATTTGTTACAGAAAGACTTTAATTTTTCATTGTGGGCCGCTCAAGAGGGTTAAGGGTTCCTGCATTGGACACAATGATGGCACAGAAGCTGGTGTGATAAGTATAAATGAATCAAAATATGACCACGTGTTGTTTTACTGACACAGTGGAGGGAGGGAGGATTTGCTGGAAACCAGGAAGCAATTGAAGGAGTGGGCCCAAAGGGATCTCTGTAAACCAGGAATTCTGCATTTCTCCACACACTATGCAGATTTGCTGTGCGTAACATCATTGATAGGTTCCCTTCTGGATGTGATGCTGATTGACAGACTTAACTTCTAATGGGTCAGGCATCACTGGGACAGAGACTGCAAAGCTCCTTGTCCAGGGAGGTGGGGGACTGGATGGAGGAGGTCATCTGACCTCAAGGAGAGGGTGTCCAATCCTAAACTCAATAGAGGTAGTTTGATCTCAAGGGTGGGGGGAGGGTCCAGTCTGAGGGGTGGGAGCGAGCTTGAGGGACAAAAGCCTTCCTGGTCCTCCAGATCCACAAGGGATACTCTTCAAGGCTGCCTCTATGAGGGGCTCGAGTTTCCAGAAATCCAGGAATTCTGGCCAGCTATCAAATAAGCAGCTAAATCCCAAACTGCTGCTCAGCATGGCATGTTTGGAATGGGTAAACCATCTCTTGGGCCATCCTACCTGAGTAAACACCAAAGGTGAGGAGTTGGAACTTATTCAGTCATTGTCATGTTTTGGGTATTTGCATCCAATATCATTCTTTACCCTATGGCAAACCTCACTTCAATATTTTCACATCAGGTCCCTCCTAGTACAAATTTACCATCCCCATCCAGTCTACAACTTCCCTGTGAATTCAACTGCTATTCTTCCAAAGCTCCTTCATCAAAATAAAGAAAAATTTATAATATTAAAATTATATTCAAATGGAAATTGCAACTGTTCCTTATGTGGTAAGTATTTCTCTTCTGTCAAAAGTGTGCCTTTCATTTCATTACTCCCACATCCCCATTTCATGAGTGCCATTATGAAACATCTAAATAAATGTAATTCTATTCCCAGGTTTTACAACATATGCTAGATTTTAATTCTGGTGCAATTTAACCTATTACTAAACTAACTACAATGCCTTTTAAAATAATTATACTCTGAAACTCTGCAAGGAGCAACAACAGCAGTAATTAAATAATTTGAAAGTAACAACAAATGCCTCAACAAGATTCCTATGAAAACGCCTGGCTTGGATTACAACGTAGGATATATTTTCTAGGCATGACTGCTGTATGCTGAAGGGTCAGCTGCCAAAACCATGTGCCTGACTTGCAGCAGTTCACAACAAATCAACTTATTTCTTTCATTTCTGGCAGCACAGCCAACAATTAGGAATCTCATTTAAATTTTGCATCTTATACAAATGTGCCCCATGCCAAACTTCTTGTACATTTACCTGTACAAACTGTGTGGAATTTGCGCATTCTCCCTGTGATCTGCGTGGGTTTCCTCCGGGTGCTCAGGTTTCCTCCTACAGTCCAAAGATGTGCAGGTCAGGTGAGTTGGCCATGCTGAATTGCCCATTGGGTTAGGTGCATTAGTCAGAGGGAAATGGGTCTGGGTGGGTTCCTCTTCAGAGGTTCAGTGTGCACTGGTTGGGCTGAAGGGCCTGTTTCCACACTGTAGGAAATCTAATCTAAACACAACAAGTTGGCTAACCTGGCTGGCAGAAGTTAGCGTCATCAAGGTATATGGCAGCTTTAGTGCCTGCTACAAGCTTTGATTTTTTTTTGTTTGTCATATTTGAATCTATTCAAATGCATTTCTATTGCTGTGTTATTTTCTATTTCTGTACAAATCTTGCTGCTTACCATATAATACATTTAATTACTCCTCTTTCTCGTAATGTTAATTGCAGCAGCAATATCTCTTGTTGCAATTACTCAATATCTCAACCAGAATTGGAGTTGAGCATTTCAATTGTATACCAAATGTGAACTGTGATGCAGTAAAGGGTTCCTGTTGTGTATCTCGACAAGTGTGTCAAAATTATCACCATCTGTAGTATTTACACAGCTTAGCTATACGACACAGAACCAACTTGTTTTTACATGGCGACTTTAGCGTAGAAAAATGTCCAAGATGACTCATAGGAACATTGGTGTAGATTTTCCAGTTTCTGGATAGCCAGAGATTGGATGCACCCTGAAAGATATGTTGGAACCCCTCCAATGACCTGATGCACTGACTACATTTTAATTTCTCTTGAAGTTTAACATCTGCAACACTCTCAAAAAGTCGCAACTTTAAATGAAGGTCAAAGACTTTGGAGTGTTCCAGTTTAATTACTTTAAATAATTAGCTGGGAAATATAGAGAATTAAAACCTGCTGTAACTTTTGGTGAGGTAGAACTGAACACCCTAACCATAGTGCAGAGCAAACTCTTTCACACCCAACCAACTGCCTGTTTCCTGCTTCCCCTCCCCCTGCTTCCCGGCCCTCCCCCCAAATCACATAATCAACACAACCATATCCATCCGAACCTGGGAGTAGTGGTGCCTTTTAATTAACTTTTAAGGATATCTTAGAGGAACAAGGGATGGCTTGATGGTACAGTGGTTAGGTGGGAAGAGAATAAATTACAGTGTGTGGGATCCAGGCAGCTAAATAAATGACAACTTCAGGAATGCAAAGTGAGAATGTACCGAAGGATGGCATCCGATCTGGCATTGCGAGCCTTCTGTGAATTACACCCTGAGATGCTATGCTGGTGTAGTGGTGGTGATACTGGACAGACAGACAACTTAAAACATCTGAGACTAGACATTTGATTCACACCAGATGGGACCAGAGATAGCAAGGTCCAAAAACTGGCACGAAAAGCATCCTGCCAGTTTGCAGGCATATTTGTGCTACTGGGTCATTTTCATTGCAGGATGAAATGGGTGATGGTGGCCTCTTGCCTGCAAGTGGCAGCCTCCAAGTTGCAGACAATCTCCTTCCTCCACTCACACATGCCATAGCTGTCAGCCCATCACTCTGGCCATTGGCCACCTCGGGGAAGAGTTGCTCTCAACAATAATAGACTGGCAGCTATGGTCTATTTAATAGAAGTTTGATTTTAATTTCTGACTGTGCTTTCATTGTGAGGTGGCCTCACTCTCTATCTTCCATGCATCAGCAGGTCACATCTCTCCAGTGTTGTGTTGTGGATGAAGGACCTCCTAGTTATCCACCAGCCCTATAGCCTACTTGGCACCTTAACTGGACAGTGATCAGGAGCCTCACTACTAATTGGCAATACATACAAAAAAGCCTATGTTAACGTGGGATACAATCAAGACCACAAGTACAGTTAATGTTATAATCCTAACCTCAGAAATAACATGTTGTCCCTGGACTAATAATGCAGGGACGATCCATTCAAATCTCATGAGAATTTGCAAATGAAAGATCAATTTTTTTACAGGAAAGAAAATATTGAAGTATGACATTGATTCTAGCCTGCATAGGCACTGCAGAGATTTAGGACAGTTGCATGATGTCATATTGTGATGTTCCAGAATACAAATACCCACTGCAACTTCAGTCACTCTGTGGGGTCAACGTACTCAGTTAGCTATGAATACGTAATGGACAGTAGCTTTAGTAAGTACAGAAACAGAAAATTAGAGAGCATAGGTCTAAGGTGAGAGGGGAAAAGATATAAAAGGGACCTAAGGTGCAACTTTTTCATGCAGACATTTATGTGTGTATGGAATGAGCTGCCAGTGGAAGTGGTGGAGGCTGGTAGAATTACGACATTTAAAAGGCATCTGGTTGGATAAATGATTAGGAATGGTTTAGAGGGATCTGGTCGGTAAAAACAATGACTGCAGATGCTAGAAACCAGATTCTGGATTAGTGGTGCTGGAAGAGCACAGCAGTTCAGGCAGCATCCAAGTAGCTTTGAAATCGATGTTTCGGGCAAAAGCCCTTCATCAGGAATAAAGGCAGTGAGCCTGAAGCGTGGAGAGATAAGCTAGAGGAGGGTGGGGGTGGGGAGAAAGTAGCATAGAGTACAATGGGTGAGTGGGGGAGGGGATGAAGGTGATAGGTCAAGGAGGAGAGGGTGGAGTGGATAGGTGGAAAAGAAGATAGGCAGGTCGGACAAGTCTGGACAAGTCATGGGGACAGTTACTGAGCTGGAAGTTTAGAACTAGGATGAGGTGGGGGAAGGAGAAATGAGGAAACTGTTGAAGTCCACATTGATGCCTTGGGGTTGAAGTGTTCCGAGGTGGAAGATGAGGCGTTCTTCCTCCAGGCGTCTGGTGGTGAGGGAGCAGCGGTGAAGGAGGCCCAGGACCTCCATGTCCTCAGCAGAGTGGGAGGGGGACTTGAAATGGTGGGCCACGGGGCAGTGTGGTTGATTGGTGCTGGTGTCCCGGAGATGTTCCCTAAAGCGCCCTGCTAGGAGGCGCCCAGTCTCCCCAATGTAGAGGAGACCGCATCGGAAGCAATGGATACAATAAGTGATGTTAGTGGATGTGCAAGTAAAACTTTGATGGATGTGGAAGGCTCCTTTAGGGCCTTGGATAGAGGTGAGGGAGGAGGTGTGGGCGCAGGTTTTACAGTTCCTGCGGTGGCAGGGGAAAGTGCCAGGATTGGAGGGTGGGTTGTTTGGGGGCGTGGACCTGACCAGGTAGTCGCAGAGGGAACGGTCTTTGCGGAAGGTGGAAAGGGGTGGGGAGAGAAATATATCCCTGGTAGTGGGGTCTGTTTGGAGGTGGCGGAAATGTCGGCAGATGATTTGGTTTATGCGAAGGTTGGTAGGGTGGAAGGTGAGCACCAGGGGCGTCCCCATGACTTGTCCAGACTTGTCCTACCTGCCTATCTTCTTTTCCACCTATCCACTCCACCCTCTCCTCCTCCCCCACTCACCCATTGTACTCTATGCTACTTTCTTCCCACCCCCACCCTCCTCCAGTTTATCTCTCCACGCTTCAGGCTCACTGCCTTTATTCCTGATGAAGGGCTGAGGGCCACACTCTCTCAGAATTGCAAAGGACCCACTCTGTACTACATCCTCAGGAGAATTCATACTCTCAACAAACAGTATTTCAATTCCATCTCAAACATTAAAAACTGTAAGTACAACAAACTTTTATCCACCCACCTCCATAACCAGCGCTCCTCAAACATTCCAGAAGATTCTCCTGGCCTCAGAACCTATTCAACTATTAGCCATGCGGCTGATGCAGCTACGACCCCCACGCTGATTGATGATGTCACTTCCACCCCCATCATGGCCGCTCCCACAACCACTTCCACCCCTCACAATTCCTCATGCATCACACCTGACATCACTTCTGCCCTTCACATCATCGCTGATGCCACATGCTCAATGTCTCCCGCCATCCCTACTGCCATGGTCACCACCACTTCCGCCCCCACCAGCGCCACTCACCTGCATTCTGCTGACATGCCCCCCACAGACCCCACTGTCATGATCCCCACCCCCCAGAACCCCAAGGGGAGCCCTACCCCTGCTCATGACTCCACCCCCATTCCCCCCACCATCACACCCACTCCAGTTACAGGTTCCACCCCCACTCCCAGCTCTACACCCACACCAGATCCCAGCTACCCCCCCCTTGTCGAGGAACTCCCCACATACGTTCGAGACACCACCCACGCCGTCCACCTCCTCCAAGATTTCCATTTCCCTGGCCCCCAACGCCTCATCTTCACCATGGATATCCAATCCCTCTACACCTCCATCCGCCATGACCAGGGCCTCCAAGCCCTCCGTTTTTTCCTCTCCAGATGTACCCTTCCACCAACATTCTCATTCGTTTGGCCGAACTGGTCCTCACCCTTAACAATTTCTCCTTTGAATCCTCCCACTTCCTCCAGACCAAAGGGATAGCCATGCGCACACGTATGGGCCCCAGCTATGCCTGTCACTTTGCTGGCTACGTCGAGCAGTTGATCTTCCGTAATTACACCGGCACCACTTCCCATCTCTTCCTCCGCTACATTGATGACTGCATTGGCGCCACCTCGTGCTCCCGCGAGGAGGTTGAGCAATTCATCAACTTCACCAACACATTTCACCCCGACCTTAAATTTACCTGGACCATCTCTGACACCTCCCTCCCCTTCCTGGACCTCTCCATCTCCATTAATGACAACCGACTTGACACTGATATTTTTTACAAACCCACCGACTCCCACAGTTACCTGGATTACACCTCTTCCCACCCTACCTCTTGCAAAAATGCCATCCCGTATTCCCAATTCCTCCGCCTCCACCGGATCTGCTCCCAGGAGGACCAGTTCCACCACAGAACACACCAGATGGCCTCCTTCTTTAGAGACCGCAATTTCCCTTCCCACGTGGTTAAAGATGCCCTCCAACACATCTCGTCCACAGCCCGCACCTCCGCCCTCAGACCCCACCCCTCCAACCGTAACAAGGACAGAACTCCCCTAGTGCTCACCCTCCACCCTGGGAAGTGGGGGTGGGAAGAAAGTAGCATAGAGTACAATGGGTGAGTGGGGGAGGGGATGAAGGTGATAGGTCAAGGAGGAGAGGGTGGAGTGGATAGTGGAAAAGAAGATAGGCAGGTAGGACAAGTCTGGACAAGTCATGGGGATGCCCCTGGTGCTCACCTTCCACCCTACCAACCTTCGCATAAACCAAATCATCTGCCGACATTTCCGCCACCTCCAAACAGACCCCACTACCAGGGATATATTTCTCTCCCCACCCCTTTCCACCTTCCGCAAAGACCGTTCCCTCTGCGACTACCTGGTCAGGTCCACGCCCCCAAACAACCCACCCTCCAATCCTGGCACTTTCCCCTGCCACCGCAGGAACTGTAAAACCTGCGCCCACACCTCCTCCCTCACCTCTATCCAAGGCCCTAAAGGAGCCTTCCACATCCATCAAAGTTTTACTTGCACATCCACTAACATCACTTATTGTATCCATTGCTCCCAATGCGGTCTCCTCTACATTGGGGAGACTGGGTGCCTCCTAGCAGGGTGCTTTAGGGAACATCTCCGGGACACCAGCACCAATCAACCACACTGCCCCGTGGCCCACCATTTCAAGTCCCCCTCCCACTCTGCCGAGGACATGGAGGTCCTGGGCCTCCTTCACCGCTGCTCCCTCACCACCAGACGCCTGGAGGAAGAACGCCTCATCTTCCACCTCGGAACACTTCAACCCCAGGGCATCAATGTGGACTTCAACAGTTTCCTCATTTCCCCTTCCCCCACCTCACCCTAGTTCTAAACTTCCAGCTCAGTAACTGTCCCCATAACTTGTCCGGACTTGTCCGACCTGCCTATCTTCTTTTCCATCTATCCACTCCACCCTCTCCTCCTTGACCTATCACCTTCATCCCCTCCCCCACTCACCCATTGTACTCTATGCTACTTTCTCCCCACCCCCACCCTCCTCCAGCTTATCTCTCCACGCTTCAGGCTCACTGCCTTTATTCCTGATGAAGGGCCTTTGCCCGAAATGTCGATTTCGAAGCTACTTGGATGCTGGCTGAATTGCTGTGCTCTTCCAGCACCACTAATCCAGAATTAGAGGGATCTGGGCCAAATGCTGACAAATGAGACTCGATTAATTAGGATATCTGGTTGGCATGGGTGAGCTGGATTAAAGGATCTGTTTCCATACTGTACATCTCTATGACTATAACATGTGCAAATCTGTGATATCATAGGCTTGTAAATGCTTAGTGCTGTAATAAATTCCTGTCTCATAAGAACCTGATTCTTTGTGATATATGTTACACAGGCTAACATGTAGTAAACCACAAATTGCAACATAGTGGCAACAAGTAGGTAATAAATTATAATTGTGATCGCTGGTTAGGAGCAGCATCAGGATTCCAAAGGCTGAAAAGGTGACAGCACTGTGACAGTTGTGAAAAGCCCATTTTGTAATTGTCCTTCATGAAACAGTCTGAGTTCAGAGCTGGAGTTACAATTACAACCAAATTGAATGATACAAGTCTGTATTAAAGCATGACAAGTATTCTACTTCTTTCTCTCATTCAAATTAAAAATTAGTTTCCAAGTGCTCCAGGAAAACTCTCATTAAAAAACAAAAACGTCAGTATAAAGTGCTGATAGCTAGTGGACCTGGAAAGACACAGCAGGTCAGACAGCATTGGAGCAGCAGGAGAGTTGACTTTTCGGGTCGGGAACCCTTCATATCTCCTGGTACAAAAGTGCTGATGGACAGCTCTGATCTAGGAAGCAGTTCTAAAAAAAATACTGTTGATTAAAAAAAACTGTTTGACCATGAAAGAAATCCTTTCTGCCATTTTCCTTTTTCTGAAAAGGTGTAAGTTATTGCCTGCATGGTGCCAACATTCGTTTTTAGGTGTGAAATCTACCTACAGACAAAAACCTGTTATTAAAAGCCTGCAAAAGGTACAGCAAGAGAAGAAAGCTATAAACCATCTGCAAATTTTAAAGCCACAGCTTCAAATTAAAGTGAAGTTAACTGATATTTCTAAAGTTACAACATCAAACAAAAGTGAAGAGAAGTACTTTTAAAGCTAACAATTTTTCAAACCAAGAAATAGCAAAGAGAAAGCACTGTACTGCAAGGTATGTCTTTATTCTGATACTTTAAAAAGCATAAAGAGCTCAGTAAAAAATGGAAAAGCACATATATAACAATGGAGTGGCATTCTATTGACATTCTATCAGACCTTCAACTATTCATCAAAATGAGCAATTTCGTCTTTAAGGTGACAGCCATGTCAAACCTTTTCAAACTTTGGGCATCAAGGGGTTAAGAAAACATAAAATCCACTGGTAATTCTGATGATGCCACCAAAAACATGACACATTGTATCAATTTATCAAAGATTATCAACTTAAAATGAGTCAATTTCAGGATGTATAGACTTGAGTTCATGTCATGCCATCATTATTCAGGTGAGGAAATCAACACAGTTGGAGCCAAAGAAAGTTAATATGATCTCGCGGAAGCTATCTTAGGTGAAAGCCTTATGAAACTGGTCATTGTTTCTATGTCAATCAAATCTATCAGAAAAATGCTTCTGGACAAACCAAAGAATGTGCAATTGGCATTCTCCTCAAAAAATGATGCCAATTTTTTTAAGCAAATGCAACAGGTTAGCAGATTCTGCAAGTATATGACTGAGGGGCAACCATCACAGCAGTATTGAGAATAGGAAGTCAATATGTGAAGTTGGAGTGAAGAAGAAGATAATGAAGTCTAAATCAGGGTTACTGTATATGTACGTAAATGCAGAGAGTATATTAAATAGGATTTTGGATTTAGAGGTGCAAGTTGTCTTGTGGAACAATGATAGTGTGATGATAATAGCGACTTGCTTCAAGGAACAGCAGGGCTGCGTGGCAAATGTTCCTGTGTATAAGATGCTTACAAAAGATAGGAAAGGAGGAAGGGTGACCGGAGAAGTACTGATGGAGAAAGAGGACATCGCAGAGAGTTCAAGAGGAAGATTCAATCAGGCTAGAGCTAAGGAACAAAAAACATACAACTGCATTTCTTCATGTATTCTATAGACTCTGAACTATTGGGAAGGATGTAAACAAACAAATCTGCAGGGAAAATATGAAAATATCCTTTCATTCTAGAATGGGTACGTTAACTACCTGAATATAGACTTAGGGCAGTGATAGCAATAACGATGGAGAGGAGCAAATATTCCTAGAGTGTGTTCAAAAAAAAATTCTGACAATATTATTTGTCCAGTCCACGAGAAAGGATGCATTTTTGGACCTGGTTTTTGGAAATGAGATGGTAAGTAGATCAATGGAGGAATATTGAGGAGTTTAAGTTTAGAACAACAATAAAAAAGGACAATGAGTATTCCAAAATAAAAATAATTAACTGGGGGAGAGCCAACTTCAATGAAAGAAGAGTGGAGCTGAGCCAGATAGACTGGAACAAAAGGTTAATGGCAAAAAATGCATGAACAATGGGCTAATTTCCAAAATGTCATGATAATGGGTCAGAACCTTGTATTTCAAAGTTAAAAATTTGAAAAGAGGGCTGATATGACAAAAAGTAGCTGTGGATGTAAATTAAGTGTCTGTCCAGAGAGAGAGAGAGAGAGAGGGAGACCCATGGAATTTCAGACCTATGGGTACGAAGAGAACATCAACCAATCACACTTAAAAAGGAAGAGGCAAATCAAAACAAGACTGTTATATCTTGTGACTACACAAGTAACAATGGGCTGATGACTTCCTGTTCAAGCGCAAGCCACTCCCTTTGGGTTACATCCCAAACTCATTTTGTGTTTTTCCCTTTTAAAGAATACACAAAGACATCGGTTAAAAAGCCCGTTTCAACTCCACTGGAGAGTACTGGTAAGATGGAAATAGTCTCATGTATACCATCCTGTGTTTGAGTGCTAGCATTTTGTAATGACATTGCCAAAGAACTATTCCCAAGATATTGCTGTGTTGTGGCTAAAAATCTTCCCTCACTCTGAGTGCAGAAAACCAAAATAAAAACAAAATAAGACAATAAAAGAAATCAATGCTTGAATTCAATCACAGTCAAAAGGAATTGGAATTACAAAATCTTAACCAATCTGCAAAACTAAGGATCATAAAGTTGACTTTTCAACCTCAGCATGAATGCTACTGGTAACCTCCATTACAATAGCCATGATGTGTAATAATAGTCTTCATGAATAATTCAGAGACAAAGTGGGTATCAATTTCCACTTGTCTGCAATGTCCAGGGCAAATGTCATGAATCATGCCACCAGCTCCAGACAGCCAGTGCTTGTTCAGATGTACAATGAACTTTTCAAGTTGGTGTCAATGCCAGGGATGCCAGTCAATTCCTAGAGTGGCAAGATGTTTCAGGAATGGCACATGGTTAGCTGGGCTAGAATCAGATCAGAGGGACACTATAGGGTTGGAGTAGATGAACAAATGGGCATGTCTGGTAAAATATTGTGATTACTCTCAGTAGGCTTCATAGCAAAAACCTCTCCAAAACACTTTAAGAAACTGACACATAGCCAAAAAAAGAGAGGCCTCAGAGGAAACATGGCAAGTTTGTGTTTTGCATCCCTGCCAGCTCAGATACTGACATATCAGTTTAGAGAATTTGGGAGCAGAAATTGGTGAGCATCTCACTGTGACAGCTCTGCGGCTGGCTGAGAAATTAATGGCCAGGTGTCCAACACTCAGAGATCTGGAGGAGACCAACACCTATTCAGCTCCAGGCAGGAGAGGACCCAGTGGTATCGGCAATCAGATATTTGTCCAAGTGCACAACAAGTTTCATGAACAGCAGGTAGGTCTATGGTATGCAATGGCCCTCATAGCCAGGAAGCTCCATCGAGTATAGACCCAAAATCTTGAACTGTTTCTCATATGACAAGTCCTTCACCCTGAGGATCATTCTCATAAACCTCCTCTGGACCCCCTCTAATGTGAGCACACCTTTCCGTCGATACTGGGTCCAAAAATGTTTACAATATTCCACATAGCCTGACCAGAACCTTATACAGCTTCAGCAGTATATCTCTGCTTTTGTATTCTTAGCCCTCTCAAAAGGAATCCTAACATTGCATTTGCCTTCCTAACTGTCAACTGAAACTGTACGCTAACCTTAAAAGAATCCTGAACAAGGACTCTTAAGTCCTTTTGTGCTGCAGCTTTCTGAAACCTTTCCCCATTTATAAAATAGGCAAAAGTGAGAACTGCAGATGCTGGAAACCAGAGTTTAGATCAGAGTGGTGCTGGAAAAGCACGGCAGGTCAGGCAGCATCCGAGGAGCAGGAAAATCAACCCCCGGGCAAAAGCCCTTCATAGTCTACATCTCCATTCTTCCCACCAAAGTGCATAACCTCAGACTTTCTTCCATTGTATTCCATATATTGCTTCTTTGCTAATTCTCTTAGCTTGTCCAAGTTCTTATGCAGCCTCCTCAACATTACCTGTCCTTCCAGCTATCTTTGTATCAACTACAAATGTAGCAACGATGTCCTCAATTCCTTTGTCCACCTCGTTAATGTACATCATGAATAGTTGTGGTCCCAACACTGACCCTATGGAACTTCACTGGTCATCAGTTGCCATTTTGAAAAAGACCACTTTATCCCCATTCTTCGCTTTATGCGAAACAGCCAATCATCTACCCATGCCAATACCTTGCCCCTAACACCATGGGCTCTTATTTAGCAGCCTCCTGTGTGACACCTTGTCAAAGGCCTTCTGGAAATCCAGATAGATCATATCCACTGGCTCTCCTTTGTCTAACTTGCTCGTTACTTCCTCAATTAATTCTGATAGATTTGTCAAGCATGACCTTCCCCTGACAAAGCTGGGTTGAGTCAGTCCTATTTAATCATGGCCTTCAAAGAACTCAGTAATCTTATCCTTAATACTGGACTCTAAAAACGTACTAATGACTGAGATCAGACCAACTGGCTTACAGTTTCCTGTCTTCTGCCTCCCTCCCTTCTTAAGCAGTGATATTGACATTAACCATTTTCCAGTCATTTGGATCCCTCCCAGACTTCAGTGATTCCTGGAAGATTACCACTAATGCCTCTACTATCTCCTCAGCTATTACCTTCAGAACTCTGGGTGTAGTCCATCCAGTCTGGATAACACATCCAACTTTAGACCTTGCAGCTTCCCCACACCTTCTCCTTAGCCATGATATTCACCCCTGCCTCCTGATTCTCTTGAAGTTCTGGTATGCTATTGATGTGTTCCACGTTGAATACCGATAGTACTCATTCAGTTCCTCCACCATTTCTATGTTCTCTATTACTACTTCTCCAGCCTCAATTTCCAGCAGTCCAATGTCCTCTTACCTTTATAAATAAAAAAAAACTTTTGCAATCTTCTTTTACACTATTTGCTATCTTACCTTAATATTTCACCTTATATTCTCATCTCATTTCATCTCATTTTAATTTTTTAGTTATCCTCGACTGGCTTTAAAAGCTTCCCAATCATCTGGCTTCTTACTAATCTTCATCACATTGTACGCTATTTGTTTTGTTTTTATGCTGTCCCCGACCTCCCTCGTCAGTTATGGTTGCCTCACCCTCCACTTAGTATATTTCTTCTTCCCTGAAATGAATTTCTACTGTGACTCCTAAATTACTCCCAGAAACCCCTGCCATTGCTACTCCCCAAATTTCCCTGCTGGACTCCTCTTCCAATCAACACTGGTCAGCTTCTCCTTCATGTTTTTGTAATTGCCTTTACTCAATTATATATAGTTACATTTGATTCCAGCTTCTCCCTCTCAAACTACAGGGTGAATTCTATCATACTGTGGTCACTGCTCCCTAGGGCACTTTAAGCTCCCTAATCAAGTCATTATAGATTTGCTCTCTATAAAATTCCACCAACTGTTTCTGAATCAATAAGAGAATTAGGATGAGCCTAATAAAGATAGCTTTTGTGATGATAGTAGTTGCCTTGGTAAAAGTGTTGCAAAATAATTAATTGTTTAGGGTGTAGGTTTGCTCACTGAGCTGTAGGTTTGAAATCCAGATGTTTCATTACCTGGCTAGGTAACATCATCAGTGGCGACCTCCAAGTGAAGCGAAGCTGTTGTCTCCTGCTTTCTATTTATATGTTTGTCCTGGATGAGGTTCCTGGGGTTTGTGGTGATGTCATTTCCTGTTCGTTTTCTGAGGGGTTGATAGATGGTATCTAGATCTATGTGTTTGTTTATGGCATTGTGGTTGGAGTGTCAGGCCTCTAGGAATTCTCTGGCATGTTTTTGCTTAGCCTGTCCCAGGATAGATGTGTTGTCCCAGTCGAAATGGTGGGTTTTTTTTCATCCATGTGTAGGACTACGAGGGAGAGAGGGTTATGTCTTTTTGTAGCCAGCTGGTGTTCATGTATCCTGGTGGCTAACTTTCTTCCTGTTTGCCCTATGTAGTGGTGTTTGTGGCAGTCCTTGCATGGAATTTTGTAGATGATGTTAGTTTTGTCCATGGGTTGTACTGGGTCTTTTAAGCTTGTTAGTTTTTGTTCAAGAGTCTTGGTGGGTTTATGTGCTACTAGGATTCCGAGGGGTCTTAGTTGTCTGGCTGTCATTTCTGAAACTTCTTTGATGTATGGTAAGATGGTTAGAGTTTCTGGCTGTGTTTGGTCTGCTTGTCGTGGTTTGTTCTTGAGGAATCTGCGGACTGTATTTTTTGAGTATCCGTTCTTCTTGAACGCATTGTATAGGTTGTTCTCCTCTGTTTTCCGAAGTTCGTCTGTGCTGCAGTGTGAGGTGGCTCATTGGAATAGTGTTCTGATACAGCTTCGTTTGTGTGTGTTGGGATGGTTGCTGGTGTAGTTAAGTATTTGGTCAGTGTTTGTCGGTTTTCTGTATATGCAGGTTTGTAGTTCTCCGTTGTCCTTTCTTTTGACTGATGTCCAGGAATGCGAGTTTGTTGTCGGTTTCTTCCTCCTTGGTGAACTTTATGCCTGTGAGGGTGTTGTTGATGATGTTAAATGTCTCTTCTATCTTGTTTCGTTTTGTGATGACAAAGGTGTCATCTACATAGCGGACCCAGATTTTTGGTCACCATGTCACAAGGTAATGGAGCAAAACTTCAGCAGTTGTATAATCATACCTAAACCCTGAGATTTCTTTGTATCCTGTTAATGCAGTTTCTGCTATATTTTGTTTTGTACGATGCTCAAATGGGAGTTCAGGTTAATTAATAAATGTCACCACGTCGCTTGGCTACATGAGTTTATTTGTGTGTGATTTGGTGGATTGGAGGAGTTACACTTAGTCTTCTGCTATTAACCATCCTGCTTCATAAATATAAGACGCTTGCCAATTTACCTGAAGTAAAGTTTAGCTTTTATGCTAAACAATTATGGACTGAAATAAGTATGGTCATTGTTCAATTAAACAGCCATATTTCAAAATTCTATATGATGCTTTATGATCTTTTCCATGTTGTATATAAATTACTTGCATTATAACAAAATAATCATTCCCAAGTGCGAACATAAAATAACAGGGATAAATTATACATTTCAATCATCCATTTGCAAGCCGGTTTTGCTTTATAAAATTATTTGCATGTTTTCAGTAGTTACGTACTTGGTAAATATAAACAGAACTGGTGAGATTGCAGCTGTGGGATAGCTTTAATACCTTCTTTTTTTGACCATATATAACAGTTAAATATTGACTGCAGGTGGTGCTTTTATAAGATTTTGACTGCATGTACACTTGAGAAGATTTGCTGTTGTGGGTGTTTGTGACTGTAATCAGAAATGAATGACTTTCTTGTTCTCATGTTCTGTAAAAGAAATGTGTGAATAGATACATATGTCGATTATTTTGAAGAAAATTGAAGACACTACTGAGATGCAGTGTACTAAAGATAATCATCAGCAGCAAACAATGGTCTCAGAAATAATGGATGCATTGGTCGTCATCTTTCAAGAATCTATAAACCCTTGAATAGTCCTTATGTTTCAGAGGGTAGCTAATGTAACTTTGCCGTTTAAAAAAAAGAAAGGTAAAGAGAAAACAGGGAATTGTAGGAAGGTTAGCCTGAGATTTATAGCAGTAAGAGTACAAGAGTCCATTTTGAAAGGTTTAATAACAGAGTACTTGGAAAACAGTGACAGGGTTGGACAGAGACAGTATGGATTTATAAAAGGGAAATCATGCTTGACAAGTCTATTGGAATTTTTCATGTATGTGACCCTGAGACGTTGATGCCCAATATCTGACATGGAACTCATTTGGACCACGCAGCAAGCTGAATTCACTAGGTACACACATTAACTTCCATATTGAACTTCCTCAACATCTCATTTGGTGAATATTGTAGGGGAGAAGGCTGAATTTAATGAAGTGAGTTAAGTCACCAACAAGGTGTTTAGCAAGCAAAAAAAACCCACCTCAACTGGAAACTAATCAGTGCCTAGTGAGTTACTTACCACCCCAGTTATGGAAAGCCTTAAAGATGGAGCAAGGTGCTCCTGATGTTGAAATAGCCTCACCGTACTTATCATCACGAATTGTCACAAATATCACCATCAGCTACATTGTTTAGGCCCCTATAACATGCCCTATAACATGTACTCAAAATACATATTAATGGGTTTTACCAAGAAGGGTGAATAAAAGACAGAAACAGTGTGGAACAACAGTACCGGAGAAGGTAATTATTGTTTCTTCAATCTTATTCTAAATTGCTTCCTTTTGTTCCTGAAAAAGGCTTCAGATCATGGAGTTGTTGGATTTTGTCCCCTAAAAGATAAATTATTATTCACTATTAGTAATCTTCTTCTCTCCTCAAGGGATCTGCATGGAGCAATTGATAGTTAGCTTCTTCCTTCTGATTTGACTGCATACAGCATTATAATGCTTCCTGCAGTTCCTTCTCCATTTTTGACATTGATGTTACATGGAATCTCCTCTAGGCTATGTTCATCACTGTAGGTGATGGGACTATTCCTTGAATGAACAATACATGTTCGCAGGCTTTATTGAACAGCTGTATCTCTTGGTTCTTGAAAAACTGTCTGTGATTTCTGACAGCTGGGCTTTATTCCATCTTTTCTATTACAGCATTGTTCAGTTTTGTGTAATCAGTTATTTCCTACTTACATTATGATATTGCACAATTTGAGTAAAATACTATGACCAAATAATATTTCATGAGGAAATTTTAAAAAATTCATTATACAGCAGAAATTACATGCCATAGGAAGGATATTATGATACTTGCAAGGGTTCAGAAAAGATTTACAAGGATGTTGCCAAGGATATTGAATAGGGTGGGCAATTTTTCCTTGGAGTGTTGGAGGCCGAGGGCTAACTTTGTTTGAGGTTTATAAAATTATGTGGGTAATGAATAGAGTAAATAGACAAGGTCATTTACAACAGATGAAAGGTTCTGGAGGAGTCCAAAACCAGAGGGTGTAGGTTTAATGTAAGATGGGAAAGATTTAAAATGGAACTAAGGGGCAACTTTTGCATACAAACAGTAGTGCATATATGGAATGAGCTGTCAGAGGAAGTGGTGGAGGCTGGTACAATTACATTTAAAAGGCATCTGGATGGATACTTGAATAAGAAAGGACTAGAGAGATATGGGCCAAGTGCTGGAAAATTGGACTAGATTAATTTAGGATATTCAGTCAGCACGGATGTGTTGTATTGAAGTGTGTGTTTCCATGCTATATATTGTTATGACTCAAAATTCAGCAGAGGGTGTCTAGCACATTATGGAGTCATAGAGATGTACAGCACAAAAACCGGTCTAACTCATCCATGCTGACCGGATATCCTATATTAATCTAGTTCCATTTGCCAGCATTTGGTCCATATCCGTCTAAACCCTTCCTACTCATATTCCCATCCAGCTGCCTTTTAAATGTTGTAATTCTACCAGCCTCCATCACTTCCTCTCGCAGTTCATTCCATACACGCACCACCTCTGCATGAAAAGGTAGCCTCTTCAGTCCCTTTTAAATCTTTCCCAGAACCTTTTGGACTCCATTACCCTAGGGAAAAGACCATGTCTATTTACCTTATCCATGTCTCTCAGGATTTTATAAACCTCTATAAGGTCACTCCTCAGCCTCTGATGCTCCAGGGAAAACAGTCCCAGCCTATTCAGCTTCTCCCTGTAGCTCAAACCGTCCAACCCTGGCAACATCCTTGTAATTCTTTTCTGAACCATTTCAAATTTCACAATATCCTTCATAGAGAAGGGAGACCATAACTGAACACAGTAGTCCAAAAGTGGCCTAACCAATGTCCTGTACAACTGCAGCTAGACCTCCCAACTCCTGTACTCAATACTCTGACCAATAAAGAAAAGCATACCAAATGCTGCCTTCACTATCCTATCTACCTGCACTTTCAAGAAACAATGAACCTACACTCCAAGGAGTTTTTGTTCAACAACACTCCCCAGGACCTTACCATTAAGTGCATAAGTCCTGCCCTGATTTCCTATCCAAAATACAGCACCTCACATTTATCTAAAGTAAACTTCATCTGCCTCTCCTCAGCCCAATAGTCCATCTTATCAAGGTCCTGCTGTACTCTGATGTAACTTTCTTCGCTATTCACAACACCTCTAATTTTGGTGCTAATGCAAACTTACTTACTATACTTTATATGTTCATATACTAATCATATATTTAAATGAAAAAAGTAGTGGACCCAGCACCGATCCTTGTGGCACACTGCTGGTCAAAGGTCTCTAGTCTGAAAAGCAATCCTCCACCACCTCTCCTACTTTCGAGTCAGTTCTGTATCCAATGGCTCATTTCCCCTGTATTTCATGTGGTCTAACGTTGCTAACCAGTCTCCCATGGGGAATCTTGTTAAACATCTTACTGAAGTCTATTTAGATCACATCCATCTTTCTACCTTCATCAATCTTCTTTGTTACTTCTTCAAAAAAGTTCAACAAAGTTAGTGAGACATGATTCCATATATACAAAATCATGTTGACTATCCCCAATTGGTCCATGACCTTCCAAATACATGTAAATCCTATTGCTCAGGATCCCTTCCAACAACTTGCCCACCACTGATGTCAGGTTCACCGGTCATTAGTTCCCTCGCTTTTCCTTACCACATTATTTAAATAGTGGCACTACATTCGCCAACCTCCAGTCTTCTGGCACCTCACTTGTGACTATCAATGATACAAATATCTCAGCAAGGGGCCCAGCAATGACTTCCCTAGCTTCCCACAGAAGCTTAGGGTACACTTGATCAGGTCCCAGGGGTTTATGCATCTTTATGTGTTTTAAAACATCCAGCACCTCTTCCTCTGTAATATGGATTTTTTAAAATTTCCATATCCTTCTCCACAGTAAATACTGATGCAAAATACTTGTTTAGTATCTCCCATATCTCCTTTGGTTCCACACATAGTCAGCCTTGCTAATCTTTAAGGGACCATATTCTCTCCCTAGTTACCATTTTGTCCTTAGTGTATTTATATAATCCCTTTGAATTTTCCTTAACACTATTTACCAAAATTATCTCACATCCCTTTTTCCTGCTCCTGCTGCCTTTATACTCTTCTCAGGATTCACTCGATACCTGGTGTCTATACATGACATATGCTTCAATCTTATTATGATTATAATAAAGAAGCATAATTTATTTTAAGGATTGTTTTGTTTCACAAAACTGACCTGTTTTAAATGATCATGTATTAATCTTACTAATGCCTGTGATGCAATGGAAATGTTTGGAAAGTTAGGCATCTGTTGTGAAAAATCACACTAACCTGCATTTTACTTATAGCCTCCACCCAGTACACAAGCTGACCATTGAACATTGTGTAGCATTAAGGGTGGATGGGTTCTGCACCTTCAGTATTGTAATTGTGGCTCAACAGAGACTTCTCGAAAAAGCTGATGGGCATATGTTCACAAAGATGAAAACTTATTTTCCCATGATATGCCCCCTATGTGTTTTTAGGAGGTCTTCTTACTTGTTTCCTTCCCACTATGTCTCAATGTAGTCTTGATTCTCAGCTGGGCTGGAGGGAGTCTGTCCTTCAGTGGCTATTGACCTGAGGTTTTGTCAGGTGGTCCAAGGGCTCTTGTGTCTTGTGAATCTAGACATACCGAGTCTGTCCTGGTGACAGACGATTAAACCTCCTTGGCTTGACTTCCCATAGAGCTGAGGGTGGTAGGCAGGGGGCAGGTGGAAGGCTTAGCCACCACTGGACTGTCCAGTCTGGAAACTTCTGGGGGCCTATATGCGTTTACTTTTCTGACTGAGTGTATAGACACTTCCCTGTCCCTTTGTGAGGAACGGACACCTGGAGTGAGGTCAAGTTCCTTCATCCCTCTATCGCCTTGCCATCAGCAATGCGCAATGATAGCTAGAGTGATGGAGTGTCGGCCTGTATGCAAATCCAGCAAAAACTGAGTGTTGGTTCTTAGATCTCCATGGCAGCCACCAACCTGTGTATGATGGCAACCAATTGTATTGAATAGATGATGCAAATGACCCAAGTGCATTGCTGCAACTTTTACATCAGATTGTCCAGCAACCTGACAAACCTGCCCGTGCTGAACCATTGCTTGGTTTCCAGCATTCCTCTGAGTGCCAGCGAATCGAGGTATTTTGCCCCTTGGGACCTACAATACATGTCCTGAAGTAGTGGGGAGGCAGTGGACTAGTGGTGTGATTGCCATACTGTTAATTCAGAGTCTCAGGTAATGTTCTGGGGACAAAAACAAAAACAAAAATCAAAAACGTACGTTCAAATCCTACCTTGGCAGATGGTGGAATTTGAATTCATTAAAAATCTGAAAGTCAGAGTCTGATGGTGACCATAAATCCATTGTTGGGTTAAAGTCCTCTGGTTCACTAATGCCCTTTATGGAAGGACACTGCTGACCTACCTGTGACGCCAGACATATAGTAATAGATTTGACGCTTAACTGCCCTGTTCGATTAGGAATTGGCACCTTGTCAGTGACACCCACATCCCACAATCAAATATTTTTTAAAAAGTGCTCACCAGAAAGTGCTTCTGGGTCTAATCTAGATTAAATATCCTGCGAGATGTCAATGCCAGAGCTGGTCAGAGGATTGGAGTGGGGTTTCTAGGTGGCAGCCTTGTTGGTACTTTTTTTGAGGGATTGGTGTTTTCTTCCTCAGAGACGGAGGAGGGATTTTCTTCCAGGGGCATCCTCTTGAGTACAGAGGCAGTGAGCAATTATTGTCATCTCTACATCTCAGCATGCTGCCCCCAATCACCTGGTTGTGACAAAGGCCTGAGACTGATATAGAATGATGATTATCACTTACTGCACATGGAGCCCCTGGCTGAAGGGTGTCTTCTGTAGCCTGGCTGAGGAATACTCTGCATAGAAGTTGAGATGTGACCACTTGAGGTTGAAGGACATTCAGTATTTTTGCAGCACACATTGCTTTTGCACATGGTGCAGGTGTGAGATTGATGTAGTATGTTGCCATAAAGTGACCTGTTTACTCCTTTGACAGATCACTGCTAATGGCCATGAAAAACTGCTTGGCTTTATACCTGCACTAAACAGTGAGAAAAGACAGAAGCACTGTGAGTCTTTAAGCTCTCTCTATGGCAACAAATTATGATTGGCAAGGTTAGGCAACTCAGGGCAGAGATGGTGTGACCATCTCAGCAGGTGCAAAGTGGGTAAGTGCTAAGGGAGAGTATGAGGAGTCCCAATATGTACCCTGGTACCATGAGATGGGTGCCTATCCCTACATGCAAAATGAGCTGGCAGCAAAATTGTAGTGAAAGGTACCTGTGCACTCCAAATGTCAGAGTTGAAGTGCAGAATTGTATTGTCAATAGATCAGGAATGCTCTATGAGGATGCAGAAAGGCTGGTGTGTGTCCAAAGCCAAACTCTATGAACAATGATTCAGGAGATCACTATCCATGGAACATACAGTGAGATGTTGGGAGCTGCTGACCAAGATAAAAGCTCGGACTATTAAGAGCAAGCTGGAGCCCCCAGGACCTGTTCTAACTTCTATTTTGGGAATTATCATGTTTGCTGAAAATGTGTTGCTGGAAAAGTGCAGCAGGTCAGGCAGCATCCAAGGAGCAGGAGAATCGATGTTTCAGGCATGAGCCCTTCTTCAGGAATAAGGAGAGTGTGCCAAGCAGGCTAAGATAAAAGGTAGGGAGGAGGGACTTGGGGGAGGGGCGTTGGGAATGCGATAGGTGGAAGGAGGTCAAAGTGAGGGTGATAGGCCGGAGTGGGGGTGGGGGCGGAGAGGTCAGGAGGAAGATTGCAGGTTAGGAAGGTGGTGCTGAGTTCGAGGGTTGGGACCGAGACAAGGAGAGGGGAGGGGAATTGAGGAAACTGGAGAAATCTGAGTTCATCCCTTGTGGTTGGAGGGTTCCTAGGCGGAAGATGAGGCGCTCTTCCTCCAGTTTAGTTTTCCTCCAGTGTATAAGAAAATAGGACAATTCAGAAGAGTAAGGGGAGATTTGGTACTAACATCATGCCAATAAGCCCCTTGCTGCTCACTGGTGTGATTCTCATTTGACCATTACAGATCTGATTGGAGATTCAGACTCTTTTTTTTTCAACATCAAAATGTCTCTTTTTTCCATTTTTGCCACATTTTCCGAGCAGACTCATCATTGTCCACATTGTACCGGTTGGAAAGATTTTGTCCTTGTATTAAATGTATCTTGTTGATCAAAAATCTTTAAGTTCTTTCCAATTTTATTTTGATTGATAATGTTGAATTGAAGACTTGATAAATGTCTGCAATATGGTACTCCCTTAAGCAGCAAATTCCAGTTGCATTTTAAAACTAGAACTATGGTTGATTTGCTCATTCCTGACAAAGCACAAATAGCAAGATAATGAAAACAGCTGAGTACCTCAGAATAATCCATCAATAATGTAAATTTCCCATATGCAACTTTAAAAGAAATCATCCACTCTCCAATAACAATGTATTAAGAAATAAGTGGTTTCCAATTGCCCAACTTAATCACTGCAAGCAAATGAAATGACTTCTAATTTTCAGGGAAAGGTGGGCCCCGCAGGGAGTGGAGTGGCTTATTTCCCCCTCCAACTCTATTTTGACTTAATCCCTGCCCTCCCCTTCACCTTTTTGATCACGCAGCATTGCCCTTTGATGAGAAGCACACTGCTTGTCACTGGTCACTCAGGTGTTTGCTTTCTTCCTGGTGGTGGAAATTGAATAAAGATTTGTACACCTATTGTTTTTCACTGTGGCTCACACCTGCACACACACAACATGGGTGCTGGGGAAAAAATAAGCACTACCGCAGTTAGGTGGTAGTGTGGGGGTTTAAAAGAAAAAAAAGAACGAAACAAAAAATGAAATGACTTCTATGAAGTGAAAAGGGGATTTTATACACAACGATATAGTAAAAAGATCTTCTAGTCGACCCAAAAATAAATTATACCCAAGTGATTTCCAGATTTGCAGGCCCTGATTTTAACTTCTCCAGGTTACACTAAAATACTACAGCTTCCTGCCACTTGAGGTTATCCCTCCCTGGAGTCTGCCCTCCCCAACTTGTCAAGCATCCTGCTGGTCAGCTTGGCAGGTGAATTTTGATGGAATTCCCACTCTCTGAAAACTAGTGAAGCACAGGCTGTCTCTTGGCAGAGCTTTGTGGCATTTTGCACAAAAAAATGGAGCTTGGCCTAACCTTTAAATCACACGAATGCAGCAATGTCATCAGGAGTTATCAACGCTTATAGCCATAAGAAGGGCTTTTGCCCGAAACATCGACTTTCCTGCTCCTCGGATGCTGCCTGACCTGCTGTGTTTTTCCAACACCCCTCTAATCTAAACATAAAGAAGTTAACTCCTATGTGACCAGCTACCATAATGAGAAATATAATGGAATTTGAACTTATTATTTGTTTTACAATGTATCATTCAAGCATTTAATAGAATGCATAGAAATGTGTTTATGATTTATTAAAATTTTGCTTCACACAACTGCTTACAATAAAGTGACATTGTTGTAATTCTAATCACAATGTAGTTTTGATTCTGCAATAAGCTGTGAGATAGCCTGGGGCCACTCAATTATTAATCACATGTTCCCTTTGGCAGTCTTCTGTAGCTTTTCCTACATATAGCAGCTGGTGCCTTATTCGTAAATCATTGCAGGAATGCAGATATTATGGAATCCCTACATTGTGGAAGCAGGCCATTCAGCCCATCAAGTCCACACCAACCCTCTGAACAGCATTCCAACCAGACCCATCCACTTTCTCTGACCAATCCACCGAACCTACACATTCCTGGACACTAGGTCAATTTAGCATGGCCAATCCACTTAACCTGCATATCTTTGGATTGTGGGAGGAAACCCACACAGATATGATGACAATGTGCAAACTCCACACAGTCGCCCGAGGGTGGAATCAAACCCAGGTCTCTGGTGTGTGAGGCACCGTGTCACAGGTACAATAGAAGTCTGTTGTATCTCTGTTCAACAGATTACTGGAGGCATTCTTATATGCTGCTTTAAATTTATCTGGCATTTTTCTCATCAGTTCCGTATTCTTTATGCTGCTGCATCGCTGGTCGCTGCTCTCCATAAATGCAACATAAAAGTTCACATCTAATTATTTCAACCTGTGTCATTTCATATTGACAGGATGAAAAGTTTGTGAAGTTACCACTTTTTTGGAGATAGCTCACATTGGGAATGACGGGTAACAAGCAATTACTTTGATCCTGCTTTAGGCTGAAAATACAGTCTATCTGAAATCATGCAGACATGAAAGGAATTCCTAAAGGAAGATACTCTCCTGCAGAGTGAGATATAAACATACATCCTGGCAGAGTTTATGTTGCCGACATTTGTGTTCTGGCAGTATAATTACCAGTTTGACTCTCACGCAATCTTGGCAACATAAATACCAAGGATGGGTGAATATAGTTAAGAGGAGAGAATTGACAAACCAGGATTGCATTCACTGGAGCAGAAAAAGTTAAAGTCTCAGAACCTGTAGGAGCAGAAAATCTTTTGTTACTTTTTATCCTCACCCTTCAGCTTGAATATTTTCTTGCACCATAAGTTACAGGAATTGCAAGCTGATAGTACGCTGCTAAACCCCTTCCTGACACTGAGTGAATTTGGAAATGTTTGTAGAAACTCATTGCTATCTTAAGGACCACATATCTTTTTAGTCTATGGTCTTTCACAGTGCCAATGGTGTTGTTTTGAAGATTCCTGCCAAAGAATCTTGTAGTCTTATCTTCTGTGGATTTTAAAAACCTCTAAGAACAATTCACCACCTGTAGGAGTGAGACTTCAACATGTTAACTGTTCCCTTGCTGAGCTGAAGAGTTTAAGTGGCATTGCAAGATCATAAACCTTATCATCAAAAAGGTTTATGCATCTTTGGGTATCTGTGCAACTTTCTGTGGTGAGCATATTTCCTTTTAGCATTTTCAAATGCAGAAATTTCTAGAAAAACATGAAGAAATTGTTGGTAAACATCTATTATCACGAGACTATAGTAGAGAAGTATCAATCAAGAAACAATTCATGGCAACTTCTAGTTTATGGTTGACTTCTTCCTTATCACAAATTGCTAGGTTCTTTATAGACTAAATAAAAGTGTATACATTAAACTCAGTATTATCTGAGTAACAAATTCCAGGCTGAAGTCTTAGAGGAGTTTAAGATGATAAATAGTGTAGATTACTTCTATTGGCCAGTTAAGCATTAACAAGGTCATAAAATTTATATTAGTACTAAAACCATACAGTGAGAGCAACTCTCAGAAAGACAGATTAATATGTGGAAAAAGGAAATGCATATCACCACAGTGACCCATTCAGTGCTCAGACTGACATGGTGCTCTTTGTACTCAGACACTCCCGAATTATCGTCTTGTTCTCTGAGGAGGTGGAAGAAAACTGATCAATTCACTGTCCTCACTGTCTAATTTGATGATTCTATGGTTATCATCCTCATCTCGGAGGAACCTGCTGGGGCCCACCCTGCAACTGGAGTGCCAATGCCTTTGCAAGGGCAGCCTTCATCACCAGGGCATGCACCTCAGGAGGTTAGGGATAATAAGGGAAGTGCAAACGTTGTGCCATCCTCATTCTATGGCACATTCACCAAACTTGGTTGGCATTTCTGCCAGCTTGAAAGAGGCTGTTATTAGGGCAAGGAGGAAGTGAGGGGGGCAGATGTTGGAGATCAGAGTTGAGGGTTTGGTGCTGGAAAAGCACAGCAGTGACCTGTCAAGGGCTTATACCCAAAACATCGATTCTCCTGCTCCTCAGATGCTGTCTGACCTGCTGTGTTTTTCCAGCACCAAACTCTCAACTATTATTAGGGCAAAGCTGGCATCCCCTCTTGAGTCACTACGTGACTGACCTTTTCAGCCCACAAAGCACTTAGCATATTTGTTAACATCTGATTAGAGACCGGAAACCTTTGCTGTAAACTGTAGGTGAAATGCAAAATCCCAGTTATTTACTTAGAGAGTGAAGTCACAAAATTCCATAGTTTAAAGTGTAAGAGTTGATACCATAGAAGAGTCAACAAAGTACTAAATAATATCTATCCTATGCTCAATCATTCAGAATTAATGAGTTAAACATGAATTTAAAGGCAAATTATCACCAAATATAAACAATAAATTGCATACTAAGTGGCAGTTATACAAAGACAGATCTTATGAATTGACTCAACAATCCACTCTTATTTCAATAATCATAAAGTGTTCCAAACTGTGAGGAAGTTTAGTTTATTTCCCTCTGAGAACTAGTCTAATCCCCAGCAAACATCAGTGGGGGACAAACATGGTTAGTGTATTTACCACAAACGGCAGACATATGCAGGATCATATGGATGAAGCTTAACCTAACAATGTTATTTTTCCATGACAGGAACAGCTACAACACGTGTACTCAACTTTGTATCTAAACAATCTTCTTCAATTTGCTTGTCCTGCATCCGTAGTCTCGAAAACTGCTATTGCTGCCTGGGCTGATATGTGGTCTTTATTTTTGATGTTTGACTTCCCAAATGAAAGTTGCTCCAGATTTCCTCAGAGACTGGGAAGATCAGTTTCATTTTTGTGTTTATCTTTCTGCTTTCCTTTCAGTTTCCATTTTTAGCTCTGTTTCTAATTTAGGTAAGATCTGCCTCAAAAACAGAGAACTTTAAATACATAGGTTCACTCATACGTTCCCGGGACATTAATGCTTCACTACTGAACTGTTTGGTCCAAATTACATAAAGCAGCATGAATTCTGTTCAGAAAAGTACATTGTTCCTGTATGCATCCAGATGTTGCCACATTTGGTTCTCCATGTAGTTAGTTTGCCATGGACTTGAAGCTCTGAGATGATCAACCTGATCTGATGCATGAACTCCCTTTACTTACAGTTTTAAAAATGACTGGAATAATTCAGGCATAACAGTAGTAGTTGAGACAGCCCTTTTATCCTGCCTGTGCTACAGTAGATCTGTCTACTTTCCTACGTCAGGTCTACCTAATTAACTGGTAGACCTATCTCTCTTGTAATTAAAGGTCCAACCTGCTGCTCCCAATTCAGGGAGGCGAGGTTCAACCGGAATCAGGCTTAATCCTGTTTCCCATCTCTGTGGGGAAATCTAGCCCAAAACATGATGCATCATTGACACTTGGTTTGATAACAGTCAGGGGAAATAAGAAAGAAAGGCATTATTACAATAATCATGAGTGTGTTCGACATGCAAGTGGACTGGGAAAATTAGGCTGGTAATGGATCCAAGGAAAGTAAATTTGTGGAATTTCTCTTGTAAGTTTTTTGGAGCAGCTTGTGGTAGAATCCATGAGAGAATAGGTAATTTGGTATTTGGTGATGTGTAATGAGGCAGACTTGATTAGAGAGTTTTAGGTGAAGAAACCCCTACGGGGCAGAAACCATAAAACGATATAGTTCACCATGCAGTTGAGAGGAGAAGCTGGAATCAAATGTCATGGTATTGCAATTGAGTAAAAGTAACTACAAACACATGAGGGAGGAGCTAGCCATAGTTGATTGGGGAAGGGAGCCGAGCAGGGAAAACAGCAATGCAGCAGTGTCGGGAATTTAAGCAGGTAATTTGGAAGGCACAGCAGAAATTCATCTTAAGGAAAAAGAAACATGCTAAAGGGAGAATGAGGCAAACAGGACATCTGTGACTACAAGTGTTCCACAAGGGTCTCTGCTGGGATCTCTGTTGTTTGTATTATGTATGTATATAAATGACTTAGATGAAAATGTAAGTGGTCTGATTAGTAGTAAGTTTGTAGATGACATGAAAGTAGGTGGAGTTGCAGAGAGTGAGGAAGGTTGTCAAAGGATACAGCAAGATACTGATCAGTTGGAAAGTTGGGCAGAGAAATGGCATATGGACTTTAATTCAGACAAATGTGAGATGATGCATTTTTGGAGATCAAATACAAGTCAAAAGTGTACAGTTTATGGCAGGACACCAAGGAGCAAGTCATGTTGCATCTGTATAAGACTTTAGTTAGGTCACATTTGGAGTATTGTGTGCAGTTCTGGTCCCCACAATATTCTGGATTAGAGTGGTGCTGGAAAAGCACAGCAATTCAGGCAGCATCCGAGGAGCAGGAAAATCGACATTTGGGGCAAAAGCCCTTCATCAGGAATCGAGGCAGAGTGCCTGAAGGGTGGAGAGATAAATGAGAGGAGGGTGGGGGTGGGGAGAAAGTAGCATAGAGTATAATGGGTGGATGGGTGTGGGACGAAGGTGATAGGTCAGAGAGGAGGGTGGAGCGGACAGGTGGAAAAGAAGATAGGCAGGTAGGAAAAGTCATGAGGACAGTGCTGAGCTGGAAGTTTGGAAGTTTAGGGTGAGGTGGGAGAAGGGGAAATGAGAAAACTGGTGAAGTCCACATTGATGCCCTGGGGTTGAAGTGTTCCGAGGCGGAAGATGAGGCATTCTTCCTCCAGGCATCGGGTGGTGAGGGAGTGGCGGTGAAAGAGGCCCAGGACCTCCATGTCCTTGGCAGAGTGGGAGGAGGAGTTGAAATGTTGGGCCACAGGGTGGTGCGGTTGATTGGTGCAGGTGTCCCAGAGATGTTCCCTAAAGCGGTCTGCTAGGAGGCGTCCAGTTTCCTCAATGTAGAGGAGACCGCATCGGGAGCAACGGATACAATAAGTGATATTGGTGATGTGCAGGTAAAACTTTGATGGATGTGGAAGGCTCCTTTAGGACCTTGAATGGAGGTGACGGAGGAGGTGTGGAAATGCAGGTTTTGCATTTCCTGCGGTGGCAGGGGAAGGTGCCAGGACGGGAGGGTGGGTTGTAGGGGGGCGTGGGCCTGACCAGGTAGTCACGGAGGGAACGGTCTTTGTGGAAGGCGGAAAGGGATGGGGAGGGAAATGATGGATGTGGAATCTGCACATCAACCAATATCATTTATTGTATCCATTGCTCCCGATGCGGTCTCCTCTACATTGGGGAGACTGGACACCTCCTAGAAGAGCGCTTTAGGGAACATCTCCGGGACACCCGCACCAATCAACCACACCGCCCCGTGGCCCAACATTTCTACTCCCCCTCCCACTCTGCCGAGAACATGGAGGTCCCCTGGGCCTCCTTCACCGCTGCTCCCTCACCACCCGACGCCAGGAGGAAGAACGCCTCATCTTCCACCTCATAACACTTCAACTCCAGGGCATCAATGTGGACTTCACCAGTTTCCTCATTTCCCCTTCCCCCACCTCACCCCAGTTCCAAACTTCCAGCTCAACACTGTCCCCATGACTTGTCCTACCTGCCTATCTTCTTTTCCACCTATCCACTCCACCTTCCCCTCTGACCTGTCACCTTTATCCCACCCATCCACCCATTGTACTCTTTGCTACCTTCCCCAACCCTCCTCCCTGACCTATCACCTCCACCACCCCCCCCCACTCACCTATTGTACTCTATGCTACTTTCTCCCCACCCCCACCCTCCTCTCATTTATCTCTCCACCCCTCAGGCACTCTGCCTGTATTCCTGATGAAGGACTTTTGCCCGAAACGTCGATTTTCCTGCTCCTCGATGCAGCTTGAACTGCTGTGCTTTTCCAGCACCACTCTAATCTAGAATCTGGTTTCCAGCATCTGCAGTCATTGTTTTTACCTGGTCCCCACAATATCAGAGGGATGTGGAAGTTTTGGAGAGGATGCAAAAGCAGTTTATTATGATGTTGTTTAGATTAGAGTGCACTGGCTACAAGGAAATGTTGGACAAACTTGGGTGTTTTCACTGGAGTGTCGGAGGCTGAGGCTGATAGAATTATAAAGAATTATGGGAAGCTGGATAGCTGCGTGGAAATATCAAATATGAGGGGCACAGGTTTAAGATGAGAGGTGGAAATTTTAAAGGAGATATGTACGGCAAGTTTTTTTTACACAGAGGGTGGTAAAGTCATAGAGTCATATAGCACAGAAAAAGATCCTTCAGGCCAACTCGTCCATGCCAACCAGATATCCGAATCTGAACGCATCCCATTTGCTTGCATTTGGCCCATATCACTGTAAAATCTTCCGATTCATGTACCTGTCCAAATGTCTTTTAAGTGCTGAAATTGTACCCCTCTCTACCAGTTCCTCTGCAAGCTCATTTCATACATGCACCATGCTCTGTTTGAAAATTGGATCCAGTGATCCTTATTCAGAACTGATTATAACTTGGTAAAGGTTGGTATATATAAATACATAGAGTCATAGAGATGCACAGCACGGTAATGGACCCTTCAGTCCAACCTGTCCATGCCGACCAGATATCCCAACCCAATCTAGCCCACCTGCCACCCATCCAGCCCTTAGCCCTCCAAACTTTTCCTATTCATGTGCCAATCCAAATGCCTTTTAAATGTTGCAATTGTACCAGCCTCCACCACTTCCTGTGGCAGCTCATTCCATACACGTACCACCTGCGTGAAAAAGTTGCCCCTTAGGTCTCTTTTATATCTTTCCCCTCTCACTCTAAACCTCTAGTTCTGGACTCCCCGACCCCTATCCATTCCCCTCATGATTTTGTAAACCTCTATTCCCCTTCAGACACCGACGCTCCAGGGAAAACAGCCCCAGCCTGTTCAGCCTCTCCCTATTGCTCAAATCCTTCAACCTTTGCAACATCCTTGTAACTCTTTTCTGAACCCTTTCAAGTTTCACATATGTGCTGAAGATGAGGAGGATAGAGGGGGCAGGAGTGAACAATAGGTGCGAGAACGCACAGCCAGGAGAGGTGTTGGAGGCAGATACGATAGCAATGGGTAAGAGACATTTAGACAGCAACATGAACAGGCAGAGAATAGACCATGTGCAGGCAGATGGAATTTGCTTAGAATGGCATCATAGCCAGCACAGACATGAGGAACAAAGGGCTTGTGCCATATTATTCTTTGTTCCATATTAAAAGGTAAGACAGAGACACGAATGCACATTGGACAGCGGAGAAATAAGGCTGGAGAAACTATAATAGGGAACAAAGAAATGGCAGAGGAACTTCATCATCAGATGACAGAGTAGAAGACACCAGTAGCATACCAGAACTTCAAGAGAGTCAGGGGGACGAAGTGAGTGTAATGGCCATACTAAGGAGAAAGTGCTGGGGAACCTGAAAGATCTGAAGGTGAATAAATCACTCAGACTAGATGGACTACATCTTAGTGTTCTGAAGGAAATAGCTGAGGAGACTGTGGAGGCATTTATGGTGAGCTTTCAGAAATCACCTCTGTTTAAGAATGGCGTTAGGCAGAACACAGTTAGCCTGACCTCAATTGTTAATAAGATTTCAGAATCCATTACTAAGGATGAGATTGCTGAGTACTTGGAAGTGAATGGTTAAATAGACAATCGACAATAGACAATAGGTGCAGGAGTAGGCCATTCTGCCCTTCGAGCCTGCACCACCATTCAATATGATCATGGCTGATCATCCTTAATCAGTATCCTGTTCCTGCCTTATCTCCATAACCCTTGATTCCACTATCCTTGAGAGCTCTATCCAACTCTTTCTTAAATGAATCCAGAGATCTGGCCTCCACTGCCCTCTGGGGCAGAGCATTCCACACAGCTACCACTCTCTGGGTGAAGAAGTTTCTCCTCATCTCTGTCCTAAATGGTCTACCCCGTATTTTTAAGCTGTGTCCTGTGGTTCGGCACTCACCCATCAGCGGAAACATGTTTCCTGCCTCCAGAGTGTCCAATCCTTTAATAATCTTATATGTCTCAATCAGATCCCCTCTCAGTCTTCAGATTCCTGAAGAAGGGCTCATGCCCGAAACGTCGATTCTCCTGCTCCTTGGATGCTGCCTGACCTGCTGCGCTTTTCCAGCAACACATGTTCAGCTCTGATCTCCAGCATCTGCAGTCCTCACTTTCTCCTCAAGGGTATACAAGCCCAGTCACTCCAGTCTTTCAGTATAAGGTAGTTCCGCCATTCCAGGAATTGACCTCGCGAACCTACGCTGCACTGCCTCAATAGCCAGAATGTCTTTCCTCAAATTTGGAGACCAGAACTGCACACAGTACTCCAGGTGTGGTCTCACCAGGGCCCTGTTCAGCTGCAGAAGAACCTCTTTGCTTCTATACTCAATCCCTCTTGTTATGAAGGCCAGCATGCTATTAGCCTTCTTCACTACCTGCTGTACCTGCATGCTTACCTTCATTGACTGGTGTACAAGAACACCCAGATCTCTGCACAGCTTCATCAAAGGAAGATCAGGCTTAACAAATCTGTTAGAATTCTTTGAGGAGGTAATGACTAAGTTAGACAAATAAGAGCCAGTGGATGTGATCTATTTGGATTTCCAGAAGGCCTTTGACAAAGCATCACAGAGGAGACTGCTAAATAAGATCAGAGCCCATGGTGTTAGGGGCAAGGTACTGGCATGGGCAAAGGATTAGCTGACTGACAGAAAGCAGAGAGTGGGGTTAAAGAAGCTTTTTCAGAATGGCAATGGGTGAATGGTGGAGTTCTGCAGGAATCAGCATTGGGACCATAACTATTCACATTATACATTAACAATCTGGATGAAGGAAGTGAGGGCATTATTGCTAATTTTGCAGATGACACCAAGGTAGCAGAAGGGACAGCTGTGCTAAAGAAGCCAGGTAAGCTACAAAAGGACTTGGACGGGCTTGGAGAGTTTGGCAAAGAAATTGCAGATGGAACATATTATGGGAATGTGTGAGGTTATGCACTTTGGTAGGAAAAATAGAGGCATAGACAATTTTCCAGATGGGGAAATGCTTCAGAAAGCTGAAGCACAATGGGACTTCAGAGCCGTAATTTAGGTTTAAAATCTAAACCTTTTTGCTGTTTTAAGTAATTAATTATTTTGGTGTTTGAAAGTAACTGCTATGACCAGGTGAGGAGGCGTGAAATAGTTGCCCTTTTTACAACTTCCATGGTTGGCGGCAATAATGATTTACGTAAATTTTACGTAAATTGCATTTCCACTTTCTGATAAAACATATAGCTATCTCCAATATCTACCATACCAGTAAGAAGCCAATTAAAAGGTTTTCTTGAGTGAAACAAATGCAATTTTATTATCTACTCATCAAAAGAAAAAATTGAAATTGCAACATAAAGAATGTACACTCTTGAATAGAATAGGATGTTGAAAGGTATGGACAGTTTACAGTCCTTCAGGTGTCCTTGAGGCTTAGGATTTCAGCTTGGGGTCACATTTGTTTAACTGACAGCTGTAACAAATATTGCAGTAGTTTTTATGAATCTTCAAAATTCTAATTTCAATTGATCATTTCATCAAGTGATTCTCCTTCCTGAGAGGCCAAATGAGCATTTCCTCCAACTGAATCCAAATTCTGCAGTCAAAATTCTATCTCCCTGCTCTGCCAAAATGCAGTTCCTTGAAATACAAGTTGGTTTTCTGTATTTGCATGCCTAGATTCATTGCTTCCAAGCTTGATAATTACAGGCAATGTCTTTAATCTCCACTCTATGAAATTTAACATTCTGATGCAAATCAAAATGGAGATTAGGGACTTTTTTACAACTGAATGGGTAACTTGCTTTTCGTGTCTTTTGAAAAAAAAATGAAGTTTAGATGATTTCTTTATTCCATATTGGCTTCGTGAAACTTGGTGAACTAGTGTTGTCAGCTGATTTCTTTGGCCACTTCAGTCCATAAACGTCCCCAAGTATCAAATCAGATGCTGGAATTTGAAAATAAATATCTTTATTTGTCACTGTCATGAAACAACATGCAACTAACAGATTTGTTCAAAATTGTTTCAGCCTAGATAGTGCAGAATTTATTTATTCTCAATTTTAACAAGGAGTTTTAAATTATTGGTTACTCATGGGATGTCAGCATCACCAACTGGGCACTGACCATTTATTTCCCATCTCTAATTGCTATTGAACTGAGTGACTTGCTGTGGTCATTTCAGAGGGCAGTTAAGAGTCAACCACATTGCTGTGGGTCTGGAATCACATGTGGGCTCATGTGACTACATGTAGTGAGGATGGCAGACTTTCTTCTCGAAAGAAGATGAGTGAACCAGATGGATATTTATAAGAATGATAAAATATAGCTCCCACCGAGTGGCTTTTTAAAAAAATTCCAGATTATTTTACTGAATTCAAATTTTACCATCATGGTGAGATGTGAATGTATATCCCAGAACATCTGACTAAAATTCAAGTTTACTAGTCCAGTGGTATTTCCATTTACCACCACATCCCTCTTTCAATCATATTGTGTTCAGTTGCTATATGCCTTATTAGGTATTGAGAGCTCAGCTCTTTTTTTTCAGGTGAAGTGGAGGGAAACGGACAGGCACAAGTTCCCTCCCCTTCACCTAATGAAAGAGCAGCGATCCGGAAGCTTGTGATTTTAAATGAGCCTGTTGGACTATAATCTGGTGTCGTGTCAATTCTGACTTTGTCCACCCCACCCTACACTGGCACCTCCACATCATTGTTTGGTACTGCCTCAGATTCAACATATTTTACCTCAGCTTGAACACTTTTGAACTTTCATTGTGTATATAGCTAGATTTAAGTCTCTCTATTGTTAGAGTTTTGACAAGTCACTCAACGTAAGGCAAGAGAAGGAAAAAATGCCTAAAACTGCATTTGATTTTTGTGTTTCAAGTAGTAATTTTTCACAAAACCTTTACAATAAAAAAGAACTAGGCTCTGCCATTGTTATATTCAGTACAACCCTGTAATCCTCTTCCATGCAGAGCCATGTTTTAGTGGAATGCATTTTAAGTAACTGAAATCTGATCCTTCCGTCATGCCTGCCTCTTGTAAGTGGATTGTCAGTAGGAAGTGAAGAATAATGAGTGTGAAGTACATGGTTATACTTCCTTAGATATTATCCAGATCTTGATGCAGCTTTCTCTTTCTCTTCTTATGTTCACATTCAAATTTGGATGAAGTAATGTTGATGTGTAAGCCTAATTTCACATGGGATTCTCCTTAAATGGTTAAAACATCAAGGAGCTGATACTTTGGAAGCTATCTTCTGTTCATCATTTGATTGTTACTGAAGACAGTATCTGTCTTATATTTTTTTTAAATTTTGAAGCTGTAGGTAATTAACAGTAGACACAGGATGAAAAATTAATTTGTGTGCCTATGATTCAATGCTGGGGTTACCATGATACAGTTGCAGAGACGTGGAGTTGCAATTGAATCTTCAATCTCTTGACTGACGTATACATCATTTAATGGCCTGAGGTAAGTGGCCATGCTGTGATCATGTAGTGCTAAAACGCTCGCAAACATATGTTTGAGTTGTGTTGTTTCAATGGGTAGAGGGTACTATTGGAGGGTATGGGGCGCACTGATACTTAGTTTTTCCTAACAAGCACTTAAACCCATTGCTTGTTATCTAATAAGCAGCTAATGATTGCCTTATAGGGAGACGGAAGAGGTTTAGGACTGAGTTCTTTCCAAGATCACACACTTCACAAGCAGCAATTGGAATCAAGCCTGTAGCAGATTTGATTCTGCTTTTTGCAGCCCAGCAGGTCTGCAGTATTCCATCACATTGCTGATAAATGTCAACCTGCCTGGCTCATTGATGGCACTCAGTTACAGGCAAGGGTGCCAGGCAAGTATAAATCAACCTTAATTGGACATGTGGTTGGGGAGCTTGCATCTGTGCTAACAGTTCTGTTAAGCAGTATAACTTCAGCTGGTTAAACTCCATCAGCATCCCCCTCCACTCTCCATGGTTCCTAATCCAAAAATGACTTAGCACTTTAGCTGTGTCCGGGCCAATATTTTGTTGAAACTCAACATTACTGTTACACTCGGTTTATCACTTGGTTTATAAATTCCAAGAAACTATTGG